>NC_087463.1:9857892-11297892 GCF_036321535.1 Camelus dromedarius
TTCAGGGGACAAGTGATGTGAGATGTGCACAGAGTGAACAAGTACCCAAGGCTTCCGAGATACGGCGTGGGAAGGAGAGGTGGCAGTAGTGGTGGGATAGGACTCCGATGCTCCCTGCAGGGCTTTGGCAGTGGATTGACCCTTCTGGGATGAAGTAAGCCCCATTGATTTCTTAGAAAAAAATTGAAGAGATGTGGGGAAGTCCCAAGAGAAAAATGAGTGCTTAAATTATTTCCTGGGTAAAGAATAAGATGTGACTGTCCTCATCTTGAGTTGATGGAGGCTATTCCGTGGATTCCAGAGCGGGTAACATAGGACTCGGAGTTGGAAGGATGAGTTGAAGATTTGCAGAGGGTAAACTTAAAGGGAGACATTCCTGGCAGAGAAAAGAGCAATTGCAAAGACCTAAAAGAATCTGGTTTGTTAGGGAAGCGCCTGCAGACGTTGGCCATAGAGTTAGTTTATGTGGGAGAAGGAGAAAGGGATAACGGTGGAAAGGTACAGCGATCTGGCACAGAGGTTCCTGGGCCATGCTGGGGAGTCTGGACTTTATCTGGGAGGTTCTATGGAAGGATTTGCTGATGGAAGCTGTGTTTCTTAAGCTGCGGGGAGGGGGCATGGCACTGCCATAGTCTGGGTTAGTCATCTCTGTAGTGGGGTCTGTGGCAAATGAGCCACAGGGCTAATGGAAAAATGGTAGAATTTCTCTTTTATTTCTTTATGATCTGGAAAGCAAGCAGAACATTTACTGGCACTTATCTATGGAATGACATTGCACCCTGATCTCACCCTGATCTTGGTCAGTGTGGTGTGTGGACACAGGAATCGAGATCTCCTGAGGGCTGAGTGGACGCTCTACCAGAAGTGGATGCTGACCATTAAGACTGCGCCCCGTTGCTTGTTTCTAGTGTATTTTTCCGTACCCTTGCTTGATTAAATGGATTTTCAATTTGTTTTTCTTGGTTTTATCTCATTTAACATGCACAAAAAACATGGACAGATGGTGGAGCTACCACTTCGACTTTTAGCACAGATTCTTTGTCAAACACAGTATGAGGTAGAAATAGTTATCATGTAATCATCTGAGGAGAGACTGGCCCCCAAAACTGAAATCAAGATTATTTAAAATGTAAATTTGTATCACTGTCACTAATGTCAAATCTTGCTTAGCTTTATATTGGCCAGTGATATACTCAGCAAGATATTTAGTAGAAATATTATTTGCTTCTTTATTGTATCTTTTAAAAATATATTTTTTGGTGTGTGTTTTATAATATACCCATTATTTGAACAATGGTACAGGTACATAAATCCATAAATAAGTGTGTGTATATATATATATAAATATTAGAAAGTGGATGTTCAAAATTTTTACTGAATGGGTTTTCAATAACAAAATTTTGAAGTCTACTGCCTTGAATAATGAGAAATTGAAATAAATGGGCAGACTCCCTGCAGATTCCTGATTGCCCGTTGGGTGTCCTGTGAGGATTTTTCCTTGCAGTACTCATGTAATGATGATCAGTCCACTCTGTCTTCCTGCTCAGGAAACCCTAGGGTACCCAGCGTGATCTGAAGATACAGGTACAGGAACTCCTTTCCGTAACATCCTCCCCTCAGAGAGCTGTCAAGCAGTTTTCTAGGGTTGAGTTTGTGGCAAGGATCTTTATAGCGGTCAAATTATGTAGCCTCTGCTGACTCGAGGTACGGGCAGTGCTTGGCTCCGTCTCACAGTAGACCCAGGCATTTGGTGACCTCCTGGATGCAGGCTCACCAGTGCTCCCGTCCACCCATGAACAGTAACCTAGTGAATGTCCCTAGCTTAAGTTGCCTGAGTCAGGTCTTGGGCTCAGCCTGGCTTTAGGCATCTGGTTAGTGTCCCTTCTGGCAGTTTGTCTCCCTGTCTGCTCTCTCTGACTTTCCAGGGCACTTAGAAACCAGGGCAGTCTCTGGATTTTGCCCCAGTACTCCTCCCTACTCTAGTTGGTTTCAGCCCAAATCTTCTTTATTCTTCCAACATACAACATACAACATCCCTCTTTCTTTTCTATCACAAGGTTTTCTTCCTTCCTTCCTTCCTTCCTTCCTTTCCCCAGATTTACTTAGATGTAATTGACACATAACATTGTATAAGTTTATAGTGTATAGTGGGTTGATTTGATACATTTATAAATTGCAAAATCTACCACGCAATTCTTGATGATGTGTTGAAGAGCATAATGGCTCAATAGATCTCTTGATCATCAGACACAAAACTTGTTTCTTCTTCCTCCAGGATAAGAAAGTTTCAGTTTTCAGTAACACAGTTCCATCATTCACAAGGGGAGTGGAAGGGAAGGGAGGGAAGAAAATGCTTTCATTCATTCCTTTACAGTTAACATCAAATCCCATGGTCAAATGGCATCCTCTAATGTGGAGAGAAAATTAGAAAGGGTAGAGTAAGAGGCATTTCATGGGGAAAAGACAATAAAAGAAACCCAGTGTACTTTTAATTTGGCTTCTAGTGGATAGTCCTTTAAATGACACCTGGACTCTGCCCAGTTCCTCCTCTTCTGCTCTTGTTGCTATGGTGACATGTGCTATGGAGTTGGCCAAAATGCAGCTGGTATGCTTAGTCCTCTTGGTCCTCCATCGTGCCTTCTCTGTTCCAGATGGAAGAGGGTCTGTCTTGGTTCTCAGGCTGCCAGGTCTGTACTGATTTCCAACCCATCTCAGCAACAATCTGAGTTAGTTTGGACTTTTGGTTGCAAGTGACAGAAACCAACTTTAGTTGCTTTTAGCCCAGTAGAGAATTTATTGGCTCCCCTAACTGAGAAGTCCAAAGAATGGATCCAGAGTCCTGTGCAGCTGGACTTTGGGGTTCTTCAACACTCAGCTCTCCTCCTTTAGGCTGTACTTGAACTCTCCTTGGCTTCTTTCTCTCAAAGCTTTTCTGTCAGAGCTGCTCCACGCCCATATTATAATTTCTGCTCCCAGTCCCAGAAAAAGAAAGACCATCCCTCTCTCCCAGAATCCATCTTTCAAGTCTCATGGAGGAGACTGAACTGGCTTTGCTGGGGTCACCTGCCCATTCCAGCACCCACCACCACAGCCAGGGGAATTGAATGCTCTCACTGGCCAGGTATGGTTACATGCCTTCCCTGCGGCTGAAGGTGGTTGTGCTGGTCCTGTCCAACCACCACAATGGGTTTCCCACAGGAAAAAGATGGTCTGTCATTGGAAAAAGGGATACTGGCTAGGCCACAAGAGCTGTCTGCTAGAAACCCTGACTAGGGACCACTTCTGCTGTACTTGGTCACCAGGCTACAAAGCAGTAAAGCCGTATTAGTAGCAATAATATAAAATATAAGAATCATGTTCCAGACACTTTACTAAGTGCTTCCTGCATCCCACATTTATTCCTACAGCAATCCTAGGAGGGCTGTGTGTAGCCTAGCCGCCCGCTTTTACCATGAGAAAATGGAGGTGACTTGTTCAGTGTCACATACATACCAGTATTCACTGTTGTACAGAGGTTTGAATAACACGTCCAGTTTTACTCAATTCACCTCCTCTTCCTCTTCTTTCTCTTCTTCCTCGTTGTTGCTATTGTTACTTTTATTACTATTATCTTCTCCTTGGACTCAGGCATGAGTTGGAGGAGGCTAAGCATGGCTGGCAGACTAGCTCAGAGACAGACACCATGTGATGTCCTACATCAACCCTTCCCTCTCACCCTGTCCTCAGCATCCCGACTCTTTCGTTTTGAGGTAAGTTATCACCATGGGGCTCCTTGGTGTTTTTAGGGTGAACACGCCTGTGGTTCTCAAGTGGACACCCTAGTTCTAGCCCTTCTCCTCAGGTCGACTCACCGGGCAGTGTCCTCCATTCTGTTACTCTTGGTGTCTAGAGAGAGGACCCGACTTGCTCCAGGTCACAAGCTGGTTTGTGGCAGAGCTGGAACTTGCCTTTGTCTAGTTCCCCATTACTGTTTCCATCCTCTGTGCACAGAGGGTGCATCCCAGCCCTGTAGGAGGTGCTGGCAGTGAGCCCTGACCCGCCCACTGCCTTTACGTCATGCTGTAAAGTCAAGTCTTCTGGAGTCAAGGTCAAAACTCTCAATTCCAAACCTGGGCTCAACACTACCTACTGAGAGTCTTTGGGTAAATCATTTTATTTCTCAGAGCTTGACATTTTCCTCACCTAAACCCTGAAGTAATACTGTCAGCTCAGTCTGCCTGAGTGTATTATTGAAAGGGCAAAATCAGATGAAGTATATGAATGGGTTTTGGAAAGCATTTTTTACTCTATAAATGTTTCATAGTACTTTAGTGTAACTCACTATATAAATCTTCAGCAAATGTTTTCTTATTAAATGGCTGAGTGCAGAAGCTCTTCTTTCTGAATCAGCTCCCGAGACATGGAGTCCCCAGACCTGAAGTCCAGATAGTATGTTCCCAGGATTTTGTCTGGTAATAATGGTTATTCACTTGGCATTCTCAGATAGTGATTCCAAAGTGATATTTAAGATTTTGTTCCACGGTCCCAAGGAAAGTTACTAGGTATTTGCTCAGAAAAGGCACATGGAACCAATAATAGTGAGGCCGATATACTTTATAGACTTTTCCTGATTAAAAATGGTAATGTATTTGGGAATCTGGGTGAGTTCATGGTACAACAGCTGCAACAACTAAATGAACAAGATTCTATCTATTCTTGGGCAGAAGAAGCTAAAACTAAATTCACCTCGTGTGTCCTTTGGGTTTCTGTGTGCTGCTAAAAGCCGCGTGTCTTGAAGAGGCATCGTGAGACTGAGCTCGGGTTCCAGTCCTCTTTGGTTCCGTTCTTAGGCCTTTGTTGCCCCAGGTCTTCATTCCCACCATCGGGATCATTTCCTTGGACTGAGTGCTCTTCCTGTCCCCAACCATGCTCCCCAATTCACACCCCACACTTTTATCATCTTCAAATTCTGCCTTAATCACACCGCTCCCTATTCCAGAGTCTTCAGTGGCTTGAAACTCTTCAAACAGCTTAATCTAGTGTTTGATGAATTCTATTATCTGGTTCAAGTTCTCTTTCCAGCATTGTCTTCTGTTTATCTTATATGTCAGCCCTCAAATCCAGAGGAAGCTGGTCTATTCTCTGAGCTGCAAATGTTCCACGTGCTTGTGTGGACCTTTGTCCTGTTCCCCCTGCCCGGGCTGGGTACCCCTCTCCTTTCCCCCAGCTCACCTCTGGTCTCTTCAGCTCCTGTATGTCCTTAGGGATCTTAAAATTCTCCCTCCTCCCTGAAATCATCCCTAGCAGCTACTTTGCAGAGATTTCTCTTTTCTCTGAAGTCTTACTACACCTACTGTCTACTACAACTGCCTGTCTATTAGTTTATCCATCTGTCTACTCAATTTTAAAGGATTTATTGAGCCGATTTTATAAGAAACTTTGATGTGGGGACCATGTCTTACACTACTTAGATTCCTGCAAAGCAATTTATTTATTCAACAAATACCAACTTGTGTTTCTGGGTAAAGGTAAGAGAAATCCAGTTCAAGACAAAATAAAAGGAAAAAGAAAACTGAAAAAAGTCAAAAAAAGGGGTGGTGGGACTCATGGGTAGGATTTAGGAACTCAAACTATATTGTCAGACTGTTTTTTTCTTCCCTTACCATTCAAGTCTTTCTGGTAGAAGGATGACCACTCAAAACTACAGTTTCACATTTTCCCAGTTTGGCAAACCTTTTAGGAAAAGTTACAGGTGGGTGATTACACATCGGAACGTATGCATATGTGTCTCCCCACACCTGTAAAGTAATTCAGAGGTGGACCTGATGGGACCTGCTGGGATTATTCATTCTTCTTGGCGTTCATTTTTGCCATGGGTGTGAAGTACTATGATTGGCTCAGCTGGGCCACGTGCTCCACTTTGTGACTGTACATATAGGCTTGAGCTGGGCCACTGTCATCTGAGAACCTTACCAGGAGCAGTGGAAATAGGGAAGGAGCCATTCTCACCCAGAAATAGGGATGGTGGGCAGACAAAACCACAGGAGTCCTCCCCATATGTTGGCTCAGAACTCCGCATATTGTAGATGCTTGATAAATATTTCTTCATTGAATGATTTTTTAACTTCAGAATTACTTTTTAGTTTGAGGAAAATCCACTCATACTAAAAAAATGAAGTCAGCCCCAGGATTATTGGCTATTACTGTTGAAGCTTCTTCAAGTCCCTCTCAGTAATGTCTTTCTTTTGGTCTTGTTTTTTTTTTTTTTTTTTTTAAATTTTGGTTTTTTTTTGAAGTGTAGTTGATTTCCAATGTCAGTTTCAGGTGTACAGCAAAGAGATTCAGTTATACATATACACGTGTGTGTGTGTGTGTGTGTGTGTCTTTTTCAGATTCTTTTCTGTTGTATGTTATTATAAGAAACTGAATATAGTTCCCTGTGCTATATAGTAGGTCCTTGTTGGTCTCAGTTTTTTCCCTCAGGTGTCATACGAATAAGCCTAATCGCCCAACCACAGGTAGCCCTTTCATGCATTAAAGGCAGCTGTGTTCTACCCTTTGCAACACCCCACTTTTAGGCTAAACACTTATTTCCAAAAACTGCTTCTCATGTGACATGTTTTTCAAACACTTTGCCATGCTTGTTCTCTAGTTTTTCATGATCTGGTTGAAACGAGGTCCTTGGAACTGAGCTGAGCAAAGTATTGCTGAAGGAACGTGACTCTGTTTCCCCTTCTTAGTTTCATACACTATACATTTATTAGTTTAGCCCAAGGTTTCATTCGAATGTTTTGATAACCGTGTCACTGTGGATACTGATGAGTATAGTAAGTTGTAAAACAGTCAATTAGCAAACATTATCCGCAGTACTTTTCTCAGTCCTTCAGCCATTGTTTACGGTTTGTGATGCTCACTTGGGGACCCAGTCGCATCACAGCTCTCAGTCCTGCTGACTCTCCCAGTACCCCCTCCAGCGGCCCAGCAGGTGCTGATGGGCAGCAGAAGCTGACGATCCGAGTTCCTCAATCACCTGGGAACGTTCCCCCCAGTTCTGGTTCTGTCCAGTCCACTTTGATTGGATCTGCTTGCCCTTCAGAGCCAGGAGCCGGAATGACCTTCTCACTTAGTTTGTATTCCAGGGGGCAAGAGCTCATCAGGCATGTTGAAGGATGGGCCAGTTGTATTAGTTTGCTCAGGCTTCCATAGCAGAGAACCACAAACTGGGTGTCTTAAACAACAGACATCTATTTTCTCGCAGTTCTGAAGGCTGAAAGTCCAAGGTCAAGGTGCTGGCAGGGTTGGTTTCTTCTGAGGCCTCTCCTCTTGGTTTGTAGATGGTTATCTTCTGCTGGTATCGTCATGTGGCTTTTCCTGTGCATGTCTGTGTCCTAATCTCTTCTTATAAGGACACCAGTCATACTGGAGTAGGGCCTACACGAATGACCTCACTTTACCTCTTTCAAGACCCAATCTCCAAACGCAAACACATTCTAAGATACTGGGGATTAAGACTTCAACTTATAAGTTTCGGGAGGACACACTTCAGATCATAACACCAAAGAACCAACTGGAAGTAACTCCATGCATGTGGGCCCTTGTGTGTGGGAGTGGTAGGGAGTGGCTGCAGTCACAGGGCAGGAGAGCTCGGGTGGAGCTGCACATCTCAGTGGAAGCCCAGAGTTAAGACTAATCAGCTGACCTGGGACTGAGTACGCAAATGTTGACCATTACGATGCTGGACGTTGGGTTCTGTTCCCCATTCTTAGTCCCAAGGTAAGCAGGCCCCAGAATATCCTGCCGTGAGTCAGGGAACCAACGATGGAAAATTTGAACCTCTGAAGAAGCTGTCCAATCCTCTGGGTCAACCTAAAAGACACATGAAGGAGAAACTCTTATTTAATATTTTTTTAATGATGGGGATGATGGACTAGCAAGAGAGCCTCCGAGTTTGCCAGTGACACTGTGGACGTCATTAAATAACATGTGACTCATTGGCTAGGAATGTAGACAGGGTGCCCAGACTTAATCATTTTTCTTCCCACCTTTGGGTAAAGCCGGCAGCATAAATGCCCTCACCCCTGCCATGAGGAACTGCTCTGAAATGCAAAGTTTGGCTCCGCCAGCGAAGTCGAAGGAACAGTAATGGTCTCATTTCTATCTTTTTGAGTAATGATATGCCAGTTTCCCCATAAATTGCATAAAGATGAAGAAGAAAAATAATTCTTTGACCTTTCTCGTTTATAACCACACTTAGGTATTTCTTCTCATATCTTATGCTGGCCACAGAGCTTTACATAGAGATTTAATTTCCTGCTGCCGCAGGCATTAAAATGGATGGCACCTCCCTCTCCCCTGCAACCTCAAGTCCTTCTCCGCAGCTGTCATTCAGGGTTGGGAGAGACGCAGGAGCTGAGTGAGGGGCGTTGCTGGTGAAATCCTTCCTTTCTAAGCACACTGTTCCCACAGCGTGAAGCAAATAGGTCCTGATGGGAGGAACTGTCAACACGGAGCTGTAGACTCTGGCCGTCACACCCTTTGGGTGATGAATAACTTTTATCCAGATAAATGTACTTACAATTTGTTAGTTTAATTACTGCAGCCTTGTGAAGTCTTGAGCCAGTGATTCCTTTCTCGACAAATTAGAGGCCTTCAATAATTCTAGGAGAAGACTAATTGCTCACTCTGGATTTTGGACATTTCTCTGAAACGTACTTCCAGAACTCAGCTGGGTGCAGTTAACAAAGCGGCAATGGTTCTGCTTGCCTTGTGTGCTGTAAGCCCCTCTTTGGAGTGGCTTCTGTCATTCCTAACATGGAAGCATTAATCTCCTTCCAGTAATTACCTTCCCCAGCTCCCCGTTTAGGTGGGGAGAAAGATTTCATCTTTTTCTGACAGTCAGCAGCCTTTGTTCCAAAAGAAGAAAGTAAGGGGATCCTCCCCTGGTCCAACCCCAGTTCTGAGGCTGAAAAAGGAGTCTGGTGACACATCATTTACTGGAGACACCAACCGCCCTTCAACCCTGCCTCGGCCCCAGGTTGGGTGCTGAAATGTTCAAAATTTACCTTGCAAAAAATGTATAATCTCTCCCCTACTCTGATTTCTGCTCATTTACTCTATTTGGCTAGTGTCTCTCTCTGCCCTAAGTGAGAGCTGGCTTAGCTGGCTTTCTGTCAGTAGGAAAGCTCTGCTAATTGGCGTTTCTCTGCTTTGCAGGCAGAATGATAACTGATATTCATAATGATATTCCGGAGGCTCTGCGAGATCCTGAAGGGTCTCATGAATTCTCAAAAGATGATTGACTTCTGTGCAGAATAATGTTAGTGTCAGGTGTATTTTACGGTTTTCTGATTCACTGCAAATTGGATGTCCTTGTATGGGATATAACCTTCTCTTTACCAGGGTATCTATTAAGTAGAAACCAGTAGTCTTTAGGAGAGATGGAAAAACATGACTTTCTCAATTTGGGAGCTCCTGGTGGCAAGACAGGGTTCAAGCCTGATGCTTCTTTTATCTCTGGTGCCCTTAGTAGGTGCTCGGAGGATGCTTATGGGATTATTGAGCCATGCCAGGGGCATGGGTAGCTGGAGGCTTGACCAAGGATCATCTTAAACCTGAAAGTTCAGATAGATGAGATCAGAACTGGCTGCAAAGATCTAGAAGTCAGGAGAACTCACACACAAAATGCAGGTCAGAGCAGGCAAAAAGATCTAAATCCAGAGGCTTGCATGTTGAGAACAGTTCCAGAAGCTGGACGTACCAAGGTGGACCCTAAGTCACTGTGTGTGGGTGACTGTGGGGTCACTGTGTATCACCCAGAATTATGTGGGACCAAGGGTGCTGGAGCCCTGAGGTCCTTACGGGACAGAAGGATGCAGACGACTGGGTATTGAAACAAACCAGCTGTTTCTTCTTACTTTGTGATCCCGACTACAGCAACCAGATTGATTGAGTGTCAGTCCGCTTTGATGGCTGAGATGGCCAAGTCTGTCCACTCATCTTTGTTGCTGTCTGTCTAGTTTGGATGCACAGGCAGGACATAAAGTCGGTGACATTTGACTCCAGGCGAAATGCTCTTATACTTGGTGGGAGAACAGCTTCCCTTATCTGTTATGTCTCTTAAATTATATTAAGTAACTCTGATATTTATTGCTCTCACTGGGTCAAAGCGCCTGTGTAACAGAGAGGAGGTGAGCAAGAGTTTGTTGTCCCTGTTTCATATGTATAATTCTGTGTAACAGACCACCCCCAAACTAGTGCCTTCAAATAGCAAAGATTTATTATTTTATTTACTCATGAGTTTGAGGATTGACTAGAAGTTCTCCTTTGGGGTGTCCGACATGGACGCATTCAGGTGGCAGATTAAGTGGCTGGAACACTTAAGAAGGCCTCCCTCACACATCTGGGGCCTGGTGCTGATCGTGTTGGCTGGAATGCTCCCCTCGGTGGCTCAGGTTTCTCCCCCCCTCTCTCTGGTGGCTCATCCTCCAGGGCCTCTCCCTGTGGCCCTTCTCTCCAGCAGGCTAGCTTGGACTTCCTTCCAGCATGGCAGCTACGTTCCAAGTACGCAAAAGGAGATGCTTCCAGGACCAGGCCTAAGCCTAAAACTGACCCCATGTAACTTCTGTGACCAGCGATGGGCCAGAGGAAGTCACGGGGTCAGCTCGGAGCCCAGGGGAAGGGGAGTAGTTCCTACTTACTGCTGAGAAGAGCAGCAGATAATCTGTGGCCATCTTTAATGTGCCAGATTTTCTTTTAAAAAGTTTCTGATTATCAGCCAAGGGGAGAAGTGCTCTAATGCTTATCCTCTAGGCTGTTGTGAAAACAAATGAGATGGATGCAAGCACAACATTCAGGGCAAGTCAGTAAACAGCTGTATTTCTCCTGATTTGAGGATCCACTCCCAGGGATACGGGCTGTTGTCAGGAGGCTGTAATGCGGGGGCGAGGCTTCTGGTCCACTGGGCTTCAGTTATCGCTAAATGGGGATCACGCCAGCTGATGATGTATGAACTAGTTAGAAGAGTGCCCAGGTCATGGTAATCGCTCAGTAAGTGTAAGCTAGTATTATTATCACTGTTATTATTGAAGAGCAATGATTCCTAAAGACGAAACAAAACAAGACAATCCCCAAGATTATATGCAACCCGCCTTCCTGAGTATAGACATCCTCTCATTTTTGTTACTCTTTTACCTTTGTGTAATAGGATTTTACAGATGTTCACAGTCTTAGAGATCACTTAGACGAGGAAGAAATTTAAAGCCAAGTCTGGGTTAGGCTACTTGTCTACAACACAGTTAGTTAGAGAACTAGTTCCACCCCCCAAGACCCCACGCTTCTTACCAAGGGCTCTTTCCACTGCATCCTTAAGTGTAGAATGTTCTGCCTCATTTGCTTTAAGAGTAAGAGCCAGGAGTACAAAGCTTTATTTGGCAGGTAGAACATATTTAAATAAATAGTTCAGTTTTATACATTAACCATGTGCTTTGGAGGAGAGGAAAAAAAAAGCTGGAAAGATACAGAACAGAGCAAGGACAAAAACAGAGATGGTAGATACACACAGTATAGGAAAGAGGGTGAGAAGACCTGAGATGGTTTAGTGGGAGGCTGACTGGCAGGAACTGGTTCTCTGTTGGCCCAACATTCCCTTTCCCCTTGTTTAGTGGCAGGACCCACCCCCACAACCTCTTTTTTTTTTTGGAAAATGCTCCTCAATTCCAGCCTGGTGGTTCTGATGATTCTGACAATCACATCATCTTGTTTTCATCACATGAGGATTGGTCAGGTGCAGACCAGTTAGAGTACGTCTGTAGGGCTGATATTTATGCTAGAGCAGTGAAAGGAAGGTGTCTTGAGCAAGATAGGCTTGCTTTCAACCATATTTTAGTGAAATCTGTCAGAGACAGAATAGCCATGTCCACCTTCCTGAGTAGCTATCTTGACCGTGCCATCCATCTTCCTTCCTATGTCCTACCTTCCCTTTGTCCTTTATTCATTTATTAAATATTTAATGCCCATTTACTATGCATTTGGCACCATGATGCAGTCTTAGTTCTTTTATTATGGAACTTACAGTCTGATATACAGTCTGATGTGTACAGACATGTGTGATAGACAATGAAAAAGGAAACCAACAAATGATTATGTGTTGCAATGAGGGCCTTGTGTAAGCTGAGTAGAAGCCCCCAGAGATGTCTGTGTCCTAATCCCCAGAACTGGTGAATAAACTACCTTATATGGCAAAAGGGACTTTGCAAATGTGATTAGTTAAGGCTCTTGAGATAGGGAGATTATCCTGGATTATCTGGGTGAGCCCAGTGTCATCACAGGGGTCTTTATAAGAGCGAGGCAGGAGGGTTAGACCCAGAGAAGGCGATGAGATGACAGATGCAGAAACAGAGATTGAAGGATGCAATGCTGCTGGCTTTGGTGATGGAAGGGGACCATGGGCTGAGAAATGCAGGCAGCCTCTAGAAACTAGAAAAGGGAAGAAAACAGATTCTTCCCTGGAGCCTCCAGAAGGAACACAACTCTTTGCTTTTAGGACCTCTGACCTTTGGAACTATAAGAGGATAAATCTGTATTGTTTAATCACTGAGTTTGCGGTAATTGATGGCAGCAGCAGTAGGAAGTTAATACAAACCTCAAGGGAAAAGAGCGAGTGCTGTGAAAGAACTATGTGATGAAAACTAACATTTCGGTTAAGAGCTCACGGAGGAGAAGGAGCCAGCCTTAGGAAAGAGTTAAGGTATTGACAGATGCATCCAGGGAAGCAATGCCAGAAAAACCCTTAAAAGAGACAGCTCTTCTATTTATTAGAGTCACTGAAAGAAGGCTGGTGGGGCAGGATGGCAGGAGAACGGCCCTGGGGGATGTCGGTGGATCGGTAGATTTCTGCATCTACTCCCAGGAGGTTCATTCTTCCTCCTCCTTGGCTTTCTGAGTCCTGCCCATCTTCTCATCCAGCTCAACTACATCCTTTGCTCAAAGCCTCCCATGACATCAGCAGCTTTATTCTCTTTTTTTTGGCGGGGGAGGGGGAGGTAATTAGGCTGGCTTATTTATTTATTTACTTACTTTCAAATGGAGGTACTGGGGATGGAACCCAGGCCCTCGTGCACCCTAAGTGCATGCTCTACCACTGAGCTATACCCTCCCCCCTCAACAGCTTTATTTATCTCCCTCTTTCATTCAAACTGTGCTGCCTCTCTCCAAATGGGGTCCCTGACCCTAAGGAGACCCCCAGATTTATCCTTGGGGTGTATCTTCAAATTTTTCAAGAATGTTTGAATTTTAACGATAAGATTTAAAATAGCATAAGCTTAGGGCTATATCTGGATGCACCTGCTTGAGTTTAATTTTGGGATTTCAGTGCCTTGGTGGGGCTAACTGAAGGCCAAATGATGTCCAGACAAGCCATGTAAGCAAAGGTTTTGAAGAAGCCTTTGCTTACATGAAAAAGAGTGGAGGGAAATGAAGTAAGTGGGTACTTTGCAGATAAGATGGAACAGCAGAAGGCAGCACCGTGCTGGCCATGTAACAGAATTGTTCTGTGGATTCTTCCTTTCTATGTACCTTCTTAAAACCCTTCACTACTGGTAAGTGGATTTAAAAATAGGCTGATGGAGATCTTTCCCCCAGTTTTGCATTTGCTGTTAATTGACTGGTCTGTCATGCCTCAGTGGTTAAAAGTGAGGTCATTTGCATCAAGCGTGGCCATGACAGCGACCTCATGGCAGTGACTCAAATGGCAACTCGTCATGTTCAAAACCAGAAGATTCATGTCAATAACAAGTAAAATAGGAAACACTCAAATATATTTTTCCACGATGGTGCCCAATAATATTAATCAAGTTTAAGTAAAACATCATCAATTATCACATGAAACTAATTTTAAATATCTTTGGTTTTATATTGTTATTGGTATTTTGAAATCCTGTTTTGATTTTACCGTAAGAGCTGTAGGCCTAAGAAGTTTATAACTAATTTCATGTTGTACGGATCTAACTTACACAGAGTAACATTATAAAAACATGTAACTGAAGTTAACACTGAGGATCTGTGGGAAATATTTTTCTTTGAAAGGGATCCATACCTTATTAGGTTTGAGAAACTGATTTGCTGAATGCATATTGGTACATTTTTCTGAATGCTTAGTTGTTGAATTGTTAATTTGTCGGTGTGAGTTTACACGTGACACCTGGGGAGAAGGTGGCGCTCTCTCGGGGGAATGAAGGGCATGTGCACACGATTTCTGAGAATCCACAAGCCCAGTGGCAGTGCTGGGCACGTGGAAGGTGCCCAGTGAATACTTGGGGAATGTGTTCATGATGCCTTTTATTTTCTGTTTCTGATGCTGGGGCCTTGCTGACCCTGCAGGGATAGCCGATTCCTAGAGACAGCTAACAACTCACCTTTGGCGTGCCTTTCATCGCAGTCTACACAATCCAGAGCCTACACTCCACCCCTGCCTCCTCTCCCGTGTTACAATCTGGGCCACTATCCACCTGTGGATAGTGGTATTTTGCCCCTATACCCCAGAGCCTGCTGAAATTTTCGAAACGAGCCAATCCTAAGCCTGCCACCCTGCCTCTCCTGTTCCTTCCCATGGAAACCACAATAGTGGCCCTTGCCCACATCTCCTTCCTACCTGATCCTGGTGCTTCCCCGTGTGGCCTTGCATGTGATGCCCCCTCCTCTTGGGAAGTGTAACAAACTGACTTCTTCAGTGGCAATCATCTCCTGATCCACTGGTCTCACCATACCTGAATAATAATAAAACCTACATTTTCAAAACAGAATAAATACATAACCACATTGTTCTAGGCTCTCCATACCCAAATGTTGCGATTTCCCCACCACGGAGAGGAAGCGTCTGATTTCTAGCGTATTCGTGGATTTCCACTGCGGAAGGTGACCCTTCAGGGCTGGGATTCAGCGTGGATTTGTGCCAAGCCATTGACGCTCCCAGTGCAGCGTCTGTGGCCACAGGCAGGTTCTCCAGAAAAATGGACTGACTAATTTTATTATTATTTTTTGCACACATCACTTTGGAGATTCATCTTGCAATTCTATCCTTGTTAGGTTCACATTCTCGCTTACTCAGCCGATGAGTAACAATGGCCCTGCGTTCAAAACACCTTGCCTAGTAGTGAATTCCTGTTCCAGCCCAGGCCCTTCCCCCCTCCCGCAGGCCCCATGTGTGTGGGGCTCTATGTGGGTGTTGTTGCTCTCAGGACTGAGCACAAACCTCATCTCCTCCTAGAAGCGCACCTTGACCTCCCCTGCCCAGCATAGCTCCCTTCTTTGCACTCAGGTGCTGACTTCCCTTCCCTTCAGTACTCCCCATCAAGTAGTGTTTGTTTTCACAAGTGTTTATTAATCACCAAACCACTCTCTTCCTCTCCCTTCTCCCTCCTGCTGTTGCTGGCCAGGGCAACGCCATCCCACCCAGGTGCAGGGCTTGAAATGAGGGAACCAGAGCTGCATAAGTGGAAACAAACTGATTGCACAGGAAGCATCTAACAGTTCTTATTTTCAAAAATCTCTCTTGTTAAAAAAGTGTCCTGCAGCCTCCTCTGGTCACCGATGACGCTGATTTGTGTTTACCATTTCAGATGTCCGGATCCCACTGGAGTTAACAGAGTTGGTTCACAGCATACTTGTCAGAAACAAGAGCCTCTCAAATGAAGATCTTGCTCTCCATAGGCGATTCCATCTATTGCCCTTCCGGCTTGTGTTTAAGACTTCCCACCAGTGTTACGCTCATCACCCTAGCAATCAGAACTGTCCTTTGGGTACCACTGACGTCTCCTACAGTTGATAGGTAAAAGGAGACCAGCCATGAGCTCTGATGATGCCAAATGAATGACTTTCTCCAGACCAGGCAGCCTACAGCGCATGTGCCAAAGCCTCTCTCAGATGAATTTCAGTCATGTTCCGAGGTTGTCATGACTTGAGCATGTTGGAAACTGCACTTAGAAAAGGTTGATTATGGTACAAATCTAACCTGTCACTCTTCACTTAAAATCCTTAGCTGTTTTTTTCCATATGATTTGGTTCAGGTTTTGGTTTTGTTTGTTTGTTTTTTTTTTTTTTTTTTTTTTACTTTTTTTAAATTAAAAATTTCGTGATCATTGTAGGTGCACGTTCAGTTTTAGGACATAATATATCCAGAGCCCCCGTACCCTTTACCAAGTTTCCCCTAACAGTAACTCTTGCAAAATGAGAGTCCAAGTTCAGAAATCAGATGTTGGCATCCTGCAGCAGGGGTGGAGTCCCTAGCAGAAGTGTGGGTGTTCCTCCTTACTGCTGGGTGGGGGTGGGAGTTCTGGCCTCCCCAAGGTCTCCTCAGACATGAGGAAGGGGTGGTTCATTACTTCCCAATGGGCAACGAAGTCCCAGATCCCCACCCAGCCTCTCTGACTCCCAGCCAAGCAGGGGCGGAAACTAGGCCTTTGCTGGTGTGGGTGGATGTGGGGCCACAGTTGTTTGCTGAACTGTTTGTCTGGAGGGGATCAGTGATCATCAGTATTTTTGCCTTCCTAGGCTTCTGCTTTCCTGGTCCTTTGGTGTCAGAGAGCTGACTTTTGCTGGGCTTCTTTTGCGCTCCATGGCATCTGTGGGTTGCTAGGTACTTAAGCTCCAAGCCTGGGACGTGTAAAGCCAAAAAAAAAAAAAAAAAAAAAAAAAATCCGATGAACTCATCACTCTGTTATTCCTCAGGTCCTGAGTTCTCTCCCTGGTCTGCCTTTTCCTCTATACTTCTCAGGATCTTATTTTCAATGTCCAGGGTTTTAGCTGTACTTAGCAAGACAAATAGGAAAAAGTAAAGTATTTTTGAGAAAAGAGTCTATCATTTTGGAAGTGGAAGTCCCTGGGTGTCTTTTTCTTTTTTAAACGTGAAATGCCATGATCTGTCCTCTGCCGACTTCTCCAGCACTCTTGTCATGCCCTGCTTCGTATTTGATGCTCAAACATCAGCTACCTGTGAATTGGCCCTGCCAACTCTCCTGCCTGTCCCTTTGCCCACTCGCCTCCAAACACATATACAGCGCTTATCCTGTACCAGGCACGTGATATGCAATAATTATGAATTAAGTACTATTATTATAGAGATGAAGAAGCTGGGGCCCAGAGAGATGAAGTAATTCACTTGCGGTCACCCAGCCAGGAAGCTGCAGAGCCTGGATTTGGATCCAGGCAGCCTGGCTCTGAAGCTGCATTCCTGACAGCTCTGCTCTGCCGCCTCCTTGCCCTTCCGGTTGTCTAACCTGAGTGGTATCAGAATACCCCCACCAGGGCTTGAAAACCCAGATTCCTGGGCCCACCCCCGGAAATTCTGATTCAGTAACTCTGGGGTGGGGCCTTGAGATTTGCGTTTCTAACAAGTTTCCAGGTGATACTAATTCTATTCTCTGGGAACCACACTTGGCAAACCAGTTACCTTTGCACCCTCTCCTTCACCCCAGTTTGCTCTGCTAATTGCTGGGCAGCTGTTTTGATTCGGCACAGGCATCACTTTACCTGATTTGACCTACTCTTCCTCCTCCACCCTGCAGCCTCAGCCTGTCTGTCACTGTAGTCGCCACGTTACATGGAAGTTATCTGTTTATGTGTCTCATTTCTCTCACCCAGCCCCCCTTGAGGGCAGAGGGGTTAGTACAGAACAAAGTGTATATTATTCATCTTGGTACAGTCACCTGGGGTGACTGTTGAAAACGAGATTCCTGGGCCCAGCCCCCTAAGTTTCTGAGTCAGTAGATCTGGGGCAGGACCCAAGAATCTGCACTTTGAATAAACCACGTACACAGTTCTGATGTGGCTGAGTTTGGCCCACTTTGAGAAACTGCCCTAGCACTTTGCATTGTGTTTGGCACTAAGTACACGTCCAGTAATTCTTTCTTAACTGGATGTTACTGAGCTGAGCTTTGCCATGAATGGTAACCCCCTGTCTCCTTTTCCGCACTTTCTCCTTACCTCGTCCCAGCTCCCACCTTGGCAGGTTTTTGTGCTTCTCCCTCCCTCCAAATTACTCCTTTTTTTCCCCTTTCCAATTAGAACTTGTGTTCCTGTAGCTAGCTGTTGAATCAGCTTGGAAAGGTAAACAATTTTTGCTGAAGGTAACTTTGTTTTAATGTTGAGACATAAGTGTCCAGATCTTAGTTGTTCAACCTGATACATTTCCCTGTGTAAGCACCACTCAGATCACAATGGCGGACATTTCCAGCCCACAGCAGGCTCCTTCGAGATCCCTTCCACTCAATACACCTCCTCCACGGTAACCCTATTCTGACTTCTTTTATTACAGATTAGTTTTCCCATTCTTGAACCTCATATAAATGAAATTATATAGAATATACACTTTCTATGCAGCCCTTTGTGTTCAGCACTCTATGTGAGCTTCATTAATGTCTTTGTATGCAGCAAGAGTTTTGTTCGTTGCTGTGTTATATTCCATTCTAAGAATATAAAACAATCAACTATTCCTGGATACCTTTTTTTTTCCGGTTGCTTCTTTTTTTATTGTGATAATATATACTTAACATAAAATTTGCCATTTTAACTATTTTGAAGCATACAATTCAGTGGCATGAGGTACATTCCCAAAGTTGTATAACCATTACCACCATCTGTCTGCAGAACATTTTTCATCATTCCAAATGGAAACTCTGTCCCCATTAAATAATACTCCCCATTTCTCTTCCCCCAGCTCCTAACAGCCACCATTCCACTTTCTGTTGCTATGAATTTGACAACTCCAGGTATGTCATATAAGTAAAATCACACCATATTTATGTTTTGTGACTGGCTTATTTCCCTTAAAATCATGCCCTTGATGTTCGTCCGTTTTGGAGCGTGCATGAGAATTTTGCTTCTTTTTAAGGCTGGGTAATGGTTCGTTGTGTGTGTATACGTACACGTCTTATTTATCCATTCATTGTTGATGTACACTTGGGTTGTTCTTACCTTTTGGCTATTGAGATGTCTCTTCTTTAGTTTCAGGGTATCCATGGCTGGTCATTGCTGCCCTGGAAAAGTGCACACATGCAGATTCCTCGGGCCCCATGGTAATGGGGGTGGTCCCTGGACTGTCTGTCATTCCTTGGAGAGGCTGCAGCTGGAGGGAAGTGTTAGTTGGAATTTGGGAGACAAAGCAGGAAGATGTAGAGTCTGGGAATCATGCCAGGTGATGTGCCACTCTGTAAACATGCAGGAGAGAGGCTGGAGAGTGAGCAGGGGTGAAAATAGGTATTGGTGAGGCTGGCAGCCAGTTGGGAAATAATTCCATGAAAACCAGTTATCTAGTGGACATTTTCAATTTCTTTATTACTGGACCTAGGGTCCTTTTGAAGGCTGGGTTTTTAAAGAGCTCAGTCCAGGCTGGTTAGTGACGTTTGCTTCTGTTGCCATGACTTCTACCATCACTTATGTACAACCAACTCCTAAATCTGTCTTATTAGTACTAACTTTCTCTTGGGCTCCAGAACCATGTTTCCGTCAGCTTAGTTGACTCAGACACCTGTATGTTCACAGATGCTTCAAATTCAGTATGCCCCAAATCAAAATTTGTATCTTCTCAGTCGTAATTAATGTCATTACAACATACCCAAGTCTGGAAGCCAGAATTCCAAGAATCGTTTTTGACTCCTTCCCTCCATGATCTCCATCTACTGATTCTACTTCTAAAGTATCTCTAGTCCATGTCCTTTTTCTCTTAGTTCACATTTCCTTGCCTGAATTTCACCCCATGCCTTGTTTCATAGGTACTCATCCCTTCTTCCTTATTGCTGTCAGGGTTATTTTTCCAAAACCTATTTGATTATGTCACTTGCAGTCCTTCCTCTTGTCTTTAGAACTCTGAAGGCCACCCGTGGCCAGTAGGATACATTTTGTGCTCCTCAGTATGATTTATAAGACACCCCCCCTGCCACCGGACCTATCACTCAGCCATTCAACCAGCATCATCTTCTGTTTTACACCTTTCACTGTCTGCTTCATCCATGCCCATCATTTTTCACATTCTCTAACACTGGATGTTGCCTTGTGCCACAGTATCTTTGCATGTGCTGTTCTTGCTAAAAGCAGACACTTAGAATTCTAATCATTTTTGAAGAAGCAGTTTTCCCTGCCAATCTTCTTCTCATCTTTGTTGTTATTGGACAAGGTAGAACTTGTGCAGAGTCTGGAGTGAAGGCTTTTGTTACACAGCTGAGGGTCCCTGGGGGCCACTGCCAGAGCCTAGGCTTAATGCTCCCTGGTTTGACCCAGTACGTGCTTCCTTGGGTCCTTGGTGGAGATGGCAAATGGAAACTTATTTGAGTCTGCCTTGCATTCCCCAATATTCCGATGTTTGGTATATGAGCCTCATTCATCAAATTGGGATGATATCTACTGTGTAGGAATTTTGATATTACATGAATAGATACATGAGAAAACCTTATATAAGCTGTAAATATTATATTAATTATTATTAATCTATATTTCATTCTTTTCTTTTTCTCTTTCCTTTTATATTTTTCTTCCTCCTCTCTTGTCTCTTTGTTCATTTTTTTCTATGTCTTTCTTTTCTCTTCCTGTATTTTTGTATATTCTCTTCGCCTTTCCCTTGGGAATGACAATCACACTCATAAGTAATTTTAGCCCCTCTCGGTATACTCTTAGACTCTGACCCCAGCACTTATCTAAAGTGGCACCACCCATCCCAAGATCTTGAAAACGCTTATATTGCCTTCATCTGTTCCTACTTCCCTTCTGGGTGTTAACAGCTCTTCCTGATCTGGGGAAGACTTCTCCAATGTACCCAGTTTCTTTGTTGTAGGACTTTTTAGAAAGACTTTCTGTGTAACACTGTCAACTGATTAACCTTTAGGCCTGGGAAAAAAATGGGAATACCAAAGCAGTAATATTTTCAGCTGTTTTCCACTGAATGGTGCATCAATCATAGAAATGTCTTTGACTCCTGTTTGGTTACTGCACCAACAGTTGAGTATAACTTTCTGAGTTAGAGAGAGATAATGGTTTCTTGGGGTAATAAAGCTGTCAGGAGGAAGGAGGCTTTCGTCTAACTCCATAAAAAATGTGAAAGCATTGGGGAGGCACAAGGACACTGAGGAGATGGCAACATCTGGAGAATCTAAAGACCTAAGCAGTCCTGTGATTTATGGCCCTGAAAGAAATGCACTGGGCCAGAAGCCTGGAAACCTGGGTTCTCATCTCATCCCATCCCTGACTTCCAGAGTGACCTTGGGCAAGTTGCCTAACCTTTTTTTTTTGGCTTCTTGTATTCAATCAATAGGCAAGGATAATAATGCTACTTGTATTTATCCATTTATTACTCAAAGAGAGTTTTTATTTCTCTTGCTCCCTCTCTCTTGGTAGATAAATGAGGCACCCTTTCTGAAGCTGCAGCATAAATTCAAGGTCTTTTTCTCATCATATATATATTTTTTTATTTACATAGGGCTTTAATTTATTTGTTAGGAATTCATCAGACCTGGGGTGCCAAGAAATGTAATGTTTGGGCCATGCCAGTTTTAAAGAGAAAGTTTTTTCCTCACTTTCTCTCTCTTTTGGTAGATAAATGAGGCACCCTTTTTGAAGCTGTTGCATAAATTCAAAGTCATTTTCTCTCTCTCTCTCAGTGTATGTATAGATATAATCTTTACAAAGAGCTTTAATTTATTTTGTTAGGAATTCATCAGACCTGGGAGGCCAAGAAGTTTAATTTTAAGGCCATGTCAATTTTAAAGAGGTAGTAGGCGCAGCACAGAGAAATTGGTATTTGCAGAATCAGAACTTTAAGATCCTATTAATCACACTAGTTTTCTCTTATTTAATCACAGATCACAGGACAAAAGAGAAACTTTGCAAATAAAATCAGAGGACCTTGAAAGTACACCTACCTGTACTTAGTTTTGGCAAGTGGGTCATATTCAGTGCGGGATAGCCATGAAGTTTCCGTAGTCGAACTGGGTGTAATGTAGCAGAGTGGAGCAGGGACAGGGTTAGGCCTCAGCCCACGTCCCTCCTCCGTGCCGACCTCCCAAGGCACAGTGGCATCCTATGTCTTATCACTTGTCACATTTGCTTCTCAATTGTAGTCTTATCTTTTGAAATTACTTTCTTTGCAATTTGACTTTTAAGGGATGATTATTCCAGTGGTTATAAACTCATTCATTCCACAAATATTATTAAATCCCACGAGGTGTCAGTCAGCGTGATGGTCTGGGAGATAGAGTGGTGGACACAGCAGATGTGGCTCCTACTTTCATTGACCTTGGAATTGAGAGGAGAAAGACATCAACACATGCCTGTGCAAATATCTGATTGCAGCCGTGATGGTGTGGAGAGGAGAGAGCGCCAGGAGCTCTGTTAATACAAGAGGTGGCTGTCCTGCAAGTGACGTTTCCTGATATTGTTACAGTGTTACGGAAATGACAGGCCAGCCAAGAAACAAGCACCACTCGGAGGGTTGGAATACTCAGATTTATTACGCCGGCGGGCCCTGAGGGGCTTCTGCTCCGAAGCTCTGAGCATCTCCAAGACATGCACATGAGGTTTTATAGGGTTAATTACAAGTATGGGGCTATTAGCCAATAAGGTTTAAACAATAAAAAGCAAGGAATCAGTACACTGGGGCTTATCAATTTGGAACAGATCACGTTACTGACACTTGTTGAGCTTGGATTTACGAGTTAGCTTGTTAGCCCAGTAAACTGACACTGAACTTCAGATTTATGAGTTAGCCCAGCAGAACTTAGATCAGTAAACCGACACTTATCAGACTTAGATTTGTGACTTAGCTCGTTAGCCCAGCTGGGCTTTTCCTTCACAACAGCTCCCAAATTTCTTCTTTCGTCTTCCTTGAGGCCACTCCATTTGCCCCACCAACATCTCTCCTTTGCTGTGGTGTATTTTTAATTTTATTTTAATTTAATTAAAAAAATCTTTTTGGGGGGGAGGGAGAAGAGGTAATTAGGTTTATTAATTTATTTATTTTTAGAGGAGGTACTGGGGATTGAACCCAGCACCTTGTGCATGCTAAGCATGTATCCTACCACTGAGCTATAGCCTCTCCCCTACTGTCATATATTTAAAAATTTTTAGTTTATTTATTCATTTTTAATTGTGGTGAAATACACATAACATGAAATTTATGATCTTCACCATTTTTAAGTGTACAGTTCAGTAGTGTTAAGTCCCTTCACGCTGGTGGGCAACCACTACCTCCATCCAACCCTAGAACTCTTTTCATCTTGCAAAACTGAAACCCTACACCCATTAGACGACAACTCCCCATTCCCCTGTCCCCCAGCCCCTGGCAACCACCCTTCTATTTTCAGTCTCTATGATTTTAACTCTGATAGGTTACACGTATAAGTGGAATCATACAGCATCTGTCCTTTTGTGACTGGCTTATTTCACTTAGCATAGTGTCTTCATGTCTCATCCATGTTGTAGCGTGTGTTAGAATTTCCTTCCTTTTTCAGGCTGAACAATCGTCCATTGTAGGTATGTACCACATTTTGCTTATCTGCCGATGGACACTTGGGTTGCCTCTACCTTTTGGCTGTTGTTCATAGTGCTGCTGTGAAGGTGAGTGTACAAATATCTTTTTGAGAGCCTGCTATCTGTTCTTCTGGGTACATAACAGAAGAGGAATTGCTGGATCATGTACTGCTTCTGTGTTTTATTTTATGAGGAATGTGTGTATATTTTGTGCTTGGTTTCTGTTCCGACGTAGCCACACTTTCTCTGGCCAGTGACATACTTAATGGCCAGTTCAGAGCATATCTAATCTATATTTGTTAAGCATTTTTTTGTTCTGGGGGAGGTAATTAGGTTTACTTATTTATTTATTATTTAGTGGAGGTACTGGGGGTGAACCCAGGACCTCGTGCATGCTAGGTGTGCACTCTACCACTGAGCTAGACCCTCCCCACCCCCAATCTGTATTTGTTTCTTTCTGTTTTTTTTTTTTTCTTCCTTAGGAAGATTGTGCCAACGCCATGGTGCATTTCTGCTTGTTCTTTTTCCTTTCCAGATCCACTCAGAATTTAGCTAAGCCCCCCTAAAGCAATCTTTTTCACTAAGACATGTGCACATTGACTTCTCTGGTCTCAATTGATTGAGTCATAAATTCCCAATTGTGGCAGTTAAGTGATATAAGACCATCAGTGATAACTTGAATTATCAAGGGAATTAAAAGCTCTTTGCTTAAAGTGAATGTAGAAACGATAAATGATGAGGAATTCAGTGCCACCCACCTCCAAAGCCCTTGGAATGCCCTCATCCCACCGCCAGCCCCACCTCAGAGTGTCTACAAGCTTCCCTTGCTTTCCAACCTGCCTTTAATTAATTCTTCTTTCCTTCAAACTTCAGCATTGAAGATAATGAGAAAAGCTATTTCTGATTCAACTCTGTCGCTTTCCTGTGCTGTTTCATTACCAGTTTCGAAACTTGCTGTTTTCTACTATTTTTCATTGCAAATGTGCAGAATTTCAATTACCTTAAGATCCCTTCCAACTCTGGAATTCAGTGATTTTTACATTATAGAATAAGTAGGCCTTTTGAGGGCTAACTTAAGAACTTAACCACAGTTGATTACATTTTTCTTTTCTATGGGGAAATCTTCCTGGAGGCTTGAATTCTAACCAACAGACTTCTAAATAAATATTTAGCATATAATTCCTTTGTAAGTAGGACCATCGAAATTAACTCTTTCGGGTACTGGGCTGTTCTACATACAATCATCTCTTCCAAAGGGCCTATTACAATGCCTTCCACACAGGAGGTGCCCCGTAGATATTAGCTGAAACATTGAAAGAGGGAAACTCCCCAAACATTGAAACAGGGAAACTCCCCGTTCTCTCTGGGCCATTCCCGTTTGGTGTTTCACAACTTCTAGTGTCTTCTCTTGTGCAGCTAAAATCATTTTCTACTTGCTTTTTCCTTTGTTAAGCTATAAGCTTAACAAATGATTAAAAAAAAAAATCTAACACGTCTCTTATTCTGCTCAAAACTATACTTCCATTTGTTTATTTATTTACTTATTTATGTTGAAGTATAGCTGATGTACAATGCTATATAGATTATAGGTGAACAACATAGTGATTCACAATTTTAAGTCACTCTCCATTTATAGTTATTATAAAATATTGGCTATGTTCCCTGTGTTGTACAATACATCCTTGTAGCTTATTTTATACATAAGTTTGTACCTCTTAATCCCCTACCCCTATCTTGCGCCTCCCCCATTTCCCTCTCCCTCTACTGATAACCACTAGTTTGCTCTCTATATTTGTGAGTCTGTTTCTTTTCTGTTATATTCACTAGTTTGTTATATTTTTAGATTTCACATATATCATATGGTATTCATCTTTCTCTGACTTATTTCACTTAGCATGATACCCTCCAAGTTCATCCATTTGATGCAAATGGCAAAAGTCCATTCTTTTTTTTATGGCTGAGTAGGATTCCATTTTGTATGTGTCTGTGTGTGTGTGTATTACATCATCCTTATCCATTCATCTGTTGAAGGACACTTAGGTCGCTTCTATATCTTGGCAGTTGTAAATAGTGCTGCTGTGAACGTTGGGGTGCCTCTGTCTTTTCAAATTAGTGTTTTTGTTTGTTTCGGGTATATACCCAAGAGTGGAATTGCTGGGTCATATGGTAGTTCTATTTTTAGTTTTTTTTTTTCTTTTTTAAGAACTAGCAGGTAATAATTTAATTTAATCTTTTAACACCTTTATTGTGGTGTGATTCCTGAACAATAAGCTATACATGTTTCAGATGTACACTTTGATAAATTTGGATAGGTCTATATACCAATGAAACCACTACCACTATCAAGATAGCTAACACTTCCGTCACTCCCCAAGAGGTGCAAATTCAAATTCCCAATTTATCCTCCGCCCCCTTACCCCCTGGTAGCCCTAAGTTTGTTCTCTATGTCTGTGAGTCTGTTTCTGTTTTGTAGATAAATTCATTTGTGTCTTTTTAAAAAATGCTCCACATATAAGTGATATCATATGGTGTTTTTCTTTCTCTTTCTGACTTACTTCACTTAGAATGATCTCCAGGTCCATCCATGTTGCTGCAAATGGCATTATTTTATTCTTTTTTATGGATGAGTAGTATTCCATTGTATACATACACCACATCTTCTTTATCCAGTCATCTGTTGATGGACATTTTGGTTGTTTCCATGTCTTGGCTCTTGTAAATAGTGCTGCTGTGAACATTGGGGTGCATGTGTCTTTTAGCATTGTATTTTCCTCTGGATATATGTCCAGGAGTGGGATTGCTGGATCATATGTTTAGCCTATTTTTAGTTTTTTGAGGAATCTTCATATTGACCTCCATAGTGGCTGTACCAATTTGCATTCTCACCAACAGTGTACAAGGGTTCCCTTTTCTCCACATTCTCAACGACATTGGTTATTTGTCTTCTTTTTGGTGCTAGCCATTCTGACAAGTATGAGGCATTATCTCATGTGTTTTGGATTTGCATTTCCCTGATGATTAGCAACATTGAGCATCTTTTCATGTGCCTGGTGTCCATCTAGAAGCAGCTGATTTCAAATATCATTAGTTTTAAAAAATTATGAAATGTCAACCATACAGAAAAGTACAGATTTATATACCATATATTTAGAATTAAATGTCATATATCCACCATTTACAATGAACAGATATTAACATTTAGCAACATATGCTTAAGGTAGTTTTTTCTTTAAGAAATAAAATGTTAACAGTTAAAGTTTCTTTATATCGACCCTCATCCTTGTCCCCTCTCCCCTCTTGCCCTCACTACAGATAACCAACCTTCTTAAGTTGGCTTGTTTTATTCTCATCCATATATATTTATATATTTACATTTATGTATTTCCGCAAACAATATAGTTATTGTTCTGTGCATTAAAAGAGATAGTAAAATACTGTGTGTAGCCTTTGGCAATTTACTGTTTTTACTTAATGTCAGCTTTGACATCTGTGCTGTTGATGTGTATAAATCTAGTTCATATATATTAACTGTTACATAGAACGCCATCCTATGAATAAATAACTATTTATTTTTTTCTTTCCCTCTTGTTTGATAGATTTCCTGGGAAGCAGAACCAAAGGCCAAAGCTTACATGGAGACCAAACCTTCTTAGGGAGTTTGGTCCCAAGGAAGCAGGAGTGAAGAAAAGGGGCAGTGAGTCAGGAAAGACGGGGGAGCTGTTACGAAGATGCTGGCCCCTGCATCTTGTCCAGGGCTGCTGATCGCTTCATCCTGGGGGACTGTGTACTGTGTACTCACCTTGTGGGACCCATCACACCGGTATGGACTACTGTGTCTCTGGATAATCCTTGGGAAGAGAGAAGAATTTAGCCACTTTCCACCTCCCATTTATCAAAGATTTGCCTCAGGTAGGTTGTCAGATTTAACAAAGAAAAATATAGGATACCAGTAAAATTTGAATGTCATATAAATGACAAATAGTTTTCTTAGTATAAGTATGTCCCACACAAGATTTAAGATATTCTTATACTGAAGTTATTAGTTGTTTATCTGAAATTTGGATTGAACTGGTGTCCTTTATTTTATCTGGTAACCCCAGCTCTACGGGGTGTTAATACCTCGCACTTCCAGAGAGTGCCTATGGGATCCCTGTCTGGGTCCTAGCATAATACTTCGCACGTCAGAGAATTACAGACCTGTCACTGCAAGGCACCTTAAAGGCCATCTAGAAGAGCAGTTCTCAGTATTTTTCCACTTCCATGCTTCTGAGGCTTATAACACACTCCCACTCACAATAATAATGGCTAATAATAATAGTCAATGGTATGTCTCTGGGAAATATGTGAGTATCAAATGAGACTCTGGTGATGGAGGTGGTGTGTGTGTGTCTCTGTGTGTGTGTGTTTGAGGGAGAGGGAGGGAGGGAGCATAGACTAGGGTAGAGTTGGAACGCACATATATTTTGAAAAGTTCTTCAGTCGATTCTACTACATCCTCCAATGGTTGTGGACCCCAGCCCCTCACCACGTCACTGATTAGCTTTGGGGATCATGGAAGACTTTCTAAGGAAGGTACTATTGGAGCTGAAATTTGGGGCTTGATTGGGGATTAACTACATGAAGAGAAACGGGATTGAAGAAAGCATTGCCATCAAAGAAAACAGCTTTTTCAAAGGCCTCTGTGTGGGAGGGAACATGGTGTATGTGGGAAAACCGAAAGATGGCAAGAGTGGCTGGGGGCAAGGAGAGGAAGAGTGAAGAGATACACAGCTGGAGAGATAGGTGGAGTCCCCATCCTGCAGGGCTTAACATGCCATGTTAAGGATTTTGGATCTTATCCTAATGACAGTGGTAAGCCACAGAATGATCTGAATAGAGGAGAGGCATGAATTAATTGCATTTTTTTTTTTGTAAGGATGAGATCTGGTTTCAGCGTGGGGAGCAGATTTGAGGGGATATTCATTTAGACAGTGAACAGTCTTGTGGGGACATGATTATCGGATTGGATTAACGAGTGGCAGTGAAGGTTCAGAGAGGTAGATGGAGTCAGAAGACCTTTAGTAGGTTAAGATCAACATGACTTAGTGCTTTGGAAGTGAAGCAGAGGTATTAATAAAGGTTATGTTTTCGATCTCTGGCCTACATGGGTGGATGGTAAGTGATGCCAATCACTGAGATTGGAAACCCTGGAGCAGGGTGGGTGTGGAATTAGTGTGGACCTGATTATTATGAAGTGCTTTTAAGGCATCTGAATGGAGATGCTAAAGGCCATTGAATGTCTAGGTGTGATGTTTGGAGAAATGATTTGGGATGGAGTTAGAGGCTGGTGATCCAACCCATGAGCGTGAATGAGGATACCTTAGCGCAGAGATGGGAGAAAGAGACCAGACAACCCGGACTTCTGAATAGGAACTAGTTAATCTGAGAAACTAGCTTTTGACCAAATCTCTTGAAAGAAGAAGTTTCTTTCCTTGGCAACCTGACTCAGCCCTCTGGAGAAATGCCTTAACCAGAAGGGTTAAGGTTTGGTGGAAGAAATGTTCGGTCAAGTGAAAGGTTTGGGGGAGGGTATATTTGAGCAGGCAGAGCCTCGTGGTGTCTCATAAGCCACACTGGGCTGGAAGGTGCCTACTGGTTCTACAACTATAAGAACTATTCTGTTTCTTCAATATGATGTGTACTAGATGGAGGGTAAGCCGAGAGACACATAAGACATTACATTCATGGATTCATGAAATCAGTTAAGCAGAGTATAGTTCTCTCTCTCTCTCTCTTTTTTTTTTTTTTTTTTTTGAAGAAAGTGGCAAGTAAGAGAAAAACAGGCAGATACTAAAGAAATTTTTGGTGGTAAAAACCTCTTAGAGGGCCTGGTGTCGTTAGGGGTTCAGCACCATCTCCTAACCTTTCCCTGTCTTCTACAGCTTCAAACAGTGAGCCCTGAGGACAATCACGACGCCTCATTTACTGAGTGTCTTATATGTATCAGACATGTGGAACGTCTGTGCTATAGATATTATTACCCCATTTCAAATATAATAAAAGGAAGCTCAGAGAGGTTAGTAAGATGTGTAATGTCACTTAGCTACTAAGGGACAGACTGTGGATGTGAATATAAGTCTGACTCTCAAACAGTGCCGTCTCCTACTCATTATCCTGCTGCTCTTAAGTGCTCAGAAGGGAGAAGGCCTAAAATCCTGAATTCTACAACCAAGATTGCATCCTGTCCCCCAGAATCCACTTTATAATGTAGGAAAGTGGACTCAGATGTTTTGGAAACATCATTGGACAGAAAAGGGTTGTTAAGGAACTAGCCTTTCTTTAACTAGAAAATTCAGTTAACTAGAACACTCCATTCCACATATGCTCCTATTAATTGCTGCTTTACTGGGCCACAGGGAAACAGGGAGGGGATTGCTCTGGGGAAAGAGGATGAGCAAATGCAAAGTCTGAGCATCCCAAAGGTTTTGAAGATAAATTATCTGGTTATGATGGGGGCTCTCTGTTTGTACTTGAAATTTTTATTGACTTAGATTTCAAATCAAATGCTGCCCATGAGTTCTTTGCATCAGAGCAACAGTGTTGGAAGGGATCACTGTGCCTCTTGTGGTTTTCAAGCTTCATTCTGGAAGATTTTCTTGATCCTTTTGGGCCAGTCAGCATTCTCATTTTTACCCCCGATACCATTTTGGTTCCTAAGTCAGAGGGTTATTTATTTTACTGTACGTTTAGACCTGAGAAATCTTTGTGACCTCATTATTTGAATAGCCTTCTCCTTCAGAGAAGAAAGAAAGAAAGAAGAAAGTCCAAAGGCTTCTGAGCCAATTCCTCAGTGGCACATGTGTTTTGTGCTCGTTTGATTATTTTCAGCTAGAGCTTTCCAGCGGGAAAGAACGGCAGGAAGGAACACTCTTACAGGGACATGCCCTGGGGTGTCATTTCAGAGCGGTTAGAAGTCCAGGGTCTTGGATGTCACAAATCTGAAGGTGCTCCAAGATGTGAACTGTCTAGTAGAGGGAAAAAAAAAAGACATTTGTTGTTCTGCCAGGTCCTACTTTCAGACTTGAGGAGGAAAGAGTCCAAATCATAAAGCCACTTACAGCAATAACAGCCAGGATTCTTTGTACAGTTGCTATGCGCCAGGATCAGAGCAGAGGGAGCTGATATTCTCCCTTCCCCTTTGCATTTTCACAGCAACCCTCTTGGATGAGTGTTGTGCTGGACACTGCAAATCCTCGGGGCCCCAAGTCTTGCATCAGTCTTTCGTAGTGACTGGTTCTGAGCTGGCTTCAGTGAGCTTTGTGTAGGTGCAAAGCGAGGGGGCCCTTCTCTTTGGTCTCAGCCTCCTACCTCTCACTTCCCTCCGTGAGGCGTCTCTGGTGTCTGGGCTCGGGATGTGAAGCTCAACCCGAAAGTGCAGGAGTTAATGCTGACGTCACCACCCTTGACCAGTAGGGACAAGGGACAATAGATAACACTTCCCCCTTCTGTTCTCCAGGGAGACTCTTTTAGACTTGTTGCACAAGCCCCAGAAGGACTTAGTGGGATTGCACACAAGTCATCTGCAGCCCTGGCAGCTTAGTTACGTCCCTCTGTCCCATTCGCCCTTTCTGCTCCCCGGGACCACTTTCCAAATGAACACTCTGCGGGCAAGACTTTGTCTCCGCTCTGCTCTGGGCTGTGGGGCAGGGGCGGGGGACACGGGCTGATCAAGCACCATGGAGGCTTCCGAAGCCAGGGGGCCCTCTTTGCTGCTGCTCCTGCAGCAGCGTTTGGTGACTCCCTGCTCTCCACTTCCTCACAGGAAGGACCCACAGTGGCTTTCTCACTGCAAGAAAGCCAGTATTGGCTTTTACCCAAGTGTTGCAGCAATGGTGCCGGGATGACCTGCAGATCTATGGTGTCTCACCTTCAACTGAGAAATCTGTCTTCATTGCCCTCTTTGAGCTCCCAGTCCCAGCCCCGGTTCCATTGTCTGACGCAGGAGGCTGTCTGTGTTGGGGCCTCAAATGGCAACCCCTAGACGGTTCTCCTGCCATCACATTTTGTCGCTCGTCACCTTTCATCTGCTTCCCTGGGAACTGTGGAAATTCTGGAGAGACTCTTGGCTGGGCAGGTTTTGAGAGGCTGAACCTGCCAGGGTCTGCGGTTTTAGCTGCATCCTCCTCAGAGGGGGACTCGGGTCCAGTCTGCTCCCCCTTGCTCAGAGCACTGTTATCTCCATGTCACAGATGAGGACCCTGAGGCTGCTTAAGTGAGTAACTTGCCCAGAGTCAGACAGGTCCTAAGTCAGGCAGGTCCTCACCCGTATTCGCCGCCAGGTCCCCCTCGCTCTGGATCCGGGTCATGATCTCTGTGCATCACTGCCTTCCATGGCCTTCCCTCGGGTGGGGCTGTTCTGTGAGCTCCACTCCCAGGAATCTGAGCTGAGGGCATCTCAGTGGAGACATCTGAGACGGGAATCTGAACCTGGAGACAAGGGACCCCTAGTGAGAACTTGGGTAAGATCCACATCCCGTCCGTTTGCTATTTTGTTGTGCCTTGTTTGTTGCAGTGCAGAAGATGAGAGTGAAAAGGGCTTGTGCCCTTGTCCTTGGGGGCAGTAGAGGGGAGAGGCTTCCTGGTGTGTAGCCAGGACTGTGAGGAGGTGGAGAGGAGGGAGGCGGCCACAGGCATGGGGGAGGGAGGCCGGGGTGGATGTGGGCCAGCATCTCTGAAGAAGGGAGGCCTGTGGTGCAGCTCTGGGCCTAAGCAGTGGAGGGCCCAGGCCGTGGCGGTGAGAAGCACAGTGGGGGCAGGGCTGGCCTCATGGGCTGAGACCTACACTGGGTTTTATGTTCTTCTGTTGCAGACCTGAAATTCTTAGTAATTTCCGAACAAACCCTACATTTGAATTCTGTACTGAGCCCTGAAAATGATGTAGCCTTTGCCGGGAGAGAGGGGTTTCCCCACATCTCTTTTACCTCATGGAGCCCATCCACAGCCGTCTACTGATGGGGTTTCACAAGAACTAAAAAGGGCTCTTTGCTTCAAAGCACCTTCCCACTTACTTTTTTCTTCCCAAGCAAAAGCAGTTAAGGATTAAAATGCAAATTTTCTTAGAAACGAGAGTGGTGGTTTAAATTCTTGTTAAAATTTTAAGAGCCAAATGCAGCAGTCTTGCTTGGGAGCAGATTTCAGTGGAAGTGGAGAGAGATTGCTCAACTATACCTGGCCTTAAGGTGGGAGCCGTGGCGGGGGGGGGGGGCGGGGTTGGAGGGGAGGGGACACAAGTAGCATCAAACCTGGGAAAACCATCCTGGGGGCCAGGGAAGCTGCTTAGATTGAAAACTTCTTCAAATGTCATTGCTATTTTGAGGGCTCCTCTTATATGCAACTGAATTAAATTCACATCTCTTCCATGAACTTCTTTTACTGTGGCTTTGATCATCTTTTCTATGTTGGAAATGACAGAGAACTTGAAGGGTGAAAGTTAGGATTAAATGATCCAACACTCAGGAAATTCCAGTCGAACGCGGAACAGCAGTCATGTCCCGCGGCCAGTGTCCCTTTCCTTTCTCTCTTACAGCACCGAGTTCCAGATGGAAGGGCTCATGTAATTTACCTGGGTAATTTGGGCCAACACCTACAACACTTTGAGGGGCAAGGTGGGATTTAAGTCTGAATTACCAGGACTGGCGCTTTACATGATGATGAGGACATTTCTTTCTTTTCTTTTTTTTTAATGGAGGTACTGGGGATTGAACCCAGGACCTCGTGCATTCTAAGCACGCCCTCTGCAGCTGAGCTACACCCATCTCCTGGCACTTCTAGTAACTGCTGTGGTCTTAAAGGCACAGCTTCCAGTTACAACTTTGTTCCATCTGAGTGAGAGATTTTCTAGGTTGTTAGTGTTCCTGGAGAGCCTCCCTAAAACTTGCAGAAGCTACAGCTTCGCTCTTAACAGATTCAATTTCTTTACTTTACCTACGTGAACTACATGAATATTGCCCTGGGGGGATCCTATTCTGGGGATCCATCGATGGTATACTGGCTATTTTACTGGGGTTTCTGTCTGTGTGTGTGTGTGGGCACACATGGGTCAACTTTCTCTTACTACTTTGTCACAGTTTTTTATTTGGATAGTCAAAGGAAAAATATAATAAACTTCATTTTTTTTTTCACCAGCAAATTTTCTTGCGAGCATGTTCTCCTTTATTTTGTTTACTCTTTATCATCTTCTCTGCTAGGAATAATTTAATGAAAGACATGTAGCTTAAGAAAAAGGGTGCTTCACCCTAATCAGCCTCACTCAGTGTGTGGAGGAAGGCCAGTATATCCCTCCTGTTTAAGGGTTAAAATCTGGCTAATTTCTCAACTAACACCAGACTGGGATTTACAGGTTATGTGAATTTGAAATGAAAACCAAACCCAAACAGAGCAAAACAAATTCTTCCAGTTTTTCAAGGTCTTATTTTTCACTTTAAAAATTACACAGGCCTCCATACTTGTTGTCAGAATATTAGAAGGTAAAAGTTAGCAAAAAAGAAATAGGACAGAGAATCTCTGGTAATTTCTTCCTGTCACTTAACTCTGCTTCATTCTTCATGCTTTATATATATATATTTTTTTCCTCCAAAATGGGATTATACTATACATTCTGTTTTTATTCCTTCTTTTTAATACTTAGCAGTATGTTGTTAATGTGATTTCTTGTCAATTAGTGTCCAAGTTTTATCACAATCCAATCACTGTGCACAACCTCCCCAGCTGCATCTGATAGCTTACGCTTTTAAGAGCCATAGTTTATAGTAGCAGTTTAAGAGAAACTGCTTAGCTCAGCAGATAACTGTCACCTACCTCTTTTTTTTTTTTTCCAGAGAGTTTTGTCATGGGTCACGGTAGCTTATGAAGAAGCTACTCTGAGACCAAGGGACCTTCCCTGTCCGGTCGTAATTGGCTGAAGGAGAGATTCTGTGGGCAGGAAAGATGCCCTAGAAAGAAATGTGGGTAGAGAGGGATCCTCAGATGGATCTTGCACAGGGGGTAATAACTTTGTCTGTAGTATGTAGGGAATATTTCCCCCCAGGTTTTCCTTAAATTTTTAGTAATGTTTAGCCCCACCCTCTTTCTCCTCTCCTGGGACTCTAATGACACAAATGGTGGATCTTTTAATAATAGAACCACAGGTCCCTGGGTCTCTCTGTTTATTCTTTTCCAGTTGATTTTTCCTGATGTTCGGAGGGGGTAATTTCTATGATTCTGTTTTCATCCTCACTCGTTCTGTCCTTTGTCATCTCCATTCTGCTGTGAAGCCCGTCCATGGCCTTCTTTTATTTTGATTATCCTGCATTTCCAAAATTTCCATTTGGTTCCTTTTTGTATCTTCTGCTCCTCAGTTGACCCTTTCTGTTTATGCCTTTGTTTCAAGCACATTGGTAATTGCTCACTGAAGCATTTGTTCGACGGCTGCTTTAAGCTGCTTCTCAGATGATTCGAGTAGCTGCGCCATCTCATGTTGGCACCTGTGTTAGTTTCTTAGGGCTGCTGCAACAAGTTACTGCAAACTTGGTGGCTACAGACAACAGAAACTTACTCTCTCACCACGTTGGAGGTCAGAAGTCTGAAATCAAGTTGTCACGAGGGCTGTGCTCTAGGGGTGGATCTGTGGTTGCCTCCTCCATTACTGGTAACTCCAGGCTCTCCGTGGCTTGTTGCTGCGTAACTCCAGTCTTTGTCTTCCCATGACTTTCTTCTCCTCTGTGTTCATTTGCTCTTTTCTGTCTACTACAGGAACATTTGTCATTGGACGTAGGACCCACCTGCGATATCCAGGGTGATCGCATCTGAAGACTGTTAATTATATCTGCAAAGACCCATTTTCCAAATAAACTAACAACAGTTACCTTAAGTTACCTTATTTGGAAAATAAGGTATTAGAATGTGAGTATATCTTCTAGGGGGGCCACCATTCACCCTGCTACGTCTGTTTTATTTAAGCCATTTTACTGAGGTCTGATGGGCATAAAAATGTGTATGTATTTAATGTATACGATTTGATGAATTTGGCAATAAGTATACGCCTATGAAACCATCACCACAATCAATGCCATGAACAGATCCACCAAAAATTTCCTTCCACTGTCTTTATTTATTTATTTTATGATAACACACCATAAGAACTAATCTCTTGGCATTTTTTTTCCAGTTTTATTGAAACATAAGTAGCATACCTTACTGTGTAAGTTTAAGGCATACAGCAGAATGGTTTGATTTACATATATTGTGAAATTATGACCACAGTCGGTTCAGCTCTTCATCCGTCTTCTCATATAGCGACAATAAAAAGAAAAGAAAATGGAAAAAACAAAATTTCTCCTTGTGATGAGAACTCTTAGGAATTACTCTTTTAACTTTCCTACATATTGTACAGCAGTGTTAGCAGCAGTCATCACGTTGTACGTTACATCCCTTGTACTTAGAACTGGAAGTTTGTAATTTTTGACCCCGTTCCTCAGTTTCCCCCTCCCTCCACCCTCTGCCTCTAATAACTAATACTGTGATCTCTTTTTCTGTGAGTTCATTTTTTTTCCCTGAGATCATAACAGCATTTATTTTTCTCTGTCTGAGCTATTTCACTTAGCATAATGCCTTCAAAGTCCATCCATGTTATTGCAAATAGTAGTATTTCTTCTTCTTCTTTTTTTTTTCTTTAAATGGCTGAATAATATTGCATGGTGTGTGTGTGTGTGTGTGTGTGTGTGTGTGTGTGTGTGTGTGTGTGTATATCACATCTTTATCCATTCATTCATCAATGAACGCTTAGGTTGTTTCTATGTCTTAGTTACTATAAATAATGCTGCTATGAACATAGAGGTAACAGATATCATTTTGTTAGTGTTTTGGTTTCCTTTGGATATATTCTCAGAAGTAGAATTCCTGGATCATATGGTAGTTCTGTTTTAAATTTTCTGAGGATCATCCATACTGTGTTTCCGTAGGGGCTATACCAATTTAAATCTGCACCAACAGCATACAAGGATTCTCTTTTCTCTATACTTTTGTCAATACTTGTTATCATTTGTTTTTGTTTTAAGAATAGTTTTTCTGACAAAAGTAATATCTCATTGTGGTTTTGATTTGCATTTCCCTGATGATTTGTGATGTTGAGCACCTTTTCATATGTCTGTTGGCCATTTGTACATCTTCTTTGGAAAAATGTTTAAGTCCTTTGCTCATTGTTTAGATTTTCTTTTTTTCTATTGAATTGTAGAAGTTCCTTATATATTTTGGGTACTAACCTCTTATCATATATACGGTTTGCAAATGTTTTCTCTCATTCTGTAGGTTGCCTTTTCACTTGGTCGATTGCTTCCTTTGCTTCAGAAACTTTTAAGTTTGACATAAACTTGCCTATTTTTGCTTTTGTTGCCTGTGGCTTTGGTGTCATATGAGAAATCATTGCCAGGGCCAATGTCAGGAAGCTTTTTCCTTGTTTTCTTCTAGAAGTCTTATACTTTCAGGTCTTATGTTTAAGTCTTTCATCCATTTTGAGTTGATTTTTGTGTATAGTGTAAGATAAGTGTTCAATTTCATTCTGTTGTATGTGAATATCCAGCTTCCCCAGCACCATCTATTGATGAGACTAACCTTCGTTGTGTGTTCTTGGCACCCTAGCCAAAGATCAGTTATCTGTATACGCATGGGTTTATTTCTGGGCCCTCAGTTCTGTTCCATTGGTCTATGTGTCCTTTTATGTCAGTACCATACTATTTGGATTACTGTAGCTTTGTAATATATTTTGAAATCAAGACGTGCAACGCCTCCAGTTTTGTTCTCTTTGCTCAAGATTTCTTTAGCTATTTGGGGTCTTTTGTGGTTCCATATGAATTTTAGGATTTTTTTTAACTATTTCTGTGAAAAATGACACTGGGATTTTCATAGAGATTGCATTAAATCTGCTGATCACTTTGGGTAGAATGGGCATTTTAACAATATTAGTTCTTCCAGACTATGAACATGGGATGTTTTTCCATTTTTTGTGTCTTAAAATTTTTTTTCCATCAGTGTTATATAGTTTTCAGTGTACAAGTCTTTTACCTTCTTGTTAAATTCATCTCTAAGTACTTTATTCTTTTTAATGCTATTTATTGTGAGATTGTTTTTTTCAAATAGTTCATTGTTAGTGTATAGAAGTGCAACTAACTTTTGCATGTTGATTTTGTATTCTGCTACTTTACTGAATTCCTTTATTAGTTTTGCCAGTTGTGTGTGTGTATGTGTGTGTGGTCTCTAGAATTTTCTACATATAAGATCATGTCATGTGCACAGAGATAATTGGACTTCCTTTTCAATTTGGATGCCTTTTATTTCTTTTTCTCTCAAGTGCTCTGGCTAGGACTTCTAGTACTATGCTAAGTAGAAGTGGTGAGAGAGAGCATCTCGGACTTGTTTCAGATTTTAGAGGAAAGCGTTCAGTTTTTTCACCATTGACTCTGATGTTAGCTGTGTGTTTTTCACATATGGCCATATCATGTTGAGGCAAGTTCCTACTATGTACTATACATAATTTTTTGAGAGGTCTTTTTCTTTTTGATTATGAAAAGGTGTTGAATTTTGACACTTTTTTTTCTTGCATCTATTGAAATGATCATGTAATTTTAGCCTTCGTTCTGTTAATCGCATTGACTGATTTTGGAGATGCCTAAACCACTGTCTTGTGTCAGGTGGTGTTCTACCACTTGAGTCCCGGGGAAAAATTCCATTTTACTATGGTGTGCGTTCCTTTTAATGTGCTGCTGAAATTGGTTTGCTCATGTTTTGTTGGGGGTTCTTGTATCAATATTCATTGGATATTGGCCTGTAGTTTTTTGTGATGTCCCTTGTCTGACTTTGGTATCAGGGTGATGCTGGCCCCATAAAATGAGTTTGGAAGTGTTTCTTCTTTATCTATTTTTGGGAAGAGTTTAAGAAGAATTGGCATTAGTTATTTAAATGTTTGATGGAATTCACCTGTGAAGCCATCTGGTCCTAAGTTTTCTTTATTGGAAGGTTTTTGATTACTGATTCAATCTCCTAGTTTGTCCTTGGTCTGTTCAAGCTATTTCTTCTTGATTCATTCACAGTAGGTTGTATGTTTCTAAGAATTTATCCATTTATTCTAGGTTGTCCAATTTGTTGATGTAGAAGTGTTCACATTAGTCTCTTATGATCTTTTTTTATTTTTTACTGCCGTGGCATCAGTTGTAATGTCCCCTCTTCCATCTCTCATTTTATTTATTTGAATCCTCTCTCTTTTTCCTTCATTAGTCTGGGTAAAGGTTTGTCAATTTTGTTTATCTTTTCAAAAACCAACTCTTAGTTTCATTGATTTTTTTCTATTGTCTTTCTATTTAATTTATTTCTGCTCTAATCCTTATCATTTCTTTCCTTCTGCTAACTTGGGGTTTAGTTTGTTCTTTTTCTAGTTCCTTGAAGTGTAAAGTTAGGTTGTTTCACTGAGATCTTTCTTCTTTTTTAATATAGGCTTTTATTACTAGAAACTTCCCAGTTAGTACTGCTGTTGCTGAGTCCCATAAGTCTTGGTATGTTGTGTTTTCATTTCTGTTTATCTCAAGGTAGTTTTTAAATTCCCTTTTTATTTCTTTGACCCAATGTTTCTTTCAGAGCATGCTGTTTAATTTCCATAAGTTGATGAATTTTCCCATTTTCCGTATGTTATTGATTTCTAGTTCTAATCCATTGTGGCTGGAAGAGATACTTGGCATGATTTCAATCTTTTAAATCTTGCTAAGTCTTGTTTTGTAATTTAGTATATAGTCTATCCTGGAGATTGCTCCTTGTGTGCTTGAGAAGAATGTGTCTTCTGGTAGGGTCATGCCATCTGTTGAGATCTGGGAGCCCCTCCCCTTCCCTGTGTTCTTAGCTGCTCCCACGCAAGCCAGCCATGCCGATTCCCTCAGTTACATGAGTGAGGTGAGACAGAAGCAGGCCTCTTGAGCAGCACACCAAAAGGTTGGGGAGACAGTGCTCACTTTGTTCTCTCTTTCCCCCAGGGGAGAAATTGTGGGCCAAGGAAGTCTCTCTTGGTGCTGAGCAGTGCTGCCCTGGGGGAAGGATGCTGCAGGCAAAGTGCAACTGATCTTTTTGTTCTTTTCATTGCAGCTGTTCTTGGATTTCGTGCTCTCCTGGGGTGCTGAACCTCCCCACTGTACTCTGGAGTTCTCATAAAGGTATTTTCATCTACACGCGGCTGTTAGATCAGTATTTCTGTGGAAGGGATGAGGCCTGGGGACTTCTATGCCTCCATCTTGCTCTGATTTTCTTTTCTCATTCAAATTGAGATCGGTTTTTGGTACGATGAGTGATTTTCAGTTGAAAGCTGGATATTTGGGATATTGTGTGATGAGACTCTGGATCTTATTTAAATTCTGTAGCAGGGTACTTTGGATGCTACTGTGGCAGGGAAAGAAGAGCACAGCCTCGTTACTGCCAGGCGTGGGTAGAAGCCCAGGTTCCTCACTGACCTTCATTGACACCTAAAATGAAAGCCTCCTTATTACTGCTGGCTGGGGTGAGCTTTCAGGGTCCCCCTCGGATTCCATCCTAGCTGAGATGGGCAGGGGTGCCTTGTTACTTCTCTCTTCATGTCCTCTGATGACACTGTGGTGGGAGAACTCATTACAACTTCCAATTAGGCCATTTCTGACCCCATACAACTTGGGGGGAAGGGGGACCTTGTTTCCATCTGGTGGTGGTCAAAGTCTAGGCTGCCCATTTGGCCTTTGCTGGCAGCTTTTTCTGTGGTGTATGACAAGAGTAGATGTGTTATTGTCTAAAAGTTTGTCTTTCTAGGTGGCCCTTTTCCTGGTTCTTTGGTCAAAGAGAACAGGCTGTAGTTCTGACTTTTTTGTCTGCACTTATTGGCCTTTCTGGGTTGCAGGCTTCTCCGTCACCACCCAGTCTGGAATTCATAAAGCAAAAAGAAAACCTGGGGAACTCACCTTAGAGGTCTTGAGGTTCCTAGCTAGCCTGCTTGCTTCTCTCCATCTCTCAGAGTGTCCCTCTGTCTGTTTTATATATAATGCCCAGAGCTTTTAGATGCACTCAGTGGGGGGAATAGTGAAAGTAGATCTACTCAATTTTTTCAGAGGTAGAGTTCTTTTTACTGGTGTTAATATGACATCAAGAGTGTTTACTTTGTTGGAGTCAAATCTTTTTTTTTTTTTGCTTTTGATGTCATGCATCCCTCCAATATTTGATAAATATAGTCTGTTGTATAATTCCTTTACATTTAAATCTTTAAGCAAGTGTTTATCAAAGGATGGCTTATAGACCTCAGTTTCTGGGCCCCACTAAGAACTGCTGAATCAGAATCTCTGGGAGTCTCTCGTTTTGCCAACCTCCCCAGGTGATTAAAGATATGCCAAAATTTGAGATCTATAGCTTTATCCATTCAAAAAATTTTTTATGTAAGTTGTAAGGCAGGAATCTCACATATTTTTCCCCCTAGGTGCTTAGCCAATTGTCTTAAAATCATTTATTAAATTGTCCTCTTTTCACTGATTTAAAATGCCACCATGATAAAATATTAAATTTACCTATAAATACAAATATAAATATAAATATTTGGGTCTCTTTCCAGATGTCCCATTCTGCCTCATTGATCTGTCTGACCATTCTGGCGCCAGTAACTGACTTTTTTTAAATTGCTGTAACTCTAGTCTCATGTAGGCTTCTGAAGGTTGCCCTGCACCAGTCTCTAAAAGCCTCGTAAGAAACCATTTGCCGGGAGAGAATTAGATGACTCATATGTGAAAATACTTTGTAAATTGCGAAGATCTCTGGCCTCTCAACCCACCCCTGACACCAGCACTTCCTAAAACACTGATCTCATCCTGTCCCTTCCTGACTCCAAAACCTTACTCATAAGATGGAACTCATTAATCCTGACACCCAGAGCCCTTCCTGCGCAGCCTACTCTCCATCTACCGTTACAAAATCACCTCCCACTTGCCTACAGTTAAATCCTTTTCTCTAACCAGGTTTACTTACTATCTGTTTCCCAGAATTGTCAGGCATCTTTTGGGGGGGGGGGTATTTTATTGTTCTCCCCACCTTGAAATGTGCCCTTCAAGAACAAACTTCATCCAGAAAGCTTTTGGTCTGAATTTTCCAGCTTACCTGACCTCTCTCTGCCCTCACGGCACTCACTTTACACTTAACATATATTGACCTGTGACAGCTCTCGTCTGGTGAAATTACTTTGTTATTTATGTTTTCTGGAGTGTATATATCATCTCCCGCAATGACACTCTCATAGCCTTACTTACAGAGGCTTTGCCTGCCTTTGTGTATGTCCCTGTGTTTCCCTAGCAAAGTGTGATGCACACAGTAGACATCACTCTGTCAATATTTACCACCCAGGTAATACTAGGTCTCGATGAAAGTCCATGATTGATTTGTGTAGTTCAAACCCAGGCAGAGGACTGAGCTCCTTGTTTCTGTTGTTTTCAAGTAAATGTTCAATTCAGAGCAAAGTCACAGGCAGGCGCTAGGTTCTCAGACATCACTGCTTCATACCAGTGAGCAAGACGATGACCTCACGGGACATGATGATCCTGTGCAGAGATGTAGAAACCCATGAAAATCTTCATTAGATCCTTGCAAGTCTCTGTGCAGCTCAGAACGATCTCTAGTGGACAGAAAAATGGATGTTTTAGAGATGCTATCATTGTCTGCCCTGCCCGTAACCCTGTAGGGGGAATTTACCTATGTAAAGCCCTTGATGCCTGAGTAGCTATTAAAACAAGTTTTTTTTTTTGTTTTTTTTTAATCACTTGATCCAATTCCTCTGTGGTCCCAGCTGATTAGACCGATCAAAGGGTGCACAGTGATGCGCTGGGCCAATCTGGTTCTTGCTCTGATGAACTGGAGCCAAGAAACAGAGAATAGTTGCCGGCTGGTTGTTGGTGCTGCAGCTGAAGGATCTTGCAAGCAAAGTGAGGGCTGGCGGGGGCTGTGATGGTAAAGAGAAGCTGAAATATGGAGAATGGGGAGAGAAAAGAGAGGGAGGCAGAAAAAGTGAGAATGATGCTTTCGGCAGAAGGATGGTGAGAATATCCAACCCTGGAACTACACTGATGCTGGAAATATTCTCTACCTGAGCTGTCTTGAGCACATCTCCTTCCCCCCCTCTACTCCTATCCTGGAATCCTCATGAGATCGTTTGAGCCTAATAATAAACCCCACTTTACGTACTTTTCTTATAACTAAGCTTGAGGGAGAGGGGAGGCTCTGCTTCTTTAACCAAATTAACCTGGATGGAATAGGTGACAGTGAAGTGAGTGGCTCCCAGCTGCTTTTCTGATTGGAGAAAATACAGTATATTTACACTGAAGCAGGAGTCCTGTAAGTCAGAACAGCTGCATGAACTTAAAAAAAAAAATTGCTCCCAACAAAGCTTTAAGCCTTCAAGACTTTTTAATTATGAAAAATCTCAAACAGACAGCAAAGCAAAAGAATAGAGTAAACATTAGCAATCTACCATGCAGATTCAGCAGTTGTTAACATTTTTTCCCCATATTTGTTTCATCTCTCTTTTTTTGGTTGCTAAAACATTTTAAGGTAAATTATGCAATACAACATTGCAAACTGACTACACTTCAATTAAAAAAAAAAAACAACAAAAAAAATTACGGATAACGCATCACCGTGAAACTTCATCATCCATCCCCAAAAGAGGATGTGTTCCTGGACACCCACAATGCCATTATCACATATAACCAAATCGATGCTGTTTTCTGAATATCACTAATAACCTGCCCACACTGAAATATTCCCAATTGTCCATATGATGTCTTTTATGGATATTTTCGAGCCACTGAACAAACAAAGATGACACTGCATTGGATTGTTATGCCCTTTAGGTCTCTCAATCCAGAACAGTTCCTTCCTCTTTTTTTTTTTTTTTAAATGAAGAAATTAGGCCAGATATTTTGTAGAATGTCCTACATTCTAGATTTGTCTGATGGTTTCCTCTTAGTATTGTTTACCTAGTTTCTCTCTTCCTTGTAATTCCTTTAGAAAGCAAATTAAGTTTAAAGGCTGGGTTGGATTCGAGGTAGACCTTTTTGGTGACAGCAGCTCAGAGGTGATGATGTACTTTGTGTTTCATCCCATCGAGAGGCGCAAAATATCTGCCCAGCTGCCCCACTGTTAGTGATGCCACATTGGCTACTGCGTTAGAGATGGTGACAGCCAGCTCTCTGCATCGTAGAGGAAGATACTCCCCTTTGTGACTAGCACGTAAGCTGTGGGTGATACCATTCAGCTTCCGTTAACCTCTCCCCTAATAATCTTGGTATTCATTGTTGATCCTTTCCTGAAACTTGCTCCCCTCCTGATACTTTCTGGCAACAGATCAGGTTACAAGGGGAGCTGAGCAGAGGAGACACAAAGTCGCCTTTACTGGAGGTCATTATCCGTGTTACTGTTAATATGGATGGACTTCTTGTTACCTACTGCAGCCTAGTAAACCGTGCCAAAGCATAGTGACTTAAAACAACAACAGTTATTTTATGAACTCTTACGGTCTCTGTGGGCCAGGGACTTGGGAAGTGCATAGCTGGAGGCTTCTAACTTGGGGTATCTCAGGTGGTTGTCCTCAGGCAGGGCTAGAGCTGGAAAAGCAGGAATTTGCAATATCTGGGGACTAGCTGGGTTTCTTCACTGCAGGGTGATAGGACTTCTTTACATGGTGGCTCAGAATTCCAGAGTGGTTCCAGCAAATGGAGTGGAAGTGGCATCATCTTAGGTAGCTTAGCCTTGAAGGTCACATGGCTCCACTAACATACTAGTAGACCAGTCATTAAAGCTGGCCCCCGATCAAGGGGAAAGGACACAGATCCCTCTTCTCCATGGCAAGAGTGTCAAAAAACTTGCAGACATATTTTCAAACCACCACATTATTTTTATGAAGTACACATAACTCACTAATTTACTAATTTTTGTCTTCTTTTTGAAAAAGACACCTGCATTTGCTGATTTTTTTCTTTTTTGGGGAAAAGAAGTTCTGAGTAATTGATCAGTGAAACAAATGGAACAGTGAAAAATAAGATGAAAACAAAAAACAATAAAAGGATGAAAGATGTGCCAGGCACCTGGATTGATTCTAGTTCCTTCCATCAAGTACCATATTCACTTTCTGGCAGTTATGATAAAATAAAGAAGGGCTTTGATGTTTACAGTTCAGTAAAGGGACGTTTACAAGTTTATCTAAAGAGTCACTTTTCCCCCTTGACATCGAATTTCAGGAGGACTTTATAGAATGTGTCCCTTCATCAGAGCCACTGAGAAACAGAATAGTCGATGCCTGGCTTTTGTTGCTCGAAAGAGAGAGAGATGTTTAAATGGACACTTGTGATATCCTCTCTTTATGAAAACAAGAGAGAGAAATACTAACACTAGCTTTTAACTCGTTTCCACAGGGAACACAGATACCGTGTGGGTATGTTGCCTTCTGCAGATCTAATAGGGAACCCACAGCAATGATTTTTTAAACTCTGGCTGCTGTACATTAGAATCGTGGAGGTGGGGGACACCTTTTCAAAGCCCTGATGCTTGGGCTATTCCTCAGAACAACTGAATACATTCTCTGGAGTTGGGCCCCAATCAGAATATTTTTAAAGTTCCCCACGTGATTCCAACATGCAGTCGGCACATAGAACCATTGCTTTAGAGCTGGGCTTGGCCAACTTTTCCTGAAAACGGCTACATAATAAGTATTTCTGGTTCTTTGGGCCACACTGTTCCTGTTGCAACTGTGTGACTTTGCCTTTGTAGCAGGAAAGCAGCCACAGACAATATGAATGAAAGGGCGTGGCGTGGCTGTGTTCCGATGAAACTTAATTTACAAAAACAAAAGGCGGCTGGATTTGGGCATGGACCCTAGTCTGCAACCTCTAACTGAGAGGATTGGTTAGTTTGCAGTTCTCATCAACAGCACCGTCCTCGTATGTGGCAGGCTAGATGTGCAAATGTGAAAGGTGGGGCTGCTTCTACGACGGCTGCGGCTGGCACTGGGGCAATTTAAGGGGTAGTTTGAGCTATTCTTTAGTGTCTCTTTTTAAAAAGGAAAGGGCTTCATTCACAAACTTGTGTATTTGTTTCCCTGGGCATCCCCGCCTTCCAGCTTTCCTCCCACACAATTCTTTTGATCTCAGGACACAGATCTTTGGCACTAAGGTGACCCTAGAGATTGTTCCCCTCCCCATCCCTCCAGGAGGGTTGAGATGGCTGAAGTTGCTGGAACTGTGACCAGGAGGGCAGGACCAGTCTCTGGTCTAGAGACTTATCCCATTATCTCCCCACCTCCCCATTTGCATCTGACTCCCACTTTGCAGCTTCCTTGAACACCAGTGTGCCCACTGAATCCTGCCCCTCTGCCTCTTTAGAGCACTTAACGGCCACGAATCCTGGACCTTGGCATGGCCTTGATTTGTTTTCTAAGCATTGTAAATTATTTTAGGTCAGGGCAATGCATTGTTCTGTGTTTTCCAGCCCTGCCTTTTTGTTTTTCTTTTAAAAATCGTGTTTTAGTTTTATTAGGTGAAACCGATACAGTTTGACTACACAAATACAGTATGTTGCATGTAAATACGTATATACAATATACTGCACATATTTTAAAAAATTTACATATATATACTGTTCATTGTTTCTAAGAACAGTTTAGAGCTTCAGCGTTTTAAACTTATAGTTTTCAAAGCCAACCACAAAATAAGAATCAACAGAATGCAGTAATCTAATCATAAAGGACAGTCATATGTGCTTACACATATTCAAGAAATTAATCATCTAAGTTATTAAAAAAAAAAACAAAACCACCCCTGCCTTTTAATACTGTCACCTCCCACTTCTCACTGCCAGTAACAGTTACTTCACACCCAAGTCCAGCAGCTTCCTCTTCCTTCTTAAGCCCCGTTAACTTCTCTGTGTGTCAAGGCTAAACAGTCTTCCCGGCCCTAAACCTTATCTCAAACCGCTTCCACGGGGCTCAGAAGGCCCTATCCTCTCCTGGCCGTTTTTATAGGCCTCTCTCTGGTCTTTTAGCATCTTTTAAAAGACAGTCCCCACTGTGTTAATGTCAGTGCTGGCTTAATCCTGGGCTGGTTTCCATTTGTGTAATCTTTTGCATAATCTCATCTAGTCTCATGATTTTGGATTTGAAAAATACAGTATTTACACAGTTGCCTTCTCTCTGCCTGGTATCACTGCAGTTGCCCTCTAGCTAAAATAGTCAATTTAAAATTCTTGTCATATGTCAAAGCACTGAGCGAGGAATGACTTACTCATATTTTGACTGCATTTACTAAATTATTATGTTCTGGATTTTTTATCCTTCTTTGCCTTTATACTACTTTCCTTTTAATTATTTCATGTGGATAAATTTCCCGTTGTATGAGGTATAAGAATTATGGAATGGAAAAGTATGCAAATTTGGGGGATCTTGATTTCTTTTTTTTTTTTTTTGGATCTTGATTTCTTTTGGTCTTAATTACTGACTGTATTCAGTGTCTAGATAATTTGATCCTGAGATAATTCTTGTGAAGTAAATACTGCATAAATTCCTATAGCAAAAAGGCTAATTGAAAACAATCAAATATCATTTCTCACTGGTTAAACCAGTCTGAAGAATTAAAATAATTATTTTCTGTCTTGATAGGATTTTGGTAAAACTCATAACAGCGTAAATCAAAAATCCCTCTTTTAGAAAGCCACTTGGAAACATCAGAGGGGTGTTCTTACAATAAAAACTCAAGGTGTATCATCCTGTGTTTGAATGTACTTACAACGTTCAGGAAAGGAAAACAAAGCTGTTTGGATGCAAAGATGGGGGGATGGGTGTGGGATGTTGTAACCCTGGGCTAATTCAAATGTGATGTTTAGATTTTCTGTGGGTTTAGGAGCAGGGCTTTGTGGACCTTAGGAGAAGAGTTAGGGCCTTTTAATTTAACTCTGAGGTTTTGTTTTTTTTTTTAATTAGATGAGATGTTTTTGATTGGACTAATGGCTTTCTTTACCAATGTTCTCGTCATTCCATCTTCCCACCAGAATGTTCCAGTGGAAAATAATAGGAAGGAAAAGACAAAGCTGTGTGACTAGCAGGGGTGAGGGCTCTTCCGTTCTCTCTGTGCTCAGGGTGGCTGGACACTGGTCTGGCTAGCAAAGTTTTCTTCTGAGAGGAGGAGGAAAACAAAAGGCAGACCACGGTGCAAACATGGCCAGCCTGGTGAGTCACCTTCAAGGCCTGCCCACTGCCCAGCTGTGCTAAGGGTTTCATACTGTTACATAAACCCCCCCTGACTCAAGACAAAATCATATCTGGACTCTTACCACATGTTTTTCCAGATTTGATCCTTCCCCGCATTGACAACCTGAGGATTTGAGTGTTCCAACAATTAGCTACCTGTATTTTATATGGAAACAAGCAAGGATTCAGAGGCTTGGCTCAGCCATTCTGTGAGTTGATTGTGCTGAGTTGATTGAATTTTGTGAGTTGACTGAATTTTGGACACCTTAGAAGAAGCAGGTTAAACTCTGTTCACTTTGTGGCAGAGTTGGGGAAATAGAGACTTGTTCCAGACCTTGTTGTTTCTTGAGTTCTCTGGTAACAGTCCACTAACCTCCTCAGTGGTGCTAGGCAGATAAATCGGAGGGGGAATTTAATAACTTGTTTGCAATTGAAATATTTTCTGGTTAGGAAAAAAAAAAGACAGTGATGGGGTGCTGAAGAGTCTGGGAGCAGAGTCCTACCTCTGATTTTCTTGTCCCTGAAAGAGAAGATAAAATCACTAGTAGATGAGGCTGAAGTGAAGATTCCTCTGAGTTGCCAGCAAAGCTTTGTTTCAGCTATCATTACTGTGAAACTCAAAATCCCCAAACATAAAATAATGATACATGATTTATACATTCTGTGGGTTGAGGATTGGGTTGAGTGGTTCTTCTGCTCTGCAGGGTGTTGACTGGGTCACTCTATGGAGCTGCATTCAGGTGGGAGCTTGGATGGGAGGTGAGCATCCAAAATGGCTTCCCATCCTCTGGGACTTTTCTCACGTGGCTTCTAATGTCTCAGTAGTCTAGTCTGGACTTCCTTTTGACATCACAGCTGGCTCTAAGAGTGTCAAAGTGAATGCTGCCAGGCCTATTTAGGCCTATTCCTGGAACTAGCACAGCACCGGCACTCCTTCCGTTGGCCAAAACAAGTCTCAAGACAAACCCAGATTCAAAAGGACGGGATACAGTCTCCATCTCTCAATGCGTGGAGAGACAACTTGTCTCCTGGAGAATCCCAAGAATCGATAGGATTGTAATTTAATTCAGAGAAACCAACTTAACCTTATTATGCAAATAATATTAATCACTGAATAATTAATATTTGTGTTGTTATTTTAACAAAGGAAATGAGAAATATAAAAGAATTTTATAAACAGCACAATACTATAAGAAATTGGGTTCTAGCTTCATGGAAAGCCAAAATTGAGGGTTCCAGGAAGTATAAATCTTAGGCGTCCTTATTTAACTATGAGGGAACCAAGTCTCTGTAAATACCTAACTTGTTTAAGTTCATTGATTTAAAATTTTAAGTCATTAAGTCTTTGTTTACCACTCTGACAGAGCATGGACTAGAAATACCTCTTGACTTCCAGTTCTGTGCCTTCCCTTCTCTGGACCTCCTGGTCATATGGATAAATGCCTGCAGAAATTTATGCCTGCAGAGATTTTCAACCAGTTGGCTTTCTTTGCCATAATTCAGACTTTCTTGTCTTTGGCACTCCTGATATTTTGGGTTGGGTAATTCTTTGTCCTGGGGGGCTGTCTTGTGTGTTGTAGAATGTTTTACAGCTTCTTGGCTTCTACCCACTAGATGCCTGTTGCACCCTCAATCCTCACCCAGTTGTGACAACCAAAATGTCTCCAGACACTGCCACAGGTTCCAACTGAGACTCAGTACCATAATCTGAGCTACTTAAATTTACTGGGTTGCAACTTCCTGAACTGTCTACATAGTGCTTAAGAAAGAACTGCTTTCATCAACAAATGAATGGATAAAGAAGATGTGGTATATAAATATGTACACACACACACTCACTCACTCTATGGAATATTACTCAGCCATAAAAAAGAGTGAAATAATGCCATTTGCAGCAACATGGATGGACCTAGAGATTATCATATTAAGTGAAGTAAGTCAGACACAGACAAATATATGATATCACTTACATAGAGAATCTAAAATATAACACAAATGAACTTATTTTATAAAATAGAAAAAGACTCACAGACATAGAAAATGAACTATGGTTACCAAAGGGGAAAGGGGCAGGGGGGAGGGATAAATTAGGAGTCTAGGATTAACATATGCATACTACTATATATAAAAATAGATAAACAACAAGGACTCACTGTAGGGCACAGGGAACTATATTCAATATTTTGTAATAACCTAAAATGGAAAAGAATCTGAAAAGAATATGTATATGTATATGTATAATTGAATCACTTTGCTGTACACCTGAAACTAACACAACATTGTAAATCAACTGTACTTCAATTAAAAAAAAAGAAAGAACTGCTTTCAAACAAAAAACTAGGGCATTGGGCTGATAGAAGACCTTTCCCCCAATTTGTATATTCATATTTATAAAACATGTTTTAAGTTACAATTTAAATGTATAAAATTAATACTGCATTTCATTACATACATTATACAGATGACTTTTCACAAAAAGAATGCTTTAAAATCTAGTGGTTTTGGAAAGTCTAGGAGGTATAGTTTATAGGACTTTTCTTGTAAACCTATAACATGACAAACTCATTTTTGTGGGCAAGTGTTAGTTGTTACCTTTTCACTTAACTTCATGTCGGGTGGACCCAGCTGGAGAGGTAATGTTAAGTAACAGTGTGTTCATAGACCACAAAGAGAAGCAGAGATTTGGCAAAGTGTCTAGTCGATTTGAAACAACTAGACCAGAAAACATTCAATTTAAAAACACTTCCTGATTCAAGTATTATTCAGACTGACTTTCTACACTAATCAAATTGTTTAAAGTATTCATTTCACTTGGTAGTGTGTCAAAACAGCAGAGTGTCTGATAAATTATTCTTTTCTAGTTGCTTATGACTCTAAGCATATGTATTGCAAAACAGAATTTGATCTGACAGTTTCCATTTCTCTTTCCCATGTGAATGATAATGTTGATGTAACTATAGAAGCCATACCAGCAATGATATTAAATAATCTCAAGGTTTCTTGCTTAGAAAATCTAAGGTATTACCAGCAAATACCTGTGGAAGGCAAGGCGGAGTGAACTAAATGCTTGGTACAAGTCTTGATTGCTCAGTAGTGGTTAAAAGCCAGTCAAATTACATTTACTTCTCCTTAGATATCATAAATGGAAAAAAAAATCTGTGAATTAATCTTCTCGTTTTCCCCATAGTATATAAACATGTGCTTAAATCTGTTCCTTCATTTGCATTTTTGAGATTTCCCATGTATACAAATACCTACAGCATCCCAATGTGCTGTTCTGCTCATTTCGAAAAGGTGCCTGATGGTTTCCCTGCTGGCATTTTGTATAACTACTAGCTAAAGAAGCTAAATGACTGTCAAGTCTGTGCCAGTTAATATTTCTGCCCAGTTCCTAATAAAATACACCTGAAATCTCAACCAGAAGATGTTACCAATCGTCGGACATGCACTTGACTGTGATAATGAAATGCTGCCTGCCTCCATTCATCCCTAAATGATGAAGTTGAGATCCATGTGGAATAATTTTGCCAGTCTGGTTGCCCCCGACGTTTCTATTGCATACGAATTAAAATTTGTTTTGCCCAAGAAACAGACTCACAGACATAGAAAACAAACTTACGATTACCGGGGGGAAAAAAGGGTAGAAAGGAATAAATTGGGAGTTTGAGATTTGCAGATACTAACTACTAGATATAAAATAAAGAGCAAGTTTCTGCTGTATTGCACACAGAGCTATATTCAGTATCTTGTAGTAACCTATAATGAAAAAGAATATGAAAAAGAATATATGTGTGTGTGTATGTGTATGACAGAAACATTATGCTGGACACTGGAAATTGACACAATATTACAAACTGACCATAATCCAATAAAAAGAAAAAAAAATTTGTTTTGCCCAGTGATGTGAAATAGACTTGATATGGTTCAGGTGAATTTGGTGACATAATACACTTAAGTGTTTATTATCTTAATAACTTGCTTTGCCTACGGTTTCCTCCTATCCCCTTCCGTCCTGCCCTCATCATGAAATTTCACTTTGAGCATCCGTCCTGATCTTCCTCTCTGCCTCACATCTGTATTTGAATTACACTTAATTATATCCTCAAAGAGCTCAATTTTCTCCACAGCAGAATTCTCCTACGGAGTTCCGTAGTTACATAAGAATCTGGCCCATTAATTTCTCTGTTGATTTTTAATTTCTCCTGAGTATCAGATCTTTGGCAAAAGTATAAAACTTCACTGAGACATTAAGACAGAAGGACAAAGAAAGCATTTTAGATCAGAAATCATTTATATAAAGAGACAAATCACTGTAAGCAGTGAGGACATTTGGTCCTTTAAACTAGAATGTTATTAGCCTCGCTCCACATAAGAGTCTATGTCCAGGCTCCAAATAGAATTTAATAAGATCTGCTGCACCTTCTGAGTCACTTCCTGTTAGACTTTTCTAGAATGTAGATGAGTCTGGTGTAGGGTCTCCCGACCTTTCTTTCCCTGAGGACTTTCTTCACTTCAGGGTTGAAAAGTAAGAGGTTTTGGAGAAATGAATTGCTGGATCCAATCCTGACTGGCTGCATATAAGGATGGAAAAGGCTTCCTTTGAGAAGCCTGCAGCGGTCTTCCCCCCACCTCCACCTTCAGGCTCATAGATCCTCCGAACATTTTAGCTCCAGATGGCCAACAAAAGCCTGGCACTGTGAAGTAAGCAAATCCAGCTGAATGTCTTATCCCAGGGATAAGACACAGGATATTATTACACAGGATAGGTATAAAATAAATATTAAATAATCAATCCAGCATTTAACCTTGAATTGCTCTTGAAAGCTCTGTGTGTGTGCTACCTTTACTGCTGTTTTATTCTTTTCATAATGTGACTTAAGAGCAGGCAGTATTTGAGGCATAGCCTCACAGACACCTGCATCCTAGTGATCACCTGCTTCCTGGTGGTCCCTGGCACCCACAGGGCCCTGTTCTCAGTTTCACATGTTCTGGGGTGTATTACATCACCAGGACACCAGGACCCATGGGACCTGGGGAAATTGAGTGGGAGGGTCCTGTGGGACAGTATTCAATCTGTTGAAGAATTCTCCCTTCTAAAGTATACGTTTTCAACAGAAGTGAGACTATCCTTGAAGGGGTGAAAAATTGGTTCTTGGGGGATGAAAACATCCTTAGATGTTATAGTAATTTGTGGCCCTCCAAAGTTCCATCCAAAATGACAAAATCATAGCCCTTATTGTTTAATATCTCAATAGGGAGAAATATAAAGTTAAAATTTATTCATTAATTTAAATTAATTTAAAATCAAATTTATTTTTTCTCCTTAGGGAAATATATAGGAAAAAAGGCGGAGAAACACTGTTCTAGTACACACACCTTCTCTGTGGCTTTGGAAACTGCCCATGATAAGCAAATGTATATTATTTTGTTATCTCCTTCAGTTAAAACCAACACTTTAAAAATATTTCTCACTGTGGCTCTTCTTAAGATGAACTCCTGGAAAAAGAATTGAAAATGACCTTCCAGAGATGCTGGGGACAGACAACCAAATCCTGGACCAGCCCCAAATCTCCCGACACCGTCTAGCCCCAGTTCCCCATCACCTCCCCCAAATCTTTCATCTCACCCATGTGGCAACTTTCCCCAAGTAGCTAGTAAGGGCCAGGCCTTCTGAAAGCCATAATTTGGGCCAACTGTAAATTTCTTAGCTTTTTTTTTCCTCCTTTGAAAACGTTCATATGATTCCTTCCAGGCAAGATGGTTTCTGGAAACAACTGCCTTTCTCCCTGGCATGGCCAGCGTGGAGTTACCTGCCCTGGACCTTGGAAAAAATGTGCATATAATTCTAGTAGCCCCTGGGGGCCCATCATGACCTTCGTTTCTGTACTTATTCCCTGCCAGGACAGCCACGCCCAGTGATGCCTAAGTCTAGATTCATCTGGACAAACACATTTGAGTCCCTCAGCAAGAAGAGGAGGCCCTTGGCTGTTATCTTTTCTTTACAAACAACAATAAAGATTTTGGCTGAGCTAGATCTCATGGCTTACCCAGGATCACACAGCTAATGAATAGTAAGGTCAAGGCAGCTCCATACCCAACAATGCACACGCTGGACTGTCTGTTCTTCAAGGAAGAGAACTGAGCTTTTTGCTCATCATTGTGCCTGCAGGGCCTCCCGTGGGGCCTGGCATGTAGCAGGAACTCAATCAACATTTGTTACGTGAATGCCTGTCTCTGAGTCTGGGGCCATCAGATCATCAGCACAAAGCAGGAAGTCTTCTAAGACCTTAGGCCGTCTGCCTGCCCCATGGCTGGTTTTATACTGTGGTAGTTCTCCCTCATTTTAAAAGGTGTGGCACAAAATCAGGGGCGATTTCAAGAACAAAACTTACTCAAACTTGGGAGAAATTTGCCTTAGAGTTTAAGGGGGGCTTCATGTCTTTGAAGTTATATCACATTTCTCATTCATCCTGAACGTTGTCATTCTGGAGTCTTGTTGAGATTATTTGATGTTAGTGTTAAAAGGCAAGATTTTCTTGTTATTTAAGTGTCTTGTATCAGGAGGCCCACACTGTATACAGTTCTCTTTTCAGTAAAGTTTACATGCAACACAAATGCACTGAATGAGAATATGCATATATTCTAGAAGATAGAAAATACCCCAAAATACTAGGTTCATTTGTCTTGAAATCAGTCATTTATTACAAGGGAAGAGGAAGTTATAATGAATTGTCACAGATTCAGTACACAAACCTAAACCAATTTTCTTCTGCATTCGTTTTTGATAGGAAAACATGTTCTAGTTAATCCAGTGGGTGTGGGGTGAATACACTTCTCATTGAGGAAAAACCAGGCTTTCCCAGTCATTTAGGGGCCAACAGCCTTTATTATGTTCTAGTGCTGTTAGGCAATGGGAAATATAAAGATGGACTGAGAAAACATATCTTTGTCACTGAGGAGATTACGCTAGAATATGGTAGGTAAAACATAATAATTCTATTATGGGGTTCATGGATCTCCAGAACCAAGCTTAGAAAGTGTGGGAGACAGTAGACTTGTTCTCATTCTGGTGTCTGTTGAGATTGTTCCCCATTCCCCTGAAATCAGGCACAGCTGTGTATTTTAATTTGAATTTTCATAAAAGTGGATTCTGAGACAACAGAGCCTTGGGTCCAGTGTAGGTACTTGGGACGTGATCTCAGGAAACAAAAGTGAGAAAGTGCAGAAGTGAGATGGGAATGGGAGAATCACCACGTGACTGGTTAGGAGCCCGCAGAGAAACCACGGGGACTGTGCCCCATCGTCATGCAGTCTGAAGAAAGGGATCCTGGGACATTTGTCACCAACTCCCATCCTCCAGTGGTTGAAGGTTGCCCCTGCAACTGTGTAGCAGAGACTAACACTGTTTCACAGCACAGAGAAGATCTGAGAGGCAAACGTTCCTAGATCATTGAGAATGAGTACAAGCCGAGATTGTACAGAAGCTAAAAATGACAGTATAAACGTATAGCTCAGAAAAAGCTAAAAACTGAAGAGAGTTTTCAAAGAAACAGTGTGCCTAAGTTTTTATAGATTGAAAACTACAAAAGGGAGCAGATATCCACTGGACTTGACTCACGTGAAGTCTGCAAACAAGCATTATGAATTTTTTATTTAATGAGGATTTACTTATTAATCAAAACAATGAAAGCAAATGAGTCAGAAAATTGCTCTAATTAAATTCATAACTTGAACAGATCAGAAAATCCTTGCAACTCCACATTCTTCTTGAGTGAAGATTTAATTATGATCATGAAATGTCATTTGCACACAGAAAGGCTCAAGTGCAATTACTAGACAGGCTCAAAAGGCTGACTACACAAAGAGCCGATGGTATTCCACAAAGACAAGTGCGTGCAGACCGTTGACAGAATATGGGTGGGGTACTCTTAAAAACAAAGCATAGTCAGGATTTTTGTGGTGCAATATTTACTGAAGAAAAAAATTTAAGTTCAGCAGAAATAATTTCAAAATTGAATGCTGGAGTGGCCAAACATGCGAGAGAAAAAATAAATTATAAAACAAACTATAACTTTCTGGAATGGAGAATTCAATCTATCATTATTGAGTTAATAGGTAATTAAGTGGCAGAAAATACCATAAAAAAATTTTAAAACCATGTAACTGTCAAACTCAGTTTGATCACATTGCGGCAGGGATAAACGTTGTGTTAAACAACGAAAATTTATTGTACATATTGTTGAAGCAGAAGACAAAAACAAGGAGGTTGAAATGAGTATTTTATTGATTTTACGCCTGTTGCAAAAGTATGCTTTTTAAAAAGTTAATTGAAAACTGAAAAATCGTCTTCAGACATTCAACATTCGTTTAAAAGACAGAGGAGGGCAGCCTAGGGCAATGGCACTCACATGGTTGGTAAAGAAAAAGATGCATAAGCTAGACTTCTGTCTGAAAAAATCTAGTCATTCTTTGTGCCTAACTAAACTCTAACTGAATAGTTAGAATTTGTTACTGGGAGATGTGGCCTCAGCTGTGCCAGCTGCAATCACATTTCTGGGGAACAATTCAACGACTGGATATGATAATCTCTGGACCAGTGTAAAGATGGCATCTTTTGAGGAAACTCATATCAAATTTGATCTTGCAACCACTCTCAGATAGCATGGTTGGGAAATGTTGTGAAAGCAATTAGATTTAATTTAGATATGATACAAGATGTGTTGGAAGAGTTAGGTAGAACAGCAGAATACTCTCAAATAGAGTGACTTACAAACTTCAGCAGAAAAAGAAATAAATATTGATTTTGTACTCTGATTGCTGTTTTGTATGAACTGATGTTTACAAAAGGTTACAAGTAACCCGAAGGGATCTAAGTTTAGCTATTGACTTTAAAAAGGATTAAAAATATTTTTAAAAACTTTAAGAGAAAGTTTTTCTAAATCAAAATGACATGAGAAGTATACAATAAACATGGCATTGCAATAAATATAAGGAAATTAAAACAGGGAAAAAAAATGTAATGACTATGGAGGACAAGATGTATCAAGTAATTTTGAAACTAACTTCTAGACAGACTATTTACTGAGCGTTATAGATAAGCCATAGTCACAAATTAAGATCTGTGTGAAAAAATTGAGTAATATATATTATTACAATGTAATAATATTTTTAAAATAAAATCTGAGCGCTGATAACTTTTAGTAGAACTTAAGAAATTTAGTATGGATGTAGCCTATTGCTTGAAAAGATGGTGGAAATCTTACTATAAGTGAATGTGGTGCCTTCCTTTCTTGCTGATGAAGAGGATGAGGATCCCCTGCCCTAAAATATGCCACTTTGGCATAAGGATTATTTTCAGCTGAAGGCAATTAAGAAGCTGCGGATGCAGAAACAGCTCTTTGCCCCCCACCCCTATCTGCCTAAAAGCAGGACATAAATTTCTCTTTGTGAAGATGATCCCTCTCCATCCCATACCAGGAGGAGAGCATCCCTTATCGCTGGAAACAAAGCCAGCACTGAGATGAAGCTACATAAACAAACTTTACCAAAATACCCCTTGGCTTCCATTCATTTCCCCCATATATTTACTTTCCCTCAATTTCCCACCCCTAGAAGCCCAACGCCCTTATCCTCTGTCTTGTCACATCTCCATAATTTATCACCCTTTGTTAAAATGGAATATAAGCACCCTCTTCTCCCCTCCTAAGTTTAACTGCTTCTTTGGGTCTTCACTTCTTTTCTCTGAAGCCCTCTGTGCCTGTAAACATTAAAATATAAATATCAAATTAAATCTGCGCACCTTTTCTCCTGTTAATCTGTCTTCTTTCAGTTGAACTTGAAAGTCCCAGGCACAGAACCTAAGAGGGTAGAGGGAAGATTTCCCTCCCATACACCATTGTTACTCTTTCATGTTTGTGTCGGTTGTTAAGCTGTTGTCTCTCAGCTCCAAGTCTACCCCTTAGTATTTGGCTTGGTGATGCTGGAGCTGGAACTCTTCAAACCACTTTTCTGCTGTTCCAGCTGGTGCCATGTTGGTCTGTGCCTTTTGGGGTTGTCAGAGAAAGAAGCTGAGGCTGGAGGAGAAAAAAAGGACTCGCTCCTGCCTTTGGCTTCCTCCACCTTTGAGAGGCCCTCCAGGTTTCCTCACCCTACAGGCAGCCCTTCCTCCAGCTGAAGCCAGTTGGCAGTTTTCACCACTTACAGAACCAGCCTCCTGACGCCCTGTCTCTGATTGGCTGGTACCAGCCATCTGGTGCTCCTTCCTTTGGGATCTGGGTCTCAGGCCCTGGGAGCCCTCCTTTAAGGCCCTAAGTTTTAATAATTCCCACCTCTCTCTTCTGTTCCCTCAGGCCCTAAAGGTAGATGTTTCCTGTACTAGCTGCCTCCATGATACCTTAGAGTTCTCTGAGAAAATTAAAAAATGTTTTATTTTTTAATTAAATTTTTAAAAATTTAATTTAAATTTAATTAAATTAATTTAAAAAATTGTAGTAAAACATGTACACATAAAATTTACCATCTTAACCATTTAAAAATGTGTACGTCAGTGACATTAACTACACCCACATTGCAGTGCCACCAATCTCCAGAGCTCTTTTCATTTTATAAAACTGAAACTTTGTCCATTAAATAACATGTCCTACTCCTCCCTCCCCCCAGCCCTAGGCAACCGCCATTCTACTTTCCACCTCCAGGAATCTAGTCTAGGGACCTCATATAAGAGGAATCATACAACGGTTCTCCTTTTATAATTGGCTCATCTAAGCATAATGTCCTCAAGTTTCATCCATGTTGTGGCAAGTGCCAGAATTTCTTTCCTTTTTTAAGAACAGACACTTCTCCATTGTATGTCTGTACTAAAGTTTGTTCATCCATTCATCCACGGATGGATGGATGCTTGGGTGCCCTCTTTTTACCCTTTCAGTTATCTTTAACAATTGTTTCTATTTATTTAATAATTCTTCATGTAATATTCTCTGTTCAAATAAGTGGTAAGATTTCTGCTTCCTGACCAGATTCTGTCAGATACAATGGTCATAATTTAAAATATAAATATATATCTTTCATGTTTGAGTGGGAGTGGTATGTGACTAGCCTGTTTCTGGGTGTAGGAGTTATTGTCCCCGGGGAGAGGGACAGTTGAATTGCTGCAGGCACCACTCTGCTTCATTAGCTGCAGGTCACTGTGTGGGTGTCTTCAGAGTCAGAAGACCCAGTTCACAAAGCTGTTTGCATGGATTGAGCAAGAGAACCAATGCGGCAGTGATATGCCTGCTGCATTCTTTGTGGTCTTTCAAGGATATTTACTGATCTGTTTCTCTTCCTTTACCTCCAACCCTGGCGCCAGGAGCCCTTCCCAGACAGACTGGCCACTGCTCAGCCTTGTTGTTTTAAAAAGTTTTAGAGTTAATCCCTCCCCCACGTCTCTTCTTGCTCTTGGAATTCGTGGACGTTGAGCTGGTTTGACCCCGGAGTTGTTCTGATTTCTATGGTAGCTTTCTCTTGACTTGCATTTTTGGATCTGGACTTCCTGGCCAGTCTGATCTTTTTACTTCCTACTTTGCAGGATTTCTTACCTAATCTTTTAATGCCATGCCTTTTGGTTTTCTAGGACTGTATGTGTTTATCCTTTTAAAATAGTATATTTCTCCCATTTCAAGAGATTTGGCATTAGAGCTGAGATATTCTTAGTTCAGTATTTTAATCCAATTTTCTCTATACTTTTTTATGATAATTTCCCCTCATATTTTATATAAATAGGTTTTACTTTTATAATAAAAAAAAAAAGCTAGATTTCTCCAAAGCTTGTGTTACTTTCCTTGTAAACTAACAATCCCTCAGGGGCATAAACTTTTGGTTACTTCAGAAGAAAACACAGCTATCATAATTCATGAACTCTCCAGAGGCAACACATCGCAACTTAATTTCTTATGTGGTGTTTTATTCATTTCATAACTGTGTGGATAAATAATGCATGAAAATGAAATGGCAATTATGATCATCATGTCAATGGAAATATTCTCCAAGTCATTTAATTCGAGTCTGACAAGAATTTATTGTATATTTAAAATTTTACTTATCTAGGTATTTTTTATTATTTGGGCTCAGAATCTTTAGGAACTAAAGTAAAATAAAATCCCCCTGAAATAATCTGAGGGTGAATGAGATGTTTGCAAATATAGCACATGCATATTGTAAATACTTGTAAATGCAATGTGTAGATATTATGTAGACATTCATGATTCCTCAAGCACCAGGGCCCATAGATAAATGATGCTCATTACTTTGGCAGGCTTAGTGAATACCTACCACATGTCAGGTGTTGTTCTAGTGCTGGGCATACAATGGATAAACAAAATAGACAGTCTCGGCTCTCCATGGAACTTATGCTCTAGCGGGGATATTGATGTGGACAGGCAATTACCATATGGTGTGCCCCACAATAGGATGAGATAAATCCAGGGAGATCAGAAAGCTCAGAGGAGGGAAACTTCATTCATTCTTGGGTGCCTGGGAATAGTACATAGTGATGTAAAGAACTAGTAAAGAAACTGACAAAAGAACATTGAGGACAGATAACAGAGATATGTTCTCTTTGCTTCAGGGTCTTGCCTATACTGTGTCTTCTGCTTGTTGTAGCAGCTGCACTACATGGAACCTCCTGAGGCAGGCATGTTTTGAGGGGCCTGAACTTCACTTAAACTCTTCTCTGTGATTCATTCTTTCCTTTGGTTTCATAACCATGCTTGTGTTGTGTGACCGCTATCTTTGCTTCCTTTCTCTCTCCCTCTGTTCTTTCCTCCTCTCCCCTGCATCATCTCTATACTTGCTTGCAACCAGGGTGGACACTTGTTATGCAGCAGATTTTGGCAAAACTAACTGTTACATTCTGCTACATCATTGGTTGAACATTAACCAACCAGAGTGTGTCTTTTGATCTCATTAGAGAATTTAGAGGAACAGCAGTTGTACTGATTGATGAGTAAACAATCACCCCTCAACTTAATTCACAGAAACCAAAATTAAAAGTGTATTTTTGGAGCTTTCAGAATAATGCTCTTATCTTTACTATTACCACAGGCCATTATACATTTTTTTCTGTATCAAGTATATTAAGATTATGTATTAAAAATGATGTTAAATATAACCATATTATTCAGTATCATAAATAGCAACAATGCATTAATTCCTCTTACCAAATTATGAACTGTCAATATAGGCATAAATGCATTTAAAAGCAAACATTTGCATTCCAATTTGGTAAAGACCAAAGTTTTGTTAGGTAATCTAAAATTAAGTCCAAATTATTTAAATTTACTTTTGGGCTATAATATATACTTTTAAAATAGGACTTGAAGGGAGGAGTTACCATCTTATTTGTGATCTCTATAGTGAAACTGTGTTTTAGATTTCTGTTTCAGAGTCTAAGAAAGCAATTTGTTGAGAGGTGATGTAACAGGATGTAACAGAGAGCTATTGCCAAAATCTGCTATATAACAAACCATTCCAAAACTCATGGTTAACAATGATTATTCTCATGGGCCTGAGGGTTGACTAAGGAGGGGTAGATCTGGGCTGGGCTAGGTCAGAGTGACTTGGCTCCATTCTACCTGTCTCTCATCCTCCTTTGGGGACTAGCAGACTAGCCAAGGTATGTTCTTTTCATGATGATGATCAAGGTAAAGGGTACAAGTGAACACAGTTAAGGCTTCTTGAAGCTTGGGTTCAGGATGGGCACACTGTCACTTCCGCCTCATTCTATTGGCCAAAGCAAGTTTGGTGACCATATCTAAAGACAAGAGAAATGGAATTATCCCACTCCACAGTGAGAGGGCGTGACAGGGTTTCATGGAAAAGGTCATGTATATAAGGAGGGATGAATAAGATGGGACAATAATATAATCTATACATAGAAAACACTTAGTTATTCACCAAACTGTTTCCTTTTCTTCCTGGTGCCCACAACTAGACCATATTTCCTTGCATCTCATGCAACAACATCTGGCTGTATGACCAAGTTCTTGCCAGTGGGATGTGAGCAGAAATGACTTGACCCAAAAAAATGTTTAATGAGGACTCCTCTATATTAATTCCCATTTCTCTGGCTTGATGAAGACAAGCTAGGAGAATGTGAAAGTCACATATTAAAGACAGTCAGAAGCACAAGTTGAAGGAGGATGTGTCCCTTATGAACTTTATATGAGAGAGAAATAAACTCTTACTGTGTTGAAGCCATTACTCATTTCGAGTTTTGTTTGTGAACGTGGCTGGAATGACCTTAAATAATATATGTGATGTATATGGAGAAAGGCCGTAATGTCATAGTGTCTCCAGAGGTTCTTGAGAGCACTTGGAGACACACTGCCCTAATTCTTGTTAGATTTAACTTCAATTTCTTCAGGGTCAACTTCCCCATATTTGTATAAATCTGGGAGGAAATACCTGGATTATCCTGAGTTTGGAAAGATATTCCTCCCCAGTAAACAGGGCAGGACTGAGCAGAAATAACACTTCAATGATCAAATAGTCAGGAATGGAGATGTTTCTCAGGGTCAGGCCTTTTTTTTTTTTTTTTTTTTTTGCATTATTCTCTCCTGTATTTTTTTTTTTAATAGAGATATTGGGGATTGTACACAGGACCTCATGCATACTAAGCGTGCGCTCCACCACCAATAGGGAGCTATTTCCCTCCCCTCTGCATTATTCTCTTCTTGGTTCCATTAGATTCCTTTAATGAGAACAGAGCAGGGAAAGTACTGTAACAGGAAGGGTTGGGTGTGTGGTTTTCTTCTGGTCACATGAGCTGAGCCCTGCCAGGCTGTGCCTGTGGCCAGGTCCTAACTCATATCAAGAATCCTCCCCTCCTAGGAAACACCAGGTATGCTCCCATTTAGAATTTAGAATGTCTCTTTTATTTTAGAGTTTGGTTTTTGTATGTAAGCCATCCTAAGTTTAAAAACATTATCTATTTGGGCATATCATCTTCAACAGTCATGAAAAGGCTTTAAAAATTTTTTTCATTTGGAAGAATTTTGCCTCACAAAGAAGCATCCAAGCATTTGCAAGACATAGTACCATCCTACCCCATCCATCATCTAATTCCCCCTGCTTCACTTCTAATGTTGGAAATGCTCTTTGCCTCTAAACTCTTCCTTGGGTGCTTTTCTCTATTTAGTAACCAGTAGAACGGATCCATTACATCAACAAACCTGAGGGTAAACATTTGGAAATCACCTCATTTTATGAGTTAGAGAAAATGCATAGTCATCTAGTTTCCTGGATACTCACCAATGCCTCTTTGGCCCTCCAGGGATATAGGAGGAAAAGAGATCAGTTTTGGAGATAAAAACAGCTTCATCCCAGGCAAAGAAGTCATTAGAATTTTTATCTCCAGACCATCTGGGTTATTATTATTATTCTCTTTCTTTCTCTCTCTGTCCCTCAATTCTGGTGCATTTTCCATTATAGTTAGTAGTAATAGCTAACATTTATTGAGCACTTACTGGGTCTCAGGCATTTAACCCATAGTTGCCCATTTAATTCTCAGAAAAATCCTATTAGATGGATGGATAGGATCCCCATTTTATAGATGAGGAAACTGAAGCACAGTTGGTAAGAGACTGGGCTGTGGTTTGAACCCAGACAGTCTGACTCCAGAGGCTGGGCTCTTCTTTGCTATTCTGTGTGCAAAGTCAGAGGATTCTCAAGATTGATTAGTGTTTTGCTGTACAAGGATGATTAACTGTGTCAAGAATCTCCAAGAACTTTGTCTTGGCTGATGTAACGGGGTCAGGTAGGTGATGATGGCCACCTTTTACTATCTATCTATCTATCTATCTATCTATCTATCTATCTATCTATCTATCTATCATCTATCTATCTTTTTAAAGTATAGTTGGTTTACAATATTATATTAGTTTCAGGTCTACAACATAGTGATTCAATATTTTTATAGCTTATACTCCATTTAAAGTTTTTATAAAATGTTGCCTGTATTCCCTGTGCTGTCCATGACATCCCTGTATCTTATTTATTTTATTCATAGTACTTTGTATCTCTCGACCATCTACCACATCTTGCCCATTCCCTCACTTTTTAAGACCTTTTCCCTTCTCCGTATAGTAAATGCTGCTGATTAGTAGTAATCGTGGATGCAAACTTTTCTTAACTTCTATATGTTTCAGACTCCTGCAAAGCTAGGTTTCTTCTCTTTTCCAACTGTACATAGCCTCAGAGGTCATAACATTGACTGTTGCTGTTGGGTGTTTTCAATCCCTATTCCACTGGAATAGGGCTAGTATTCTACGGGAACCCATCAGAATGCTGGCTGCACTGGTTGTTAAAATCATGATATACAATAGATCCATAGTCATTGCCCCAACCCCCTCCCCACCCCTTCACCTCGGATCCTCCCCTGAGATTACCATCTCTTCACCTCATCCAGCAACTGAAGAGATAATGTCCGGCCTAGCAGGAGGCTTCCCGGACCCTGCTCCTGCTCTGCAGCCAGTGACCCTTGCTCAACCTTCACTAATTCATCTGACCTTCACTAATTCATCTGTACAGTGGAACAAACAGTATCTGCTCTGCCTTTGGCAGTTGGCTGAGGGGAGAATCATGGGAGAGGAAATGGCTTGAAAACTTGCTCTACAAACAGAAATGCAGACGCCAGGGAAAGTCACACGTGCAGGAGCTCCGTCCTCAGCTACGCAGTGGGCCAGGAATGACCTCTGGGTCCTCTTAGTTCCTCAAGCAACCGCTAGGAATCTGCAATCTTTTCTCATAAGTAGAATTAGGTGTTACATGTTTTTACAAAGTTACTAATGCTTTTTTTTCCCTCTGCACCTCACATCCCAATAAAATATTTATTATTTCAAGAAATAAATCTTTAAAAAGAGAGAGAGAAAAGAGTGTCTCTGTTGCTTTCCCCCGACAGGTCAGGTCCTTGGTGACTATTGAGTTTGGCCACAGGGGCAGCCGAGGCCAACAGAGGGCTCTCCAAGGGGAGGCATCTGCCTTCAGGCCCACAGCGGGGCTAGCAGCACCCCCTGGACTCTCAAGGCCATGGGGGCTGCCTCCCTGGAAGGGCGGAGGGGCAGGCCTAGGTGTACTAACTCTTGTTATATTTTAAGTTCTTGTGGAGTGTATGATTTTTTAAAAAAATCTTAGTTCCTTTCTCCTCTCTTCAAATTACACTCTCATCTTTTAAAAAATTTTATTTATTAATTTTTAAATTGAAATATAGTCAATTTATAATGTGTTAATTTCTGGTGTACAGCATAGTGATTCAGTCATACATATATAAATATATATATATATTCCTTTTTATATTCTTCTCCATTATAGGCTGTTACAAGTTATTGAATATAGTTCCCTGTGTGGTACAGTACGACTTTGTTGTTTATCTGTTTTGTATACAGTAGTTAGTATCTACAAATCCCTAACTCCCAAATTATCCTTCCCCACCCCTTTCCCCTCCTGGTAACCATAAGTTTGTTTTCTGTGTCTGTGAGTCTGTCTCTGTTTTGTAAGTTAAGTTCATTTGGTATACTGTCATTTTCATTCATTTGTAAGTGTAATCAGGGCATGTGCCAGGAGTTAACTGCCCAAAGGTAGGACATTGAAGGTTAAAAAACTTATGCTGTTTGCTAATTATTACTTTGAGAAACATGTAAAAATAATAGATAAGATTTAAAGTTTATCTCAAATTTAGTTTTCACCCTCCAACTTACAACTTTAATATTTATTCATTTTATTTTATTTTCCTTTTTTAACATTTTTTATTGATTTATAATCATTTTACAATGTTGTGTCAAATTCCAGTGTAGAGCACAATTTTTCAGTTATACATGAACATACATACATTCATTGTCACATTCTCTTTCGCTGTGAGCCACCACAAGATCCTGTATATATTTCCCTGTGCTGCACAATACAATCTTGTTTATCTATTCTACATTTTGAAATCCCAGTCCCTTCCCACCCCCCGTCCCCCTGGCAACCACAAGCTTGTATTCTATGTCTATGAGTGTGTTTCTGTTTTGTATTTTTGTTTTTGTTTTTTTTTAGATTCCACATATGAGTGATCTCATATGGTATTTTTCTTTCTCTTTCTGGCTTACTTCACTTAGAATAACATTCTGCAGGAGCATCCATGTTGCTGCAAATGGCCTTATGTTGTTGGTTTTTATGGCTGAGTAGTATTCCACTGTATAAATATACCACTTCTTCTTTATCCACTCATCTGTTGATGGACATTTAGGCTGTTTCCATGTCTTGGCTATTGTAAATAGTGCTGCTATGAACATTGGGGTGCAGGTGTCATCCTGAAGTAGGGTTCCTTCTGGATATATGCCCAGGAGTGGGATTCCTGGGTCATATAGTAAGTCTATTCCTAGTCTTTTGAGGAATCTCCACACTGTTTTCCATAGTGGCTGCACCAAACTGCATTCCCCCCAGCAGTGTAGGAGGGTTCCCTTTTCTCCACAGCCTCTCCAGCATTTGTCATTTATGGACTTTTGAATGACGGCCATTCTGACTGGTGTGAGGTGATACCTCATTGTAGTTTTGATTTGCATTTCTCTGATAATTAGTGATATTGAGCATTTTTTCATGTGCCTATTGATCATTTGTATGTCTTCCTTGGAGAATTGCTTGTTTAAGTCTTCTGCCCATTTTTGGATTGGGTTGTTTGTTTTTTTCTTATTAAGTCACATGAGCTGCTTATATATTCTGGAGATCAAGCCTTTGTCTGTTTCATTTGCAAAAATTTTCTCCCATTCTGTAGGTTGTCTTTTTGTCTTACTTATGGTTTCCTCTGCTGTGCAGAAGCTTGTAAGTTTAATTAGGTCCCATTTGTTTATTCTTGCTTTTAATTCTATTGCTTGAGTAGACTGCCCTAGGAGAACATTTTTGAGATGTATGTGAGATAATGTTTTGCCTATATTTTCTTCTAGGAGGTTTATTGTATCTTGTCTTATGTTTAAGTCTTTGATCCATTTTGAGTTTATTTTTGTGTATAGTGTAAGGGAGTGTTCTAGCTTCACTGATTTACATGCTGCTGTCCAGTTAATATTTATTCATTTTAAATGAATATTTTAGTGGCCTTCTTTCCTATAGCATAGATCTTTATTTTGTTTATAAACATATTTTAGTTTTTTAAATTATTTTCTTTGTTCACATTAATAACACCTTACCACTTTGCTTGAAGTTTCACAATTTTTAAAACAAAGAGTCTATTATGAAGGTTGAACATTTTCTTTTTGTGATAACTTTTCTTTTTTAAACAGCTTTATTGAGATAAATTCACATATTATACCATTTACCCATTTAAAGTGTACAACTCAACAGTTTTTAATATATTCATAGAGTTGTGCAATCATCACCAAAACCCATTTTGGAACATTCTCATCATCCCCCAAAGAACCCTCTGTCCTTCCCCAGCCCTGTCTCCTGCACCCCAGCCCAGCTCCAGACAACCAGTAATCAATGTTGTGTCTCTACAGATTTCCCTATTGTGGACATTGCATATAAATTATGAATGACTTCTTTGGTGAACGACTTCTTTCATTTGGCATAATGTTTTCAAGGTTTCTGTGACATCTTTTGGATAAGAGATCATGCATTGTCTTTGGCCAGCTCCTGTACTTCATTATTCCGTGTGTGCTTCTACCTATTGGCTCACCAAATAGACCATAAAGGTTGAGGGACTGGCTTGACACCTGTGCACAGAACAGGACTGCTTGGGAAAGGCTCCTTCCAGTCCTGGTTCTGGGGCAGCTCCTGGAGGGTCTTTATACGGGCCCCTCCCCCACAGTGTTCAGGTGTTCAGGTGTTCAGTCTGACTCAGCTGATCCTCCCTGGGATTTTAGAGCCCAGATGAGACATGGGGTCCCATGCCCTCTCTAGAGATGGGGATGAGGGGTCATGTATGCTGCTATGAGGAAGAAGGTGGTACATGGTAGAAGAAGCCAATACAAACAGATGAGCCATGAGGGACACTTGGTAGCATCCACATTTCTGAGTTTATTTATACCTGAGGTCTAGCTGCATCCCTGGCCCTCGTGTGCTGTCTGTGGTATGCACTATTACACATTTCGGCATACTCTGCTGCAACTATTTAGATATGGGAATGATCACTGCATCTAACGTATCTTGGGAGAGTTCAAAAGTGTGGGTCAGCTGTTTCTGGGTGCATCTTATTAATGGATAATTATGTCCTAGATTAACTGATATTAATATTTAACATCCTAGGTATTTTATGTTAATTGGAGATGTCTTTTATTAGCAAATCCAAGTTCTCAGTTCACATTAATGATATCACCAAATTTTGTGGGGTTTTTTTTTTCATTAAAAAATGCATTCCATAGACATACAAAATGCCTATATGAAACACAGATTCTTTTCCCCTCCACATTTCACTGGTTTGAATAAACAGATGTTCTTTCTTATTTCGACTTGCTTAGTATCATGAAATACTTAATTGGAAATAGAAGACAGGAAGAAATCTCAGGCATGCAGAACATTTTTCTACTTTAAGTGTACATTTTAGCATTTTGTGCATGCACCAAGTACTTAAAAAAACCACTAAAATGCAGAGTTAATCTATTATTATTGTAACACTACATCTATTTGCTGTTTAAAGAAAAGGTTTGGGTCTTTACACCTTAAAATTTATGAGATTACAAATATTCTTGTTTATTCAGGTGCATATAAAAGACAAACTCTAAGAAAAAAAAAAGCCCGACCCCTTTTACTTCTCTCTTTCTGTGTGGGTGTGTGTCATAGGAAAGAAATCTTGGCATTTATAATAATTCTGTGTGTTTGGTGAAGGTTCCTGGATATTTTTTATGCTGCCTTTTTTTCCCTCTCCAGTGTCCTATTTTATCACTATTTGCAGGCAAATCTTAACATCAATTCTTTTTACTAACTTATGAAATGGCTGCTTGGGCGAAGCTCTGAAGGACCAAGATAAGCAAAAGAAAAATACAAGTCTAAGAAATGAGAATGGGGATGAGGAAGATATAAAGGGCCAAGATGAAGGGGTGGATCATCAAAAAGAAAAGATAACAAATGCTGGTGAGTATGTGGAGAAAAGGGAACCCTTGTGCATTGTTGGTGGAATTGTAAATTGGCACAGCCACTATGGAAAACAGTATGGAGGGTTCTCAAAAAATTAAAAATAGAACTACCATATGATGCAACCATTCCATTCCTGGGAATATATCCAAAGGAAATGAAAACACAACACTAACTCGAAAAGATATCTGCACCCCATGTTCATAGCAGCAGCATTTGCAATAGCCAAGACATGGAAATGACCTAAATATCCATCAGTGGATGAATGAATAGAAAGTTGTGAGATACTTACACACACACACACACACACACACACACACACACACATGGATGGACCTTGAAGGCATTATGCTAAGTGAAATAAATCAGACAGAATGACACATATTGTATGATCTCACTTATATGTGGAATCTAAAAAAAAAAAAAAAAGACAAACAAAAAACTAAGCTCATAGAAGAAGAAATGAGACTCACAGTTACCAGAGGCAGAGGGTAGGGAGAGGGGAAATTGGAGAAAGGTGCTCAAAAGGCTTACAATTCTATTTATAAGATAAATGAGTACTCCAGTTATAACGTACCATGTGAGGACTATGGCCAACATTGCTGTGTGATATATAGGACAGTTGTTAAGAGAGTAAATACTATGCATTCTCACCACAAGGAGGAAAGTTGTTTCCTTTTTTCTTTCTTTTCTTTTTACTGTATATATGTGAGAAGATGGATTGTTAGTTAAACCTACTGTGGTCATCATTTCACAATATACGTAGATCAAACTATCGTGCTATGCACCTTAAATTTTTACAGTGATTTATATCAATTACTTCCCAATAAACCTGGGAAGAAAATCTCCTAAAAAAAGAAAACAAAAACAAAGATGTGGTGGAATCTGAACCAGATTTCTGACAAGCCAGAGAGCACATCCCCTGGGGCAAGTGTAAGAGGCAGGTGGTTCTGGTCCCCAGAGGGAGAGGTCCTGGATCTAGTTGGTGAGCAGCAGCCTTCTCATTGAGTTCTGAGTCTCCATAGGGGGTTGGGTCCAATTTTAGGAGTCTGCAGTCAGCTGGAAGGTGTGGGGCTTCATCGATGTGCAAGGTTTCTCATTCAGGTAGAGCATGGGGATCTGGGTGGGTTCACTGTGCTGGGATAACACGGGAGGCTGGCCAGATCCAGGCTGTGAGCCTGTGAGCTGTGTGTATCACGTGGGATAGGGACTTCTCAAGCTCTCTTACTTGGAGCGCTGCCGAAGTGGGGATGGGCTCTGCGCTCCAAACTCTGCTTCAACCAGAAAAATTAATTTATCTGGTTTTTGTACAAGTGTACAGTGGTGGTGGTGGGGTGTAGAAGATTTGAGAGAGGAAAAGCATTCTGCTGCTAAAATATTAAAAAGTTAGAAATCTTCCCTCGGAAGTTATTTCTTCAGCCTGATGCCGTCACAAGGAGGCCAAAAACTGCTCTGATGGGAGCTGCAGTTGTCCTTGTGTCTGAGGATGGATGGGCTTCCCCCATCTTTCAAGGAAGCCCCCTTGCTCCAGCAGACAGTGGTCCCTGAGATCACGGAGAGCCATGGAAGAGATACAAGGATGAAATGCTTCCTGGGAGGAGAAGGGTGAGGTCATAGGAAGTGATATTAGGGGGGGATCACTGGCGGGTAAGTGTTCTTCAGGGAGAGGCCACGGTTATGCCGTTTGACCACTAGCTCAACAGCAGTTAGAGGCCAAGTGTCACATAAGCAAATAACCAAGTTTGAGTATTGATAATCATCTAACAGATATTTTGGTCCAGGACGGCGTTCTTTTATTTCACTTAGCGGTTGGTCAGTAGGGCTTACCATGTGACTGACCTGCAAAACTGAGTCAGCCCTGGAGACCGGGAAATGCATTTATTTTGACCTCAGCCAAAAAGCCAGACCCAGTATCTTGATCAAGCTTAATCAGTAGCTTGAGTCACCTTATGTTTCCATTCTGTGTGGATGAATGCATGGTCTCTGGGTGGGGAGGGAAGAGGACCACGCCCCCAGCCCTGACCCCTTCACCTCTTGCTTGGAGTCCTGCAGGCCCAACCAGCTTGAATGGGGCGTCACCTACAATGAAGAGACTTAGCACCACTGATTACACAATGAGCTTTTGGAGACTGAAGACCCCTAGCTGGGAAAGTCAGAGCATCACCCGCATGAGTTGCTTGAGTGTGTTGGAAAAAAAAAAAAAAAAAAAAAAAACAAGCTCATAGGCCTCAGCTAAAATCCACTGAATCATTCTGGGGATGGGCCTCAGGAAAATGCATCGACACCAAGCCCCAGTATAACTCCTAGGACTTCTAACCTTTGAGAACTATTGCTTTAAGGCCTGGAATGGCTCAGATATGAAGCTAGAAATCTGGGACCATGTGACGTTGCTCCACATTGCCCTCCCTGGTGTTCTTGTTGACTGAGTAACAAAGAATCTACAAATTGTAGAACTGAAGAGTGAATAAGACTGTAGGGGGGAGACAGAAAGAAACTTTCAACAAAGGAGAACATAATGTATGTCTTTTTTTGGCTGAGTCCTGAGGTATGCAAGAAGGGAACATGTTCTTTAAAAAAGGAGAGGTGCTAGATTCAGAAAGCCTTGAATGCCATGGTCAGGAGTTTGGAAATCATATAGTAATTAATCGGGACTTAATAAAGTTGTTAAGAGAATCCTACTGTTGTGATTAAAGAGGACACCTCTGTGTGCCCTCCATGGTTCAGTTGAGAGAAAGAAGGCCCTTAAGGCAGGGGGATGGCTGCTAAGACTATTGCAGCAATAAAAGTGTGAATGAAGGTGTGGACTAAGACAGGGGCAGGACATTTAGAGGCTGTTTTGAGTGATACTGTAAAGGAAGAGTCAATCGATAATTAAAAGGCTATAAGGATGAAAGGGTAAAGGAAGATTCTGAAATTTTGAGCCTTGGGAGCTGGGAGGATGGAAGTATCCTAATAGAAACGTGTCATCCTTGAGTGGACGCAAGTTTGGAATGAAGATGTTGAGGTCAGTTTTGGAAACACTGACAATAAAGTGTTGCTGTATTATTTCCTAGGAAGGGACTGATGTGTGAGGTGCTAACTCAAGGGAAAAGTCAGGTGTACTGATGGAGACTTGGGTGATGTCTTTATCAAGATGACCATGGAAATGATGTGGCTGAAGAGAGTGTCTAGAGAAGAGAGTATTGAAAGGGAAGATGATGAGGGCAGATCATGTGGGAGTATTTTTAAAGCAGGAAGAGGGGTCAGAATACAAGAGAGCGACAGGGATCTCTTCATGGCCCAGGGACAGGAGAGAGAATTTCTCAGTGGACGTGATCAGCGCTGTTCTGAAGTTGTGGAGAGTCAGGTATTTGAAGGGTGATTTTGGATTTTGGCAGTTCATACTCAGCAAGTCATAACCTTTGAGAATATAGTTTATAGTCACTGGAGGAGGTAAGGCGAAATAAAACATCAGAGAAATGAGCAGAGAATGGGAGGATGATAAATGGAGGCTCTTCTTTCAAGACGATTAGCAATAAAGGACAGGGGGATGATAAAAGAGCTGGAGGAGGAAGGGTTGTCTTTTTTTTTAACTTTTTTTTTAATTGAGTTATAGTCATTTTACAATGTTGTGTCAAATTCCAGTGTAGAGCACAATTTTTCAGTTATACTTGAACATACATACATTCATTGTCACGTTTTTTTTCTGCTGTGAGCTACCACAAGATCTTGTATGTATTTCCCTGTGCTATACCGTATAATCTTGTTTATCTATTATACATTTTGAAATCCCGGTCTGTCCCTTCCCACCCCCTGCCCCTTGGCAACCACAAGCTTGTATTCTATGTCTATGAGTGTGTTTCTGTTTTGTATTTATGGGTTTGTTTGTTTTTTTTTATAGATTCCACATATGAGCGATCTCATGTAGTATTTTCCTTTCTCTTTCTGGCTGACTTCACTTAGAATGACATTCTCCAGGAACATCTATTTTGCTGCAAATGGCCTTATGTTGTCGGTTTTTATGGCTGAATAGTATTCCATTGTATAAATATACCACTTCTTCTTTATCCACTCATCTGTCGATGGACGTTTACTGTTTCCATGTCTTGGCTATTGTAAATAGTGTTGCTATGAACATTGGGGTGCAGGTGTCATCCTGAAGTAGGGTTCCTTCTGGATATATGCCCAGGAGCGGGATTCCTGGGTCATATGGTAAGTCTATTCCTAGTCTTTTGAGGAATCTCCATACTGTTTTCCACAGTGGCTGCACCAAACTGCATTCCCCCCAGCAGTGTAGGAGGGTTCCCTTTTCTCCACAGCCTCTCCAGCATTTGTCATTTGTGGACTTTTGAATGATAGCCATTCTGACTGGTGTGAGGTGATACCTCATTGTAGTTTTGATTTGCATTTCTCTGGTAGTTAGTGATATTGAGCATTTTTTCATGTGTCTATTGATCATTTGTTTGTTTTTCTTGGAGAATTGCTTGTTTAGGTCTTTTGCCCATTTTTGGATTGGGTTGTTTGTTTTTTTCTTATTAAGTCACATGAGCTGCTTATATATTCTGGAGATCAAGCCTTTGTCTGTTTCATTTGCAAAAATTTTCTCCCATTCTGTAGGTTGTCTTTTTGTCTTACTTATGGTTTCCTCTGCTGTGCAGAAGCTTGTAAGTTTAATTAGGTCCCATTTGTTTATTCTTGCTTTTAATTCTATTGCTTGAGTAGACTGCCCTAGGAGAACATTTTTGAGATGTATGTGAGATAATGTTTTGCCTATATTTTCTTCTAGGAGGTTTATTTTATCTTGTCTTATGTTTAAGTCTTTGATCCATTTTGAGTTTATCTTTGTGTATAGTGTAAGGGAGTGTTCTAGCTTCATTGCTTTATATGCTGCTGTCCAGTTTTCTCAACATGATTTGCTGAAGAGACTGTCTTTATTCCATTACATGTTCTTGCCTCCTTTGTCTAAGATTAGTTGACCAAAAGTTTGTGGGTTCATTTCTGGGTTCTCTATTCTGTTCCATTGGTCCATACGTCTGTTTTTGTACCAATACCATTCTCTTTTGATGACTGTAGCTCTATAGTATTGTCTGAAGTCTGAGAGAGTTATTCCTCCAGCCTCTTTCTTCTTCTTCAGTAATGTTTTGGCAATTCTAGGTCTTTTGTGGTTCCCTATAAATTTTATTATGATTTGTTCTAGTTCTGTGAAATATGTTCTGGGTAATTTGATGGGGATTGCATTAAATCTGTAGATTGCCTTGGGCAGTGTGACCATTTTAACAACATTGATTCTTCCAATCCAGGAGCGTGGGATATCCTTCCATTTTTTAAAGTCTTCTTTAATTTCCTTAATCAGTGTTTTATAGTTTTCCATGTATTAGTCTTTCACCTCCTTGGTTAGATTTATTCCTACGTATTCTATTACTTTGGGTGCTATTTTAAAGGAGATTGTTTCTTTAGTTTCTTTTTCTGTTGATTCATCATTAGTGTAAAGAAATACAACTGATTTATGATCATTAATCTTGTAACCTGCTACATTGCTGAATTCTTCAATTATTTCTAGTAGTTTTTGTGTGGACCTTTTAGGGTTTTCTATATATAGTATCATGTCATTGGCACATAGTGACACTTTTACCTCTTCTTTTCCAATTTGGATCCCTTTTATTTCTCTCTCTTGCCTGACTGCTGTGGCTAGGACTTCCAAGACTATGTTGAATAGGAGTGGTGCTAGTGGGCATCCTTGTCTTGTCCCAGATTTTAGTGGGAAGCTTTTGAGTTTTTCACCGTTGAGTACTATGCTGGCTGTAGGTTTGTCATATGCAGCTTTTATTATGTTGAGATATGTTCCCTCTATACACACTTCGGTGAGAGTTTTTATCATAAATGGGTGTTGAATTTTATCAAATGCTTTTTCGGCATCTATTGAGATGATCATGTGGATTTTGTCCTTTCTCTTGTTGATGTGATGTATTACATTGATTGATTTGTGTATGTTGAACCACCCTTGTGTCCCTGGGATGAACTCCACTTGATCATGATGTATAATCTTTTTTATGTGCTGTTGGATTCTATTTGCTAATATTTTGGTAAGGATTTTTGCATCTATGTTCATCAGTGATACTGGTCTGTAATTCTCTTTTTTGGTGGTGTCTTTGCCTGGTTTTGGTATCAGGGTGATGGTGGCTTCATAGAATGAGTTTGGGAGTATTCCCTCCTTTTCAGTCTTCTGGAAGAGTTTAAGAAGGACTGGTATGAGTTCTTCTTTGTTTGGTAGAATTCCCCAGTGAAGCTGTCCAGTCCTGGACTTTTATTTGTAGGGAAGTTTTTTTATTGCTAATTTGATTTCATTTCTGGTGATCGGTTTGGTCAAGTGGTCAGTTTCTTCTTGATTCATTCTTGGTGGACAGTATGTTTCCAGAAACTTGTCCATCTCCTCTAGGTTATCCAATTTGGTTCCATATAGTTTTTCATAATATTCTCATGTGATATTCTGTATTTCTATGTTATTTGTTGTAATTTCTCCACTTTCCTTTCTTTTTTTGCTTATTTGTGCTCTCTCTTTTTTCTTCTTTGTGAGTTTGGCCAGAGGTTTGTTGATTTTATTTACTCTTTTGAAAAACCAGCTTTTGGTTTGATTGACTGTTTCTGTTGTTTTTTAAACCTCTATTTATTTCCTCCCTGATCTTTATTATTTCCTTCCTTCTGCTGACTTTTGGGTTTTTTTGCTCTTCTTTTTCTAATTCTTCTAGCTGGTGGGTTAGATTGTTTATTTGAGATTGTTCTTCTTTTTTGAGGTAGGCCTGTATCGCTATAAACTTCCCTCTTAGCACTGTCTTTGCTACATCCCATAAATTTTGTGTGGCTGTGTTTTCATTTTCATTTGTCTCCAGGTATGTTTTAATTTCAGCTTTGATTTCATCATTGACCTGTTGGTTTTTTAATAGCATGTTGATTTTCTCCATGCTTTCCTTTTTTTCTCCTTTGTTTCTCTGTAGTTGATTTCTAGTTTCATGGCATTGTGGTCAGTAAAGATGCTTGAGATAATTTCTATCTTCTTAAAATTGTTGAGGTTTCTTTTGTGCCCAAGTACATGATCAATCTTAGAAAATGTTCCATGTGCACTTGAAAAGAATGTGTATCCTATTTTTTGGGGGGTGTGATGCTCTGAAAATATCCACCAAATCTAATTTTTCTATTGTATCATTTAATTTCTCTGTTGCCTGACTTATTTTCTGTCTGGAAGATCTGTCTTTTTTTTTTTTAAATGGGAAAACAAGAGTAGGAGCCCAGCCCCAGAGCTGAAGCCCCTGGTCTCTGAAATGTGGGCCTGGGAGCCTTAGGATCTTCTATGGTTTTGTTGTTACTCTTTTTTTTTTTTTTAAATAGCCACTAAATGTGTACAGATTATGTTAAATTAATTTTTTTAAGATATAATTTTTCAGCTCACTTTGAACATGTAAGTCTGTTATTTTTAATCAAATGAAATATTTTTGAAATGGATTTTTCTCCTAATTCTGGATTTATTATGACTTTACCATACCAACTAATTATATTTACAATATCTGTCCAAACTTAGAATTTCTCAAGTACTAGTTTTCTGTAATAAACTTAGTATGCAAAATTTGAAGATTTTAACATTGGCACCTAAATTAGACACGAGATATATGTTTGTAGTATTTCAAAATTCATATAACCTATATGGAAGACATAAATTCTTCGGAAAACAGACTGTAAAGCATAATAGATTTTCCATTTGATCAGTGGGAATACTTTATCTTAGTTTGTTTTTCACTGCACATTTCTCTTTTTTTTTTGTTCATTTAACCTGACCAATTATTTTTTTGTTTATTTTATACTAAAGTAGATTTTTGTATACACTTTTTAAAAAATTTTGGCGCCTTTTAAAATTGGCATGTTTTTTAAAATATGTGTTTAATCATATATTTTAAAAGTTGTGGGGACATCAACTTTTACCAAGTGAAACTAAGCTATACTGTTTTTGAGCCAATTAAGAAAACCGCAGTTTTAAATATGTAACATTTTAGAGTGATGAATGTGGTGACATGGCTTACTGGGTCTAGACTGAAAGAAACTGCCTTAAAAAAATTCATTGAAAGTTTTAGCATTGTCTGAAGGGCAAGAGAGTAGGCAAATTGGCAATAAGTTAAAAAAGAGGGGAAAATAGGAGTTTTGTTTTAAAGTAAAAAAGTCTGGTTGTACTAAAATGTGAAAGAAGACAGTACAAGTAAATTTGGGGTGCACAGTAAGTTGGAGAAAGGTCTGAGGAGCAGTGAAATGGGTCCCCCTGCAAATAGTAAGTTTAAAAAGAAACAATGAAAATGTACTAACAATTTAATAGTATTAGATCAATTTTGATGGATTTATTCATAAGATGGAGAAGATGCCAGTGAACACTGTAAAATATTACATGTGGATATGCAGAAAGAGTGAAATTCTTTAACTTTTAACAGCTTATTTTTTTCTGTTAAAATAGCAATGAGATCATAGTCTTTAAAGTGATTTTTAAAATGGGGGTGGGGCAGACCAAAAGCCCCCTGCCCTGGCTGATTTGTAATTAGTGATACATTCAAGTCCACACTGAACATTAATGTGAAATGTATTTGGCCAGTGGAAGTGAAAATTGGAAAAGACTATAAGCAGATCAATCCAAATGAATTATTTGTCTAAATGAATCATACAGTTAAACAAACAAAAAGCAGGTACACACACACACACACACACAAAGGAAACACTCAATTTGGGGTGTTAGATCAGGGGCAGGGGAGGGGAGGAGGAGACAAGGGAGGAAAGGGAAGGTAGGATGAGGGAGTGTTCGGAGCAAGGATATACCCTAAGGTTCCTTCCTCTGAAGATGGAGAGATAGATAGGATAGCTGGATAGATACTGGGAGCTGTGGAGGAGAGAATGCAGGGAGTTCTGTTAGATGACTGTGATCTTAGGGATGTAAGAGGAGGCTAGGTTTTCCTGAGATGTGGGGAAAGGTCAGACTGGAGGGTTTGAGCCAGGAAACAAGGTTTGCATGAGTGCAGTGGATGCGCAGCAGGGAACCAGGGGAAAGTCATTTGAATACAATTCAGTTGTTTCTCCAAAAGTGCTGGAGAAGAGTTGTGGGGACATTGAGGTCACAGGTGTGGGTGGAGGAATAACATTGGGCCCTTTTTTACCTTTAAAAAGTGCAGGGCTGAGGTGGGAAGGGGGCTCTCTGGCGCCCACCCCCATACTCAGCAGGCTCAGATATTTGCCTCAGACACCCCCAGGCACACACGCGGGTGAGGGTGGTCCCCCTCACAAGCAGGGTGCAGCCGTCAGCAAGCCTGGGCTCTGAGTCCCCTCAGCCACTTCATTCTGTTAAAAGCACCCGCTTGAGACACAGCTCAGATAATTCTGGCTTGACATATTCTCCCCTCTGAATTTATTCTGTGATCTTGCAAACAACACATAGAAGGAAAAAAGAAAAGAAAGAAAGAAAGAAAAGAAATCTTCATCTGCGGACTCCTTATCAGAAAATTTCAGAGTTATCACCACGCCCGCCTAAGGCGTCTTCCATCATCTGACTTAAGAAGCAGGGCTGGGACTTGGCAAGGGCGAATGCCAGGGGATGCCGGGCTCAGAGCGAAGTTGGTTTGTCTGACTTCAAATCCCTTTCCTGATAAAGTGATGACTGCGATCGAATCATCTCACAAAGTCACCGTGTCCTTAGGCTGCGGTCCCATATTTTGCGTCCATCACCCTTCACCCATCTCTCTCCTTTCTCTTAGCCAGGGAAAGTTCTTCAGGATCCAGGAGGCAACGTCCACTTCAGTTAAGCAGATAGCTATGCTGTTTGCTCCTTGATTTGATTTAAGGACAGGAGGCAAACATTCAGCGGGGGAGGCGCGGGCTCTAGCGCCGTGAGCCGGCAGGGCTGGGCTTACGCCTCACGAGGTCGGGGAAAGAGGCGGAGGCTGGAGAGCGCGCGCGGGCCGGTAGGCGGGGCCGGCGCGTGCGCAGGGCTGCGCGCCTGCTTCCAGCTGCGGGGGATGGGGGCCGTTCCGCTGGGGGTGACTTTAGAACTGGGCTTGCAGGGTTTCAGGGATGAGACAAGGTTTTGACCGGATGCTAGGGAGAAGGGGGCAGAGCCTTCCCGGTGGAGGAAGCCAGGTGAGCAGCGATGGGGGAGGGGAGGGAAAGGAGCGAGTGGAAGGCGGCTCAGGAGTTTGGAATTTCTCCTGCGACCACTTCAAAGCCTTAGGAGGGCTGCCTGCACTTCATTGCCAAAACTTTCTCATTTATCTGCCTGTTTGCAGTTAAATCTGTGCTTCCCGGTTTCATCTGCTAAGAGGGCAAAGCGGGAGCTTCTCTGGCGGCTGCTGCGAGGTCACTCTGGAACTCTGTGCTTTCGGATAACGCCTCCTTGTCTAGGGCCCGCTGTTTTGCTTGGCTCCGCCTGCCTCCCTGACAGCACTAGCTCCACACAGCCGTTTCGTTTTCTTTGCTGCTTTTGAGAGATCAGAATCAGATTTTGTCAATTTTAAGTTTTCGTAAGTTTTATCCTGTGTTCACGGCTGTCTGTAGGAAGAAAAAAATAGATACACGTCATCTGCCAGAGATGGCATTCTTAATATTGTTATGTTACAGCTGAAATGAAAACATTAAGAAACGTAGCAAACATCCCATCTCCTCGGAAGACTTTTGACCCTAAAACCGCTTTAAATAAAAGCTGATAGATACTAGATTCAATTTCTTATGATAACATATAATGGAAAATAATCTGAAAAGAAAAAAAATATATATATAACGAAATCCCTTTGCTGTACACCTGAAACTAACATTGTAAATCAACTACACTTCAATAAAAATTTTTTTAAAAAAGCTGATAAGAAAATGAAAAGGAAGATCTTGATCCCTGTAAGTTTTGCTTAGTGAGTTCACTAATGGAAGTTTCAGAGAATTCTTGTGGCACTTAGCAGGCGCTCACGTAATTGTTAGTTCTGCTCAGAGAGAAGAGTTCATGGTTAGGTGGGAGACGCCAGAAGGTTTTCCTCCCATGCTGGGACTCCTCACTCAGTCCCAACAGTCCACAGTGCAGTGTTGTGTCCTTTTTAATTAAAAAGAGCAAAGCATCTAATTGATTAATCAAAGGGACCAGTTTAGTAAATATACTGCATCCACTTGAGAATGCTTATGTCATTTTTAAAAAGGTGATTATTAAGACTGTTATAAAATATAATGGTGTAATTTTAAGAGGAGAAGAGCAGAATGTGAAATTTTGTATCACTAGAGGTCTAAACACTTTAAAAATGAGATGGGTCTGTTGTACAGACAGCCTCTTGGAGACTGAAGGCTGGATCCAGTGACTAGTCAAAGGTGTTTCCCAGTAGGGGCCGACCAGATACAGGATTGCAGGCTAAATCTGAAGTTAAGTGAGCGATAAACATTCCTGAGTATAAATAAATATGTTTTTGAAAGAGACCTATGTTAGGTAAGCGGTGTTTTTTACCTGCGTCCAGGTGTCAAGAAAACAAATTTGCAGCAAGCTACTCCCTTCACCATTTTCTTGTCTTCCTGAATACTTTCCGTTTGGATTGTTTCCTCTAAAATTGATGCACGGATGATCTTTCCCGTCAAATTAATATTGTGTGCACATCTCCTAAAAAACACAGGCTTGCCTGGTTAGGTACACTGCTGTGCACGGTCTAGAGCTCTCTCAGAATCGTGAATGGTTTCTGTCAGTGACCAGTGTTAATAGATGAACTTGTCCACATGAGGACTTGAGGCTGCCTCCTTCCCCGAGTGTCTGGGGCTGGAATCGGCAGTAATGACTGATCACCCGGCTTTCACCGATGCACAGAGTACAGAAGGTAATTTAGGTAGATGAGTGGGTGATGGGCTTATGGTGGAGGACTCGTGGTGGATTGCCACAAAGTTGCTGGTCTGTTATATGAAGATCCAGAGGTAAGATCCTGGTGTTTAAAAAGAAATGGCCACCAGTTTCTTGGGTTTTGAGCACCCTGCATGAGGGGCATCACTAGAGATGTTTACTTTCTTCGAAGTAAGGTCATATTTCACTGTTTCCTCTTCTCTGGCACTCAGCCCTTATTTTCTTCTCCCTCCTTTTCACTCTCCTGCCCTTTCCTGCAGTCATATTTACGGACTGTGCTTTCTTGACCGTTCCTCTCACCTAGAGGTCTCAGGGCACAACTATGGTTTGCAGTGGTAGAGTTAAGACATCACCCTTTCCAGAGGTGTCCAGCCCAGCCTGAAACATTACTTAGAGATCTGCTTAATTAAGCCGTTCTTTCTCCTTCCTGCTCTCCCCATAGACACCTCTCAGCTGATATCTGACTGGCACGCCTCCATGTGTGGACATCAACACACATAACCCCTGAAATGTTGCTCGTAAGCGGTGGTGCATGCAGCTGAGAGTTGGCTAATTCTTGCCTGCCTTTCTCCCTGACCCCTCACCTCCTAATCTGGGAGCCTGGGGGACCATGCAGAATGCAAATGGACTGGTTCTAGAGATGATCTGGAACCATTTACCAGATGAGGAAACTGATGCTCAAAGAGCCTTGCTCAGGATCCCGGGTCTAAAAGTGACAGCTATGGGACAAGATCCCAGAGCACTTCCATCCCAATCTGGCAGCCTTTTCCAGATGCTTTCTTTTCAGATGTCATGATGCTTCCTTGAGTAACTTTCCTAATCCTGGAAACTTCTAAGATGCGGTGCAAGAAAAGCCAGGTTTCCTTCACAGCTTTGTCCAAATGCCACCTGTTTCGCAAAGCTTTTAGAGATGGACCCAGTCATAAGAGAACTCTGCATCCTCCAATCTCCCTGAGCATCTTTTAGACCAGGAAAAGCATTTGTAGTCTACAGTACTGCCATCGATTCAGGTTAATTAGGTACATGTGTTACCCTCCCTCCTGGACTACAGGAGCTACTTTAAGGCAGCAATTGTGTCTTTTAATTTTTGTCTGTCTCATAACACTGGCACAGTGTTTGGCAGTGGTGGGTTCTCAAGAAGGTATGCTGCCCAAGTGAATGAGGGAATGAATGAATGAACAATGATCCCATTGGATGAGCACCTTTGTTCCCTCCTAGATGAGGGTGCCGTAAATCAAAGTGTGGTGGGTCTCTGAGGACTGAGAGCTTTGTAAGTTATGGGGAAGTCTTTCTGTCTCTCTGGCTGAGCGGGCAGTGATAACATTAAAACTGCAACCTTGGAGTAGATCGCAGTTAGTAAATCACTGCTTTAGGAAGTACATTCATATGGGCTCTTCAGAAATAAATCAATGAAATTACTGCCACTGGCCAGTCAAGCAGATCTTCCCCTCAACAGAGCAGGTGTCTTATGTTCACCCGGCTAGGATCTGGAAATTGCTGCTGAAAATTGTTCCAGCATCAGTGTCCCTGCCCAGCTTGGGGTTTCTAGTCATCAGTGTCTGCCTCTTTGAGGGCCTTCCCCAGTGAGGAGAGGGTGGCAACAGCTCATTGTTCAGTCACGGTGGTCAAGGCAACCTGGGGCAGCTGCCCCACCTTCAAACCTTCCCTACACGTGGCTGCAGTTTTCATTTCTGGATTTCTTCACTTGATAAGTTTTCTTATGGAGGACTCAGTGGCTAGGGAGCTCGAAAATCATATCTCAGTAAAGAACTGTGGGAAGCTCTCCTCATAAGAAAAACTCCGAATCCTGGTCCATCTCGAAGAATCAGTGAATTTTAGAAACGGTTAAGTGACTTCACGTATCCTCCTCCCCACTAAAATATTTTTGCTTCTTTACCTTAGTTCTAAGTGCTGAGACCTCCGGATACACAAGGTAGCAGTTAGAGTTGGAATGCTGATTTATATTTCTGAGTTAGTAGGAGATAACGAAGGAAGATTCTCCAGGTTCCTTCTTTTTCCATCACAATTTATTCCACAACAAATATTTATTAAGTACCGAAGATGTGTCAGGAACCATGAGAGGCTTTGGGGATATGAACAGGAAGTAGATTTTGCTTTCAGGGATTTTGTCATTTGAGAAGGTGGCTGAGATCCGCATGGTGGGAGGCTGGAGGGAATAGCCCTGGGATGGGGACTGGGTAGAGGGCTCTGGGCACAGGAATGAGAGAGGAGTGTGCTGGCTTGGGGAGGGGTCACTCAGCTGGGGCTCAAGGAGGGAGTAGGGTTTCACCAGAGGAGAGGTGGGTATTCCAGACAGTGGGAGCAGCATGGAGAAAGGACTTGATGGTGAGTTTAGGGCATCAGGACTGGTCATTCAGGCATCTATTCACCCACAGATAATTATTGATCAATCCGTGTGGCTGGCTCTGTGCTGACCACTGTGTCACTCAGGTACATATGGAGCTGCCTCGGGCAGAGCCTCTGTCTTCCAGGAGCTCAAAGTTCAGATGGAGGGCGAAATTGCTGCAGAGAGAGTTAGGAGTGAGGTTGGAAGTTGGGTTGATGGGCTGTGAGAAGCTCTGGCCCTGGACTAAGGAATGTGGACTTAGGTTGGCAATGTCTTGGCTGGCTTATGGTCTAAACCCAAAACCAGTCCATTAATGAGGGACACATAGAGCATTTCTCTCTCTCTCTCTCTCTTTTTTTTTTTTTTTTTTGCTTTTGCAAACATTATTGTGATGAATTGCTTCATACACATTTCATACATGTGAGCACACACCTGTAGGGTCAGGTCCTAAAACAGAACCACTGGATGAAAGGTTGTGTGCATTTGTAATTTTATCAATGTTCACTTCCAGCATCAGTTTGTGAGATGCTCTGAGCATCTTAGCTGCCCTCTCTGATATGCTTACAAGGCGCTTTGGGAAAGCAGGTGGGTGATGATGAGAAGGCTAATCTTCAGCCAAATGAAGTGACACCAGAGGGATTTTCTCAGTCTTTGGGGTCTTGATTCTTCTCCTTAGGGTTTGAGACCATCCCAGGTTATAAGCCAAGGTAACCAGTGCTGTCTTGGGCAGAGATGACACATATTTTCAGTAGGTATCTGATGTATAGATGCTTTTTGTGAACAACATAGTGATTGAACAATATTGGTATTATTTCTAGTTTGAAGGTGTGATTTGAAGGTGTAATTTGGAGGGAGAGGGGTAGAAATCAAGTGATTAGTCAGAAATGGTGAGGTCAAGGGGTACCTGCTAAGTGGGTGGCTGGCAGAGCCTTTTTAGGGTGGAAACTTCCTGGTATAGTCACCATATCTGGTGCCTTTCGTGGCATTCAGCATACAGTAGGCCATTTAAAACTGTTGACTTAGGTGGTGCTGGCACAAAAACAGACAGAGATCAATGGAACAGAATAGGGAGCCCAGAAATAAACCCACACACTTATGGTCAATTAATCTGCAACAAAGGAGGCAAGAGTATACAATGGAGAAAAGACAGTGTCTTCAATAAGTGGTGCTGGGAAGTCTGGACAGCTACCGGTAAAAGAATGAAATTAGAACCTTTTCTAACAGCATATATACAAGTAAACTCAAAATGGATTAAGGACCTAAGTGTAAGACCAGAAACCACAAAACTCCTAATAGAAAACATAGAAAGAACACTCTATGACATAAATCATAGCAATATTTTTTGACTTTGTCTCCTAAGGCAAAGGCAACACAAGCAAAAATAAACAAATGGGACCTAATTAAACTTAAAAGCTTTTTGCACAGCAAAGGAAACTATCCACAAAACAAAAAGAAAACCTACTGAATGGGAGAAAATATTTGCAAATGATGTGACCTATAAGGGGTTAATATCCAAAATATAGAAACAGTTCATACAACTCAGCAGCAAAAAACCAAACAACCCAATTGAAAAGTGAACAGAGGAACTGAATAGACATTTTTTTCCAAAGAAGACATACAGATGGCCAATAGGCACATGAAAAATGCTCAGCACAGCTAATCATCAGAGAAATGCAAATCCAGACCACAATGAGACATCACCTCACACCTGTCAGAATGGCTATCATCAAAAAACCACAAATAACAAATGTTGGCAAGGATGTGGAGAAAAATGAACCCTTATACACTGTTGGTGGGAATGTAAATTGGTGCAGCCACTGTGGAAAACAGTATGGATGTTCCTCAAAATACTAAAAATAAAACTACCATATGATCCAGCAATTCCACTCCTGGGTATATATTTGAAGAACATGAAAACACTAGTTTGAAAAGATACATGCACCCCAATGTTCATAGTAGCGTTATTTATAATAGCCAAGATAAGGAAGCAACCTGTATCCATCGATAGATGAATGGATAAAGAATATATATATTTATATCAATCACACAGTGGAATACTACTCAGCCATAAAGAACGAAATTTTGCCATTTGCAATAACATGGATGGACTTGGAGGGTATTATGCTTACTGAAATAGACAGAGAAGGATAAATACTGTATATCATTTATATGAGGAATCTAAAAAATAAAACACACTAGTGAATATAACAAAAAAGAAACGGATGCACAGATATAGAGAACAAACTAGTGGTTACCTGTGGGAGACGGATGGGGTGGGGCAAGATACCCATAGGGGATTAAGAGGTACAAACTACCATGTATCAAATAAATAAGCTACAAGGATATATTGTACAGCACAGGGAATATAGCCAATATGGAATGTAACCTTTAAAAATGATGAATCACTGTGTTGTACATCTGAAACTTATATAATACTGTAAATCAACTTCACCTCAATTTTAAAAAAAAACTGTTGACTTAGTTCTTTTGTTCATTCATTTATCCAATTCCGTTTTGGGGAGAGGATGGTCCTCCAAATGTAAGCCCCCTGAAGACAAGGTCCTCTGTCAACATTGGCAGTGGATATATGTACACATATAATTCATCCTTCGTAAACATTTGTCGAATGATTGACTGAATAGAGGGAGAGAATGTGAGCTTTGCAGTCTGACGGTCCTGTGGTTAAACCCCATCTCTGACACTCACTAGCTGTGTCTTACAAATAAGGGAAATGGATAAACCCAAGTTCACATGTTTGGACAGGACATGTTTCATAAGTGGGAGCTGTTATTTATCCATCAAACAATGATTAAACTTGAACAGTGTGCAAAGGACAACACAAGCAGCTCCCTTAGGCAACTTAAAATCATCCACCCTTGTGCTTTGATCACGTGAACCTGGCTAAGCATTCGTTTATTCATTCACCCAACAACTATTTATTGAACTCTCACTATGTGTCAGGTACTGTTCTGGGAGCAATGGGAAGCCACTGGAGGGTTGTAAAAAGAGGAGTAACATCCTTAGACAGATGTGTTACAAGGATCCCTCTGCTTTGTTATGTGAAGAACAGCTTAGAGGCTGGCAAGATGGGATGATGGAGAACACGGGAACATGTTGTCTTGATGGAGAGGAAGCAACTTAGGCTAGAAGGAGGCAGTGGAGCTGGTGAGGAGATTTGGACTATATACTGGAGGCTGAACAAAGAGGACTTGATGATGGGTTAAATATAGGTGGGGGTGAAGGAAAGGAAGGCACAGGCTTGTGCCTCAAGTCATTGGGTGATGGAGCTGCAATTTCCTGATACAGTCTACACTGGGGGAAGAAGAGACTTAGACATTCACCATTTAGACGTGATGCTTTTGAGATGCCTATTGGATACAGACGTGGGGTTCAGTAGAGAGACCGAAGCTGTGCATCGATTTTAACGTTGGTATATAGTTCCCTGTGCTATACAGAAGGAAATTTGTTTTTTAAATCTATTTCTATACATTGTAACAACATTTAATGACAAAGAATATGAAAAGGAATATATGTATGTACATGCGTGACTGGGACATTGTGCTGTACACCAGAAATTAACACACTGTAACTGACTGTACTTTAATTTAAAAAAAAGTTGGTATTAAAGTTACTTAAAAGCATGAGAATAGATGAGACGCCCCTAAAAGAAAAAGAGAAGAGAAGGAAATAAGGGACTGAGCGGTGAGAGGCTTCTGTGTTTAGAGAGCAGGTAGAGGGGGAGCCCAACCTGGGGGGCTCATGGAATTTCAGGGAGAAAAGGACTTTTTGTAGAAGGCGTGAACATCTACATCGACTGTTGCTGTGAGGACTGAGTCAGATGAGGACAGAGAAGGGCCCCCTGAAACCGGCGGCATGGAGATCATTGGTGATTTGGTAAAGGCTGTTGCAACTCAGTGAGGGGCGTGGGAACCCCAGGGGAATGGGTGAATGGGCGGATGGGAGGACAGGAAATGGAGACAGTGTAGGTCCCTCTCTCGAAAAGTTTCCTGTGAAGTTTAGCAGTGACCTGGGCTGGAAGCTCTAGGCAGATATGGGGTCTGGGTCATTTTGCTTTTTTCAGTGAAGAGGAAAAAAAAGCATGTTTGTCGGTTGACAGAATCAAGAAGAGGGAGAGACTGATGATTCAGGAGGGAGAGCCTGACTCTGCAGGAGCAAAGTGAAGGTGAAGGTGAGAGGGCGAGAGATGCAGCCCACATGCATCCTGTTGTGTTTTGAGAGGCTATTCTGGGAAGATGGAGAAAAATAGGTCGTGTCCATATTGAGAGTTTCTGGGCATGAGAGTAAAAGTGATTTGAGGGAAGTGAAATCTATGCACCATATCCCCATAGCAGAGTTTGGACACAACCACACACACACACACAAACACCCTGTATAACAGTGCACAGGGCTGGCCACACTCCAGGTGCACAATTGCTTTCTTTAAACAAAATGTGATCCCTCAAGTAGAGGTCAGGCACCTTCCCATGTGAAATATTACCAGGAGATCTGCTGCATCTGGGCCTGAGGCATAGGGAAGGGAGGTGGAAACTTCTAGGAGGGCAAGAGTGGAAAAGGAGGAGGAAGATAGTGTGGGGGCAGGGAAAGAAAGCAGAAAGGGAGAAAGAGAAAAGGAGGAGGAGGCAGGGAGAGAGATGCACGGCTGTCTCAGAGGCAGCCCTAGGCACCCGTGGCTTTGCCCTTTGAGTAAACGCCACGAGTCACAGGAAACCTCAGTAACCAGCACAGGTGCAGTGACACAGCCCAACCCTGTTCCTGGCCTGTGAGAAAGGAAGTGCCGGGAGTGGTCAGGCTATAATTAGCACCCAGTGGTCGCCTAGAAAGCTGCCTGCTCTGAGGTCTGCAGGTTCAGAGCCAGCGCATGAAAACACAGGGGTGCAAACCGCCCATGGAAGCCCTCTGGGGGCTGGCCTATGAGTCAATGTCTCAGGTGCCTTGGCTCAGAGAGCGCAGCCCTACAGGCTGGTGGCACCGGGCATGGGCGCTGGAGCCAGCAAGGCCAATTGAGGATGCAGGTGTCCAGAATTCCTGGACTATCATTTCTCTGTCTGGGCAAACGTCTTTCAGAGCTGGCATTCCCTGGCTCCTGGGACAGCCCCAGCCCGTGGGAGTGGCACTGTCTTGGCAGACGCGGGGAGACTGGCCTTGGCAGACGCAGAGGGTGATGCTTTCCCAAGGCCTCGTCTCCTTGGAGAGTGTCCCTAATGCTTTGGCACAGTCGTGCTGTTCTCCCCCGCGCAGGCCTGTCTTTGGCTCTGCTGCTCGTTTCTCACGTGGGGACATCTTTTTCAAATCATTACAGTGAAATAGGGAGGAAACCCTCCCCAGAGCATTCCTTTGTGTGTGTATGTGAGTTTGGAGGTTTGGAGGGAAAAGGGAGAGGGCACAATCTGGTTTTGCTTCACTTTTCCACAGTGAACCTGCATGTATCCCTGCTGCTCCTCCGTCGTAGACATTAAATCCTCTATTTCGTCGTCCTAGCGTCAGGAAGCAGGACTCCCAGCCCTGATGAGTGGTGTTCAAGTCAGACGCCTGCCCTCTTCCTAAGGCAGCAGTCCCTCTCTCCCTCCACCTGTCCAGTCCTAAGAAAATTCTTTTGTATTTGGATCCCATGTTAATTTCCTTGTAACTCTCTGCCTCCAATTTGTTTTTCTCTGCGGACACCCCAGAATGAGCTGACTCTCCCCTCCAGATAAGAGCCCTTTCCTCTGTATTTGCGAAACAAATCATTATTTCCTCCCTGTTTTCTCTTTTCCAGTCTGATCATTCCCAATTACTTTGACCACTCGTTAATTCACCAAATATCTTGTTTCTTGCCAGCTGAGTGCCTTTTGTGGGCTAGGAACAGGGATGTATCCACTATCAAAATGCCCTGGGAACTGGAGGAACTCACATATTTGTTTAAAAGAACACTCTGGGCCAAATAGAAACCGGTCATAAAATTAGAATATGAGCTGATAAGAATGGCAATGGAGATTAAAATTTTCTATTGCCTGCTGAGGGCTTACCACACCCCAGTGCTAAGTGTGCTGTACACATGATCTTACTTAGAACTACAGACAACGTCATCTACTTCCAGACAGATCAAGTGCTCTGCCTAGATTCAATAGGCTGCTTAAGATGCCGGCCAACCTTACCTAGAAGGGCAGATACAGGGTTTCAAACCACCGAGATAAATGCAGAGCTTCACACTCAGGTTCATACACCAAGGCCAAGGATTTGAACTCAGGCCATCTGGCTGCAGAGCGCACATGTTTGACCATGATGCCATCTTACTTTCCTGGAGGGCTGTGGGAATACCAAGAGAGCATGGATGCAGAGTGTCCTCAGCAGGGCTACTGCCTCCGACCTGGGCTGCAGAGATGTTTTTAGATGCTCCCCCGGCAGGAAGCCCAATGTGCTAGCCCTGATCTTGCTGCGGTTCTTGGCAGAGGCCGTTCAGTTTCATGTTACTGACACCTCCTCTGCTCTGAATACACGCTTTCTTCCAGCTATCTCTTTGCTCTGTGATAGGAGCTAGCGTGCAAAGGAGAGGCCACCCCATGCACCTCCAACCACGGTCCATTCTTAGAGGAATCACTTTGCAAAGCCATGCTGGGAGCTATTGAACTAAACACTGCCACTTGGAAGGCAGCTGTGGTCCTGGAGAGGATGGGTGGAGCGTCTCACCATCATCTGGCAGCCTTGTTCAGACTGCGTGGGGAGACTGGATTGTCCTGGGTGCTTCTGTGATGTGACTCCTTAACGCCTGTTCAGGGTGCCGATGGTGAGGGGCACAGGGCGGGGACCTGACAGCTGCCTCCCTTCACCCCGCTTCCCTGCTAGGCCATCAGCAGGCAATTCTTGGCTGGGCTCATCAGGGCCCCGCAGGTTTGAGTAGCCCAACACGAGGCCACATTCTCTTCCGTTCTCCTGGCTCCAAGCAGCTTTTCTGATGATTGTATATTTCAGTATGGGGTTGTGTGTCTGCTTATTATTTCATTCTGGATGGCAGTACTGAGCATGTACTGAGCATGACATGTAGGAATAATTACTATTATCATCATTATTTTTAACATCAATTGTGCACCATTGAGAGCAGTGGGTGTTGTCAGAGAACAGAATTAGACCTAGGCTTTTTTATTTTTTTTCCCCAGTCGGCTCTCAATTTAAATTAAACAGAGATTGCTCATCAACAGGAGGTTAGGATGGTGGTGCTGGGGGGTATTTGGCACAAGAAAATATAATTCATTTGTTTCTCTGTATTTTGGCGTTGGTGCAGATATTAACCCTTGAGTTTCTCCCTTCTGATTTAGATGGTTTTTCTCTTTTAATAAAAACCCACAATAATGATATTATGCAGAATTTGGATCTCTCAGGTAACATTTTGTAATTATTTCATAACTCTAGGGAAACCAAAATTCATTCAATTTGAATTCATGTTTGCAAGAGACTGGGGGGAAAATGCCACCGTGGTCTTGGGGCCGGGGAGCCTGGGCTGATGGGGGTCAGAGACTGCTGCTCTGAATTGTGTTGTCTGCTTGTTTCCTCCTGAGCAGGCACCTAGTTTTTTGGTGTCATGAGTTCTTTGTCAATAAAGATGTTTCTGCCTCCCTCTCTTCCATGTCTCCTTTCTGTGAACTCCCGGCACCAGTTCCAGAGGAATCTTTCTAAATGGGCAGTTTCATCCATGTTACCTCCTTTCTTGAAATTGTTCACCACTTCCCCATTGGTCTGCTCAGAGCTCAGGGTTTCTAAGCTTTTGTAGATGTTTCCCTCCCATCTGTTCAGCCTCATATTTACTCTTTGATCTCAAAAGCTCCATTTCCTGGTGAGCCCACCAGCTCACTGCTCCCTTCTGCCCGGGGCGCTGGTCTCTGTACCAAGCCCCAGTCCATGTAATATCAAAACTACAAACACTTTCATCCAATTTAAACATTTTCCTTCCTCAGCCAGGGCCCGTCTCAGCCTGGGAAACATGAACCATGGAAGCAGGATGCGGTCACCTTCTTCTCTTTTTTTCCTCCTCTCTTTTTCCTCACTTGGTTGTCACCCAGGGCCCCTCCAAGGCTGCAGGGAGAAGTTGTATGGTGGTCACTAGATGCTGGTGTCCTCTGATCATGTTGGATTCCAAATGTAGATTTTGTGCATAGTCAGCCTCCAAGATGGTCTCCAATGACCTTCACCTCCTGACATTCATTCTTGTGTGGCACCTCTTCCTTCCCTCCACTGTACCCTGGTTGGTCTGTGTGACCAATGGGAGATGGCAGAAATGATGGTGTCACTTTTGAGATTAGGTTATTAAAAACACTGTAGCTTCTGTCTCACTATCTCATTAGCTCTGAAAGAAGTGAGCTGTCATGTTGTGAGGAGCCCTGTAGAAAGACCCATATGCTGAGGAACTTGGGCTTTTGTTCGACACCCAGTGAGGAACTGAGGCCTCTTTACAACAGCCTTGTGAGTGAGCTTGGAAGCAGACCCTCCAGCCTTGTCATGCCATCAGATGAGACTGCAGCCCAGCTGACATCTTAACTCCAACTTCATGACAGACTCTGAGCCAGAACCATCCCAGTTAAGCTTTTCCCAGTTTCCTGACCCTCAGAAACTATGTGAGATTGTAGACTTTGCTGTTTCAAGCTGCTACATTTTGACTGTTCTTTCTCTGCTTGCCTCCTTTCTCCCCATGGATTCTGGTGATGTGGTACTCTGCTGGGGTCCTTTTGCCCCTCCCTAGAGGAATCTCTCTCCTGAGGAGCTAGTCTGACTTTTCTCTCCAGGGGACCACTTCTGGTCCATGAGAGCATGCATGCCTCCCTGCCCAGCCAAACCCTCAAAGAGCAGGTCGTCCCTGGTGGGGCCCTGTTTGCTCGAGCTCCACAACCTCACTCCTTCAGATTTTGTAGGCTGTGAATTATATTCCAGTCCCTGTGTCTCCCAAGCTGCAGGAAACACATCTCAAGCCCTTGGATTATTCTTCAAAGGCTCCCCTTTCCCAGGTGGAAAACCCCACCCCCTTCCCATAGAGAGAGAGAGAGAGAGAGAGAGAGAGAGAGAGAGAGTGTGTGTGTGTGTGTGTGTGAATACCAAGTACAGTACTCTCTCTATATAAAGAAATCACACCTCCAGTGAATTCTTCAGTGCTGGGCTGTGGCAGACCTTGTTTTTGTGCAGTTCCTTTGTAAGTCCTGCCTAGATCTTCCAGCACCCTGTTCTGGAGTATGGGAGCATGTGGCCTATGGTAACATGCACGTTTGCTTCAGTCTGGAAATCTATGGTTTTCAGGTCTGGCATTCTCTAGCTGTGTGATGTTAGGAAAGTCATTTAGCCTCTCTGAGCCACAGTTGAGGGGTGTGTGTGTGTGTGTGTGTGTAATCCTGATGATCTCTTCCAGCTAGAAAGTTCTTTTCTGCTTTGTCTTTGCCCTGGGTCTTTATTCTCCTTTTAAGGGGGGCCTGATATCTCCTGAGCCTTAGCATTTCACTTTGGGGTCTTGTAGCAGGCTGAATAATGCCCCCCCCAAAGATGTCCATATTCCAGTCCCTGGCCCTGTGAATATATTAACTGAGGTGGCAAAAGAGGCTTTATAGATGTGATTGATCTAAGGATTGTGAGATGGGGAGAGTAGACTGATAATTCAGGTGAGCCCAATGTGCTGTTTCATTTCTGCTATTAATGAACATTCTTTATGTTTAAATACAGAAAAGTATAAAAAAGAAAACAAAGATAGCCTATAATTCCACTGCAAGACAACTGAACTCTCCTCTCTCACCCATTAAGGCTTTCTGAAAGGCTTCTGCGATTCTGCTGGGAAAGGAAATTTACATGTAAAAGGACTGCGCTCTCTCTGTTTCTGCAAGCACACTGTTCTGCACTTTGCCTTGAAAAAATTAATTATGTATCTTAGAGATCTTTCCATGGTAACACCTGTAGTGTTAACCTCATTATTTTTAATGGTTATATAGCTTTCCTTCATATCTTTTACTATTTATAGATATTTAAAAACACTGATATTATTTTTTTGTTTTGCTATTGCTAGCAATGATGCAACAAATGATGTACACATATTTTGTATATATTTCCAAGTATATCTGTAAGATAAATTCCCGTAAGTAGAGTTACTCAATCAAAAATGTATATGCGTTTTAATAGTGCAAAATGCCCTCACTTTATACTCAGCAGGATGTGAGAATGTTAATTTTTTTTTCCCACATCATTGCCACTATTAGGTTTTATCATTAAAAAAATTGCCAATTTAATAGAGGGGAAAACTCATCATATTCTTGTGTTTTGACTTGCATTTATTAATTAATAAGCGTAAGCACTGTTTCAAAATTTTTTGGCCATTCGTAGTTTTCTTTTTATGACCTCCTCATATCCTTTGTTCATTGTTAATATGTTGCTTAACTCTTTATTACTGATTTGAGTGATATTTGTAAATTAGAGAAAATTATCCTTTGTTCATCATATGTTGCGAATATTTTTCCAGTTGGTGATTTGTCCTCTAACTTTGCTTAATGGCTTTTTGTTTTGTCACATTGATTAAAAAAATATGTAGTCAAGTTTATTGTCCTTTTCTCTTACGGTCTCTGAGCTCATGGTCTTTAAAATGTAATTAGGGGTTTTATACCAGTAGATTAGGGAAATACCTCAAAACCCTATTAATAAGGACTTTATCCACATGCTTTATAAAATTAGCCATGATCACCTCATGTACAAAATGGAAGAATGAGAGTTGGATGATGCACACATCAAAGTGCCTTTATAGCTTCCTGAATGAGTATGCGTGAAGAGTGCTGATGAGTGAATCCATGTCAGCCTGGATTCCCTTGGCCTTGATGGAGATATTAATTCTCATATTTCAGACAGAAGGAAGGTCAAGATGGGATATTTAATTTCCTAGATAACAAAATCAAGATTCAAGAAGATCTTGACAGGTCAGAACAATGAATTTAAAACCAGCACAACAAACTTAAAAAAGATAAATCAAAGATCTGTATTTTTCTAAAAGTTCAACTACACAAGGACAGATGGGAAAGACTGAGATCCTGATACGCATGTAGACAACATCACAACAGTGACAAAGCTCGGTGTGAGTTAATGGTGTGCCGGCAACACCAAGAGGGTCAGGGTGGTCTTAGGTTCTTTCTGGACTGTTTTTTAAAAACTCTAAATTTTGAAATAATTATAGACTTCAAGAAATTTGCAGAAATAATACGAGGCCCTATGTCCCTTTTCATCTAGAGTTTTCCAATGGTAACATCCTGCATAACTACAGTACATAGTAAAACCAGAAAATTGACATTTGTGTGCTTTGCACTCTTTACATTTCACCAATTTTTATATTCACTCATTTGTGTGTGTGTATGTGTGTAGTTCTATGAAATTTTATCACGTGTATAGACTCATGTATTTGTAAGCATTTTTAATTAGTACATAAAGTAAGACTAGGTTTATCTGTAGAAAAAAATTTGTTCCTCTATTTCAGACAAATCAAGCCTGGGATTTTACATAAACAACATACCCCAGATAAAAGTGTGCATGGGGTGACCGTGCGTGAAGTTCTCCTGTTGTACCTTGATCATGCTGTATTTGCATTCCTAGGGCTATATTTAAGCGGTATATTGACAAATGATAGAATTGAAGGGAAATGGGACTTTAAAGAATGATTTTCAAAGGCCCTATGGAGACATGTTATGCAACAAAGGGGTTAGGCTTTATTCCATGTCCGTACAATGGCTTTTAAGAGAAGTTGGTGACAGTTACAAGAAACTGCCTCCTTGGGACTTTGACTCAAGAAAATTTTTTCCAGCAAGGAGAGCTGTAAAACAGCGGAATGTGGCTGCCGTGAAAGCTGTAGGCAGGCATTGTTCAAACAAAGGCAGAGTGACTACATTTCTAGAGGGGCTTAGAGGAGATTCTTAAAGTTTGGATTAAAAGGCCACTAAAATTCTCCCCAAGTCAGGCTCTAGGAATCTATATTGATGAATATCATAGAGGACTTGGAACGTCTGAGAGGCTAGGTTTCGTGGCATGTCCTAGTTTGAGGAAGAGGAGCTGGAGGGAAGGGAGAGAGAAGAGGTGGAAGGAAGTGCTGAGGTCCCAGTGGCACCCATGCAGTAAAGAAAGAACCAAAAGCAGTTGCAAAGGTGTATCTTTCAATGCTTTCTCTGTTGAGCCTTTCCCATCAACTTTGTAAAGAGCATGATCATATTCAGCTATGGTGTCTATTAATTACGAAGACATTGAGGTTTGATAGAATTTTTGTTCCTTCGTCATTCTCTCTACTTTTCTCTCTTTCTTTTCTAGTTGATGATACGTGTTTTACTCTGAAGAATGCCAGATCTAGTAGGCTCTTGTTCTGACTGCGTTGTTTCTAATCTAACTTGAATAGACCTAGGTTACTGGCTGATGAGTTTACAGTTCTTTATGTCTCACGTGTTTGTCGGCGGTAAGGATCCAAGGCGTCTGGGAGGTGTTGAGAGGTGGCTGCTGTCATTCTCTGAGACCTGCTGTATGAGGAGCCTGTGTAAGAGTGGAGGCCTGTCCCGCAGAGCTGTAAAGGAGACCATCTGCTCTAAAAGCATCTTCAGAGAGAGAAACATTGTCAGTTATATCTGTCTGGGCTTCATCCAGTTCAATAAAACAGAACACTCAAACACAGGGACTTAAGCAAATGGAGATTTATTTATTTTTCACATAATAAGAAGTTGAGTGGTAGTGATTTCCAGCTGCAGTTCAGTGGCTCTGTCATGTTAGGGCTGGGTATCTTCACTTTTCCTGCCTTTTTTCTCATGGCCTCATGAGAGCTGCTGCAGCTCCAGTCAGCGTGATAGTATTCAAGGAAGGAAGAATGAGGGAGAAGAGAGAAGGGGAAAGGAGGAAAGGGAAACTGGAAGGGTTGTCACAAACTTTTTCAGGAAATTCAAATGTCTTCCCAATGACTTCCCTCATATCTCACAGGCCAGAATTTTCTCTCCTACCCACAATTTTTGGTCACACAATTTGAGTGAGCCATTTGTGTAATGCTGTAATAATAACATGAGAGGAAACAAGAGAGGGGAACAGAGAGTTTTCTATAATGGGTAAATGGTTCAAAGACATTAACCTGTGAAGGTGGACTGTGGATCTCAGAGATTTAGCTCGAAGTTTATTTGTAGAGCCCTCCTTAAATCATCTTTTATGTCTGACATTAAGAGGAAGGACATAGGGGAATAAGGATTCTGATGAGTCTCCCCTGAACCAAAATCATCTGCAGCATGGGATATGAAATGGGTCCTAGAAACTCTTCTTGTGATTTTGCTGCAGCCATTCTCTGGAAGATGATCACTTTAGAGCAATTTCTTCACTGTCTTTCTGTTTTTTATTGGAAACATGTTCTGGGCTGCTGCAATCTGGACCCCAAGTATGTTTCAGGAGATTGACCTCCATTTGAGAGTTGTATTTCACTAATTGAGACCAGAGCTTGACTCTTTGGGTCCACGAGTCTACTAAATTAAATTAGGGATTTCATGGAAAGAGCAATAAAAGCCCAAATTCTGTTACTCTGCTATTTTCTTAATATGTCTGAGCACGCAGATCTTTTAAGTGGTAATATAAAACAGGCACTGTGTTCTTGGGCTCTAAGTGCTGGTTTTAGGAAATGTGTTTGGCAACATAACTCTGATTGTTTAAGGGGACTTTGAGCATCCGATGAGGGAGGTTTGAATCGGCCCCTACTTATAAATGAGACAAACCAAGGGTCAGAGTAGTCGAAGAACTTGCTTGAAGTTTCTGGAATCAGGGCAGAGGTTCCAAGTGTGTCTTGTCTGATCCATGGAACTTCCCTCTCATTAGGAGAATGCTCTAAGCTGCTGCTGGCCGCCACAAAGTGAGTAAACTAGTGTGTATCCAGGTAAAGACCCGAGGCCCAGACTGAAATATTGTTCTGGAGGCCTGCGGTCACTGTGGTTTGGTGTCGGTGCTCTACCTTGAGATTTAGGGTACGTGTGGTGGACTAATTTAGACGAGAATCTGTGAGCTCAGTTTTCCTGTGAGTGTGGGTGCTGCCTGTCTGTTACTACTTCTCAACACAAAGGCGACCCTGGCCTCACACGTCTGTCCTGCCCGATGTCCACCTGGTCTCGGCCAGCCCTTGTCCTGAGGTCACCATGACACACCTGACCACTGGGGGCACACTGGCTGAGCTGGCCTGTTCCCTCTCAGCTGCCCAACCTCTGTGAGGAGACTGAACATTTCCCAAAGAGTTTTCACTAAGGGGGGAGGGGTTGAAAAAAGATGGAAAAGTATAGAACGAGAGATGCATTTAGCAGGACTACTTCTGGCCACAGATGGGCTCGTCTGGCTGGACTCATTTTCTTCCTTTCCGTCTTGTCTGAGGGACCCTGTCCAAGGATGCTATTCCAAAGCCTGTCCTTGGAAGTGTCTCCTCTCCCTCCGCCCTTGTGGGTGCCTCTCCCCTCAGAACTGTGGAGGTTCTGCAGGTGGGCTGCAGGAGCACGTGCCCGGGCCAGCGTACATGCAGTCACGTCGCATTCAGAGGCTGTTCTTTATGGATGGCAGAAGCTGGTTTTCCCATTTTTGTTTTTTGTTTGTTTTTTTGGGTTTTTTTTGGAGGGTAGTAATTAGGTTTATCTTATATTTATTTATTTTTTAATAGAGAAACTGGGAATTGAACCCAGGACCTCGTGCACGCTAAGCACGCATTCTACCCCTGAGCTCTACCATCCCCCTCCCGTATTTTTTTAATGCCATGACTTTGAGTGGATATTAACAGTACTGATAAAGTAAGAATAAAGTGCACAGAAAGGGTTTTTATTTACATTCCTGTTTTCATCTCCAACTCTTTAGTTTCAGACGTGATGCTCCTCAAAACATACTGTTACATACTACGTATATACACTTACATGTGTGTATATCCACACACGTGTGCTCATGCATTTTATGCATACAACCACGGACCTCTGTATTTGGGATGTAATTGTTAAGGATTCTGGAGCAATGGATTGACCATACCTTTATCCATTTACTTTCAATTTAATCAACTTAACTTATAACAATAGGTATTATAAGTCATAAAAATAGACAAACTCTCAGACACAGTAATTTCTCTTTGGAAAATGATACTAAGGAAATCATTTAAAAGAAACAAAGTTATAAAATATATTGCCGTCACTTGTTTGTTTTTAACATACAGGGGTTTATTCACTTACAGTGTCTAAGTCCTTTTCACACATATGATCTCATGTCATCTTCACAATCACCCTTCTCGGATGGATGGTTTTATTTTTCCTCTTTATTTTAGTGTTTTTTTTTTTTTTTTTTCCTGGAGTGTGAGCGCTTTACTTTTTATTTTATTATTTATTTATTTATTTTAATTTTTTCGTGTGGGGGTAGGTAATTAGGTTTATTTATTTTATTTTATTTTTAGAGGAGGTACTGGGGATTGAACCCAGGAGCTCAGGCTTGCTAAGCATGCGCTCTACCACTTGAGTTATACCCTCCCACCTTTCCTCCTTATTTTGGAAACAAAGGAACAGACTTCGAGAGATGGCCTGGTTTCTTTAAGGTTGCACAGTGAGTCAGAATGAGAGGTGGATTTGGGAAAGTTTTGCTTAGTTTGGAAAGCAGGGAGACCTAACCTGGAAAGATAGGACACTATTAAAAAAAAAAAAAAAATCCGTAACAAAGCACTGGGATGTGCATGTGCTTTGGAAGAGGAAGTGGGAAATCTAGGTCCTTGGCTCCAAGTAGAGTGTTCTTTCTGCCACACCATCACCATCCCCAGGGGAGGGACTTTTTCTTAACCTGTACTTTGCCAACTTAATGAACATCCTGGAGGCTTTACACACTATAACTACAGAGACTGTGAAACAGGATAGAAAACGTATATGGCATCATTTAAGTTACAAAATAAAACAAAATGTTACACCCCTAGTATAATTATAGATGTGTAATGTCTGTATTAAACATCGATACAGAGATAAAAATGGGAAAGGAATATGGGAAAATAAAAACAGAAGTTATTAAGGAGATTACAACTAAATTTTCATAATATTTTATCCTTAATATAGATAGAATTAACAATAAAATTTAAAAATCCAATTACTAATAAAAATGAGCATTTATTGAATGCAAGTATTATGCTAAGTGCTTTTTCATGGCTAATTCTATTTAATCACAACTCCACAAGGATATTATTATAATTCCCACTTCGTAGATGAGAACCTTATGTTTTAGGATGATTAAATAACTTTTCCAAGGTTATAAAGCTAGAAGTCAGGATAGGGGCTTTTGGGTTTATGCTCTGTTCTCCCCAACCCCAAATACCAATAGTCCTTCAATGTGTGCCCTGTGAAGGGGACAAGTCAGTCATTAAAACTGTCTAATTCATCTTACACATTGATGTGTCTACATGGACTCCTTTTTGTCTCTTCATGGAAGAACCCAAGTTGAGTGACAGACAGTAGCCATTCACAGAGTGTCTAATGAATTCTGAGGACCATCTACACATACCGGATGAAATGCATTGAGGAAGCAGAGATTTACAGCCTCTTTTGTGAAAGAAGGCTCCAGACTAGCAGAGGCTGCTGTGAAGGGTGATTCTGAGTGTCTGAGTGTGCTGCCAACTCCAGGTCCTCTACAGCTTGATCGGCATTATTAACCCAAATTTCAGCTTGTGTGGTAGGAGTGCAGGACAGGGGGCTGCATCTCCCATCCCAAGGAACAGTGCTAGCCCCAGGCTTGTTCCTAAATCTCCAGAAAGAAAGCCAGTATTTTATTGCTTTTGGTCTAAATTGGTGGGATAAACACCTCAGTTCTCTACTGTACTGTGTCCAAGCTTTAACTCTTTGCTGTGCGAAAAGGAAAAGATGTCCACTCTCGGCAGAAGGGAGCAGGCTGAGTTTCTGATTTCTAAATGGGCTAGAATTTTTTTCGCAAGACCTGAGTAATGAGCCCATTGTAGGAATATCCTTTCTTGTTGCGGGTTACAGCGTGGCTGGTCTCTGGGAGCAGATCACTCTTTGAAAGAGAGATGAACAGAAGCCTGGAGAATTGAACACAGAGCTGTTCTTTCACACAGCCCCCCTGAACGAGCTGGCCTCCCAGGTCTCTCTCCTTCCTAGGATGGAGTTTTTAATCTGTTGGCTTCAGACACCTTTCCCATTTTCTTTTTCAAATCACATGCACGTTCAAGGGCTTTGTTTTGGATCTTTCTGATTAGTGTCCTCTCTTTCCTGGTTGGGTTTCCCTGCTTTCCAAACTAAGCAAAATAGACTCACTGCACTCTGTCGCTGCCCCCTTTGGTTTACTGCTGTCCATCATTTTAAATCTTGAAATGTGTTTGTATCCTGGGACTTCTCTTCTTTGGTGTGAAATCAGTATTAATGCTCCTTAACACTATGTGTGGCATTCCTCTTCTGCAGAGCACTTCACAAAGATGAACAGCTTAATCAACTCAGCACCCCTTCTCCTGTGGGGACCATTAATAGTTGGCTAATGACAGGAAGGAGAAGGAACATGGCTCTTCACTTTTCATGAATGTCTTTGAGGCACATTTCCCACCATTAGCTAAACTACAGAATAGGGGACAGAGAGGAGAGGAGAGACGTTGAGAAGAAATCCCTTTGCCACATTCATGACATTCTCCACCAAGGACCTTGGTGCATGTCCTTTATGGGATAAACTCTGTGGAGCCAGCTTTGTTTAAGGACTTGAGTGCAAGCTTAAATCTAATCCTAGTTTTCCTTCTGATGTAGAATTACAGAATGTTGGAGGATTCAGACCTTGGGGATACAGGAATTCAACCAGTTGACTTTACAAACGTAGAAAAAGCTCAGAGTATCTCAAGGTCACACAGGGCAAGACTGGTTTTCTCCCTTGGCATGCCCTTGGCTTCTCTGTTACACAGGGTGTCCAGTCACCTTGAAGGTCTTAGGAGAATGTATTAATTGATTGTGTCACTGGCTAGTGCTGGGCTAAGATGATGGACCACACTCAGCATCTGCCTGTGGTTCCTGAGTGAGGCAGAGGTTACTGACTGCAGCCAGCATAGCTGCTGTGCAGAAGAAAGATAGAAGAACCACTCTTGTGCAAAAATGCTCTCCTAGTACATTTGGAGAAAATGGGATATAGAATACATCATTTATCTTCAAAGAGACTCAATGAATATTTGAATTAAACAAACACTCCATTATGATATTCACCATGGCACATTCTCTAATTATAAGTTTTATGGCAACCCCCATTACTAAACCATTTTCATCCTTCTCTTAGCTGTCTGATAAACCATAAAATGGGTGGAAAATTTTATGGCTGGACCCTACCTGGTAGAGAATGGAAGCATAGGGAAGGAAAGAAAATCTCATTAGCTGCCTCTAAGTTATTGTTGAATGGGAAGAAATGTAAGCATATTCCTTTTCCAGTTTGCAAAAGAGTTGAATCTTTCTCATCTCTGTATTGTGAAAAAAGAGGCAGAAGGATCTCATTTTCAAAGCTGTACAGAGTCACTAAGAAATAGGGAGAAAAAAAATGCTTTCCCGAGTTACTTCTAAGCATGCCGCAGATGGGGCTGTTCAGGATTTCAGCATCTATCTACCCTGCTAATGTTTACGTTTCACATTTTCCTCTGTTCTGTCTTGATCACTGTGTCCTTGGCATCCTAGGTTTCTGAGTTACATAAAGGATTTGAAACCCTAGCTTAGAGGGGAGAGGCTTGGCATGAGGTCATTTCTGAGGTGGTAGGATCTTCCATCACCCTGTCTTGAAATGTAGATTTTATTAGTTAATCATGAGCATTGAATAGTCACACGACTGTCTTCTCTGTATGTTGTGTTTTCGACTCTGAACTCCCTCACCCCATCCTCCCACGCATCTTGATTCTAAACCGTCTTTCAAGGCTTATTTCAGTCTTTTGGTTTCCTCTATTCCCCCAAGCCTGCCCTGATTATCTTCAACTATAAGTAAGTTTCTATTCTGAAAATTCAGAGAGCATTTATGTGCTGTACTGCCAGATTCAAATACTTACTTATAAATATTTTATATGGTTTGTAAATTGTTTCATATACATTGCCTGTCTCCGTACCTAGGTTGTGAGTACTTTGAGGATGGGGATATCTTCTTTTATGCATCCAACCTTACTACTTAGGAGAATTGTAAGACATAATAAATACTTAATCAATAGCTGAGTTTTAATATCATATGTATGAAGATGTTTTCTTTCCCTTATAGGCTATAAACTCTTTAAGGATAAAGCTTTTAGTGATTCATCTTTTTGTGCCTTACAGTAATTTGATGCTTAATAGATATTTGTGAAATGGATAATTTTTCATCACCTGAGATTTTCAGAGAGGCCATTTGTCTTTAGTTTCGCCCCAGATCTCCAGGTGCTCCTCACTGTTGGAGACGCTGATGACTTCACTTCTGGTGGAAGACCTTCATGCTAGTTGTCTGTAGTGATCATAGGTGCTTGGGGTTACTTTTGGATGCTGTTACTTTTCCTCTAATACCCCTGTCATTGCAAAACTTGTTCCTGTGGAAGATGCCCATTGTGCTGTTTTTTCCTTCATCCTTCATACACAATGACACGAATTTGAAAACTTAGTATTATTGTCCTACTATGCACCCTGCTTCCTAGGGATGTTACTTTTAGTGCCCTTAAACCTTCTTTGGAAGTAAGTGGGGATAAAAATATTGAAGAAAAGTATTCTCAGAACACTGACCTGTATAACCTGAAACAAAAATTCCCATAACCACCTCCCCACCCCTGCTCCTTCTTCTCTAAGATGCAGATCCATGGCTGTCCAGCTGTCCAGTGCTGGCAAGGTGGCCTTCCTGCATTATTCTTTATCACGTGGGATCACGGACATTTTGTCTGAGAACCTCAAATTCCAGCTGCTCTGTTGGCCTCATTAAGCTTTCTTAAAAATTTATTTTCAGAGGGTGGGTATAGCTCAGTGGTAAAGTATATGTTTAACATGCATGAGGTCCTGGGTTCAATCCCCAGTATCTCTACTAAAAAAAAAAAATAAACGAATTAAAAAATTAATTTTCTTACTTAAAAAAACCTCATCAGCATTAGTTCCCAAAGTAATAATAAATTTATTTTTAAGTTGGGTTCTGTTATCACCCTAAACCTCCCTTCATTAATGAAATTATTAAAATATTATAAATTTACATATTTCCTCAGACATACCAAGTATTTTGAAATATCCAAATAGGAAAAGATATTTCGTTTATGTCTTCATTGAGCAGACATATTCTCAATGTCTACTCCTGAGATGTTTTGTGAAAAACTAAAAAGAGGATGCAGCTTATCTCTGCTTTGTGGAGGTTTGAAATCTAGAAGGTGATGGAAATGATTTGTGTTGAGGAGCTAAGACCTGAAGTAGAGACAAAGGCTGCATTTCTGGGGTTTGAGGTCTCAGAGAAAAGAACCATTTATTATCACTTTGAGTAATCTGAAAAGCCTTTCACAAGAGGACGCTCTTAAGTTAAATCTTGATGGTTGAGTAAATGAAGAAAGGGATGGGGTGGGAGGGGGGAAAGACTACTGTAGGCCAAGGAAGGAGCTGGAACAAAGACCGATGGATGAGAGTGCACGAATATCTGAGGAAGAGGAAAGCTGCAGCCTGGGGAGGGCTGTCGGGGGCTGCTCTTTGGGTATACGAGGGATAACAAAACAAAGATTAGGACACTCTTTTCCAAATTAAGTAAGTAATACTCATCCCTCTATTTTATTTCTTGCTGCTGAAATGATTAATGCGGCAATATAATTATCATTGTTCCTATGGACGGACTGAAAGTGCTGATGCCACCGCCAAGAGAAAGAGTTTTAGAAATACAGCGGCAACTCACTGGCGATGGCACCTTGATGGACTGGGAGATTCTGGGTTGCACATACTCAGTTAATCATTGGATTTTTTCCTTAATAGACAGAAAGGTCTCCTTGGACTAGCAGATGTTGCAAAAACTCCAAGTCAGGGGTCCTGAGGTCTGAACTTGCTGTGTGACCCTGGGGAAATCATTTCCTCTTTCTAGGTCTTAACATTCTTATCTGAAAAATATAAGGGGTGGACAAGAGAGCCTTTAAGATTTATTTGCCTCATCCTATGATTCTCCAGGCCAGTGTTGTTCAAGTTTTCCCTCACATCTGCTTCATTTGGGAGCCTCACTCCTGAGAGTCAGTATTAGGAGGTAATTGCACTTTCTACCAAGACTCTTCTGTTCCCCTATTTCCCCCAAGAGTTTCTGTGCAGGTTGTCCATGCTGAGAAAATCTGCAGTCTTTCCAGACTGATCCAGTCTGCACTGACCTTGCCCTTTCCAACTCTAGAGTGTTGATTCCCGGAGGATGGAGACCTATTTTTAAGCTTTTCTTTTTCAGCACTGAGCCCCCTGGAATGTTGGACACTCATTTCAGGAAATCTTAATGAGACTTCCTGGGTGCCATGTCCTGAGGACACAGAGACAAAAATGTCCCTTAAGGAGCACTGGACACTTGGTAGGGCATCCATGCAGATGAAATAAATACTCGGCAATGTGTCAGTTGATGGAATGGACATTTAATAGTTTTTCAAATCTGATGCTCTAAATATTTACCAGTTCCCCCCACTATACCATTAAATATCAAGTCTCCAATATCTTTGAAGGAATATAAGGTGGGAGAAGGGCAAAGGCCATACAAGTCACTGTCAATTTATTGAACACCCACAAAGTGAAGGATGGTTTGAGAAATCCTGGTACCCGTGCCTTCTTGATGAGCTGGCCTTAGATCATTTGCATATTTAGCTGATTTCTAAGACTTCAGGGTGAAGTGGCTGTGTTTTACTTTTTTTCCCTTCAGCCTTCTCTGGATTCTCTGATTTTTGTCCATTTTTTTCCTCCTTCCCTACCTTTCCCTACTCTTTGACCAATTTACTTCCATCATCCTATTAACTTTATTGAGGGTTAACTCTGTCCGGCATAGATCATTATTTTATCTAGATCATTATTTGATGCTAACAACATATTTTGATGGAGAAGGAAACCGAAGCCCAGTAATGCTAAGTCATTTGGCCAAGGTCACAGAATAAGGAGCAGAGCTCCAAGAGGATCCTAGGTCAGTGTGATGTGTCCAAATCCAGCCCGTACAGCTTCCGTGCAGGGCAGCTTTCTTTCGTCAATTAAGTGTGCCTGAGGCTTTTCAGATGACCTCTGAAAAGTTAAGATGACTGTGTCTTCTTTTATAACAGACACAATTATTTGAGAAACCAGGGGCTAAAACTTGCATAGTCTGTAGGAAAGAACTTCTGGGCCCTTTGGAGATTTTTGCCAAGTACCAACATCTCCTCAAAGAGAAGAAACAGCAATTATGATAAAAGAGACTAGAAAATAAAAGGAATAAACAATGTAGTGATTGCTCTGAAAAAAAAAAAAACATAGTCCAGCTTCTATTTCCATTTTATAATGACCCCCTAAGCTTTCTGGGGATTTTGGAGCATGCATGTTATCTTAAAAGACTTTTCGAACTTCAGCATTTTCGTTGGCTTTACAAGGGTAGCCGTAATGAAGGGAGGACTCTCTTAGCTGCCAGGAGTGGAACAATTAGTTGTGTTTACCTGCTGACGTTCCAAACCACTTCTTGCTTAGAAGCAAAGGGGTGAACCAACTCTGGTGTTTATGAGCAAGGATTTTTTAAAAAATACTATTTTCCTGGAAGCTGCTTTGAGTGTTGTGCTTTTGATTTCCTTCAGTTTGTCTGAGCTTGAAAATAAGAATGTAAATTCAGAGTGAAATACAATTCTTATTGCCACTTTAGTTTTATATTGTCTATTTACCCGATAGTGGGTAGGAATTAATCTTGGAATCATGCCCAAGTTAAACTAGTTATTGGAACCCACTGAATCTGACATTAGTGATATGATTGGGAGAACCTAGGAACCTAAGTCATTTTCCCCTTATTTTATGAAACTCTCATACCTGGCAGTAAAAATTCCCTTAAATCAGACAGAAGAATGACTCGTCAGCTCCCTTTGAGACTTGATCTAGAACCCTTCTGACTTTAGAATTATTGTGCTTAACGTCTTCCTCATTTATTGCTGCACAGTCTTAGTTCAGAGCAATAAAAAGAAGAACAACTGTCTTTACCATCCTGACCCCGGACTTCTTCCCAGAGGTACTGCAGAGAGTGGCAGCGTCAACCACCGTGGAGCATGTGGTTGCCGAGAGCTTCCAGAAGAGCCCCCAGGAAAGGATGGAGGGGAAAAACATGTTATAAATTGTCCAACACTGTGATTTAAAGACTTTTAATATCATGTCCTTTGAGGGACCTAAAGTTGTGTTGAATTATATTATGACCAGCAAACATTTGTTCAGTATTTACGATGCGCCGGGCATGAACTAGGTCCAAAGGATACAAAACTAAATGAGGGACAGTCCCTGTCGTCAAAGAGTTTCTTCAGCCAGACAGAAACTGGAGAGAACTGAAGTTTCCTGACGACTTTGAATTGTAAGGAGAAAATGTTGATTGCATTTCTTTGTTTGTAAAAATAATAAATTCAGATTTGAAATGGTCAGTTGTCCACTATTCGTCATTTTTTTGGTTACTATGACTAAAGCCGTTAAGAACATATGCGTACAAGTCTTTATGTGGACGGTACTGTGTATTTTCATTTCTCATGAGCGAATACCTTGGAATGGAGTTGACAGATCACATGATATGCATAGTTGAAATTTATAAGAAACTCTCAAACTTTTCCAAAGTGGTCGTCTCATTTTACACTCCCATCTGCAATGTATGGGAATTCTAGTTGCTCCAAATTGTTGCCAACACTTGACGTTTTTAGTGTTTTTAATTTTAGCCATTCTAGTGCTAGTGGGTGTGCAGAGACATTTCATTGTGGTTTTATTTTTCATTTCCAGATGACTACTGATTCTGAGCATCCTCTCATGTGGGCATTGGCTATTCAAATAACTTATTTTGTAAAGTGTCATCTGCGTATTCTAAATTCTGTCAAATTGAGAGTTTTGAAATATATTCTGAATACAAGTCCTTTGCCGTAAGCATAAATTGTGAATATTTTCTTCCAGTCTGTGGCTTACCTTTTCACTTTATCAATGGTGTCTCTCAGCAACCAAAAGTGCTTAATTTTGATAAAGTCTAGCTTATCAGATTTTTTTCCTTTTATCATTTATGCTTTTTATATCTTATGTGGGAAGTCTTGGCTTCCCTCAAGGTCACAAAGATCTCTCTTATGTTTTCTTCTAGAAGTTTTACCTTTTATGTTTAGGTGTATGACATATTTGTAGTTAACTTTTGTGTATAGTGTACAGTAAGGGTTATGGTTAATTTTTATCCATATAACTATCCAGTTGTTTCAGGACCAGTTGTTGAAAAGTCTATCCTTTCCTTCACTGAATTTCCTTGGTGTCTTTGTGAAAAATCAAATAACCATATATGTGTGTGTCTACTTTGGATTCTTTATTCTGATCTGTTGATACACATATCTGACTTTATGACAATATCACAGTCTTTAGTACCACAGATTTATAGTAAATCCTGGTATCAGGTAATAATGCAAGTCCTCCAATCTTTAAAAAAATTCCTCCTTTAAAAAGATTGCTTTAATATTTATGGTTCTTTGCATTTTAGAATACTCTTGGTCAATTTCTACAAAATGCCTGCTAGCGTTTGATTGGTATAACATTAAATATGTATATTAATTTGTGGAGAATTGGCATCTTAACAATATTGAATTTCCCATTCCCTAAGTATAGCATCTCTCTCCACTTATTTAAATCATTTTAGTTCCTTTCAGCAATGCTTTGTCAGTTTTAGTTATAGGTCTTACACGTATTTTGTTAAATTTATTCATAAATATTTTGTGTTTTGGGATGATATGATATATTGTTTCTAAATTTCAATTTTCAATTGCTAGTGTATAGAATACATTGAATTTTGTATATTGACCATGTGTCCTGAGACCTTGCTAAATTCACCTTTTAGCACTTGTTTTAGCTTTTTTGGGGGGAGGGGTTCCCTATGAATTTCTATGTATGTGAGCATGCTGTTTGTAAGTAGATGCTTTTAATTTCTACTTTCCAATCTACTTGTGTCTTTTTTCCCCTTCTTTTCTTATTGTACCATCTAAAGTCTCCAGTACAGTGTTGGACAGAAGTGGTGAGAGTGAATATCCTTACCTTTCTTGCTATCTTGGGGGAAAGCACTGAGCACTGACACTAAATATAATATTAGCTGTATCTTTTTTTAAGATGCCATTTGTCAGGTTGCTAATTTGCTGAAAGGTTCTTTCCTCCCTCCCTCCTTCCTCTTTCTTTCTTTCTTTCTTTCTTTCTTTCTTTCTTTCTTTCTTTCTTTCTTTCTTTCTTTCTTTCTTTCTTTCTTTCTTTCTTTCTTTCTTTCTTTCTTTCTCTTTCTATCTTTCCTTCCTTCCTTTCTTCCTTCCTTTCTTTCTATCTTTTCTTTCTTTCTTTCTTTCTTTCTCTTTCTTTCTTTCTTTCTTTCTTTCTTTCTTTCTTTCTTTCTCTTTCTATCTTTCCTTCCTTCCTTTCTTCCTTCCTTTCTTTCTATCTTTTCTTTCTTTCTTTCTTTCTTTCTTTCTTTCTTTCTTTCTTTCTTTCTTTCTTTCTTTCTTTCTTTCTTTCTTTCTTTCTTTCTTTCTTTCTTTCTTTCTTTCTTTCTTTCTTTCTCTTTCTTTCTTTCTTTCTTTCTTCCTATCTTTCTTCCTATCTTTCCTTCTTTCTTTCTTCCTATCTTTCCTTCTTTCTTTCTTTCTTTCCTTCCTCCCTCCCTCTCTCTCTTCCTTCCTTCCTTCCTTCCTTTTTTTCTTTCTTTCATCATGAATGAATGTTGAATTTTGCCACATGCTTTAGTTTCTTGATGTAAATTCCATTGATTTTTGAGTGTCACATCACCATTTGTGACATTATAATATCTGTCAGGACTCTGCCCTTGGTTCTTGTTTTGTTTTGTTTTATTTTGTTTTGTTTGAGACAAGTCGGCTGACATCTTTATTGCCTTGGGCACGGAGGTGCTCCTGAGCTCTTGGTGGGGTGGGTCCGCTTCCTCGTCACCATCGCAGGCTTCTGGCCACTGCGCAGGGTGGCACTGGCTCTATGATTGGTGGCCATGTGCAGATCCAGGTGGTACCTGTTCTTTCAGATCACGTGACAGATGCTGCTGAGGGTGGCTCCAGGTGTTCTTATTGATGGTGGGCTGCATAGGAAGTGCAAACTGGCCGGATTTCACTGGCTGGACCTCTGCTTCATCACCACCAGTATACCTTTGCCCTGGGCTCCACACCCACAGTCTTGCAGGGAATCAGCTTGTCATAGCAGAAGGAGCTGTGGGCCTTCAGGTCGTTGGGTTTGGTGTGTATGTCTGCTTGTTCCTCTTGATCAAGAAACTGGGGCAGTCCCGCAGGACCATCCATTGCAGATGTGCAGACGTGGCGGCAACTAAGGCAGCAGGGCAGGAGGTAGCCAAGAATGCGAGGGGTGCAGTGACAGAGGCCAGATGGGGGCACAGGCACTCTGTGGCAGGAGCCAGACACAGCCACATGGCCGCAACTCTGCCCTCTGTTCTTGATGCAGAGCTCCTAAAACCCTTGTAATTTCCTGAGTGATAGGGGTGGGGGGAGCATCTTTTGCTCAAATTTTTGGTCTTTGACCCTAGTTCCTGACACAGAGCTCCTAAAAGTCTTGTAATTTCCTGAGTGATAGGAGTATCTTACACAGAACTCCTAAATCCCTTGGAATTTCCTAGGTGATAGAAGCATCTTTGGTTCCAGTGAGGAAACTCCTGGTGGGCTCCTGGATGGCTTCAAGAGGGGGGCTGTTCACAAAAAAGACCAAGCCATGATTAGAAGCTTGGAAATTTCAGTCTGAACCCCCACCCTCTCTGTCCAGCACACAAAGGGCATTCTGGGGTGCCTCTGCATTGTCTTCCTGGGATCTCCCTTCACTTACTCCTTTGTTGCCTTTACTGGTCTCCTAACTTATTCTGTACTATTCCACTGGTACCATCTAGTAACCTCTTGAAAAAGACCACGTGGGAGGTGAAGTTCTTAAGACATTTCTTTCTTTTTTTTTTTTTTTTAACTTTTTTTATTCATTTATAGTAATTTTACAATGTTGTGTCAAATTCTAGTGTAGAGCACAATTTTTCAGTTATACATGAACATACATACATTCATTGTCACGTTTTTTTGCTGTGAGCTACCATAAGATCTTGTATATATTTCCCTGTGCTATACAGTATAATCTTGTTTATCTATTCTACAATTTTAAAATCCCAGTCTATCCCTTCCCACCCCATGCCCCCTTGGCAACCACAAATTTGTATTCTATGTCTATGAGTGTGTTTCTGTTTTGTATTTATGGTTTGTTTGTTTGTTTGTTTGTTTGTTTTTTAGATTCCACATATGAGTGATCTGATATGGTATTTTTCTTTCTCTTTCTGGCTGACTTCACTTAGAATGACATTCTCCAGGAACATCCATGTTGCTGCAAATGGCATTATGTTGTCGGTTTTAATGGCTGAATAGTATTCCATTGTATAAATATACCACATCTTCTTTATCCAGTCATCCATTGATGGACATTTAGGCTGTCTCCATGTCTTGGCTATTGTAAATAGTGCTGCTATGAACATTGGAATGCAGGTGTCATTTTGGAGCAGGGTTCCTTCTGGATATATGCCCAGGAGCGGGATTCCTGGGTCATATGGTAAGTCTATTCCTAGTCTTTTGAGGAATCTCCATACTGTTTTCCACAGTGGCTGCACCAAACTGCATTCCCACCAGCAGTGTAGGAGGGTTCCCTCTTCTCCACAGCCTCTCCAGCATTTGTCATTTGTGGATTTTTGAATGAAGGCCATTCTGACTGGTGTGAGGTGATACCTCATTGTAGTTTTGCTTAAGACATTTCATATATTTAAATATCTTTATTTTTATCTTCATGCATGACTGATAATTTACATCTGATTGCTAACTTAGCTGGGTAGACAATTCTAAGTTGGATAACTTTCCTTCAGAATTTTGAAGGCTTTCTACAGTATGTTCTTGCTTCTAGTGTTGCTATTGAAAAGTCTGAAGACACCTCATCTCTTAGACTTTGTATGTAACTTGCTTTTCTCTCTGGAGACTTGTAGAATCTTTCCTTCAATCCTAGTGCCATAGTCTAGCTTCATCTATTGTGTTAGAAATTCAGTGGGCCTGTTTGATCAGGTAATTCAATGTCTTTTCAGTTCTGGAAATTTTTCTTCAATTATTTTATTGATAATTTTATCCTATTTTCTCTGTTATATCCTTATACAATTTCTGTGATTCAATTTTTGGATCTCCTGGATTGATCCTTAATTTTATCTTCATCATTTCATCTCTGCACTCTAGTGTTTGGCACATGCTTGGAACATGATAGCTATTCCATAAGTGTTTGTTACAGAATTAGCCACTCATGTCATTGCTAAAATTTTTGAAATATTCATTTTTGTTGATTTTATATTGCTACCAAGAGGTGAGGCTTGAGTTCATTTACTGAGCTTTAACCATGCACTTGGAGGTTTTGCACATATATAGATGTAAATTTTATATATAATATATGTATATCACATATTACAACCCCTGACCACTTAGAGTTCATTGTTTAACAGCAGGAAAAAAATTTTAACAGATAATCATTCCTTATTTACAACAGAAATTTAAGCAAAATTTGGACATGTGAATTGGCAAATGGATCTTTACGTGGTACACATTAGAATCTTTTGTTCTTTTTAGATTGATAATAGCTGCAACCCAGCTTTACATGGGAAAATGCTTCTCAACATTTAATATGCATTCTAAGTGCCTGGACATATTTTCTTTCTTCTTTCTTTTAAAAATTTTTTGGGGGATGGGTAATTAGGTTTACTTTATTTATTGTGAGAGGAGGTCCTGGGGCTGAACCCAGGACCTTGTGTATGCTCAGCTTGCACTCTACCACTTGAGCTACACCCTCCCCCTGCCTGGACATATTTTCTATATTCAGATTCTGAATCAGTTGGTCTAGAGTGGGACCTGACATTCTGCATTTCTAGTAGTCTTGTAGGTTATGCTGGTGCTGTTGGTCAAAGACTACACTTAGAATAGCAAGGCTCTGACATAATTTCTTTTCTCTTTTCATCTTCTTCTCCTTCTCCTTCTTTCATTTAAAGCCATCTACGTTTAACAGATAAATTTTCCATCTACCTTCTTGCTGATATTTCCTGGGAGCACTTTCTTAGTAAATCTTCATCACAGGGTCAGCGTCCAGGTACTGAATTGAAGACATCAGCCCCCCACCTTCCTTGCCACCCAAATAGTAATTACTTAAAGTCACTGGTGATATTAGTCTTTGTTCCATCTCACACTATAAGCAACTCTAATTCCCAATTTCTTCCAATAAAACTTTTTGTGAATTCATGACTACTATGTTCACCACTTAATGTTCAGTGTTCTATAAATGAATTTAGAAATAAGGAAATAAGTCTATTGTTTCTTCCTTCTCCCTTATACATGATAAATAAATTTGTTTTAATTGTGAATGTGTTAGTTATAGAGTTATTGTCTGTTCAGATACTAAAGCTTTTCTGTCAGGGTTTTGACCCTGGTGCTTAAGTCTAGGTGGCCATCAATGAAAGTTCAGCCTGACGATGACAAAGCTCTTAGGAAGGGAAGCAATGATCATTGTTCACAGAGGTGGATGTCTTCTCATGTAAAGTCAGTGTTAGCAATGGGCACCTGGCCTTGAGAAGAACATTGGCTCTTCCCAAGCACCTTGGAGGAGGAGGATGCAAAGCGATTGAGTTAAGTCCTTACCGAGATTGCTTTCTCTACTTGGGATGAAAAATGATCATACAGGAGCTACTCCAGCTCAAAATTTGGAAAAGCTACCAGCGAATTTATCTCCAGAAAAATTGTTTGCTCTGATTCCTAGTCCTTGAAGAACATTAGGCAAGCCAGGGCCAACCAAGAGTTAGATGATTAAGGGTATTATTTTCTAAAGTTGATGCTAATCCACCCTGTAGCAGAAAACCTATTTACTTCGGTGACTTTTGATTTGGAGGACACAGCTTCTTGGCTGAAGTCCTGGGAGTGACAGGAAATTGAGAAGTGTTGTGCACTCACCTCTCAACAAGACCAATGTTGGCATAATAGGATGTCTCAGCTGGGCCCAGGTGCACGTGGGGTGCAGAACGAGGAGACTTTTCCTAGTTCCAAGTGTCTGTTTACATTCAGAGTAGCCTTTTGGATAAACAATGACAGCATAAATTCTTTGGGCTGAAGATACACACAGACCCATCTGTTGGGTGTGAGAGAAGAATGGGGGTGTGGAAGGGGAAGGGGCACTGGGCAAACAAGATGGCAGGAAGGACATAAGGTGTCTCCCAGAGAAAGTTTACTATAAAGGAAGAAATTATTCTGGAGCATAAGCCAGAGCCTGCAATAGGCCTGTGGGTCAGAGATGAGGAGTGGTTGTTTACGGTGGGCTTTTACTCAAGCTGTCCCTACCCAACTGCCCTCATGTGGGCCCAGGGACCCTCCCTGTGTACAAGCTGAATGGACGAAGCTGACAGCACTGTGGGGTTCCAGCAAGGCTGCTGCACATGTACCTCACCTCCCATTTTAAGTACACGTAGGTGAGAGGAAAGCGCATTGACCTTACCTCGTCAAGAGCATCTTGGTCTGCTCCCGGACTTGAGGAGACCAGTGGGAGCATGGTGGCTCCACGTGCAGAGATGCCTCTGAAGGACAGGAGACACTCTGGCTCACAAGGTCCTGGCTTAGCTCACTGACACTCACAGGTGGAGGCAGCAGAGTACAGGGAGGAACAGTCACCTGGAGATGTGACCCCAGAGGAGGCCTCTGGCTCCGAATGAGGGAAAGCACATGAGTAGGAAGGCCTTGGGGTGGGAAAGCTGGGACGGTGACTCTGGGGAATGACACTGTGAGGGAACCTGGACTTTCTAAGAATCCATGGGCTGAGAATTGGGGAGGACAGAAAAGGAGAGACGGGAATTCAGGAGTTGCTGGGTGACACTGTTCGCTCAGGGATGCTGGGAGGGGGCGCCATGAGCCATGAACAGCAGGAAGTTCCGGCAGGACATTTCTCTGATCAGAGTTCGAGTGCTTTCTGAGATGGAAGATGGAAGTGGGGTGACCTCGAAAGAAGAAAAATAATTCAGGGATCTGGGCTAGAGAAAAAAAAAAAAAAAAACCAGAGGGAAAACTGAAGGGAGCATGAGAACAGAATAAGCTTTGGAAAACTAGTTATGCTTTTAACTTACACCAAACTGGCTTGGTTAATATGAGCATGTGTGCACGTAATTTATAAAATCTGTACTGTAAAACTAGCAATTCCATCGACTGTCATAAAATGTATGTGCATTGGAGTGGCCTTAGCCATCATGCACCAGTTCTGTTTGGGGCGAAGAGAGGGGAAAAGCTGTGATTCTAAGAGGTTCTAGAGACCTCAACTTAATGAACAAAAATTCAGTAAATAGTACTTACCAGGTGTCCATTCCTGTGCAATATGTTGGAAATTCAAAGGTCTCTGCTCTCAAAAGATGTATTCTGGTAGAGGGTCATAGCACCCACGTGCTAGGATGATCAAAGGAGAGGGAACAGGAATACACATCCCAGACTGGATGATACTCGTATTGATCAGGGACGATTCACAAGGCATCTTCCTGAGTGTATTCACTGCATATCTGGAAACATTATTTTTAGCGAAATATTTCAGACACATAAAAATTTATAAAGGATAAAAGAATGAATATCCATGTTCCTACCACCCAAATTAAGAAACTCAGAAACACAGACGAAGCCCCTTATGTTTGAAATTCCTGAGATATTTCAGTAAGTCTTTAAAATCCTAGCTGGGCAGACTTCTTAGAGGACCTGTCTGGGTCTGGGCTGCTAGCACACAGTACCATAGACTAGGTGGCTTGTAAACAACAGAAACTTATTTCTCACAGTTCTGGAGGTGGGGAAATTCAAGGTCAAGGTGCTCGTAGATTCAGTGTCTAGTGAGGGCTTCTTCCAGGTTCGCAGGTGACTTCCCCTCTTCTCCTTGTGTCCTCACAGGGTGGAAGGGGTGAGGGAGCTCTTTGGGGTTTCTTTCTTTCTTTCTTTTTTTGCATTATTTTTTATTGAAGTATAGTCAGTTTACAGTGTGTCAGTTTCTGGTGTACAGCATAATGTTTCAGTCTTACATATACATACATATATTTGTTTTCATATTCTTTTTCATTATAGGTTACCACAAGATATTGCATATAGTTCCCTGTGCTGTACAGTATAAACATTTTGTTTATCTATTTTATATATAGTAGTTAGTATCTGTAAATCTTGAATGCCAATTTATTCCTTCCCACCTCCTTTACCCACCTGGTAACCATAAGTTTGTTTTCTATGTCTGTGAGTCTGTTTCTATTTTGTAAATAAGTTCATTTGTGTCTTTTTTTTAGATTCTACATATAAGCAATACCATATGGTATTTTTCTTTCTCTTTCTGACTTACTTCACTTAGAATGATAATCTCTAGGTCCATCCATGTAGTTGCAAATGGCATTGTATTTTTTATGGCTGAGTAGTATTCCCTTGTAAAAATAGACCACATCTTCTTTATCCATTCATCTGTTGATGAACATTTAGGTTGTTTCTGTGTCTTGGCTGTTGTAAATAGTGGGATTTCTTTTATAAGGGCACTAATCTCATTCTTGAGGGCTTCACCTTCATGACCTAATCACCTCCAAAGGCCCCACCTCCAAACACCATCTCATTAGAGATTGTTTCAATGTATGGGTTTTGGGGGGACACAGACATTCAGTCTGTTTCAGGACCTTACCACTTGCAGGCCCCTGGGGTGAATCAGGGTGGTGATGGGGGAGAAGGCTATGAGATGAGGACTCGTTCCCAGAATCCCCACCTGGAGAGATCTCCCTTTTAAAGTGGAGTCTCGTTCTTTTGGCTCTGAACTTGGCGACCAGGAGACCTCCTGCCGAACACCCAGGCTTGGGTCCTGACTCCTCTCTGAGACTGAGGGCTTGGAATAATCCAGGGCAGAAATGAGAGCGTAAAGGGGCACGTAGCCCCCCGTAAGAGGCCTACGCTGCTCGTTTGTGCCAGAGCACAGAACTTTTGAAAGGAATGATTGTCTCTCTCTGAAGAGCCTGTCAGTGGAAAAGCTGTTAAAAATAATTTCCTTGCAAAATGCACAATGCTCTTACGCAGAACTCGCCAACACTGCTGTTCAGCAGCCTTTTCCGTTTGTGTGAGCTCTGGAATATTAAGCATTCCTTGTGCAGACTCAGAAAATAGCTTGCTAATCGCACTGCGCCTGTCAGTTGCCTTGTGGGTACCCGCCCGGCACAGTGGGGCTGTGGGCAAGGCCGGCTCGGTGTGATGTGTGTGTTGCTGAGATCAGGGCCCTTAGAAGTCGTGGGGCTTTAGGGTTTAAAAAGGAGTGGACGGGTTAGCAGAATCTCTCTCCTTAGCGTCTGTCTTCTTTTTCTTCCCAGAGTTCTGATGGGTTAAACGTTCTTTTAGGTCCTCAGGGCCTCAGAGTTTCCAGTGGAGGGTAACAATGACCCTGGACAACCCAGATCTCCCAGTTTGGGTTCTTGTAATCAAGTGTGTGGCTTGAAGTTTCCAGAAAGATTCAGCTGCTCTGAGGACCAGCAGGGGGCTTGATCGTTTGTCTAAATTCCACAAAACTAGGGTGACCACAACAGCAGGTGACAATTATTGGACATGTGCTGTGTCAGCTCATATGATGGACAGTTTATTATATTGATTCTCATACCAAACCTCACCAGCTAGGCTCTGTTTTCCCCATTTTAGAAATGAGGACGAGGCCACAGTCCAGAAGTCGCAGGGCTGGGTTTGCGCCGAGGTCAGTCTGAGTTCAATGTCTGTGCTCTTTTCATCTTCCAACAATCCCCGAATTAGTGTGGGTGAGAATCACCTGCAGTGTGATTGACAAATCAGATCATTGGTCCTCTCCACCTTGGGATTGGCTTATTTAGAACAGGGTGGGGATGCTTTTTTTTAAACACACATTTTAAACACACTCCATGTGCAACTTCGACCCAGGTGGGTAGGGTGCCATACTCTGAGAAACACTGAAATGCAGCTCTACCAATGGCCAGGCCACTTTCTGCACATCTGCAGCTGTGCGGGAAAGGGAGGATCTACCAAAGAGAGTGGAACATTAATTTGAATGAGTTAATTTCCTTGTCATGGAGAACCATGAGGGATGGACTTCAGCTTGCCCAGTGGTTTGGGTTCCAGGGTGAGGTCTGCACAACTGCATGCCATCCACCTGGGCCTCTGGGTCTGCTGAAGAAGACCTTGAAGGCCCAGGTATTTCCTAGACCTTTCCCGTTGTCCACCTAGGGTCAGGGATCCTAGGGGGCAGTCAGTGGGGTCAAGGTCTCTTTGGCTGTCCTGCCAGAATCCCATTTGTCTCAGCTCCAAATCCATGTATTATAATTGCTTAAAACTGAACTGATTTGGGGCAAGATTCATGACCCCATTTCTTGGCAACCACTCTACATGGCATATGCTCCAATCTTACTGGGAAGTCATTGAGATTGGTTCTGCTTTAGAATGAGACCTACGAAGGAAATCTGTTCCCATCAGTCCTACCAGGTCTGGCACAAAGTACATAGTTAATCAAAACGTATTCAATGGTTTCTCCTCAAGAAAACATTTTAGCAGGTCACAGTCCCCAGCAGCCTTGGTCACAAGCGGGGAAGAAGTCACATTGGCAAGTATCTCCATCTTTCCTTCCTCGGTCCTCCTCTGCTTTATGGCCCTGGCTTTTATTTTCTTCCTCAATGCTGGGGTCCTTCTGCTCACAAAGGACCCTCCTCAGGAGAGGGGCCTCTCTCATGCAGCACCCATATGCTAGTTAAGATGTTCTGGGGTTCACTGAACTCACATTTTAGAGAAAATGAGACAACTGGCTAACAAAAGCATTTCCAGAAATGATGGTGACCAGGTAGCTGGCAGGAAGTGATGGGGAAAGGGGGGGAAAGCCTGTCTTTCAGCTGTTCAGATCTGAGACCTTGGGGAGGATTCTCTGTAGGCCTTGCTAGAATGTTCTGTGACTCTGGGCACATTCTGATGGCTAGGTGTCTGCTGAGTCTCCAGGTGAGCGTGGGCGTGTGTGTGCTGAGCCGAGTCTGTGGATGGCGGCTGCAGCCATCACCTCCACGGTCGTCTTCCTGGCTGCACTGGGCTCTCCTCCTCAGAGCGGCTTCTGTGTGGCCCTCGGGTGAGGCGGGTCCCCTCTTGGTACCTTGGAGGTCATCTCAGCAATTTTTGATGCACTAGAGCAGCGGTTTTCAACAGGGGCTGGTTTTGCCCCCTGGGGAACGTTTAGCCATGTCTGAAAGACATTTTTGGTTGTTGTAAGTCAGGTGGTGGTGCTGCTGCTACTGGGATGCAGAGGGGAGAGGCCATGGATACTGCTAAACATCCAACAATGTACAGGACAGCCCCACATGGCCAAGAATTATCCAACCCAAAGGCCAACAGCAAAAGCTGAGAAGCCTGGTACCAGTGGAAGCCTACTGGGAGATGAGCACACATTTCATACAGGGCAGCGGGAACAGTTCGGGCTGGTGTGGGATTCTGCCTTTGCAGTTAGGGACCTCAGGAGTGGTTCTGAACCCTAGCTGTGATCCATAAATTCAGAGACGAGAAGTGGCTTTGCTCAGCATTTTCCCTCCGTAGAAGGAAAGGGGAACTGGTGTCTAACCCACCCTTTTCTGGTTTTCCCCAGGCTCCCCCGCCCCCCACCCCACCCCACCAAGGAAGAGATGTATCCTCGCCGTGGGACCCAAATGTCCCCAACTAAATGGACAGGCTGTGGACAGGCTGTGCGTGGGGCTGGGGACGGGCATCTTCTGGTGGGCAGAGCCTTTCCTGGAGTGGATCCCTAGCCTGCAAGGTCCGTGTGGAGTGGAGGGGGGTCTGGGCCAGCTCTGCTTTGTGTCCACGGCTTCTAGCACAGGGTTTGACACATACGAGGTGCTCATTAAATATCTGTTGAACACGTGCTCTACTGAGTTTGAATAATTCTTAGATGTTTCATCCAGACTCCGAGGGTAGGTCCTAGTAGAAGAGGAGGGAGGCAGCTGATGGAGCCAACAGGAGCCGGCCCTCACTTCCTCTCCTGTCTGAGCCTCCGTGGGCACCGGGCCCCTCCCCGTTGTTAGGCGTAATGTGGTGGTGAGTGCGCGGGCTTTGCAGCTGGGTGGACTCGCGCTTGCATGCTGGCTCTGCCATTTCCAGGTGGTACCAGGCTGGTCAGACAACTCGACCTTAGTGAGCTTGTTTCCTCATCTGTAACTTAGAGATAAAAGCGGTTCTCTACCTAGTTCATACAGTGTTAGAGGAGTACAGGAAATATTGCACGATGAGTAGAGATGGCCAGGAGACTTTCCCAAGAAGCTTGTAGTTGGAGGGTCCGATAGAAGGGTAAACAAGCAAAAATAGAACAGCGTGATTGACACAGTGGATATATACACCAGATAACCTGTGCAAACTCCTAGCACGATGCCTGGCACTTCGGAGGGGTTCAATAGACGTGACTTTTGTTCTCCTTGTGAAAAATGCCGTGGGACTTCGGAAGAGGGATGGACAAGAGGGTATAGCTGGGGGTACGCTTTGAGCCCTAGGAGGAGGTTAAACAAGCTTATATCTGATGGCCTCTATTTACTGCATACACTAGAGAAACAGGTCATTTCCAGAGGGAGAGAAGGAAATGAGGACAAGGTTTGGACTTGAGAGGGTGGGAAGGGTTCGGAAGTTGATGTGGGAAACAGGAAAACGTATCACGTGGGGATGAGAACAAGCTAAGACACAGGTAGGACTGAAATGACCACTTTTTAAAAGAGAAGTAAATAGGCAAAGGCACTTGCTTTTTTCTGGTTTTCTCCTGCGCTGTGGGTCCCTGGCTGGAAGAGGCAGCCCTTCCGCAAGTTGGGCTCATGGTCTGTCAGGAGGACAGGGACGCTGATGATACGGAGGAGAGCACAGGTGTGTCAGCGGAGTCCAGGGGGTGGCGAAAAGGGATGCAAATCCAGGAGGTGGGGCAGACTAGGAAGAGGAACCAGGGACTGGGGCTCTGCGGAAAGAAGGAGGGAGGAGGCACAGCAGAAGGGCAGGAAGCTGGGCTCAGACGAGAGCACCTGAGTTTGCCGTTTTGCAGGGGCAGGGATTCTGGGTAATGAGAAATGCCACAGTGAGGCTGTGTGGATGGGTTACTAGAAGAGGTGAAGGTCCTCGGGAAGAAGAGGCTGAATTCTGTGCACAGACTTTGGGTGATGGCGGGAGATGAGGCAGACTGGAAATGGAGCCATGCAGAAAATTCTTGCCATTTGTTATGGTTTGAATTGTGTCCCTTAAAAGAGGTATGCTGAAGTCCTAACCCCAAGCACTTTAGGAAATAGGGTCACTGCAGATGCTAAGATGAGGTCATACTGGAGTGGGGTGGGCCCTTGATCCAACATGGCTGGTGTCCTTAGAAGAGAGGAAAGCACCACGTGAAAACAAACACGTGGGGAGAAAGAAGACAGCCACGTGTTGACAGAGGCAGAGACCGGAGTGATGCACTTACAAGCCAATGATCACCAAGATGGCCCTGCCAGCACCCTGATTTCACATGTCAGCCTCCAGCACTGTAAGAGAATACATTCCTGTTGTTTTAATCCACCTAATTTGTGGTGCTTTGTTACGACAGCCCTGGGATGCTCGTATGCCCTTCTCTCCCTGGGTCCAACGTTGCTTTAAGGTCTTACTCAATGTCCAGCGCCTCCAGCCAGCACTTCTGACTCCACTGGTCACACTGACATCTCCTGCCTCCCTTCTGTGACTTTCAGCTACACTGGGAGGCTGGTATAATTAGGCATAATTTCAGCATGGAATTCCAATATGTTTTATGATTTCCTTCAAATTGATTCAAGACTTGTCTTTACCTAAGGTGTAAGTATCTTACCTTCCCAAGTTTCTGACACGGCCACAGGCAGTGCCGGGCACCTGGTAGGCACTCGCCCTCTCTTTGTGTATCTCTCGCCGGCAGTTAGAGAATAGTGTCTAAACTTGATCCTCATTTAGGTCGCTTGCAGTGTGCATTTCTGGGACACTGAGATCCTGCTGGGGTTTGAATACTGATGGGCTCTCTTGACTCATTACAGAAAACTATAAAATGCACATCATCCAAAAAGTCATCATGTATTTTTTTTTAACATGAGAACAATTCAAATATGAGAATAATCAACTTAAGGAAACCCCCCTAACCAAAGTATACACACAGCTGATTAAATGATGGCGAGGGGAAGAAAGAATTTTTAATTAACACCAAGTTTTTCTTTTTTTTTCAATTTTAAATCACTGAATAAGGCTTAGAACGTTTTTTTCTTTTCAACTTATATACTTTTTTTCGGATTTACCACATCACAATAAAATTTGATTTATACAGCTTTCTGGGGACATGTACACTGTATAAACTAGTTATACTGAGGCTGAACAAAACTTGGAAAAACAAGGAGGAAGAACCTTCCTATGAAAGGGATGCTGAAAATACGCAAGTGCAGGTCTTTGCGGAGAACACCTTTTGAAGTTTATTTAAGAAAATGGTAATAGTGACTGTCTCTGAAAAGGGGAACCACAGAAGTAGGAGTCAGGGGGCGGGAAGAAAGGGAGACCTTCCACTTTATATTATTTTATGCTAAGTTTAAAAGAAAATCGTGTGTGCTTATCAAAGAGAGAGAAAGCAAGGGAGGAAGGAGGGAGGGAAAGGGAAGGAAGGAAGCAGGGGGAGAAGAAAAAGCTAGTTCAGACTGAAGGACAATTATAAAGCAAAGGCATGGTCCTTAAAGGATTATCTGGGATAGGATGGGTAACAGACTGTTGTAATCAGGGAGAAGGAGACACACACACACACACACACACACACACACACACACACACACACACACACACACCTTTAATGATCAAGTCTGCTATCTTCAAAAAGCCATATTCTCATTAGGCTTTTCCTGGGGCAAGATGATGAAGTCATTCTTGATGTCAGTCCAACATCCAGGCAGGGTGTCTCTGCTGGCGTAATTGCTCCTGTCTGCATCCCAGTCCCTCCCCCTGGGGAGCCTCAGTGACCTCTTTGATACCGCAGACCTCTCTTTGGCCCTCTTTCCCCAGGAGAGTCATTTCCTCCGTCATTTCTCCTGCTTGGTGATTTCAGCCTATGCCCTTCTCTCTTTGAAATAAATCACATGCAGCAGATAGTAGGGACCCTGGAAACACTGGGCTCCCATCACCCCGGGTCACATAGCAACATGTAGCTGTACCCAGGTCACATAAGTGGCATTGCGGGGGCTAGGCTGAAGGGCTCCTAACCCCTACCAGTGCCCTTTTCACAGTCCTGCAGGCTGACACTCATTACACACCACCTGCTACATCAGCGTGATGAGCGAAACCGGGAAGCTTGTCAGAAATGCTGTGAAGAGCGGTTTGCAATTCAGACAGCGGCAGAACCGAGTAATTGACAAGACTCTTGAGAAGATCGTGAACTTGAATGCACTGGTTAACTGTTAAAGGAACAGTTTCTGGGTGACTCAGTCGTCAGTGGTTTGGTCCTTAACACCCTCTGGACTTCGTCTGATTCATCATCGTTGGGTTCATTCCAACCAGCCCAATGCCTGACACATAGTAGGCTTATCACCGATTTGTGTTGAGGAGAGGCACTGACTTACCCTTTACACAGAAGGGAGGCATCCAGTCTCTCTCTCTAGCTGAATTCATTGGGAAGAATCCAGATCAAAAGAAGCGTGTCACGGGAAGAGGGAAGGCTGAAATAGAGGCCATGTGGACCATCTCGCGGTGTGCGTGCAGTGAGAAGGAGAGGGAAGGAATTAGAATTGGCTGCGTGCTCTTTGGCCCTCAGGGACAGTTGGCTCCCCCTCTCCCCCTCCCCCTCCTTCCTCCCTCTCCCCTCCCCCTTGGGGCGGGTGGCACAGCGCTGGTGGGGAAGGAATGCAGCTTTGGGGGAGGTGGGTGGACAGACAGCCGGGCTGTGTGTTCTGAGACAGCTTGTGGGAGAAAAGAACACCAGCTGGGACATGAAACAGTCCAGGGGCTGAGAACGTGGCTGAAAGGCATGGAAGCTGGCGAGCGCGGAGCGGGCACGCGTAAGAGACACAGGTGCACCGAGCTGCCAGACGGTGTGCGTGGGGTTGGCCGTCTCCCGCGCTCCTGACTCCCCCGCCCTCATGCAGCTCAGAGCAGCAAACGTCCCCTTCTCCTGGGAGTCTGAGGAGTCTGTCACAGTCCAGGGTCTCTGGACCAAATTCATAGCCTGAGTTCCTTAGCCATCAAGACGTCATCGTTTTCCTGACTCAGTGAGAATTTCAGAGAAAACCACTGTCCCCTCTCCCCCAAGAAATATAAACAAAGGACACCCAGACTCTGCAGGAGGGACGCTTTTCTCTAATCATTTCCCCTCCCCAGGGATCCTTAGAATCAGAGCCTGAAGAAAGCTCTGAGTTCACCAGTCTAACCTTCATTTTTACGAACAAAGACATCGAGGGGCAAAGGAAGGACCATGACTTACTCAGGGTCACAAAAACATCAAGAAGGAGGAATCAAACCTGGGTCTTCCTGTTTGAAGTTGCATAAGCTTTCCTATCCAGTGTGACCTCACTATGATTTCTGTAGCGCATTTTGGGGTTCAAAGTCAATCTAAACCCTCACTAACACCAAAGATGATCACCAGGGCCCTTCACAGAGGAACCAATCGGGCTGTGGTTTCCTTTGGGCTCTTTCACTTGCTTTTTCCAAGCCCTCTTTCATTTCCTGTTACCTGTTTTCCTCTCTCGCTCTCCTCCTACCGTCCATGGTGACTGAATACCCAGTGGCTGTGTCCACCTGGCCAGCCTTCCTTCCTTGAAGTGTTCAGATGCTAAAACACCATTTCTTCCTCTGAAACTTGGGACCTGGGTCAGAACTTTTATTTCTCCCCAGCTGGGCAGCTCTCCGCTACCCGGCTGGGTGGATTCTGTGACTGGAGTAGTTCACTGGGTGTTGTGAACGATTTGTCCTTCACCCTACCCAAGTCAAACCTGTTAACCCCGCACCTGTTAACCCCGCAGACTCACTCTCTGTCTGCTTTGCTGATGTCCGCTTTCTAAGCAGCCCCACTCTTAGGTCAGAAGAGTCGAGAGGGAGAAGACAGCAACCTGGCAAGAGTGATCAACTCCTGATGTGGTGGATCTTGATGTCGGAGTCGCAGGGCAAGCAGCGCTAGATTCCTTTAACACTTGCTGAGCCGCGCTTGTTCCCGGGCGATGCCCACCTGCCTTGTGTTTATATACAACGAACAGTCCTTCACTGAGCAGTGTTCTCAGTGCTGTAGACACATCTCCTCGTTCGGTTCTCAGCCTGGGACACAGGCATTCTCCCCTGTCTTGCTGACAAGGACCGAGGCTTAGAGGAAGGATAAAGCACGCTGTTAGTAAGAGGAGCCAGGATTTTAACTGCAGTCTCTCTGCTTTACAGTCCTCCATGCTTCCTAAGACTTTGCCTCCCCAAATCTAGTGCTTTTTTCCCCCCCTGTTTCTTCCTTGATTCTCATAATAAATTCTACTTTACAAAATCACTAGCTGTGACATTGACTTTCTAAGGATGAAATGACAGAATCTTTCTTATTCTAATTAAAAAACTTGAGCAAGGGGAGAGACCATCTGATTTCAGTGTTGGTGCAGAGTTTATATATATATATATATTTTTTTAACTTATTTATTTTTCTTTTTAATTGAAGTATAGTCAGTTTACAATGTGGTGTCAATTTCTGGTTTACAGCATAATGCTTCCATCATACATGAACATACATAACATACATATATTCATTTTCATATTCTTTTTCACCGTAAGTTGAATATAGTTTGCTGTGCTATGCAGTATGAACTTGTTTATCTATTTTATATATATTAATTAGTATCTGGAAATCTCAAATTCCCAACTTATCCCTTCCTACACTCTTTCCTCCCTGGTAACTATAAGTTTGTTTTCTATGTCTGTGAGTCTGTTTCCATTTTGTAAATAAGTTCATTTGTCACTTTTTTTTTAGATTCCACATATAAGTGATGTCATATGATATTTTTCTTTCTCTTTCTGGCTTACTTCACTTAGAATGACAATCTCCAGGTCCATCCATGTTGCTGTAAATGGCATTATTTTATTACTTTTTATGGCTGAATAGTATTCCATTATATAAATATACCACAGCTTCTTTATTCAGTCATCTGTTGATGGGCATTTAGGTTGTTTCCATGTCTTGGCTATTGTAAATAGTGCTATGAACATTGGGGTGCATGTCTCTTTGAATTAAGATTCCCTCTGGATACGTGCCCAGGAGTAGGGTTGCTGGATCCTAGGGTAAGTCTATTTTCAGTCCTTTGAGGACTCTCCATGCTGTTTTCCACGATGGCTGCACTAAACTGCATTCCTGCTGAGTTATGTAATCATCATCATCTGGCCTGACTTCCCTGCACTGTCAGGAAGGGGAATTTGTGGGTTAATTAGGAAAACTGTTCCATGAATGTGCGGCATTGTTCTTGTCTGTGGCAAGGAGGGTGGCTGAGGGGAATACCTACCCAGGTTTGCCCTGGAAAGGCAAGTTGCTGGGTCAGCCTGACATGGATGGCTTGGGCTGATGGGAGTCAGCCAAGAGCACAGCCCTGCCTCCCTCCCCAGGGACAGGGCCCCAGCGCAGGCTCAGAAGTTCAAATAGGAGAGAGTGTGGGGAGTGTGTGGTGAAGATCACAGACTGAGAATCCAGAGACCTGGATTCTTCCAGACCATTGGAAATGTCCCCTCCTGGGCCCCAGTTAGACTATAGGGTCTTTCCATCTCTCACATGTCTGGGTTTCTATAACTCTGTTCTATCTTTCTTACGACAGATTAAAAAAAAGAGTAAAATAATGCTGTTGGCAGCAACATAGATGGACCCGGAAATCGTCATACTAAGTCAAGTCAGTCAGACAGAGAAAGAAAAATACCATATGCTATCACTTATATGTGGAATCTAAAAAATGACACAAATGAACTTATTTACAAAACAGAAATAGACTCACAGACATAGAAAACAAGCTTACAGTTACCAGCGGGGAGAGGGGGTGGGGAGGGATAAATTGGGAGTTGGGGATTTGCAGATACTAGCTACTACATACAGAATAGACAAACAACAAGGTCCTACTGTAGAGCACAGGGAACTATATTCAATACCTTGTAATAGTCTATAATGAAAAAGAATATGAAGAGGAATATATATATATATAAAACTGAATCACTATGCTGTACACCAGAAATCAACACAACATTGTAAACTGACTATACTTCAATAAAAAAATTTGGAGTCAGCATCCACCTCTCCCCGTAGTGTTCTCATTGGTTAAACATTCTCATGTGATACTCTTTCTAGACCCAGATCCTCAGCTTTCAAGGACCAGAACTGATCAGACCCTGCAGACAGGGTTTGGCATGATGGAGAGGGTACAGTGGGACTTTCTTTGACCTGGGAGCTATTTTTCAATAACACCATCTTCTCTGAAGTGTTTCCTGTCCCCCAGGTGACTTCCTGGATAGTAGTCAAATTATTCTATTTACACCAGTTGTAGCACAAGATGATCAGTGGTGCAGAGCAGGTGGTTCTCATGTTGATATTTATTAAGAGGCTGGGTGAGCTGGGAGTGTCTATAGTTCTGCTTGGGGACTGTTGGTGAATTGCATAAATCCTCTACTCTCTTTAAAAGCTTTAAAAAGCAAATCCTTTCTTTCAATGACTGGCAAGGAACTAGTCCCCAGTCTAGTTATGGGAGAAATGAAAAGAAAGGCTGAGAAGTTGGAAGAGGAATCTGTAAAAAGTGAAGCCACATTTAGACAATCTGACCCCATGGAAACCCGGGGAATAGCTAATTGGCTCTACCTGGCAAGTCATCTCTTTGAAGCCTGCCTTATATCAGTCCTGACTACCATTTGAAAGATACCAGAGGCCCCTTCCCAGATAAAGGTGTCTTTTTCAATAGGGCAGAATTCTTAATTGGAGGGTTAATGCCTTGCACACTCAGGAGCTACCCTTGCCAACTAGACCACAGCTCCAGGAAGAAAAGTCATCAGCCTGGGAAAACGTTCGTCATGTCAGAATGACAGACAGTCAGAGCTTCCATTGAGGAGTCCAGCTCTTACTTCCGGGTGGTGATGGGGAGGGAGTACGTCTCTGTCATCTCAGCCTTGGTCTTGAGCCCTGCATTTCTACCTTTCTCTCTGGTTGCTCTAAACAGTGCCCTTCTTGCCTCTCTGCTTATAGAGCATATCTGGTCCCACCTGAGCCCTGCAGAGCCCGCCTGCCTCGGCACTCCTCACTTAGATCGACATAGCGGATAATGTGGCAAAAATCTGAAGAACCCACCTGTCCAACTGAAAGGGGATTTCTGGCAGGGGCTGAGGGAACAGTTCTTCATGTGAGTCACTCTCTGGGTCCACCCTGGGCACAACTCTGGAGTCAAGGGAATCAGACCTTGGCCATCCGCCCCGTATTCCTCAGAGCCTTCACCTTGCTTGGGAACTGGACATTCCTGAACCCTTTATCTCCTCCCATGCCAGTAATCAAAATGAATCAGGTGTGTTAAGGTTCTTGGGGCTATTTACATTTTAGTATTATATAGTGTAGGGGTTGGCAAACTTTTTCCTTAAAGGCCCAGATAATAAATACTTTAATTATTGCCAGCCAAACAGTCTCTGTTGCAACTATTCAACTCCGCCGGCGTCCCACGGAGGCAGTCCTAGAGAATCCGTAAATGATTGAATCTGTGTTCCTATAAAACTTTATTTATGGGCACAGAAATCTGAATTTCATGTATTTTTCATGTGTTATAAAATATTCATCTTTTGCTTAAAAAAACTAGTTAAAAATGTAAAACCCAGACTTAGCTCTGGGGATGTAGACAGCGGGCCGAATGTGGCCTAGAGTTTGCCAACTCCTGATTTGACTAACGGCATCGGACACCTGGCTGAAATCTCCAGGCACCACCACAGACTGTTAGCTCCTGCCTTTCTGGAACTTCTCTTCTTGAGCCAGTTTAGATCAGGTCAGGGAGCCCCCCCCCACCGCCCCCAATGACAGGAGTTGGAGTCACCATGGTGGCTGTAGGCCTAGTTATGCTGGAGTTTCTCCCAGTTCCTCAGAAAACGTGTAGCCTTTGTGGAATTCCCTTTTTTATTTTTTCTCTCCAGAGCCGGCTGGGTGCATGGATTAGTTTCCTGTTGTTGTTTTTAGCACCAATTCAGACCAGATGAGGGGGGCTCCACCAGGGATCGGGTGATCGGACCTGCTGTGGGCCTAGTTGAAGTGCATCCTTTGTCCTCTCCCTCTCCCCGTTTCTGTCTCTCTCTCCTGTGCCTGCCTCATCCACAGCTTTTCTCCGTCGCTACTTCCCTGACCCGGATCGGCACTTGCTGCCCACCATTTTCCTTCCTCCCAGGGGACGGGAAGGTTAATGAAATTGTTTCTGTGGCTCAGGTGGTGAGGGTGGGAGGCAGGAGAAGGAATGTCTCCCTGGTTTGATACATTTGAGCAGATGGGGCTTCTGCGTTCCTGCTCTGACACTGAGAGCTGGGCTCCAGGGTCAAGCCCTGTCTCTGCCCTTAATCCCGGTCAGCTTGGGCCTCAGTCTCATTGTTTTAACAAGGAGTAAAATAATATTACTGATATCACAGGGTTACTTATGAGGATTAAGTAATGTAAATCATCATTCAATAGTGTAAAATATTATGAAATAATATAAAACATGTGAAGTTCTTATAACACGTGTGGGACCCAGTGAGTTCCCAATCAGTGTAACCTATTCTTATTTTGATTGTTATACATTTGTATTATTCCTTTCCAAAATAAATGAAACTGTCCCGTGGGCCCAGCTCCCCAAATGTTTTGCTGTTGACCAGCTCTAAGGATATATTTCATGGCAAAGTGAAGAATAAATTTAAATTTTCTGTTAACTATAAGGGACAATTCTGATCAATGGAGGAAACTTTTTTTCTTTCTTTTCTTTTTTTTAAATTGAAGTATAGTCAGTTTATAATATTGCATTAATTTGTGATGTACAGGATAATGATTCAGTTATACACATTTTTTCATGTTCTTTTCATTATAGGCTATTATTAGACATTCAATATAATTCCCTGTGCTATACAGTAGGACCTTGCTGTTTATATATTTTATATTTAGTAGTTAATATCTGCAAATCTCAAACTCCCAACTTATTTCTTCATCCCTGACACCTTTCCCACATTGGTAACCATAATTTGGTTTTCTGTGTCTGTGAGTCTCTCTCTGTTTTGTAAATAAGTTCATTTGTGCCATTTTTTAAAAAGATTTCCACATGTAAGTGATAACATATGGTGTTTTTCTTTTTCTTTCTGGTTTATTTCATTTAGAATGACAATCTCCAAGTCCATCCATGTTGCTGCAAATGGTATTATTTCATTCTTTTTTATGGCTGAGTAGTATTCCATTGTATAAATATACCACAACTTCTTTATGCAGTTATCTATGATGGACATTTAGTTTGCTTCCATGTCTTGGCCATTGTAAATAGTGCTGCTGTGGTCTTTGGGGGGCATTTATCTTTTCAAATTAGAGTTTTGGAGGGAACTTTTGCACAGAGGCTGTGACTATAAAGGGACAAGGCTGTTGTATAGATGTGGTTCATATAGAGAACTCTGACAAGTCACACTGGATTCTGAAAGATGGACGTTAAACTTACAAAAGAAGGATTATTAATTCAGGGATTGGATTTTGTGGGAAATTATTACTATCTTAGTTTCTGGCTGCCAAGAAAGAGGATTAAAAATAATTTTCAATGCGAATAGGAATTTTCATAGTCCATTTGAGGAAAAGATTTTATCTTCTGCATAAAGTAGTCATTTTAAGATGAACTGTTAGGTTTTACATCTCAATCTGATGTCACATATTCCAATTTTATTGCTTTGATTTAGTATTCTATCTTAAGCACGTTTCCAGTGAGAAATCACAGAAGAATTATTGCTGGGGAGGAGATTTCAAGATTTCCGTAGGGTGAATGTGAAGGAGTTATTAAAAAATGGGTTTCTGGGGGTTTTGTTTTGAAGAGTTGTAGAATTTTTTGAGTTTCATTCTTTTCTCTAGAGCAGGATAGATGCGGTTTTGGAAAGTTAGATCACTGGACACTGCTCTTTGATCACGTTAGTTGAAAGGGAACCCTACATTCTTGAATTCTTTCAAATACTGTGTGAGTCTGACACATCCTGTGATTTCTTTCTATATTCTATTTATACCCAGGCTTTATTTTCTTTTTAGATTCTAAACTCTTTAAGAGAAGGAAGCATATCACACACACACACACACACACACATGCCCATCTTTTCCAATAGCTAACCAAGGGTTTTGTATGCAGCTACAGTGCCTGATAAATGGGTTTGTGGAAGTGAAGCATAGTGGAAAGAGTGATTCCAGAATTCTCTAAGACCACAGTCATAGTCCATGGTCTGCAGCTCATGTCATCCCCTTCTTAGGTGAATGACCTTGAGCCTCAGTTTTGTGATCATCCCAAAACTGGGTTCTATCACTGACTTTGTAGGAAAACTAAAATTCCATTCATGACAGAGCCTGTTATCTGGCATGACATAAGCCCCAAGTTACACAAGACTTTAAAATAATGACCATTTACAGTAATAAGGGTTTTCACATAATTAGGAAGTATTTTTGTTTTCTCCGCATTGCCCACCAATTGGGGAAATTATTATTATTATTATTTTTTAGGGTTTAAGGTTTCAATTTGCCCTACCTTCAAAGCAAAATTTATGTGTCCTTTGCATTGTTGGATGTTAGAGTTGGGGAGACTATTTAAGATTGTCTGAAGCCCTTCTCCTGATGCAGAAACTGAATCTGATTTTGTGGAAGGGAGCTGATGGGTCTGGACCTTAAAGGGAGATGTGAATTGATTAAGGGGAGAACTGGGGGATGGTGATGGTGTACATTCTAGCAGGAGCCTGGAGGCGATGGTGGGGCAAGAGTATGGGGATGAGATAAAGGGAAGTAGGAACTTACTAGGTGTGTTTTAGAAATAATGAGAAGACAAGGCTGACTTGTGAGCATGGGGACCTGCATTTCACAAGCCAGGCACCATGCCAGGGGCTTTAGTTACTGTTCACAGTAGTTCCATTATGCCCATGATGCTCTAAGTCCGTTTTAAGATAAGGAAGCTGTTCATAAAGTTAACTTGTCACTGCTGTGTAGCCAGTGCGTTTCCCTGTTAATTATTCTGTGAAGGTTCACAAAGGGGCACAATTCAGTGACATTAGACAGGAAGTGAGGTTGGGGCTACTTTATAAAGGCTTTGATGTCAGGCTAAGGGGGAGGAGGCTCATCTCAGAGACAATGGCGAGACATTCAAAGTTTTCACTTTGGGACTTGAGGAAATGAGGCTGATGACACAATCAAAGAGGGGAGTTAGGGAGCTTGAACCCAACAGCTGTAAATTCCTCGGCTCATCTTTGAAATGTGAGCTTTTCACTTTAGTTCCTGTCAATCCTCCCTTGTTTATTCCAAGGGGAATGGAGAAAGGGGGCGTGTCTAGGGCTCCACCGATCCACACTTGCACTTGTTAAAGGTGTTGTAATGAAGGGCAGGAAGTGTTCCCACTCGCTGTTGGCGGGATCCAGAGCAGAGAAGAGCAGGCTAATGTTTTCTTAGCAACATGGAACAATTGTGCCCAAGATAGCATTATAAGCACTCATTCTGCATTTTTCACATCTTCCCTATTCCAGTTTCATCACCTCAAGTCATGTACTAACTCCAGGGCTAGGAATTTTTTGGCTCGCCATCAGTTTCCTTGCAGTTGAGGAATAGAGGTGAGTCACTAACGTGATTACATTATTGCCCATAATAAGGTTGATATGAGATGGAATTACATGACAGGACTCAACGGCTGCCTGTTGCCTTGAAAATTAACACCTCACCTTCACCCCGGTGTTTATATTTAAAAAGTGCTTTACCTCATCATTTGTCTTTCAGCAGCCCTGTTATCCACCCCTCTGAGCAATCAGAGTAACTGACTGCCTCATTAGCCATGAATCCATCTTGGCGTGGTCTACCTTGCCTTTTCATACTGTGGACTGGTTGAGTTCCAGATCTCCTGGCGCTGCCCCCTGAACTGCCAGGGTGACCCTGGAGAACATTTGAAGTTGGTAAAAGTCATTTAATGGTGTGCTTCTCTCTCCAGTCCCATCATGCTGACCCTGGGCTGCCCAGAGCTGCCACCAAGTTCCTAGAGGCATGGGCATTGCCAAATGAGTGGGACTTTCTTGGCTGCTTTCTGCTCTATTAAAACCTACCCCTCCTTTTTTTTTTTTTTTTTTTTTTTTCCATTTTTTCCTATTGCTGCAGGGTGTTATTATCAGCTAGGTGACCAGAAGAGCCAAAAAATTTGTCTGAAAAATTTACATCTCCGCTAACGAGCAGGAGAGCTAATGCATTACATTTTCAAGGTCGTGCAACACAAGCACCTCCTCTTCATCTCTTCCTCCCGCAGAGAATTTAGAATTCGAGGAACTTAACAGACCCTTCTGGTCCAAGCACCAGCACATCTGAATCAGTAAATCTGCAGTGGAGTTAAGTACACATATCTTGAAAAAGCTTCCGTTGACTCTCACACATCACAAATACTACTCTTGTGGGAGAATGATTGAGAGGTTCCAAAGCTGCACTGCCGAATGCAGTAGCCACTTGTCACATGTGACAGTTTAAATTTAAATGAATTAAAGTTGAATCCCATTGAAAAATACAATTCCTCCGTCATACTAGTTACATTTCTAGTGCTCATCGCCACTTGTGGTCCCTGGCAGCTGTATTCAGCAGTGCAGATATAGAACATGTCCATCATCACGGAAAGTTCTGGAGGACAGTGTTGCTAAAAAAGCATGAATTCAGTATTGTTTGTTGTTTATTCTAAGTGGAGAAACAGTGCCTTGGGAAGCCAAGTAGGACGAAAAGTCAGAAGGAGATCTTAGGACCTACCGTCCATGAGGGGCAAAGCCTGGTCAGTATTTCCCTGGTGCCCAAGAACATCAGTTCACTCTGGTTAGACTGTAACTTCCAGCCTGGCTGTGTTTTCATCAGGTTATTTTTTCTTCAGCAATTAGCATAAATGCCACCTTACAGTGACATACTATTTCTAATAGAACATTCTGCTACGCAGGTTTCTAGTTTATAAGGTAGCTTCACTCCCTTTCACTTGCGTGCTGCTCATGATAAGTGTAAGAAGGGCAACATGAGTCCCATTTAAGAACATGAGAAAATGACTGCTCATTCATAACGGAAGAGTTACATGAATAATTAAGCAGCCATAAAAAGAACGTACTAGAGCAATACCTGTTGATTTGGAGGGATTTCCCCAAGGTAACTTTGATCCAGAACAGCAGGTCTGGGAAAGTGTGCCTAACATTACAGTGGTTATTTTGATGTTTGCTTCCTGACCCATTCCTCACTCTTCCCCTTTCTCCTTTGCTGTGCGAAGTGGCAGACCCTGGAGGATTGTATCCAGGTTCCTGTCAGGTGGCTTCCAGTGTTGCATTCAGCCAATGGGAGTCACGGTGGATTTTTGCAGGATGCAAGCAAGAGCAGAGTCAGGACATCCACCTTGGGCAGATCTTTGGTGGCAGCAGTGTCTCCCCTCCATGGCTCTGGCCTCACTGGACAGTTTCCACTAGGTGACCATGCTGCTGGGACGAGATGACATCGCTTCATTCCTTTGCACCCACAGCTAAGGGCTGGTGGCAGTCCACTGCTCTCGCTAACCTCTGGGCTGCCTCACCATCCCCTGTCAGGCTTCTTAGCTTTCCTGTCACCAGTGTGACTGGTCTCCTGCATTCAGGTCTCTCTGTCTGAACTATCTTAGAGCTGTTTCTGTTTTCTTGATTGTGTCCTGACTGAAACAAATATAATCTGTGTAAACAATGATAATCAATACAAAACGAGTCTATGTGTCGTACATGTGCATGTGTGTGATTATGTGAGTATGGAGAACACCACAAAAGGACAAGTTCTGGGTGTTTAATGTGGACTCTGGGGATGGGAGTGAGTGCCTGTGAGGGCGGAGGGGTTGGAAGAGAATAAGGGTGACACTAACCTAAAAAGAAGGAACAAAGACTGCATTAAGAATGCATGCTATGACATGTATGCATTTACGTGAAATCACATGTGCATATAAGAGAGATGATAAAACCAGCTGGAGCAGTCTGCTGACCTGTCCATACGTCAGTGAGTGGTGGAGCTGGAACCCCAACCCAGATCTTCTGACTCCAGATCGGGGTTCCGCATAGTGCTTGAGAACCCAGATTCTGGAGCCAGGCCACCAGTGTCCATGATCGTGGCTCCATGACTTACCGCCTGTGCACCCGTGACATGGTGGCCTCATTGCCAAAACAGGGATAATGATAGTGACTACTTCTTAGACTTGTTGAAAGAGTTAAATGAGTTAATATTTCCAAAACAGTTAGTTCTGTACTTGGCACATGGTAGGTCCAACATCAGTGTCAAGGGGATGTTTTCCCTCTACATCCCTTAGTTATATTAAAAATATCAAGAAATTTTGTGTGAATATTGCTTCCATTGTTTTAATTTCTGCCTTTGCACTTTGAGAAGCAGGCAGTTGTAAGGTCTGATCAAAGGACTCAACCCAACATACGCAAAATAATGTCTTTGCCAAGGGACTAAAAAAAAAAGAAATTAGAATAGAATTTCACATTGGGGAATTTATCTTAGTGAAATAAAGCTAAGTATGGAAACAGCTTTATGTACAAATGTGTTTATGGCTGCATTTTCATAACAGCAAAAGACTGGGAGCCACCTAAATGTCTTACCAGGAGGGATTAGTTAAGATAACTGTTAAATATCTTCTTGATGGAACACCGTAAACTTGTACAATTGCTTAAGGAAAGTAGGCAATAACACGTTAAGTACTCTTACTGTAGTGTTACGAATTTTAAATTATACACATTATGATTATACAAGAATAAATTTTTGCATGGAGAAAGGCTGGAATGACATATACTTTTATAACGAAGGGAAAAGATCCTATACAATGTTATGCTGAGCAGTCAGAGACTGATGTGAGGCGAAGCTTTTCCAGTCACTGGCGGTTTGATGCTGGTCTCCAGGCCTCTGCTGATATGTACACGCCAGTCTTCTCTTTGGGGAGGGACACAGGGGTTGGAGGTAGTGCACCGGGCTGTGTCTTTTTCATGAGCTGGTGTTTCGTTGGAATGTGCGTGTGCAGGGGGACATCTCTCTGGTCAGGGGAAGGCTGTTCCTAGATTTGTGGAGTGGCCAGGGCAGGGATGGAGGGAATGGAAAGAAAATTCCTGACCGTCTTGCATACCTTTTTCTTTCTGCCCACAAGAGAGGTTTATCTCAGAGTCAGGCCCAGAGTGCCAATCAAATCAAGCCAGAAATCCCTCCTGCCATCAGCAATCCAGATGACCCTGCTTAAGCGCTGGGTCAGAGCATGGGGGCAGACTTAGGGTTGCCTCTCTCCGAGCACTTACTATATTTGGCTTTATGCTTGTGTAATATCTTCACTGCAACTTTTGAGGACAAGGCAAGGGCAGTGTGTTCTTTTTATGTTTTAAAGAAACTTTATTGAGATATAATTTGTATACCATACAATTCAGTCATTTAATACATACATTTCAGTGATATTTACTCTGTTCCTAGGGTTGTGCAACCATCACTACTGGTTAATTTCAGAACTCCGTTATCATCCCCAGAGAAACCCTACTAGCAGTCACTCCCCACTACCCTTTTCTTCAGCCCCTGACAATCACTCGTCTGCTTCCTGTCTCTGGGGATTTTCCTATTCTGGACATTTCAAACCAATGGAAACATACAGTTTGTGGCTTTTTGCAAGTCGTAGCATTCATTCCTGTTTTCATGAAGCTTAACAGTCATTTGACAAGTGATCACATGAATAAATAAATAATGGTAAATTACGGAACTTATATGAAGGAAAGATAAGATTATATTTAACCTGGGAGAGGAGGGATGTCTTCTTTGGTGAGGGAGCATTTAGGACTCGTCCTGAAGGATGCGTAGCCACTAGCCGGGGGAGGGACAGAGGGACATAGGGTTAGTGTGTTAAGACATGCCAGTGGCAGGAATAGAAACACGCATGGTAATTTTCAGGAAAGGAAAAAAGATCGTTGTGGCTGGGGCATCGTGAACAGGGTTGTGAATGACACATTTTGACTGGTGACTGACTGGTGAATTAGGCAGGGGCCAGGTCATAGAACATCTTAATGGGGCTTGAAAAGGGTTTTTTAATTTAATCTCAAGGGCAATAGAAAGTGATTAAAGCAGGGAAATGTTAAGATTCAGTGTTTGTTGACGACAACAACAACAATGACATCCTGGAGACTGCAGAGAAGGGAGACCAATTATAGGAGAGTTTTTAGTAAAGCAAGCCCAGAGGAAAGCTGATGGTGGTCAGACGAGGGCAGTGGCGGGACAGATGAATGGGCCGGAGGTTTATATTGGAGGCAGAACCTACAGGATTTGGCCATTGGTTGGATTTAAGCAACGAGGGAAAGGAGAAGGCTGGGGATGACTCCCCCTTTTCCTGGCGTGAGCCACTGCCTGGATCAAAGAGCCACTTACTGAGATGGATAAAGCTGGAGGAGGAGCCGTTTGAGGGCTCGGGGCTGGGAGTATCAAGAGTTCAGTGCTGGGCATAATAAGTTTCAGATGCTTATGAGACATAGCATCTCATCCATAGTCCTTTTGAAGCCCAGAAGAGAGGCCTTGGCTGGAGATGCTTATTTGAGAGCCTTTGGCACATAAAGGGCTGTGGGACGTTTGAGATTGCCAAGGGAGAAAATGATGAGTGAGGAGTGAAGGGGGCCCGGGTCCCAGCCCTGATGAACTCCGATCAGGTTCAGATGGAGAAGTGCCAACAAACTGGGCTGGGGAGGAACAGCCAGAGAGGCGGAAGGGGAGCCGGGAAGGTGGGGTGTGGAGTCACAGAAGCCACGAGACGACAGTGTTTCAAAAAGGAGGACACAGCTGCTGGGAGGGCTAGTTAAGACTTTGGTAGTAATGTGAATTTTGGGATGTGCCTGTTAATAGTGGATTTCTCAGAGTGTGGGAGGTAGGAACTAGATGAGGAAGTTGCAGAATAAAGGCAAAATGAGGAACTGGAGGTAGGATGGACAGGCAGCTCTTTGAGTAGCTGGGCTGTCAAGGGAAAGTCAGGGAGTAGGGTAATCTTTGGGTCAAGGAAAGTTTTCCAGTTTTAATGATGGCTTCTTTGCTTTTATTTTAAGACTGGAGACAATAGAGCCTGTCTGGGTGCTGATGGAAAGCAGGCTGAAGATACCTGGAGGAGTGGGAGGCAGTTTGGATGTGATCAGTTCCCAACAAGGTGAGAAGCGGAGGGATTCAGAATCCGTGGTGCTGAGTTGGGCTCTTTCAGGCTGGAGCGACTGTAAGAGGAGGAGGCCAGGAGATGGGTGGAGACGCAGACGGACGAGGGGACGCAGTGGTGAGCAGAGGCAGGCATTCAGCTTCTGGTGGTTTCCTTATGGAGGGAGCAATGAGAGTCTTTGGAAGTGAAGAGCTGGGTAAATCTGCCAGAATTACGAGAGGGGCAGATTGTGAAGAAGGGGCAAAATAATCGTTGTGGGGGATGGGAGAGAAAACTCCCTACAGAGACAGTAAAAAAAGAAAAGAAAGAAAAAGAATATCCAAAGTTCTTTGCTTGTCACTCACTCGTACAAATGCTCCCTATTACACACCAAGATGAATACGATATGTTTCCTGTCTGCAAGCTGCTTACCGGGGCCACGGTTGCAAATGCTGGACATAATTTACGTGTGAGTCATGCTGAAATGGAAGAGTGCAGCGTGGACTCTGGAAGAGAGGAGAGGTGGCTGAAGGCAGGGTAGTCTGGGCACTGGGAGGCACTGGTGATGGTTGTGGAAGGTTCCTTGGAGAAGGAACACCTGAGGGAGCTGAGCTCAGAACCGAGTTAGTCAGACAAAAGCCTGGAAAGGGGAGACAGCAGGATGGCTTGAGAAACTCCAACCACAAGGGTGGAGTGTAGGCGGGGGTGGGTCGTGGTAAGCGATGGGGCTGAGGGTGGGACAGAGACCAGATCACGGAGGCAGAGTACGTAACAGGGAGATTGGATTGCCTTCTGTATGTGCAGGTGAGCCAATGCAGGGCTCTGTGTTGGGTAGCAGTTGGATTTGCCTTCTTGATAGATCACTCTGGCTGTTGTGATGAGAAATTTGAGAGTAGAGGGTGTGACTGGAAGGGGACCATGGGGTTATTACTACTAAGCCAGCACAGATCAGAGATATAGAAGAATACAGAAAGATGCCACTCCTAGGTTCCCTTTTTGGTTTCTAAACCTAGAAAAAGAAGATGCTTTATTTATTGCTGGGCAAAGAATATTCCACATGCTTTAGGACAGTATCTCATTCTTGCAAGGAATTGCCTCCAAGATGGGGTTCTAACTGTATCTTCAGCTGGCTTAATCTACTGTTTTATAAGATTGGTTGTTTCTGGAGATGAGATTTATGATACATGAAAACCAGTAAATCCTCACATCTACTATAAACTAGTTCCTTGGTCAGAAGCAATGTCATAGGATACATTCATGGTGAACAGGCATTCAGTAAGGTCAAAGATAATGTTGGCAAAAGCATGGTGAGCAGCAAAGCATATATAAGTCCAGAATAAATGTCTTTTCTAGTGAGAATTTCCCTTTTTGTGGGGGGGGGGTGGTGGTGGTGGTGGTAATTAGGTTTATTTATTTTAATGGAGGTACTGGGATTTGAACCCAGGACCTCATGCATGCTAAGCACACACCCTTCCCCTGAGAATTCCCCTTCTTGACGGCAGAAGGTCAATGTGCTAAAACCGCCACTAGATGGCAGTCTTGGCCACTGGGGACATAGTACTATACTGGGGGCACAGGGTTGGGTCCTGCTGTTGGCAAACTGGGCACTCAACTGTTCAACCTCTGGAGAGAATTTGCATTAGGGTTTCTGTAACTTCTAAAAAAACTTTATGATAAAGATAAAAATTATCACCCTGTATTGATTTTTGGATATATTCATCCTAGCAGGGCATATTTTTGGTTGAGAATGATTGCATTTTTTTATTCTCTATCTTCACTAGCCAGAATATTTTTGTGAAACTTCGTAGTTTCAAAGCAAGTTCATTTTTAAATAGAAAATAGTATCAATCAATTTCCCTCCCAAGATTTTTTAATGCCCACAGAGGAAAGTTTGTGTCCTCCTACTGTGTTTAGTTTTGTTGGCTTTAGCTACTGCTCAAGAACTTATCTGTGGAGTTTTTAAAGAACTGATGACCATGTGCCCTGATCTTCAGTCCTTTGGGTTCTAACAGGTAATCTAGGAGTTTTCATAAAGATATTTCAGTGATTCGTAGGGACAATGAGACATACTGTTCTGAAAAAAATCCAGTAGATATGATCACTGTTGTGAGTATGAGCTTGGTTGTGTGACTTCAGATAGGGCTCCAGGCCTCAGGAACCTTAACTGTGATTTATGGAAATTGGTCTATGCCAGTGGTTTCCAGTTCTAACAGATGGAACAACACCTGTAAGTGGTAAATACTTTGAAGTTCTCCTTGATACGGCTGAACTTCAACGTTATCTTTGTGGTCCTGAGATAAAATTCATATATAGCATAAGCCACCAATATGTACAACCTTAAAACATCTATATAATATCCTAAGTGTGTTATGGAAAAGAAACAAAAAAGGAAGTAATTAATCAAAGAATGATGTGTTTTCAATATGTAAACAACTAGTCATCAGCTATATCAAAAGAGAATTAAAGTAATCAGTTGTCTTCATCCATTTGGAGAATTACTGTGAACATAACAGGTATAAACGCAGGTGGATTAGGTATGTGGAAAGGTGATTCAGATGCTCTGAGAAGTGTTGCTGTTGATAACATTATTTTGCAAAATGTTGACCATCTCATGGTAAAGTTCTGAACTCACGATCAAGTTCTGAACTAAATTAAACTCGATAAAGTTCTGAACTGGTATCAAATCTTTTTGTTTTCAACTTCTCTGTGCCGCCTCCCCCTTTTGGTCTTCTACAGACAACGATGCTGCATCTTTTTGGAGGATACAATCTGATCATTTCCTCAGTTTAGTCACTGAGTTTAATTTATTCTACTTATTATAATTACTAACATATTAAGACTTATTTATGACATTTGTGAACATGAGTGTGTTTTCTATTTTCTATGCTTCCTTATTTATTTTTCCTATTCTGACTTTTCTATTTTGCTATCATTTATTTGAAAGAACAAGAATTTTTGTTAGTTTTTTCTGTTTTCTACTGGTGAGAAGCATACATTCTATTTCTGTATTTTCTGCCAGTTATATTCTTACTTACTCAGAGCCATCCATACGCTCATTTCCCCCTATCAATATCTAAGGCTTATCGCTAACAATGTCTTCACGTCAGACAGAATAAGAACCTCACTGGACTTTCAGCTTTTTTGGTCTCCTCTCCTGCTCCAGGTCTCACAATTTTAAGTATTATTTAAGATTTTATTTCCAGGTAGCTAATCAATATATATTTTTGTAGTTAGATATTTCTTTTCTTTTAACATATTTCTTTCTTTATCCCATTGCTTCCCTTTGGGTTAATTTTTTTTTTTTGCTGGAATACTTTTAAGTCCTGTTTTGACTGAAAATATCTTTATTTTATCCCCCACAGTCATCATGAAAATGTAGAAGTTATTTTTTTATTTTCCACTAAATCTTTTGTGAAGGTAGATGCTTACCTGACTCTTATTTTGCTTTTTTCCCCTCTGTAAACTTTTAGATTTTTCTGTTTTTGATATAAATTCTGATATATCTGGGTGTGGGTTTGTTTATTTATTTCTATTTATTAAAAATATTATTATGTATCCTTGGTAGGCATTCTATAATCGTTTTCAATTTGTATTATAATTATTTTTAACTATTAGGAAATTTCTTGGTTATTTTTAACTATTAGGGAATTTCTCGGTCTTCAAATATTGCCTCTCCTACAGCCTCTTTTTCTTGTCCTTTTTTGGATTTTTATTAAGTTGCTATTGGCAGTTCTGCTTCTGACCTAGTATTTCTTAACACTGTATACCTACCTTCCATCTCTTCATTCATTCTGTTTTCCTGTTTTTTTTTTTTTTTTTTTTTTTTTTTTTTTTGTCTCTAATCTTACAAATTTACCCTTTGGCTTTTCCAAGTCCATCTTTCATTATGTATATCCAGTTTTTTATTCTGACAAACAAATTTTAATGGCCACTGTATTGATTTTCTGTTATTGCTATGACAATTTACCACAATCTTAGTGGCATGGGTTCATCATCTTGCAGTTCTGTAGGTCAGAAGTCTGACTCAGGTCTCACTGGGTTAGAACCAAGTTGTGAGCAGGACTGTGTTCCTGACTGGAGTCTTTTGGGGAGAATCTAGGGTTGAGATCCAAAATATATATAAAGAACTCATACAACTTAATAGTGAAAAAGCAAACAATTCAATTTAAAAATAGACAGAAGAGCTGAATAGAAATTTTTCCAACAAGACATCCAAATGACCCACAAATACACAAAAAGATGTGTAACATCACTAATCATCAGAGAAACGCAAATCAAAACCACAGTGAAATAGGGCTCCCCTAGGCTCGCATTATGCTTGTGGCAGAACTCAGGTCCATGTGGTTGTTGGACTGCGGTTCCTCTTTCCTTGCTAGCTGTCATCGGGGTATAGTTCTCAGGTTCCAGCAGCGGCTCACATGCCTTGGCCTGTGCGTACCTTTGTCTGTAAAACTGGCAACATCCACTGAATCCTTGTCATGACTCCCCCCCCTCTCTCTCTCTCGCTCACAGAATTTAATGGATTTTTAAGGGCTCATTTAATTAGATTGGACCCACTTGTATAATCCAGGATAATCTCCCCATCTCAAGATCTGTAATCTTTTTTCCTTCTTTTTTTTTTAATGGAGGTACTGGGGATTGGACCCAGGACCTAGCGCATGCTAAGCAGGCACTCTGCCACTGAGCCATACCCACCTTCCTCAAGATCTGTAACCGTAATCATATCTGCAAAGTCCCTTTTGCCTGGCAATGTCACATATTCACAGATACTGGGGATTGGAATGTGGCCACCTTTGAGGGATCACTATTCATCTTAGTACAATCATCTGGTCTTGCTTTGTGTTTTCAATATCTACTCTTACCTCTCTGGGATTATTACAATGGCTGGGTTTTAGCTTTCTTTTCAGCCTCTTTAGTTAGAATGAATTACTACGATATAGGGCATTTGACTTACAGTCTTTCTCATGTAGTGCTCAAGCTTTTAACATAAAGTGTTTCGCTGGGAGCTCACCCACAGGAACTTGAGATTTTCATGTGAAGAGTGTGTCTGCATGTGTGGATGTGTGTGTGTATTAGTAAAAGCTGTGATCCAAGCTTGTGGTTTTCTCAGTAAGGCTGGAGGTTCGTCAGGCTCTGCCTTGCATTTGAGGGTCGCCCAGCTGAAGGCCTCTCCTGAAGTCTTGTGTGAGACTGGTTTGGGTTTTTGAGCCACTCTGCCTCTAGCTGGCACTATTATAGCTGCCCCACTCACCCTCCTCCAACCCCCACGGAGGCAGTGCTATTTAGGGGATTGAAGCTTGAGGCAGACAGGTTGCTTTGTAGGGCCCTCTGTTGCAGGACCTCGAGGCACAGTCCTGTCCCTGGCAGTGGCGGACAGGCTCAGTTCAGCTCTCTGGCCTGGGGGTCTGTATTGGAGCTCCCTGTCCAGCCGGTGCAGAGCATCCAGAAACCTCGAACTACCCTTCTGAGTCTGTGGCACTCTGGTCCTCTCCCTGTTTCCCTCTCACTCCAGGCTTCCTCTATGTCCTATACGAGGTCCACTGGCTTCAGGTGTCATCACATTTTCCCCAGCTTTCTCCCAACTTTTTGAATGCAGCTGGATATGTTCTCCACCTCTACAGGTCTTTTCTGACGTCTTCCATGGCTGGTGCGTGGTGAGAGATGCAATGTAAACCGTACTCCCTTCAAAACACCTGAGCAGTGTCTAACTCTACCCGCCTTTGCAATGGGGACTGTATATCCATCTAATGCTTTCAAAACCTACAAATCTTCCTACTTGGAAGCGAGAGTCTATGCCCTGTCTAGTCCTAATGACTCACTGCCAATTAGGGCTCTTCCAGCTGCAAGGGGTAGAAACATCCCAATTTGGCTCAAACAAAACTGGAATTTGTTAGTTCCCATACTTGAAAAATCCAGGAATGATTCTATCTTCAAGCACAGGTGGATTCAGGGGCTCACAGGATGTCACTAAGAATGAACCTTACTTTCACCACCTCTTGGCTCTTCTCTGTTGGTTTTAATTCTGAAGCACGGGTGTTACATGCTGGTAGCTCCAGCAAAAAACTGAGCATGCTCACTTCAGACAGTCGTGGCAAAAGTGTCCTTACATCTCATTGGCTCTGACGGGGTCATGTGGCCAGGAGGTTGTGGTGCTCTGATTGGCTAGACCTGAGTCTCATGCCCCGTCCCGGAGAGGAGGGGATTGTGGTTTCCCAGGAGACGTGTAGGGCGTGAGCACCAGCACTGAGTGAGTATGTGCTGGGAAGAAAATCCTCATCTGTCTGCTAGTTTCACATGCGGAATCAAGATAGATTAAAACACATAAACAAATTTGTGAAATGGGAATAAAATGAGGAAGTACTTTTAGCAATCAAATTGGTGTAGGTAGACAAAGCATTCAAGTCTATATTTGCTCATATGAAATAAAGAAATATGATATCATACCACTTTCTATCAAGAGAGATTATATATGTTCTTTTAATTTATTTACTTTTTTTGGTATATATATTTTTATTGAAGTATAGTCAGTTTACAATGTACAATTTCTGGTGTAGTGTGCAGTGCTTCAGTCATACATGAACATACTATATCCGTTCTTCCAGAGAGACGAAACTTCTGAAATTTACCTCAGGGCAGGCATTTTCCAGGCTCTGCAGCCTCACACACACCTCTGAGTGCCAGGCTCAGAGCCAGGGCCGCAGATGCCCTTCCCAGCCCTCTGACAGTGAAGAAGCCAGTGACCGCGGTGACCGAAGCAGCTCAATCTGACCCAGGAGCCCAGAGCTGAGGGTGCTGCAGAGGTCTTAGGGAGTTCTTCACCTTGCTTCACACTTTGCCTAGCCTTTCACAAGGTGGTCCTCTAGCAGCTTTCCGAGGCTGGTGGGCCGAAGGTGAGTGCCGTGGGGTCTGTACCCAGAGCCAGTTCCTCCGGTGTTACTGCTCCTTCATCCAGGATATAACGAACCACTAGCATTACTGCATTTCTGGGCAGAATGCTTCATATATGTAGGGAGCTCTTAGTTTGCACAGCACTGAATCTTTGTTGTAATAGTAGTGCACACATTACATTGCATTTCAAATTAACTTACGTGCTGTTCCTCATAAAACAGGTGAGGAATTTTCTGTTGATTTTCTTTCTCACATAATTATTCATTTGGTCAATAAATCTTACCACTTCCATTCCTTTCCATCCTATCCCATCATCCCATCTTATCCCAACATCGCATCCCATCCCATCCCATCCCCCGCTTACAAACATTTATTGGGTACCTCTTAAATGCCAGACCTTGTATGGGCTGCTGAGGTACAAGAGGAAACTCCTGTGTCCAGTGCTTTTTTTTTTTTTTTTTTTTTTTGTATCTTTGTATTGAGACATCATAAAGTTGCTGAGAATGGTGACAAAGGACTGGTTTCAGAGACAACAGAAGGGACGCCTGGGGCATCCCACTATTCTCAACCCCAGTTACACTCATCAGCCAGGCCCCAGCCATCCTTGCTTGGTCTTTTGTGAGCCTGACTGTCTATTCCTATCTGCTTACACTGCTCTGTACTCCGTTGACCCCCCAAGTGCCAGAGTAACCTTTCCAAGACAACATTTATGTCACAGCCCCCTGCTGTCTTCTTTCTTTGCTGATGTCCTGCTGCTAAAAAAAAGGTCATTTCAAACCCAAGTGCTCCTCTCTGAAGAAAAGAATAAATGTAAAATTCCATGGCCTGGGGATAGAGCTCAGATAGATGAAGTTTGCAAAATTGCAAAGCAAACGTTTAAAAAATGAATCCTTGTGTTTTGTCCATAAAGACATAAAGCTTTTGCATTTCATAACATACTTCTGAATGTTGTAGTGTAATTGTCTTGAAGCAATCTTTGGTGGCAAATTTCAATCCCTGCACATACTCCACCACTTGTCTAAAAAATTTGACCCATTCGAAATATGCATCTGTTCTGTGGCTTCTCACACCCTCTGACTCCCCACTGGGTATTCCCAGGGACATAGGAAATCTGAGAAACTGAACTTAAAGAATTAAAACCAAAATTCTTAGCCTAGCTGTCAGGGCCTCCAGAAAGCGGCCCCCCTAGCTATTCAATTGCTTTCTCCAAACCCATCTCAGAAATGCCCAGTCATGGTGGTCAAGTCACATGCCCTGAGGAGGGCCGTGCCTTGACCTTCAAGGGTGTGGTTTGCTACCCCCAAAGGCTTGTCAGTTTGAGCAAGTAAAGCAGTTTTCCCACAGTTAAATCCCATTACCCACGGAGGTTAGGGGACCAGTGCTTTTTTTCTTCCTTTCCCACCCCCTCTCCTCCCCTCCCCTCCCCTTCCCTTTCCCCCTTCCTTTCCCAGCTTCCTCTTTTCCGTTCTCTCTTCTCTTGCTTCCTCTCTCCCTCTTCCTTCCCCTCCTCCTTTTTGCAAAAAACCAGGCATAAATATTTCTCTGCTGGTCAGTTATGAAAGTCTTCCTACCACTCTTTTTCCCTACCCTCTGTTTGCGTGGAAGTGTAGGGTTATCATACTTCCCAGGTTCCCAGGTTCCCAGGTTGCATAATTACTGATACCACTCCTTTCACTCTCAGAAATGTCTGGGTTTGGATGGCGAGTTACAGCACAGCCCTCCTGTCATGTGAGCTTGTTGTTCCGACTGAATATATTGTGGGGGTTGGGAACGTGGATGAGCTCAAGTACACGGGCAGGACACTCTGCAGGCAGTGACCCCCACCCCCTCCAAGCACCCAGGACTGCCTCCCGCAGAGTTACAGAGAATGGATGAATCGGTTCAGAATGATCCTTTCTCCCCATGCCCTACTGCTGAGGTTTTAAAATTGCGACTGGAGGTCCCTGCAATCCCAGTGATAATCATCAAAAATATAATAACCTTGTGGATCTTACTATTGTGGATCAGCTAGTAAAAACTTTCCTGTGTGACATGTTGTGTGTGGTCCTTAACATAGTTTTCAATTCTTGATGGAAGTGGGTTTTGCTAGCCTGAACAATAGTCTAACAAACCACCAAATTTTGCTTAATTTGTAACTTTTCAAGCAATTTTGCTCCCACTATCTCACTCTCGTGATAACCTTGAGGTGGAGACTACGGGTGTTATTGTTGCCCATTCTGTGGATGAAGAAACTGAGGCTTAAAGAGTTTTGCCAAGTTGTATCTGGTCACATGGTAAGCTAGTAGCAAATAGGGCTCCTAACATTGTGTTTTCTTTTTAACTAGGCTATGCTGAGATGAAAGATAAAGTCCCCAATTTTAGTAGCTTAAGAGAATAAGACTTGTAAAATCTGCTGTAAGATAGCAGCCTCCCTCCATCTTGAACTGATGTCACTTGGAGCATCAGAATCCCAAGGTCACTGAAGCAGGAGGGCAGAGCAATGGAGGAGGCCCCTGGCTCTTAATGCCTCAGCCCAGAAGGATGCCAGTTACCACTGCCCGTAGCTCTTGGCCGGGACGGGTCACGTGGCCCTGTCCCAGGTAGAAACAAGACTGGAAATCGTACGGGAGCCCCTGGAGGATATGGTGACCCCTGTTTCTTTCACAGCCACCTACATATCAGCCATCTGGGAAATCTTTAGTCAACACACACCAAGGAAATTACTGTATTTTCTGAAACTTGCTTTGACATTACTATAAAATAAAAAAAGTGGGGGAGGACTGAAAGATGAATGAAAATTGGCCAAAGGTTGTTAACGGCTGAAGGTGAGGGATGAATACATGAGAATTTATGATATTTTTCTACTTTTAGGTATCTTTGAAAATCTTTATTAGAAAAATTTTTTAAAAATGAAAGAAATGCTGATCCAGGGGCCCCTTATTTTGTACATCTGAGATGAGACTTGACATGAAGATTTTGCAGATTTTTTCCAGTTTATTCTAATGGTCAAGATATAAATATATATGTATATATTTGTGTGTGTGTATATATATATATATATTTATAGCTGTTAGACTTTTCAGTTCATGAATAATTGATTTGCATTATTTATATTCTGATTCCATGTTGAATATTCCTTAACCTGGAGTCTTTTTAAAACTGATAGATAGTCTTGATATTGTCACAAAATGAAATGGAAAAAAAAAATAAAACTCTGCTGAGGTCAAAATATTCAGTCCTCTCCATCTCCGTGTTTTGGAAATCAAACGGTGTGGTTGATTTAAAGGGGCCACAGTGCCTTTGCAGCTCCTGCCATTGAGAGTGGGCTCTGTTTTCCTACCCTTGGATTTGCACTGGCCTTGTGGCTGCTTTGGCCAATAGAAAGCAGCAGCAAGGACAGTGGGAATTCTAAGCCTAGGTCCAGGCTTCTGTTCTCACCCCCTACTAACCAGCTGCCCTGGGAAGAAGCCCACGCTAGCTTGTTGGAGGCATGTGGCCCAGCCGACAGCCACACCAGCCACTCGGCATGTGAGACCACATACACCAAACGAGCTGCAGCTGTGCCTTCAGACACCTGTCAGTCAGCAACCCTAAGTGGGACCAGCACAGGAACCGCCCCTCTGAGCCCAGTTCAAATTGTTGACCCATAGAGTCATGAGCAAATAAAATGATTGTTATTTTTAAGCTACTAAGTTTTGGAATGGTTTGTCATACAGCAATGGACAACTGATCAGATAAGATAGTGTTATACCCACAGGCCCTCAAGGCAATGGTTAAGATTTTAAAATGTGTTTTTTCTTTTTTTGAAAGGTTTTTTCTTTTCTTTTTCTTCTTTCTTTCTTCCTTCCTTTCTTCCTTTCTTGTTTCTTCCTTCTTTCCTTCCTTCCTTCCTTTTCTTTCTTTCTTTCTTTCTTCTCTCTCAATTCTTGAAAATCTCTAGGCTGCATATTTTAGAGATAATAAGAATGAGTCTCAGAAGTCTCAGAGCTAAATATATATATATATCAAACTCTATTTCCTTCCAAGGGGAACTGATGTCCTTTATTCACTCAGCTTTAGCTTTATCTGCTTTTATGACGTCTGAATTGCACAAGGATGGGATTTAATTTTGGGCTTGGAACAGAGTTTACATTGACATTGAGGGAGTTTTCCTGAGAGATAAACATTCAAGGAAGCACATATTGTAATTCAAGGGAAGGCGTGAGTTTCAAACTCGTGTGATTTCAAAAGCGGCAGAGTTTAGGCACTGAAGCATTAACTTACTCCCCTGGTGCTGTGGATGGTATTGACCTCTTCTGGGATTAACCCAAGAGCTCTGTGAGGCAGGGATGATATTCGATGTTCGCTCCAGAGGTGATGAAAATAAGATTGTCTGAAAAAACTGTCTGACTCGTGCTAGTTTCTTTCCATCACAGTTGGGAGAGGTATAATGTTCTGCAAGATTACCCCGAGGACCTAGATTTTAATGAAGCAAACCTTCCCTTTCCTCATATCCATCCTCAGTGGGTCAGACAGAGAACCACTGTGTCCCAACCATTCTGTTCTGTGTCTTTTTTGCATTCAGAGAAGTTTGAATGAGAAACTTGCATTCCAGATAGAGCTCTGTATGTGTCCTGAAGCAGAGTAAGGGTGTCGTGACTTCCTGAACTACACGAAAGAGTCTGAGCATCATTGACAATGACTTGCTAAACCGCTGTTTTTAAGGTTAAGGTGCCTTTGCTACAGGTTACTCTTGCCTGTGAGAGGCAGTCTAAACAGGAATCATGAATTAAAAGGTATCACTTTGAGGGGTGCCTTTCATCTTTAGAATGCTCCTGTATCTAGTAGAGTTTACAATCCAGAATCTTTGACCCTAAGTAATCATTTTCAAAATATATTTTAGCCAAGAATAACTGTTTTTCTCCTGCCCCTCAAAGGCTATATTAGTTTATTTTAAAGCAATGTTGTTCACATCTTTTCTACTAAAAAAAAAAAAAAAGTCATGAATGGGAAGAAAGACATTTGCTAGGAGAGAAGGCTGAGCACTGTATGAGGGGTTGAATGGATAAGACAGGCAATTTATTCAAACCTGGGAGCCTGCTGACAAAGATGTGCTTAAAGCAGCAGAGAAATCCACTGAGAAGATTCTGACTAGCTGCTTCTCTGGGCAAGACCCTGAACCCAGAGCTGCTATGATTCCAAAAATAATGAGACATAGCCCATCCATCCTTGGGAACTTAACAACCTCCCTAGACATGGAAGACATAATGCATCCGAAAGGTTCAGAGCAATGCAACAGACAAATAAAAACACAGAACAGATTGAGACGCCAATAGTGCATGAGCAACATGAGTGTATGGTTTTTGCTGCAAGATCTTAGATGCAGCAGAGATTGTTGAAAGGCTGGGCCTCAGGGAAGGTCATACACATTACGCAGCTGGGACAACTTTTGGATCCTGAAGAATGAACAGGATTTGGAGAAGCTGAAAGGGATGGGGGAGGTAATTCAGTTTGGAACAAGATAGAGGGAAATTGGTACATGGGGTGACAAAGAGGCATGACAACATGTGACATGAAGCACATTTTGTAGACAGCATCGAAGAGTTTAATTAGAATAGAGTGAAGGTGGATGTTGATAGATTGTTGAGTGATGAGCTGTATTTGAACTTGACTGTGGAGGCTTTTGGTAGTTAAGGAGTTTGATCTATATTCTGCTGGTAATTGGGGTCTTGTATAAATCTTTGGATGTCTTTAAACATTTATTAGGTTGCCCCAAAGACTGAGGACCATGTGAGGTCTTGATAAATGGACAGATACTTTCTGAACGGTTATAAACTGAAATAAGATGCACCACTCTTCCCACCTTTGGACTAAAAAAAAGTGATCAGAAGCCCAGCTAGTCCATTAATTAGGGTCAGGTTGAGTACGTCTCCACCAAAATATGAACTTGGTCCTATAATCTAAAGTCAGGTTTCTCTTATGTAAAACTGGGCAAAAAGAAATTGAACCCTAATCTTCACCATACTCCTCCATCCAGACACACTTTTGTGTACACAAACATACACACGTGTGCACTCCAAGGTGATACACAAAATATTTAACATTTGGAAAGTAATATAATACGTGTATGTTACATATAATACATGTATAATGGGTATGTATTACAACATTGCTTACTGAGCCATTTAAAATGAGGTGGCTATTCATCAAATCATTCCATTAATTTCCAAATAACTTGTTGATTATCAGAGATGGTGATGGTAATATTTGTTTGAAGTGGCTGTTATCCAAAAAATAGTGGCCTGGTCTGCACCTTTATTTGATGATGAAGGAAGCTACATCAAACTGTTCCAAGACTACTTCATTGAATTGAGAACATTTAGGTCTTTGGTGACCAGGTTCTTTGTGGTGGCCAGAGGCGAATGGGTGCTCAGCTTGCGCTTTGTGACTTGGTACACACCTGGGTGCGAGGGCTTTCCATGGAGCCTGGGTCTGGAGATCCTGTGTTGCCTCTCTCCTCTCCCTATTGCCCTCCAAAGGTGGCCCTCTGAGCCGGAGGCAGAGATGCATACACCCCTGCTCCCTCGTGTGCGCCAACCAATATGAGCCTCGTGACCATGAGGGTTGTGCTTAATGATGTTGCACAAGAAGTGACTGGGGCAAGGCTTTTCACTTTCCGAGCAAGGAACGAGGGCTCCCCTTCTGTCTTGATTCCAACAGGAAGGATCTGTGCTTGTAGCAATGAGTTAAACAAAAAAATCTTCCAGTTGTTGTAAGAGAGGATGCGGGCACAGTCAAACCTCTATTTTCTTAAGTCAAGGGCTGGCAAAAGTGTGCCGTGGTGAATGTGGACAATCCTAGCAGTAGAGAGGGCATCTGTGTCCCAACAGAAGAGAAGAGAATGAAGACTAGATAAGCTTCAGCCTCTTTTAGAGATTCTCACCATTTTTTTTTCAATTAGGAGACTATGTTCAAAACTCAGTTACCTATAAGTGTGTATAGAAAATGGAATGCAGTTTGCTGTATAGAATAGCTTGAACTAATCTGTCGTCTTTATAAAATCCCAAGTAAAATAATCCTCTTTGGATATTGTTTAATATAAATACATGGGTTAGGTAGACCCTTGTTACTATAAATGTCAAGATCAGGTGAAACAGGTAAGCAGCTCCCATTTCAGCATTCTGTAACCATGACGTCTGTTATCACCTGGGCACACTAAATATGTAACTAAGATAACCCAGGATTATCTTGGTTCAAGATAGAGAGGTTCAATCCTCAAAATTCATAGTGATCACCAAAGGAGGTTGTTAAAAGTACAGATCTTGGGTCTCACCCAGGAAACTCATATTCAGCTGGGAAGGGCTCTGGAACTTTCATTTTTAGCAAACGCCTAAGGCATGCTGCTGCCCATGTGACTCTGTGTACTATACCTTAAGAAACACTGACCTAAGGCTCTTTGTTTCAGGAGATTGTAATTGCAGATCTTTTGAATGAAGGAGGGAGTTGATGAAGGGTGCAGGGTGGAGGGAAGGTAAAGATGGAATTGTTGACATCTAAATCAGGAAGTGAAAGCTTCAGTATAGCTTCTATCTTCCCAAGAACTGCCCAAACATGCCACAGTTTGTCAGAAGCTGTATGAAACGAGAAGCTTCTGCAGTTAATTTCTCACAAATTTACAATCAGATTAAGACTGAGGTCATTATGACAGAGACAGCAGGCAGGGAGAGGAGGGGGAGTGGTGGTGTCATCCTGCCATTCTCTTTACTTCCCAAACTATTACCATTTATGAGTGAAATGAACACACTGGCAATTCTGATTCTCCATCATTAACCAAGTAGTTAAATTTAATAAACTCCCAGACTAATCCAGACAATTGGTGGCCAACTAGAAACTTTCTCATCAAGTTCTTGCATTATATTTACTTTTATAACATGATGATGGATTCAGAGTCAATTACGATGCTAGAGAATACTACGCATGAGTCAGAAGACATAAGCTTAATTTACATGTAGCAACATGGGTGGATCTCAGAAACAAAAGGCTGAAAAAAGTAAGGTACGGTCTTAGACTGCACCTGATGGAGACTGATGGAGAAGACTGACGGAGAAACACCGTTTATGTGCACAACACGTATGCACAAAAACAATGCTACCTATTTTTCCAGCCTGAGTACATATCTAACTAACACTAGGAATGATGGAAGGAATAGAAATACATGCATTAAATAGACTAAACTGAGTGCCTATGTTGGAGAAAGGGAAACCGAGATTGAAGATAGATGGTAAAGGGGAAAATCAATAAATTAAATCAAACCAAAGTAAGACCTTGCCACAGATCAGTGATGATGGTGGACCTTGAGCTGAGCAGTATTATGGACTCAATTTTGGGTCTCTGAAGGACAAAAGGAAAAATGTTAAAGACTTGCTCCCTGTATTTCTGGAATTGCAGTTTAGTTGGAGTTATATACATGAAATAAATAAAAGATGTGATCAAGAGTTAGATAGGTGGTACCAGTCAATACTATGATAGCTCAGAGAATAGAAAGATAAAAAAAAAAGGAAAAAAAATTACAGAAAATTTTAAGGCAAAAGGAAAGGCAGAAACAAATGTTCTTTGGTGTCTACTAGTGGTCCTCAGATGCATTCCCTTGTGTGACCGTCTTTGGAAGTCCCTTACTTTCATTGTTTTCTCAATGATCTGCAGGAATTAACACCGGTATAGATCCTCCAGGTCTAGCCCGGTTCCCAAAGACTATTTTGTTTGCTTTGTTCTTTTCCATATGCATAGGAAATATGGTTGAACTGTGCTTATGTAAGAAAAATGTTATTTTAACCTAATTTATTTCTTCTTATTCCTTTTTTTTTCACACTGATTTTTTTCAGTGCTCAGACTCTGTAAGGTCAGGCAATATATGAGAAAAATTTCCAATATTAAATTGTGTTCTTCTGTTAAGGTAATGCTAACTGCTATAGTAGATCAGCCTCCAGTGTCAGAGGCTTAAAACTTAAAATTCATATCACAGTATGATGATGGTTTTCCTGGACTCCTGCCTGACGCAGTGCCTCTCCTCCACGCAGTGATTCAGGAACCCAATTTCCTTCAATCTTCAATCTTCGCCATGTTATATATATGACTCTCAGTTTTCCCCAGGGGCCTTTTCCTTTCCAACCAGCTGAGAGAGGAAAGAAGATGGAAGACTATGTTTGGAAAATTTTGATGGACCAATATTGGAAGAAGCATTACTTCTTATTTCCATCCCATTGGCTGGAGGTCAGACATAGGGCTGACACGAAGGCTGTGAAAGTAATTTACCTATATGCTCAAGTTCATGAGGAGATGAATTGGCCACATAACTCCTATTTATAGATTAATTTACATCACTCTCTTAGTCATAAGAGGTGTAGGAATGGGAGATGATAAATAGGAAACAGACCTTGACTTAACTTGATATATTTGATTTATTTAATCAGAGGTTGGATAAAGAACCTGGTTATGCCTTTTTAAAGTCTTCTTCACCAACATTCATCGATCATACAATAAAGAAATCCACATAAATAGGACAATGGTGGGAAGAGGGAGGGCTAGCAAACCTTTACCCGAAAAACAATGTGGTATGTGGCCAACAGGGGCACTCCTCCTTAAGCTGCCTTTTTTTTTTTTTAATTTTAAAAATTTATTTGATTTCTTTTTTATTAACCCAGATTAATTTTGTTTTTTAGTTTTATTAATTTTTTAAAATATATTTTTATTGAAGTGCAGCCAGTTCAGCTGCCTTTACTGACTTCTCTGAGCCAATAAATATCTAGATGCCTGAATCTTCCAGTCTTGATTAAATTTTATAGATTGGCTTACCCTGACCTGCCCACAGGGACTTGTCTGGCCCTTTACGCCTTAGCTGATTTCCTGGACTCCACATCTTGACAGCCCGAATTTCTCTGCCTAATTGCTTCAGCTCTAGCCGTGCTTGCATAGACTTTCCTTCCAATGTGTTTGAGGCCATATCAGCTACCCCCTAAGCACCTTGTTCTGACTAGTGGACTATCTGGTGAGTATTATTTTCTTGCTGTCTTCATCTCATTGTGACTCTGCCACACTGATAGTTGGGATTTCTATGTGACATCCCCACAAAAGAGCTTAATATTTTATCCCGTGTGCATTTGTACTTGCTGAGAAGAGTGCTGAGTCATCCAGATACTTCAAACAGAAATTTAAATTTGAATCATGAAAGGAAGGTCTCCCGGGGACATCTGCTCCAGTGTCTTTGACACATGTTTGGGTGTTTGCTCAGCGTATTTGGTAACTGTTCAAAATGCCGTGGAGGGAATGGAGCCAGGTTTCAACTCAGGCCTAGGAAAGTCAATGTGAGTGAATATAAACTTTGTTCCTTAGAAGAACCCAGGGTCTAAAATCTGTATTCGAGTAATCAATTCATGATGCAGATATCAATCATATATCTTTTTCTCACACATTTACACAAACTGATTGATAACATATAGTGCAATGATTTCCTTGCCTTTGATTTATAAAGGCCAGACATTTGCAAATTATAGCCTGCAGTCCAAATTTGGCCCCCTGCCTGTTTTTGCAATAAAGTTTTATTGGAACACAGCAATGCTCATTCTTTCACGTATTGTCTCTGGCTGCTTTCAGGCTCCAAAAGCAGGGCTGAGTAGTTGTAACAGGGACTGTGTGGCCCTCCAAGCCAGTAATACTTACTGTCTAGCCCTTTATAATAGCCTGCTTAATTCCTACCCATCCTCCAAAGTCTTGCTCAAGCCCCATTTCCTTCACGAGGTTGTCCTTGGTCTTCACATTTTGTCTTTTTCTCTTTCCCTCCATGTCAATTCACAGCTCCTTTTATTTTGTGCTTTTAAGGCATTTATGTTGTTGCACTTTGAACTGGAGTTCTTTGTGAATGTTTTGTTTCCCCACTGTGGTTGGTGAGCCCCCAACAATGAGGGCAATGTGGCAACTTTTTGCTTCTCAACAGCAACTAACACGGTGCCTGGAAATAAATAGGAGATTGGTCTTGGTTCTAATAATGGAGATTTTCAGTACACAATGACTTAATGCTTTCTGCTCGCAGACTGTTGTCTTCCTGAGTTTGTGATCATCACTGTGGTCCTTCAGTTTCTTATAAAGTGAGAAGGAGAGGATTTTCCCCATTTTTAGGAGCTGAGATCCTTTCAGGAACTAACTACACCCACAGGCCCATCTGGACCATAAGTTTTATCATCTCTTTTGATATAGAAATCAGATAAAATCTTAATTGATGATAGCCTGAATTTCCCCCTGTAAGGGGAAAAATGTCCAACCAATCAACCAAATAAAAGTGAGAAAGGAAAGAATTTGCATAAATGATTACCAAATGGGTGCTATAAGTGAGAAACTCCTGGCTTTTTGTTGCTGTATTAGATCATACACACGCCCCTCGGAGTTCATGAGCTGGTCTGTTGGGAGGTAAACAGGTTACTATGTTGGAAGAGAGCTCGCGTTGGACGTTGCATTCATCAGCATTTAGAAATCAGCCAATTTCGCCGCTGCGTGGGATGAATGTGGTTATTCATAGAAGGGCATCTGGGCAGGAAATGGGGGCGGGGAGGGTTATGGCTAGCTGAGCTGGCTGGTCCCTGAGTGGAAATCTGTCATCAGAGCAAATGAGCATCAGCAAGGTGAGGGAGAAGCCCAAAGGTGCCCGTGGGAGGTGAGTGAGAAGGCACTGGAGAGCTGTGACCTGTTACCAATAAGCACGGTTCTCCAGGTGAAGCCACAGGCTGAGCTGGGCTGGCTGCGGGTCATGAGCATCCTGTATCTCCCGCATCGCTGTGGCCTCCGTGGATGCGACCTGACTCTGACCCTTGGCCTCGAAGAGACTAATTTTGTTACTCTCTCATTCTCATCAGCGCCATCACTAGCATCCTCCATTATTTCTTAGCACTGGGAGGTAGAGCCAATATGGAGGTTCTACAAATGCCCTATAAAATAATAAAATTCCTAGATGCTGTTAGCTTCTATCTCCAGACACCCAAGTGCTACTGAAATAGGAAGTCTGGAATCTCTGTTGATCGTGAGAGTGTTTATAGCTTGGACTCAGGGCCGCGGTCCACTTGATATGGGAACTTGGGGAAGATTCTTTCCTCAGCCCACCGTGAAGCCTTCCCTTTGAACTCGGGAGGGCTGCCAGGACGACCCAAACTTGTCCTCGCTGTGCTGTAACCACACACCTCTGAACAAAGCCATCAAGAACTCTAGTCTCTTGGAATTCAGGCTGTGTTCTTGGGGAACAACTTGTTTTCTGGGATGATCTGCAGACACCTGGGACAGGAGTGGCCCTGGCTCTCAGTCTCTTGTGTTATAATTGCCCCAGTTCATACAGCTACAAAGAGAGGGAACGGAGCTTCAACTCCAGGCAGCCTGACTCAGAGGCCTCACTCCTTTTCAGTGCACTGGATTTATGTTTGTGTCTGTGTATGTGAATGTGCTGGATTGAGTGGTAGTTCTTCCTCTTTGTGGGGACAGGTGGAGGTCAAGAGAACTCACAGCCTGTGGTTAGTAATTGTGGATTACGGTAGATTAGTTAGACGCATTTATGGGAGAGTGAAACATTGTATTGAGATGTAGAGATAGCCAGAGGCACTTTTTACAATTTGCATTTGTTGTAAACTGTGGCAGGGAGATTGCAACTCTATTTCAAACCCTGTCAAGTTGCACCGACTGTTTTTTAGACTTCGTGTAACAAGGGACTCAGCTATATGTGGAAAAAGAAAAATACAGCCGGTGGAGTGAGATCGTTGTCAATTACGTTTTACCTAAAATGATGAACTTATTAACATTAGGTTTAATTTGTGAACAATTGGAGGTTCCTTTCTATGACTTTTCAGTTATCTATGATGTTCCATATTTCAGGCTGGTTCCACTAGACCTGTGCTAAAAGATTTTAACAGTAGGAGAAATAGTCAATTGCAATCTTACTTGAAATATCTTCTTCTGTGTGACTAGCAAGCAGATAGGTTTTCTGTTTCACTAACAAAGAAAAAAGGGTTTATAACATAATATCTGGAACAGAGGAATTTGAGATCCATATGACCAGCCTCATCATTTTCCTTTAATATAAGGAAAGGGAATCCATTCTCTGATTTAATAAGTTTCCACTCTCAAAGAGGTGGTGACATATCATTCTATTTCCGCAGCATTCGCCAGAGGTTTATTGAACCCATGTCTTCATTTGAATCTAAAATTCCACAGTTAAATGACCAAGTAGACCCAGAGCAAAATGATGAAGTGGGATTCTTTAAATTCTGAATTCGGGCTTTTCACCCTCCATGCCCTGTTTCCATCTGTTCCGTCTATAAACCTGTTGGAAGGGTGCTGAGGCCTTCGAGGTAACGGTGCATGTGGGGGTGATTAGCTGCACAAATGTTTCTGGCTGCTTTCCAGAGCCGTGGTCGATAGCATTTCCTGGCTTCCTTGGAGTTTGGGGAGAGGCCCCCATGGCCTGTTCTGGCCACTGAGTTATGTCTGGAAGTGTGTGTGCGTCATTTCTTGCTGGCATCCGCTTGGCAGGGCACCTTCCTCCGGGTCTCTGTTTCTCTCTGACACAGACCAGCAGTGAGCCTTCTATTGCTGTTGTGTTAGCCTGAGTCCTAGAATGGGGGCTTCATGGGAAAATGCTAACACAAGGGATATATAACGTGAGTAAGAAATCAACTTTTTTTTTTTTAAACCACTGGGCTTATGGGGGTTGTTTGTTACCAGAACATAAGGTAGCCTATTACAGGGCCAGTGTTCTCTGTTAGAATGTTGTATGGAGTAGCTAAGCCCAAAACCCACCAAGTTCTGAAGCACAATGAAGTGAGGGGATGGGGAGATTCTCCTTTCATATTGAAATAAAGTATATTATTATAAAGCTGTAGGAATTAAGCCAATACAAGTGTTGTTAGTATGATAAATAAAATGGCAATGATAGAAAAATGAGAGTTCAGGACAGCCTCAAGCATATTGGGGAATTCTATATTTGATGCAGTAGTTTTGCAAATCACTAAGGAAAAACAGAAGAAGCAAGAAATGGTGCTGGTAAAGTTGGAGTTCCATATGGAAAAAAAAAAAAAATTCAGCTCCCTGTCTTGTACGCAAAAATCAGTTCCCAAGTCAATGAATTAGTTAAGTGTGAACAGTAAAATTTTAAAACTTCTTATGAAGCTTTGAGTAGGGAAATAATTTTTAAAAGAGATAAAAAGACTGATAAATTAGATTACATTAATGTTAAGAAATCAAAAGCCTTCATCAAAAAATATGAAAAGAGCCACCACAGCAAATGAATGTAATTTGCAGAGGATTACGTATCATAAAGAAAAGGTAACTGTAACAATTCAGTTCACAGGAAAAAGCTTTTAGCCATTTCACAGAAGAGGAAACACAAATGGCAGATAGATAGAAGAAGAAAGGACATTCACATCATTAGTTATCAGGAGAATGAAGATTAAGTGCATATAAACACTCAGAAGTTAAGACGTCTGCTAGGACCAAGTGCAGGTGAGGATGTGGAGTGATAGGGATTCCCATGCACTTCCTATGGGAGGGCAGGTTAATACAACTACTTTGGAAAACAATTTTTCATTCTCTTGTCAAGCTGAGCATTTCATTTCTCTGCAGATGAGCAATTTTACTCATAGATGTCATGCGGAAATGCTCTAAAAATGTATTAATAAGACACATGCAATGGTATAGCCATTAGGGAAAACAGAATGGAAGTTCCCCCACCAAAATTAAAAATAGAATTCCCATGCGATCCAGCAATTCCTCTTGTGGGTATATATCCAAAGGAAATGAACTCGAGATCTCAAAGAGACATCTGTACTCCATGTTCATTGCAGAATTATTCACAATGGTCAAGATATGGAGTCAGCCTGTGTCCATCGACAGATGAATGGATTAAGAAATGTGACTCCCTTCTCTCTCTCTCTCTCTCTCTCTGTATATATATATATATATATATATATATATATACACATATATGAATATGGAATATTCAGCCTGTCATGTATGACAACATGGTTGAACCTGGCAGACGTTATGCTAAGTGAAATAAGCCAGGCACAGGTAGACAGATAATGCATGATCTCACTTATATGTGGAATCTAAAAAAAAAATGAACTCACAGAAGCAGAGAGTAGAATTGTGGTTGTCAAGGGAGGTGTTGGTAAGTGAGTCTGAGCTTTTAGTTACACAAGATGGATAAGTTCTGCAGAGCTAAAGCACAGCGTGGTGATTATACTTAATACTATGCTTAATACTTGAAATTTGCTAGGAGAGTAAATCTTAAATGTTCTCATGACCTTCACACACAAAATGATATCTCTGTGAAGTGATGGGTATGTTAATTAGCTTTACTGTGGTCATCATTTCACAATGTGCATGTACATCAGAACGTTGTGGTGTAGATTGTAAATGCATACAATTTTAATTTGTCAGTTATACTTTAATAAACCTGGGTGGGGGGAGATACATTCAAGACTGCTTATAGCAATATTGTTTGTAAGAGCCAAAATCCTAAAACAATCAAAAATGCCTCTTGACAGGAATACAATCAATTGTGGAATATCTTTACATGGAATGCTATATATCAGTGAAAAATAGATGTCTCATTCATGTATCATATATATATATATATATAAATCATGCATAATTATGGATCAATATTTGAATGAGAAAAAATTAGTCATAGGGTAATACATAAGAGTGAAGCCATTTTTAAAATTCTTAAAACCAAGAACAACTAAACAGTATGTTGAGAAGGAAGCTGGGGAGTGAATGAGCAGGGGTAAGATCACGTGTAGATACAATGATTTTGGTAATACTCCAACTATTAAGTAGATTATAGATCCATGTGTGTGTCTATTTTATTATGTTTTCTCCTTTATTTATGTGTCACATATGTACCAGATCTTATATATTTTTCCCCAAAGATCTCATGTAAGTGTCCAGTGAAGTGTTCAAATAAGTATACGGTGAAGTTTGAACAAAAGATAGCTCTTTCTTGGAAACCTCGTTCCAGCAACATGGAACTTCTTTGTTCTCTAAGTGCCTTTGAACAGTGTTCAAAATTCGAGTTCCCTCTCCCAGCATTTCCCATTTCTGATTTTGATGTTCATGATTGCCTCAGATAGTGACTAGCAGAAGGGCCTTTTCTCTGGCAACATATTCTTTTCATCCTTTTGTTTCTCTTTCTCCTCCTCCTGTCTCTTTTTCTTTCCATTAAAAATTTTTCAACTAAATTATTAATCATTTGCAACTTCATAGTTTTGCTATTATTTTTTTCCTTTGACAGGTGTTATTTCTAAGACATTTGACTCTAAAATATTTCTTTTTGTGTCAACATGAAACACCTTTCTTAAATGATAGCTTGTCTTTTCAGTATTTTCATTTAGCTTTTTCAGATAATTCTTCCATGACTCTGTGTCCATGCAATTTCCCTGGAGCTCCAATAACTACGGTAGCTAACGTTCATATGGATGTTAAAAGCTGGAAATCAAAGCAGGCAGCCTCGTTTATAGATTCTGTGTTTCTACCTACCACATCATCATGATGCCCTTTCTGTTTTGTATTAAACAATTTTCTGTCTGAAGCAATAAAATTATTTATTGCTTTCAATAAAAAATTTTCCACTGGGCATCTTCCAAGACACCTATATTGAATTGACTTCTGGATGAGATGGACGCCTTTACGAAGATTGCTGCCTGATTTGCAGGTACCGATTGGCTCTGTCTGATCCTGGAACATGCAAGCATAACTAGCAGAGTCTGCCAGACTAGTTTGGGTACAAATAAAGTTCTGTTTCTTTTCCAAAAACTAATTAAACTCAAGTTTTCATTGCATATGTAATAAACTTACCTGATTCTGAGAATAAAAAAAAAAAAAAAGATTGTGCATCCTGAAATATTTCCCTCCTGCACCCTTCACCCAGCCCCCCAGATTCTCTCCCTCATGTAATAAACCTTATCAGTTTCTTAGACCCTGTAAGAGGACTATTTTATGCACAAATAAATATGCATATTTAAAAAACCCTTTTGAATATTAAGCATTCATTTTACACTTAACTTCATGTCAGGCACTATGCTCAACCCTTTTAGTTAATCCTTTCAATAGCTCCGCAAAATAGGGTTTACTCTCTCCCATCTTGCAGATGGGGAAACTGAGGCACAGAGTCACACAATTGTACCAAGCACAGCTGATTTGAACCCAGAAAGTCTGACTCCAGAGCCTATCCTGTTAATTACTATAATGTATTGTCTCTCCGTGCTGAATCTTTTTATGAGAAAAATGAGATAAGCAGATTCTTTAAAGTTTACAGAGTCCACATAAGAGACAATTATCTCCATTTCTTTAGAGAGAATAAAATATCGTACTTGCACATTTCTTTTTAAAAACATCTTTAGTGAGACAAAATTTGAATGCCATAGAACTTACCCATCCATAAAATTTACCCATTTCAAATGTGCAATTTACTGATTTATAGTATATTCACAGAGCTGCGCAACCATCACCACAATGTAAGTTTAGAACATTTTCATCACCTATAAAAGAAACCCTGTATCCATTAACAGTCACTCTCCAGCCTCACCGCCCCTCCAGCACTAGGCAACCACTAATACACTTTGTTTTCATAGAGTCACCCTTCCTGGACTTTTCACATAAATGGAATCATACAACATGTAACCTTTTGTCCTGAGCTCTTTCACTTAGCGTAATGTTTTCAAATTAATCATTCAATCCCTGACACGTTCTTTAAGCTGAGAGTTCATATTTCTATCTTGTGGACTTTTCTCTGTCTCCAATTTCCCAATCAGTTCAAAATTCTGGTGCAGTAACTGGAGAAATAGGCCAGCCCTGCTGGTGCTTTTGTGGCTGCTATATAATATGTCGTTTGAAGGCCAGTCTTGTGTGTTTCAGTGGACTCTTCTAGACCATGGAACGATGCATTTACTCAGCCAGATTCTTCCTTGAGTGCTGCACACTTGATCTCTGGGGCCTTTGTGGTGTGTTGCTCTCATTCATATGCCCGCCCGTTGCTTTTTTGAACCAGGAATCATGGCATCAGGTGGCCACTTTTAGAAGTGCTTCTGGTTCCAGCCCGGACCAGAACATTTAGATTCTTCTGTTGGAACGGGGACACCAGTGAAGTCCTGTTGGTGAGCTTACTTTTAGGGTCCTTGGAGTCTCCTCTGTCCAGGAGAACTTGGATCAGACAACCCTAGTCTACTCTAATAGTATTCCTTAACTTTGAACTTTTGGGAGCAGGTATTGGGGGTCTTTGTTCCTTCCCTCCCGAAAAGCCTGGAGGAAAATCATTCAACTTGGAATACCCTCTTCTGGCACCAGCTCTACACTTCAAAATTGTGCCTTGTTAGAACATAAAAATATCTGTTATACCAACTTCTAGACCCATGACTGCCTATCAGATAAGGGAGCCCCCTTAAAATTCTTCCTTGGATAAGGAAGACCTTTTCCAAGCTTACTTGCTTTATTCAACAAAGCAAAAAAGTGGAGCATGACTTCAGGAACCCATCATTACATAAAGCAAGATTTTTCCATCTGATAAGTAATTCCTTTTCATTTTTTTGAAGACCATCTGTTGCATTGGCTCAGTGCTCTTCATTGTCTTCAGATATGTCTCCTTGACCGTCGGAGTTGTGTCGGTGCATTGAGGGTGACAATCTGGACTTGGTAGTTTGCTCATTCACATTCATTTCTCCTACCATTAAGTGAAACTCTCATGGGTCCCTTTCAAAGAAATGGACTGTCTTGCTTTTTGGGGAGGGGGTAGATTTGACATTCTGCGTATTCCATTAAAATTTCTTTTTCTTCAACACAGTGAAGAGCAAGTAATTTAAAAGTTTAAAGAACATTTTCAAAGATCAAGCGTAGAACAGTTTGAAAGTGATCCGCTGACTCTAAATTCACCTGCACACGCTGTTAGCTGAGTTACTGCCAGCGGCAGTGAGCACCTCAGGCTGCTGATTGGAATGCTAAAGCAAAGCTTGCAGAAATGAGAGATCGCCAGGATGGGGTCTGATCTTGACTGTCGTGCAAAAGTAGGGAGCATCACAAGTTCAGTTGGTTGAAATCCAAGGTCTCTTGTAATAGAATTCTGTGATGTGTCTTTGCAATTCGAGGTTTCTTTCTTTTTTTTTTTTCTCTTTCATTTTAGGTCCACAATGTGTTTATTGGGATGGTTTCCCGTGCATCTTGATTTGGGGTACTTTTAGTGCTGCTTCTGGTCTGAAGGAGCATCCTTTGATAAGCCTGCTTTTCCTCCCATAGGCTGGCAGAGGACAGTAGTGCAGCCAACACACAAAACTACTGTTTGTGCGTGGCTGACGATGCTGGTGATTTTACAGCATCCTGGGCATTTTACATCCATGAAGTAGAAGTCGGGGCTCATCACTAGGCTCTTCTTGTGTCTCTTCTTCTGGAGAGTGATGAGGAGAGCCTTTGTGAGAGGTGTGTTCTCGCGGGGGAGGTCATCACCGCTGGAAAGCGGAGGAGGTTTCTTGTACTAACTTTGTCGAGTTATTTCCTTCTAGTTATCTGCAAGGTGAATTTACTTTTCTTATAATGGCTCTTAGCCTGTCTATGAGAGTCAAGAGAAACCAGGTGCATGGAAAAGCAAGAATTATTTTTTTCTTTAGGAGGGTAGTATTTATTCGCGTGTATGATTTATGATTGTTCCTCATGAAAGATTACTATATCGGCCCCAGACAAGCCTCCATTTCTGGTTCAGATTTAGAAAAAGCCATACAGCAGATGTGGCAGAGAGTGACCCGGGAGGACCTGAATGGTCAGACTTCCTCCGCCAGCCTTCCCAGGGTGAGGTGGGGCACAGACCAGACCAGAAGTGGGGAGATCCCTCTTCGCTTGTGCCTGAGTCCCTTCTTCCAGCCAGGTGCTATGCTAGGTAATTTTCATACAAGAAAAAAGAAAATTAAAAGCCGTATTTTTCTGTTCACGATTTTTCTAGGTCACAGCTGTGGCTGAACTATTGCTGTAAATCTCAACATATTTAAGCAAATAGGAGTTAACAAAGAGACGTACCCCAAGTGACTATGGGAATAGAAAGCCTTGGGCTAGTTCATTATCCTTTATCTTGACGATAAGAGATTAAAGATAAAAGATTAAAGATTATTTACAAATCAATTACCCTAAAATGACAAGCAAGAAAGATCTTTAGCCAGGTGGGACAGAGGTTCTTTTGAAATCGTATCTGTAGGTATTCTGAATTATTAAATTAAATTTCTCACTGTGTTATTTGCTGAGAAAGACAAACTCTCCTGTGATGGTTTACAATTTAAGTACAAATATTTTTTTTGCTCTCTTTTCTGGAATGTAACCCTTAACCACATGGCTGTGATTATTGTAAAATTTTACTTTTTTGGGGGTAAGAAACTCTATTTCTTCATTATAATAAGTTCAACAAGAAAATGCATTTTATTAGAAACTGTTATAGAAATTGAATTAATTAATCTCAACCTTAATGTACACGCTGATTATTAATTCAATGTTTTTGACATTTTAACTTCATTCTATCACCTCAGGGTATAAATGGCAAGAATTCTCTTGTTAGTAGAAAGCGTGAATACCCTATATTTTAGCTTTTGCTCCTGTGTTCCCTTTAGCAAAACACATTAGTGATTCAAACAGATTCATTTCTGACCACATTTGAAATTCGTTTTGTTGTCACATGTGTTTGTAATTATTTCTAGTCCTCACAAAACCCCTGAGAGAGAAATAGCATTATTACCAGGAAAATAGCGCTTGCGAAAACTAGGGCTTAGAGAGGTGAAGCCCTGGTCCAAGGAAACACAGGAGATGTCAGAGCCAGGCTACATCCAGAGAGTTCCAGTTATTAAATTCTATTGGTTGGTTAAAAGACCTGCAGGAAAAGCTTTGGTACTTATAATTTCACTTCCAAGGCTCTAGGCTTAAAGTGTCCTTTATAGACAAACCCAGCAGCTTCAGTGTAGGGCTTGTAGGTGGTGGGGATGCAGTTTACTGTTGCTTCTGCTACTACTGGGAGACCTGCAGGATGTGGGTTCTCTTTCCATCATTAAAGAATGATGGTTAGCCTGATAGATAGGCCAAGAAGATACCAGGGAAAGGAAGATGGTCCCACAGTTAGCCCACAGTCAGTGATAAATAGCCCTGATCACTGTGGATGAGAAAGAAGAGAACCCTTGGTTGCCTTTTGGTTCATTGCTGCATTGGTGGTCCTGTTGGGGCAGCCATGAAGGTAGTTGAACAGCAGTGAACAGCTTGGACAATCTAATTCCGAGTAAGGATTCAGGCTTTCTTTTATGACTCTCGCCTCCTTAGCATCAGTCCTCTCCCTCTCTTCATCACCAATCCCACTGCCACTACTTTTTTTCTCCTGCCTGAACCACTGTCAGTTTCCATACCGATTTTTCTGCTCCTAACTTTTCTTGCATAACCCTAAGACTGCATCTTCTCAAAATTAGAACTCATCATATTATCTCCCTGCTTAAAACCCTTCCACGACTCATCATTGCTTTCAGGACAAAGTACCAGTTCCTTAGGTTATCAGATCAAGTTCTCCAGAGCCTTCAAGTTCAGATCTCATTGTGCTGCCATGCACTTCCTGTTCTCCAGACATATCTAAAATACTTGTAGATTTCTGGACACGTTGTGTTATTTAACATCTTCATGCCTCTCTTCATGTTACATCTTCTTTGAACAGCTCTGGACTCTCTACTTCCTGGTCTATCTCTGTCATAATAAGCAAATGCATGAGTATCTGTTTTTATCTGCTTAGCATCCATCCACTTCCTTCCCTACTATATGGCATTCTGGTGATGCTATCAATTTTAGCATCTGTTTCATTGATCACGGGGATGCGTATGTGACCTCAGGTATGGGCAGTCATAGAACTTCTTGAATATGATTGGCCCAAGGATGGGCATGTAAATCAAGGCAGGCCAAAGTCTTCCCTGGAATTTTTCATAAGCAAATTAGAGAGTTTTCACTTGAATTCCACCGCCATTGCTTTTGTTATGATATTGTTAATGATGTTAAAATATTTAAGATAGTACAAATTAAGTGTGTGAATGTGGCTCCAGATCCACATTTTCTCTGACACACAGAAGAGGCTGAAGAGTAAGGTTGATGTTTAGAATGAAACAGAATTGTGTGGTGGAGAGAAAGGCCTGTGATCTTGGGTCTCTGAGATCTAGCGTTTGTCAGCCAGTGGACCTCGTAAAGTAAATTAACTTTCCTAAGCTCTGTAGTTTTCAATCTACAAAATAGGGAAGATAAAAGAAATAATACCTACCTAACCTGATTCTTATGAGGATTACGTGAAATAATGAATATGAAGTGCTTAACACAGTGCCTAGCTTGTGTAAATGCTCCATCAGTGTCAGTAGTGACTTTTCTTACAGGTGAAGGTAGGAGGGGGTTCCTCTTCTTTCTCATCCACAGTGATCGGGGCTTCTCTGTGGGTATTTAGTCCTATTTATCCCTGACCGTGGGCTAATTGTGGGACCATTTTCCTTTCCCTGGTACCCTCTTGGCCCGTCTACCAGGATCATCATTATCCTCCAACATCTCGCCTTACTCATCTTCACGTCTTGGAGACATTTAAATAAATTGTCTTAACATACTTTGATAATGTTTTCATTCATTTGCAATAATATTAAAATACTTAAGGTACTAAAATGCATAAGGAGATGGGACCAGTGAAGATTTTTTTTTTCCTGTTACTGGAAATCTAATACATTGTAACATAAACTAATTTTGATTGTTTCAAGCACCACATTACCAAGTGGATACATGATAGGAAGGGTGTATGTAACAAGGGCATTCTGTAGGCAGTTCAGCCTGCTCAGCACAACTGCTCCAAGAAGTTGCAATATTTTTTTCTTATTAGCAGACTGACCTCATATTTTTATGGGAAAATTGATAAACTTTCCTTCTTAGTGTCCTCTTAAGATGCATGTAAATTGTATTTTCAAGTGGGCAGCCAGTAACCTCATTTCATTTCTCTCTCCTGTGTCTCTGACCCAGCTCTTTAAAGAAATGCAGCATCAGCACCTCTCTCATCCTTTCCTTTAGCTGCCTGAGATCTAAGCGAAATTCGCCCAAAATCCATCGGTGAGGTTGATCTGGGGAGACACTAATGATCTCTGCTGTTTCTCTTCAATATCGACCTGCTTTGCCTGCCCCAGTGAACACAGAGCAGACTCCATGATGCCAAAGTAACGGAAGAACCCAGGGCAACATGAGGGGACCCGGGTCCTAGTCGTGGTTCCATTAATTGCTGTGTGACTTGGGTATCTTTTTCTCCTTTCTGGGTATCTTTTTCCTCATCTGTAAAGTGAGAAGCTTTTACTAGGGAACATTTGAGAGCCATAAAAGTATACTTTATGGCCTAAAGATAACCTTGGTATTTCAGAATCAGTATGAGTCTCAATTGATACCCGTTATTCCCTGTTTAACTTTAAAAATATTGGATATTGTTTTATTTAGGCTGTGCCAATTTCAAGAACAGAAATCCATCAGACTAGTGCAGATACAAAGGGAGATTATTGAAGAACTGCAAATAACTATCCGAAAGCATCCCAGGGTAGCAAATGAAGTTCTGCCAGGCCATGGGGAAACTAGGGAAAGTCAGGAACGGAGTCTACCCATTCCAGTCTCAGGGGGCCGCAGCGGGTCTCGGTGCCTCTTCATCTGAAAGTTTCTCAGTGCTGCTTAGTTGGGGCATTTGGTCCAGTCCTCTGCGTCCTACCACAGACCAGTTTCTTCTAAAGAATTTTGAATTTTCTGTTCCCTTGTAATTCTGAGTTATCTTGGCACAATGGCAATGCTGATTAAACACTATGACCTTTAACTGATAGGTCTGCCACCTCCCATGATCCAGCGCTCTCAGATCCTTAGAGATCTCTTTCTTCTTTAAGAAGAGAGGGCCCAGTTTGGGTCAGGCATCCATCCCTGGTCCAACCAGTGGTGGCCAGGGGTCACGCAGTGCTCAGAGCCTCTCCTGTCAGGGGCTGTGCATAGGGAGTGAGGGCAGTGTGACAACGATGGCCAAGTCTACCAGAGGCCTAAGGAAAATCCAATCTAGGGGCTCTGGGGGCTTGAGCTAAACCTTTGTGTCCTCCCCGTGTGAGCCTCTCCTAGGTGGTCTGAGTGTCCTTCTGGTATGACAGAGGGCTTCTTCCAGATTAAGTGGAGAGAGAGGGAGAGGAAGAGAGAGAGAGAGAGAGAGAGAGAGAGGACCCCAAGGCTGAAGCCACAGCCTTTTTATCATCTAGTCTTATAAATGATATACCATTATTTCTTCTGACTGCTATGAGTCACACAGCCCAATCCTGCCTTTTTATCATCTAGTCTTATAAATGATATACCATTATTTCTTCTGACTGCTATGAGTCACACAGCCCAATCCTGGTGCAATATGATTGGTCCAGGGACCAATCGGGTCATCTTGGAGGCTGGCTGTCACACTTTGAAACTTTGCGGGAAGACAGCTAACTTCTCTGAGTCTTATCTTCCCCTCAGTTGGACAGGAATAAAAATGCTAGGTAGAGGTGCTCACTTCATGGGGTTTTACTGAGGATCTAGTGAGGCAATGGATGAGAAAGCCCTTTGTAAACTGTAAAATACATTGGATGAAAAATTTCATGTCACTGATCTGGAGGTGAGAACAGAAAGTCAAAGACAGTGGAGAATCCAGTCCAGCAAAGGAGGAACCATGGGCTGTCTTAGGCCACAACACCCTCCCCTTCCCAACAGACATTCTAAGTCCCTCTAGGACTTGGCAGATTGAGACTATGCAGAGCTTGGGGTTAGCATGTTTGATTTTTTTCTTGGCATAATAAACTTTAAGTTTCTGAGGCAAGTAAGTAGAGAAACCAGCTTTCCTGCCAGGTTTGAAAGGTTTGAGGCCATCAACTTGTTCTCACCATACAATTTGTTAATTCGTCAATTGTCCATGAATTTAAAACCATGTGGATTCAGTTTTAGTGAAATGACTCATAGTTTGGAAAAATATATTTTGGGTTGCACTGCATGTAAGGACATTGAATCATGTGATCGAATAAAAATGCTCATGTCCTGAGCTCACATACCCCTTTTCAGGTCAGCATCGCAGGCAGATGGTGTTGCACACACACTGGCTGGGATTATTTCTCATTTGCATGTTGAGGGAGGGGAGGGGCTTGCTCTTGACATGATCAGAGCTGAGTTTAGGTAGATTATTTGGACAAAAATGTGCCAGATTGATTCGAAAGTAGAGGGGGTGGGTAATGGTAAATTGGATAATTTCACTGAAATAACCATCCTGTTCAAGCAAAAAAAATAAAATAGCTAGGGCAAATCTAAACATTATTTTCTTCAAAGTGTCAAAGAACTGAAGAGATAGTTAGGAACTACCAACCAAGATCTTGGTAGACGTGAGAAATGAGAACGATGAGATCATCTTTCAAGACCACTTTCTTCTTATGGGCATTCGCTGAACCTGAAGAGGTGTGTTCTGTGGACTGATGCTCCTTTGGGCTCTCCAGTCCATTTCAGGGGCACAGAGACTGAAAGCTACACATCCTAGGCTTCCTTGCCAGTTGCCTTCCGGTCAGGTTCTGGCAATGGGAAGCGCTGGTGGAAAACTGAAAGTAGAAGAAAGGAATGAGAATCTAAAAATTAACTCAGACTGAGACAGTAAGACCGGCATTACCGTTCATCAGGTGGACGTAACCAAACAAAGCCAGTCGCAGAGTTAGTGGGGAACAGCATTTCTCCAAGGACATGCTGCTACTGAAAAGTGTCATGACAACTTTTCTCTCTAAGCGACTCCTGCTTTCTTACCTGTGAAAAATGCTTTTTCTCTAAAATCTTTGGTTATTTGAAATTATATCAGTAAGAATGAAACGTCTCATTTTTGCCTGAAGGATCTTAGCCACTTTGATGTAGCGAAGCAGCCTCGAGTTTCAATCCATTTGCGGAGTTTCAGATAAGTGGTTGCTGGACGCAGCCTTCCACATCTGTCTTAACCTTTTAACTTTTAAGGAAACAGAACCCTGAACTCACTTTGCAGTCCAGACCTGATGATGATCCCTTTACTCACAGCCTGGTTTTGCTTTGAGCCTGGCCAAGCTCTGCTTCCTGTGAATTTCACCTGAAGTCCACCCTTCCCCCCAATCCTATAATAACTCTGTTGTTTCTGTTGTTCGGTGAGATGCTCCGTGGTGCTCTGGTGTTTCCCTTGTTGCAACCTGCAAAGAAATCTGACTTTATAGGACTACGGGTTTGCCCCTGGTGGTCTTACCCTGAAGGGCTAGTAAAAGAAGATGCCTTTTTCCCACTCTGACAGTGACTCTAGGCCCCCACAGCTTTGGTGTTTCTTTCTGCAGCCTCAGTGGGGTTAACTCCTGAGCTTCTGATTAGAAGCAATGGGTCGAATTTCACCAGCAGTGGCAGGAGCAGTGGCAACCCTGCGGGTTAATGGGCTCCAAACTGGGGCATGGAGCGGTTTCCTGATCTCTGGGTGACTCACTCTTTTCCTTTGGTTCCTCCAGTTCTTTCAACATTTTACAGTCAGTTCCCTGATGATCAACACAGTTTCTCCCTGCTAGAAATAGTACATAGAGTGGTTCCTTTCCTCTCATTGGTTACTAGCTGATACAGTATCTGAGATTCTGAGCTGTACCCTGGCAGCCTTCTGGGACTGGAGAGAAAAACAATAGGAATCTAGGCTCTGTCAGGGATTTCGCCCTGGGAGGGAGGGCTAAGCAGAAATAAAAGAGCTCTCACATGCGCCACAGCATGACTTCCAGTCCTCTGGGTAGACCAAAAACCTCAAGCCTTGAAATTGGATTAAGATAGTCCTGGACTACTTAAGCACCCGCTAGGCTTCTTAAATTAATCAGTTTTGGAAATTTCTCAAATATTCCTTTTACTTCTCTTTGAGAAAGAACAATTAATTATGTTACATATTCACTCTGCATAGTCTATGTCTCTTACCTACGCCTCTGTTTTTTCCATCCTTTTGTCTGTCCATCTTTAATTTTGATAGATTGTTTTAACCTAATTTTCAGTTAAATAATTCTTCAGCTGTGTCTAATTTGGAATTAAAGCCATCCATTGAATTCTTAATTTTTGTTATTGCTTTATTTTTCAATTCTAGAATTTCTAGGTTTTTTAAAAGAAAATATATTGTTATTTTTTAGTCTCCATCTCCTTGCTAAATTTTTGGCTGTATCTACATTTTAAATTTCTATGATTTTAATAACATGTTAAAAATATATGCATCAAAAATTGATAGAACTGCAAATAGAAATAGACAAATCTGCAATCATAATGGAATATGATCATCTCAGTAATTGATAGAAGAAACAGACAAAACTTATTAATAATACAGATGATTTGAACAATACAACTAACTACTGAATGCTTGTATACAGAACGTTGCACCCAACTATTGTAGAATGTATATCATTTTTAAAGCCCAAATAGAATATTTAATTGTTAAGACTTATAAATTTATAGTAATTAAGATTAGTGTAGTATTGGGAAATGGATTGAAAAATTGACCAATGGAACAGAAGACATGGCCCAGATATTCAGGGACATTTGTATGGACTTGAGCTGTGATAAAGGCAACCATAGACTACTAGGAAAAGAGCATGTTTTTAAATAAATAGTGCTAGGGTAAGTGGATATTCATGTAGACAAAAATGAAATAGGACCCTTTTCTCATACTATATATAAAAAACAATTCCAGGTAGATATAGACCTAAGTGTGACTGGCAAAGCATAAAAGCTTTTAGAAGGTAACATAGATGAATGTCTTCAAGACCTCAGATGTGGAAAAATAAGACTCAAAAATCTCTAGCCATAAAATAAAGAATTGATATATTCGATGACATTAAAATGAAAGCCTTTTGCTCACTAGAGGACAGATGATGAGAGATGAAACCACAGAGTGGGAGAATATTTTCATAACATATCTAGCAAGTAAAACGTTTGTGTCTAGAATCTATTTCAAAAATCCTTTAGATTAATAATAAGAATACACATCATCCAATAGAAAAAATGGGGAAACACTTGAACAATAGTTTACTGTCTAGCTTCTCTCACTAGACTGGAACCCCAGCAAGGACAAGACTTTAGTTTTTTTGTGTGTTATGTACCCTAATGCCTAGGAAAATTGTTGCTCAGTAAATATTTATTGAATATTCTCATTTGACTCTCACAACAAACCCATAATGGAAGGATTATTATTATTCCTAAATTACAGTGAGAGAATAGAGGCTCAGAGAGTTAGTAAATGGCTAGCCATTAACCAGATCGCTGTTAATAAGGTCACAACTTCGGGTGTCAGAAGCCCACCTATTTATTCCCCACTGCATTACTGAAGCTTCTTTACAACACTGATAACGGCCAGTCCTGGGCAGCCGGGTAAAAGTCTACCCTTGATGCAGGCCCAGGTGACTCATGCTTTTCACAGACGCTAAGTGCTCGGAAACCTGGGAATGGGCTTGCTTTTCTTCATGGAACTTGTCAGATCCTGTTCATCTAACTGAACAGTTTTCAGATGAGGCGGTTCCCACAAAGGGCCGGGCCGGGTAGTCTCCACTCCACTGGGTAGAGGAAGACACTTTCTTCCCCGTCTTAGCCAGTGTGCTCATTCCTTATGAGACAACAGAATGAAAACTGCAGCTTTTTCCTCCTGCCAACATTCCGACGGCTCAGCTGAGAGCTACCTCCCCATGTCATACTCAGTGCTGCCAGCATTCAATATTACAGCCCATCGGCTCGGTGAATAACAAGTGCAAAGTGGATTATTGAGATTATAAGACCTTAATTTATTCTTTCATAGATTTGAACAGGTGATACAGGATAAATGCTCATGAAAACGCCAACCATTTATTCCCGGTTCCACACATGCCATTCAGATACACCAGCAAGACGCAGCACGCTGACTTACTGAGCCCAGGGCCTTGGCACAGAGGATGGATGTGCTCCAGCGCCCTTGAACACGGGATGGAGACAGACTCCTAGGATCAGCCAGTTTAATGAAATGATCTTTGAAAAAGCTAATAGGATTTTTTAATTTTTGCAGGAAGATTTTTTTTTTCAATGTCTGAGGGATATTAGTACCCAGAAAATTTGAGTCATGCAGGAAAGATGCTCCCTTCACTTGCAGAGACATTCAAAGAAGACATTATTGCCATTCGGAGCTTCAAATCAGATTTGTTCTTGATTAAAGAATAGGACTAGCTTGCGTCTTTGTTCGTGGTTTTTTTTTTCCCTCATATATTATCACTCTTTCTCTCACTTTTTAAAACCTTTTCTATTCTGCAGGGTCCATCCTTCTTGTTTTATGATTTAATGTCTCATGCTGCCTTGGGTTGGCTGATCAGGAGAATAAGAAACTGTGGCTGGATTTTGCCAGAGCAGAGGCACAGACCCAGCCAGGTAGTTAGCTGCCAAGCAATGTGACTTTCAGCCCAAAGTATAATGGCTTAAAGCCTGACCTTCCTAGCATGGCCATCTGCAGGTGCTGATCTGTTCGGTGGGGTCATGTCCAGCAGTCTTTGAATGGTGGTAGTTATCCTGAAGAGGTGGCTGCCAGTGTCTTGGTTTTGAGAGTCTGTCCAAGTTGAATGTACAGGAACAAGTTCTGCCAGGGAGCTTTCAAGAAGTAGCAGGTTTGTCAAGTTACTAAATGTGGTGGGTTGAATGGTGGCTTTGAAAGGTATGTCTACATTCCGATCCACAGGCCCTATGAAGTCAAAAAAAAAAAAGGCTTATTTGGAAACAGGTTCCTTGCAGATGTAATTAAGTTAAAGATCTTGAGATGAGATCATTCTGGATTATCCAGGTAGGCCCTAAATCCAGTGACAAGTGTCCTTGCAAGAGACACACAGAGGAAGAGACATGGAGAAGAGAAGGCCTTGTGAGGACAGGCAGACACTGGAGGGGTGCAGCCACGGGCCCAGGGGTGCCTGCAGCTACCAGAAGCTGGAAGAGACAAAGAACAGAATCTCTCTCAGAGCCTCTGGAGGAGGTGTGGCCTTGCTGACACCTTAATTTCAGATTTCTGGCTTCCAGTACTGTGAGAGAATGAATTTATGTTGCTTTCAGCCACCTAGTTAGTGGTACAGAAACCCTGGGAAACGAATCCACCAGGACACGAGGCTCAGACGCAGGCCAGGCTATAGGCCCACAAGGTCTTGGGTAAAACCAGTAACAAGCACTGGAAGGGGGCCAGTCACAGGGATGAGGTGCTCAGAAGGGGACCAGGTGTAAAGGAGAGGCTGCAGGTCCGGGCAGGCTGGCGGGCCAGGGGCTCGTCTGCACCGTGAGACTAGCTCCAGACATCCCACTGATGGGAATGTGGTTTATGTTAGAACAGAAAGGTCAGCTATTTTTGATAAAAAACTGGTTTTATTTCCCAAATTATGGGTCACTACCCATTAGTTGATTGTGAAATCAATTAAATGAGAAACAACAGTCTTTTGGCACGTTTGTTTTTAAGAATGGAATTTTTGAGAAAAACACGTTTGCATCACACATGGTCAGGCTTTGTATCAGTGAGATACTTTCAGGAAACAGATGACACTCAAATTGAACTTGAGTTTTAAACTTGAGGAGAGGTTAATAAAAAGACTATTTGCAAAGGTAGAAGCGGCAAGAGATGATGCAGTGTCTGGGCCTAATATCAGCAGGGAGACCTTATCCTTCCTAGGCCTGAAGAGGGAAAGAGAAAGAGAGTCTCCAGAATACTCTAAGGAGAGGGCTGTGATCTTCAGAAGAGGCAGGCGGACATCCCTCAGCCAGCTGGCAGGACTCAGTGTAAAACAATGGCCAGCCCCGCTCCCCTCCTGCCGCCCCCACCTCCTGCTGGTGCTTCCCGTTGGCCAAACCTACCTTTGGATGGAGAGCAGAAGAGTTTGTTGTTCTGGTCCATGTGCATCGGCTGGAGGAGGGTGGAGAGTGGATCTGGAAGAGCAGAAAGAGCGAATCCAGAATAATATGGCTTCTGGATGCTTTCGTGAGCATGGAGTTGTGGCAGAAAGTATGTATTTATTTATTTTGACTGTGTGTTGTGATCAAAAAGCTGAGAAAAACTGGAGTTAACAGTAATTGTTCCGGAGCTGCAAGTGGAAGATTTCAGAAACTGTACCCAGGTCAAGCCAGGCTTGGGGGTACTGACCCTATGGAGAGTCTTCCCCATCAATCCATGCAACAGCCACCCCTCCTTCTGGGGACTCCCAGAAATGGTTTCTGCTGCACGTGGTGACCCTCGATTTTATTTTATTTAGCACTGCATCTTATGCTCTCATTTAAAACTCTTCATTTCAGATACGTCAGTCAGGTCTCCCCATGATATTCTGAAGTCCTTGAGGGAAGAAGCAGAGTCATGGGACCCCCAAGTGCTCAGAGGGTAATGATCCCGGCCCCCCATAGGTGTTTAATTGCACGTGGACTGGAAGAGACCAAACGGCCTCCCCGTCTTTCAGTCAGACCTCGTGCTTCAGACCTTGGTTCACTCTGAAGTAACTATAGTGAGTTGAGCTTAAAATCTGATTCCTCCTAAGAAAAGTTGCATTTTTAATGGTCAGTAAGAATATGCGTGAAAGCTACAACTCATTCTTAGTTCCTCGACTCATTCCAACTCTTGTGGGATCCATCTTTGAATTGTTTTCCCTTAGACTTTGACATTCTTGCTTAAACTCCAAACCCAGGGACCATTTGTATTTCTAAGAATCTCAGACGTCTGCAGAGCTGAAGCATGTAAAAGAAAGCTCTGAACGTGAAGAATGGAAGTTCTACAGCCCAGTCCTAGTTTTTGCCGGTAACTAGCTGGTTAATCTTGGGCTGGTGAGGTGGCCTCTCAACCCCAGCCATCTCATCATCAAAGCCACAAGGAGTCAGTGGGATGCTAAAGAGACAGGGCGAATGGGGTGGATGAGGTTCTGAAAGGAAAGTTGAAACTTACAAATGTAAGGCTTTCCCCATCTTTTAAATTCCTAAAAAGAAGCTAAGTTTACTTCCAGTCTCCTTACTCTCCAATTCTTCATAACACACAGAGACACAGACACACATGCAAACACACCCAAGAGGATCTCACGGTCACTGAAAGATGGCAGGCCGCTGGCAGGGCGGGACGTTGGCTATCTTCACTGAAAGCATGGGTGAATGTGAAATCAGACTTGGCCTAGGGAAACCTGCCCCTTGGCCATCGCTAGCCATCGTGTACACACAGCTTGGGTTTCTGAAGATGCAACATGGGTTTTAGTCATACTGCCCAGGGAGGAAGTGAAATGGGGCTCAAGATATATGTTTTACATCCATTACTTTTAAGGAAAACAGATGTGAAAGGGTGTTGGGAAACACAGTTTGTTTATCAAGTTTAAAACTATGTCTGCAAACTGTATGCTCTTCAAAGCCCTTTACCATCTGTTATCCTCAAGTGTAATGTTGGTGGGAAAGCTAGTGCCGCCTGTTGTGGTTGGACTGTGTCCTCCAAAAGAGATGACGTCCCAACCCCTGGTACCTGTGAATGTGACTTTACTCGGAAATAGGATCTTTGCAGATGTGATCAAGTTAAGATGAGGTCATATGTGATGAGGGTGGATTGTAAATTGATGACTGGGGGTCCTTATAAAAAGATAAAAGGAGATGTACACAAAGGGCGATGATGTGAAGAGACACTGGGGAAGCCGTGTGATGAAGGAGGCAGAGGTTTAAGTGATGCTTCTATGCATCAAGGAACCCCAGGATTGCCAGCTGTCACTAGAAGCTAGGAGAGAGGCATGGGATTAATTCTCCCTCGAGGCCCTCAGGAGGAACTAACCCTGCTGACACCTTGATTTCCAACTTCTAGCTTCCAGGACTGAGAGGGAATAAATTTCTGTGGTTTAAGCCTGTCAGTTTGTCGGACTTCGTTGTGGGAGCCTAGCAAACGAATACATCACCTCACTTTGGAGCTAAGGAACGTAAGGTGGCTTTAGCCACGACGTGCTTCTGTAGGACTTTTATAATTTTGACTCAATGTTTTAAATGTTATGATTTTTAACAGTTTATTACATAGCATCATACATCTGGCAGATGTCAGACAGTTAGCGCTGTATTGTGACACCCTCGTTTTCTCTTCTGAAAAATGGTAAGGCTGGACTCTGTGCTCTCGAAGATCCCTTTGAGTACAACCTCTGATTGTAACACCCTGCGTAACAAAACCTCTGGGAATGAAGCTCGTTAAACAAGAAGTCAGCCAGGCGGAGAGGCGGAGAGTGACCCATGGAAAACGTTGCCTCCTGGAAATGGAAGATCATCAAATACAAAAGCTCTCGGTGATGCCATGCCGAGATCGGAGGGGAGTCTGTAGCTAAGGGAGAGGGTCTGGCAATGGGGAGTGTCTGGTCCCCTCCAGAGGCAAGATGCAGGGAGACTGAAACAGGACAGATGGAGACACAGAGAAGCCTTTCTCCGGATGTGCTGCGTGCTCCTCCCCAAACGGCCGACATGCTTGAATGTCATACCTCTTTGAAGAGCAGAGGACTGGCTGCCTGAGGGACCCTCCCAGCCACAGTTGGCCCAACTCCATGGCCTCCCTGGGCAAAGCTGCCCTCAGTCCCATGGGAGCCGCCTCCCATCACACAGACGGCTTATTGGCTTTCGCTCCTTTTTTCTTTTTCAGAAGCTCCTTACAGGGATGGTTTGGCAGGCGGCTCGGAGGCCCCGCTGTGATGGCGCGTCTAACAAGTTTGTCCCGCTGATTGATTAAACACCGGGCGATGCCAGCCTGAATGTTCCTCACTTGGATTGTCCTAGGAGTCGGGCTCGCTAATGAATGGGGTCTGATTACAGCCCAGCCTCTCCGAGTACCTCCTGTTGTCCCCGTCTGGGCCGTGCTTCTGCTTCGAGTACATCTTGAAAAGCCCGACAGCCTTCTCAGCAGAGTCTGGTGCGACGGGGCTGAGGTTTGTCTGGCCTGGTTGTTGCTTTCAACACTGTTGGGAGGTGGGAGGTGATTCCACCCAATCCACCTGCTGCCACCCAAAGCCACCTGCCAGGGAGAAACGGGGAAGAGTCAGCCTCATCGATCCTGGGGGTTCCAAACTGGAACCGAGCTGGCCGTCTCTGCGAGTCCCCTGGGAAGCCTTGAGTGTGTAACTGCTCCCTCTGGGAAGGCCAGCTCTTCGCATTCAGAGCCTGCTGCGTGAAGCATTCGACAACACTGAAGACCTGTGGCTCTACCTGCGCTCAGTGCCTAGTGAGCAACTGGCCAGGAAGTGACTGCAGTCATTTATTGTCTCATTTTCTCTCTCTCCTTCCCTCTCCCTCTCCGTCTCTGTCTTTGTCTCTCTCTCTCTGAAACTCATGGGTTATAACAGGCAAATGCAACTTAATCCTTCATTTGTAAAATAAAGGATTTGAAGATGATCTCTAAAGTACCCCTTGGCTTCAAAATGCCTTGTGTTCCTATTTTAACCGTTTCCACCTACAGGGCCTCTTCTGTGGCCTCAGCACTGCCCATCTCTTGGAATGTGTTTCAGATCAAGAGGAAGTACATCAGAGGCTGAGCAGGAAACTTTCCTCTTGCCAGACTTGCCACAGGACATGATTAGACACAGGCCCCCCCGAAGCAATGCTCTGCTCTTCAGGGATTCCCAGCCTCCTTCTTGACCTGGACACAGGCCCCCGCATTCTCCTGAGCTCATGCTGGGCAGCCTGGGTTTCTGACTGCTGGGCTGCTTTGGCCTCTGAGAATTTGCAATAGCATTGGGAGTGCTGCCCCGCCCCTCAGGTACCATCCTCTGCAGACTCTGGCCCATGCATGCGTCTCCACGACTCCGGGCTCTCCTAGAAGGGCTTTGCCTGTTCTGAGCACTTCCCTGGGTCTAGTATCCCATTTGTACCCTCCTGATTCCTTCCCCAGATCAGAGGCACATATTCTTGGCCTGGGATGAATCTCTACTGTGTTTAGTTGTCCAAAGTGATAGTGTGCCAAACTGATGGAGATCAGGAGGTCCAGTCCACTAGCAATGACTGGGGCAGATGAATGGGGAGTCAGCCTCAAGGCAACACTACAGTAGGTGACAGCCTGAAGTCCAGAGGCGTCTAATCCAGGAGGCTCAAGGGCAGGGGGAAGGGACACTGGTGGGACTTGCAGAAGTCAGGACTCCAGTTCCAGTTAGAACACGAGAGAGAAAGGCAGGGCTGGAACCTGTGTATGAGAGGGTAAGATTTGAACCCTCTTCCAAGAGGCCTTGTTCAACAAGCCTTGGTTTCAAGATATGAAATTACAGTGGGCCAGTGAGAAGAACCTGGCTGTGAGATGAAAACTGCCTTAGTAGCTGCTGTGGATTGAATTGTGTCTTCTTCCACCCAGCAACACAAATATATGTTGAAGATTTACCACCCCTGCCTCCAACCCTGAATCTGTGGTTGTGATGTTAGTTGGAAATAGAATCTGTGGAGATGTAATCAAGTTAAGGTAAGGTCCCACTGGATTAAAGTGGGTTAAATCCACGACTGATGTCCTTAGAAGAAGACGGAAATTTGGAAACAGACTCAGGGAAGAAGGCTACATGAGGACGGAGGCAGAGACTGGAATCACATGCTTACCAGCTATGGCCCGCCAAGGATTGCTGACAACCCCCGGGAGCCAGGAGAGAGGCATGGAACAAATTCTCCCTTAGAGACCTCAGAGGGCACCAACTCACTTTGATTTCAGACTTCTAGCCTCCAGGACTATATAAGAGAATGAGTTAATTTTGTTTTCAGCCACCCAGTTTGTGGTAATGTTGTGACATCCCTAGGAAACAAACACAGTATCCAAGTTAATCTAATGTGGAGCCATCAAAGTGCTGGTCTGGTCCTTTTACATAGCCTCTGCATGAGGGTAGGACTGGTTTTAAAGATGGGTAAAAGGCTGAACCAAAAGGAGTGGCAATCTTCAAATGTTAGGGCACCGGCTCTCAATTGATATGTGTGGCTGGGGTGTTATGAAGGTGCATTCAGTGGGTGTGTGGTACAAGCCATGATCACCAAGGCTTTACTACTAAAACGTATGTGAGTGTCATAATTACCAAGATGGGATTGTTTGTGAATGGGCGGGGGAGATTTGATACACCCTTGCTTTCGCCTACTTCCCTGTCCTTTAAGTCATGAAATTGCAGTTCCCCATCCTCCTGTCTTAACTCCCTGGCTTCCTTCCAACTCACAGGTTGAGAAACCCATGTTAGAGGAACGTAGGCACAAAGAGATAAGGTCATCATTTTCTAGTTCATCTGATACCCTGTGTCAGTTAGGGAAACACTAGATGATGTAACAAACAAACTCTAAAATGTTAGTGTTTTACGTAAGTCCCATGTATGTCTCAAAAACCATGGTCTGCTGGTGGAATATTTTACTTCCTCCATATTCTGTTGGAAAGATAGCCACATGGCCCTATCTGGGAGCAAGTGGGGTTGTGCTAGGAAGTGTGGTATCTGGCTGTGTGTCTCCCTTCCAGCCATACTCCCATGATGGATGTGCACACATTTTTGGTGGTCAGCTGTCCATCCCTGTCACAGCCCCTTATATAATTCTCAGAAATATCACATCACAGGTTTCAGAAACTTCCTTCTACTCTTTATTTCAATTTTTATATAACCCATAATAGAATTGGCAGGAAGTGACAGTAAAAAAGTGACAAATTTTTTTTGAAGAAGACCTGTGTTCAGATCTTGGCTCCAATGTTTAATAATTGTGTAAGTCTTGGGCAGTTTACCTAAATTTTCTGAGTCGCAATTTCCAGATTTGTCAAATAGGAATAATACTATTTCTTTGTAAGCTTAATGGTTAGAAATGACATATACAAAGGACTGGACAGGTAAGAAGTGCTTACTAAATGGTAGCTTTTCCTTTAATTTCAATAAAATTATCACCAGTGGATTTTTATCAGTATGACATACTACTGTCAAACTCTAAATTTCCTTAAGTTTTTTTTTTTCCCCTGTAACCTAAATGAGTTTCCACTTATTCATAAAAGGTTTGAGTTAGAAGGCTCTTGGTGATCACTGTATTTGATTTCTGGAGGCTTGGAATGACTTATTCAAGGTTATGGAGTTAATTTGTGGCAGAGACAAGATTAAACCTTAAGTCTTTTCAACTTGTAGTTCAATGTGCCTTCCAAGTCTTCCTATGAAATTTGCTGAAAACTGAGCATACCGGAATTGTAGCTTCCAAGATGGAACTTTGGAATGACCCACCTATTTGTCTAATTTGGTTGGGTGTGATTTCTGGGCAAGCTGTCATTTGCCTGAATTACCTGTCATTTTTAGTATCTTTATGCCAGAATTATCTTCAAATAATGAATTTTGTTATTTGCAGAGAGATTACTTCTAGCTGGCCATTCAAATGGGCCTTCTGGTACACTTTCTCCTGAAAAAAGGCAGTGCCTTAAAAGGATGTGAAAAATAGATTCTCTCTATGCCATATGTTACCCCAATAGTTTCCTTTTTACTCTGCCCTTTCCAAGGAGGTCCTCCTTTCTTTCAGTGATTTTCTGACTGTTAAGAACACATCATCTCTGTATGTTTGTGTGTGTGTGTTTTCTCATTTAGTAGATACATTACGACATTGTAATAGTGAAAATCCCAAACTATTCAGCGATGTTGTTTTGAGAGAACTGAGTCTCTGATGAACATTACTAAGAAATATATAGACCTCCGGGTCTGACTGTACAGTCACGTGTTGGGTATTAGTGGAAGAATGAGTGGTCGTTGCTGGGGATGTTGGCATTTGACCTGGATCCAGCATTGTCCGTCCTTCCTTCCTTCCTTCCCTCCTTTCTTTCTTTTCTCTTCCCTCCTTTCTTTCTTTTCTCTTTCTTTCTTTCTTTTCTTCTTCCTTCCTTCCTTTCTTTCCTTCTTTCTTTCTTTCCTTCCTTCCTTCCTTCCTTCCTTCCTTCCTTCCTTCCTTCCTTCCTTCCTTGCTTTTCTCTAAGGGGTGGTCTTTGCCAACCCCAGGAGAGAGGACTTAATCATCAGGAAGTTGGGTTGTGCTGCCTTGTCTGCCCCAAGGAGGTCTCCTGCAGGGCCCATGTGACCCAGGGTGACTAGGCAAGGGTCGCCCACTTCACCAGGCTTCACCAGATCACAGACTCTAGGCTGTGGGAAGGTAACAGAGGAATCTTGGCATAAGAGGCCTAGAGGGTCAAAATGTCAGAGACTGGAACCTGTCCCCAGCAGGATTCATTCCTCTGTACCACGCTTCCAAAGGGAGGTTCATGCTTAGGTCTTTGAATGGAGAATCCTTCGAGAATGTTCCCTCCCCTGTCTCTGTGTCTTCCCCGTTTTCATGCGTCCCTTCCTTTGGAATGCATCAGTCTGGATTTCTTTACCCTCAGCTTCATGAGAGGCCTTCTTCCTCCCATCGCCCCCCCCAGAAGCAAAGGTGGGATCTTTGGTCCCCCCACTTCCTGTAAATTACAAAGCTTCATTCTTTGTCCAGATAGCATTAGAAGGGCTTGTTGGCTTGGCTGCGGTAGGCTGAGCAGAGTGTGTTCTGGTACCAATAACTACAGCCCATTTCCTCATTGTTCACCTAGGAAGCAAGCACCTTTGGCCAAAGCGAGAGAATTCCAGAAGACAACACAGTTTAATGTCAAGTGAAGAACGGAGAATCCTAGAGGTAACATGGACTCCACTTCACCTGTTACTAAGCCCTTGTATTATTGTGTTAAAGACACTTTGACTTCTTCCTGCACCTAACTGACAAGCGTTTTCCTGCCCTGTGTACTTACTGTAAGTGTCTGGTACGCTCGTGTTGCTCTCCGGAGAGTCAGGCACTAGTTCTGAGAATTTCCTTCTATTTAGCTACACCAATGTCCACAGATATGAGGATCAATGTCCAGGCTGTTTCTGTTTCATTCATTCTCCCACTAGAGAATGCAAAGAAGTATAAGACATGGACGAATAACTTGAGCTTATGCAGATTGGAAAGATGTACTAGCAAAAATTCTTAGCTATTGCAACTGGCAGAAAGCCAGCTGAGACTAACCGGGATGAGAAAAAGGATTCATTGATGTAAATGTTAAGTTTGAGGACAGTACCTTTAGCTCCAGGCATGGCTGGGTCCAGAGGCATCGAGCAATATCCCCACCCCCACCGCCCCCGTATCTCGGCTCTGCCTCCCTCAGTTGGCTTCCTTCTCATGTTAGCACCGTGGCTCTGGTGGTCTCAGGACTGACTATTATAGTTCCTAATCCCTCTTGGACGATGGTTCTAGAAGTGATCTCAGTTTAGGGGCTCTTAGGGAGGGGGTGATTTCACTGATTTGCTAAATCTGGGTCTTATGTCCAATTTATGTGGCCAGGCTAACCCATCTCAACCGCAGGGCTGGAACAGAATTACCTTAGAAAAGAGGAGAGGAAATGGCTCAGGAAGGAACGCTGTGGAGATAACAGATCTCTGTGTTCACTCTAGGAAGTATGGTAGACGAATTGGAAACAATAAGCAATACCAGCTGGTGTGTAATTAAATACTGAAATGCAGAACCTAGAAGGGCAGTGTGGAAGGAGCTTCTAAGAAGAGGGAAATCGCAGAGAAATGAGGATAATCAGAGACCGTTTCATACAGAGGGGCTCTTCGACCTGAATTTTAGAGAAAACTTTCAGGCAGACAGTGGTTAATAGAAGAAACAGAGATGCAGGTAGGGAAACAGAGTGGGGAAGCCTGAGACAGTGAGAGTTCATCTCAAGGCAACAGCACGGCTCATCCCAGACAAAAGATGGTAGAAGGCACAACTCCTTACCTTGGCAGTTTGTCTGTCAGCAAATTTACCTGCGATGGTTTACTCGGTGTTTGCCCGGCTTCCCCCAACTGAATCAAAGCACTGTTTTGCATCTGGGGGATCTGAGACCTATTAAATGATGGAGGCTTTGGTGACCGCGGAAGGGAGTGGAGAGAGTTCAGGATTAGCCTCCTTTCCTTGGCAAAGCAAGGGACCGCCTAGGAGGAAGGGAGGCTCCTTCCTCCTCAGACCCCTTCCTTACCTGCTGACAGGTGCCTGAGATTGCATCAAGAAGATAATGCTCATGAAATGACTTACGTGCCCATTCCTGGAGAGAGGGGACTCTGTGACAAATTCTTTCACGTTATGACGTTTATGAATGAGATCAGATCGTTGGGGAGTCAGACTAATGAGGTGAGTAAAGACCTGGAATGAAATAAATACGGGAAACGAAAGGTAGGTGTCTGAGGAAGGGGGGAGTGAGCTCAGAAAGAGGAGGACGCCTTAGTCAGGGACAGACTGCCTACTTTCCCTGCCAGGGAACGGGTGCTGGTGGCGTGGGGAGGCGTGTTGGGTGCCTGACACATCCGTGTCCTTCTGTGTTGTGACATGACAGAAGCTCCCCTTAGAACCTGTGTTCTGGAAAGCAGCGTGTTGGTTTGCAGGCAGTCCCATTTTATATGCTGTGTGTGTGTGTGTGTGTGTGTGTGTGTGTGTGTGTGTGTGTGTGTGTGTGTGTGTGTGTGTGTGTGTGTGTGTGTGTGTGTGCTGTGTCGTGTTATCTCAAGAAATGTCTCTTTTGCGCGTCGAGTCACGTTCGGCCGGGGAGGAGTGTCACGGTCTGACGGGTGTCTCAGTCTCGTCCATGGCACACGGCTCAGCAAGGGAACGGAATAAGCAGGTAGAGCCGCAGAGTGGGAGGCAGTGGTGGGTCTCCGGCCTGCCTCGGGCGTGATCATGAGGAAGCCTGTGCTCCTGGGGGGCCTTTGTCACTTGCTCTGCGCTGCACTCCCGTGTTTATTTTGGGAGCAACGGAGTCTCAGAACCCAGCATGACACTTGCATGACAATTTATTTTTAAAGGGGTTATAAATATGGAACTCGTTGAGCGAGAGATCAGAGCTCTTTGGGTATGTTTCATAATCAGTTACCAGCACCCTCCCTCTCTCTAAAATAAGCGAGATTACATTTTAGTGCAATTTGAATTAGTGATTTCATTTTTATTAAATTATCAGCATTTTCTTTGCTGGCATGTGAGACACACTCCCAATGGTCATCTGTTGCGAAGCCGTGCTAAGAGGCCTGGCCCAGGTGCCCCAGAGTGAGTCCTTCTTACTGTGGCTCACTGTGGCTTTCTCATTTTTTGAAAGGAAGAACTCCCAGTTCTTGCTATAAACATTCCTTTCTAATATCATGATCAGAGAGCCTGGTAGAGCAGAAGGAAAAAATAAAAGGCAGAATGATGGAAGTAGGTATATTTTGCATAACTTTCTGTGATGGAGACTATGGGCTTGAGAGTTAGAGATGGTGAATGGGTTCCATTCCAAGATCAATCATTTACTACTAACCTCAGGCAAATTACTTAACTCTCTGAGTCAGAGCTTCCTTATTTATAAAATGAGCATGATACTTTCCTCCTCATGAAGCTGTTAAAACACTGAAAAGACACGATATGTAAACACTAAGCAGATAGTAGTCACTTAGTAAGTTAGTTTTCGCCAGTTCATGTTAGTCTCCTCCTTTACTTAAAGCAGAGGCAGCTTGTGAAAGAGATACAACATTGAGTTCATTTGGGGAAGTAGTGTATATTAGTCAGGATAGGCTAGATTGTGCTGCGGTAACAAACAATCCCCAAATCTCAGTGAGTTATAAAGCAAAGGTTTATTTTCTGTTCATGCTACAGGTACATTGTGGGTCAATTACATCTTTCTTCTTCACTGTGGGGTCCAGAGGGACAGAAGAGCCTCTACTGGGATATACTAATCGTGGTGATAGAGGGAAAGAAGCTAATGAAACATGAGCTGGCCCTTTTATCTGAAGTGACCCATATCATTTTGCCCACCTTTCATTGGCTAAAACAAGTCACATGGCTAAACATGTTATCGATGGGGGCAGAGGAGTAGAGTTCTTTATCCCTTTGTGGCCAGTTATTGACAGCATGGTCTAAAACTGAGGTCGAAGCCAGGACATCTCATGAGAATCATGTACATAGATGAGAAAGCCCTAAGGAATCAAAATCTTGTCACAGGCCCACAAGTACACATTTTTGCTCCTTTCCACAGGTAATTCTGGTGTACACCTGTCTGGTTAAAGCCACTGTACTAGAAGATTCAGGTTGACCTAAAAAAAAAAATCAAGAAAATTAATTAGCTGATCAGTTTTGGGGCAAAAGTGTTAAAAAAAAAGAGAAAATTCGGCCCTTTTTTCTGTCTTACAAATCTTTATTTCTTCATCATTTTTTTCTGTTATACTTTTATTGAGTTGTTCCACGGCCTCCTTATTTATAATTTAGGAAGCAGATGAATTGAATGCTTTATGTTTCTCCAGGGAAAGTAAAGAACTAGGTTGCTTTTCATTTGTTTGTGGCCCTCCATTGATTTTTCAATGGGTCAGTGCAAACAGCGTCACTACCTTTGACTTAAATCTTCCTGGGACACATGCGGATGGAGACTGAAAAAGAGTCAGACCTTGATTAGCCCTTTGCTTTGGGGTCTCTGTACCTTCTGCTGTAGAGATAGTCTCCAGTTAGCTTTTCATTGTGAGTCAGTCAGGAATATTGGCTTTACCTTCCCAGCATACTCATTTTTCCTGCAAAGTGGTACAAAATAAGGCTATGAAAGAAAACCACTGAGCATGGGGGTATGAGGCAGGAGGGCACAATAAAGAGGCAAAAGAGCATGTCTTGACTGAGTGCCCTTACTTCAGATTGCCTTTTGGATGACGGTGTTTCTTTAATCTTCATTAATCACATCCTCAGGTCCTTTGACCAAAAGAGGGGCCTGAGACAGCACCTCCCCAATCCAGCGGGGGACGAGACCCAACCCAGATGCCAGCCCTTGTAGATGTTTGTGAAGGTATCTCACTGAGGGGAGGGGCTTGACAACAAGTGTTTTCTTGGATCTACAGAACACATCAAAGTTCGTGACTACAAAGGGCCTGCAGTGGGATTATTGGAGTCGGTGTGACGTCTCCCAGGCTGGTGCTTACTCTGGGGTTTGACTTATTCATCTCATGTGGAAAAATGAGAGGCTGAATTGCAGAAAATTGAAGCAAATATTCAAATACCTTTGAAGCTGGGGGCTCGCCAGTTGCGGGACCTTGATCTAGCGTTGCTTTGTTCTTGCATCCTTCACAGTTGACTCCCTTCGTGTGTTCAGACGCCTGGGGGTGCCTGACAGGGCTGACCCTGTGTCTTGGCAGAAGCTCTTTGCACTGAGATGTCAGAGCAGCGGAGAGGTCCCTCAGCCCCCTCTGCGTGCTGTCAGGTGAATGGCTGACAGTTGGAATTCCACAAGCTGAAATATTTTTTTGGCTTAAGTTTTCAGTTTTTGTTAAAATGGAAATGCCTCTGGGAGGAATCAGATCTCATTTTATGTGGGGTGTGTGTGCGTGCACGCGTGTGTGCGTGTGAGTGCCTTTTGAGAAAATAAAATATAGTGCTGGGCAAATTATAATAATGTTCTCTAAACGCTTGCTGATGTTTTTCCTGAGAGAGTGGCACAGGCGGCTGGCTCCTCTCCCACTATGTAGTTCCATCACTGGGAAGCAGCTGCCCACGGTCTTCCTTCTACCATGCTCTCTTGGATGTAAGTGTGGCATGTGATTGAGTTCTAGCCAATCAAATGTGATTGGAAATTGTCAAGCAGAGTACCCTGCTCAGATCTAATTCACCAGGCTAAGGAGCAGGAGCTGGAACTGAAGAACACCTGGCCGGAGAACAGGCTTAGTGGCCGGCAGCCCCAAGCCAACTATGGATTCTGGAACTCTGGACCTGACCGCCCCTAGGACTTCCTGCAGCCCAGATGGCCCCCAGCTTCATCTCTGGGACCCCAGCTGCTCCAAGCCCAGGATCTCTTTCCCTGAGGACCTAGCCCTCTCCTCTGAGAGAATGAACATAGTTGATAGGTTTTTCTTAACAAAAGTTAGAAAATTCAGCTCCTTTCTGTCTTGGATCTGGTAAAGACTCAAGTGATGCCTCAGAAGGGGCCCTGAGTTCGTGGATGGGAGTTTTGCTCCCTGCTGGGTATGATGAAGTGTTGAACCCCTCCCTCCACCTTTTTCTCAAACCAGGGATGTCTGTTGAAATAAAACATTCAGTCTGGGGGAAAAAAATAGATATTAATGAAAGTGAAGTCAGGGGAGGACTCCAACTACATGGAGGAGAGCAAAGGTCATCACTGTGCCAGCCACCAGGAATGGACGTTCAGACATTCTGCCCACTGCATCTTGGTATTGGCCTTGCCAGGGAAAACACAAGGGAGCTGAATGCTGGATATAACAGTGCTGTACTCGCATAGAAGAGAGCAGAGCAAGATCAGCTCCCCACGGTCACGGTTCCCCACGGGCAGGGAGTCTCTCCTGGCAGCCCAGCCTGAGCAGCTGGCAAATGCACACCCCTGCAGTGAAAGGCATTCACGTGAGGTCAGAAAAGATGGGGCTGGGGGAATTTTTAAGGTGCATGAAAAGGTCAGGGGTTGACGGAAGCTACTTTTTCCTTATAGTCTCAGCAGGTCTGAGTAAGCCATGACTATCCAACAGATATTCATTGATGCCCTGGGGACAGAGACAAAAGATGTATAATAGGAATTAGGCACACAAACTGGCAATCCCTGCATGGTGAGTTCTAGAATTACAGGAGTTTAAGGGGGAGACATCAGTTGCAGACTTGAGAAGTGACCCCACGCTAAGTTCTGAAAAGTGAATAGGAGGTAGGCGGATAAAAGAAGGGGCAGTGAGGGTGTGTGAATGCACTGAGCTGTGGAAAGGGAGGTTTCTCTCAAGCCACCTGCGTCTTCTCTGCTGGGCCTGGGGACGGAGGAACAGTGCGTGAGAGACTCCCCAGACTGAGGTCAGCCAACACCTTCCTCATGCTGCTGATTAGAGGCTGAGCCGGTAGGAAAGTCCTTGCACAGTCACCCTCATAGACATCCTTCCGTGCACACCTGTACCTCCACAGAGGCTAGGCTGATGGCCCGGAAGTAGGAAGTCTCATCCAGCTCCCACGGGGTACAGAGCTCAGTGAACAGCCCTCATTAGTCCACCTGAGACCCTAACTCTTTTTCAGAAGCCTAAGTCAGGAGCAGTGACCACACCCACGGACTCAGGTGAGGGGTGATGACGGGATGATAATAGGGACCTGAGTCTCAGATTCGGGCAGCGTTTTTCCGTGTGCACTGAGTCTTTCTCCAGCTTGCAGTCAGCCCGCCTCTGCTGAGACACCTGCGTATTTAAATCGCAGTCACAGCTTCAGCTCTGTCAGTAGGAGTGTCTAGTTCTGATGGCTGCCTGCCTGCATGCACATCCCAAGTCCAGGTTAGACCCAGGCTTTTGCACTGCCTCCTGGCCTGGATTTTACCAAAGACAGAAGCAAGCCCATCTCTTTCCTCTGGTCATCCCTTCCTTGTCTCTCCGTCTGCTCCCTGGGAGCCCAGGCAGTTCACCAGTACGTTTCCCAGCCTGATCCACCATCAAGCAGACTTAGGAAGCATGTGCCCCAAGGACCCCGGCACTAGCAAAGACAGAGTTTTTTGGTTTATTGAAGTATTTCTCATGCATTTCCTCTTCTTACCCACAGGAACATGATACTGGAGACTTCATTTACTCAAGGGCTAAATGCCAGAAAACTTGGAAAAAAAGTCTGATGGTGTGCTTTTAGCAGGAACAAAAGCATTACTGCAAAGGTCTTTGGGATTTCTGACTTACTACTTGAGGGAGGAAGAATTTAGGGGACATAGACTCAGGAGTTGCCCATTCCTAAAATCCTCCCTCATAGTTTGAATTCCCCTGAAGAAGGTCTAGCACAGAGTGTGTGGTTGTGTCTTGAAATTCAGTAGAGAAATGGAGTGGATGTCTGGAGTGGGTGGGACCTGGACAAAAGTGTTCGTTTGCTTTTTTTTTTTTAAGAGACTAAACTAGAGCGTATGTGTATATTGGGAATGAGTCAGGCAGGAGGGAAAATAATGATGCAGAGGAGGGGACAGTTGCAGGGGCAAAGGCCTTGAGCGGCAAGGGGCAGTGATGTCACACGTACAAGTGTAGGAGCTGGCCTCTGATGGGAGGAGGGACAATGAAAGGAGGAAGAGAACAAGGAGGCGTGTTCAGGTGGCTTTACATGGTCAGGTGGATCTCAAGGGGGGGGGGGGGGAGATGCAGGTGCTTCTGTCTCAGAGCTTCCAGGCTCTCAATGCCTTTGCGGGGAGGTACCAAGTAGTGAGGTTAGTGACTGGGGGACATGCACTGGAGAGCTGAAGATAGAGAAAAGATGTGAAGTATCTCCGGAGACTGTAAGGGGAAATTACTGGGGCCTTTTAGTAGGATTCAGTGTCTAGTGCTTAATCAGGATTTATGTCATTAGATTAAGGTGACTTGACGTAATATACATCTGTTTCTCCCCCACCCCCCACCTCTGGAAACATTCAGCTGTTAGAAGGTTTGAGGCATACAGATATTTCAGTTTGACAAGGATCGGGGTTTTTCTAGGTAAGTGCAAACTGGAGAGGAGGCAATGGAGCTAAAGGTGGTTTCAGTAGAAGGCTCAGAGAGGTTACTTGATTCATCTCAGATCACACAGCAAGTTAACGGCAAAAGCCCAAAACGTAAACCCACGTCTGCTACTTCCCCGTTTTCACTCCCTATCAGGGCTCTGGCACTATAGGCTGGATAAGAGGGAAGGGAGACAATGAGGGGTGATACTGATCAGCCAGAAGTATCTGGTCTGGTATTATTATTGTTATTTTGTTATTATTTTGAAAGGAATTCTTCATTGCAAATATTGTGCCAAATAAACCTTGATAGTTAATAGATACCAGTGTTTAAAAAAAAATAACCCCCATGTGTGTTTGTGGTCAGGGAGGACTGTTGTATCTCACCCAGGAGCATTGATTAGAGGGTGTGCCCCGGGCAGGGAGAAGCCTAGGCCACACAGTTCGTAGACAGACAGGGAGGCATGAAGTCATCACATGCTTTATGGGAAAACTCATGAAAACCTCAAGCCTTCTGTAACACCGATTAAAAATAATTTAAATCATCCATATTTTATTAGAAAATGTCAGTGGCTATGAGTAAATCAATTTCAAATGGATTTTATTTGTATAAAGTTAGTATTTTAGAAAGTGAATTTATGGCTCACAATTACCTCTTCCAATATGAGACTGTTGTGATATTAGTAGTAAACGTATTCTGATAGAATCTATCATTAATCAAATGTTCCCAAGTTGAAGGCCTAATCTTGTCTTATAAGATTAAATAAAAAGACCCAAAGGATGCTTTTCAAGGCCTCAGTCGAGGAGGAGGAACTGGTGACATAAGAGGACATTTGACAGTTTTTTTAACTTCCTGGAGTCTGAAACCAGGTTTGTTTGAGGAACCCCCCACCTCATGAGTCACGGGAGGGGACAGAATCTTCCTCCTGCTTGAGAAGGTGGCAGGGTAGCAAACTGCAGAGGCCAGATACTTCCCTAGTCTCCTTTGCGGCCAGTGTGGGCTTGTGATTCTGGCTCAGTCAATAATCAGATACGCCCGCCCCAGAATCGTTTGCTAAGGAAGCACAGAGAAGGCAGCGGAGAATCCATCCAGGCAGCACAGGAGATGGTGGAAGCAACTCCAGGTCTAAGGCCGGTGGCGGGGAGAGGGCATGGTGGCGTCCAGTGTGCTTCAGCTGTAGCCGGGGTGTCACTGTCAGTCAGTCATACGTAGGATAACAGCACATCCTGGTTTGCTTGGGACAGTCCCAGTTGTTGCCTGTGGTCTTGTGTAATTATTGATAGAATTCCCCTTTGTTTGTAAACTAAGCCATATGGCCATTTCGGACATAATAAAAGACCTTTAGATCTTCAACCTTTTCAAAGATTTTTCCCTTTATACCTTCTTGCTTTGAAATTGGGCTCTTTCCCGAGGGCACATCTTTATCCTCATCCGTCCCCAGAGGTGGCTGTCTTCCCTCCTACACTCCTCAGTCCTCGGGGCCTGGAAGGAGAGCGCTTGCCTTCCTTATCACCCTTGCTTCTTATCACTACTTCCAAACCACCCCTTTCCAGTGTAATAACCCTAGTACTTTCTCACCATCGGTTACCTTTCTCGTGTCTCCTTTATTGTTGCTTATTGTCTTCGTGGACTTGAACCCCATGGGTCATTGTTATCATCATTCCTTGTACACCATCAGCTTCTCTTGATCTTTCTCCCTCTTACGTGCTTGCCTGGCAGAACCTTAACCCTGATTCTATCTAATGGCAAGCTTGAGATCAGGTGAGACGAAACCAACCAGCAATGCTGTGACAGAGCTTGCTAATTTTCGACTCTAGTAACCCTTTCTCCTCTTTTTTTTTTTTTCCTTTAGGAGAATCACACCTGAATTTTAGCTGGATTCATGGTTGCATGGAGAAACTTCTGCCCATTGAGATGTAAGCAGAGCTGTTTTATGAAATTTTAGGGAAATGTTTACAAAGAAACGGTATGTGTGTGAGTGAGAGAACCTCTTTAATTTTTTTCCCTCTTGTTGTCTGGAATGTGGATGTGAAGGCTGGCACCTGAACAGTTGTTTTGGGCTATGTGGTTGCATGTTAAGGATGTAGAGTGTGAGTCCTAATGATCGTGATGGTCATAGTGTGATGTAAGCCTAGACCGCCTATCTCTGGACCCCTTACAAGAGAGAAATGAACTTCTCTTTTGGTGTGCTAGGCAGAATAATCGTTCCTAAAGATATCCTTATCTCAAAAGTCTATGAATCTGTACCCTTACATCGGCAAAAGGGACTGGGCAGAGGTGATTAAATTAAGGGCCTTGTGATGCTGAGAGGAGCCTGGATTATTCAGGAGGTCCAATTCAGTCTCCTGTACTGAAGAACTTAAAACTGAGAACTTCCCCAGCTGTAATCAGTCAGAGAGATGTCATGTTTCAGGCTCTGAAGATTGAGGAAGATGACACAAGATAAACAGGGCAGACGTCCTTCAGAAGCTGGGAAAGGCAACAAAATGGATTCTCCTCCAGAGTCTCCAGAAATAACTACGACCCACCAACACCTGATTTTGACCCTCAGGACCCACTGTGGACTTCTGACCTACAGAATCGTAAGTTAATATGTTTCCGTTGTTTTAAGCCACTACGTTTGCGGTACTTTGTAACGTCAGTAATAGAAAAGTAACACACCATGTGGTTTATGCATTGCTATTCTGTATTTACACGATACTCACAACCATATTTAATCTCAAATAATACACACACTGAGGGATTTTAATTGAATCCGGACCACTAGCCTCCAGGGGGTTGTTGGAACTACCCTGACGTCCTGCTCTGTTTCCCCAGGTAACTCATTCTCAGTCTTCAGATGTCGTTTTCTCTGTTCTTCAAACCTCAAACATCTCCTCCCCATAACTCACACTCAGTCAGTGCCTTGGCTTCTTATTTTATTTAGAAAATAGAAGCAATGAAGAGGGGACCTCTTCGTGCTCCCACCACCAAATATACTGACCTACTCACATATACCCTTTTACTGAGCCATCTTTCCCTTTATAATGGACAACGCAGTGCAGACCCTTCACATGGCGCTGTGTTCCTTGCCCTCACCCTCCTCCAAGACGTCTTGCCTTCAGTTGTACTCTCTTGCTCCAGCATCATCAACAGTTTCCCTCTGTTGGATCACTCCTGCCCTTTTTTTGCTGCGTTTTCTGCTTTGACATGGACAGGAGGAATGAGAGGGGTGTGTGTGTGTGTGTGTGTGTGTGTACATGTGTACATGTGAACGTGTGCACAGAGGAAAGCTACCTATAAATCTTAGTATTTGTTCTCTGAGGCCTTAACTGTAAAATCAATTCGTATCAACAGATGTTTATTTATAATCTATAAAATGCATATTTATGTAGTAAGGTGTTATGAGGCTGTAAAGTAATATGTTTATCACAAGTCCTAGATTATTCGGAGAAGCTCTGATATAACATACTTTTACTTCCCGTCTCCATAACTACATCTAACGCTGTCAGCCTAAATACCTAACTGGGGGTTCCCAAAGGGTTACATCTGTCTGTTAGATAAGAACGCTCTCTGTGAATTCGTTTGGGGCTGTCACACGTGAAATGATGAAGGACGGAAGATGCAACATGAGGAGGCAACGTGAATGGGTGAGACTGGGAGTGGGAGGGTCTGGTTCCCCTGGAGCGGTGGGCTCGTCCCGTCCAGGGCTGCGTGTGACCAGTGCTAAACCATGAGTGCTTGTGGTCCGGGGGCTGCGGTTTGGCTCAGACTGTCCCACGGTGGAGGCAGGCATCCAGCTCTGTTAGCAACTGCCACTGGTCCTCCAAAGTGGCTGCACTATTTTGCACCCCCAACAACCACGGAGAGAGCCACACTTACTCCACACCCTTGTTGAGACCCGTAGTGTCAGTCTTTCTCATTTTTAGGCATTCTGGTGGATGCGTCGTGACCTCTTACTGTGGTTTTAATTTGCGTTTCTCTAATGAGCCGTCGTACTGAGCCTCTTCTTTGTAGGTTTGTTGTCTGTTGGTGTATCTTCTTTTGTGAAGTGCCTGTTAAAATCTTTCACCTGTATTTTTTTTTTAATTTGGAGACAATTTACTGCTGTTTTTTATTTTGACACCTTTATTGTGATGTAATTCCTGTACAGTAAGCTACACATATTTCAGATGTACAATTGGGTGAATTTTGATAGATGTATACGCCTATGAAACCACCACCACAATCACTATAGCTAACATTTCCATCCCTCCCCAAGAGGGGCAAATTTCAAACTCCTGATTTATCCCTTCCCACCTCCTTTTATCCACTGGGAACCATAAGTTTGTTTTCTATGTTTGTGAGTCTGTTTCTGTTTTGTAGATAAGTTCATTTGTGTCCTTTGTCTCAGATTCCACTTGTAAGCAATATCATATGGTATTTTTCTTTCTCCTTCTGGCTTATTGGGCTGTTTGTCTCATAATTGCTTTGTAGAAGTTCTGTATATATTCTGGATACAAATCTGCCATGTAAGCCAGGAATACTTCTGAATGCAAATAAAGAACTTGACTAGTGGTGACTTAAGGAGTCACAACCTCAATTAGCTGATTAAACAAAAAGTCCAGAGCCAGGCAGTCTGTGTTTTACTAAGCAGATCTGCCATCCTTGGCAGTTTGGCCTTCATGCTTGTGCTTGCAACCTCATGGCTGCAAGATGGCTGCCACTGCTTCAGGTGCGAGGCCTGCATTCAAAGGCAAGAATCAGTGAGGCAACCAGGGAGGGAACATGAAAAGGTCCTTGTATGATTGCTCCTTCTTTCAATGGAGATAACCGTTATTTCCCAAACTTCCTTTGAGTTCTGATTGGCCACACACACCAGCAGCAGGAAGGCTGGGAAAAGAGCATGAGGCAGGGATATATCCTAGTCCTGACTAGTGGTGTATACAGTCATGACTGCATTAGGCAATCATCATTCATGCCCTGGGACTGGGCACATTGCAGATGTCCAGGTACTATTAGTTAGAAGAGAGGGCTGACTGCCAGGTGGGCACCTAGCATGCAACATTAAAGCCCCCAAAACTGTATGTTACTCTCTGATTCAGTGAGGGAGCCTTGGAAAGTTTTGAGAAGTCTTGGAAAGCTTGCGGACAACTAGAGGTATTAGAGAAAAAAAAAAATCAGAAAGCCAAACTGACTTAAAAGCACAAAGCAGCAACAACAACACAGACTTCCATTGTCTGATCTCAGAGAAGCCCTTCTGGCTTGAAGAGCTAAATCAGGTTGTCAGTTCTGATCGCATTTCACTGCTGCAGTAGGAAGGCAGGATTCATCCCTACATTGTCCAGGGGAGCAAGGCCAGGTGAGATCCTGTAGGAGGGTTGAAGGCAAGTGGGGGTGAAGGGTCCATGCCTCTGTCTGCATCTCCTCTGAGAGTCGAGCCCAAGACAAGGACACTTTAGGAAGTGCATTTGGGAAGTGATCCCAGGAAACAGGAGGGAAGGACTGGGGGAAGGCAATGCAAAAGCTCATTAAGGGTTAGTCATTTCTGGCCCTTGATTGTACTGGGAGCCTCTGCGGAGCTGAATTGACCACAGGGCGGAATTGCTGTCCACCTCATGTGGCCCCACCTTGACTGTTACACATGCAAATTCCTGGGCCCCACCCTGACCTCCTGAATCAGAATGTCTGATGGGGAGGGGCCAGGATATCATATAATAACAAACCCTTCAGGTGATCCTTATGCATGTTGACATTTGAGAACCAGTGATCTGCCCCGTACAGAGAGCATCTATCAATTGGCTCACATCCCCCAGTGGCCAAACCGCATGGGGTTAACATCCTTCTACTTTAAGTTTGCTTGTGCAGCAGTGCGCCCCTCAACACCGGTCAGAGAAGCTGTGGTGGACGGCAGGAGGTTTTCAGTGCAGCTGAGGCAAGGGCAGTCCACAAACACTCCCAGGATACTGGTTTCTAGCAATGGCGGAGGAGAGGATGGGCCAGAAGGTTGTGATAGGAGATGTCTGAGAGAGGAGAGCAGAATAGGCCAGTTTTTATCTGACAGCTCCTTTAATACCCAAACTTCATGGAGGAAGCCAGGAAATCACTTTTCTAAAGCATTAAGCTCTTTATAAAGGGCCTGAAGCTCCCAGAAGGAAATACACTGTATAATTGCACAGGACTTTAGGGTACAGAAAACATTAACAAGACACATGAGAAACAGTAGCTATTTATGCAGAAGTAGATCCTGGAGGCAGGTGGAGTGTTTCCATCTGTTGAAAGCAGCTTCGGTGATGTCTCCCTATTGGGATCAAGTTAAAGAGAACGGATTTTTCACTTTATTGGGGAAGAGCTTCTAAAAAGGAGATATTCATCACCTCTCCCTTGGTTTCTTTGGGAATTTAAACCTGCGCCGTTTTCCATCTCTGTTTTCTTTCATATCACCCCAGGAAATCTCCCACTTCTTTGCACACATTGCTTCCCTCCCCTAGTTTTCTCCTTTCTCCTTTGACCCTAAAAATGTCACTAGTGGTCATGATCTGATTTGAATTATCTGAAGAAAGAAAAAAAAAATGTAGCCTGCGAGGACCAGAATTAACATGGGTGGGTGGGCCGGGGATGATTAACTCAGCTGTGGAGTCAGGTGATGCATCCCACAAGTCCTTTGTGAGTAATGTTTATGTCAACACAAGACGTTTCCAGTTTTTATTCAGAAGTAGCATTAAGCTGGAGGGGCAATGGCATGAGCTGCAAAAAGATGGAGGCAGAGAACGTATCTGCAGGCTTTCTCTGCTGTGGGTGAGAGGTGCTTTAAAACTCAATTAAAAGAGTTACAGCCACTGCAATTTGGAATTTATGAGTCTGTGTGTATGGAGATTTCCCTGGGGAGAAATAGTCAACTTCTCCCTTATTTCCCCCACTTTAGGTCTTCCATTCCTGGGCACATCTCCTAAACACCCGTCGTATCTGGTGATGACCCCTTAGTGTATCTTTATTACTGGAGACTTGAAAGTGTTCACTACATAAGTCATGGCACGGACTGACTCAGTTTCAGAGCGACAGTGTTTTTCTCGCTCTCTCTGAAAGAAAAGATGGTAGAATTCCAGGAAGAAACAGTTCCCCAAAACTCTTAGATTCATCTTCCTAAAATGCATCTTTTCTCATGTTCCTCTGCAGTTCTAGGCTCTACAGTGAGTCTCTAATAAAATAACCTAATGCAGCCTAGGCCTCTGCCCTGCAGATCTAGGCAAAATTAATGCCAAACTTTGTACATTATAGGGCCCCCACGGATGCCCGTGGCCTATGAGCTGACACACAGGATGGGACTGTCAGATAAGACTCATCAGTTGGAGATCTTACCCAGTATCCAGTTGACTAATTCATTTCCAGGACACAGGCAGTCAACAGGCAAGAGAGCTCTGGAACATGAGGAGTGGTTCCCTCGATCCTTCCTTTCCCGCTTGGAGAAGCCTCTCTGGTCCAGAATAGGTGAGGTCTCTGAGTGAGATTGATGGGGATCCTCCCACAAAAGTATGTTCATTTTGCCCCCAGAGAGTGGTACAACCCAAGGGCCGTTCTCTGGGGGCCAGGCCTCCTACCCTGGGTACTGCTTACTGAGGGGGATCCTTGACTAGGACACCTTACTAAAGGCACTGGGAAGGTGGAGTCTTTCTCCTAGCTCTGTTTGTCCTGAGTTTCATCTTCCCTTTGAAATGCTTCTCCATCCATTACTGTTTCCCTTTTCTAGCTGGCTTCTGGTAAGTGGGCAACATTTCTTACAGTTATAGTCAGAATGAAGATGGATCTCATTCTTTTAGTTCCTTTTATCACAACTGAGGCAAGTCAGATTGCAAAATGGACCATTCGTTCACAAATGAGACAAACAGGGACAGACAGGGAGAAGGTTCTGAAATTATCTTTTCTAGCTCACTTTCAGCCCACAGTTTATTTCACCTCCCCAGTCCTGTCCTAGGAAGCAGGAGTTTATTATGGTCTAGCCTCCATGGCTGGCTTCCTCCAGTCTCTTGGCTCCATCAAATGGTCCACAGGCCCAATAGTGCAGCATGGGCCCCAAGCCTCACAGTCAGAGAAACAGAGAGTCCTCTCTCCCCGTCCCCATCACTTATTTTTCTAGGGCTACTTGCATGGCCCACTGGGAAGTCATCTCTAAGGAGCAGTCCCCTTCCCCTATTTACTGGCAAATCTGTTGAGATTAAAAAGCGAATGTCACTAGGAATAGACTTACCATATGACCCAGTAATCCCACTCCTGGACATATATCCAGAAGGATCCTACTTCAAAATGACACCTGCACCCCAATGTTTGTAGCAGCACTATTTACAATAGCCAAGACATGGAAACAGCCTAAATGCCCATCAACAGGTGACTGGATAAAGAAGATGTGGTATATTTATACAATGGAATACTACTCAGCCATAAAAACTGACAACATAACGTCATTTGCAGCAACATAGATGTTCCTGGAGGTCATTCTAAGTGAAGTAAGCCAGAAAGAGATAGAAAAATACCATATGAGATCACTCATATGTGGAATCTAAACAAAACAAAACAAAACACAAATACAAAACAGAAACAGACTCATAGACATAGAATACAAACTTGGGTTTGCCAAGGGGGTGGGGGGTGGGAAGGGGCAGACTGGGATTTCAAAATGTAGAATAGATAAACAAGATTATACTGTATAGCACAGGGAAATATATACAAGATCTTGTGGTAGCTCACAGCAAAAAAAACTGTGAGACAATGAATATACGTCTGTTCATGTATAACTGAAAAATGGTGCTCTACACTGGAATTTGACAAAACATTGTAAAATGACTATTACTCAATTAAAAAAAAAGCGAATGTCCTCCATATTTTGATGTTACACCTTTTACACCCAGGGAATCCTTTGGAACTTAAAAGAGGCCCAACAATTTGATGCCAAAACAAAACAAAATTACTCAAACACCCAGAGCTATGGTGGAAGAAACTTTATCTGGAAGTCTGCACATTACAATCTCTGAGCAATAAAATGATTCTAGAAAAAAATTAAAAACAATTTCCTCTATTTTAAATCTTACCACTGTTGCTGATTGATTTCACAGTCGAGCTCCCCCCAGGATGTGACTGATCAGCCTGCGACTCCATAGTTGTTCAGTCTGACAGATGTTTTGGCAGGCAGATACTCTTTTTGAATAATAATTTTGAAAACATAAATGATCTTTCTTATTCCTTAATTCTATACAGGAAGTAAATCACAAAACTGGACCACAGCTCTGTTAGGTTCCGAGTTTAGTTTAAAGTTTAGTTGATCAAAAAAGTTCCACCAAAAGAGACCGCCAGTACGAGTGGTAATAATTGACAAATATCCTGCATACCTCCCGGAGGGTTAGTAAGTCAACAATTACACACTCCCCAGTGTGAATTAATATAGTTTATCCTTTCTTTACGTGGGTTTGAGGAAGGGGGAGAAGACAGTGGTGCACAGAGGACTAAGGGGCACTGTCCGATGACTGCCGTCTTGATGTCTTCACAGGTGATCATGGTGTCTTTAATCTGCAGTTGTATCATGAATGTATAGTTGCACGCCTCCTTGCCCCTGCTCAAATATTATTGATGCAGCCCTGACACTTCTCTCTCTCCATTAGTGGGTTCAGGAAGCAACTTCCCCCCTTGCTAATTCATGCTGGAGGGTGATGAGGAAGTGAATTTCTCTCTAGCATCTCAGCCTGGGAATAAAATTTTTAGTGAAGCCTTGCTTTTACTTAGATTCCAGAAGCTGAGAATATTTTGCAGGTCTTGTGGATTTCGATAGAGCACAATTTTGATGCTGAGCACTTCCTGTGGATATCTGAGGCTGAGTCTGCTCTAAGGAGACCCCCAGCCTGGCCTCCCATGGGGATGTGCAGGGAGAGACGCCAGTAGTGAGAGGCTCAGATGCATCAGAACACAGGCTCCACGCTGCCCAGCTCATGCTAAGATATTAGGAGTCTTAAATCCGTCACTCTCTGTACTCAGTTCCCTATGGGACAGCCTTAGCCTTCTGGGAATAGGATGAGAACTCTGTCTTGGAGAGCACCTGTGGGATAACGTGTTTCCACAGAGACCCTAGATGGCGCCAGAGGTGCTGGGCTTGTTCAGAATTTGCAGTCAAGTCCTGTCCCAATTATTTCCTATTAACCACAACCAGAACTTACTCCATGGGATGTCAAAGATTCCATAAATTACACAGGCTGAGTGGGTGGGACTGGGGCATATGAGAGGAACAGGGGTAAGCTTCCTGTTGGCTGATGGCTATGTTGAATGCCTCGGGCTTAAGAGCAGACTGGAGAGATGGAGGCGATGATGGAAAGTGATATTGGCACTTCTCTGGCCCTGGACCAGGAAGCTTCTCTCCTGTGAGAGAGAAATCCATCACAGCCTTGGTTAATAAATTCTGCAATAAATAACTTTTGTGTAAGCAGAAAAATTACTTACATTTTTGGTTTAACTTCTTGGCAAACATCACATTCTATTTTTAAACAGCGTTGGTACCAATTTCGTGAGTCTCCAAAAGTTTTTGTTTTCAAACTCAGAGGTCCTCTTAAAAATATTTGAGATTTGCAGATACTAATTATATAAAATAGATAAACAACAAATTTCTTCTGTACAGCACAGGGAACTATATTCAATATCTTGCAGTAATCTATAGTTAAAAAGAATATGAAAATGAATATATGTATGTATTTGCATGGCTGAAACACTATGCTGCACACCAGAAACTGACACAACATTGTAAACTGACTCTATTTCTCTAAAAGAAATAACTTAAACCTATTTTTTTTAGTATCATGGCTTAAACTGGGTTTGTTTGTTTGTTTATTTGTTTTTGGACAAAATTTGAACCTCTGAAAGCTTAGTTTCAAGGAAAAAGCAAATCCACTAAGGATCAAGAGAAAAATAAGGAACAAAAGGGGCAGCAATATGATAGATGCAAGATCACTGACATAGATCCTGATGCTAGGATGTGTTTTAACTCTAAAGGACTCTCAGGAGGTGATGCTTATTGAGAAAAAATTCTGGACTGTACGTCTTTTAGTTGTGTCATCTTCATAACCAGTTGTGTGAGCATTTAATCTGAGTCCATAACTTCTTCGTGAAATGATGTAGCTGACCCATGGGATCATAGGAACCCCCTCTCTTCTCATTTACTAGAAATATGGACAATTCCTTTTACTTTGGATTTAAAATAACATAAATTTTGGAAAGACTTTACATTTAATTAAACTTACACGTGATAAAATACTTAGTTGTATTTAATCCATCAGTTTGATTTCCGCTGAACAGAACCTCTTAGCTAGGGTAAGTCCTTTGGATTTCCCATGACCCTTGACCTGAATAGTACATGATGAGGTGTGATGCTTTGCCATGTGAATGGAGGTAGGACAATGGAGTCATTAGCTACTTGGGACTTCCTTCAAGCAAGTCGGATGGTCCAGGGTTCATTCTCTCACCCAAACCACTGTATACCCCAGCTGGCTCTTGTGATAGGTGTCAACTCCTAGAATACACCTTCTGTGACAATGAGGGCCAGGACAGCCAGACACCTTCCGTTCTTTCCCTTTCACTGACTTAATCCGGGATGACGCAGAATGAGACCAGGGCGATTCTTTCCAGGGGAGGTGTACCATATTGGAAGATAAATCAGCAGCTTAGCTTTGTGACACATACCCCTCCCAGAGGAGAAAGCGTTGCCCTATACTCTTCCATATTGCTATTTACCAAAGACAAAAAGCCAGGTAGGATTCTTTATTGAGGGTGGGCCTCAGCATCATATAGAAGAGAGAGATCTTGGGCAGAAGTTAGATCAAGCGCCAGGTCTTAATAATTGATGAATCAACTTGAAAAACTCCCTTCCCATGCCTGGGCCCAGGATAATTTTTTTTCAATCATCAGATTTTAAAAAAATTGAAGTATAGTTAATGTACATTATAAGTTTTAGGTGTACACCACAGTGATTCACAATTTTTAAAGTCTATACTCCATTTATAGTTATGATAAAATATGGACTATATTCTCTGTATTGTACAATAAATGATTGTAGCTTATTTATTTTATACATAGTAGTTTGTACATATTAATCCCCACCTGTATCTTGCTCCTCCCCCCTTTGTTCCACTGGTAACTCCTAGTTTATTCTCTGTATCTGTGAGTCTGTTTCTTTTTTTTTTTTTTTTTTGAATATTCCCTGGTTTGCTTTATTTTTAGATTCCACATGTAAGTGATATCACACAATATTTGTCTTTCTCTGACTTATTTCACTAATATAATGTCCTCCAAGTCCTTTCATGCTGTTGCAAATGGCAAAATTTCATTCTTTTTTATGGCTGAGTAGTATTCCATTATATATAACATGGTATAACTATATAACTATAACATGGTAAATGTTTAGGAAATGGTGCATGAAACAATGTTAACAAGAGTCTTTATATATAGTTGTGCTCTCTCTTTCTCTCTCACTCTCTCTCTCTTTCTCTCTCTCTCTCTCTCTCTATATGTATCCCCATTCATCTGTTGATGGACACTTAGGTTGCTTCCATATCTTGGCAATTGTAAATAATGCTGCTGTGAACTTTGGAGTGGATGCATCTTTTCGAATTAGTGTTTTTGTTTTTTTCAGATGCATACCCAGGAGTGAAATTGCTGGGTCATATGGTAGTTCTATTTTTAGTTTTTTGAGAAATCTCCATACCGTTTTCCACAGTGGCTGCACCAATTTACATCCTCACCAACAGTGTAGGAGGGTTCCTTGTCTCCACATCCTTGCCAGCATTTGTTATTTGTACTCTTTTTGATGATAGCCATTCTGACAGGTGTGAGGTGACATCTCACTGTGGTTTTAATTTGCGTTTCCCTGGTGATGAGTGATGTTGAGCTGCTTTTCATGTGCCTTTGGCCATCTGTATGTCTTCTTTGGAAAAATGTCTATTCAAGTCTTCTGCTTATCTTTTGATTGGATCATTTGTTTTTTTGATATTGAGTTGTATGACCTGTTTATATATTTTGAATACTAACCCCTTATTCGTCACATGACTTGCAAATATTTTCTCCCATTCAGTAAGTTGTCTTTTTATTTTGTCAATGGTTTTCTTTGCTGTACAAAAGCTTTTAAGTTTAATTAGGTCCCATTTGCTAATTTTTGCTTTTGTTTCCTTTGTTTTAGAAGTCAGATTCAAAAAAATATTGCTATTATTTATGTCAAAGAGTGTTCTGCCTATGTTTTCTTCTAGGAGTTTAATGGTTTCCAGTCTTATATTTAGGTTTCTAATCCATTCTGAGTTTATTTTTGTAAATGGTATTAAAGAATGTTCTAATTTTATTCTTGTACATGTAATTGTCCAGTTTTCCCAGCACCACTTATTGAAAAGACTATCTTTTCACCATTGTGGTAGTTTTTTTTCCCCACCCACTAAGTAAGTGAGGAAGTTGGACTATTTCATTATTTTCCTAACTAGGACAACATTTTACAAAGAGGATTACACTTGAAGAGTTGTTAGATATCATAAGAAAAAAGGGTTCCATGGGTAAATGTTTAGGAAATGGTGCATGAGACAATGTTAACAAGAGTCTTTATGTATGCATTTGACTCCCTAATAAGAGAGCTAAAAAGAAGCTTTCCCCAAATTTATTTGAAAATGATTTTTTGAGGAACATCTTATGATCTTAGTGTTCACCAAAGTCCTTTCAGCTTTATGAATCCCATCCTAAAAGAGTGCACTAATCAATTTAGAAGAAGGGTTGAATGTCTGTTAAGCCCAGTGAAGATCCACATTCTCCACGAAGTCATTCTGAATTCCACTGCTTTCCATCAGGAACCTTCTATTTCTCTCAATGGAGAGCATATTGTCTCTGATCAACCTAAAAGGGAGTTATCAGAGAGAATGCTTCTGAACAATCTGATGCAAATCTCCTTGAATTTTATTGACTCTCCCACCTCCATCTCATGACTTTTTGCTTCCATTTTCTGAATTATCACATTATGTATAAAGTCAATATATGAATATCCAAACACATAAAGCATAAAAGATGAGAGAAGAGCTATTCATGTAACTGGAGAATTCTTTGCAAAAATGATTCTTCCCAGAGTCTATTTTAGAGAAAAAGAAATTTGGATGCAGTTTCACAATTTTCTCAAAGTTCATCATCTGTTACCTTTAAGTAAACTTAATCTTTAAAAATACTTTCTTAGATGCCTCAGTTTATCCCACCAATGTGTCGATTTAGAATATCTAGCCTGAGAAAGGGCACCCTCCCCTTTCACGCAGCCAATGGCCTGCTCCCAAGACTCCCTGCTGGCCAAGGAGGGCTTTCCCATCAGCTGGGGACCACTGTTTCAAGGAAGACAAGCTCCAGCCAGCACCTCATTATTTATATTCCCAGTGTTGCCTGTGTCTTGGAGACATTTATTTCCTTTCAGAGATTATCATCCTCCACTGAAAGCAAATCTTTGGATATCTTTTTTATGCACCTGAAACATATGTTCTATTTTACCAGCTGTCTAAGGTGCTGAGACTTTCCCCACCTTGTTTGAAAAAAAAAAAAAGTTGTCTACTCAGACAGCTACAATGAATTAAGATATACACAAACTTGATTTTAAAGGTATTTACTGCCTTGTTAACCCAGTCATTATGAAGACAATGGAACAGTTGAATCGTTGATATGTTGGGGAAAAGCATTAGATTTCTTGTAAGAGTGATCTGCCAGTGCAGGCGTAATTAGGCTACTTAAACACTTGTCTTTGTTAGTCAATGGACTGGGAAGTCTTTATCCTTATCATGAGTGATGTAGTCCAAAGAGATTCTTAGCTGTAAATGGAGATGCCCTTTTTAGTGCAAGGTAGTTCCTGCTCCATTGCCGGACATTTTAATCTCTAGACCTAATAAACGTCTTGGTTTATGGACCCCTGGAAGACTATCACCTCAAAAATATTTCTGCAATCCCTCATTAAGTAGAATTTGATATTCTTGGTGACTCCTTGGAGGAGGAGAAACCAATTAAAACACCAAATTTTGAGAGTGAATGTTCTCTTCCAAGTCATTTAATGCTAGCTGCTTGAGAAAAGAGCGTAGTGTATAGTAAGGAGTGGGGTGGACACCAAGAAATTCTTGCATCCCTCCACCCACACTGTGTAGCTCAGGCCTGAGGGGAGGCACAGATGATGGAAAGTGGCTGTGCTTGGCTAATTTCTCCTATGACAGTGAGCATAGTCATCTGTCCTGGGGAGCTGGGAATTCTGATCCTGTCTCTGACTCTGGACCAGAGCTGGTCCCTGGGATCCGCCAACCTCTCAGTTTTCTCATGGTCAAGTGAAGATTTATCTCTGCCTTGCTTGGAGACACAGAGTGTTGGACTGAGGGGCACTCTACTAAGATAATGGGTTTGAAAAGATGATGATGATTAATATGGGCAAGGGGCATAGTTTTTCTTTGCTTATTTTATATTCTGCTTGACTTATATGGCAAGAGCATAGGTGTTAGAATTGTACCCACCCGAGTATGGATTCCAGTTTTGCTAATTACTCAGTTTCCTCATCTATAAAATAGAGGTGGTGATATCTGTTTCACTAGGTTATCATGAAGGCTCGGCAAATTCTACTGCGTTTAGTCACATCATCTGGAGTTGTGCCCCCCTTGTGTGTTTCAGGCCAAATGTAGCTTCACCAGCTCTTTCATAGGTCATTTATGGCACTTAGTTGTTGGGCTGTTGCTTTATAAGAAAAACATTGGATTGTGACATTTCCACTCTTCCTGCTACTCTGTTTCTTTGCTCTCTAACGTATAACATTGCTTCATCATGTAATCTTTTTGAAGACATCTAAATCAATAGTTAATGATCCAAGTTTAAGTTAAAATTGAACTGCAGGTTAAAACCTTAATGAGATACCAATAGAATGTTAAAAAAAATAAAAGACCCAAAAAACCAGCGCCCCCTACTCACCCAGGCATGCAGAGTGAAAACCAAACGACCAACCAAACAAAAACCAAACACAAATCTGACAATACCAAATTTTGGCAAGGACATAGAATAACTGGAATTCTTACACACTGCTGGTGGGAATGCAAATTGGCATAACCATTTTGGAAAACTATTAGGCAGTGCCTAGGAAAGCTGAACATACCCCTTGTCCTGTGACCCATAAATTAATGCACATGTGCACCAAAGGTGTACAAGGATGTTCCTGGCGACTTTATTGACAGCAACCAGAAAGCGGTAACAGAATCAGCTGCACTGTACCCATAACTGGAGCACTATACAGCGATGCGGGGGGGGGGGGGCAGTGGGACGTTTCCATGGTGCTGGTGATGTTCTACATCTCAGAGGTGGTTATAAGGGGATATTCATTTTATTAGAAAAACTATCAAGCTGTACACTTAATATCTCTTCATCTATTTTATACTTCAGTAAAAAAGTTTACATAATAAATACTGTTACTATTTTTTAAAAATTTACTGCCAGATGGCTGGAAAGTTTCTTTAGGCTATAATTAAAAGACATGTCACAATTTTAGAAATCCTAAAATACAGACAAAAGAAAAATGCAACTTACAATTCACTACTTGTGTATTTGGGCATCTGTCCATTGTTTTTTATTGAGGAATAATTTACAAACAAAAAACACACGTATTAAGCATACAGTTCAGTGAGCTTTGATACATGTATATGTTCAAGTAATTATAACCTCAGTCAAGATGCAGAACGTTTCCATCACAATTTGTACTTCTCTCCGGTCGATAGCCTATCTCTCTCCCCAGAGGAAACCAACTGTCCTTAATTACAGCACGTTGGGCTGGTTGTGCTTGTCCTTGAACATCTCATAAATAGAATAATGCAGTATATATACTGTGTGTCTGGTTTTTTCACTTAGCATTATGTTTTTGATATTCATCCTAATTGTTGAACACCCCGATGGTTAATTTTAAAATTTTATTAATATACTATAATTTATTTTTTATTTCCCTGTTGTTGGATTTTGGGGTTATTTCCATTTGGGAGTTATTGATGAATAAAACTGATGAAATGTGGGGGGGAGGGTAATTGCTCAAGCGGCAGAGTGCATGCTTAGCATGCATGAGGTCCTGGGTTCAATCCCTGGTATCTCCTCCAAAAATAACCCTCCCCACCCCCACCAAAATAAAAAAATTAAATAATACAATAATAAAATAAATAAGTAAAACATTAAAAAAACCCCGATGAAGTGTGAATAAAATTTATAAAATGTGTGACCTGTCTAAGAAATCTTTGTATTCCCAGGTCATAAAGATAGTTTCCTGTATTTTCTTTTAGAAGCTTTATTTTTTTTTTCTTTTATATTTATGTCTTTGATCTATCTCAAGTTTATTTTTATGTATGGTGTGAGGTAAGGCTCAAGGTTCATTTTTTTCCCTTATGGTTATCCAGCTGCCCGAGCCCCGTTTCTTGAAAAGAAAGTTTTTCTTTCTCCGTTTGACTACTTGCATTGTCTGTTGAAAGTCAACCAGCCATATATGTATAGTTCTATTCAGGACTTGCTGTTCAGTTCCACTGATCTCCTTACTTACCCTAATGCTCATAGGACACTGTTTTAATTACTGTAGCTGTAGAATAAGTATTAAAATCATGGAATGAGTATTTATGGATTGTTTTTATCATTAGATAGTACCAGTACATTTATGGACCTCTTTCCAATGGAGATAAACTTCATGTAGTGTCCTAGATAGTAACTTGATTTTATGTTAGATGAGAATTAATCACTTAGATTTCAAAAACCTTTTAGGCAATGTAGTTTAAAACACAGAAGTGTCTATGCTACTTGATAAAAATGTTACTTCTGTTTATCCTGTTGATCAAGGGTAGTAAGTGAATTTCTTGGGGCTCTGTTGACATTTCTGCCCTTACCATGAAGTTGGTTCTGAGTAGTAAGTCTGACCATATTAAATAGTGCCTTTGGGGATAAAGTAACTGGTAAATGTGCTTTTGTTTATGTTTTGGTCCCCAGTATCACTTTTAGCATACTTGCTTGCCCCAAATATATATTTCTCTCCCTTTCTTTCTCACTATTTTTTATGCTTCACTTTCTTCTGCTTTTGTTTATTTTCTTTTTCTTTTTTTTTTCTTAATGGTGTTTATTGGATTTTTGACTTTTTTTTAAACTATTTTTATTGAATAATAGTCATTTTACAATGTTGTGTCAAATTCCAGTGTAGAGCACAATTTTTCAGTTATACATGAACATACATATATTAATTGTCACATTTTTTTTTTGCTGTGAGCTACCACAAGATCTTGTATGTATTTCCCTGTGCTATACCGTATAATCTTGTTTATCTATTCTACATTTTAAAATCCCAGTCTGTCCCTTCCCACCCCCCGCCCCCTTGGCAACCACAAGTTTGTATTCTATGTCTATGAGTCTGTTTCTGTTTTGTATTTATGGTTTTTTTTTGTGTTTTTTTGTTTTTTTTAAATTCCACATATGAGTGATCTCATATGGTATTTTTCTTTCTGTTTATTTATTTTTTAAAGGAAAAGTATGCTATAATCTCAGCTAGGGCAAATAAAGATCAACCCTTAAGTAACTAGGTGGTCTCATTTCTCTTTTGTCAGTGCTTGGCTGAGATGTGGAATGTGTTGCAATTCTAGTCAATGAGAGGGGATGTCAGATGAGTTTGGAGTCCTGTGAAAGATTTTTGGGCTGATAAAAAGAAACTGGGATTATGGTCAAGGTAACAATTGCTCTCCTGCTGCTGTTGTTATTGGATATTGTGATGTCAGGTGGTGATACCCGGGACTGCTGCAGCCATCTTGTGACCATGAGGAGAGCTCCAAGCTGACTTGCTGAATCAAGCAGAGTGGAGACAAGGAAGAAATCTGAGTCCTCAGAGAAATGAGGGAGCTAAAAATAATGTCTTAATCTACCCCCTGTCTTCTAGTTATGGGATTTAAAAACATCTGTTCATTGTCCAAATCATTTGAGTTAGGTTTTCTCTTATTTGCTCCTTAAAGCATGCTATCTGTTAAAACCATATTGCATTTTAGCAGCTCTTTGATGTGCCAAGAACTCATACTGAGAAAATTAAATAAACAAGGCATTCAATTAAGAATCAAATTCAATCCTGTATCTAACTAATCACAGAAAATTGTCTGAAAGAGTTCAGCCCTAAAGTTTATGTAGGTCGTACTGAAGTAGATGGTCAGAGCCCGTTCATATCACGTTGCTGAGTCATTAGTAGAGTAACAAATTAACTTATGCTGCATATTGATAATGTTGAATGATCAGAAACTTAATTGTCCTTATTGTAAATTTGGGGCATTTCTGATCTGACTCTAATATATATAAGAGGAGGTGAGAACTCTTGTTCGATATTATCAGGTGACAGACGTAAAAATATTAATAAGTAGGGGTACCATAGCTTTTCCCTTCTTCGCTTTCAGGTAAACAACGAGTTTGTAGGCATGACTCTTCGCACTCGTTGGGGTAATCGTGCGGGAGTAGTGCAAGTGGACAAAACGAGATTAGACCAGCGGTTACAGGGAGGAGAGGACGAAGAAAGAGGGGAGGGAGGCGTTTGGAGAGAATGGTGTTCTTAGAGAGGGTTTGTGGGAAAGAGAAGAGAGACTCCGGGGAAATAGTGGCCGCAGTGAATGGGATTTTGAGGAGGTAAATAGGAAAACATAATCTTTAGTATGTGTTTCTTTGTGTCGATTTACTTCCACTCTCTGAAATCTTCAGAAAAGATCCAATCAACATTGCCTTTGCCACTGAGAACAGCAGCAGGTGGCCCAGTTTTATATCTGTACGATTGCTTATTTCACTTTATACAAAATGTTTCTGTCACTCCTCTTTCAAGCTTCAGGATTCGTTATTGAAGTTTCTTGAAATTGTTCCTTGGCCTTGCTCAGCTGTTAGGCAGAAAGTGCAGTAGGTCTAAGAGAGGGGTTTGGTCTGGCAAATTAGACGAGAAAGAACTCTGTTGGAGGATTCTGGAAAAGACGTTCCCCTGATACCAGAAGAGGGAAGTCACAGAGAGAAGGTCTGTTTCTTTCCTGGCCATCCTTTGATCTATTTCTTTTTTTGATGGTTTTTGATGGCTCATGACCTTGAAGTGACTTCCCAGGGGTGAAAGGGCAGCCTAGCGATGTCAGGATGAGGGGATGGAAAGACAGGGGTCCTCAGTGACACTGCTGAACTATTGAACTAGTCCCCAATCACTTATCTCTGGAGTGACTTGTTCAAGTCTTCTATGTCACCATTTCTAGCTGTACACTTCTCTATGTTACTGACATTTAATAAAAAATAAATTTCCTTATGGTTAAGCCTCTGACATTGAACTCTTTTCTTACATGTAGACAAAGACATTACTAACTGGCACACAACACGTTTAAATCTTTTGCCCTCTGGAACCATTTCTTTATCAGGTGCAACCAAACAGAAGAGAAACACATTGGAAGTTGGAACATACAGAAAGGCAGGCTGCTCTCCCTTCTGAGTGAGACGGGCTGTCTCTGGAGTGTGTAACGACTTTTACTTTAAACTAAGCACCCAACCCCCACACTTCGTGGCCTTTCTCTTGCCTTCTGAAACAGCCTGCAGTCTACAGAGTATGTATCTCTCTAAATAAATCTACCCTTACTCAAATAAAAAAAAAAAAAAGAGAGAGACATAAAAGAAAACCTCAATTATAATCCATATCATGTGACTTCAAGTGTCTGTATGTATCAGAACCGTTTGGCCTCACTGACTGGTTTTGTCATAAGCAAATGTCATAATTGAACTCAAATTATAAATGGTCATTAATAAAGTTTTACAATGAGCCTGTTTTAGATATTGATGTTCCAATTAAAATGTCATTTCAAAAAGCTATAATGAAAAACTACAGCAAAAGCCAAAGGGAAGCAGGGCAGTACAATGTTTGTGTCTGTATATGGGCATTAATCCCTGCATTTATCTGATCATTTAAGTTCATTAAACTCCTTCTACGTGGGATCCACTGTTCTGGGGGCTAGAGATACAGGGCTTAGCTTGATACAGATCTGACATCTATGAGACTCCAGTTTGATCAATGGTGTCACCATTCAACCACATGCTCAGGATGAAAACCAAGTCAGCACCCTTCATCACATCATCCTTCATCACCACCATCATCATCGCACATCCCACATGTAATACATCAGCAAGTCACTTTCAGTCCCCCTCTGGGTGCAGCCCCTTCTTATGTGCCTCGTTTCTCCACCTCGAGCTCAAGCCACCATCATCTCCCTCTTGCCCTTCTCTACGGGTTCTTCTCTACGTGGTAGTGAGAGTGATTTTTTTAAAAACCTAAAGGAGATTATGACGCTCCCTTCTTTTCATCTCTTCCATGGCTTTGCATTAAAAAAAAAAAAAACCCAAAGTCCTGTCCCTCGTATATAGAGCATTATGACGTAGCACCAGTTGCCTCTCTACGTAGTTTCTACCCACATTCAGTCTGGGGAGCTTGATGCAAATCCTTATCCATGCTGCTAACACTGACCATGCTCTAAAGCCTCTGTGTTTTACTCTCAGCAATGCTTAAGGCCAAAACCAGGGGCATGAGCCCTCGAGCCATCTTGGCCCTGCAAGGTCACGATTCCTCACCCCTCCTCCCCCACTCCTTTTAGCCTCCCTGATTGAAGGGTGTAACTGGGAAGTGGAACAGGGAAGCTCAGCCTGGGATATTCATGCTGATGCCCTGCTGGCAGATTCCTGGTCACAGCTGACTGCACCCTAGAGAATCTTAGCCTAAGATTGCCCGAATCATTCTCTTGTAAACTTTTGGTATTGATGCAGTTCTTCATTTCATGGCTTGTGATCAGCGATTTCTATAAAACCTGGGGCACTTTGTTTAATGGGATTTTTGAGCTGTTTTAAAGTTTGAGAAGCAGCCTGGGGAATGTGGTTTGGATGCAAAATGTTGACGTTGGCATCTCTGGTGTTTTGTATTGTCATGAAGACAATAAGGTAATGAGTCCTGGGCCAGACCTTCCTGACAAATGAGATGAGGCAGGATGACCTATCCTGGGTGTCCTCAGTGAAACAGAGGGATGTCTACAGAGGCTTTGGGAGTTGGAGTTGACGGAGCAGATGTTTCATACGAGATCAGCTCACTTACCTCCTGTGTCCCCTCAGAGGGTCCGGAGGGCACTACCTTCACCAAGGCTGAGGGAGGTGCTTTTGTAGGTGAGCCCCAGCATCCTTGAAGAGCTCTGTGGTTGCCAGGAGTGATGTGGTGGACTGCTGCCATGGGGCAGAACTCCCTGACTGCAGTGGGGATGAGGAATCCCAGGGCCAAGGGGTGGTATTTACTTGGCGAAGACAAGGTCGATGTGCTTATTGTAAGGGTTAGCAGAACCCAAGTCGTGATCAGAAGAGCATGACCTGCAGAGCCATAGAACTGGCTGGTTGATCACGATGTTCCTTGAGCAGAAATAGATGGGCAGGCTGTTAGAGGCTTGCTTGATTTGCATGAATGGGAAATCTGGTGAGTAGAATCCCCACGATAGAGGGTGACGGTCCCTCTGTCAGTTTCCAGATCTGAGCCAGTTCACAGACGCAGAGCCCCTTGGATAAAGGCGAAGACAAGGGACAAGTCTCCTTGGAAATCCTGCTGCAAGCCAACAGCTTACATTGTGAATCTCCCTTCCAACCTTCCCTGAAGGGTCCTGTAGCTGCTTATCAGGGTGACCGTGCATGAAGGAAAGGGTGTGACCAGTCTCTTGGAGACTAGTGGACACTGGAGACCCACAGTGCAACTGTAGTCCACCCATCAGGTGATGAGTGGAGTTTGGCTCTGGTCCATGTCACAGTGGGCCCAGGGGGCCCCTAAACCCCCTCTGTGGTTGTGTCTCCAGTTCCAAAAAAATTGTGGTTGGAAAAATATCACCAAGTGCCCCTACATTGGTTAGAATCCTTTCACATCTCTTCTTTCGGTTCCTAAATGCGGATTTTCCCAGTGCTCAGAGGCCTTCCCGTACACGGCTGGCTGTCTCTGGGGACAGTGTCTGCAGGGTGACTGCTCTGGGGGGTCAGGCCTGATGTTGTTGACTAGCTGGCCATGAAGGACACGGAAGAGGAAACCGGTCCCAGTTCTGCCATTAGCTCTCTGTGTCGCTGGACAAACCACTCCATCTTTCTGTGCCTCTGTTTTCTCATCTTTAAGAGGAAGGTTTGGGCTGGAAGCCAATGATTTTCAACCTTGGGTGCATATTGGAATCACACAGGGAACTTAAATACTAACATCGTAGTCCCTTATCATCTGTGGAAGGTACGTTCCAAGACTCTCAGTGGATGCTTAAAACTGGGGATAGGACCGAACACTTTCTATACTATGTTTTTTCCTATACATACATACCTATAATAAAGTTTAATTTATAAATTAGGCACATTAAGAGATTAACAATAATAATTGATAATAAAATAGAACAATTATAACAATATATTGTAATGAAAGTTTGGGAGTGTAGTCTCTCTCCCCACCTCTCTCCCAAATATCTCATTGTCCTGTACTCAGCCTCCTTCTTGTGATGATGTGAGATGACAAAGTGTCTATGTGATGAGATGAAGTGAAGTGAGTGACAGAGACATTGTGACGTAGCATCAGGCTGTGGACCACATGTTGGAAGGAGGATCACGTGCTTCAGGTGATGCTGGATTATTGAGCCATGACGATATTGATGGTTGGGGACCCTGGGCTGTATGGTGTGAGATTTCATCACACTGCTCATAACAACATACGGTTTAAAACTCATGAGTGGCTTATTTCTAGAATTTTCCATTTAGTATTTTTGGACTGTGGTTAACGGCCGGTAACTGAAACCACAAAAGGGAAAACCACAGATAAGGGGGGAACTATTGTACTTACAGCCCCACACTAGAGATTTTTATTTAATTGGTCTGTGGTGGGGCACTAGCACCGATGTTTTTAACATCTTCTAGGGCAATTCAAATGTGCATTCAGCACTTCGCTGTACACCTGAAACATTGTAAATCAACTATACTTTAATTAAAACAAAACAAAAAAATGTGCATTCAGGATGAGTCCCACGGGACAAGCTCATCCCTGAGGTCCCTTCCAGCTCTGCCAGATTCCTCCCCACAAGAGAAAGAGTCTCTGACATGTTTGAAGTCAAAGCTCCAAAGGATCTTTAGAGGAGAAAAATCTGAAAACGTCTGTGTCCCAAATTACAGTCTGCAGTCTTTCTCCTTTCAGGGAGAAATTTCCCTGATCAGACAACAGAGAGATTGGGTGGGAAATAGCCCAAATATTTGTTCCAGTCATTTCGATGACACTTTGGAGGGCTGCTCAAAGATTTTTCCTCGATATCTACCTGTGTCCTGGATAAAAGCCAAAATATGGCCTTGTGTTGACTATGCACCTTGCCACACTCCTGTTGTTAATATACAGACTCAGAGATAGATGCAGACCTTTACCTACTGATGGACGCCCTCACTAACTCTTCCTCTTCGCCCAGCCTTTGGAAAAGGGCTCCCATCCTGTGAACAGCAGGATTGGTTCTGGTTTCTGAGCCCGACTCAACCACCAACTACCTGTGTGACCTTGAAGAAGTACCTTTTTCTCCTTGGGCCTCCATTTTCTCATCTTTTAAGTGTGTAGCTCCAAAGCATCTTGTAGAAGAAATGCCGTCTGCTAATGTGATTTTATGAAACCTTATTTATCCATCCAGAACATTACGTTGAGCTGCTTTCCTGAAGCCAAAAGGACTCCAAGATGTTGCAAACTGATCGTGCTCATTGATAGCGGAGGTGGATTTAGGGAGAGCATCTTTCCAACCTGGTCAACCTCAGAAGTGTGGTCAGCCTTTTCCACTGGCCCAGTCAACGAGAAGCCCAGCTTGGAAGCACTTAGAGTGAGGGCTGCTAGGTGGCGCTGTTTCCCCAGATTTCCTGGGCGTCTACATTTTAGCAGATGGCTGTTGGAGAATTAACAATTAATGTCCACTGTATCAGCCAGAGCCCGCAGAAAATATGTTATACTCCAGAAACTACAGAGCTGAGATTGCTCAAAGACGCTCTGCTGCCAGCCTGGGCCTTTGCTGGCCAAGAATGCAATCATACACAGCCTGTCCCATCCACACATTGGTCCCACAAATAAGGGACATTAATAACAATGGTAAATAAGAAATATTATAACAAATGACCTGTATGCTTATTTTCTTAGCCTTATTGAATTTTATTTTGGAAGTTTTCCCTGCATATAATAGCTAGAAAACAATTGCCGCTGGGTGGGAGGGTAACTTTAAGGTAAAAACAATTCTGATGTGAGTTAACTTTGCAACAGCTTAAAAAAGGAAACCACCAAATGAGACACATAGGCTTTTTCTCTGAATCCATATGGTTGCTTATAGGGTATCGCAAATGGGGGCGCAAGGGCTGTGATGGCAGGCAGAAAAGATTTCATGTGTTTTCCTGACTTTTCCTTTTCTATAAAAAGGCACAGGGGACTATATTCAGTGTCTTGTGATAGCCTATAGTGAAAAAGGATAGGAAAAGAAATATATATAAAAATATATGTATACCTGAATTACTATACTGTACACCAGAAACTAACCCAACATTGTAAATTGACTATACTTCAATTTTTAAAAAGGCCATTTAAGTCAAGGACTTAAGCACTGGAGTGATCACTCTCTCTTCATCAAAAGGCAAAGGTGTTCGTCACACAAGGAGCTGGGGAAGGCAGAAAGAGGGAAGGGCTAGTAGGGACATCGATTCAGTCTTGCATTTTTTTCTGCTTAATGTTTGTAACCTTCATTACCGTTCTTTCCATTGATGAGTCTCCACTGAAAGGCAAACTCCTCGTGGATAGCAGAACTTGGTGGGGAGGAGGGTGACATAAGGTTCCGCTTCCCTGCCTGTCCCCAGATGGCTTTCTTCTTGCAGGGGAGGCCATACTGAGGGGCAGCTAGAGGCACGACGGCCAGTGGATGAGAGGAACCGCAGGGCAGTCCTCCCTCGCCTACCATGGCCGTGCTCCGAAATGTACAACACCCGCTCCTCCGCAGTGCGCCTCCTCCCCCCACTGTCTGCCTCTGACTTCTCCTTTGCCCAGAAACAGCCATTTGTCAAAATGAAATCATTAACGGCCTCACCCTTCCTCGGCCACGCCGTTTGCAGCTCACGTTTGCAGGCTGGGGAGACAGAAAGAATGAAACCTCTGCATTTTCTTCGTGTTTCCCTCCTAGGTTAATTCTGCCTTTTGTGAATTCATGGTGTGCACTGCTTAGGTTTAGAAAAATGTTCCCAGTGCCAACTCCTCTGGTGTGCCTCTGGAAAAAAAAATCATTTTCAATCAACAACTCAGACTCCAGGCTGATGGAAGGGGTGCATGGGGGCTGTACCACATCTCCCCTCCTGGCAGGGAAAAACGAGGCCCCCTGACCGCAGGTGCCAGTGACTGTTTTAAGCATCCTCCCCCACAGCCCCAGAGGCAGCTGGAAAGGGAACCTCACGCTGGGAGTTCCCACAGAGTCTTGCTGCCTCCCCTAGGCTTCCAGGCATTTGTCCATCTGGTGAGGCCTCCAGAGCAGGGGGCCTAATTAGGCGTCATCTGGCCACCTGAGAAGGCTCGGTGGGCCTCCCCTGGCTGCCCCCTCCTCCAGGCAGGACTCCGTTCTCCCAGCTGCGGATCTCTAGAGCTTGTTGGGTTGAGCAGCTGCCCTGGCTAATTACCAGAGAGCAGGGTCCCCAGGTGGCTGCCTCAGACCAGAGGGGGTAGGCAGAGAGAGGGCGGAGGAACATAAAGGGACAGGGAGGGGGACAGTATCGGGGTGGTCAGAGCAGGGTCCGAGGGAGAAGAATCAGTGTTAGATGAGCATTGCAATTCACACCTCCTGAGCTGGAAAGTGAGGAGGGGTTTCCTGATCTGCAGCGGGGGAGTGGTCCCATAGGTGGGCCCATGCATGAAAACCCCCCTGTCCGCCCACTCCCCACACCCACCTCCGACCGCATCACGAGATTCTTCATTCCTGCCCTCGCTGCTCTCTTAGCACCAGCCTCTGCCTGGTCGTGCTCCTTCGGTCCAGGGAATGACCAATAGTCTATCACTAGGAGACCGTGGCCTCAGAGCTTGACTTTTGGGGAGAGGCTGGGGGAAGAGGAGGTTGTGAAGCTCAAAATTATCCTCTGCTCTTGTTGGACTTTTAGGAGGACGGGTGTATCTGAATTTTATGGTGTTTTGCACCCTGGTGTCCCTACACCACGGCCGGTGTCCAGAGGGTTGTGCAGTTGCTGATGTGCAAGCCAGCTGCCCACCTCTCCTTAGGCATTTTCTCTTTGTCTTCGGGGCAGTCGCTGTCTCAGGGAAGACAAATGACAAATGTCGAAATGACAAACAGACTGGGACAAGTTTAGGGGAAGCAGAATGGAATGTAAAATCACCCACAAGGGGCTGTACTGGCAAAGGACGCAACCTCAGGCCATAGACATCCTGCTGTCGATTTGAATCCTCACTCATCGGGAAGCTGCGCGGAGGCACGGAAACGCTGTTTCATGGATTTCTCCCTTGTGATGTAGCGGTCGGGTTGTCTTCAGTAGGGGGAGCGTCCCTGTCTAGGTCAAAATGAACTCTAACTTCTGGTCCTTTTGTATCTGGGGTTTTGACCAGGGGTAACCCATTGTGATTCCTCTCCCCTCCAATGTTCCCAGTGGAAAATGTAAGAGGATGGTTCTTTTGTGTGCTTAGAAGTTACCATTTTCTGAACACATTAGAGGTTAGAATGTTAGGTTTCTCTGTTTGGTTTATCAGAGCTCAAGAGGGAAATAGCTTTCTCCCCATCTACCCCCTCTCCCCCCAAACTGCCACAGTACAATTGAAGGCAGTTTTGCCCCCGGAAAGGCAAACTGGTGGCTGGAGAACAGCTGTTTCAAGACTCGTGAGCCCCAAACAGCAGAAGGGCGGGCTATACAGAGGTGAGTAAATTGTTGACAGCTGTAGCAAGAATCAGAAGGGTGGTGGGATTTTCAAGGTGGCAGGAAGGTAATCTCATTAAGATTTTGAAGACTTGTCTGGTTCCCTCATAACTGTCTACCCATCCTTGTGAAATCCAGGGCTCACTGGGGAAGCCTCAGCCTCAGAGATTTGGATCCTTCAAACGAGATTCACGAGGGTGAGCCACCCTCTTCAGAATACTCGAATCCTTTGATTCCATGAGTTGTGGGCTGTGGTCATCTTTGGCCCCTCCAAAGAGCCTCTGGGCATAAATCCCAGGGACACACAGTAAACCCAGTGGAAGCAGAGAGGGGAGAAAATGAAGAGAACCTTCCTACTTACAAATGTCTGCTCTTGGCAAGGTGTACAATGGTAGGAAATTGAATTTTTTTCAGTCTTAGAGTAAGGCTCATTGTTTTAAAGTACTCGAGGGCCAAGATAAATCTTAGAGGATGATTGTTCCTGATTTCTGCAGGTCACCAAGCACCCTGGCTTTGTCCTGGAACTCCAACAGAAAGTGAGCATATCTTTAATTAAAGCCCATTGATTCTGCAGGGGCATTATGGGGCCTCAAGGGTGGACCTGGCCCAGTATGTCACCCTGGTGGGCACTACTCCAGTGTCTCTGGGGGATGACAGTCAATCCTCTGCTTGACTAACTTTCAACAAAAGTTGCCCAGTGCATTCCATTATGGGCAGTTCAAGGGTTTAGAGGACCATTTCTTATTTTGAGCTGAAACCTGCTTCCTTGAAATTTTTGCTCACTAATGCCAGTTCTGCCCTCTGGAACTATACAGGATAAATATAATCCCTTTTTCAGATGAAAGCTCTTCAGAGAGTTGAAGCTGGTGATCATGTTCCCTAAGTCTTCCTTTGTACAAGATACGCATGCCAAGTGCGGCATGGTATCGACCTCCCTCACCATCTACCATGACATCATCTGGGTGTTCAGCATTTGCACCAGTCAGAATCCAGAAAGGAAGCTAGAAATACTCTTGACAGTTCCAATGGAGGGAAATTGATGCAGGAGCCTTTTACCCAGCTACAGAAGGGCTGAGGGACCAAAAAGGCAGGTGTGAGATAACCCAGAAGTTAGTAACTACAGGAAACGGCTACCATCCCGAGAGCAGGAGGATGAATGAGAGGAATAGCCCCAGAGCCCAGAATCGCAGAGGACGGCCACCCCGGGGGCCATGGTGAAGGTCCCACGGCAGTGCTGGAACCGCTGAAGGGGCGCTGTCCTACAGGTGCCGGGACCGGCAAGGCTGTGTCAGCACTCTTGAACTTGCAGCCAAGTAAATCCCATTTACATAAAACAGGGGAGGCCAAACCTGTTTTTTTTTTTTTTTTTTTTTTTAAATGAGTGTTTGACTGGAGTTCAGGTCTTCAGTGGGTCTATTTTTTTCTTTCTTTCCCCACATCCTGCCCCTTTCTTCTGGCAACAGGGCCCTTCCTTTTCCCCTGGGGAAATGACCCTCTTCCTTCCACATGACCCCAACAATCCTAATCACAGGACAGGGGTCACATGAGACAAGATTTGAAACTCGGGCAGAGACACTGAAGGACAGGTGGCCAGGGGAACTGAAGACGCTGGTGGCCTTTCCCTCCAGAACCAGTGTCTCAACTCCCTGCTGGGATCCCTCGGACTGTGGGCCTTCCCCAGACTTGGCTGTTTGCCTTTTCCACTATTGAAAGCACTAGGCAGTATCCTTCCTAGAAAGCTCTTTTTTTGCTTAGCCAGCCAGGGTCTATTTCTTTTGCTTACAATCAAAGAACCTGGAAAGGTAGGTAGTCTTTACCTGCATGCCCAAAGGCAGCAAGACAACATCTCGCTTGGGGGAGCTCTGTCGAATTCTGACTCTAAAACCATCACACCAGCTCTCTCTCCATCTTTTTGTCATCACAAACATTAGAAGCAACATGAATGATTGCCAGCCTGGAAAGTAAACTTCTCGTGGAGTGCTGAAGAGCACTGTCCATATTGCTGTGGAGTTCCAAAATCTGTGATGCAGATGTATGTATGGAAATCAGGTCTGGAAAAAGGTTTTGAAGTGACTACTTTGATTTGGTCATATTGAAATGGGTGCATCAAAATATAAAAACATCTTTTTCTTATTCCCTGGCAACGTGAATAATGAACATCGCAAAGCCTCATCCCAGCCCTGGGTTTGACCTTCCTGCACCTCTAAAATTCACTCAGAAATGGGATGAAGGTCAGGAAGGGAATGTGTATGTAATTATGTTAATTAGCACTTTAGAAAAATTCCTTAGAATTAAATCATCTTACAGGGCTGTCAAAATATCTTCAAAACAGTTGCATCAAAATATCATGCACCTGATTTCTGTATATCCCCATGAGTCATAATAAATGTGCCAAATATATAGTTTTTGCAAGAAGAGGATGCCCCTGCCCCCTTCACCACACACTATGATTCTGTGAAACTGATTGTAGAATTGAGTTTATAGACAGCATATACATGCAGTCATTCAACTAGTTAAGAAACTTCTTTACTTAACCATCATTCAGTCAATGTTTATCTGTATTGTTTGTCCATAGGGATGGTTTGACAATAGTGTCTGAAAATCTTGACTCAGAAAAGTGTTGACTTTTCCTTGATAACTTCTCAACATAGAAATAAGATTAGTTTGGTAAAGCTTGTTTTATAGGGATCATATTGGTACGTGATTATGTTTAACTGTGATCTTTTAAATATTAAAAGACATTTACTTTCTTAAAAATTGGCCAGGTCTTGATTTCCATGAGGGAAGCTGTAAAAAGAGGAGTCCAGGAAGACTATTAGCCAGCTTCTCAGCCCTCAAAGCCATGCCATGCACATCCTCCAAAATGGCCTCACTTGGGCTCTAGCCACGTGGTTACCTGCTCCTCAGATCTGTTCATCTTTTGCTATGGCCCCCCCCCCCAGACAATATGATGGAACATTCCATGAATTTCATTGCATTAAGTCCTCAAAGACAAATGAGTTTCTGGAAAATACTAAGAAAAACACTCATCTTTAGGTAGCACGCTCTGATTTGGTTGGATTCTGGAGTATGGAATTTAGAGGCAAAACGAATACACTGTTTCATATTTGGAAGTCTGATAGTTTGGCTCCCTGAGCAAAGGAGTTCAGAAAGGTTTGGCCAAAAATAAGGAGTGCCAAGAACAATTTCTTAGTCCAAATTTGGCTTTCATTGACAAACGAGAGTTTGAGATGATTTATGTGGTACCATAATGCAAAATAGAAAAAAAAAAAAACCCAAAAACCAAAAAACCAGAAGAGTCCACGAACCAGTTATTTTCCAGAATGAAACCTGCTGGACCAGCTCTGTTGGTTGACACATTTAAAATGGCGGGTGACGCCCATGTGGATTTAGGCGACTCACAACTGGTTGGAGCTCTCCACCCAGAGGACAGAGAACTGGGCAGAGTTCATGATCTTTGGTGAAATGACAGTGCAGATGCCCATGCAGCTGGGGGACATCAGTCTCCTGAAGACCTCGCACTTGTGGTGACTGTTTGGGAAAATGTGGACTTCCAAGCGTCAAAGCAAAGCATGCTTCTAATTCCTACATCATTTTCACCATTGAAACTTTTCTGCTGAAATGCAAAGCATTTCATTAACTGCTCTGAGATGTGTCTGCTTAGTGGCTTAGATTCTCCCAAGAGACCTCACTTTTATTTGAAAGCAGTGGTAAGTTGATGAGCTGTGTCCTTGCATTTCTGAAAGCCACCTCTGTCCTTTGTCACCACTACTTCAGGAGAAACTTCTGTTCCTTTCCCCCACAGCATTTCAGTGTCTGTTTTACATGAGAAACACTTGCCACTGCTTCATGATCTTGATTTTTTTCATTTGTTTCAAAATAACTCTTCTTTTGTATTTTGACAACCTTCTGGTTTATGGGATTTTTTTTCTATTCAAACAATGATGTGACATTTCCATACCTGTGACAATATTTTAACATTATTTGTAATCCATATCTACCTTTTCATCATGTCTATTTTTTTGAGATTTTTTAAAAAACAATTTTCCTTTTTTTTTTTTGCCCAGTGAAGTTTATATTGTTATATCAAATGTGAATCATAAAAATATTACATCAAATATATTTACATTGGAAAAGCACAGTGTCACCTGTTTTAAGTATGGTCTTCACATTATTAGTCACTCTAACTTGGAAAATAATGTGATTAAGTCTTCGTTGGTAAAAAAAAAAAACTTCAGAAGACTTGTTGGTTTATATGCTGAAATGTGTACATTCAGAATTAATTTGGCTAATTTTTACTTCATTTTAAATCACTAGTTCACAAAGATACTTGGGACATCTATTTGTTTTAAAGAGATCTTTATGCTTGTGGAAATGCTTGCCCGAGGCAAAGTCCACACAGCCGTAAAAGATATTGCCTGGTCCTGGTACTTTTCACTTTCTGTAATCCATCTGTTCCTTGTTTTTAAAAATGAGACTATGTTCCTGTTCTCTAAAATCCGCCCAGATCTGTCACTGCAGCTGCTCCCCCCGCCCCACCTTCCTCTGTGGAGGGGCATGTGGTTCACCTGGGTCTGTGGACTTGAATTCATTTGAGGGGCTTGGTGTTTTCTTATTGTCTCCTTGTGCATCTCAGGTTTCAACTTTCTGCTAGCCATATTTGTTCTAGCCTTCCCAGCTTAAAGATCACTTTCCTTGACAGAGAAAACAATGTAGAAGTTGAATCGTCCTGTTTTTCTCTGTTAGCTTTCAACATGACACCACCTGCCCCTGAGCATCGGGCCCTCCTTCCTCATTCTTCCTGCTGTGAATACACCTCAAAGCCTCCTTTCAGTGCCCTGACACTGTCTTTTTAAGCCTCAGGGAAATCTCAACTCTGTTTTTCCTGGTATCATCATGACTGGCTAGGATTCCTTGGTTATAAGTGCATACTTTCCTATTTCAGACATTTAAAAAAAAAAATCTGAGATCACTAGAGAGCTCTCTGCATAGTTTTTGTTTGTTTGTTTGCTTTTTTTTTTTTTAAAGATAAGTTCCTTTTTTGTTCGTGACCTATGTCATTTGTTGTTATGGACTAAATGTTTGTGTCCCCTAAAACTCATATGCTGAAATCTATTTCCTAATATGATTGTATTTGGAGATGGAGCCTTTAAGGGGTGATTACATCCTGAGGGTGGAGCCCTCATGAAGAGGATTAGTGCCATTACAAGAGGAGGCCAGAGAGCTGGAACACTTTCTTTGTGTCATGTCAGGATGCAATGAGAGGTCAGCAGTCAGCAACTCAGAAGAGAGTTCTCACCAGAACTCAACCATGCTGGCACCCTGACCTTTGTCTTCCAGGACTGTGAGAAATAAATTTCTGGTGTTTATAATCCACCCAGTCTGTGGTATTCCATTATAGCAGCCCAATGAACTAAGATATGGATGACTTTTTGGATAGAATTTATTTCTGTGAACCTTTCCTCTTTCAGACATTTTAACTTTTATAGTATCACCAAGGAGTCATACCTACCTTTCCTCTGAACTTTTACAAATGATTTTTCCCCCTAAAGTCTAGAAGTTATGTCTAATTATGGCCAATGCTTTCCTTCCTTCTCTGGCTGTTAATAGTTCTACTGTGGTGACAGTTATTTTATCCAAGTGTTCATTTGACTATACCAGGCTGGTTGTGCATAGTGGTTAGTAAGAAGGCTGCAGGTCATAGCTGAAAGGGCAGGGACCTCTGAATTTGGCAGATCTGGGTTCAAATCTCCACAGACCTGCTGATGATCTTGAACGATTTACTTGTCGGACTCATAAGGTGAAAAATTGGGTCAATTATACAGCTTTGCAAGGGTGCTTTTCAAATCATAAAGAATGCACAATGCCATGAACCATTGTTATTACTGCCTGAATAGTGTTTTTCAACTTCTAGGAATCTTTTCTTGCTCTAGTATTTGTGCTAATAGATGTGTGTGAGTTGGTAGCGTAGCGTGAGTAAGTTAAAGCTACCATAGGTAACATTAGGTTGATGAAAAGACGTATCGGTGGCAAACAGCATACTGGTTGAGCACACAGGTTCTGAAGCCAAACTGTGTGACTCGGAGTCCTGTTGTGCCACACAATAGCTTTCTGATCCTGAGCAAATGGCTGGAACATTCTGGGTTCCCACTTTTTTATCTATAAAACAACCCTGATGCATGGAGTTCTTAAAAGAGTTAAATGAGTAAATACACGTAATTGCTTAGAACATCACCTGGCACATAGCCAGCACTTAATAACGTGAGCGCTTACTGATACCATGCTGAGGATGGCACTGTCTGAACACAGAGTCAGAAGCACCAGCTTTCCCATGTCAACCAGAGTATCTGAAACACAACTGAGAAACCCTCAGAGATCAACAAGGCTACAGAAATGAACAAAAGAAAGTTACTGAAAAAATATTGACAGGAAAGCTGAGATTACTGTCATTCCACTAGCAAATATATGGACACTTTTGGAGGGAGTGGTTTCAGAGTCATGAGGCTACAAAAGATTGGTTTCTAAGGGCAGCTGAACATTTACCATCAATTTTGGGGGGGCATCTCACTGAATCCCTGGAGCCCTCGTCTTACTGGGCTCTGCAGGTGCCCCCTTGCCCTCTTAGGGAACTGGGGATGTGGACCATTCTCCATGATGGCTTGTCAGTGAACACACCGGTGGGCAATTATACATCTTTATAGATGCTTCTCTCCCTCTTTGTGTTTTGGCAGTCAATCTGTCCAGCTTTTAAAATATGGGTCCTCATATTGTGAGGTTAAAATCAGGGAGAGTTGCAAAGAGGAGAGGCAGTTAAAACAAGGTCAGTGACCTTCAGGACAATTCCCGAGACTCTAAGGGAACAAAACACTGCTCAGAGTTGTAATAAACATGTTTTCAAGTTTGAGGAGCTCTCCTCGGGGAATGAGGTTGTTTGCCAGACAGAAAAGGGATAGATGAACATTTCTCTCTCATCCCTCAGTCTCAGAGTTACTCAGGCAGTTGGCTCAGAAACTGACAACCTAACGCCCTCTACTTTCAAAACATAATTATTGATGCACCCAATGAATACCAAGTCCTTCACCACATATGGTCTTTCTGACTTGTCTCTTTCAACGTAACGGACGGAGCAGATCCCCCAGATCTCCAGTCAGCCCAGCTCATCGGCGTGGCTCCCAGTAGAGGGAGCACACTGGCACCGGACTGTCAGGGTCTAAATCCTGTCTCCATCACTTCATACTGGTTACATCTTGGCCAAGCTGAGCCTGGTAATAATAATAATACTTCACCCCAGATGTTTGTGTGAAGATTAAATGAGTTAACACTGTGACTGGCACACAGAAAGCACCCAGCAAAGTTAGCTTTATCCTTTGAGGGCTATCAAGGAATTGGTGATTATAAGCCAAGAAACTTCTCTTTGTTCATGAATTCCTCTCTCTGCCTTCCACAAATATTCTTGTTTATCAAAAGTAATTTTCGAGGTAGATTTGGGGGAGAGTCTAGTTGGTTCAACATATGAGGTGGGATGAGTTCAGAATTCTGTGGACTCTTCAGAGTTAATTCAAAACTCTTATTTCTCTAGGAGCCTCTCCAGTGACTGAACTGTAGCGTGTGAGTCTCATTCCTGGCTGCCCTTTGCACGGCACGTGTAGCCCAAACCTCAGAGGTTGCCAATTGATTTGCATCGTATTTTGTATTTCTTTCCCCTGTTTCATCTGAATAAATCTTTTGTTCTGAAGTGTATTGCCAGATCATTGGGAGACAATATATACTCTGGATTTTTTAGTATAATGGATACATTTTTTTCTCTTGCATAATCTGTTTGGAATATAAAAGGCAGATTGTTTGGTGTAATTTTTAAAAGTGGACAAGCATTGAGTCAGGTTGCCTGCATTGAGGCCTGGCTCCTCCCCTTACTTTGCTCCATGACCCTAGGCAAATTCTCTAAGCTCTCTGAACCTTGCCTACTTCATCTATAATATGAGAATGATGGAGAGGAATTAAGTGGTATAAACCACATGCTCAAGTGCCTGGATTAAAGTAGCTACTAGACAGATGTTGGCTTATAACCAGTATCAGTGGGCCCCCTCCTCTCTATCCGACAGACAACCTGAGCTCCACCCACCTTCTTGGGTCCTTAATTAACAGCTAATTAGTGATCAGTTTCTGATATCATTTTGTATCAGCCTTGGGTTTTGATTGGACTCCCAAGACCATTTTTAAGGCCATTCTCAATTCTCAGGGGTTCTTAATCTGGGTAATGTAGAAATACTGCCTGAGTGCATATTAAAAATGCAAATTCCAAAATCCAACCATGAATGATCCTGATTATTTAATTCCAAGGAGGGGCTCAGGAACCTGCATTTTCAGCAAGAACTAGGTGATTGCACCGGGTGATTGTAAGCACTGCAGGAACCACACTTTAAAAAATTGCTGGTGAGGTTATTATGTCCTATAAATAGACTCCTCACCTGTTCCATCCCCAGATGCCTCCTAAGCAGGGGTTCTTGACCTTGAGTGTGTCCTCAGGCTCTAGCACCCCTCTGAGCTCCCTGAATTTGAAGGCAAGTCACATGTATGTGCATTTCTTGGGGGGAGAAGTTTGACCTACAGCTTTCATTTTACAAATGTTCAGGAGCCCTCTATCCCACTGCCCCCTCCCACCCAAACCAAAACAAACTTAAGAACTGCATCTCCTAGCTCCAGGATGTTTTCCTCCCCAGCCCTCAGTGTCTTTCTCTAATAATCAACCAAACAGAGATGTGTCAACAACTAGCCTGTAACCTCATGGACTGATCTCACTCCAAAATCTCTTTGGTTTTTATTGCTGTCAGGTGGTTTTTACCTTGCCGGGCAGAGCTGCAGGCCACAGACAGGAGCAGGGCATGCAGATGTGGCTCAACTGGCTTCTCTTCAGCTGCTCGCCCATTGGTTTGTGCCCCTGCTGAGCACAAGTCTTGGAGAAGCCCTGCTGTGGCTCTTGTGTGGGCCTAGTAGGTGCCCAAAGATGGTGGTCTGTCAGGTCTTCTCTGGGTTGAAAGTGGTTTGTGAAGGTCCACTGTCAGGTGATCTGGTTTTTTTTTCCCCACAAGAAGTGCACAGAGTGTCTCCACAGGGGTCTAACCCATCTACCCTGGGGGAAGTCTGAGCCCCCTCTTTGGCATGGTTATTCTCTCTCTGGGGAACCCAACCACACTGCGGCTCCCTCGGGCACTGAGATTAAAAACCAAGCTAAGTTCTCCCTTTGTCCTTACCAGGGAACACAATCTGAACAAACCAGGTTCCTGGGGGATGGTGGAGAGCTTACTTGCTGCCTGGACCTACAATCCCCTAAATTTCACTTTCTCTGCTGTAAGCTTGTGGGGTTGAACCACTCCCCCCACCGCCACCAGCCCCATAATGATTAAGTACTTTGTCTCCTAAGCTCTTCTCTTGATAGAGGAATATTGAAATCACCCCTCCACCAGCACCATTACTACCAATGCCTCATTCTCCATTTAGGAGAATCTTGTTTCCCCTCTAAGGACCTTTTACCCCGTCCCAGGCTTTGGGACATGTAAAAATGGCTCAAGGGAATTTGCTGATGATACCTGCAGGCATGTGTTCTTCCTCTGGGCAGGCCCTGTTTGTCCCAGTCTTTGGACCTGATTACATCTGGGTTTCATGATGCATGGTACCGGGGACAGGGTGGTGTGGAGAGGGGCAGTGGGATATGGTGTGGTCCAGCAGCTCTGCTGATGGTCGTTGTGATCTCTGAGCCCACCCAAGTGGCCACTTTGTAAGTCCCTTTTTGTCCTTCATTCTCGTGATGAAATCCTCCCTGGAGAAGCCCAGCATTTATTCCTATACTGCTAGTGTCTACCTGGCTGGTAAAAATGGCACACTGAGTCCAGAAACAGTGAAATGCCTTTTGTATTCACTCCTATCCCCCCAATTATTCTGTTCTCCTGCCTAGAAGCTTATTTTATGAAGAGCTTAGCAGCCCTGGGCTTTGGAGGAAAGCAGGCAAATATGGTGAGATGAAATGCTGGCAGCAGCAGACGGCAGAAAGAGTTTCCTTGAAATTCACATAGCAGTTGCTTCTGGTGGGGTTTTGTTATTAAGCTTTTTTCCATCATTTGACTGGATAGGTCTGTCCTCATGCTCACTTATCATGTGCTAAAATCATCTTGCTATTAATATCTGAAACAAGGAGCTGTTCATTATACCAATTAGAAATATAGCCATATGGTCCCATGTGTAATTGGCAACTCAGTTGTGTAGATGTGGCCTTTGTGTTTGGAGGGAGTGAATGTTCACCTTATCCTAAAAAAAAAATGGTATGTTTTGAGCTTTAAGGCTCCTGCCAACCATTTTTGGAGGGGAGGATAAGGTGAGCCTTTTCAGGAGCCAAAAGTATTGATCTTCCAATTGACTTCAATGATGTTATCCTTATCTTAGGCCCAGAGGTCCTGGGTCTAATCCGTATTTTACAACCACTGAAACCTAGCACCCTTGTATTAAGCCATCTCTGCTCCCTCCCTCTGTGAATGTGTGATTTTTCATTTCCAACTTCCAGTAAGAGGAATCAAAGGCCATCAAGTTCTTTGGAGATTGAATTCAAATTATTCTTAAACCTCTACTCTCCCCTCCCAGCCAAAGTAGAATTCTTCACTGCCATCATCATCGGCCCCGATATTACCACCAGCTTCCTGCTCTATGGTTCTTACTGTCGGTGTTGATTCACTCCACGTATGGCAGAAATGGTGTCATATTATGTATTTTTCTCTATTACCAGATCAGGAATCTTGGAATGCCAAAGGCACAAAGGGACACAGAAAAGTCATCTAACCCATTTTCTGCTTTTCAAAAAAGAAATGTTCAAACTATATGAAGGACTTTATTTTCAAGCAAAATTTTTTTTTTCTTTTTTTTTTTTTTATGATGAGATGGCTAGTGAAAGGGCAATGGACATCAACAGGAAGTTGAAATGAAATGCCTTCTCTTTTTTTCATAGAATCTTTAGTTAGTAGTGAAGGACCTTCATGCTAGGGGGAAAGACCATCTCAGGTGATTTTGTGAACACAGCAATAATCTCTCCGTTGAAGAAGGATGTGCAGTGAACCTGATTATTTCTCAAAGAACTGTCATTTTTCCCAAGAGCTGGCATTTTCAGCTTCTTGAAGAACACCAACCACTGTTATCACAGCTCTAACTTGAGCAATCAATCAGGGGTTTGAAACATTAAACTCGAATATATAATTTCAAAGGGGATAATTTTAGCAAAATTCACCCCGAATTGAAACAGCTTCAGTCAGCCCTTCTCCAACAAGAGGGTCACTGCCTGCTTTTCTTGGCAATGACATTCCCTCCCTGCGCTCACCCTGTCCTCCTTGTCAGCCAGAGGAAAGGAGGCACCAGGCCATGGATTTATGAGATTCCCTGAAAAGAATACTCAGATACCTTCCAGAATAGGCAAGTACAGGCTGCTTGGGAGAACTCCCAAGAGGGAGAACTGACTGCCTCTTCTTGCATTGCTATGCAAGCTGCAATCCAGAGCAGGGATGATGCAAGTAGAAAAGGTGGTTGGCAATTTACTTCTCACTCTATCAGATACCATGAATGATGCAGCCTCTGCTCTGGAAACCCAACAAACCAGTTTAAATTTAAATTCATTAGCTAACATTGTCTTGGCTAATCACATAGCCCTTAATTTCTTCATAGCTGGCCAAGAGGAAATTTATGCTGGAGCAAACACTTCTGGCTGTACCTACGGACATCCATAATTAGGCTCCATTTGTATCTCAAGAGAACACCATTTGGAACTTGGGACATGTTTTCGTTGCCTACATTTGGTAACCTAGGTCCCTGTCTTTATCAATCACAGCTTTAGCCTCACTGCATCTTGGTGGCCTTCTGAGTAAGAAGGATGAACAACCCCCACTTCCCAACAGCATCCACAGCAGCGCAAAGCCCCATGTCCTTGTAGAATCCCCAAATCTCCTAAGAGAAGCCCACGTTCTATAACCTGTCCCTTCTAACACCCTCTTTTTGAGGTCCTCTACAATTCCCCATTGTGTGCATTCTCCCTGTTACAACAAGTTAGCACACCTAACTTTGTTAAATTGCAAGTATGTTTCTGGTGGCCTTTGCCTGAAGAGCATTGACATCTTCTTGTTCTATTTCACATCTCGGTAAATGTCATCCTAATCTCACTCATTCTATTAAATGTACAGGAATCATGCAGACATACTTGACATCTTCCTTCCAACCTCCTACCACATCAGTCACAAATCCTGATGATTTAACTTCATAAATAGCTCTCTTAACCATTTCCTTCTCTACATCTTCAAAACAGCCTCGGTGGTCCAAGGGGCAAGCCCCTCTCATTTTTTCTACTCAATAGTATCTTGGCTAGTCTTCCTGCAGCTCCCTTGACATTCTCCAAAGTTTTCCACAATGCAGCCAGAGTAATCTTCCTTAACTAGAAGCCTTAAAGAGTTATTCTCATGTTGAAAGCACTTTAGTGCTTCCCAATGCTCTTAAAATAAAGCCACAGTTACTTGAAATGTCTCAAAAGGCCGTAAAAAGTCTGACCAATTCTTACCTTCTCAGCCTCCTCTCATGTCATTCCCCTCGTCTTTCTGGTCCAGCCAGGTGGGCCTTCTCTCATTTCCTTGAACGCCGCATGCTCCCTGCTACCACAGGGTCTTTGTAATGACATCTCTCTGATGTTCCCTCCCCTACTTCACCTCTCAGATCTCAGTCCAATTGTGTCTCCAGGTAGCCTCCTTTGACCACCCTGAGTGAGCCAGTTCATCTTACTTACATCTCATAGCACATGCATCTCTGTGATGCCCTTCACATATCTGTAGTTCTATTTGTATTGGTGTGATCGGGTCTTTGACTAATACCAGTCTCCTCCATAAAACTCCTCACACATAGTAGGTGCTTAATAAATATTTGTGCAGGGAGTGATGGGTCCCTGTTCTGCCTCTGGTGAGCTGACTCATTTTGAATACGTCATTTAAGCCTATGCACTGTCTCAGTCTCCTCGGGCTGCCATAACCGAACCACGTACCACTCGCTTGGTGGCTAAAACCACAGACATTTGTTTTCTCACAGGTCTGGAGACTGGAAGTCTAAGGTCAAGGTGCCACCAGGGCTGGTTTCTGACGAGGGCTCTTTTCCTGGCTTGTAGATGGCCACCTCCTTCCTGTGTCATCTGGGCATAGAAAGAAAAAGGGAGTGATCACTGGTATCTTTTCCTCCTCTTACAAGGATACCAGTCCTTTCAGGTTAGGACCCTGCCATGAATGACCTCATTTAACCTGTATTAGCTGCCTAAAGATCCTATCTCTGAAGATAGTTGATTAAGGGTTAAGGCTTCAACAGTTGATTAAGGGTTAAGGCTTCAACATATGCACTTTGGGGAGACACAGTTCCGACCACACCCTTAACCCTTGGATTCCTCACCTCTAACAGGAATGAGGGCCTGTCCCTGGGAGATGTTATGAAGGCAAAATGGGACACTGTATGTGAAAAAGTCCCTTAATACAAAGTGCTGACCCATGAGGGGAGGCAGGTGTCCCCTCTTGGATCAAGAAGGATTGTGGCTAATGCCCTCTCCGTGCTGAGAAAGTTTATAGGTGAGAAAGCTTATATCTCATCTGTATAAGACGGGTGAGGATTGTTTTAGTTCAATATCAGAAACATAACAGGTAGAGCTGAGGTGTTTGAGGAAGGGCTAGGCTTCTTGGAAGCTGTGAGTCCTCACTCCGGTGCAGCTTCTGCAGGGCATTCTGCAGAGCAAAAGGCTGGACCAGGAGTCTTCCAAACTCTCTTTGAACTTCAAGCTTGTGCCTTGTACTGAGTTACATGTTGCCTTGACCGTAAGGAATGCGCCCTGCACTAATCTTCTCTGAGCATGTCTATTAGACATTGGGGAACTTCCAGAAAGTGATAGATAGTGAATTAATATTTTATGCTTTGCAGGCTACGTGGTCTCTTTTGCAACTGCTCAGCCCTGTCATTGTGGCAGGAAAGCAGCCTAAGACACTGTGTAAAGAAAACTTTGTGGCTGTGTTCTAATAAACCTTTACTTATGGGTACTGGAATTCATATTTCATATGATTTTCACATGTCATGAGATATTCTTCTTCTTTTGATATCTTCCCCATCCATTTAGAAATGCAAAGCCCTTTCTTCTCTGGTGAGCCTACGAAAAACGCAGTGGGCTGCGTTTGGCCCCGGCCCATAGTTTGCCAACCTCTACTGTTCATTAACTCAGAACTTGAAATACTATAAACTTCCTGGCTGTCCTTAGACCGCCAAGCTGCACTGATTTTTCAGGCCTGGTTGAAAACATCTATTCTTCTCTAATTTGACTCACTGGCTAGGCAGAACATTTACTTTATTGTTTCCATAAGTTTCATTTTACTGCTGGCTGTGAAAAAATTACTTACCCATTTGCCAGGTTGCAGCAGCTGATGCTAAGGCTCTCAGGCCAAGCCTGGCCCTTTCCACTGTCTTTCTGCTTCTGGGAAGCCTTCATTCTGCCATATTCTCCAGGCCCCTCTGCTGCGGCCAATGCCAAGCCCCCAACCTGTAAACCAGCCTCTTCCAATAAGTGTTTCCAATCTCTAGATTTTAAAAATACCCCAGTGCCATATTTAGATTCAATTACAAAGCACAGACGTGCATGTAGAAGGAGAGGGTAAAAAGGAACTGATGCTCCACCAGCAGCTCTTAGGCCACTTGGCATGGATACTCCATCCATAAGAACTCTGGGTAAATGACATTGTCACATTTCCCCAGTAGCCTCAAATTAGAGAGCACATAGGCGTCTTCAAATGCCCAGCAGACATAACTCTTCCATGGGTATTTTTAGTGCATATTATTTGGTGATCAAGAGATGTCTGGCATCTTAAGCTTCAAACTTCCTCTTGGCTATTAAATGGTTTAGCTGGGCATTCAAGCCTCCCTCTGCTTCACAGATCTGAGACTGGTCACGGGGATGTCACAGGTGACTAGCAGTGACCGTCTATGGATGTACACTTTGCCATGGGGAAAAAAATGTAGAATTGTTTCTGGCTGGCCAAGGATTAAATGGATTGTTCTGACTATAGAGCTCAAGCTTTGCAATTTTAGTCTTGGGGGCATTTCTGCAAAAAACTATCAAGCTCATTTATTGATCAATATTTGTTGATAATTTCCCATATTCAGTGTCCTGCAAAACTCCCAGTTGGATGACTACATGCCCATATCCTGATTTTAAAGGTGCCAATTTGTGTGACAAATGTGTATGTGTGCCCATCCTCAGGTATTACAGTTAACTTCCACTTATGTATTCATGATTCATTCATTCATCTGTTGATTCCATCCGGCTTTAATTCTGGCTTACACATTTATACGTACAAGCCCCTTACTATGTCTCAGACATGCTTTTTTCCTACATCTAAGCTCAGTCCAATCTTCACTCCACCCATTACTTACTTGCCTCATTCTGCTGCTCCTCTTCCTTTGTAAGCCTTTCCTAGCTAGGCTGGCATACAGTGAACTTGAGTAATGCGTGGAAGGCAAGTGTAATAATATAAGGAGGGGCTTGAAAGCCAAGCCAGCCCCTTTCAGCCTGTGGTCAGAGAAAGGTTTCTGAGCAGAGAATTAAGTTGATGTGAGCAGTACTGGAGGATGATTTGCATGGCCACAGTCTGTAGCATGAATTGGAGGGGAGCAGTTGGGTGTTGGAATGTCCCCTAGGAGACTATGTGGGGATGGACTTTGCGCCTCCCATGGCACAGTATAGGCTACCCATTAAGTGAGTGGTGGGCCCAGTGAAGGGCCATCCTGGCCCTGGTAGGAAGTATGGCTTTTATAGAGTCTGAGAACCAGGCAGAGCCTTGGAGGAGAAGCTGAACTTGCAGCTCACTCAGTCCTCCTGGGAAGAGCCTGGAATTACTTAGCAATCAGAGGATATTTGGCCGACATGGCAGATGGGCAGGAGCAACACTTGTGCTTGGCCCGAGGTTGGAAATGAGGTAGGCTGCCGTCGTGCTGAGCAGGGATGGGGAAGCAGAGGCCCACAGGAATGATGCAGCGGAAGCTGCCAACGTGCATGTCAGGCAGGACTAACAGAGTTCCAGAAGCCTGAGCCAAGAGGAGGCAGTGATAAGTGCATACAAGGTTCCCTGCCGAACCCTGGCAGGTAGAAGAGTGTTATCAGGAAATACCCTTTTCTCACCGTAGAAGGGAAATTTGTTACTTGCCAGGTCCAGATATTTCAAAAGCTGCTTCCCTTGAAGATAAGATCAAAATTAAGATGTCAAGTGATGGCAACTGTGCAACACTGCCGTTGAACAGATAAATAGATTGTAAAATTGTTTTCAGGTCCCTGGGAGATAGTGTGGGGAAGTGGGGGTCAGTGGATCTGGCTCTAGCCCAGCTCATCCCCCCAGATGGCTGTGACCTTGGGCAGACCATTGAACTGGCCAGACCTTTATTTCCTAACATGTAAAAGAGGGGGGAGGGGGTATTTCCATCTCTAAGTCTGTTTTCATATCGCAGTTCAAAACATGACGGTTGTGTGTGTGTATTTTAAAGAAATTATCAAATTTAAAATGATGGTAAATCCAAATCACTGTGAGTGGGGGAAAAAAATCAGCACAACTCATCTGGAAAGCAATTTACAATCTATGTCAAGAACCTTGAAAATATTCATACCCATTGACTCTATAATTTCTCTCATAGAAAAACTACCCTAAAAATTGTCCAGAAATTTAGGGGAAAAAATATGTTCACTGTGCTATTATTTTTAATAGTGAAAAATTATCTAAGATTGGGCAGAATGTTTAATTTACAGTCCATACTCCATACAATGGATAGGTTTTAGTCATTAAAAAATGAGTATTGAGCATATAAAATGACAATTTTAAGTCACTCAGTGAATAGGGAAATTATTGAAATTGTTGAAGTAAACAGAGAAATGTTTTTATTATAATATTATGTTAAAAAAAAACTAGAACCCCAAGTTATATTACAACTGGAAACTAAATTATGTCAAAAGGCATAAACATATTGGAAGAAAATATTCATTTTAAATGTTTTGCGATTATTGATTTAATTTTTCTCTTGTGTTCCTTTCTGATATTCTGTAACAAGCTTGCATCACTTTCATTATAATAAAAACTGAAATGGCTCAAGTTTATGATGATTAGTTGGTATATATATTAAGATATTGTCAGAAAAAGTGGAAATAAGCACAATTGTAGAACTCTGGTTGTTACATAATATGAAATGGGGTACGCGATGCTCAGTGGTACATAGATTAGTGGAAAGGTCCCTGAACTCACAGTCGAAGCGCTGATTTGGATTGTGGTTCTTAAATTTCCCAGCTGTAGCACCTAGAGTGAGTTAGTTCCACCTCCAAATCGCAGGAGTGGTCTCTGTGAAACAGAAATTCACCCAGTGTTTATTGAATACCTACCACAGGCTAGGTATTTTTGAAAAGCAGTAGTGACACAGAGAAAATATGATTCACGCTAATCAAAGAGTCATAGATTAATGGGCATTTTTCACTGAGTCTTTAAGCTCAAGCACCGAGTGAGAGTTAGTCAAATAAGGACATTGTGGAGAGAAAGAGGAGCAAACCCACTTTCAGGGACGTACTGACACCTTTCATGCATGGAAGTTACCCGGCAGCATGGCACAACAGGAAGACCACAGCCTTGGAATCAGTGGTCTGTGTTCAAATCCTGACTTTGTCTCTTACTGGCTGTGTGGCGTTAGGCAAGTTGCTCAACCTCTCTGAGTCTCAGTTTTCTTCATCTTAGAATAGAGATGCTATTACCTACCCCTCATGAGTGCTGTGATACTTGGAGACAACTTCTGTGAAGTCTGTGATGAAGCAGTGAACTGTCTCTTCAGAAAATATATGTTGAATGCCTGGTGTGTGCCACACATGGAGACAGCTTCTGAGAAGAAATGATAAGCCAGAAAGACACCGTCCCTTGCTCTTTCATCTAGAATGAATGATGTTATTTTCATGACTCTTGTCAACATTAATAATATAATCGTTGGCGAGGCATTCTCAGCATTTTCTGTGTGCCACGCAGTCCCACCTGTGTTCATTACTGCAGCGATTGTCAACCTGTGGGCACATCAGATCGTGCTGTCAGACAGCGTGATATAGATTGTTGATCTGCAGGTGGAGAATGTCCCTCTCAGACACCCTGCAATGCCCCTTCTTCCTGGCTGCCCCACTGAGTCTCCCGGGTGCCCGAGAAGGGGGGACAGATGTTGTGTTGATGAACTGCAGTATGCAGCGTGGGATACTGCAGTGGCCCCTGGAAATGGGGTGTTCCCAGCCCCCCAAACACCCCCACCCCAGCCAGGGACGGCTGCCCCCAGCCCAGAATGAGAGTGATGGAGGAAGGGGAAGAATGGTAAACTCCTTCCAGAAGGCTCCTTGGAGACGCAGGGAGCAATTATGGCACATTCAGCAACCAGAGGGGAGGGCGGAGGGGAAGGCGGAGAGCCATGGTGGGGAGAGCCTAGTTAATTACGGAACAGATGCCCACCAGCACCTTGGGGTGAATGCATTAAGGACAGGGAGCTGTCATCTCACTCACCTCCTCGCATTTGTTCACAGACCCCCGGGCACCCAGCTGGGGCTGGTTTAGTGTGGGTTTGGGCTCAGTTGGAGAGATCTGCAAGTTCGTGCCTTCCCCTTATTTCCAAATGGGATCCCCCTCCCGCCTTCTCTACCTTCCTTCCCACCCCGCCTCTCCATCGTGACTCCCGCTCCCTATAGCGCCTCCTCGCCAGCATAACTTCAATTGTCTTGCCTGAACTGGTTTAGAAGAGAGAGAGTTTCAGACCTTTAGGTAGATGGAAAGAGGGGCTCCTCTCCTTGACCTCCTGTGGCCAGGTGCCAAGTGCCCCCAGCAGGCCCACTTGCAGACCGTGCCTGAGAGGAGTCTTCAAAACCCTGCTCTCCATCCACTGTTCCTGGAGAGATGGGATCTGGCAGAAGGTGCTACAAAGTGCAGAGACCCTCGTGCAGTTCCAGCGCTGCCATGTGCCAGCCTGATCTTGTGCAGCTAGCACCCTGGCCACAGTGTTGGGTCCTGAGGCAAAAGATGCCAGGGCCACCTGGGGACAGAAAACAAGTCCAGGGTCCGGGTTGTCCTCGTCTTCCTCCCGCCTCCTTCATGGCCTTCCCCACACACACCCATTCTCCAGGCTGCCAAAGGGAGATAAAACCTGGAAATCTAAAGCTAGGAACTGAATTTTCACCCTCTGTCCCTCTCCCTGCATTTTCTGATACGACTCAGCTCCCCAGGAGCCTGGTTCCGTCACCTCTGCCGAAAGAGTCCGTCTCCCTGGAAGTTCTCACCTCTCTTCCTGCTGAATTTGTTCCTAAATTAGCTCTTGCTTCTCTGCTAATATCGAGGATCCTTTCTCTCTCTGTCTGGAGTGTCAGTTTCTGGGGAACCATGCCCATTTCAGAGCCACCCTGAGCTCATCTGGTGAGACACAGAGCAGGAATGAGCAGGAATGGTGGCCGTTTCATCCCGCCTGTCTTGTTCTGCACGTGCGCACCCCATGGGTAACATTTATGGCCAGTAAAGCAAAATGCCACTGGTCATTAAGTGTGTCTATAATCTCCGGCACAAGCATCAAAAAAATGGATGGAGAGATAAGCCGGTCTGGCGTATATTTTACCCAGAGTGTGTAATTCATGGGTAATTTTTCCTACATAAATGAAATGATAGGATACTTTGAGTAATTTAAACTCGATAGCACAAAAGAACTCACTGGAAATGAAGTATTTAATGCATCATTGCCTTAATCATTGTTATGCTGCCATTATTCTCATAATTTCAAGGTGGGGGTTGTCAATTAGATTCAGGAAAGACCTGTGAGGTCACCTAGTCCAGTGTCCTTCTCGAAAGACAGGTCTTCAGCTTAGCAAAAGCTGAGGTAAAATGCCCAATCAGTTTACGAGGCAGAAGCAGACAAGGAATGTGAAATTGCTGTGAGGCATTTGCCACGCTGTGGAGGAGGCCCAGGATCTGGAATCCTGGGATCTGTGTGGCCCTGCGCTCTGACGTCTAGAACCTTCCATGAGACCATTTCAAGCCAAGGCTGCATATTGGCTCCTCAAGAGTTGAGTCCCACCTGCTGAATGTTTGGGTTGGCCTGTTGTAGAGGAGTCAACATTTAAAAATCCGGAGAGTTCACCAAAACCAAATCAGACTTGTTTGCTTTTCTATAAAAAGCAGAAGCTTTGAAAACGATGGCCCTGCCATTGTTACCCTTAGAAGCAATTAGCTGGAGGAGTTTCCTTTCAATCGAGGTGAGCTCTGAGTTTACCACAGTCCTCACCACTCCCTATCACCTCCCTGTTCCTAAGACCAGGTCCCAGTTGCCACTGATCCTCATGCTTATTTTTAAATTTTTGTCCTTCCTTCCTTCCTTCTTTCCTTCCTTCCTTTCAACTCCCTTCTTTTATTCTTTTTTTTCCTGCTAAAAAGGGGACAACAAAAGTAGATTAATATTATTCATACCTACTTTTAAGCCTTAAGCGACAGTGCTTTGTCCCTAGCCCCGAGCAGACTGTTGGCCCACAGCACGTGGCAGAAATCTTGCCTCTTGGTCCATTGTGGGCTCTCTAGGGGATGTGTTCTCTGCCCGGCTCTTATCTCCAGCCTTGAGCCCTGAGGGGTCTGCCTTTCTCCAGGAGCCTCAAGGCACCTCAAGCAAGGGATTCGAGTTGTGAGGAGAGTGGTCAGTCCTCTCTTGGGGTCTGACTCTGGTACATGTCAGGGAGTCTCACTCCTTTGTTAGGGGCTTGGGGGCCACAGGGCTCCTGGGAGGCTTATGCTGGCATCTGCCACCATCTACTATTCCTCGCCCGAAATGAACACCTGGCCCTTGTACTTGCTTACTCCCTCCTCCCTTTGGGCTTGGCTGGACCCCCGGGCAGGGAGCCTGGCTGGAGCACATGAGCACCATCCCCAGGTCCTAGTCCTTCTCAGCGCCCGGCTGAAGCTGCTGGCTCCCACGTAGGCGCTTAGCGTCTGCTCGACACCCGGCCCTGTCCCCTTCGTCTGATCACCCGTGACTAGTCAAATTTGGACCTTCCAACACAGAAAGCCAAAGGGAAAGTGGCTTAATCTGTTTGGGCTCTCTGCTTTACTACTTTTTTAAAAATTGAAGTATAGTTGATTTACAATGTTGTGTTAATTTCTTCTGTACAGCAGAGTGATTCAGTTTTTTATGTGTGTGTGTGTGTGTGTGTGTGTGTGTGTGTGTATATATATACATATATATATTCTTTTTCATTATAGGTTATTACAAACTATTGAATATACTTCCCTGTACTTTACAGTAGGACCTTGTTTATCTGTTCTGTATATACAACTTTTTAATTAATTTTCTATCTTGCCTATTCTTTATGCTCTTCTGGAACAGAGCATCTACGTGGCATTTAAGCAAGTCAGTGCTGAGGCAGAGGTGGTGAACCTTTGTGGGGGCTGGAGGTGGAAGCCGCGGTGAGGACTGACAGGGCAAACGCATATGCTTAAGAGACAGTACGTGGCTTAAGTGATCCCGATGATTTGACATACTGTTCTTGCACTGGAAGCAGTGACTGCACATCCAGAGAGAGCCAGTGGGCCAATTTTGATAATCCAAGCAACCCAGCGGGTTCACTGGCTTCCACAAGCGGTCGGGAGAAGTCCCACCGTGCTAGGCTGTGGGCAGGTGTTCCCCAGGATTCAGAAGTCACCTGGGGCCATCTCTAATCCTTTCTGACATAGCGGACGCCTTCCCTTCTCCCCTTCGTGCTCCCCTCTCTCCCAGATCCTGCCTTGTCGAGAACTGCCCGTTTCATCTGTGGGTTCATCCCAATCCTCACACTAATGCTTTTAGTACCTTATTCTTCTCAAAACCTTTCCCAGAACCACGGCCTCAGCTACCCTGAGTGGGTTCCCACTGAGCACGCCCCTTCGTTAATGCCCCATTTCTCTGATGAGATCCCCCCTGCCGCCCCGCTTTCTTCATCTGCTTAATTTGTTTGCCATGCACTTTGACCCCTTCCCTTGGACGGTATGCCATAACACCATCTATTTCTATTTAAACTGTTATTCAGGCCATGTTTGAAATGCGCATTATTCATGTATTATTCATGGGCATTATTGGAGATCAGTGTGCAAATCAGCTTTATGGGGAACCCCAGAGGCTGCAGCAGAATCCTGTGCACACAGAAACTGCATAGCATTGTTTCCTGAAAAGCAGGCTTGCTCTGCCTCGTGGGGGAAAGTGACAGTTTCATGGAACTGCCAAGAACAATCACGCTTTCGAAAGAGACCATGCAGCTGTTTTATTTGCCATTGGTTGCATGTACTTCAACCAGGCTGGGGACGTCCTCAGCCAGGTTTGAGTCCTATGGTCTTGAAAGCTTATTCAGACTCTGACTTTGGCCAGGACTTTGGCAGAAGTCGTGGGAGGGTTGTGGTTATCAAAACAAAACAAAACAAAAACTCCCATCCTTTCTGTTTAGCAGGGGATGGAAAGGCTATTGCAGATCCCCAATCTAGGGACACCTACGAGTGACAAAAGGGACAGCATGGTGGTGAAGTCTGTCCTTTCTGTTCAAAGTTCCCTTCGTGCTCCAAGGACCACTTGTCTCTTGTCTCGGACAGAGTGGTCTACACTGGGGGTTGGAGAGGCTGACCATCCTGCCCCCTCCTAGGAATAGTTGCTGTTAGAAGGCTGATGTGGGACCCCAATTGGGATATTTCTGTTCACGGAGATCAAGGATTATGGCTTTCGGGTGGTAAGACGTCTGGCGGACAAGACGGCTTTCCTAGGGTCTCTCCAACTCATATTGCATATATAACTTAGATTCCTTCAAGGCTTTGAGAAGGCAATGCCTTCTCCACCTATGGGGGCAAACAGGCTCTGTGCCAGGGTGGACCAGACCCTAGGGTTTTGGGGAAGCACTCACTCTGTGAAGCTTCAGTACAGGTATATGCAGAGAAACTGCTTTACCTATGAGCAGGTGGGATTGTGAAGACTACGAAAGTTGATTTGTTCCTAGAGTCCAAAGTGACACCCTAAAAACAGCTGCTTATGCCATTGGTTGGTGACGGGCAGAGTTCACATACGTCTGCCAGGGGTTCTGGCTTTATTCTCTCTATAGAAGTTCTTACGTGGGAAGTTTTAACTGAAGGGCTTTGTAGAAGGAAAAAACCGAGTGGCTCCCTTTCAAGTTTAAAGGGGAAATCTAATTTTGTATGGTTTTAGCTCCTCATAGTCACGTGTCAAATTGTCAGAACCTAACCCTAAAATTTCTGGCTCATGAATCTATTAAATTAAAAAAAAATTGTGAACGCTCACTTGGTGCCAGCACTGTGCTGGGCGCAGGGCTAATGCAAACTGTGTGTCTGTGCTTGTCTGTGCATGTGCGCCCCTCCCCCCACGCCTAAGTGCGCGCGCGTGCGCGCACACACACACGTGTAGCCCAATAGTTGTGACTCGGTGGGAGGGGGACTGGGATGCAAGGAAGGCGAGAGTGCTGTGGGAGTGAGGAGACTAGCAGCCCCCAGCTCAGCGCTGGTGGGGCATGGTGGGGAGACGGGCCACAGGGACTGGTGCTTGAGTTAGGTCGTGAAGGATGATAAAGACCTTCGGAGGGAGAGGAAATAGGGTGGTCACAGCAGAGGAAGCATTTGTATAAAGCACAGAAGCAACAGGGACAGGGGCTGCTTAGGGACAGTGGGACAGGTTCTCAGCTGGGAGGTCTGAGACAATTAGACATTCTGGCAGGAGAAGAGGTTAGAGAAGAAAACTGAACCATAGGCGGTTCTGGGAATGCCGTATTGCGGAGTTGGGACCTTATCCTTAAGAGTGCTGGGAAATTGCTGCAGATCTGACACAAGACTATGCTTGTGTAAGACCGCTGTGACGGCAGTGGAGGCTGGATTAGCAGACAGGAGATGAGAATCAGGGGACCAGTTTTGATGCTGTGACAGCCGTCCAGGTGGGAGAGGCTCAGCAAAGATGGTGGCAAAGGGGGATGGAAAGGAGGGGATGAACCAGAGGATCACTGAGGAGGCAGACGGTGAGAGGTGGTTGAGATACTGGGGGAGGCAGAGGATGGTTCTCAGGCTTCAATTCTGGTGACTGGATGGTTGGTGGACCATGCCCTGAGATGAGGGACTTAAGGAAAGTCCTCCTTTAGGAGAAAGAATGTGCATCACCTCAGGGAATTATTAAAAAACAGAATTAGCAAGAAAAGAGAATTTTTAAAGATACAAATAAACAGTTCACAAAGAGTACAAATTCTAGGCTCAGTGGAACACTGTTTCTTTTCATGGAGGACAAAGACCTTGATATTTAGGGTGGTGACCTTGAAGGCTTATGAATCATCAAGGCTGAAAGATTCAATTATTTTCATAAAAGCAGGGAAGTCAACTCAGGTTTTTAAATTTGAATTTATTCCTGCTCTGCTTGCTGCCCACTTTGGAAACAATGTGAGGCTGTTTACAGATTTGGACTATTCAAGATAAGATGTTTCTGAGGAAAGCCGGAGAAGGAGCTTTTTAGGCACTGGAGTCGAATGCACAGAGCCATTTGATGATAAAATATCACAAAACGAAAGTTTGAGGTCCTTTCTACTGAGGCCAAAAAAATTGAACTCGTTCCTTTTTGATGATATAAAATGTGTACCTTTACCAGTTGTAAAAAGTATTTCTGCAATCAAGCTTAAACAAGATCCATTAATCATTATTTCTAGGAAGGTAACAGTAGTCTTGAAGTCATCCAGGATTTTCTCAGGGAATATCTGTCTTCATCCTCATGGCCAGAGATTCATCCTTTGAATAATCTCTCAGAGGCTCTTTTCCTTTGACTCCACGCCCAGACCTCTATCTCTGTGCACCTGGACCACGGCGGGGCTTCCTCATGGCCTTGCCCCATCACTCTTTGTCCTCTTTGACCCATCTTATGTGTACTTCTGTTTGCTCATCTATACACAAAACACACCCTACCCATCCCAGTCCCAGCCTCCTCCCGGTTCAGACATCTAACACTCCACTCAACATCAGTACAGGGGCTGTCTAAGAGGCAGCTTCACCCTAACGCATCCCGAACCAAACTACGGATTTTGTGCCCCAGACTTGCTCTTCCTTCAATCTTCCCATCTCAAGGAATGACAATTTCATCCTTCTGGTTGCTTATTTCAGCAAATTCCGTTAGCTCTACCTTCAAAGTATGTCCAGATTCTGACTACCTGTCACCACCTCTACCCTACCATTCTGGCAAAAGTCATTATCATCCATCACCTGCATTATTCATGAAGGCCTCCCACCTGGCCCCCTGCTTCTACCCCTGACCCTCCAGAATGTTCCCTGCAGAAGAGCCAGAATGAGCCTGTTAGTATCTACATGTGATGGAGTCCCTCCCCTGGCCCTCTCCCGCAGTTCCCATCACACTTAGAGTAAATCTAACGCCCCTCCAGTGGCCTGGTGGCCCTCCTGATCTGGTCTCTGGTCACTTTCCTCATTTCACTTAGTGCCAGTCTCCCTTTGCTAATCGAATGCTAGCCACACCAACTCCCTTCTTTCCTTAGATCCCAGGTCCCATCTTGCCTCAAGCACAGGTTCCCTGCCCTGTTCTCCAGTCTTGGCTCGTCTTGTTCACTCTCGAGTCCTTTCCACTTGCCCCGAACTTCCTTACTTTAAAGCTCACCTCAAATTTGCTTATTCCGTGAAGATGCCTTTGACACTCCATTGATCTTCCTTTTCTCCAAACCCTGTGTTAGTTTTTTGAGCATGAGAAACAGCCTGCTGTCCTTACTTGAGTGATGCAGCTGCTTTGATGCTAGCCAGCCAATGGGATGGTAGCATCCCTGAGGACCATTCTTTTGCTTCCACCTGAATACCCTCAGCACAGCATGCCTGTAAATACATCTCTCTTGGATTCTGTTAGACAGTTTGCATTTGCTTCTATATCAAGCTAGAAAAGAAGGTGCAGGGGAACTGTCAGATATGTCTCTTAAAATAGTTCTAATGTCTACTTAGCAGTGAAGAGGAATGAACTGCTAACTCATACAACAGCATGGATGGAGCTCAAAGGTTAAGTAAAAAATCCACACCCAAAAATGATACATAATATATGATTTCATTTATATAATATTCTGGAAAAAGCAAAAACTAAAGGGATGGAGGATAGACCTGTGGTCGCCAAGGGTCCAGAGGGAGGAAGGCATTGACCACAAAGGGATGGCATGAAGGAATTTTGGAGGGTGATGGATCTATTCTGTATCACTTGTGGTGGTGGGTCCAAGAACAGTGAATTCTGCTCATATGCTGAAGATAAATTTAGAAAATACACGAAAAACAGACCACTGATAAACACATTCAACTGCTTGATAAATGTTTCTGTTATTACTAAGCGAGGGGAAAAAAAAGCCTGCTTTGTAGAAAATGAGGAATCCATCAATGGCAAGATTTTATTTACTTGCAGAGTATTATCCGGACAAAACATAAAATTGGTTGCAAAAATATTTTCCAGTTTGTGAATATCCAATTGTATTCATGCTTTAGAGAGACAACACATTTTAGCTTTAAAATAATGAAAGAAAAACTTGTGACTACTTGGCAGGTATGTGCAAATTATTTTAAATAATACAAATGAAAGTAATTGTATTATTTTATTCTTTTAAAAAATGTTCTGATGCCCAAAGAAATAACGTTTTCATTGTTACAATGAATGTGCAAGAAGAAAAGTTTGGAAACCTATGCATACACAAACAAACAGCTTTCATCTCATTCTCCAGAGGGGACAACTGTCAAGGGAGTCTAGTCATGCTAGGTGCTTGCATTCGTGAGTTCTTATAATCACCCCATGAGGAAAGCAATGTTATCTCCATTTGATATATGAAAACTGTGAGAGCCAGAGAGGTTAAGGGAACAAAGATGACAGGGCTGGTTCGTGGCCGAGCCAGGAGCCCACCCAGGTCCGTCGGCCTCGGATGCTGCCCTGACTGCAGACCCCGCCTGTCTAGCTGTCCAGATGGGAGGCAGCCAGCAGCCACAGCTCACCGAGCCTCCGGCGTGAACAGCACGCGGCTCTGCCAAGCCTGGCCTCTGCCGAGACCCCTGTCCAGCTGCGGGGCCCGCAGCCCCGTGCTCCTGCCCCATCAGTGACCTCCGCCCGGTCGATGTGGCGAGGAAAACCTGTCCCTTTGCAAAATCACTGAGGCAGGGCCGGGCTCCAAGTCCCCTCCTGCTCAGCTGCGGTGCCAGCTCAAAAACAGGCAGCCTCCTCGGGGGCCGTTCTGTCAGGAAGATGAATGCTGCCTCCCCGACTCCCTCCCCAAGGAGCCCATCCGGGACGGCGGCTGCTAGGCTGAAAGGCTTTGAGGACTGAACCCAGGCGTCCAGTGCTGGCCTTTCTTGCCGGCTCGCTGAGCAGTGCAAACTCGCACCAGCTGAAGTCTCTGTCACAGGCTAGGATAGAAAGTTAAGTGAATGAAGAATACCGCTTTTGCGGGGAGATCCTTAGGAAGTTGCCGGTACCAGGACTGGGCACTTCTCCCTGCCTTAGCCTTACAGCCACCCACCCGGGATTTACAAAGTCCATTTACAACAATCTGCAAGGACACAGGGAAATCCTGAAGGCAATCATGTCCTAAGAAGGGAGAGTGTAATGTCTCCCCCTTTGCAGGAGGTGGTGACAGGTGAAGGGTCGGGTGGCTTGCATGTGTGCAGGTTCGGATGTTTATGCTGTGTGCTGACGCCACCGCCCTGTCCCTCTCACCAACCCTCTCCCTCTGTCGCTGCTCTGCATCTCCTGCTGCTCATAGCAAGAGTCCTCAGGGGGCCGGGACTAGGGTCACGTCCCCCAGTTCCCATGTGCTGGGGAAGTGGTATGAGATCGCGGATGAGATCGGGGTGGGGACAGGAGCAGATGGTCAAGTCCAGTCGACCTTCCACCGGGCCTCTCCCTTTGGAGGAGCCCAGTGCAGGGGCAGATCTCTCCACTAGGTGGCACTCAGAGTTTGGCTTTATTTTTCTTTCTATCCCTGGAAAACTTTGCCCCAGTATCACTGCGCAGGAGCACATGACTTAACGCTTCCCAATCCATGTACTGATTTCATGAATTTTCATGTCTTGGGTTCTTCTGTACAATTACAATTCCCTCTTTCTCTCTGGGACCTTGGCAAGGGACACGGTAAGGGGATATATTATAATCTTTTATAACCTGAGTAGGAAGGGTCATTTTCATCATCTGCTCTAATGATAAATTCTTCTATTTTTTTTTTTATTCCAATTTTCCTTATCTCTTGCTTTTCCCCTCCCGCTCCTCCCACTTCGTTCCTGTCCGTAGTCAGAATGGTTTGACCAGCTGGCATACTTTGATTTACTAGAATCCAGCACAGGATAACCTTGTAGGTGTTTATGTCCATTACATGGTGGTCAAGGCTTGGGTTAGCTCACCCCTGAGTCTTCAAGATCAAAGGCCAGAGAGAAAAAGGTGATGGTAGACATCTCTTTGAGAAAGGATACCAGACCTGTGTGTGTCTGAGATGTTGGGACTGAATTTCATGCGGCCATTCTCTCTGGGGAAGTGGTCTGCAAGGCTGTGCTGACTAAGGTTCTTGGAAGCCTCTATTAGTATTATTGGACATGATTCAGTTATTAGAGTTGAAGAGAAAAGATGTAAGATATGGTCCCTGTCCTCAAAGAATCCAGTCTACTTGGGAAGATAAAAAATTTGGTCATTTCCATATGTTAGTGGAGTAAGGTAATCTCTGCTTAGAGTGTCATGTCAACAGATTTGCTCTAAGGATTTATAAGATGGTCCAACCCTGAGTCCCGGGAGGTTGGGAGAGTTTCAGGGAAGGATGGGCGGGCCCTGATAGGATTAGGTGGTGGAGGGGTGGGCGGGAGACGGCACACCCAGGGAAGCAGGAAGAATCTTGCCAAAGAGTCACAGACGTAGACCTGCAAAGCCACGGATAGCTAGATCTCAACTAGTTGGCACCTTCGATGATAAGTGGTCCCTTTAAAAATTTTTATTTTATGAAAAGGCCAAACTCCAGTAAATTCCCACTGCCCCACCACTTGGAATGATGATGTCCCCAAGCTCAGCAGAATTACTCATCTTTAAAGCAGTGTTTATTCCTACCCTTTTTAAGTCTGGAGAGTGACCTCATTCATTCAACACGTATTTATGGAGTATTTTTATTGTGCTGGATGTTTTGTGGGAAATCAAGACATATCAGGTAGGATCATTTTCTCTGGAGCCTTCCTGCTAGGAGGGAAGACAAGAAATGTGAATATAATAACTATAGTGTCAGGGAGAAAGACAATGTCTCAAAGGTAAGTGTAGAAAAATATTATAGGAGTTAAGGATTAAGATCAAAAGGATTTTCAGCCATGGGTTCAGTGGTGGGATAAATTCATGTAAAGTGGGGAGGAGGGTGTTTTGCATGAAGGAAATGACATGCACACAATAAAGAGGCTGGAAAGAGAGAACTAAATGGGGAACACACGTGCAGGAGCTGGGTAGTGAGAACGGATGTGGAAAGTGTAGGCTCGGGCCACATGCCAGCCAGCCTTGCAGGGCAGGTTAAAGGATGGGAGCACAGCATCCTTTGACCTTGCTGTACACTTTTGAGTAGAGAGGTGAACTGATCACTAAAAGGCCAGTGTTTCAAAAGATGAGCACCTGACACCAACATAAAGTATGGATTGGCCAGGGGAGAGGAGAGAGATGAAGGGCTCTGTCAGCTCTGGAAGGAATATGACTTCATAAGTCCGCACTTACGCTAGTCATTCTGGAAATTATCAACATGACAAAAGCAACATTCAAGAAACAAAGCCCTGGGAATTATTTTTGGTAAAGTTAGGAGACACGTATAATTCGCAGATCCTCAAATATGTGTTAAGGGTCAACCAGAGTCGCTGAGACCAGAGAGAAATGAAGCAAGAAGGGAGAAGCATGGACGAGGGTGAGAAGGCAGCTGTCTGAGGAAAGCACCAGCCCTGCCTGCAGGGGAGGGATTACACCCGGAGCCCAGAAATTGTATCCTTTGTTTGCAACAGTGGCTGTGGGAACGGGGTTAACGAGAGATGTGAGCAGAGACTGTCACAGAAAGGATTTGGTAAAGAGAATCAGAGGAGGGGAGCTCCGTAAAGAATGGGACCAACGGCCACGTTTGCAGGAGGTGTCTTCCCGGTGGCGTCACAGATGGCTTTGTGGATACATCCGAGCCTCCCTGTTACCACAAAGAACACTGCTCCCTCCAGTAAAGGCATTTCCTGCAAACAACTGGTCCAGGATTGTGTGATGACTAAGGAAAAGGCGAGCCAGTACTAGATCAACACAAAGGTACTTTAAGAATAAAAGGAGCAAAAGGACATCAAAACAGACTAACAAATGATGAACATATACCAGAAAAATGTTTCCACAAGGTAGATGAAAAGTATGACCAAATATGTTACTACTGAAAAAAAAAAAAAAAAAAAAAGGAAAAAGAAACCCAAACAAAGCAGTCACATCTGCAAATAAAGAGTTCAACAAAGACATACGAACCTGGAGAAGTGATGTCTGGATAGTAAGAGAAGACAAACCAGGCAGGGTCAGATCTCAGGAGAGAGGTGGGAAACAGACACACAGGCAACACAGAAATGAAGACAACGCTGTAAGAAGCACAGTGGAGAACACGCCCCAGGGAGAACACGGTAATGGACACAGAGAAAGAAAGGAGAGAAGCCACGCACATGAATGTAACTGTAAAAAAAATAGATGCGGGTTTAGATACAGCATTATAACTAGAGAGGAACGCTGAAAGGATTCAACATTTGCATATTTGGAGTCTCTGAAGATGAAAGTAAGAAATGGAAAAGGAAAAATATTGAAGGCAGGTAACTTAATAAAATTTTGTTTAAATAGAAAAAGACAAATACCTCTGTCAAAAGTTCACACCATGCGGTAAGAAGTGACCTAGAATGGTCAACACTGAGACACAGTCAAGTAAATTCGTGAGATGTAAAGATTTAAAAACATTCTCTGGGCATCCAGGCAAAAAGATCAAAGCAATAAAAAGGAGTGAAATTTGGCAGTTCTCAAATTCGGCTGTAGCAAAATTCCATGTCAAAGGACAGTGATGCAATACTTAATGAACCCTCAAAGGAAGAAAGTGTAAGTCAAGAATTTTCTATGCAGTCAAGCTGTCCTTTAAGTGTAAAGGTTGTGTACAAAATTATGAATATGTAAAAACTAAGGGAGCATAATTATTATGAGTGCTTTTTAAATTGAAGTATAGTCAGTTATGATATGTTAGTTTTTGGTGTACAGCATAATGTCCCAGCATGCATATATATACACACATACACACACACACATATATATACATATATTTGTTTTCATATTCTTTTTCATTAAAGGTTATTACATGACATTGAATATAGTTCCCCATGCTATACAGAAGAAATTTGTTTTTTTAATCTATTTTTATATATAGGGGTTATTATTTGCAAATCTCAAACTCTCAAATTTAGCCCATCCCACCCCTTTTCCCAGGGTAACCATAGAATTGTTTATTATGTCTGCAAGTCTCTTTCTGTTTTGTAGATGAGTTCATTAGTGTCTCCTTTTTTCTTTTCTTTTTTTTTTTAAATTCCACATATGAGTGATATCATATGGTATTTTTCTTTCTCTTTCTGGTTTACTTCACTTAGAATGACAATCTCCAGGTCCATCCATTTTACTGCAAATGGCATTATTTTATTCTTTTTTATGGCTGAGTAGTATTCCATCATATAAATACATCACAGCTTCTTTATCCAGTCATCTGTTGATGGACATTGAGGTTGCTTCCATGTCTTGGCTATTGTAAATAGTGCTGCTATGAACATTGGGGTGCATGTATCTTTTCAAATTAGAGTTCCCTCGGGATATATGCCCAGGAATGGGATTGCTAGATCATAGAGTAAGTCTATTTTTAGTTTTTTGATGAATCTTCATAGTGTTTCCCATAATGACTGCACCAAACTACATTCCCACCCGCAGTGTAGGAGGGTTTCCTTTTCTCCACACCCTCTCCAGCATTTATCCTTTGTGGACTTTTTAATGAGTACTTTTTGAGGAAACTTCTGGAGAATAAACTTACTTTAGCAAAGAGATAACTAGGAAAATTACAACAAAAGGCAAATTGCCTATATTTCACTCTTGAATTAACACTGGTACACATTTGGAGATTTGTGCAAGGGATCATAAATCTCGTGTTCTGGCAGTGGAGAAATGCTACAACTGACAAACATTAAGAGGAAATTTGAAAGCTGGTGGGCAATGGGATAGTTTTGCAGATTGTCTCACTAAGTGACAGTCAATAGCTATTATTAAAGCTGCCTATTAGAAAATTGGCATAGTTAAGTGTACAAATGTAAACATTAGAAAGTTAACATTAGTCACTAACAAATACGTGGTCAGGGAAGAGGAAATGTGCTAATTTTATCATTTCTCAGAATAAGGAATTAATATATAGTGTGTAAAGAAACAAAAGACTAAGGAGATTATATATAATTATAAATACAATTTTTATATATCAGAATAAATATGCCCAAAAATCTAAGCAAAGGGAATACATCACGTAGGTTAGAGAGAGAGAACACAAAATAAAATGGCAAGTAGAAGATAAACACACTTCTCATTTTAATATAAATGGGCTTAACTTACTTATCAGAAGAATTTCAGAGCAGATCAGAAGAGCAAACCAAACTGCATGGTGTATAGGAAATATACCAAAACAAAATAAGTAAGTAAGATTGAAAGTAAGAGGTGAGCAGAGGTATACTAAAGAAATGCAAAATCAAAGAACAATCGCCCCCACAGTAACAAAAAACACCCCCCCAAATCAAACAAACAAACAGAAAAGGAAGTAAACAATCAAGAATCATGATCTTAATATTAAAAGTGGTAGAACTCAGGAAAAAACAAAGAAATAAGATAAAGGCAGTTTCATCCTATGGTGTGCAACCCAGGAGTCTAACAATTTTGCTCATCTACACATCAAATATCACGGCATCTAAGTGTACAAAGCAGAAATTACAAGAGATAAGAAGAAAAGGAGAAAGGTGAACAGTAAGGGACCTTAGCTCGCCTCTTCCAATCTTTAATAGAGCGAGAGAACAAAAATGTTGAGAAAAACAAAATGGTAAGATGCACAGGCAGACGAGATGAATCTAGCTCAAAGTCTACACTCTAAAAATAGAGGATGTACATTTTTTTGTATGCCTAGAAAATATTCACAAAAATTTGCCCTATCCTAAGTGTTAGAGGAAATCTCTGTACTTTCAAGGACGTAATACAGACACATTCTTTCCATCCTGCTGAATCTTACCTGCTTGAACTACCTGGTCACCTGCCTCCGACTTGCAGAACGGGAAAGAGCATGGCAAAGACACACGTTTCCTTCCAGGCCGTGGGCCGGGAGTGACAGTACATCGGCTCACTTTCCCATGACCACGCATGGACACAGGGTGGCAGGAAAATGTACCCCTAGACAGACAGCCACTTCCCAGCAGCAACCTTGGAACCGTTTTAGTGACTAGCTAACCATCTTTGACAGACTCATATCCTTGCATAGGCAGGCTATCCATTATAAAAACATCAATTCTCCGGTGAAAACTTTTACATTTAACATAATCAACATTCCAAATGGTTTTTGAAACAGACAAGGTGTTTTAAAGCTCATATGGGAAACTGAAAAATAAGTATCGCCAGAAAGACTATGAAAAAAAAAAGCAGATAGATGAGGTATAAATAGTTTTGCCACGATTAAAATATTTTAAAGTTCCAATGATTCCAACAGTGGGATACCAGTGCATGAATTGTTGAATGGACCAGAGGGAACTAATTGAAAACCCAGGAATAGCTTAAAATGAATAGGAGTAAATCTCAGATACAAGTTGAGGAAATGATGGAATACCAAGATGAACTCCAAAGGGGTCACAAAATTTAAGGATAAGAGATAAAACCATAAAAATAAAAAAAAAATGTGGAAGCATTTAAAATCTTAGCTTGGGGAAATCTTTCTAATTTGAATCCAATAACTCGTGAAGTCCTAAAAAATGTTTGGTTAGTTGGACCACATCAAAATGAAAGAAAAATATTCTGCATGGCATTTTGGGTCTCCTATTACAATGCCCTTTATTTCAGGCCTAAACAAATTATTCAGTTTAATCGAAGGAATAATAATAGAACATCTATGACCAAGTTCATGAGCGAATAGGCAATGGCAGCTACGTTACCACTGCCACTTGACTGACAGTTCTACCATGGGAAGAGCAGAGATGTAAATACTCTTTGAAATACAAGTGCCATACCAGTGGCGTCTGGTATAATATAAATACTTGGATTACTGAAAGTACCACAAGCATCCTGTGTACTAGTTCAAATCCAGGATGAATAGCTGTCTAATAGTTGATCATTCACAGCACTCTCACAGTCTCAAAAGATTGCCGTTATAATTTGTGTATCACTCATTGAAAGATTCATTATATTTGTAATCTGATCTAGAAAGATGATGATAGTAATAAGCTTAGCTCTAGATTAAAATTTTCAGAACATTTGTCATGCTCCTTTGCCAAACTCCAGATGTTATTATTTGGTGTGTAGTAAAAAAAAAACCCAAAAAACAAAAAAACCCCAGAATGAATAGCGTTACATTTTATTGACGATTTACACTCAGACACACGCACATGTACACACAACACTCTTTCTCAATATGTTTCAGGCTGAAAAGGACCAATGCTGTCCACAGCAGGGAGGAATAGTAGGAGCATTTTCATGAATCTGACTTCTGTTTTTAGTTCTATTGTGAAGGATAATTGTTTGTTACCATAAATAACATCGTACGCCTTGGTTGCAGTTTTCAGCATGGAAAAATACTAACTGTATCCATCCCCTCCGTGGAAAGCAAGCTCTGCTGATTTCATTCTGAATAAATCTGACACAGGGTCACTTCATATCAGGCGCTAGTTACTTAAATGGGCACAAAAGACTTTTTTCCCCACCCAAATAAACAGCAAATGTTGTCAGCAGAAGTAACACAGGGACCCAAACCACTGATTCTGTCACCTGGACCTTCATCGGGTACAGCCACAAAAGATGAGCCCATTTGAAAATTCCCTGCCACCATTTCTTTTCAGGATGACTGATTGAACCCCCAAATCAAATTCTAGAGTTTTGTTTTTTTGTTTTTTTGGTTTTTTTTTATACATTTCAGGGTTACAAATCTGGTCCAAGTTAGTCAATTCTTTCGAAATTTATTTTGGAGTCAACAGCCAGTCAGGATACCAAGCACTTCTGTTGAAACTGTTGCTTGGTCATTGACAAAATCTTTTTGGCCATAGATTTTGGATAGGCTGGAGCTGATGGCTGTAATAGTCAATGTATAGTATCTAACACTAACAACATAGGTCTTCCAGAAGTGGCTTAGACACATTGATTTTTAAAATGGAAACCACCAGGAAGCACAAACACATAATCTTCTAGAATTTCTTTTTTAATTTAAGAACTCAAAGAAACCTACACTGAGGGTGACGGACCTCCTTATTGCCTTTGTCTGGGTGCTGGTGGCCTCCTGGTCTGTTGACATGGCCCGCTGCTGAAGGGTTAAACCTATTGGCATGTTTGTCATCACCCTGCCTAATGGTCCCTTCAGCAAGCCACAAATCTTCCTTGCTCTGGGTGACAGTTAATGAACTGTGAAGGTCTTGCACCAATATTTCTACTTGATCTGCAAGCTTGACGAAAGCAAGTTTGTTTTTCACCCTTGAAAAGAACCAACTGTATTTCTCAGGCAGGCAAGGATGATTTGCTGGTGTGGACATCTTTTGAGCCTGGGAATTTGATTCCGAAAATCACAAGCTTCTTAATTGTTCTTAGGATGTTTTACGTGCCTGGATGTGTTTTATCAGCGCAACTATATCACAAGATCTTCAAACTAACTCTGTGACCTCGAGTGAGTTACTTAATCTCTCTGGGTCCATTTCCTCTTCTGTAAAATGCGAATCCTAATACCGCACAACATTCCTTAGAAGACAAAGTTAGATAATGACTATCAGGTTTTGCAAAGATAATTTAAAATTACCCAATTAAACATTATATTAATTCCCAAAAGCTTTAAATCATATTAATCATAATATAATCTATGTGTATATATATACATGCACATATACATTTAGATATACATGTATATTTGGATAAATACATATTCCTATACCCTTTGAGTAGGGTCTACGAAGTGTAACTGCTCTTGAAGATTCAGGAAAGTGAAATATAATTTGATAAGAAAGCAACTGTTTAGAAGGAAGAGTAATAGTACATTTTAAGAAGCATCGATTGCATATTCTGGAATAGAGTGGTTTCTTTAAGGTTCATAGCAAAATTGATGCGAGGGTAAAGAGATTTCTCGTGTACTCCCAGGCCCCACGCATGCATGGCCTCCCCCATTATTAACATCTCCACCAGAGTGATACCTTTGTTATGGGCGATGAACTCACATTGACACATCATAATCACCCAAACTCCGCAGTTACATTACAGTTAACTCTTGTCTGTTCTATGAGTTTGGACAAATGTTTAATGACATGTATCTACCATTATGGTACCATACAGAGTATTTTACTGCCTTACAAATCTGTGTTTTACCTGTGTATCCATCTCCCACCCCAGCCCCTAACAACCACTGACCTTTTTACTGTCTCCATAGTTTCGCCTTTTCTAGAATGTCACATACGTGGAATCATACAGTATATAGTCTTTTCATTGGCTTCATGAAGATTGGCTTCATTCACTTAGGAATATGCATTTAGAGTTCCTCCATAACTTTTCATGGTTTCATAGCTCATTTCTTTCTATCACTGAATAAAATTCTATTTTCTAGATGTACCACAGTCTTCTCATTCTCTTGACATGTGTTTTGCAGAACAGAGGTTTTAAATTTTAATGAAGTCCGGCTCATCAATTATTTCTTTCACAGATTGTGGCTTTGGGTATATCTAAAAAGGCATCACCCTACAAAGTTTTTCATCTAGGTTTTCTCCTGTGTTGTCTTCTAGGAATTTCATAGTTTTGCATTTTACATTTAGATCTATGATGTGTTTTAAGTTAATTTTTGTGAAGGGGATAAGATGTGTGTCTGGATTCATTTTTTGGCATGTGGATGTTCAGTGGTTTGAGCATCATATGTTGAAAGGCTCTCTTTGCTCTATTGTATTGCCTTTGCTCCTTTGCCAAAGATCAGTTGACTATAGTTATGTGGGTCTATTTCTGGACTTTCCTTTCTGTTGCATTGATCTGTGTGTCTGTTCTTTCACCAGTCCTACATTATCTTGATTATTGTAGCTTTGTAAGTAAGTCTTGAAGTTGGGTAGTGTCAATCCTCCCACTTTGTCCTTCTCCTTCAATATTGTGTTGACCATTCTGGATCTTTTGTCTTTCCGTATATGCTTTAGGATCAGTTTGTCAATATTCACAAAATAACTTGTTGGGATTTTTAATGGGATTGCATCGAGTCTATAGAGGAAGTTGGGGAAAACTGACATCATGACAACATTGAGTCTTCCTATCCATGGACATGGAATATCCCTTCATTGATTTTGTTCTTCTTTGATTTCATTCATCAGAGTTTTGTAGTTTCCCTCATATTGATCTTATACATATTTTGTTAGATTTATACTGAAATATTTCATTTGGGGGAGTGCTAATGTAAATGGCATTGTGTTTTTTTCTTTAAAAATTGCATGTTTTTAATTCTTATAACAATCCCAGTTCTAGAGGAAACTGAGGCACACAGAAGTAAGATAACTTTTCCAATATCGCATGGCTACTAAGTGGAGAAGCCAGGTTTTGAACCTACACAGTCTGCTGTAAGAATTAAATCTCTTAACCACTCAGCAATCCTGCCTCTCTGTAACTATATTTTCTCAATAGTGAGATAATGCAAAGTAATATCTGGAGAGGAGAATTGGTGTTTTTCTGGTAGATTTATTCCTGACAGCTTAGCTACTTCAGCTAAGTCCTATCTCTCAAGCTGGTAAACCAAGTATTATCTTCCTAACTCAGCACTGCCCCAGGCCTGGATGCTGTAGTTTTTAAGCTCAAAAGAATGACCAAGGTCCCTGAGGACAGACAGAGATGATGGAGGGGGCCTTTAGCACCTTCTTGGCCATTGTGGATTTTGCTTCTTCAGCTCTGGCCACCTTCTATGAAGCATTTTAAAACATTCAAAGTGCTTTAAAATTGTAAAACATTATCACCACTAGCAATAATTTGGGTGTGGGGGGCAGAGATGATGTCTCCTTATTACTTTGAGCTCCACCTGGTCATATCTGCACATCTGCAACCAGCAGGTCCTCAATCACTCCTTAACACTTGAGCAGATAAAAGAAATTGAATTGATGAACTGGGGCTGGAACCTGCTGAAGGCTGTCATTTGCCTGAGTCCTCTCCTGGCCAATTTTGAGTTTGCTTCCTGGGAGACATAGTTGAAGCTACTGATGAATTGATATATGGAAATGGAAGTGGTTGGTCTCATGAGATTTTTCTATCTGTTAGTCCCTGTGCAAGGCTTAGAAGTCAGCAGGGATTAAGAGGTTCCTCAATTGTCCACTGATCCACAAGTTCACTTTTGTAGACTAACTTCATCTAATTTAGCTGGCGTTGACCCAGTGGTCCTTTTCACCACCTTCTTCCCATCAGCTCCTGTGTGCCTAGGGTTAGTATGCCCTAGGTTAGTATACCATTCTTCCTTGATCTCAGTGAAGTGCAACCTGGAAGGAACTTGGCTGGCTGCACAACTCACAAAAGACATTAAGTGGCCAAATATAAATGAATTTTGAATCACCTTGTTCTGGATTATCTGTGCCACTGCACACCCCAACCCCTCTCTCCTGCATGAATAACCTGCATGATGTCTAAAGCACTGTGAGGAGGTGTCCTCTTCAGTGGACCCCAATGCAAAGCAGGTTTTATAGGGCTGCCCTCCTCCATCTGACTGTGCTCTCTCCTCCCTTTGCACTTCCCCACTCCCTTCCACCTCCAGGGGAGGATTGTTCAGACTGCGGCAAAGGTGATATATTCTCACTTCAAGGACAGGGCCAGATTAAAACTTTGACCAACTATGTACATTAAAATATACTCCACGGTTGATTGTATTTTTGTCCCCAAGTATTGCTCCCCATTCCCTATAAAATAATACACATGCCCACCCATGGCCACGTGACTTGTAGTTTTCCCATGGGAACAGGTAACTTTCCTCCCCTGCTTGACCATGTGAGATGCTTTGGCCAATGGGATGTGGGCAGGGTGCCGTATACCTGTGTGAACAGAAGTTCTAAGAGGCACTATAGAGTCTGCTAATTCTCTTGATCTTTTCCCTCTTCCATAAGTGTGGCATGTCCCAAATAGAGGCTGCTTCTTCTGCCTGGGTCCCGGAAAGAGAACACGTGGAGACCAGGGCTGGGTAGAACCAGAGCAAGTGACCTATAGCTGCCAACAGTTAATATGAGCAAGCAGTAAATGCTTCTTGTTGTAATCCACTGGACTTTTAGGGCTTTTACTGCAGTAAAACTGAATTGATACTTCTGTGTATAATGTGAAAATAAGAACTATGCCAAGGGTTAGGGATAGCCAGCAGATTGTGACTTCCCTCCCCCATGGTGAATACTTGGACAGTTTATTGGGAATTATCTAAGATCAATTTATTTCCAAAATTTGTGTCTTCATTCTGTTACGGTCCTCCTGTGTGGGATACTGCAGGCATGAGCTCTTGAAGTAATCGTGAAGGATCTGGAAGAAGTCATCTTTAAGTGGACAAAAGGAACCCTCCCTAGGAAGTTGGGATACCAGTGGCTGATATGTTAATCAGTTCTGTGTGATTTTGGGCAAGTAATAAAACCTACTCCTCAGATGGTTCATGGTTAATAGAAGTAGTTTAGACCAAATAACTTAAGATTGATTCAGCTATAAAATGTATAAGGTTTGGGGGGTGACCTGTAAGCGATACCCCATTCTCTACCCATGTTTGGAATCCATTGTAACTGTTGTAAACTGTGGAATTACAGATGAGGGAGATCGAACTTGGTTTTATTGTGATCAAAGCTCTGCTGGAGGACACCATTCAGTGTGCAGCTAACTCTCCTCTGAATTTGACTCCTCCGTGCTACACACACCGCCCCCCGCCCCCCGCTGTGGACCTCCTCTTGCCACGTAGCCAGAACAGGACAGAATGTGTGCTCCCTGTAGACTCAGTAGATGCCCACATGGAGCACAAAAGGGATCATGCCCGGGGCAGTCATTCTCTGCTTCCAAACTTGCAAACTTGCCAGTCAGTTAAATCACCTTCCCACCCTCTGCTGGGGACAGAGGCAAAGGTGCTTTTCCAGTGGGGGTGCCTCTTCACAGCAATGTGCATCCCTGGGAAAGGCGTTCCCCCCAAGAGAAATCTGTGAGTCTGTGGTTCTAAAGCAGGTACAGGGCAGTGGAAAGAACGCATGCTGAGAAGACCTGTGCCTTCAGCCTGATTCCATCACTGACCTCTATAATCCCAGGCGGATCCGTATACTGATCACAGCCTCAGTTCTCCCCTCCCCTTCCCCTTCCCCTTCTTTGAAAAACGTGGATAACCAAACCTGCCCTACTGACCAGGCAGGGTTGTTCTGTGAGACCCATGAGACAATATGTGTGAAAATGCTTTGAAAAGTATAAAGCACTACAGTTATGAAGTAAGATAAGTTTGAGTGGAAAGTATGTACTATTGGAACATAGAAATTAGGGATTTTTAAGTATTTCTAGCCCCATGGGTTTTTTTCCCCAATTTTTAAAATTGAAGTATAGTTTATTTACAATGTTGTATTAGTTTCTGGTGCATAGCAAAGTGATTCAGTTATACATATATATTCTTTTTTATATTCCTTCTTATTATAGGTTATTACAAGCTATTGAATATATTTCCCTGTGTTGTACAGTAGGACCTTGTTGTTTATCTAGTTTATATATAATAATATCTGCAAATCCCAAACTCCCAGTTTACCCTCCCTGCCCTCCCCACTCCCAGTAACCAAAGGTTTGTTTTTTTATGTCTATGAGGCTGTTTCTGTTTTGTAAGTAAGTTCATTTGTGTCCTCTTTCCAGATTCCACATATAAGTGATACCATAAATTTGTCTTTCTCTGTCTGACTTCATTTAGGATGATAATCTCTAGGCCCATCCATGTTACTGCAAATGGCATTATTTCATTCTTGTTTTATATATATACCACATCTTCTTTATCCAGTCATCTGTTGATGTACATTTAGTTTCTCCTATGTCTTGTCTAGCCCCAGTTTTAACTTTACTAATGAGAAAACCGAATTAGAGAGTCAAGGCAGTTTTCTGAATGTTACAGTCATGTTTATGGCTCCCCACCCCACCCCAGGGCTGGGCTCTTTTTACCTCATCATCATGTAAATGGTTCCTGAGTCATAACCATTCCTGGAAGCCAAGAACTCAAGCTTCAACAGAAATTCTTCCTTGTTCCGATCAGCCTGACACTGAGTCTGCTCCCCTCCCGCTGAGTTGCGTGGTCTTTTTCCCCTTGGACAGGGATGTGCACGTCCCTGTTGGGTGCTCTCTTCTTTCTTAGTGGCGTGAGTGGGGTAACCTGGATGGAGGGCTCTGCCGATGGACCGGCAGCAGCAGGACAGCCATCAGGCTCGCCGGGCTCCGTCTTCAGCCAGCTCCCAGCACCGCTCTGGCCTTGCCGTCCATTTAGTGTTTTCCCCAGTGTGTTCTTCAGGTTGTTTGTTCTTAAAGATAGTCCACACTCAAAAAGTGTCTGTGCTTATGTTAGTATGGAAAGCACTGGTGTGCCGCCCCCCCATGGAGAGTGACAAAGCTCATTCACACACCCAAGGCCTTAGACTCCCACAGCCAAAAACAGAGGCTGCCTGTTACTTACTGGTCTTTAACCCAGGATTCCCAAAAATTTATTGAGCATTGAAACACATTCCTCCTCCCCCCAAAAAAACAGCTACCAACACCCCGGTTTCTTGTGGTGAATGAATGTAACCTTTAAAACTCAACCCCATCACCTCACTCCTGGAAGTCTGAGGCATCTTCTCAGTCTTGCTGAGGCATTAGGACCACCCGGAAAGCTTTTCCTCCAGATACTAAGCTGCCCACAAACTAGTTAAATCCTCAGCTCTGGGGGTGAATGTCAGGCATCAGTACTTTGTCAAGCTTCTACGCAAGTGGTTCCAGTATAGGGCCAAGGCTGAGGTCAGAGGAGATCCCTTTGCAGTGATCTTTGTTGCCACAGTCTGCCAAGGTCAGGTGAGTTAGCCTTTCATGTTCTAAGGCCAGGCTTGCGATTTCATGAGAAATAGGAAGATTGGGTAATTTGCACATTGACTAAGGAGAAATATCAACAGAAGGGAACTATCAGTGGCAAACGCTTATGTGGTGCATCAGGATGCATTTCCAACACTTTCAACATTTAATTCTTGTTGATGCTTATTAATGCTTCTCACATTTAATGCTCTAGACGACTTTATAGGGTAAGCAGTTCAAATCACCATTTTACAGATGCGGAAACTGAAGAACGGGGGTGGGGGTTAAGCTACTTAATGAAGAACCCACCCACCACTGAAGTGGGGAAGTTGGGAGTTGAACGGGGGTGGTGCCACTCTCAAATCCCTAACCAAGGCTATGTTCTCTTCCACAACCCTCTGTGTGGCGAGATGAGACTGGCCGCAGAAACTTTAGGGGAGATAGCAATAGCAGCTCAGATGGGGAACCCCAACATTCCCCCCACCCCCCAACTGCTTGTCTTCATCTCCGTCAACTGGGCAGAGTTCAGGCTGTGTCCCCCCACTTGAAGCCCCCAAGCATGGAGCCCAGAGCGCAGCCTTCTTCTCCCAGCGATCAACAGGAAACTGGGCAGGAGAGCAAAGCCCTTGATATTTAGCAACTGCCTGGGGCTGGGGTATTTGTAAGATGCCTGGAATGGGGGGTCGAGGGAGGACGTGATTAATTTGAGGAGGGGAGAAGGGAGCGGGCAGCACATCTGGTCGGTAAGGGCTACAGCAGAGACAGGACCCCAGGAGGAAGAGGCGACGGGGAAGAATTGCAAGCCATGCAGGGGGTTGTGTCAGAACCGCTGGTGCAGTTACTGACATTTTCTGCACTTAAGGGTTCAACTCTGCCCTGGGCGAGAGGCAGGTGAAGTGGCATCTAGAGCAGTGAGGGCATGAGCGGGTTCCACAGTCCACGGATGACTTCAAAGCGCCAAGTGTTCTGGCCTGTGAGGTGGTGCTCCCTGCAGACAGCCTCCTATCAGAGGAACAGTGAGGTCGACTCCCCAGTTCCTCTCCATCCAGAGAGATAACTAGAACGGCAGGCTCCCCTGGAAGGCTTACGCTGCAGAGCTCGGCATCCCGCCCCGGAGTTTCCGATTCAGTAGGTCTGGGTAGGACCAGAGAGCTTCCACTTCCAGCGGGCTCCCAGGAGATGTCCATCAACCAAGAGAACCGGCAAGCTGGAGATGTCTCTGCAGGTGGGGTAGTGATGAGGGTCTGCCACGAGACAAGCTTTGGGAAAGGCCTCTCCAGTTCCATCCTGCTCCTGCACCTCTTCTGACCTTACCTGGAAGGAGTCTCTCTCTTACTCTCTGCCACCAGCCAGGCCTCCTGCCTGTTACTCCAGCCCCTTCAGCACACACATCTCCAAGTCACCCTGTGCATCAGGAGTCTAGTCAGTAAAAATGCTTCCTTTATCTTGCTGGAAATCTTTCCATTCGCTAAGAAGTACAGGAAGACTCTGCATTACAAAGTCCTTGTCCCTCCCGAGAGCCACTGAATTACTGGTGGTTGCCAGCTCAGGAGAGTCGCAGCTCAGGAACCAGCACCTCTTTCCAAGCGGAATGTTATCCCGAATGTAGGCACTGCTTCTAAACCTCAGCCCCTTCCGCAGCCCTTCCCCCTGAAGTTCAGTGGGATTATGCAAATGAGACCCCCCAGCCTGCCCTGGGCATCTCAGAGTTCCCCCAGGCAAGTATGTAAATGAGACTGAAAAAGTGACTCTGGCTCCCAAAAATAAAGTCAAAGTCAACTTCGTTTATTCTGTGCTGCTTTTCTCTGTCTGCCTTCTTACCTCGGTCTCCCCACCTGGAAGAGACACGCTCTTGGTTTTATGCACCAAGTATCTATCACGATGCTCACTTAGGCAGCTGCTAGTTAAGACTCATGTTATGTTATTGTTCCCTACACTGTATTATACACCAAAAACATATGTCTGTGGGCTTTGAAAGCAGGCGGGAAGCCCGAAGGGGCTAGCCTCAGATGGGAGAGACGGAATGTAAAATCTGCATCCTCACTCACCAGAGAATTCCTAATGTGTGGTTTATCATTCAGCATGCTCTGCCTTTCAGATGCAATTCAAAGCAGACAACCTGAAATTAAAACAAAGAGATAAACCACTGAAGGGCACATCCTTCGCCTTTCCCGTGTGGAATTGGTGACTTGGACCAGTGTCCCATAAGCCTCCAAGAATGAGAGGCCATGAGGTGGGTGATGCCAGGCTGATACACATACTTGCATCCATGTAGCTACCACTCACGTGCTGTACGTGGAGGAGCAGGTGTTGGTTCCCATCAGTACTCTTGGTCCTTTATAGGTACAGGGACATGAGGCTATACATATAAAGGGTTCAGCACTCTGTCAGGCACTGTGCATACGTATCCTATTCAGTCTTTACAATATCAGCGAGGGAAGTTTTATTAGCTCCATTTGCCAGCAGCAGAAGCAGAAGCTTAGAGAGCTTAAGTAATTTACTCAAGGTCACAGGTAGTGAGCTGCAGGACCTGGACTTGAAGCCAAATAGACCTCAGGCCATTTGCTGCTGCTCCTGTGCTAAGCTGCCTTCGGGGTGATGTCAGGTTCCGTGAGGTCTTTTCCTCTTCCCAGTTGCCTCCAGGATCCTTATGCTATCCTGGCTTCTCGCAGAATTCCTCCGATCCCACTTTTCTGTCTCTTTTTCTTTCTCTCTTGGGGCTTCCCTTAGGAATTGGAATTTGGGGTGCTTGTGTGTGGCCCATGGTGGGGGTCTCATTACTGGTGACACATAGCAGCATAAAGAATGACCTGTGCGGTGAGGTCTCGAAGGGGTCCAGAGAGGAAGGAATGCAGAGCCCAGGATCCCTGTGGCCAAGACGCTTGTCCTCTGGAAGAGGAGGGAGGAGAAGTTGGAACAAATGCAGAAGATGTGGTTGAGAAATGTGAAGAAAGAGGCTGAGGGACTAAAACACTTCATGGTTTCTCTTTGGGTATTAGAGGTCCTGTTTCGTGTGGCATCTCTGTTAGGTCTCATTTCATTTGAATGCCTGTCTCCAGCCTGGACCAGTGTTTGGAGCAAGACAGGCTTTTGAGGGCTCATGGCCACGTGTCATGGAACCCTGGCTGCGAGTTCTGAGTCCTGCCGTTGGGTGGACTAAAGACTACACTCTCCAGGAGGAGGAAGCCCCTCAGCTTCCCTAAGGGAGTTTATAAAGCGACTTAGAGAAATTTTATTTAAAAAGATCACACTAAATACAACAAAACTTCTCACAATCAGGAAGAGAGACAGTATGTCCCGATGACTAATAACATGTCTGTTAAGAACCAACTTTAAAAAAATAACCATTTTGGATAAAATATTTTTATATTAGAAATATTTCTAAAATAAGGCAGACAGAGAAAGAGAAATACTGTATAATCTAATTTATGTGTCGAATCTCAAAAAAAACAAAAAAACCCTTGAACTCATGGATACAAGGAACAGAATGATGGTTGCCAGAGGTGGGAGGGTGGGCAAAATGGATGAAGGGGGTCCCAAGGTACAAATTTCCAGCTTTAAAATAAATAAATCATGGGAACATAATGGGCAGCATCGTTCCTGTAGTTAGTAATACTGTGTTGTGTATTTGAAAGCTGCTAAGAGAGTAGATCTTAAAAGTTCTCATCACAAAAAATTTGTTTGGAACCATGTATGGTGAAGGATGTTAACTAGACTTATTGTGATTATTTCACAATATACACAAATATCTAGTCCTTACATTGTACGCCTGAATCTAATGCAATGCTAAATGTTAATTATACTTCAATAAATTAATAAAAATAATATTCTCAAAGAATATATATGAATACCACTTACTGTTAACTGGAGAAAGCAGACAATAAATCTATATGTCTAATCTGATGCCAACTGGGTTTTTAATGATTATAAAGGGATAAGAGTGGAGATAATCTAACTGTATATCAGTAGAATGAGTAAATGAACAATGGCTTGGTCATGCAATGGAAAAAATATTTCTAAGGTGAGTTGAATACTTTGTCTTGACAGGAGCATAGTAAATATAAACGAACATTTTCTTGGTTCATTTATGGGCTAAAATTCTCCTTCTATGCATTAAAATCCCACTTTGCTGTGATGTTCGAAGGCTTTCCTGGGTACTAAAGTTTTAGAGCTGTTGAGTCTTCTATGAAATGGTTCGGGGATACACAGAATTGTTTGGCTCTGTGTTAGCTTTGTGTAGTTTTTAATCTCTTGCCCGTGGTCATGCTCTATGTAGTATGTAAATATGTGTGTACGTGTTCACAGAGAGAGGAATCTGTATAGTGCATGTTGCTGTGAATTTTAATGGTAAATTATTATTATTATTATAAGTATTGCTTTTCTCAAAATTGTACACGAGCTTTTTTACCTCCCTTTAAGCAGATACAATCAAAGGTACAATCTGAAGGGTTGTTCACAGGCTGCTTGGTGACTGCACAACTTTTCACTTGCTTTTCTTTTGTTCCCAACAAGTGGAGGCCGCCATTTTCCTCTGAATAACACCAGGGCTTCACGCCAGTCATTGATTTTGTAATCAGTCCTTCTGGTAGCACTTTAAAATTAATGTTCTCACATATGGGTTTAATTGGAATTTAATAAGACAGCACATAATAAGTAAAAATCACAGGATACTAAAAAACATATTTACTGAGGATTAACCACCATGGAGATACAAATCTATTATGCAGAAACCCCAATAAGTATTTTTAGAAAGTTAAATCATATATAAACATTGGGTATCGCTTCAAGTTAATCCAGAGCTTCATCTTCATTTGTTATTCTCTCTTCTAAGTAAACATAGCTGTTTACGACAACGAAATTCATTCTCGGCTTCCTACAATTGGTTCAGCAAAATTCAGAGTCAGGGACAAAATATCCTCAACCTTAGTGTAAAGCAGGCTTTCTCGTTCGGTAAGTCCGAGGTGGGACCTGAGAATCTGCATTTCTAACAAGTCTTTGGGTGATGCCACAGGTCTGGGGGCCATGCACTGAGAAGCACTGATGTCAACCATTGTCTTATTTTAGGATTAAAGGAAGATTGGTTTCTTCTGCCCTGATTTAACATCTAGGCTTAGCTGAAGTCCGCAGTAACAGGCTAAAGATGGCCACGCTTCGTCTGTTACTATTCCCATTGAGAGGTGGGCTGTGTCTCCTTCCCTTTAAACTGGACTAGTTCTGTGATTGCTTCGTCAATAGAATGCACAGGAAGTGATGCTGTAACGTGACTGGAAGCTTCTGTTCCCTCCCTCATGGGCTCTGCTCCTTTATCTGTGAATTAGCCCGAGCGGAGAGCTCCATGTGGATGAGTCGGGGCCACTGGCCAGCAGCCTTGGCTGAGCTCCCAGGTGGTGATGAGAACCCTCTTGGCATCCGTGTGAGCGAGCCACGCTGGAAGTGGAGCTGCCTCCATTTACACCACACAGAGCAGAGGCAAGCCATCCCTCCTGGGTCCTGCCCAAAATGCGAAACCAGAGGGAATAAACGATTGTTGTTTTACACTCTTTAGTGATGCTTTATTTTATAGCACAAGATAACCAAAATTTACCTGCCTATAAGTGGATGGAGGCTCGGTAGACTCTCACAATAAGTTAGGCATGGATTTTGCCTTTTCCCTTCAGAATATGTGTTGTAACATGGAAAGGATGGTGTCATCAAATAAATCATGAACGGGCAAATGTTCATTTCAGAATTTTATTTTTAAATTTTGCCCATCCTCATAGACAGTGTTGGACTTTCTGTGGGGGCAAAATAAGTAACTGTCAGTGACGGCATCATTTCAGGGTGTTGGGAAAGTCTTTCTACCCCTTAATATGTGATCCTTGGGGTCAGTGATGCCTGCGTTTCCATAATTATGACTCAACTCTTTTCCCTTGAACAAATAAACTTTTGCTGTTAAAATGCAAAGAATGATGGATGGTTTCCCTTAATGCTTGGGGGTCCTTTACAGCTTGAAATCAGTCCTCTATGTGTTTTTTCCTAAGAGTGGCATGTCCAGTTTCTTTGCAATGGGCAGGGCTGGCCCCCACAATGAAGAGCCTTCTGGGTATTTGTGTAGAAAGTCTGGTCTTTTAATGTAGAAGCAAAGTCACTATTCTCTTACCTGTAGCAGAAACCATTCTTGGAAGAAGAAGTGAAGTTGAAAGCAGATTTACTCCTGGAATAAAGGTCATACTTAGAAGATTTACATTGTTGATCAAGAAACTTATATCCAACATTAAAAATTTATGCCCATAAATGTTATTCTTAGCAATTATTACTTCTGTAGGTACTTAAGTAATTCAATGTCCATAATTGTTTATTTAATGTCTATAATTTGTTCAAATAGACAATGGAGTCTCAATTTCAATGTGATCTTAGACATCCAATTCAGGAAAATAATAAATCGTACTTTATAATATGTTACCCCTGTGTTTTTATTTTCAACCATCAGAGAGCAAAGCAGTATTCTTATAATAAGGAATTCAATTCAGTTCAACAACTTATTGCTCAGAATACCCATTGTGTGTAAGACATTCTGCTGTGCACTGCAGGGGACTGAATGATCTCAGTGATTTCAATGAAGTCTATTTGGTGTAATAAAAATAGAATAAAAAGGACTTCAATCCTAGGCAGACAACTGGCAGCATCAGAAAAGTAGTGCAAAGTTTTCAAAGAAAAAAGTGCTCAAATCTAGAAAAGCCTTCTAAAAGGATTCAGTATAACAATAAAAACAAGGCTCCCTTACACTAATATAGCAATTGATACCTTATAAAACAGTTTTACATGTATTATCTGATTTGATTCTTGCAGTATGTGGGGTGGAAATTCTCAAAGTATGTTCCCGTGACTAACAGCATCAGCATTTCCTAAGAGCTTGTTAGAAATGCAAATTCTCAGTTCCCTCTTAAAACCTACTCAATCAGAGGCTGGGGACGGGACCCACCCAGCAATCTGTCTTTTCACAAGCCCTCCTCCTGACTTTAATGCATGCTAAAGTTTGAAGACCATTGATATAGGGGTCTTTTTATTTCACAGTGTCCTTTTGACTTCACATATGAGAGCCTTAAGAATTACTGTAGTTGGATTTTGCCAAGTTTCTAGAACTACACCAGGAAACCCAATTCCAAAGTTATGCCAGGTTGAACGTATAACTTGCTTTTGAATTACGTCTTGAAGAATGGGTAGGTTTTTCACAGGTGAAGATGGTTGAATATTAGGGGTCTGGAGGAGGCTGGCATTACTTTGGGTGGAAAATTATCTTTGAGATTTTGAAAGATATATTTTAGGAAACAATGACTTTTATGTTCTTTTCCCCAAGACATAGATCAGTGGATGTTTATTTTATTTTGTGTTTCTTATTGCATAAATACAGTTTAAAAGATCATGTCATAATTCTTTCCATTGCGTTTGGGTTGGAATTCATTCCCTGCAAATGTTTGACTCTCTGCAGGACCTACGCTTCTTCTTCTTCTTTATTATTTTCTTTCTTTCTTTATTTTGCTGTGTGACTTTGAAAATAAGGCTTAAGAACCAGGGACTACCAGGGACTAATGCTATTTCTTCCTTTTCTTCAAAGGAGTACATATTTTTTAATTTGTAAATTACTCATAATAAGGGATCAGAAGCTCTTAATAAGCTCCGTCTCATGCAGGGACTTCATATACTTGGTCTTCAGTTAGTGGAAGTTAGACTCAGCCAGCTTCAGGCAGGTTGGGGCAGGGATCGCTAACAGGTGTTGGAGACACTCCACTGTCCCTCACTGCATCTCAAACACTGAGGCTCTTCTGAGATGGCCTTGAGGATTAGCCCAACTTGTCAATTTGAGATGTAGTTAACTCAGACAAAGATTCTTTAAGGTAGAGCCTTAAAAAAAGGAAATTAACTCCTGGTCCCCTTGCCAGAGTACTGATTTCCTTTTTGGCGGGGAGGTAATTAGGTTTATCTATTTATTTATCTAATGGAGGTACCGGGGATTGAACCTGAGACCTTCTACACACTAAGCACACACCCTACCACAGTATTAATAGTGCTCCCCACTGGAGTACAATTAATGTAGAATAAAACGTGGCCTGATTTAAGTTTTCCACCTGACAATTGCATCTTGATCTTGACTTTTATCAACCATTTTAAAAGACTTTTAAATTTTGTTTTATTTTATTCACTTTTTCACATAAACTAAATTTACCTCCATGTGGTATACAGTTAAATGAGTTTTGACGAATGTGTACAGTTAGGTAACCAGATTCACAATCAGGATATAGAACAGTTCCATCACCTCAGATGTCCCCTCATATTGTCCCTCTGGAGTCAACTCCTTGCACCAACCGCTGGGAACTAGGACCTGGTTTTTTTTTCCCCCATCATTTTTCCTATTCCCGATGGTCTTATAAATGGAATCATGTAGAATGTAGCCTTTTTGAATATGGCTCCTCTCACTCACATATTACATTTGAAATTCATCCATGTTACTATATGATCAGTAGCTTACTGGGGGTACCCATACCTTTTTAAGTTAGTGTTTTCATTTTTTCCAGATATATACTGGGGAATGGAATTGCTGCATCATATGGAAGTTCCATTTTTATTTGTATTTAAGAAATCTCCATTCTGTTTTCCACAGTGGCTGCAGCAATGTACCTTCCACAAACAGTGTACAAGGGTTCCCTTTTGTTCACATCCTCTCCAGAATTTATTATTTATAAACTTTTTGATGATGGCCATTCTGATAGGTATGACATGATACCTCACTGTAGTTTTGATTTGCATTTCTCTCGTAATTAGTGATGTTGAGTATCTTTTCACGTGCCTGTTAGCCATCTATGTATCTTCTTAGGGAAAATGTCTATTTAAGTCTCCTGTCCATTTTTTTGATTGGATTGTTTTTTTGATATTGAGCTGTATGAGCTGTTTGTATATTTTGGATATTAACCCCTTGCTGGTTGCATCATTTGCAAATATTTCCTCCCATTCCATAGGCTGTCTTGATTTGTTGATGGTTTCCTTTGCTGTGCAAAAGCTTTTAAGTTTAATTAGGTCCCATTTGTTTATTTTTGCTTTTACTTCTTTTCGGAGACTGATTCAAGAAAATATTGCTACAATTTATAGCAAAGAGTGTTTTGCCTATGTTCTAGGAATTTTATGGTTTCATTTCTTACTTTGGGTCTTCAAACCATTTTGAGTTTATTCATTGTGGTTTTGATTTGCATTTCTCTGATTACTAATGATGTTGAACATCTTTTCATGTACTTATTTGCGATTTGTATTTCTTCTTTGGTGATATGTTGGCTCAAATCCTTTGCCCAGTTTTTACTGGGCTTTTTGTTTTCTTATTATTGAGTTTTGAGAGGTCTTTATATATTCTGGATACATGCCATTTTTTAGAAATATGTTTTGCAAATAATTTTAGCAGATATTTGAAGACTTAACACTTTACTTTCTCCTTGCTCTGGGACCGGGTACAAATCTCATTGTCTAGTCCTGAGGTGCAGCATTATTGCCTCATGAGATGCCCTCCCCCAAGAAGCCAGTTCTCTTCCTGTGACCCTGTGGGAGGGAATTCACGTTTAGGCTGAAGTGAGGAATACAAGCCTCCAGTAATGAATGTTATGCAAAGTGGTTGTGGTTACACTGGGGAAATACAAGAGACTGGAACTAAGGGGTTAGAGCTCTAAGCTCTAAGAAGTTTTAGGACCATATTAAGAAGTGGTTTGACGTCATCCATTTGTGGGCCACCTCTTATGTGTTGTAAATACAATTGGTACAACTAGTAGGATTTCTAGAGTTTCCCATTTGGGGTTACACGTAATGCCACCATTGACTATGTTAATCTTCCAAAATTGTCATTGCATAAACAGTGCTGGTCTGTTGTCTTATCTTCAATCACTGATAATTTAGAATGTTAGATTTTCATAACCCTATGGCTTGAATCTCACCGTATTTATTCATTTGTAAAGATCACTGATGGTGATGTGGGGTAAGACTGAACAACGCAAACAGTGGCTTCCTTGTGAAGAGTAAATGCTTCATTTTTTAATAGGACCATTTATATAACGATCTCCCTTGGCCATACCACTACGTGAGTAGTTTCAGTCGGATCTGGCCTTGGAAATAACTGGAGTAAGGTTGCTATCAAGAGCTGCTGTAAGCAACAGGCCTCCGAGCTTGAAAGGTCTTATTCATTCTTCCACACCTATTCCCAGCTGTATTGATTCTTTCAACGAAGTCCAATAGCCTATCCTCACCGAGGCGGGCACCGAAAAAGCGATGAGTATGGCGCCACCTGCTGGTCATTTCTCCCCAGTGCCGGGTGTACTCCCCCAGGCGCTGACATGCTCCTTCAATTCATTCCTTAACCCAGTCTTTGAATATTTATATGACTTCTTGGTGTGTGTGTTTCTTGGATCAGAGTCTCGCCCTTCACTGAAGCTAGATGGAGTTTGAACGTTCTGTCCAGCTCTTACCAGCCGTCTCTCCCACGGTCAGTTCTCTACTCCCCCTCGGGGCCTGCAGAGGGGTCTTTATTCAGAACATAGGCCCCTCCCTCATATAACATCTGCCACGCTTGCAAGTTAGTATCTGTACATGAATGTTTGACCAATTTCTTCCTCCCCCATGGATCACAGGCTTTGACTTTTTCTCTTTGAAGCTTTGCCAAAAGCAAAGCACTTATCACTTAAACAAGAAGGGATTTATTATGTTTAATCAAAGGATAAAATGTTTCTAACAGGGAAACTTTGTGCATCATCAAAAGTGCTGTCCCAGCTGTGAGTGAGTCAGCGCCTCCCCGGCCATCCCTTCTCCCACCGCTGCTGTACCGGAACGGGGCGTCCAGAACACGGCCACGAAAGGGCAGTCAGACGCTGCCCGCCCCTGCTGAGCGGACCTCCTGCAACCCCGGACGGTTTCCTCGTGTGGCTGCTTTTTTTTTTTTTTTTTTTTTTTTTTTTGGTTATTGTTGCCACTGAAACTGGTTCTTGGCCAGTTAGTTACTGGTCAGTCTCAGCATATGATCTGCATATTTCTCACATGATTAAGAAGCAAAGAGGGAGTAATAAAGTCAGATATTGGTTGCATTTTAGGCATTAATTAAAATCTGGGATTACTGCGGGCACGGAGTTCCAAAACAAGTACAGTTACTGGCGTCATCCAAAGATCTGGGTATTTTATTCCTTTAAAAAAATATTTTATTGATACGCCTCCACAACATCTCAATGGGAGCCAGATTCATTTTTCTGTTTTCAAAATCCTACTTAGTACCCTAAAGGGTAGAGTGGCTGTATCAATTTAGTTCTGCAGAAGGGAAGGATGCATGTGTGTGCACGTGCACATGTGTGTTCCATGACAGAAAGAGCCCCCAAAGTCCACTGCAGGATCTTAAGGTGTAGTCTTGTTACTTTCTGGGGGGTTCACTTTACCCTATGGTCTTCCTCTGTGTCCTCATTGGATACAGCTATTGGCTGAGTTTAAGCCCAGCCCGGCCAGACGGGTCTGCATACCCTAAGGTGGACCACTCACTGACCACGCCCACGGCAGTAAGCTAAAGCTGGACTGCTGTTCCCAGTCCTGCCTCTTCCTGCTCCACCTTCTTTCTCTAGTAGCCTGTGTTGCCAAGGTCCTGGCAACCTGACAACTGGAGACAGAACCAATCAAATCAACCTTTGGCATCAAGAAGGGGGCACACCTGTAATCCACTTGATTGTCATCCATTTGATTGTTATGACTTTCCTGAAATCACAGGTAACAAAGGTTATTTTGTAGCCTGGTTTGAGTTCCATCTCCTTTCCTTCATACATTCCTCCTTATCCCTTTCTTCTGGGGAAAATATATATATATATATATATATTTCTCATTAGAGCCAAACAAATTGAAAATGCTTGCAAACCACTTTTTTTTTTCTCATTTAAAATGAAAATAGATTTAATGAAGCCCCTGGACAAATTTAGAGACTCACTACTTTATTCACTAGAAAAATAACAATGAGCAAAATGGCTCTCCTCTTTAGGCGCTAAAATCCTCATATCTGGGCATATTTGTGCGATAGGAAGAGAGACAGAGTCTTTCTACTTTTCATTTTGAAATTAGATCAAAGCCAGGTCGGATGGTGGGGACTAGGGGTGGCTTGTTACTCATCATTGTCCTACAGCAATGTCACGTGAGTTTCTAGTTAAAAATTCAGATTCTCTGGCTTGTCCTCTAAAGATTTGGTGCTGAAAATCAATAATCTGTATTTAAAACCAGTGCCCCAGGTGATTCTTAGGGTCTGTCAAACTAGGGAAACACTGTCCTAAAGGACTCAAGCCTGAATCTTCTGGAGTCATGGTATGTGGAGGAGGAAGGATCATGAGGTCACCACTTCCTTCATCTCTTAGACTCAGATGCTGGGGTGCAGGGAGCATCTGGGCCCCACTCAGATCATCCTGCTTATTGACAGAGAAGCCATCTGGAGACCCGAGTTTCCAGACTCCTGGTGAGGTGTGGAGAGTTGTTTCTGCTTGATCACAATTTCCTACGTGGAGATCACTCAGAGGGACCCACGTGCTCAGTACCTTCGTGGAGACTGAGAGAGGACCAACAGTGATGTTTTACTCTGCGATAACTTTCCTTTGCAGTAATATCCAGCTGGCAGCTCGGGAAGTTCTGCACCTAGCCAGTGCTGTCCCACCTCCTGGCTGTGCGTGCCTGCACCCAGAGGGAAGTGCTGGCCGTGTTCAGTCCTGTCGACAGCTTTCTATCAAGGGCTTCTTTCCCCTTTACGTTTGCATCCAGGCTATTAGTCAGATTTAGATTGTGAGTCTTCTGGGCAAAAAGTGTAGTTGATTTTATACTCTGTACACAGCCAAAGGTGGGGATCTCAGGATATGGAGAAAATGATACAAAATTAGCTTTTTCTATTCTTTCGACATTTTAACAATGGCTTTAACAGAGTTAAAACAAAAAAGTTGAGTTAACAGGGTTAACAGGTAAAAAAGTGTTCTTTGACAGAGGCTCTGGTATCCGCAAATTATTCCAGGGGTATCTGGTATCTTTAATGAGGTACCTATTTACCTTAAGGGTATGCGTAAAACTAAGAGAGAAGGTAATTGACTGCATATGGAAAAATCTGTTTATGTTTTTTGAATACACATATGTATTATGCACATAGTATCAAATAATGGGGCTATTCATTCATTTATTTTCTAACAAATGAATCTGAGTTCCCATTCCCTTCAAAGATGTATTCTTGGAAATTAACTTGTAAGTCATATTTTAAAAAAAAATCTCATTTTTGATATTCCAAATGCTGTAATCTTTCATGGCCATTCATTTTGCTACTGAAAATCCAGGTGACCTTTGAAAGTGTTCCAAGAATCAAATTTGCCTAAGAACATGCAAGTTTAAAACACTAAAATGCACATGTCATGTGTCCTGGGGAAAAGAACGCTGTCTCAGTCAGCTCACCCTTCTGTAACAAAATTCCACAGACGGGGCAGCTTACATAACAGAAGTTTATTTCTCACAGTTTGGAAGGCTGAGTAGTTCAAGATCAAGGCACTGGCAAATCTGGTGTCTGGTGAGGGCACTCTTCCTGGCTTGCAGATGGCTGTCTTCTTGTATCCCCATGTGGTGGAGAGAGAGGAGACTTCTCTCATGTCTTTTCTTGTAAGGGCGCTAATCCCACTCATAAGGGCCTCACACTCCTGAGCTAATAACCTCCCCCAAAACCTCCCCTTCTAATAGCATCACATTAGGCATTAGACTTCGACATACGAATTTTCGAGGGGATACATTCAGTCCTTAGCAGATACAATCTTGCCAACAGAAGACCCGTCTCTAACAATATGGGAGAGGAACTATTACTAGGTAAGCAGGATCAGATTTACATGCATGTGAGGCAGCGTAGAAGTGACTATGATGTCTGGACAGAAATGCTCACACATTTATACAGTAAATAGAAAAAGAAATAAGAAAACATCTCAACTCTATGAGAGGCAAGCAAATGCGCCTTGTGACTGTCTCTGATGGACCTTATAGAAAACCCTGTTAATTTTGGAGGTATGTGCTTACGGTTCCAAGAGCCAGATGACTCATAACCTTGTTTTATAAAATCGAGAGTCCTGTGACTTCTTCGTTTTCAAGGAGATATCCTGAAGAGGTGAGGGCAGGAATTTAGCCACATCCCATTTCAAAGAAAATTCCATTTTATACTCACACGTGCCCTAGCCAATCCCCTAAGTAATGTTCTAGCTGTGGTTTGAGCAACGGCTATACACTTGGGAGAAGTATGTTACCTGCCAGGGTGATTGTTTTGAATAAAAACACCAATTTGATAGAAAAATCTTGGTATGTTTATTTAGAAAAATCAGTCCCATTGGCAGTTTGCATGTGGGTTGAACTGCTAAATGTGAAAGCTCATTTAAAAAGTCATTTTGCTGAGTCACTCATTCAGGGAAAACCAGAGGGAGGAGGTAATTAGGCAGTGCGAAATGGAGAGAATGAGGGCAGGCGACTTGATCTGCTCACAGACAGGAGACCAAAGCAAGGACGTGCTTGAGGAGCCGAGGAGGCGCTGAGCTGTAGAGCAGCTTGGGGGTCCCCCTGGGTTGTCTTCGAGACGAGAGGAGTGGGACACACTCCCAGCACTGAGAAAGTGCTGCTCTGATGTTTAAATGCTGTGACTTTGATTGCTTTAGAGCTGAGCGTCAGCTGGGAGTTTAAGCACCCAAGTCAAAGAAAACAGAAGAGGAAGAGAATTAGCCAACAGAGAGGAAAGATTAAATTTTCTTCCCAGGTAAAAGGTGATGAGGGAGGCAGACTCATTGTTGTGACATGAATTTCTATTCTTTAATCTGTTCAGCTCTCTAGACCAGCTCTACCCAGTAGAGTTTTCTGCAAAGTTGGAGACCGTTTGTATCTGTGCGGTTCAACATAGTCACCCCTGGCCACGCTGAGTCCTCAAAAATGTGTTACTGAGGCTGATGACTTGAAGTTTTTATTTTATTTTATTTTGATTAATTTAGGTTTAAATAGCTATGTGGGCTCAGAGACTACCGTATCGGATGGTCCTTTAGCAAAGAACTTAGTGCTTCTGTCGTACTGGGAAAGTGCACATATTTATTTTCTTAAAAGTAGAATTTGCTAATTTATTTTCTTGTTTACCCAGCTGTTTTTCTTTCTTTAATCAAAGCGTAATTGACCTAAAACGCTGTGTTAGTTCCAGGTATACAACATAGCGGTTCAGCATTTCTATACGTTACAAAATGTTCACCATGGTAAGTGTGGTCACCATCTGTCACCATACAAAGTTATCACAACATTATTGACTGTATTTCCCACGCTGCACATTTTATCCCTGTGACTTGTTTATTTTATAACTGGACGTTTGTACCTCTTAATCTCCCTCACCTATTTCATTCATCTCCCTACCTCCCGCCCCTCTGGCAGCTACCTGTTTGTTTCCTGTATCTATGAGTCTGTTTCTGTTTTGCTATGTTTGCTTTGTTTTTTAGATTCTGTGTGTAAGTGAAATCATATGATGTTTGTCTTTCTCTGTATGACTTATTTAACTTAGTGTAATACCCTCTAGGTCCCTCCATGTTCTCAATGGCAAGATTTCATTTGTTGTATGGCTGAATGATATTCCATTGTGTATACAAACATATGCACATACATATACACACACACACACACATACCACATCTTTATCCATTCACCTATTGATGGACATTTAGGATGCTTCTGTATCTCAGCCATTATAAACAATGCTGCAATGAACATAGGGATACATACATCTTTTCGATTGTTTTCTTCATTAAAATATGCAGAAGTAGAATTGCTGGATCATAGTTCAATTTTGAATTTTTTGAGGAACCTCCGTAGTGTTCTCCATAGTGGCTGCACCAGTTTACATTCCTACCAACAGTGCACACAGCTGTATTTTTTACTGAGAATGTAGAATGTATGAGTGTTTCATTTTTTCTTTTCTTTTTGCTTGTCCCCTGAGTTTGCAGCATTAATTATAGGCCACAAGGTAAGGCTTATCCTCCAGGAGATTATTCAGGGGGAAGCCTGACCACCCAGTGGTACCACCTGGCGCCATTTCAGGACTTGATGGTCCCCACCCTGACCAAGAGCTGTGAGACCGGATGCATCAGAGCCGACAAAGAAATCAAGTCACTTTTGTCCCGGTCACTGTCTCTTGTGTTCCCTCTCCTTTTCCTGAGAGGACTCTGGGTGGGGGAGAAACCCCCACTTCCCCCTGGTGCTCTGGTGCAGAAGTTTCATTGCTGAAACCAGCACAGGGGCCGTGGAAGCTGCCTTTCAAGGAACGGCATGTGGGTTGGGGCCGGGGAGGACTTACCTTTCCAGATACGATTCTTCACCCTGCCACAAAAATGCTTGCTCTCTTCTCTTAATTTGTTTGTGAGATATAACGTCTCTGTCAGCTCTGGGCTGGGTGTTCAGCCTATACAAGTAGAATAAAGGAGCAAAATATAACTCCTTTCGTTTCCTATCCGGCTGGTTTATATTCCTTAAACCAACTAGAAGGACAATTAAGGATGCTGTGGCACAGCGTCTTCATTTTCCAAACAACTGTGCCTGAGACTCAGGGAGTGGAAGTGCCTTGTTCAGTATCCCGGTTGGACGGCTGGTCCCTGCAAAGCCTGGATTGAGTTGGTTAGTCCTTGAAATGGATTTGTATTTGGCTATATTTTTTCTTTTTTTAAATTTTTATTTATTTATTTTTAATTTTAATTTTTTTTTGGGGGTAGTTAGGATTTATGTATGTGTGTGTGTGTGTGTGTATGTGTGTGTATGTATGTATGTATGTATTTAATGGAGGTACTAGGGATTGAACCCAGGACCTCGTGCACGCTAAACACTCTACTACTGAGCTATGCCCTCCCCACTTATTATATTTTCTTAATCATTAAAAATGTGGTCTATTTGGCCGAGGGGTAGAATATTACTCACAGCATCCCAGTCTCCCCTGGAAAGTGGAAAAGGCCTTCCTCGCCCGTAGTGAGCCCTGCACGAGGGACGGTTTGCTGAGGCTTTGAGCCCCACTTCGTGCCCTTACGTTAATTGGCACCAGGCTGGATCAGAATCCCCTGGGCCAGGATGTTGGGCCCGATGTTTGGAAATAAATTCAGTAAATATGACTTCAGTAGCCCAGAGAGCCCACTCACATCCCAGGTGACTTTTGCGCAGAGGGAAAGCCTTCTGGCCTGCTGGAAGCCGGCCCCCTCCAACGCCTGTTGCTTGTTAAGGAGCTTTGCTTCACAGGGATTCCATGGCGTTCTGCTAAAAAGAGAGGCATGAGCAGTGAGAACTACTTTGGAGGGAATAAGTCTTCTGAACGCTGCCTCTGATCTTTGTAGAGCTGCACTCTGCCCACGACTTCTGTGGGTTTATGATCGGCCTGAGCCTGACTTCTGTTAGCAGGTTTATCCTCTATGTATATCCCGCTGAAGCTCCTGTTTCCTTTTACTTCCCTGCCTTGTTCTTGGCCACGTCCCTTGGCTCGTGTCCTGGCCTAGCCCTGTGCTCCTGACAAGTCCATCGTACTTCTTGACCCCAGTATAGGGTCACCTTGTTTCTAGATCTCTCCCTGGCCTCCTGTCCACCTCTCTGTGGCCACCCTGGGCAGTGTGCTCTCTGCCACAGAAATCAGATTCTGATCGCCTTTCTTCAATTCCAGTCTCCATAAATACTTTTCTCATACTTTTCTGGATAAAGAGGAAAGAGGACTGCCCTGTAATTTGGCCCCTCTGCCTTCCCTGTCCCACTGCTGGTCGGGAGGAGAGAAGGCCAGACGTGTGGGGGCTTCGGCACGGTCTCCGCAGGTCCTGGGATCATGACACAATACACTGTTGAATGAATGGTAATGAGGATTCTTACTTGCATGGATTCTCATGTATTTCTCCCCAGGCACGTTCATATGCATCGTTCTACGGGCCCCTCGCAACCTGAAGTAAAGAAATGACCAGATCACAAAGCAAGGCAGGAGAGGAGCAGAGGCGACCAGGGGTCTGCGCTCGCTGAGTCTAGCGGTCTCACACTGGGCGTTTTCATACTGTATTTCTGAGAACTTGTACTTCTGCGGTTTTCCTTTCTTCAGTTACCATCATCGCAGCTACTGCGTCTCCCAGCTTAGATACCTCTGACTCACCTTCTGCTCCTCTCTCTGCCCCCTCACACCCATCCATCACCAAGTCTTATCGACTTCATCCTGTAAGTATTTTCCCTGCCCACTCTCCCTCTACTTCTCTGAGTGGTAGCAAGGGCGTAATTCCCGCCTTTCCCGTATGTCTCTCAGACAATTAAAGTTGTCTCCCACTTGGGTCTTCCCCACCACACCTACCAGACAAACTGAATACTTGCATTTGCTGCACTGCTTTCAGGGTAGCCACGATTGTCTTCTAGAACATAGATTTCAAAGTTTCCCTCCCCTCCTTAGAGCATACATAGCCAACAGGGTAGTGTCCCGACTCCTTGACAAGGTTCCCTCAGACCCTATTTACAACACCTCTCCATCACACAGCCTCGACTGCATCAAAGGATCTTTTTAGATACTTTCCAGGCCTGTCTGAGCCTTTGTGAAAGCTTTTTTTCTTTTTCTTTTTTTTTTTAACCAAAAAGCCCATCTTTATGCCCAAAGGACTTCTCTTAGTCTTCAGGATGCAACTCAAGATGTTTCTGTTTCCCTTCTGTGTATCTGCCCTTCTTCCCTCTACCAGACACTTGTGTCTTACCCCTGTGTTCCATCTGTCCGTTGTCATTCCGTGCCCTTTTCCTCTTATCAGCAGGCGCTACATATATTTGCTGTTCTGTTTGTCTAACTCCCAGCCAGTGGGCGGGGTGAAGACTAGTTCTTCATCTCGTAACTCTTGTATTCCATTTGCCGTTGTTCTTGCTATCACATCGGCCTTCAGAAGTATTGGCACAGTATTTAACAAATATTAAACGTGCATTAAATGATAATTTTCTGTTGACTGAAGAAAACGCAGAGCATGAGAGTTGTGAATTAACTTTTATTTGGTGCAAAATGAGGACTGTTGCCGGGGAGACAGCATTTTAGATAGCTCTGAGGAGCTGCTCGGAAAAGGTAGGGGGAACATCAGTATTATATGTGATTTTAGTGATGGAGGTACATGCGCTCAAGAACACATTAAGGCATAGGTTTGCTGCTAGCCACGAGGAGCAGATGTCACCATTAAAGATTTTGGTGCTTTTCTAGATATGAGAAGATGCATTTGGACTCATAAAATCTTCTCCTAAAAATATCTAACTATCTGAAGGCCTGTCCCACCAGTTTTTCCTAGAGCACAGAGCACCGCATTCCTGATCTCCACCCTGAACTCCTTTCAGGGTGTGTTGAAGGTCAGAGGCTGCAGTGGCTCATGATTTATCCTTGTGGAGGTAGATGGAAAGTGACAGTTTTTAGTTGGCATTTCTTACCTACTCCAAAAAGTGAACGTGACCGTCATTCACTTAGGGACTACTGTGTTTTAGTCACTGTGCTTCTGTACGTTACTGAGTTTGGCATCACCATCACCACGTTCTTTACAAGGACACTAAGTCGCCTTCCCTCTTCGCTCTTGCTTCCGGGCCATTACAAAATGATTCATCCGTCAATGTAACAAATTAATCTGCCATGTATTATTTATGGATTCTTTTCGGTGATCGTGTTGTCTTTCTCAGGCATGAAAGATGCTTTCCATTAGGGACCTCCTGGGCTTTTCCCTTCAACAGTGACACTAATGATTAGATGGGGTGGGTCAGTGGTGTGCTGCAGTCAGATTGTACTGGTTCCTGAGAATCAACTGTTACATTGTCATGAATTTTATTAGCTGGTTGTTAAACTCAGTTTTTATTAAAAATTAAATGGTATAAACTAGTAAGGCAAATTATATTTTAAAGGGGGTAAAACCTCATCATTTCCCAATTATTTGACTGCATTTTACTAGTATCCATACTCTAGGAGTTACGCATTTATTATATCTGTGTGGTGTAAATACTATAAAATGGTCTGTACGTCTCTGCCCAATTCCATGCTTAGTGGCATCACGTTGGTAGTTATAACTGGCCACCGTGAGACAGTATTTACACCATAGGAATTGGCAAACACTACAACTTGGAGTTTCTCCTCCTGCCCCTCCCCTGGGTTATTAACCATTGAGATGGGAGCATATTCAAAGACGGAATACGATCTTTGCTAGTATACATCAATAAGGTTGTAATGATTGGTAAATTATCAGAACACCTCTATCCTGGTTGGCAAGAAAGCCTGCTGCTCCAAGATCCTCCAGGGCCCCCAGCTGCCTTGGCCATCAAATCCCTTCAGTGGGACCGCTGGGACCTGCCCATGAGCTAGCCATTGAACGGTCAACGCCTGGCTCCAAAGGGACCTCCCAGACTCTGATCCTGCACCAACTCTTCAGCTCTTTACTATTTCAGGCACAGTGAAGGGACAGGAGAGAGCCTGTCTTCGATGGAGGTACCCTTCGTGGGTTGCTAAATTACACCAAGTCAACAATCATTCAGCCAACACACAGCGCCAGCCTGAAAACACCCATCTTCATCCTTCTCTGATGGAAAGGATTTCTAGTGCCATGACAGCCGATTCTGTGCATTACACACCACAGTAGGTCATCATTTTCATCTAACAGGTTGCCTATTTGAGTCTACTGAGGAACTCTTAGGAAAAAATAATAACTCCCTGGCTCCAGTTAAATCAGAATCTCTGGGTGGGAGTGGTGAGAGGTGGGTGCCCTGACATTATTTTTTAAAAGTTCTCTGAGTGAATCCCATGAGTAGCCACAGATCTAACATCTAGGTTGAGGCCAGAGATGAACAGTCCACACATCTTGGTTGGAGTTCGAGCCCTACTGTTCGTTCAGCACAATGTGATCACAGGCAAGTCAGTTAAACTCTCTGAGGCTTGAGTTCTGTATCTGTGCAATGGGAAGATTAATAACGTTTCTCATAGAATGTTCCAGAAATTACACAAAAGTATAAGGGAGAGTGGTTTCTGAGTGGCAAAGCGCTAAATAATACAAGTGACTTTGGCCGCTACCACATCCTTGCTTTGTCCAACACAAGCTTGTAGCTAAGTTGCATGTATCAGTGATAGAGTGCTTTCTTAACACTAGCCAAAAATCCTCTGCCCACGTCTGGGGAGATGGATAGTGCTAATAATTTTAAGCACACCTGATATCATTGTAGGATCTGGTTTGAATGCACATCACCTTCCAACACTATTTTTGAAAGCCAGCTAAGATACTGACCTCGGGAATATGCCAGGGCAGAGAGCTCCAAAGATTAATTACAATTAGATGCTCTTATACTGTTTCTAATGCCCTGCTGTTACATGTCACCCCGTGTCACTTTGCTCTTTTCATGGAGCAGGAGAGCCAACCACCTCATGACCTTTGATTCTCTTCCCTCTGTTAAAAATAGAGGCAAGTAAATACACTGTAGCTTTCAGAATTAGGTAAGTAGAAAATTGTGAAAACAATATTCCAGTTTCTTTGTTTGCAGAAGGATGTAGGATCCTGGCTAGGTACTTTTGTGTCTGAGAGTAACAAACAAGAAGTCTCACTATTTAAGTTCAAGACCAACCTGGCTAGAAACTAGGCCCTAAGTTTCTTCTTTCAGATACTAAAGCTTCAGGAGGGTAGGAAAAAAAGACAGTGGCCTGATTCAAAATCCCAAGAATGCCACGGCTGATATTTAAGAACAAGCTGTTTGTTGTGTGTGCAGGAGCAGCAGACATCCTGACATCAGAAAACGAATGTCACAGATCTCAGAAGAGCTGTGGCAGGAAAGAGCCAATAGACGAGATTTTTTTTTTCTTTTTTCTAATTAATTCTAATTTTCTGATTGATGTATGCTTATAGGAAAGAAAAACTCCACCACCAAAAGTGATAATATATCTAAAGTAACCATAATTATATCTACCAGCTCATTTTAAACATTTTGGAATATATTCTTTGAATTTTTTTGTTTTGCAGAATTTCTGCTTATTGCATGATTTTCATTTTTTTCAAATAAAATATTATGAATAGCTTTATAATGTAATATGTTACATTATAACATGTAACAATCTAAACATAGATTGTAATGATCTAAACATGTTAATATCATTTTCTCTATTTGACATTGTTGTCTTTTGCTGTCAAAATTCCTAGAATTACATGTAAAAAGTGGAGAAATACACAAACATGACTAGTCCAGTGACCTGGAGAGGTGATGAATGGTACTATCAGTGAATATGGACTTAAAATGTCCTTTTTTATGCAATTCATCTCTAAACTTGGCTTCAAATAAGTAATTATCAGTTGGATCTGTTGTTCCACACACTTGAATGCTACCCTCTTTGCCAACCACAGCCAATCACAGCTGATCAGCAGTTCCCTAAACACTCTAAATTATGTGCATGCAAAATAATAGCCACCCAGCTTTGTCCCAGTAGGTTTTTCTTTCTTAGCCTGGATGTCATTCTCTGTCAAACACTCACTATGGAGATGTATGTATGTAAATATGCATGCATATCTATTTACGCCTGCAGGCTTTTTCCAGTGGCACCAACCTCTCTCAAGAGCTTTTGTAACTTTTTGGGGGAACATGATTTCTTTTCTCTCCAGAGAATCTTTCCCAAACACCAGGCCCGCCCTCTGTGGGGTTTCTAGCACCGGTAGCGGGGTCCTTTTCTCTCTAGCCTCTTACCTGTTCCTCTAGTATAGTTCTAAGATTGTCTAATGGTATATTTTATAGGGACCTTTCTCCCTCATTAAATTATTGGCATCTTGAGAACAAGGGATTTTATTTCTTTTACAACACCTGTTACTTAGTAACTGATTGTAAGTATTACTTGAAAAATTCAATTGGATTCTCAATGGCAATTGTGTAAGAGGTAAGGGAGGGGCATCAGAGGAATTAGGGGTAAATCCAAAGCAGTCAGAAAGAGTAAGTTTTCTGGAAAGTGAGTGACATGGCCAAACTTCATCTACTCTGCAGTCTTGTCTTAACTTAGCCCCATGGGTTATCGGTCCCTAAGATCTTGGATTTCACATATTAGTAAAATTTCAAAAAGTGATACTCGACCAAATAACAAAAAGCAACAAACTTTTATCATAATTTCCTATAAGGCAGAGACAGATGAGGATAAAGCACTTTTTTTAATTGAACACATTTAGCTCATGAAGAGCTGTCTGCATTGTCTTCTGTTTTCCTGTTGGATTTGTGAAGACTTCATTACACAGCAGAATCAGTGTGCAGATTGGCATTTTAAAATTACTAATGTGGCCCAGTATTTAGGATGAGTGAGGACATGCTAATTGAGTCTGGAGGGGTCTCCTCTGATGGGTGGACCATGCACTATCTTTCTGACCACAGGGATGCGCACAAGGAGAAGATGAGTGTCACGGCAAGAGGATCGTGTTCCTCTATTTGTACAAAAAGGGAGAGGGTTGGTGTGGCAATTTTATTGTTGTTGTTTTGTTTAAAAGAGGAAAGGAAAGGCACCGTCTGGGCTCCACGCTGGATGGGTCTGCACTCTAAGCTACTCGCTGATTTTATAATTTCCATTTCAACTGGACAAGCAACTGGGAATCTATTGCAGCCATGACATTAGCCACAGCTGTGTCAGAAGCTGAACGCAAACCAACAAGGGGCTCTGGCTTCTCTACTTCTCTGTCTAGAAGAGGCAGCACGTCATGTTTGGAGACAGTGGATTCGAGTCAAGTGGGAGTCTGAGGGATCATGACCAGTCGTTTTTGGTGGTGTTCCTCTTCCCCATGTCTTAGCTGGGAGTCTGTGGAGAATAGGGAGGGGCCCCGACAGGAGGGGAGAATGGCTGATGAAGGGGGGCTTTGTGGAACAGCTGCACAGTGTATTCGAGAGATCTCTTCTCTTCTTCTTGGTCTTTGCGTGAGTTCCCCCAGATGATGGTGGCCTAGATACTTCATACCCTCCACTCTACGTCTCAGAGAAAGTGACAATTGTGCTAAGTTATCAACATATTTGTCATAAGCAATGCATTTTAGGACATGTTTGCCAAAATTTGTACCAATATTGAACTTTAAATTTCAATTAAAACATTTCTTCTTTACAAGGAATTGACTCACACGCACAGCTTTTGCTTTATTGAAGGAATCTGGAAGTTGAGAAAGAAAACACCTGAATGTTCTGGCAATGCCACAGTGCTCCTAGGACTAGGGAAGGGCCTGCTCAACTGTCCTGATATATCTGCTCTTGATTTGGGGGGTTTCCTTACCAGAGGCTGTGACTGTTTAAGAAAAGACTCTTGTGATTTTGCAAAATGCCACACATTAGAAGCAGTTAGTTATGGTTTTAAAACCTGGATATTTATCTGTTTTTAAGTCTTTTGTAGACAACTCTGTTTGAGGTAGTTTGTGATCTAAAGCAGGTTATAAAAAGATCGATCAGGGTCAACAAACAAATAACTCTCTGCACATTTCATTGTATGTTTCCATCAGTAGAAAACAAAACAAAAAAAAAATGAAAGGAGTAGATATTATATTGTTCCTCTGATATCCTGGGGTCAAAGATGATTGATACATGGACATAATTTGTAATTTTGAAAATTTCTCTTTTTTTTTTTTGAGAAAAAATTCCTATCTTCCTCAGATTGAAGTATAATGGGAGTAGAGGCCAAACGCCATGTGGGTATTTCTGGGTCGCCTCTTCTTAATCGTGGCTTTAGGGATTAGCACACAGCTAGTGTGGAACAGATGTTTTGCAGAAGAAGGAAATGGCACTGTAATAGGGGAGAACAAATCTGACTCTATATTAGATCTGTTTCTTTTACTTTACCCTTTGTATTCTATATTGCTTGTTAATCACTAAGGGGATGTTTCCCATAAACTTAAATTACATATAACAGCCCATCTCTGGGAACCCTGCCTCCCCGGTAAGGAAGGTTAAGCTAAGATACCTTTGCTGAGCTCACAGGAAACACCCTGATCAGGCCCACTTGTGAAGGACTGCAGGAGAAAGCGATGAACGCGTCCCTTCCAGAGGCCGACCGGAACCAGGAACTGTTTGACTTTACTCCCTCCCCTTTTCGTATAAAAGAAGCGTGTGGTCTAATTAAGGCCAGATGGTTCTTTGGGATACTAGGCCACCATCTTCTCAGTCTGCTGGCTTTCCAAATAAAGTCACTCTTTCTTGCCCCTGCAACTCGTCCCTTGATTTATTGGCCTGCCATATGGTGAGTAGTAAGACCCTGGACTTGGTAAGAGCACCCCCTTTCGTCTGTTCTGTAGTTGTTTCTTTGCATTTTATGGTATTCTCTAGTTCTAACCTTCTACTCTTTCTTGAACCTATTGGAGCATATAAGCCTAAGCTGTAATTACTCCTTTTTTTGTCCTTGACATTGACACTTTTTAGTCTAAATTTTTCCCCCCAACTAAGAAACATTCTAGCCCTTCTAGCATGTTAATTGACTGTCTCTACCCTGATTATATGCTTCCTGAGGCAAGGTGATATGCAGCACCTTGTTTAGAGAGGGGTAGATGGTGGTTATGACAAAAGGCGTGGGGATAATAACTTCTAGTCTGTTTCTACTTCTCACCCTGAGGATACACGGTGTGCTCGGCTGAGTTACAGTTCCCAGCTGTTCCCTGCCCTCCCTGTAAGTTGTCACCCGATGTTCCTTGCCTGCTAGTGGGAGGAGAATAGTCCCTCGCCCCACTGCCTTCAGGGGTGGCCCTGTGACTTGATCTGGCCATGTGAACAGACATGACATAAGCCATGTCCAATCAGAACATTTAAAAACCATTCCTGGTTCACCCATCAATTTGTTTTCTAAGAACAGGATGAGAGCTGCTTCTTCACTCTCAATGACATCACCCTGAAGTGGGGCAAAGTTAATCCTTGGGAGGCAAAAAATCTTACTCTTTTTATATATAGGGCACAGATAAATATACAGTACATAAACAGACTTAGAAAGTGTCGTGAAACACTGGACTTGATCCTCAGGATGGGAAAGATGCATGCAGCCAAGTCAGAGAGCCGTGGTCAACTGACAGCTGATGTGTAACTCGACTGAGAAGTAAACCCTCGCAGCTGTAACCCCCTCAGGGTTTGGGATTGTTACGGTGGCATAGCCCAGTGAAAGCACCTTCACAACAAGCCGTTATGGCCCTAGCAGCACTCCGGGCAGTTTTCATGGGCCCTCACTCTTAAAGTTTGGCTCAGGTCTTGTTGCAGGATCTGGGAATATCTTTCTTTTTTACAAAGCTCTTCTGGTCATTCTGGTGAACACGTAGGTGTGGGGCCAGTCATGTTGGAAAGGTCAAAGTTGTATGATTCATGGGTGGAATTCAGCCACCTAAATAAATCTGCCTCGGATGTAACGCTTGGTGCTCTGAGCTATTTCAAAATTATCATCTGGGCTCTAACCAACACTCAGTGACAGAAAGTTATCAGTAGCCAAGAGGTTCCATGCAAAACCCACTAGAGGCTGCTGTACATTTCTTCAGCCAGTGAACCTCAAGCCTGTAGTTGTATTGCTTTTGGGGTTTTTTGAAGGGGAAGGCATGGAGCTGGTTTGGGAGCTTGATTGCAGAGTCTCTGGTGCTTGATTTCTACTCCAGCCACAGCCCTCCTCCCTCGGGTTTGCCGCCAGCCTACAGAGACCACAACCTGGGAAGAGGAGCCTTGCCTCTGTTCCTGGTTCCCTACTCAACCTCTTGCTCTTTTTATTATTAATTGGGGTCCTGGTTTGGTTCTGTTGCCTGTGGACCCATAACACTAGTTCCTCCAGGTGCAACTCAATAGGCCATGGCTGGTCTAAGCCCTTCACAGACAGCAGTCATGACTTCTCTTCCCCTTTGCCAGGGCTGAGCATAGGAGCACTTGTGGCCAGTAAGATGTAAGGGGAGATCTGTTGGGGATTTGCAGGGATATTCTTCTCCTTCTTTCTAAGAAGGCTTTAGAAGAAAAAGTTTCCCTTTTCTTCCCCCCGCTCTCTGACTTTCTGCCAGAGGATGAGAGGGTGACAGAGCAGCAGCAGCCCCCTGGTGATCGTGCACTTTACAATGCTGACATTTTGAAGAAGGAAGAGAGGAAACAACAGAAAGCATTTTGGGTTCTCGATGACACCCTTGAGCTGCTGTTTCAATGCTGGAATTTCCTCACTTGAAACTCAATATGTGAAAGATTTAAACGTCTTCACTTTAAAGCCACTATTCGTTAGACCTTCTATGATTTCAGGCAAAAACTCTCTGTAGAAACTTCGTTCTTCATGAAGACTTTTCCAATGAGTCCTGCCCACATTTTCTTTCTTTCAGGCTCCATATTATCTCTACCACATATTCGGTTCTTGTGTCCTGCCAACCATTTCACATATACACACCTTGCCTCTCTATGGGTTTTATAAACTTCTTGTAGACAGGAACCAGGTTGTCTGTTGCTTTAAGTGTGCCACACAATAATTCTCTCAGAATGGAATGATAAAATTCTTGTTGACTTCCAAATGATGTTTATCCGACAAAGTTAAGCATCTCAAGCCCAAAGTATTAAAGTCTGTGATTTGCCCACGTTGACAGTGTCCAAAACCAGCTGATGTCAACTTTCTTTTCTTGCCACTTTGATGCTCTGTAAATTAACAGAACTGGACACTAAGATATACAACAGTTTCTATGAAGGGGAGACTAATGCTCTTTGGGTAAAAGTCCATTTCATCTGTTTATCCCTTTTAACCTCTTAGTTGTATGTTTTTAATGACTTCCTTGATCTGTGGACATCAGAAACATTAACATAATTATCTGTGTTAACATATTGTATTTACCACCTGCTGGGGACAAAACATTGAAACTATCACTAGTCGCTCATTAACAGTGTTGACCCAATTACATGTTGTGTATCCCAGAGACAAATAACTGTAATTGCAACTCAAAAGTGATTTCGTAAACACAAAGATTTTTTTTTTTTTGTGAAATGCAAAGCGGCATGCATTTGAATTTTCCACATAAATACAGGTTTCAATGAAAGCGAATCGTTCAACCAAATAAAATAAAAATTCAATCTAAAGAGAGGCCATTTGGAATCAATTGGTATAGTGCACGTTCTGCTTTGAAGGATCAAAACACTTTCATTGCTGGGTGCAGAAATTAAACAAGTTAGCAACAATGAGAGCCAGACATCTGGTAAGTGGCATCTACCCTGGCTGTCAGCAGGTAGTGATTTTCTTTTGGAACCATTCAGAGTATTGTCTGTTGCCTGGACAATCGAAGTCTGATGAAGCGTTGATATAATCTGCCTGGAGGTTTTAAAGCTCCATTGAAGAGATAGAAAGCCAGCGAGATTTGTGTGGGGGAAAAAAAATCCATTATATACATTTATATAGATAGACATAAATAAATATGTCTCTGTGCCTGGTGTGGAAGAGATCTGTATAAAGAGAAGCAAACGTAGTGTGACATATGTGAAGAGCAAAGGGGTGATCTTTTACCAAGACAATTACTAGGATGCAAAATTAGGCAAAGAGAGCCCAGAGAAACCTGGAAGAGACAGCTCTGAGAAAGAAAATCTGTGCTTAAGTCAAGCTGAGGCATTTTTAAAATACAAATGTTCTCCTCCGTAGCCTTTTTTCCATTTTTCCTGTTAATGGAAAAATACTGCTAGAGGAATGGGACTGAGGGATGGAGAGGAAGGAAAAGGAGCAGAGGGGAGGGTGCATTTGAAACTTACTGCCCCAAAACCAACCTCCAAGATTTCTTAGAAAAGTCTCAGTTCAGCAAACATTTAATGCAGTGGTGATGTCTCCTTTCATTCTCTAATTTAACAAGGCAGGATCATTGATCAAATGCTGTATTTACCATTTAAAATGTTAAAATAACCAAGTACATACTGAGTGTCAGAAATCTGCCAGGCACGGTTATGAATGCTGGAGGAGGTACTCCACAAGCGAACACGGCTACCTTTGAGGGAGCCACCTCTCATGTGCGTTAAGATGAAACACCGATAAGATAGCCTTTCACAATGTTATTCGTCAATTATGCCTCAATAAAGCTGGAAATAAAAAAGATAGCTTTGGTAAATATTGACGTGGAGATAAAGTCCTAGGACCTCCCTTCTGGGCTAGAAGAACAAAAGAAATAGACTCAGAGAACCTGGGTTCTGACTCTGATACTTACAAACGGAATGATGTCAGGTCAAATACTCACTCTGAGTCCCCTTTTCGTTGGTTCAAGTCCTGTTACCCTCCCTACAGTGGTGAGAATCAAATGGTGCTAGGCTGGTGAAAAGTGCCTGTAGAGTGTGCCCGACACACAAGGAAAGGGATGACTGGGCGAAGCGTGGATTGGTTCTGGTGGAAGGCACACACTGGGAGCCCCGTGAAACTCTGCAACAGGGCTGGGGTGCCTGACCGCCTAGAATGTGCTGAGTTTGGGAGTTAATCTGATCCAGCGAATCAATTGTAATTGACTTATGTCACACGACTTTTGCCAATTCTGCAGAAGTCTTTGATGGAAAGTCATTGGGACATTATGTAGTTTCTTTAATACGTACAATGTTAAGGAAAATGTTTCTTGGCTTGCTTTCTAATGTGAGCCCTCTTCAGCCTCTTTCTTCCACGTTGCTAATGTATCTTTAATGTCATCATAGAAGAGTACCAAATTTGACCTGCCTCATGTCTTAGCCTCCTGCCATTTTGAACTATGTGTCAATTACTAGCTTATTTCAGTTTTTTACAGCAAACCTCAGGTAGCGTTTTGTCCACTTCACCAAGGAAGTGAAGCAAGCACAGACATAGTTGTCAGGTGACTCAAGGCTTAACCAGGGACAGAGTAAACAGAGGAGTGGAGGTTTTTCTATTTTCCACTATTTTCAAAGCACTGTACTTTCTTCTCCGAACGCAGCACGAATCTGGAAAATCATACCCAGAAAGAAGTGCGGAGGCAGATAGAAAACTGTCATCTGACTCCCTCCCGCTGTCATACGTACCATCACTACGTTGCATTATGCTATCAGAGAGGATGACAAAATGGGAGATGGAAAGAGAGCCTGACTGTGGACTTTACTTGCCCTAAATGGAGAATGATTGGTAATTAGAGGTGTATCCTTTAGGTAAGAGTCAAGCTTGGCCAGTGAACACTGTTGGAGCTTGACCTGTGTGCTGGACTCATGGAACAGGCAGGTCCTTATCTCCTCCCGCCCTTGGAATGTAAGTTCTGCCCATGATTTCCACAGTGAAAGCCAGTTTCAAGGGTGCAGGCTTGAGAGAGCACTGTGTTGTTGAGAGCATCTGTACTGAATACGTGAACCCCCTTGAGACTTATATAGAAACTTCTAAGGTTCTGGCAGGCACAGAGATCTACTTGTTTTGCTTGGTATGTAAGCCCCCTTACTGGTTAAAACTGGCACCTACCGATCTGTAATGATATGCCCCTTTCTTCTGCCTCTCCTTGCCCTCTGTGCTTGGGGCCAGTTTCAGATTTCACCCAAGGAATTCCCAGGGTTGCAAACCAAGAAACACCTTTGTGCAAAGGAAAAGAGGCTTCTCTCTCTGGCGGATGCAGCTTGTGCCAGAGTGCGTGATTTTCAGTGTGCTGTGGGCTGGGTACATACATGTAGCGCACACAGGGAGTAATTACATGCAATGGACTGATCTGTTGCCATTTCTTGCACCCCTAGATTCAGCCATTCCTGCAGCCACCATATCCCGGGACGTGGCCATTATATGCGTCAATAATTTCCCTTTCTTTTCAAGGAAATGAGGAGTCACTGGCAGTCAAGTGAGTCTTGCACTTGGTAAATGGAAATAGAGGGCTGCAAGTGTCACATCTCAGAATATGAAACTGGTTGAGTCAGACAGGGTACGGGCTGGAAATCTGTCTCTGTTAAGCTGTAGCTGAGTAAATGGTTAAAATATGGTTTATTGAACCTCAGGACTGAAAGAATGGTTTCTGGTAAGGCTTGAGTTTTAGAGTTTAGGTGAAATCAGTCTGTGGTTTTAATTTTGCTTTGCTTTCTAGTGTTTTTATGCAAAGGTTATGTTTTGTTTGCAAAATGAATTGGGAAGAATTTCAGTTGAAATGGATTCGTCTCACCCTTAAATATATGATCAAACTTACTGAGACAACTGTCAGGGACTAATCTTTATTGAAATAATTCATTGGAAACAATTTATTTCTTCCAGAGTTCTCTCTCTACTCAATTTCTCCACCTGTTATTAAGTAAATTTTGCTTTCTTGTATGTTTCTAGAGAATTTTCACCATTGCTGATATTGTTATGTATTCAAATATATTTCTTGATTAATCCTTGACAGAATATAGATCAAGAATTAAATGAAAGTATGACTGTATATAAATTCACATACAAAAGCACAGAAAAGAGGTGTGATTTTATCAATCACCAGACAAGTACTTGTGAAATATTTAAATAACATTTTAGACTTTTATGCTTTGGTGTTTTTCTGTGTGGGCTTGTGCACTTTGTAAGTGAGCACACAGAAAATATTACTGACCACTTGGTAGGAGATGGATAAAAACTGTACATGAGTATCTCTGACATGTTGCCTCATATTAAGTTGAAAACAGGAAAATCTGTTACATTTCTGGTCTTTTATTTAAATTGAGGTAAAACTGGTATATAACATTGCATAAGTTTCAGGTGTGCAACATTACAATTTGAGATCAGAATCCACTACAAAGTGATCACCGCTATAGGTCTAGTTACCATCCATCATTGTTATATATTTTAAAGAACCAATAGCTTGTATTTTTAAAAAGAATTGATGTTATTTATCTCTTTAACAGCCTATTGCTTTTTTATCATTACAATTTCCTCATTTCTATTTTTCTTAGGTTTTGTTTTAAGTTTTCTAGCTTCTAGAGTTGATGTTATTCCTTCTGTTAATCACGAAAGTATTTAGGTGGTGAATTTTTTTTTTTTTTTTTTGCTCAATACAGATTTAGCCAAATCACTTCTCGGTATCATTTCTTTCTAAATAGTCTGCAATTGTGGTTTAGACTCTTTGAACCAGAAATCATTTAGGAGTATGGATCTGCTCCATATGTGTGTTTATTTCCATGTCACTGACTTTGCTTTTATTAGTCTTTTCTTATGATCATATAATTTAACTACACTGTACTCATGACACATAAGGGTCCCAGTATGTAAAAAGAAATTGGAGAAGTGTTTGGTCACATAATATTAGGGGATTTTACTGGCTTCAAGTTGTACTGAGAAAATATGGGGCTGACTCGACCTGATTTCAAGACCTATTTAAAAAGAAAAAATTTTACCAGGTTTTATAGATGAATCCACCTGAACAATAGTTCCACTTTTTTCCCCAATCTCCTCCTAATCTCTGTCCTTGACACTCATCATCACAAATATCTATAAAACCGACAATAAACAACTGGAGTCACTAATAAATAAAGACCTGGGGGAGACTTCTGGAGGAGGGTTTGCTTTCTTTTATTCTTTCTTCTCTTTTTAAAAATTGAAATGTAGTCAGTTTACAATGTTGTTTCAATTTCTTGTGTACAGCATGTTTCAGTCATACCTATACATACATATATCCCTTTTCATATTCTTTTTCATTGCAGGTTACTATAAGATATTGAATATACGTCCCTGTGCTCTACAGAAGAAACTTGTCGTTTATGTACTTTATATATAGTAGTTAGTATCTGCAAATTTCAAACTCCTTATTTATCCCTTCCCACCCTTTTTCCCCCCGATAGCCATAAGTTTACTGTGTTTGTGAGTCTGTTTCTGTTTTGTAGATAAGTTCATTTTTGTCTTTTTTTTTTTTTTTTTTTTAGATTCCACATATGAGTGATATCATATGGTATTTTTCTTTCTCTTTCTGGCTTACTTCCCTTAGAATGACAATCTCCAGGTCCATTCATGTTGCTGCAAATGGCATTTTATTCTTTTTATCGCTGACTAGGATTCCATTGTATATATATGTGTATACATGTGTATGTGTACGTACGTGTGTGTGTCTCACAAATTCTTTATTCAGTCATATATTGATGGACGTTTAGGTTGATTCCATGTCTTGGCTATTGTAAATAGTGCTGCTGTGAACATTGGGGTGCATATACCTTTTCGAATTAAAGTTCCCTCTGGATGTATGCCCAGGAGTGGGATTGCAGGATCATAGGGTAAGTCTATTTTCAGTTTTTTAGAGAATCTCCATACTGTTTTCCATAATGGCTGCACCAAACTACATTCCCACCAACAGTGTAGGAGGGTTCCCTCTTCTCCACACCATCTCCAGCATTTATTGTTTGTGGACTTTTTAATGATGGCCATTCTGATCGGTGTGAGGTGATACTCGTTGTAGCTTTGATTTGCATTTCTTTAATAATTACTTATATTGAGCATCTTTTCATGTGCCTATCAGTCATCTGTATGTCTTCATTAGAGAAATGTCTATTTAGGTCTTCTGCCCATTTTTTGATTGAGTTGTTTGTTTTTTGTTATTGAGTTGTACGAACTGCTTGTATATTCTGGAAGTTAAGCCCTTGTCAGTCACATCATTTGCAAATATTTTCTCGCAGTCTGTAGGTTGTCTTTTCATTTTGTTTATGGTTTCTTTAGTTGTGCAAAAGCTTATAAGTTTAATTAGGTCCCATTTGTTTATTTTTGCTTTTATTTCTATTGCCTTGGGAGATGGACCTAAGAAAACATTGCTACGATTTATGTTAGAGAATATTTTGCCTATTTTCTCGTCTAGGAGTTTTATTGTGTCCTATCTTGTGTTTAAATCTTAAAGCCATTTTGAGTTTATTTTTGTGTATGGTGGGGGGAGTGTTCTAACTTCATTGACTTACATGCGGCTGTCCAGCTTTCCCAGCATCATTTGCTGAAGAGATTATCTTTTCTCCATCGTATGTTCTTGCCTCCTTTGTTGAAGATTAATTGACCATAGGTGTAGGATTGGGGAAACATTTTTATTAAAAATTCTCTTTATAACTTTGTCTTTATTTCCAATAACAGCTTGAGTGAAACATAGTTTACTCTTTTAAAGTATAGACTTGAGTGATTGCTAGCATATTCACTAAGTTGTGTATTGATCACTGCTGTCTAGTTCCAGAATACTTTGATTACTCCTCAAAGAAAACCCTACCCACTAGAATCACTCCCTCTGTCCCCTTTTCTCCAGCCTCTGACAACCACTAGTCTACTTTCTGTTTTTATAGATTAGCCTGTTCTGGACATTTCATGTAAATGGAATCATACAACATGTGGTCTTTGGTGGCTTCTCTTACTAGCATGTTGTTATCAAGAGTTATCCGTGTGGTAGATGTATCAGAGCATCATTCCTTTCTGTAGTTGAGTAATATTCCATTGTGTGGGTATACACATTCTGTTTATCTGTTCATTAGTTGATAGCAATTTGGGGTTTTTTGCCCCATCTTTTAGTTATTGTGAATAATGCTGCCATGGACATTGGAGAAACATTTTTTGTGTGTGGACATGTGTGTTCATTTCTCTTGGCTATATACCTGGGAGTGAAATAGCCAGATCCCATGATAACTTTATGCTTAATATTTTGAATAAATGCCAGAGAGTTTTCCAAAGCAGCTGCACCATTTAAAATTTCCACCAGTAATGTTTGAGGGCTCCAGTTTCTCCACATTCTCACCAAAACTTGTCTCTTTTTGATTATAGCCCTCCTAGTGGACATCTCACTGTGATTTTAATTAGCATTTCTAACGACTAATGATATTGAGCATCTTTTTCACGTGTTTATTGCCCTTTGAAGAACTGTATATTCAAATACTTTGCTCATTTAAAAACTAGGCTCTTGTCTTTTTATTGTTTAATTATAATAGTTCCTTATATATTCTTTGTACTAGATCCTTATCAGATATTTTCTCCCACTCTGTCGTTGTCTTGTTGTCTTGTCACTTTCTTGATAGTGTCCTTTGAAGCCTCAATGTTTTTGATTTTGAGTAAGTCTAATTAATTTTTTCTTTGATTGCTTGTCCATTTGGTGTCATGTCTAAGAACTCATTGTCTAATTCAACATTGCAAAGATTAACACTTATGTTTTCATCTAAAAGTTTTATATTTTATAGTTTATGTTCTTACCTTTAGCCTGGGGTCTGTATGCATTTGGAGTGGACTCAGCATTCTGGATGCAAATATTCATTGAATTCACCTGTTGTCCGTGCGCTACTCCTATCCTTAGCTGCGCCTGACTTTCCTTGGTTGATCAATGTCTGTTTTGTGATTTCAGAGAACAAACCTTATCTTCCCTCTTCTGCCAGGACTGGAGAGGGAAAGGCAGCCAGCTGCACAGAGCAGGGGATGGAACTAAGGCACTAACCACTTCTTTTTTGTTTATTTGTTTGTTTAGTTATTAATTTTTTTTGTTGAAGTACCGTCAGTTACAATCTGTCAATTTCTGCTGTATAGCACAGTGTCCCAGTTATGCATATACATGCATATATTCATTTTCATATTTTTTCATTAATGGTTATTACAAGATATTGAACATAGTTCCCTGTGGTATACAGCAGAAACATGTTTTTTAAACCTTTTTTTATATATAGTGGCTAACATTATAAATCTCAGACTCCCAAATGTGTCCCTTCCCACCCCTTTCCCCACTAACTGCTTCTTGATAGAACTCTTAACAGACTCCTCTGGTAGCCCCACCTCCACCGCCACCTCTAGGCATCAGGTGTCACCAATAGTTAAATGAGCTCATCAGGTGTTCACAACTGCGGTATAAATAGGGAGGTTTCAGTGTTTGCCCTTTCCCACAAGCTCTTTGGGATTCAGCTCGTTAAGGTCTGGTGAGTGAGTTGCCTCTTTTTAGTTTGAATTTCAATTCAAACAATTGTGCTGTTTTATTCTTTTATCTTTTTTTCTCACTTTTTGGTCTTAAGTCTGAAGTAAAATCCGTCCTGTAGTTTCAGTAAAAATTCAGAAGGGAACAAGAGTAAATGCTGGCGCTCTCTCTGCGGTCTTTATCCAGAAGTCACAAGTGCCTTTTCTCAAGTTACCTGTTTCCTGAAGCCAAGTCGAGCTGCGCTACGTGAGTTTTCTCTGCTCTGGTTCTGTCTGCTTAATAATTAGTGTCAATTCCTCTCACATTCTGTTTTTATGATTTCCGACAGTCTTGGTTTCCAAAGTTGTGGTGAATCTTTTGAAAGAGATTGTCTTGATGGCTATCTTGGTGATATGTTGGTAGAAGTTGTATTGGCGTCTTTAGAGCCCACTTGGGACCATGAACCATTGATTTTGTTTAGAAAATTGCGTGACTTGATGGGATGAAAAGCTAAAATTGGGGATGCTGGCTTTGGATATTATAGTCTTTCAGTGAAAAAGCCTTTCACCGCATTTTATAAAATGACTTTTCCCACCACCTGAAGCCTGTTTCAGTATCTGCAGTGTTTAGTGAGCTACTCAGGCAGCTACTTGGAGAGTTGCTGTTATAGCAAAACTCCTCAGAAGAGATGTCTATACATACTTCATTATGTTCACTTCCTGGGTAATATCAGTCAATTACATGACTATAAAATATTGTCAATAAGATGATGGGGTCCAAAACTTATAGCTCCGCCTCTGACCTCTTCAAGTTTGGACTCATTTAACAAACTACCACTAGGATGCCTGGCATGCATCTCAAAAAAGGTCTTAATTATGTTCTCCTACCTGTTCCTCCCCAGGTCGTTTCTATCAGGGTGAGTGACGCTACTGTTTACCCTGTTGCTCAGGCCCAAATCTTAAGAGTAATTTTTGTAGGATGACCAGACATCCTGGTTTGATTGGGAGTTTTCCTGAGACTTGGGAAAACTTTCAGCGCTAAAACCAAGAAACTCTCAGATAAGCTGGGAAGAGTTGAATCCAAGGCATTAAATATATGTTGAGCAAATGAATGATGATTTCTTGACAATCTGGTACCCTAAAGAATCAGAAGGTAAAGTGGTGAACCACAATCTGTCTTCCTGTCTCTTGTAATTATAAAGCCTAAATTAGAGATGTTGGAAAAACTGGAACCTCCTATTGAGAAACAGCAATCACTTACATTGTTCAGTTCCTTCAGAATGACTCGATATTTCGTTCTCTCTATGCGCCAGTTTCCAGTTTAATAGAGCACTGTCTGTTTGGAGGAGATTGCCTAGCACACCCCTGCTTGTTATGGGAGTTATAATTAGGTTAGGATTATCCCTTTTTCATGTGGTTAAATAACACCAAAAGCAATCACAAACAAACATTCCTTTTTTAAGTCAAATCTTTTGTTTTCTGGTGACAGGATTCAATTCCAACTGGCTTAAGCCAAAAAGGGAAATTACTAATAAAAACTCATTCATTAAAAAATTCTGGGTGCCAGGTTCTTTTTTTTAAGACACTGAGAATAAAGAATAAAGCAGTGAATAAGAATATCTTATAATCCATTGGGAGACTCAATATGAACCATAACAAATGCAGAGCTAGCATGGTATTAGGAGGAGAAGAAAGTCAAGAGACGGCGACAGTGAAGGAATAAAGTACTATCCTCCCTCGGGATCTGCGAGGGGTATCGGTTCCAGGAGCCCCCGCCATACCAAACTCTGTGATACTCAAGTCCTATATATAAAATGGCCTGGTACAATGAATACAGTCCGCCCTCTGTATCTGGGAAATTTCCATCCATGTTTGGCTGAATCCACGGATGCGAAACCCGTGGAGATGGAGGCCCACTGCAGGGTGAGGGGAAGTGGAAGAAAGAAGAGGGAGCTGCTGTCTTAGACAACGTGGAAAACCCTCTCTGAGGAAATAATTGAGCAGAGGCCTGCTTGGGGAAGAGCAGGGTGGTCAGAGGAGAGACGGAGAGGATGGGCCAGGGAGATAATGGAGGTAGACTCACTGCGGGCCTTGACGCTGTAGGACATGTATTTTATACATGGTGAGAAGCTGGTGGAGGGTTCTGACCTCTCTGGCTGCTATGCAGAGAACAGACCATGGGAAGGCAAGAGAGGAAGGCAGGCCTGTTGGAAGGCTCTTCCGTGGATCCAGAGAAGAGGTGATACTGGCGTAGGCTAGGATGGCAGAGGTGAAGACAAGGGGTCAGAATCCACTTCTGACCACAGGTAGACCCAAAAGGATCTGATGAGGAATTCTTTGGGGAGAGAAAGGAATCAAATATGACCACACATTTTTGGCCTGAGCATCTTAGGATGCATGTATTGGCCATCTGCCTTGTAGGAGATGAGGTGGTGGGGGGGGAGGGGCATATCTGGGCAGGGGAAGAGTTTAATTTTAAACGTGATGTGCAAATGGAAATGCTGAGCAGGCAGTTAGGTTAACAGATCTGGAATCCCAGGGAAACACAGGGGCAGATGCACAAACTGGGAGATGTTGGGGAGTAGATGATATTTAAGGCCATGAGACTGGGCGAGATGACCTAGAAAGTTGAAAATAGGGAAGAAGTCTGAAAATGGAGACTTGGGACATTAATGAGGTGCTAATCTGCCAGGCACTTAGGACAAATGGTTTTTAGCAAGTATTAATGAGCAATCTTAATTTGTTTATTAAAGTAAGTAGATAGCAATCCCAGCACTTAGAGACTTGGCAATGGAGGCTGAGAGCAGCCAGCAAGGTGGGAGGAACACGGGGAGAGGGCAGCATCATTTAAGCTGATGGGGGAAAGAGATTGGAGCAAGAGCTTGTGACCAGCTTCTGTTAAAAGCTGCCGAGATGTCAAGTTACATGAGAACAAAAATGAAAAGTCTGGTACAATTGAACTGGATAGTCCAAAGGAGAAGGAAACGGAGGCTTCAGGCTGAAGGAAAGAGCAGAACCACGTGGTTAAGGCTGAGATGGTCGGCTGGGGATGAGGGGAGGACATCTTCCTGAGCCTCTGGAAGGCCATGCCTGGGAGATGGGGCTGGCAACCGGCGTGGGTGCCTGCGAGAGCCACGCCTTGGGTATAGCTGCCTGGAGAGCCTGTGTGAGGGACTGTCCGTGAAGGAAGTCAAGCCACCTGCGAGGCTGCTCAGCACCAAATGGACCACAGGGACTTCGGCCGCAAGCTGGGCCAATGAGATTCTGCTTGAGATGGAACGATAGTGCTGGACAGATGGGAAAACCTGATGCCGGTGGTTCATCTTGGGGCTACAGCATCAGTATTTGCTACTGCAGTTGCGAGCTGAAAGACTTCTTTTGGAGGATTGGGTTATTGAGGCTGGAGGCTCTAATTTGATATCGGGAAGCCTGGGGGTTGAGCAGGATTTAATTTGACTTTACCGCATGCAGGACTATCTATTACTGCCTCCTGAGGTGTAGGGGGGTGCAATTTGCCCCTTGTACATTGACATCTCTGCTCTGTGATGGTGTCCACCTGGGACAGCTCCAGCGTTGCTTCCATAACGCTGGGTATGAGCAATACAGTTAATATTGTTCATGTTGGGGAGCCCTCCATTCCAGGGACTGCTTTTCCTTTAAGATGCTGAGAATGATCAGGGCTGAGTGTGCAGATGGCAGAGCTCTTGGTTACAGGTGCGTGATGCAGATCTACCTTGAAGGATTCACCTTTCTGTCTATATAGCCTTTCTATAGTATTGTGGAAACAATATGTGCATGCTGATGGTCTGTTTTCCCTCATACTGGATAAGGCCTCATGCACAGCTCAGCCTGTCAGTCTCCCATGAAACTACTTGGGGCATCTCCATCACTAGGGGTTACTGTGTATCAAAGGATTGTATAGTTCTTGAATCACCCCAGGATTTAATCATAAAGTTCCCCCGAGGTCAGGCAGCATGGAATTTCTGACCTTCAAACTGCTGGGAATGGCAGTGAAATAGAACCACCATGAGAACAGGGCTCCAGCCCCTCTCCTCTGTGAGTCTCTCATCTTTCCCTAGCTCTTCAGTACCTGGGTCCCACCATACTCCCAGCAAAGGCTTCCCTGCCTCGAGTGTCTGTTCGTCTGGGATAGTGCTTCCCGCCCCTGTGTCAGACTCTAGGAGTGGGTCACCAGCATCTGCGATTGACACTTCCTTGTGCTGCCCACAGGCTTGCCAGAAACTCAGATGCATTCCACCGCCTGCTCCTTCCTGGCTTGAGAGGATGCCTCCTTCACAAACTTGATAGTCATTCTGCAAATTCTTCTGTCCCGCTGCTTTCTGATGGCTTTCTAGGCCTTGGAATAAATTTGTCTTTTTTCCTTCATGTATCTCAAATTTTAACCTTGAACACAAAATCCACTTTTTGTCAGTCTTTCCCCAGATCTAAACATTTCTTTGGATGTACCCTCTTCTGGTAGAGACTGTGTCCACCTCCCTGGGCCCTAATTCTGGAAGTGACACTTTTACCTCAAATCATTTAGGAAAGAAATGCATACAGATGAGGAGATTTTCAGCTTGTCATAGTCTGTTACACAGTTCCTCGGGGCAGGACTCAGCTCCTCCACGTGGGGAAGGATGACTAGCATTGGTTTATTTTGTTTCATTTTTAAGCATCTCCAGGGGCAATATGCTTTAGAAAATGCACTGCAACCACAAAGTTTCCTGAAATAAAAGAATAACTGTTTTTTCCCTAACCTAATGTGATTCTTAATATAATTTTTGTTTTAGCTTTTCTAGTTTAAAAATGTGTACATACTAGAAAAACTAAGGAGATAACTCTATAAGTTGTATGAAAAGGATGAAGGCTCTTTGCTTGTTTCCATATAGGATTTTTTTTTTGTCTTGCACATTAGTGCTAAGTGTCTCAGATGTTACTTTATGAGACATTCATTGGTTTCTGCACCCATATTGATGACATCACTACCATAAACAAACAGCTAGTGCTTGCATGTTAGAACAGGTCTTTTTAGACAGCACATTTGAATATTAAGGATAATAAACACGTTCTTGTCTAGAAAGTGATCTATTTTTTTTAACTGCCGGATTTTGAAATAAGGGGAAATTACTGCAGTGTCACTCAATGATACATATTTGAAATCAAATCAGCTTTCAAATATTAAAAGTATACATAACCATGTGAACTATCGCTTTGAGGACAGGCTCTACACACAGGTATCTATATATAGAGAGAACATTACAAAAGGAACTTGACAAATAATAGGCGTGCCTAGAATAGGCTTGTCAGACTGCTGGTGGATAGAAAGCCATGCTTTGGAGGGCCAGTGTGGAAGGACACTGAGGACCTGTATCATGGCAGTAGTCTGCAGGCAACTGGGATTCGTTGACCAAAGATGGATGCAAAGGTCTAAACTGAAGGTTGTTTTCTAGACATAATTTCAGGAATATTTATCTAGTTCAGGACCCTCAGTGGCAGAAACTTGAGATGAGTTGGGATGAGATTTATATAAATAACGGCATGTATTCCAAACTATTATTGTAAGTAACAACATAAGATATTAGAACATAAAATGAATGGCAGTCAGTTCAACTCAACAAATGCCCGTTGGGACCTACTTTGTGTCACACAGTGTGCTAAGAGCTAGGGGAACAAAGGAGAAGGGCACACACACCTGCACTGGTTTACAGAACAGAATATTTGAAGACACAAGGTATGTGGTGTCTGAAAGAATTGACTCCAGAATAGAGCTGCCTAACTTCAACTTCTGTTTCTGGCACTTAGAAGTTCAAGAATCAGTAAAATACTTAATATCTCTGTGCCTCGGTTTTCACATTGGAGTAATACTGTCACCTACCTCATAGAAATGTCACTTAAGGAGTTATAGGTAAAGCACGTGGACAGTGCCCAACACTAAGAGTTCTCTGTGACTACTACTGTATCATTTTAGAATAGTGAGGTCCAAAGCAGATTTTGTGCTGAGCTTGTATGAAACAATGTTGGGGTAGAGGAAGCAACTACTGACTTCTGTTTAGACTTTTAACCTCAGAATAGAAACTTAAGTTTCATGGATGTTAGCACAGAGGTTTGAAACTGGTGCCCAAACTCAGGTGTGTGTCCCAGGAGTGTAAGAGGAACTCAGAAGGATGGAAGTATGATGTTACTTGATGTTATTTAGTTTCTGAATTCTTTTATTCTTTTTTTTTGTGTGAAATTTCAAACTGAAAAAATGTTGCAGGAGCAGAATAAGGATTTCTTGTATGCCCTTTACCAACATTCATCAACTGTTTACATTTTTTCTCAGTTTGCTTTACTATTCTATGTATACATATTCTATGTAAGTATATATGTGAGCATTTTCTCTGAACTATTGGAATAAGTTGGAGACATGTTGCCCTGTGAGACCTAAATATGTCACCAACTATTACAGAAGAACAAGGAAATTCTCTTCAATAACCCTATTATGATGATCAAGTTCATGAAAACTGAATATTGATATGATCGAGATTCTCTTCTCCAGGATCCAATCTGGGATCACATGTGATGTTCAGTTGTCATGTCTCTTTGGTCTCCTTGGTTTTACTTGACTTTGACATTTTTGATGAGTATGGGCCAGTTATTTTATAAACAATACCTCAATATGGATTTGTGTATTTCTTCCTGACTGGATTCATTTTGGGTAGGAATACCACAAATGTTAATATGAATGTTTCTGTGCACCACGTTCAGAGGCATTTGAAGTTGATTTGTCCTATTATTAGTGATAAGTGTCATCTCTTGGTTAAGATGGTGTCTGATTTCTCCACTATAAGGTTATCATTTTGCTCTTTGTATTTAAATAGTAATTTTGAGACAGGTACTTTCAGGCTAAGTAAATATCCTAGTCCTCAAAATTTCACCAACTTGTTTTAGCATTCATTGATGACTCTCTAACTGAATAATTCCTATGTTTATTAGCTAGCATTTAGTAAGAAACAACTCTTCTTTCTTTGATTTACAATAGTACACTCTCATGAATTTTAATTTTGTGGGTTATAGCCCATTATTATCACTTGGAAGCTCAAATTGTCCTCTATTTGGCCAGCATGAGGCCCTTAAAACTGGTTCTTGTCTTTTTTACCTATCCTCATTATTCTCTGAGCACTTCCTTTCTTGTACAATAAGATGTTCCAGGCTCATCTTATACCTACATTGCCCCGGCCATTCCTCCAAAGAGTCCTGGTTGCTTTTAGTACAAAATAGTAGCAGACTAGAAAAAGTTCTCTGTCCAAGGGAGATGTCAAGTAATTTTCACATTTTTCTAGGGTCTTGATAGAAATTAATGTCCCTGAAGAGTTTCTAGATATAGAAATGCCATCATTCAGGTTTGAGGTTCAAATTTATATATTCTATGTTATCTACAAACTCTCAAATGTATGTATTAACAAAGATATAAACATTAAAAAGTCCCTTGTTGGAAAGTTGCTTGAGTAACTGGCAAAGAAAGTACAAAAACTTTTTGGAGGGATGAAACCTCAATCTAGACTTCATAATATTTCTGCAGACAAATCCTCACTGAATGAGCTCACAAGTCAGAATTATGAACTACATAAGGAAACAGCCCTTCATGACCTGGAGTGATAACAGCAACAGTTAGATTCTACTCTGTCCAATCTCTTCCCCAAGTAAGTCACTTCATTTAATAGACTTATCATAGAGACTGCTAAATTTTCTCAAAGTTATTAGACAGAAAATAGGGCATCAAAAACAGAAGGGCAGGATGCTATGTTGAAAGAAATTTGAAAAAGGACCAGATTAGATTTTAGAAATGAAAAAAAGTTAACATTGAAATTAACCTGTTGATTGACTTAAAATACAGATAAAGAGGGATGAGTGAGCGCAAGGATCTGAAGAATTTACGTACTGTATCTCATAGGAAGGTAGAAGATAACAATGTCAAAGATTTTGAGGCATGGATAAAAGAAGGTCCAACATCTGTTAATAAGAGTTCCAAAAGGAGAGGATGTAGGAGAAGCAGTATGCCAGTGATGTTCCACAATTAATAATGAAAGACATAACTCTAATCTATACATATCACAGGGAAACTGCAGAACATCAAAAACAATGAAGCTCTTAGAAGCAACCCGAGCAAGGAGATGTTAGTTAATTACAGTATCTAGCTGGAACAAACACATCATTTGAGAGTTAAATACCCTGAAAATGAAAGACACACTTCCATAATTTTGTTCAGAAAATGTTAAAGTCATAGATGCCACCTGGTATTTTACAAAATTTTTCTGAACTGAAACACACACATAAGGAGCCCCATTTGAGACTACTGAGTGAAAAAGGTGAAAAGCCATGTGCCAATGGGAAATTCTCATTATTCTTGTTACGGCAAGAATGTCTGATATAATGCAAAGAAAATAATCACAAACTAAACTCATTTATCACTGAATACTTGGAGGATATATTAGAAAACATTGCTGATGTTTTCAAGAGACAAATCTTTAATTATAGACTATGGGAGGTCTGCTGTAGAGCTGAAGGAAAGTACATATATCGTCAGCAAGTTTGTATTGATGGTATTTGTTGGATTAGGTTTAAATATTGAAATAGATGAAGGACTAATATGTGATTCAAAAAAGAAAGGGTATGCTAGAGGAGACACCTCCACAGAAAGAATATATTTAATATGAAGCAGTACTTTATAGGAAAACAAAGTGTCTCCACTCATAGAGCAGCTGCTTTGAGTGGAATAAAAATAGGGTTTTAAGTTCTAGGTTAAGTTCTAGGTCTAGAGAACCCCGCATGTAAAGTCTGTTAACTGCACAACTGATAAGCAACACATTTCAGTAAACAAGTTGAAGCCTGAGGTGCACACAGTTGTAGGATGTCATCAATATAGTTCATTTTACATATCAGATCCTTTTAAAATATAATTGTGCTTCTGATACTGTGTAAGGAGATGTGTGGTTACCATGAAAATCTGTATCTCACAGTGAACTACCTTATGGCAAAGGACTTTAGGATTTACACCACTTTTGAAAATACTATGTATATGTATATATTCTTAGAAAGATGTGTTCTAGATCGACTGACACTTTTTTGTGGTGAAATACTGTTTTCACGGTATTGAATGGTGTGCTACTAAGCAGATAAAATTAAAATGAATACCTTTGCTGTCAGGTAAAGTGAATTTGTTTTTCCTTAAACAATGAGTAAGAAAGTGAGATTGCCCCTCCCCCTCCAAAAGAATACAAAGACCAAAAATATCACCACTATCAACATCACCAATTTGTGGATGAGAGAGTTTAAAAAGAAAGCTGTTTCATAGTGTTTTTATTGTTATGACTTTTTCCTATAAATTTTGTCACAATTAAACATATCTATATTATTAAGCATAGAAACAATTTTCCAATACATGACCCAGTTTAGCATTTCAGAGTGTCTTGAACACATTTGTCTAAATATATAAAAAACGTGGAACTTAGCAATTCGGTTGTAAGAGCAATTGATGGAGAGCAAAAGAAATAGGAATCTGCTAACTGAAGAGTTGGTGGCTGCGCTGGGGGGAGGAGGGAGGAAGAGGGAAGAATGTTTATCGAATGCAGCCAATGATGTATTTCTTCCACCTAAACTTAAGCTTGAGGTTATGTCACTTTTAGCAATGGGGCCATTGAATAAATCAAACTTAGACCCAGACTTTTAAGTCATTGTATGACAAAGTATTTAGCAAAGAGCTTAAAAATAGAATGAAGTGTATTCAATCACATTGCTTTCTCTATGGAATAAAATGGCTTGACCCTTGACAATATTAAATTTTTAAATATTGTAATTCTTTCCATTTACTTTTGAACATTTTCTAAGTAAACATACTAAACCAGCTGTGTGTGTGTGTGTGTGTGTGTGTGTGTGTGTGTGTGTGTGATGTAGGGTTGTTTAACATTTTTTTACTGACATGGACTCACCTTTAGATCAGAGTCCAGGTGACTAGAGCAGGGAGAAATCGGCCGAGATGTGGTACCAGTGGAGACTTGAGAGGGATGTGAAGGTACGGGAGGGAGTAAGACTTAGAAGGTAGAGTCTTCCCACCAGTGTGAGAATGACTGCAAACAGATCAGTTTTCCCAGAGTAAAGGCGGGGATCAGTCAGTCAGTCAGCAAACTTTTTGTACCTATGATGTGCTGGACTCTGTTCTGTGACATTGGACCATAGAAAGCCCTGCCTCTAAGGAACTGGAATCTTCAACTCGGTTCAAGTCTATTTCATGGGCATTTATTGCTGGTGAGTACCAGGATACAGGCTGCCTGCCAGGGTCCTTGCTCTCACGGAGCTTCCTATGTCAGGAGGTAAGATTAAAGACAAATGACAATTGTAGACAGTTTATGTCAAAGAACCTGATGGATAGTACAGATGGTAAGAGAGAAATTCAGAGAGAAAGTAGACTTGCCGACTATAATGTTTATGGGATTTCCTACCTCCTTTCTGCCACTCTTACCCTGGTTCCAAGTCCTTACCATCCAAAGTTTTGCACACCCTGTTATGCTCACCAGGAAGCTCCTAGGCCATCGGGTTCTTTTTCCTCTCTTAAGTCTACCTGAGATGGCTTCTCTTCAGAGAGGTCTCTGACCACTGCTGTGGGGAACAGTCACTCCACTGAAACCACTTGTTTTGTATTGTAGGTGACTCCCTTCATGGCAAATTTTGTAGCTGGTCTTTGCATGTTGGTTTGCTTTCCTGTTTCTTCTTTCTCCTTCCCCCACCCTCAACTAGGATAGGAGCCCAAAAGCACTCTTGCATACCTGGTTATACTTAGGGCTTGACATAAAACCAGCAATTACTTATCCCACAAATGAGAGAAAGAAGAACTGGAATTGGATATTGGAAGGTGAATAGAATCTGGATAAATAAGAGAGAAAAAGACACTGTGGCTGGGGAAACAACAGCCTTGGCAAAAGTGTGGACGTGGAATAAAATAGTGCAAAATATGTTTGTAGATAGATGAAGGCCACCTGAGCTTGAGCAGAAGGCTTGGAAAATGTGATGACTGGGCAGAACGTGAAATAGGAGATTCAAGCCAGGATGTGGGAGATGGTGAATGCCAGCCTAAGCATATCTCAAGGCAATTTGAACTTCACCCTGTCTCTGGTCAGCAGGCAGCCTCTGAACTTTGATGGGAATTAGCAGTGGGGAAGCTCAACTTGACATGTCCCTCGGCACTGATGAACTGAACGCATGACGACTCCTGGTTGTTGAAGAGCTACTGCAGAGGCTTCTGTCCAGACAGCGCTGGGAAGAGGGCTGGCCGAATGCCCGTCGTAGTGGGGAAGAGACATGCCCACTTACCGATAGGACTCTCATTTCAGTGAGCCCCCGGGTGGAGAGGAGAACGGTGGTATACTTTGAAATTCAGGATGTAGGTCTCCATTTCCTTTTCTTCCAAGCGTATCTGACTTTAAAATGCTTTACAAGAGGCTGGACTCCAGCCCACTAAGTTAGAGACTAACTGCTACTCTCTTCCAAAATTCAGGTTCTGCCACTAATTTGGGATGTTGGGCAAGTTGGAGTAACTTTCTCAGCCTTAGCTTCTAAAACTGGAGCATGGGCAGAATGATCGTCCCCTGGCTGAGGATGGGGGAGAATGTGTCTGTACCATGGACATGTCTTACTTTTTATCCCTGACATTTGGCTCTATCCCGCCCCAAAGGGCAGTTAAACAAGGAATAGACATGTTTCCTATTGGGTGCTTACACAGCTTGACTAGGCAAGCTATTCACAGTTTTGTCTACACTCAGGAAAGTGCCATCAGTAGAGCCAGGCCTTCAGCTAGACTCTTCCTGTGGTTGGCATGACTCTGAATCTGTCAAAAGTCAGAAATGTTTTCCAAGGAGTAGGATATTGAGTTACCAAAGTGTTTGAGTGCATTTTAAAGCTGGAATTCCATATTTTTTTCTTACAGCCTCCTGGTCCCAAACAGCGTTTTCCAAATTGCTTGTTAAAAATGAGTAATAGAAGTGTGATCTTTGAACTGTTTCATTATTATTGTTGTTGTTGTTGTTTTTATTTTAAGATCTTAAATTGAGGCAGTAGAGTTTGAATCTAAATGGTCTGCTTGCTGGCCTACCTCTGGAGACAAGTGGTAGATGGCCCTGAATGTGTCACCTGGACACATCAGGCCTTAAATTCCATACCTATCGATTGAGGGGTTGGATCAGATGATTTCTAGGATGTCCTCCCCTTGTGAGATGGTAAGGTTTGGGGAAAAATTATGTCCTCCTAAAGTCAGACAGCTGCTACAAAAAGACGCTTCCGTGTGGTATGGGAGGTGAAACCACATGACTGCAAAGATCCTTTTAATTTCCAAATTCTGTGAGTAAATGGATTTTGTAGATTCTCACAGATAATAGCTACTTAAAGAGATTGACGTCATCCACTTATCCATGTTAGTAAAACTCTTCAAAGCTTATAAATATTTCAGAAAACATGCCAGAATTCCATCTCTCCATCCCTGCTTAGATCATCCTTAGGTAATTGTCGCTTTAAGGTCCCCATGACCTCTGTGTAAAGAAAGTTATCCAGGCTGCACTGAACACTGTCCTGCAAACTCAAGTTACATAATCTTTATTCAAATCTCCTGTGGCTTTGTATCCTTGGACAAGTTAACATAACCTTTGGAACTCTAATACCTCCATCTATGTTACTGAATCTAATGTAAAACAGGAAACGGTATCTAATTGTTTAAATGTAGGAAGACACACCTGGACTAGGGCGGTAATGAGACATGGAACACCAGCACTCTCTCCCCCCGAAGGACCAGACTTGCCCCCTAAATTGCATGCAAGTTGGAAAAAGTAGGCTCACATTCTAAGCTTTGCAGAAGTACTGACTGTGGCTAAGCTGGGATGTGGGCACTGGTTAGTACCTGGCGGGATATTAGTAGCTGTCATCTTATTTGTCCGTTTGTAGTTGCCCATCTTATTTGTCCTTCGGTGTTTGTCCTGTTTTGCCTCTTAGTTTCCACCAAACAGCTACCACCTTTAGTAGAAGGTGAGCGAGCTCCTTGAAGGTATTTGTGAAAATTTATCTTTGTATCACCATTCCATTGCCTGATACCAGCACATAACATCTCAATGTAGGTATATTTATTTTTGAAATTAAACTTTAATTTTAATGACATGTGGGTAAGTATAAAAAACAATAAAATAATCTGTCATTTAAAAAGCATTTACTATATGGCCATTTGAGGGCTAAATGTTAACACTATACCTCCTTCAGTGCCATGAAGTAGGAACTACTGTCATTCACCACTTTAAAATGAGGAAACTGGGACAGAGAAGAGTTCCCAGCTTTGGACTTTGAAAAGGCTGCTTGAGTGTAGACGAGACTGGGTACTTAGTAGAGCCCTGGGATCTTAGCTACCACAGTATAACTGTATTTGTTCAATTTGGCCTGAGTTTGTAGTAATAAATAGTAAGCATTGCTTTGACTCATGCTTACAGCCGACATAGATAACTGTTTATAAACTTCTTTCCCACCAAGCTCATATGTGGCTTCAGAATCAGACTTCATACCTTATCACAGCATTAACTGCATATGTGTAGGAACAGTTACCTAAGTTGAAGCCCATTGGCCATCTCTGGGTTGGGTGTACCTTGTGATGTGCTTGACATAGCAACCTGCACCCCCAGCCTTCACATCCATGACTTCTCCCTTGAGGACCATAGCTGGGTGTCCAGTGGTCTGATGGACATCTCTGTGTGGATATCCAACAGACACCAATATGAAATTATTTGTTGGCTTTCTAACTCTGCTGTGTCTAAACTTCTTTCTGAGGCCTCTGTCTCAGTTGATCACAATACCATCTACCAGTTGCTTAAAGATGGAGAGTAAGTTGTTCTCCTTTCTCTTCCTTCAACCCCTGACAGCACTCAGCCACTGAGTCCCACTGACTGTCTAAAAGGCTCTCATGTTGGACCCTTTCTCTGCACTTCTATTCCTTTAGTTACCATATTAGAGTAAGTCTTTATCAGACACCTAATGGGTCTCTTGCCTGTAGGATCTGCTCTTTCCAGTCTTTCTTCCCTCTGTGTTCTGGATTATTCCACTCCTTGGTTAACACTCAGCATGTCCCCATCATTCCCGGGAATAAATCCAGACTTCCCCTGCTCGTCTCCACTTAGCTCAAGCCTAATCCTGTCCCCACACCTCAGGTCACTCCACTGCCTCTCGGTGCCAGCTGTGAAATACATGGTACGTTTTCACAAAGTTTGCTCAGGCCACTCCTTCAGTCCCGAGTACTCTGCATTATTTCATCTTCTAATGAACTTCTACTCACCTTTCAAGGCCCAACCCCAAAGGCTGTTTGTGTAAATCTTTCTTTGACCACTTTTATTTGTGAATCTCATTTTGCAATCACATCTTAATTTTTGATCAACTCATCCATCCAACAACTACTTGAATGCCTACTATGAGTCAAGCCCTATACTAGTCTGCTTGGAGGAAGCTGTTAATCAAGTAATCACATAAATGAATGTAAAATTTCACCTACTGTGAGGCAGAGGTTAAACAAAGTGAGAATGTATTATTTGATCAGTTCTAAAGGATGAATAAGAGTTAGCAAGATGAAGAGCAAAGGGCGAGGGCAGAAGAACTGGCTAGTTTGTTTTAAAAGCCCCGTGGCAGGGAGCACAGCCCCACAGGGGATTGTGTGATGAAGGGGAAGAGGAATTCCTGGCCAATGGTGAGACATGAGTAGTGGTGGTGGTGACACAGTCAGATCTGTATCTTGGAAGGATGACTCTGGCTCCAGTCCATAGGGCAGGTTAGAGGGGTGCCAGAGTGCATGTGGGCAGAGCTCTCAGAAGCTGTTTTGTTACCCAGACAACCATCTAAAGTAGAGAAGTGGGGTGATGGTGATGGGGGCTGCTCCAGGGAAATCTACAGTCTTCAAATATTGTCAGGTGGTCACATCCATAGACACAAGATGAGATGATATTTGGTGGGTGAGGGTTTGATGACCATTAGGTCTCCAGTTTGCATTGCTAGGTAGATGGTGAGATAGAGAATCCTGGAAGAGGACCCTTTTATTTTTATTTCTTCAGAGGTGGTGGTGATAAGAAAAGTGGCAGAATCTCATTAGCCTACCTATTGTGTTCATTAGGGCATGTCATAGAAGTATTTCTACAATTAGTTTGTGAGCTCTTTGGGTCCAGAAAACACTTTTTATTTTTACTTATAACCCCTAGAACTTAGCTCATAGGTTGATTTATTTGTCTAATAGCACAGTTTTCCTTAAATTAAAAAAAACTTAAAAGTTAAGCACAGAAATATTAAAAAAAACTTCAATATCTTATACATAGCACGAGTTTCAAAGAAACATAAGCAGAGGTATTACTGGCATCTTTTCTTGCTAACTTGAACCATCAAAGTTGAAGCCAACCTTGATCTTATTTTTCAACTTTATAATAAACTGCTTTTGAAAATATTCAGAATCTGTGTCCTGGAATCAGTATTAATTCCTAGGGTTAGAATTGGTCCTCACCTGTCTTCCTCCACCCCTTCTCAGCTTTGGATTTTGGACCTTGAACCTCAGGTCCTCTGAGCATGAAGATGAGGAGAGATTGCATTTTCTGGTCCTGTAACTTCTCCGAGTAAAGCTTATTTCTTGATTGTTTAGGACTCGTTCCCTGCTACAGAGGCTATCTGCTCTTCTAGTCTTTCCCCACCAGTTAGGAATGACTTGAAGACTGCATTCCTTTCTAACTCTCCTCGGTTTGTAGTCCTTTCCATTCTTCCCTGGGGAAGAAAGGAGCCAGAAGACTACGGGGACAGGTAGCTAGAGCACAAACCTCCCTGGTGACTCTCTTTTTCCAACCAGGATGTCTTCCAGTTTCTTGATGAAAGTGAAGATCCTGCTTCTGCCTCCTCCTGTCAGAAACGGCACACTCCGCATCCTAGATCTCTCATGCTAACACGAGCATCTTTTCGTAAAGTGCTGAATAAATGTGATCAGCATCCTGTTCTAATCTTTATAATCCGTTTACTGAGTCACCCTAGCCGGGGGAGGACAGTCACATAACAGCCCTTCCTCCTGGGCGTGTGTTTATTCTCAGCACCCCTCAGGATTGATGGAGAGACAGGTTCTTTCAGAAGAATGGAACCGATTTTGAAAATCACTGGGGGTAATCAGTGGGACATCGTGGTGGTTAGAAATGGCTTTTTATGCCTGAAGGAGATGAGAAAATCTTCCCAAGAGCTGTCAGATGATGGATAATTTGAAACCCCTTGAAATTATTTATTGGAAACAGCTACTAAAAACTCAGCCACAGTTTTCAGCTTGACAGGACAGGGTTGTTTCATATTTTAAACATTCAAAGGAAACAGCAGGAAATCTGTCATTAAGAGATCAGTGAATCAAGCCAATGAGTGAGATAATTGTTCACTAAAAAGAGGCAGTTGAATTTTTAATGCATCCTCAGTGGTAGAGGGATGAGAAGGGGACGCATTGTTGGCTTGTTCCTAAGTGAGCTGCCCGCTGAAAGCAGGGCTTGGGCGATACAAAACAGAAGAAAAATATCTTTGGGAATCCAGAAAAATTAAAACACTCCTGGATCACTCATTTGATGGTTGTGCCAGACACAGCTGTGATCATCTGTTGGTGTTTATTTTCCTGTTCCAATCAAAATGAAGAGCTATCCGGGAGAGATTCCATTTAAGAGGCTGCCTTGGAGAGGCAGCAGGCTTGAGCACTGCTAACTGAAGGAGCTGTGGTCTTCTGAGTGGAACCAGAGGCAACTCAGCGTGGCAAAATAATGAAACAGCATCAGCAGCAAAACCACCATAGAGAAGTAACAGCAGGAGGAGGTGGAGGGGCTGTTGATGCAATGCTGCGAAACTTACTAGGAAAAGATCTCTCCTTAGATCTGGTGAAGCTTTTATGATAGTGGAATACCATTGCGCCTGGAAGGGACTTTCAAAGTAACCATCCTACTTTCCCCATTGGCGTTCAGAAACAATTAAGAAGGAACAGGAGTCAGGAGACACATGTTTTATCTTACTTAATTGAAGTATAGTTGATGTACATCTGTAACTTAATACTGTGCAGTATAGTGATTCACAGTTTTTAAACGTTATAGTCTATTGTTATAAAATATTGGCTATATTCCCTGTGTTTGTGCAATATATCCTTGTAGCTTATTTTACATATAATAGTTATACCTCCTAGTCCCTTAACCCTATCTTGTGCCTCCCTTCTGCCCTCTCCCCACTGGTAACCACTGGTTTGTTCTCTATGTCTATGAGTTTGTTTCTTTTTTGTCATATTCACTAGTTCTTTGTATTCTTTAGATTCCACACATAAATTATGTCATACAATATTTGTCTTTCTCAGTCTGACTTATTTCACTTAGCATAATACCTTCCAAGTCTACCCATGTTGTTGCAAATGGCAAAACTTCGTTCTTATATGGCTGAGTCGTATTCCATTGTACATGTAATACCACATCTTCATTCACCTGTTCATGGGCACTTTAGTTGCCTCCCTGTCTTGGCAGCTGTATGTAATACTGCTGTGAATACTGGGGTACATGTATCTTTTTGAATTGGTGTTTTTGCTTTTGCTTTGTTTTGGTTTTTTGATCTATACCCAGAAGTCACATTTCATCTTTAATCCAAGTAAACCTCTTTGGGAAACCCACCTCCTCCAGATGACAGAGGGCTGCCTTATACTGGATCCCAGAAGGAAACATACCTATCTGGTCTTGGAATGAGTTGGAAAATTGCAGTCCTGGCTTCCAGGGGCTGAATCTTTAATGCTACGTTTACTGTAGGCCAATGTAGACCAGGGTCTCCAAAGAGAAGGCAGATTTCTGTAAAAGATATAGGAGGTTTAGCTGAGTTCTGCCATTTCTGCAATACAGTCAGCTTGGTCACACCATAAAGAAGCACTGAAAGGCCAGAAGTACTCTCTAAGGGAGGTCACTATCTCCAGAAATACAAAAGAGTGGGGACATATTGTCCCCCCATAAAGAACTTCCCACCACTGGGTCATAATCTACAGTATGTCATTTAGTAAAATTGTATCTTCTCTGTTTTTATTCCATGAGGTATTTCCCCCCCCTTTTTTATTTATTTATTTATTTATTCATTCATTCATTCATTCATTTATTCATTTATTCATTTAAACTTTTTTATTGAGTTATAATCATTTTACAATGTTGTGTCAAATTCCAGTGTAGAGCACAATTTTTCAGTTATACATAAACATACATATATTCATTGTCACATTTTTTTTTCGCTGTGAGCTACCACAAGATCTTGTATATATTTCCCTGTGCTGTACAGTACAATCTTGTTTATCTATTCTGCATTTTATTTTTTAAATTGAAGTATTGTTGATTTACAATGCTGTGTTTGTTTCTGGTGTACAGCTAGTAATTCGGTTATATATTTATATATATTCTTTTTCATATTTTTCAGTATAAGTTACTACAGGATTCTGAATATAGTTCCCTGTGCTATACAGTAGGAACTTGTTGTTTATTTTTTTATATATATTAGTTTGTATCTGCAAATCCCAAACTCCTAATTCATCCCTCTTCCCACACCTTCCCCTTTGGTAACCATAAGTTTCTTTTCTATGTCTCATGAGTTTTTAAAAGAGTATCCACCATGGTGCTCAGGAAATCTTTGTGGATTGATTTTGTATTGCTTGTTGGTGGTTTTGCCTTGAAGGATTTATCTGTTCCACAACTTTGGTGCTCAAGATAGCACATCACAACTCGGGGGCATGGTGGCCTCTCAAACATTAATTTAGGCACAGGCCAAGGGTTCAGACCATGCAGGCAGGCAGCTTCCTATCACCAGTTCTGCTGGCATTTAGAATGTAGACATCACTCACTGCCAGGTAAGCAAAGAGCCTACAGAAGTGCCCCCTTTCTCCTCTTCTACTTGGAGTCACAGATTTACCCAAGTGTCCCAGGGGAGGCTTGTCAGAAAAAAAAGACTGGAGAATGAAGGTTTTTTTTTTTAATGTTCAAAGTTAATGTTTGATTGAGTTAGCAGTAGCATGCTGGGAACAGTGATCCCAGAGAGAAGCTTCGTGTAAGGAAAGGGAAAGTCTAGATGGTGCCTGGTTTCCCAATTTACCCCTCCAAAATGTCTTTTGGGCATGTGGGATTATTTTGAGCTGAAATAAATCAAGGCCCAAAAGATTCAAGAAGAACCTCTGACCTTCCCCCTAACTGCCTAAAGAATGCAGATAGAGGACCAGTTCCAGGAAGGGAGCATCACCAGAGATAAGTATAGTAATGAACTGGTTGTGCAGATGGGCAGGAACCTAGCATAATCTGTTCCACTGTCCATCTTTGCTGTGCCTTAAGAAAGATGTCTGCATGGGAAGCATCCTGCTAATGAGCTATAGCTGTGTGATTTGGGGGCTCTGATGGGGCTTACTGCTTGTCCTCCTTCCCCCAGCCAGTAGAGCCGTCAGTCGCCAAAGGGAAGGACATTTGTTTCCTGCAAAGCATCCTAATGTCGTACTCAGAGACCAAAATAGGCTGTTCTCCTGCTGTCTGAACAGTCCCTACTTCACTCACATGACTACTCAATCCTCTTAATTATAGGGCTTAATTAGTTTCTGGTAACTAAGCCCGTATGATGTCAGTTCCACCAATAAATGGTAGCCTCCTTCTTCCCTGAGTGGCAGAGGCTGTTGCCATGTCTTGTCCACTGTGGAGTAAACCAGTGATGCTCCTTCTTCAGTCTCAAGGCTGGGCAGCTCCAAGGTTTGCCGGCCTGTGGGGTGCAGCCCAACAGTGGGATTTGGGTTGGAAGCAACTATACCAAGTTCCCTCCAATCTTTTGTCATCCCAACATCCTTGGGATTGAAACCAGAAAGAATATTTTCGATTCACTAAGGAAGAAACCAAATGGCCACTTTCGAGGAGCTGGCGCATCGTTTTACCTTGGTGCCTTCCTAACCAGAAGGTGCAGTTTGGAATGCTCACCCTCCACCATTCCCCTCCCATTCCAAGTAGTTGCATCTCAGAGCTGTGAAAGTGGTTGCTTCTGGTGAAGAATTTTTCCCTTTGTATCTTCCAGCTATCCACTTGCCATTTGTGTAGTAAAGAACTTAACCTTGCCGAGACCTTTGCCTTGGGCTTCTGGAAGATAATGTCTAAACCCTTGGAAAATCTTTGTTTGCCTGAAAGCCTGGGGTCACACTAGATAATCTAAAAATGTGATTTAAGCTGGGGGGCTGGCCTCATTATATAGTCCAACAATGTGATTTAGAGTGGGGACTTTGGGTCACATAATACCAGCTTGACTTCCAGAGGGACTAGAAACTGAGATCAGGCAGTGAGCAGTCAACTATGCCTGTGTGATGGAGCCCCAGTAAAAACTCTGGGTATCAATGAGCTCCCCTGACTGGGAATACTCCAGGCATATTATCACTCATCATCGCTGGGAAAAGTAGTGCTGTCTGTGACTCCACTAGGAGATGAAAATTGGTAGTTCTGTGCTTGGCACTTTCTTGGACTTTGCCCCTCGCATCTCTTGCTTTGGCTGATATAATCTGTACTCTCACATTGTAGTAAACCATAACTGTAAATATAAATGCTTTCAGTGAGTTTTATGAGTCTTTGTGGTGAGCTATTAAATCCCAGTGTGGTCTTGGAGGCCTCTGAGCTTGCAATGGGTGTCAGAATTGAAGTTGGTTTTATGGACTCTTCTAACTTCCCATCATTATACTTTTGGTCAAAGAACATCTCGTTTTTATTTAGGGGCCAGTCTGCTTCTGCTGAGTCACCTCATAGTCACTTAATTAAAATGTTTTCCAAATTGTGGAGGAGCAGGGTAAGCCTTCCTTGATCTCTGATGCATTCCGGGATATGCCCAAAGGTTATATTCTATTTAGTTTAGTTAAATCAATCACTTCCTAGTCTGAAGGTCCTTTTCTATCAGATGGATTAGCAAGGTTCTTGGCTTCAGGGAACTTTTCAGTCTGTCCCAAGATAGAAGGTGAAAACTGCCACAAGATTAATAAATGCTAGCTAGTTGAGGGAGTTAAATAAATAGAGGGGAGATTATAGCACATTAGAAAGTTCAGCACTGGGGGCATTGTAGCTAGGTCCTAAAAGTATAGGAATTATGAAGATGGTTGTATTTTAGAGATTATATGCATTAATCATAGAATATGAAAATGAGAAGAAAATCATAAAATATGGAAACCAGTGATTTTCAAAATATGGTTCTTAGGCATGACTCAGGTTTTCCCTAAAGGGTTTGTGGAGGGACGGAGGTCCCCAGTGGAAATCTGATTGGGAAGATTCCATGCTATTTCTCCTGGCTTCATTAGGAGTCCTCTGTTTTGGGTTTTTTTTTTTAAATCTATTTCACCTATGACTTCATCTTTATAAAATAACTTTCTTTTAAAGCACACATACCCATCCAGATACCTAGATTTAGCCATTCATTTCTAACATATTTTTGTAAGTAACATGGAACCAGGGAAGAGCTTTGAAAGAAGAAAGATTCTCAAGGCTGTACATCAGAATATCTATTGGTGGTCAACACAGCCTGTTATAAAGGGAGAGAGGTGGCGGCATATTCAACAACTACCAAAGACTGAATTAGGGCTGTGAATAGAGAGGCAGAGATAGATGTCTTTCACACCTTGGAAGCAAGATGGACTTGCTGGGTGTGGGCAGTTAGAAGAGAGCTGAGTCAATGATCACCTTGAGGTGATGGGATGGTTCTATTCACAGACCTTGAGAGGGTAAGAGGCTGCTCTTCATGAGAAACAACCTTGTTCTATACAGGTGGAGGGTCAGACACTGACAGCACCAGTAGGCAGCTGGAAATGTCGACTTACCTGCTCGAATATTCTCTGGAATCCATTAGGAAGACCAAGGTCTTTAAACAAATGAGAAAAATTCCACCCAGGAGACAGACACTTTAAAACACCTCCATAAATACTTGAAAGATGTGTTTTAAATGCAATTGAGTGGTACTACCCATGAAAGATGGCTTACTGACACAGATACATTTTAAAATCTCATGTTTTAATAGGAACGTTAACACTTCTGGCTTTTTCTTACCTAGGAGAGATGAATCTTCATAAAACACTGTTTTGATCATGACAATTCCCGGATCAAAATGTTTAGTAGCTATCTCTTTCCAGATCTGCTTGAATTAGGGATGCTTCCTTTCCTGGATGAGATTTTATTTCAGTTATTTGAACTGCCGTGGGTGTAAATGGCAGGAAACCAAGACAAAGACTGGACAGAATGGTTCCAGATATCCCTACTTTGTATCAGATGCAACATGAAACAATGTCAAGGCGTTACCTACTCTGCTTTCTTAACCAGTGTGTTCCGTCATCAAAACCCCCTTTCTGCATACTGGAAGCTCCAGAGCCCTCTCATGGCTTTAAAGCAAAGATGTCTGAGAAAGGAACAAAGGATCAATTCTCAGCTTCAGTGCATCAAAATGAGTTCCTTAAATGTGCTATAAAGACAATAGGTGCAGAGACAAGGTTTTTGATGAAAAGAGCCAGGCTTCTGGGTATCAAAAGCTACCCTGTGACGATCTCAGAACATCAAGTACTATTAATAAATAGCTGGGAAGTTTTGATGGCAATTCATCAAAACTTCCCATCTGCCTTAATCAGTTCTAGATACAAATATAAGGATACAAATTTTAAGCTGAAGAGGCATTGTGAGGAAATCCAAGAACTAGAGTATAGGAAGGCCAGCATCTTATTCCTCTCTCATTTAGGAATATTTCTGACGACAGAAGGCCAGTGGTCTCGTTGCTTTTACCGAGGAGTAAATTTCTAGAGGTCCTTCCCATTCTAGAAGTTTTATTCTCTTCCAGTGTGATCTTGGAAGGAAAGCCGTTCCCACCGCAAGTCTGAGCAGATGTAGAACTAAGTGATGGTGAGTAGCCCACACAAAGTTTGCTGGAAGGTCCTGAAAAAGATTCCCCTCCCTGGAAAAAAAAAAAAGTATAAGGAAAGAAACTCCCCCGCTCCCTGTGTTACTTCCCACTTCCTGCTTTTTTAATGTAGTTGTGTATGGATACAGTGCTCAGACCTGTGACAACTCTGTTGAACTATCTGAGATCAACACAGACCCCACCCAGTTTTCTGATGTCCCGGATCCAGCAGTAGAAACTTCCCAACTCTACGGGAGTCCTTGTGGTATCTCCCTCAGAGACATTGGTCAGTGGGCCTTACTGGAAAGATGAATCGACAGAGATAGGAAATTTCCCTTCTTGTAAATGCTGTTGAGAGTCCTTTCAAGAGAGGTAGGAGGAAAACTATCCAAAACTGGATCTTTCCCTTGTGTAGACTGAGATGATGCTGTGAGATCACTATGAGATGGTGCTGTGTAATATTAACCACTAGGTGAGAAGCAAGGATGAGAGGCAACCCTTGTTCTGCCAAGATGAGTTCCTTCCTTTGAACACATCAGTTTTCCTCTGTTGGGTTTATCATCTTTCCTTGCAAGTTTAGGTGCTCAGAATAGACATTCTTTAGGTTGCTTCTAGTCTACGTGGAATAAGCCAGACACAGAAAGACAGATTTGTAAGGATCTCCTATGTAATGATCTCTCATATGTTGGAATCTAAAATAGTCAAACCCATAGAAGCGGAGGGTAGAATGGTTGTTGCCAGGGGCTGGTGGGGAGGGGGAAATGGGGAAAGGTTGGTTAAACGGTACAAAGCTTTAGTTAAAATGACTAAGTTCTGACCATCTGATGTGTCACACTGTGACTATAGTTAATAATACTGTCTACTTGACATTTGTTAAGAGGGTCCATCTGAACTCTTGGCAGCACACTCAAGAAAAGATGATTATTTGAGGTAATGGCAGTGGTAATCAGCTTGATTGTGGTGATTATTTCAGTGTATACATATATCCAATTATCAAGTTGTACAATTTCTATAAATACACTTTTAAGTTGTGAACTATACCTCAAAGCTAAAAAGAGCAAATGCTAACTATAGGTATTTTTGAATATCTCATTGCTCTGTACACAAGAAATAATCGTGTTTAAAAAAGATGTAAGCATTTGTAGTATTAACTGTTTTTATAAACAGCTCTGCTAACGTTGCATATGAGGCACAGAGGTGGGAAGGTGGGGGATTTTGAGTAGCCCTGTGAGCAGGTGACAGCCATTTCTGACTCTTCATTGGTTAAGCAGTTCTTCATCTAGAGATAATGCTGTCTTTTGTTTTTAAGTCCGTTCAAGATTTTGCCTCTTAGATCTGACTCCCTCCATAAGGGGAAGTAGGATAAAAATACTCATTCCAATAATGATTTTTCAGCTGTCTATTCTGGGGCATATTCCGCAGTTCTTCAAATTAGCTGTCATAATAAAAATGTTTTACTTTGGAGACAATTAGCACCATCATGTCAAATCAGATTTCTCTTTGCGACTCCCTCGCATGGATGCTGAGAGACCACAGAACAATAGCAGGAAGCATATTTTGTAGAGCCACGTTCTGAGGCCAAATGGGTGAGGTCCTGTGCCTCCCAGTCTTGGTGAAAGGGAGCCAGCCACTGTGGTGGCCTTTTAAGAGCTGCTTGGGTGGACAGGTGTTGTTTATTGGAGTTCTGGGTGCAGTGCCTGAGGTGTTATCATTTATGTTCTAACATGTTGTGTGGGAGCTGAAAGACAGATTGTGTGTGGACATCGATTAGTGGGAGCTATTCTTAGGTCTCTGGACAGCCTCAGGATTTAGGGCCTGAATCCTTGGCAAAATGAGTAATACCCTTGCAATTTAATATGCTCAGAGTCTCTCTGTATACGCCATGTTTTCTCATCTCTTGCTAATGTAGAAGGTGCATGCCAAGCTTTTGACAGGAAAAAGCTAGGGAGAAATCAACAACAGACTAATAATTCCCCCGTGTCTGTCAAGGCTGTTTAATATTGTTGTTGACTTAAATTTCATTTCCTGAAGTTAGTGGTCTTAACTTAATTCACGGAGCTGTCCCAGAGGACCTATAGAGCGCCATATTGGACAGGGTATTTCATAAATTGGGGGTCTCCTAGGAGAATGGCTTTTTGCACAGTCTTATGCTTCTGACATTTCAATCTCAGTACGAATAGGAGAGAAAGTTCAGTTCTTCCACAATAATGAAAAGTTCCAGTGCTGGCTGTTGTCTTGAAAGGTGACAAGGTAAAATTATGACAGACCCATTTTCAAATACTTAGCTTCATTTTTTTTCCCACATTTTTGTTGTCCCTTAATTTAAAACCCAAAGTGGACTATTCAAAGCACACTATCCAGCCATTAGGGAGAAATTATTTATATCTTAATGTAATTTCTTATGGCATTTTAAACTTAGTCATTTTAACAGTACCTTTAAATATTTATTGGGTCAGAGGCACTATTTTCTCTAAGTTCCTCTCGGAGGATCTGGAAAACTCAACAAGTCATTATTTATGACCTTAATTTGAATATGATCTCCTTCAAGATCCTGGCACTTTTAACCTAGAGTTGGGCTGTGTTGCATGGGGGTGGTAAGATAGATGGCTGAGCAGCATATTGAGGTATTTGAAAGAGAAAGTGATTGCTAAGTGACTGCTCTGTAAGATGTCTAGAAGTCATGAATCACTGGAGCCTTCATCTTCCCCTCACCTTTTTACTGCCCTCAGAACTTCTCCAGTTCTAATTAAAGGTGATCAAACATGAAAATGATCAGACACAAGCATTTATCTTTATGCCTTCTGAGAATCTTACTGAAAAACAGTAAGGCTTAAAAAAAAAAAAAAAAGCATAGTTGCAACCCTGAAGGACAAAGAGAGATGAAGAAAGTCAAAAGCATTCAAACATCAGAAGCAGAGTAGTGTATGGACATGTGGTAAATGACCTAGCAGGACTCGGAAGGATGTAAGCCAGCAATGGGGGAAGCTGAGCAGAGTTTGATTTGTGTTGGAAACCCTAAAAGACACTGCCATTAGCATCATCATGTACCTTTGCAAGTGAGATTGAGAAATGGGGATTGGCTGAAAGTCTAAAGAAACAGTTTAGATCCCAATCACATAGTCACTCTTCCCATCTGGAAGACATCCCTCCTCAACCCCAGGTACAAGGGTGGCGGCTTAGCCTCAGGAGAGTAGCCACCTAGACTCTGCTGGGAACACATCACATCTAGGGTAGGGGTAGCAGGTTGAGGAATGAAAGATGACGCAGAAGTAATGTTAGGAACCTTGAGATTCCTAAATCCTGCCCCTCACTAGGTTCCCTCACTGCAGATAAGCTAAGTCCCTTCACACAGAGATAGAAATATTCTTCTTGGATCCGATTAATACAAGTGAAAATAGTTAATGATGATTTAGTTTCTGACTGATCCATTCTTTCATATGAAAGGCTAGCCAAGAGTCATCAGTCACATTTCTAGCAAAGCCAACATCACATATGGCAGATGGCAGATGCACACCAGCAAACACAAAGAAAAACACAACTTTTTTTCCAGCATTCTTGAAGAGTTAGAATATAAATCCTATGACCCCAAAGAAGAAGATGCCATTCAAACAATTCTTTGAGAGGAAAAAAAAAAGTTTAGGAAAATTAAAAATAGCCAGAATGAAAAAAAAATCCATAGAAACATAAGATAAAGTTGAGAATCTCTTAGGAAGCAGAACGTGAACAAGGACATTCACAAAGGTACTTACAAGGAGAGAAATGGTGAGAAAAGTAGGATCATTCGCACAGGACCACCATCTGGCTAATAGGACTCAGGACTCAGAAGAGGGAAGCTAATGGGAGCAAATTATCAGAGAAATAATTAAATTTTACACAACTGAGGAACATGAGTTTCCATATTTAAAGAGCACACCAAGTGCCCAGCAAAATTATGTGAAAACATGTAACAAGTCACATCGGAGTGTAATTTCAGAGCATGAAACATTGGGCTTAAAAAGCAAGCACAAATACAACAACTGCTCAACAAAAGCAATTGTCTAACAGAAGGTCTGAAATGAGAGTCACACAGAACTTCTCCATCACAACAGTCGAGGCCAGAAGACCTGGATTTCTATATTCTCAGATCCTTGAGTAAGAGTAGAAATAGAGATTTCTCAAACATGCAAGGTCTTAAAACTGTCTACGATGCTACCATTAGGAAGCTGCTATTATGATTGGTCCCAAGACAGTAAGCACAAAAGAAAATATACTATGAAATAGAATGAATGCACAATAAATGAATGAAACCCAAACTAGAGCTTATTAATTCTGGGCCAGTGAATTTGGGCTGTTTCCTCAGGTGCAACCAAGGACTTGTGGAGGTGGCTGTTGAGTTAGTTGCAATAAGGTTTTGGACTTGAACTTGAAAGCTAGCTTTGTGAGGCTTCAAGAAAGGCTGTGTTACATGCGAGGGAGCATCTTTTCACATCCTTCTTAGAGGGAAACTAACAACTGAGAACTGAGGACCGTCGGCTGTTCAAATCGGGGAGTCACATTGCCAGCCAGCCAGCTGAGAGCATCCAGGCTGATCTGGAACATCAGAGCACTTACTGGGCTCACTTTCCAACCTGCTTCCTTTGGGATGTTACCCTCAGCACCACAGGCAAGCAGTCCTGCCTTGGTTTGTGTGCTCTGTGTATCCATTTTTTTATGAAAACATTTATAATGCATTGAAATGAGATCGCTTAGTAAAGGCAATGCATAACCAATGACAGTATCTTACATTTGAATAGTTCTTGGATTTTAGAAAGCACTTTATTTTTATTTGCCCCTTAAAACAGGACAGTGAAGTAGAAAGTTCTGCTCTTTTCTGGCTAAGGGACTAAGAAAGCTCTAAAGCTGACTGTGAGTTGAGAAAGAGCTAGGTCTTGAAACTCTATATTCTCATTCCAGTGCCCTTTATCCTGGGGGTTCTTTTTTTTTTTCATTCTTATTTTTTATTGGAATATAGTTGATTTACAATGTTAGTTTCAGGCATACAGCAAAGCGATTCAGTTATACATGTACATACATATACATATTTTCAATTTCTCTTCCATTATAACTCATTACAAGAAATCAAATATAGTTCCCTGTGCTACACAGTAGGTCCTTGTTTATCATATATATATTAATGTGTATCTGTTAGTCCCAAATCCCTAATCTGGGGATTTTAAAGTAAAGCAGAATAAGTGGAGATGCCTGGTGGGCATCTGTCCCTGTCATCTTGATTCATTCCCATTTCACAGTGAACATGTCCTTTGGGCTCCCCAGGTTGATTTGTTCTTCCTTGTTGATGATTATCATTTCAGAACTAATGTATGGTACTTGTAGGGGAAATGCATTTCTCTTCATTTGCCCCTGCTTCCCCACAAATAAGTCTTTTCTGTTTTCCAGAATGTTCCTTACAACTCTAAGCGTTCTCCCCAACCACTAACAGGATATCTCTTTGGTAACTGTTCTGGTTCTACCCAGCCTTAAAAAGCTGGGTCCTTCAAGTCACTTCCCCTGCCTGAAATTGTGTTAGTCATCTTATTTATCTTTAAATAGAACGTAAGTGTTGAACCAGATAGTCTTTGAGATTCTTCTCTTTTCCATAATTCTCCTCATTTCCCAGATTTAATGGGGTTGCATTGCTTAGACGAGAGAGATGAGGATATTTTATGGTTTTCCTAAGTGTCCGCCTAAGAAAGATGATAGCAAAGAAGGCAGAGTGGAGGAAGAGCTAGAATTTTTTTTCACAAAATTATATATTAATAAACATCTTTTTTGATATTTACTATGTGTCCAGCAATATTCTGGGCATATTGTCACTAATCTTCACATCTCTTTAAAGTAGGTGCTATTTTTAAATTTTCATTAACCATTTAAAAAAATAGCAGAATAGTCAGATTTTGTACATAACAAACACACACAAATGAAAAACAAGTTTGAAAAGTAAACTGAAAAGTAAGTTGAAAAGCCCCAACTTCTTCATCCCCAAACCAACTCATAAGATCTAAGGTGTTTCCTATACGTCCTTTCCAACGCTGAGAGAGTAAATGGCTAGAAGTAGAGTTGTCAGGATGAAGAACATATACCTTTTAATTGGTGAATAGGGTGTGTTTGTAGGGCACGGCAGGAAGGGCAGATAAGGATCATGCGGTTGAGACCAACAAAACAGTTGCTGATATTCAATTCTCGAGTCACTGGATTTACTGAACACAGTTAGCACACAGCACAGGTTAGTCGAAGTAGGGAGAAGTGGGTAGAACCACTCCAAGAAGTTCTAGAAGGAGGCATCTCAGCACGAGCTGTGGTCTCCAGTCTGAAGTGTTACTAAACTAACACTCTAAGTTTACCTGTCTAAGACATTTGTAGTCCTACAGCAGACATTTCAAAACAACTAATATGGAAGTTGACATTGGCCACTGTGACTCCATTTTGAACTACTTAACTATAGCTTAAATCCTCTAAGTTTTACATAAGATGAGTAGGAATCTTAACACACACACAAATCACTTCATAACAGGCTAGATATTCTCCTAAAATGTTGTACTAATTTACATTTCCACCAACAGGCAAAAAATATTTTCTGACAATTTGTTTCCTCTGTGGCTTATGGCTCACGATCTAGTCAATACTGGATATCAGAAACCTTTAAAATCTATAGCAAGCAAATAGAAAATGTGCCTCAATTTCTAAAATGTAATGGTGAACAAGTTTTTCTCCATTGGCCTATTGCATTTCTTTTTGTGAAATATCCCCTCGAATACTTTGTTCTGTTTCTGCTGAGTTATTCTTCTTGGTTTTCCTGATTTATGAAAGCTCTTTATACATTAAAACCTTAGGCCCTTTTCTGTCATATATATTAAAAATGTTTCTCAAACTTGCTATACATTATTTTCATGCATTTTTGCCAGTACTTTAAACACTTTTCATGGCATCTGTTTGAATGATAAAAGGTCTTCCTTTTACAAGACGACAAACATTTTCAATCAAATTTTATATGTTTTTGTTTTTATGTGTTTGCATCTCTGATTTATTTGAAAAGCTTTTAGGTGTTTTCATATAGGGAATCAGGCTGAGATCCAACTGCATTTCTTGTCATTCCATTTCCCACTGATAAATGGACTAATGTGCTAACACTGACTTATTTAAAAATCATCTTTATTATAAATTTCTATGTACATGTTGGATAATTTCTGGACTACAGATATTCTAATACTCTTGAAATTGTGTTCAATTTATCTGTTTTCTTGAGTGAGCACTAAATTCTTTTTAATTACTTGAACTTTAAAAAGGTTTTATGTCTAGATAAACTTAGACTAACTCATTAATATTTTTTTCTTACCATTTTTTCCGGCTTATATCATATTCACTTTACGAAGTGAATGTGGTCATTGTGTTTTATGCTTCTGTTACTCTATAGAATAGAGTTAATATTTAAAATTTATTTGTTCATTTGCATCTGTATTCATATGTGAAAAAGATAAGACTTTTTTTATTGATTGTGTAAGCAATTGTATTTATCCAGTTTTGGTATCAAACTTATGCTGCATTTACGAGAAGAATTTCAACCTTTCCCATGGTAGGAATAACTAATTCCCATTTTAAAGGTGACAAAACTGAAGGTACAAGAAGTAACTTGCCCAAGGTTATACATCTGTTAAGGAACAGAGCTACAATTTTGGCCCACTGAATTTGGAAATACTTATCCTGATTGGATAAGCAGACACTGGAATGTTTGCTCCAAAATAAGACTGTACATATTAATAATATCCCTTAAATTTCTAAAATTTGCCTCATGTTACCTTTTGTATAAATAATCACAGTAAACTCATAAAATCCCATCATGGTCTTCAACTAGTGCGTGTGCCCATTACATCATCTCCCCCCACCCCACACACCAGTACCCCTTGCAATATAAGGAGGAAACTGAAGTCATCTAGCAGTCTGGTCAGACCAGAGCTAGAAACCAAAGCTGATGATGACCCAGGCAATTCCTTCTTGTGACTCCATGTAGTCTTCCTCTAAGAATTAGCTCCAGTCTTTGCTCACTCAGAGGAATATGACAAGTTTTCCACAAAGAGAGTCAACATATTTTGGTTGAAACTTCACCCTGTCAGAGAAGCTCCTCTGCTACCATTAGAGCTTTTAAGCAAGGATGAGATAATCACAATAATTATCTTCCATTAGCAAAATGATCTGGCACCAGATTCCTCCTCCGGTCCTCGCAGCCTCCCTTCTGGAGTGAAGAGCATCTAAAATGGGCTTCAAGAACATTTGCAGAGGAAGATAATCAGAAGCATAAACGTGAGCTGGAGGTGGGTGAACTGGTCAAAGATTCAGGAGGGATTAAGGACCCCGAATCAGAAAAAACATCTGCAAATTTGGGCTAATACAATTAAGTTTTTGTCTTTCCAGAAGATTCACTTTCAAGCAGCCTTCCAATCAGTATACTTGCGTCAGAGCATCAGTAAGACTCAAAACATTTGAATGTATCCATTCAGCATTTATCCATCTAATTCATTTCCCCTTCAGGGCTGTAAATGAGGCTTATAGAATTACACTGATTGCTTTAATTCCAGGTTTAATGTAAACATGAAGAATCTCCTTCCATGGGGAATTCAAAAGGAATTCACAGCCTTTGGCTAGGTCTTTCCCCACCTTTACCCAGATACAGTTAGACACTGAAACCTGAAGGATTTTTCTACTTAGTGGATCTTAGATTTTTCTAATCACCACTTCTACCACCACAGTCTTAATCAGCATCATCATTATCATCATCCTTCTCTTCATCATCATTTTCTGCTGTGTGAGTCCTGAGTGTTCTGTGTTCTTTGGAGGATGTTGCAAAGAAAATTGGAGTCTGGGCTTGCCCAGAGAGTGTTTATAACAAGAGGGGAAAGTATATTATGACACTGATAAAACTGTCAGTAAATGCAAATGACACACATCCTAAAATAGTTGTCTGTGACATTGACGCACTAAAGGAGTGCTAGTGAGAGACAGGGCTACAGATTTATTAGACTCAACAGATTGTCTGTTCCATGAATGCAGAGGCCGTGTCTGCTTTGTTTGCCACTATAAAGTCACCACCAAATGCAATGTCTAGCACTTGGCTGGGGCTCCCTAACTATTCATCGGAATGAAAGTTGGGGCACAGTTAGATGGAGGGCCAGCCCCAGTCATTGAGGTTAATACACTTGATTTTAGACTTCATTGCACATTGAAAAAATACCTATGTCTGGCTCCTACTCCTAGACTTTCAGATTTAAATGGCATTGGGTACAACCTTCTCAGCTTATTCTTTCAAATTCCTAGGAGATTTTAATGTTCAACAACTTTTGGAGATCACTGTTGGTACACTTAAAAGTCCAGTGTTGTACACAAGGTGGTCCTAGCTTATGATCTCATTGAGCCATCAATCGAGTTTGCAAATACTTACTTAGCACTTGTTATATATAAGACAACCTACATGGCTGCAGGGAATTTAGGACATGCAGCATGGGTTTTGGAGTTTCCCATTGATCTGGGAGGCAAACAAAACACAAAAAAAGTGTTGCAGAGGAGGGTCTAGCTCAGTGGTAGAATGCCTGCTTAGCATGCACAAGGTCCTGGGTTCAAGCCCAAGTACTTCCATTTAAAATAAATAAATAAACCTAATTACCTCCCCTCACCACCAAAAAAATATATATATAAATTTTTAAATATGATGCAGGTTAAATAATGTGACAATGTGAAAAATATTGCAGAATATGGTAATTGGTATGTGACTTAAAAGTGAACCAACAAATATTATTAAGCTCATAGGAAGGAGAGATCTTTCCTTCTGAAGTTGTCAGGAAAGGCTCCACAGAGGAAGGGGCTTTTAAGCTGGGTCTTGAACAAAGATGTGTGAGAAGAATACATACTCTGGAATAGAAGAGAGCTCGAAGTCAGGGCACTCAAGGAACCCAAGAAGCGATGTAATCTCAGGAGTGAAAGTTTGAAAACACTGCTAGGCAGATAATTCAAGGGCCTCATGTTTCGTAGGTTGCTGTGGGTCACTGGAAGTTTCCCAGTGCTGTCACTATGTCAGTGTTGCCTCAACAACCAATGTGGTGTCTCATAGAGTTAAAGAACTCTAGATACTATCACTTGGACCCAGTTTGGAGTCTTAGTTTAGTATCAATATGGCAGTGAAGAAGGGAAACCTTCAACGGAGTGAAGGAAATGGGCCATTTCTAGCAAAGGTAAGGGTGTGAACAGGGAGAGAAAGGTTGGGATGAGGTCGTGGGCCATGGAAACAGATTTTCTTTCTGGGAAAGGAATGGAGGTGGGGCAGCTACGACTGCGGTAGGTTAATAACTTGGGCCTGTTTTGTACCCTCTGCCTTTCCAGATGGCTATTAGCCGTCAGGCAAAATTTAACCCAAGGGTCAATGGGGCTTAATTATTGCCTTTGTTAAAGTCTTGATGACTTGCTATTTATTTTTAATAAGGTTGTCATTCCTTATGTCTCTCACTGAAATGTCAATATGGTGAGGAAATAAGGGGAATCCAGCCTTGGTTCTCTCTCCTATCATTACTGTCAACCAGTCATTATTGGAGCCCTGCCCCTTGTCCACGGCTGTTGACAATCTATTTCTAGGGAAAGAAAGGAAATGCATTCCTGGTACTAAGAGAGGACGCTAATTCCATTAGTTAAAAACCCCAGCTTAATAAAGTCTACACTGAAAAGAATGAGAAAAATGAAGGCCAGGCTATCCCTAGAGTTTGCTCATTTAGGTACTGGCTTCGGGGGACCTTGAGTTTATAAACAGATGGGAAGAAAGGGGGTGGATTAGCTAATTAGTACTAAAAAAGATCCGGCCTTTATATACAGACAGTTTAGTAAGAATCTTGAGTTATTCCCCCTACAAGTAAGAAGATGGGCTGCCTTTCTTCTGCTTTTCTCTTTGTTTAGGCAGCCCTCAAGAAAGGTTTTTTCTTTCATCTTTCTGGATTACCTTCACATGGTTGAATGGCACTGGGGAGAGAAGAGGACTGGGAAGTGGGGACATGATAGAGTCCCAGTTTCTCCCCCAGTTCCCTTATGGTGAGCCGAGCTGGGAGGCTGGAATAAGGGTGTGGACAACATGGCAGGACCAACAAAGTTTTTCTGTAGGGAGCCAGAGGATAAGTGCCTTAGGTTTTGTGGGACACATGTAGTCTCTGTTATGCAGTCTTTTCTGTGGTGCTGCTGTTTTTTGTTTTGTTTTGTTCTTTGTTCGTGGGCTATTCCAAAATGGGCTATATGCCTCAATTCAGGGATATATCGTCTACTTAGAGAAAGGTTCATTTGCAACACTGCGCGGGTCTCAGAAAGGGGAGAAAGATCCATTGTGGGGACTGAAGAGCACCTTCCCTTTGCTGTCTGAGCCGCTCAGTCCCTGTCCTTTTCCTGTGGAGACGTGAAGACTTCCTTTCTGATTTTTGTTGGAGGACGTGACGTGACAGTGACCCCTTTAGACTGTTTTTGGCCGATCTCCTACACTAGCTGGAATTGAAGTCAAGTCAGTGTGGACTAAGGAACAGCGAATGATCACGGAATGCTTCTGTATTCTAAATGTTATGCGTGTGTTTACTCGTTCAGTTCCCCTCGAGGCCCTACAAAGCAGTCGTGCTATTCCCGTTTGACATGTGAAGAATCTGAGGCATAAAGAGATCAAATTACTTGCCAAAAGCAGGTCTTGGATTTGAATCCATGTATTCTAGCTTCACTCTTTTTTTAAAAATTTTAATTGAGGTACAGTCAGTTACAATGTGTCAGTTTCTGGTGTACAGCACAATGTCCCAGTCATGCATATACATACATATATTCATTTTCAAATTCTTTTTCATTAAAGGTTATTACAAGATACTGAATATAGCTCCCTGTGCTATACAGAGATTTGGTTTTTAAATCTATTTTTACAAACAGTGGCTAACATTTGCAAATCTCAAACTCTCAAATTTATCTCTTCTCCCCCCCTTTCCCCTGACACTCTTAATTACAATGCCATCTTATCTCTTGCAACCACATATTGAATGTTGACCTGTAGTAACAATTTTCCATAAACTTAGGGCATTTATATCAGTCAGGATAGGCTGATGGATGCTACAGTAACAAATCACTCCCAAGTCTTAGTGGCTTAAAACAGCAAAGGTTAATTTCTACACTCAGGCTGTATTTTAGATAGAAGTTCTGCTCCACACTATCACTCAGGATCCAGGCTGATGGAGTATCCACCTTCTGGAACTTGCATCCTCCTCAGTCTCTGCAGCAGGAGAAGAGAGACTGAGAATCTTCCATGAAATTTTCACAGCCTCTGCCCGGGATGGTTCACAGCCTCTGCCCGGGATGGTTCACAGCCTCTGCCCGGGATGGTTCACAGCCTCTGCCCGGGATGGTTCACAGCCTCCGCCCGGGATGGTTCACAGCCTCTGCCCGGGATGGTTGCACGCCACTTCTCACACTTATGGTCCACAACGACTTCCTTTTTCCCACTTAATTGAATAGGGGCTGGAATACAGAGGAGCAAGGGGCTATTTCATGTGCGTTGGTTTCTATGCTGTAGCACTTCATAATAATTCAATGTATCTTCATAGACAATAGCTTGTCCAACCTTTCATAGCTCTTTCAAAAAGACCAGCAGGTGTTATTATCCCTATTTTACAGATGAGGAAGCTAAGGTTAGAAGAAGAGCAGTGGGCTGCCCAGGAAGGATGACTGGACAATAGAAGGAACAGGACTAGAGGGTTTAAAACAAATTTTGTTTTAAAGTTGGCCTCTCTCGCTAACTTGTGGAAAATTACTTAGCCTCTTTGGACGTCACTTTACTAATCTCTGTAGCAGGAAGTCTTATCCCTACCTTGGATTCATCAAAAAGGTTAAATAAGAGGCCCATAAAGTGCTTTTCCTTATGGCTGACCCATAGCATAGGTTCCATAAAGCCTCCTTTGACATTATTCTCAAGGTTGCATATCTTAATGGGGCATAGTTGGGGAGAGGTATTCAGGGCTCTAGGCTCTGAGTTCAGTGTTTGCCCTGCTATCATCCACTGTGCAATACGTAAAAGACCATCTAAAGGAAGCATAAGACAGAGTATCTACACAGAACAGAGGTGAGGTGAGCTTTTCATATATGATCCAATGGGAGAATAATACATGATCTTATGAAATAAGATAAAGATGTTCTCACTAATACGGCAATTGACAAAGGTTGGTTTAATGAAGGAAAAACTGCAGAGGCATTCAGTTAACCTCATTTGCTCTGTCATAGTGTCTGCAGTTTGTCCTCTAAAGGCTGGTGTTATCCAGGGCCCATCCCTGACTCCTTTTGTTCTGTATGCAGTTTCACAGTCATCATAGCCACTCACCTGGCATTGATGACTCTGTGATGGTTCCCTGAGATCTTGGTCCATGTATGTCTACTTGACATTTCTGCCTGATGGTTCCACAAGTATGTTGAAGCTACTCTTCCTCACCTCTTCGTCTTCCTCACCCACTCATTCTGTTCTATTAGCTTCAGTGACTTGTACAACCATCCTGTCAGAGGTCAAACCAGAACTATTAGAGCCATTTTAGAGTTTTCTCCCACATCTATTCACTGTGTCACCAAATGCTGCAAATCTTCCATTTTTTCTTAATATATCCCCCCAACCCCCCACCCCACCCCCAGTTATCTACTCCTCTCCGTGCCCTACTTGGATAAACCACTCCCTAGGACACATTTATGCTCTTACTAGAATCTCTGTTCCCATGCTGGCCACACTGCAGTCCACTCTCAGAATCCAGCCAGAAGGAACTTTCTAAAATGTAAATCTGATTGTGTCCTTCCTTCATTTAACATTCTTCAATAGCTTCTCACAGGTTTTGGGATAAAATACAAGGACCTTGTCACCTGGCTGGCTTTCAGCCTCTGACTGCCCCGACCTCATTTCTGGAATCATCCACAAGTTAGCATTCGCTCCAGCCAGATCAAAACACTTGGTGTTTCCTGAACCAAGAGAATATTTCATGCTGCAGCTCCTCTGTACCCAATAATTTTTGCCTCAAGTGTCCTTTCTCCAGTTCCTTTAAGACCTTCAAGACTCAGAGCAAGAAAGAATTGATCTCTGGTTGAAGATCTGCTCTGTGCTGCTGTAATACCCACTTACGACCTGGACTGTAATTTTTGGTATATTTGTGTTTCTCTCCATCGCCTGCTAAGATAAGGTTCTATGTCCTCATTAAGAATAGAAGAGGCACACTCAGATTTCCTTAGAGTTGTAAGAGCACCAATGGAATCCTGAAAGACAAAGAGAAAGAATACTTCAGTGGTTGTGGACTCGGTCCTACAGGAGAACTCAAATATCATTTATCATCATTTAGGTTGTAATAACTCTGGATGTTCAGTAGCTGCTCTTGTGAATTAATAATAATTTTCTAGACTGCCTTGGTGACTCAGCCCTCTTTGCTTTTCTCTCTCACCTGCCTCTTTTTTCTTCACTCTGCTAGCAACTTGATGTCATGGCTTCTGCTCAGTCAAGGCTTCTGTGAGATTGTGGCTTCTAATGTTCTGTGGCTTCTGATGACTATCTTCTCCTGATGTGTCTCCCCACTTCACTTCTATTTTTTGAATTCATACCTGTGTCTCTTACATTAAAAGTGCCTTTTATTGAGTTTGCCCATTACTCTCCATTATCGTATCTGTCTTATACCAGACAATTGGAGAGCCCTCTGCTTCCATCAGCTGTAGGCAGGGTGGTGAGGTCTATGGTATAAATCACAACCACTTGTACATAAGAGATCCTTCAGCATGAGGCTGCAGGTGTAGCAAGGACCCTAAGACCTGTTGGAAGTGGGTGTTTTGAGCTAATTAAAAGTACTGAGTTCCGACTGATGAGAAATATGCCCAGTACCTAATCTATGTTAAGTATCAGATGAGTGAATAATTAATGCTGAAGAAGAATAGGACTTGGCTGAAGGGGGAGGAAGAGGAGAAGGCATTGCTAACTGCTGGGGAGAGGGAGCAAACATAAGCCAAATTACACACCTAAGGCCATTATTCAGAAGGATTTGAAAGTTAGCAGTTTTATATAGCCCTGTGCTAGTAGGCATGTCTGAAATGATTATGATTGGCTGACTGCGCGTTTTGATAGCATCTGGATGGAAGCCTGTGTAAGACTTAATCCTGTCCTCCCTCGTGCCACTAATTTGGATGCCACTTGTCTGATGCCTGGTCTACAATGTACACATGCTTCATGTTAGATAAGCGCTCTGTCTGAGAGAAGGTGGCATTAGCAGCAGTAATGCTAATCTAACAATTTCATTGTCATTACCCACATCTCCCAATGCTTGGCTGAGTAGCCTGAATCCTTTAGTTGTTCTAGACAGGCTGTCAATCAGAGGAAAGAAAAAGGCAGATGCTTCACAGGAGTCGGGGCCGGGGGCTGCTGCTGCAGATGGGAAGAGGCTGTGTGACCCAGGCATCGCTAATGGGTTGCCTATTGGGGAATGTCTAGGCCTTAAATGTCTTTTAAAACAAATTGACATAATTGGACAATTGAGGCAATTACCTGAGGCTTGAGGTTAAAAATAACTTCTTAGCCTCAAATTTGTAGACATTTCAGATAAAAACTATATATATAGTTATTTTATTTTTCTGATTGGATAAAGCTAATTGTTAGACAAAGGTTGTTGCCTACAAGATAAGTGATTAACTGAGTTCTAATTGGAAACCTTCTGAGCCACTGTTTTTTGTTTTAGGATGTACTCCACAATTCTTGCCTACATCATCCAGGAGCCAGGGATGTGTGGGAGGGATTCCTTTCATTCCTGAAACCCTGGCCTCACTGAGGTGTTTTGTGGGAGGATTGTGTTGATGGGGGGACCCCTCAGAAACACCATACCCTGAATTCTACCTGAGAGGGCTCTGAGGACTTCAAGTAGAACAGAGGGGACCCTGGCATTCTTCCATAAGTGCTCCAAGCACCTTATAGAAAGGACCTACGTGTAGTGGGGAAAGAGCAGATTATTAGGAACTGGGAGAGTCATATTTATCAGTTGAACTACGTGATCTGGAGAAAGTCACCTAATCCCAGTCTGGACTTTTCTGTAAAAGAAGGAGTCTGGGTGAGTCTGGCAGGGAGACTTTGATCTTCAAAGGCTGATATTTAACTTAAGTCAACATAACTGCCCATTCTTGGCTGATAGAGACAATATCCCTATCTCCAGCACACACCTACACCCAAATCTGGTTTTCTACATTCACTTTCATGGGAATTTCATATTATATTAGAGGAAGAGTTGAGTTTCGAAGGAAAGAAGGAAAGAGGAAGGCATAGGAACTTTGTCCCCCAGACCAGGTCCCTCAAGTAGGCTTTGGACTCCTGCTGAGTGAAGCATTAAGGAAAGAAGCTGTTACTATTTGTTGTGGGTTGGACTGTGTCCCTCTCCCCACCAGTCAATTCATGTGTTAAAGTTCCAATGCCTCGTGTCTCAGAATGTAAATGTATTTGGAGATGAGGCTTTTAAAGGAATAATTATGTCAAAATGAGGCCATTAGTGTAAGGCCCTAATCCACTTTATGACTGGTGGTGTCCTTAGAAGGAGAGGAAGAGACAGCAGGGGCATAAGCATGTGGAGAAAAGACCATGTGAGCACACATCAAGAAGGTGGCCATCTGCAAGCCAAGGAGAGAAGCTTCTGGAACCGTGGGAAAAGGTCTGTTGTTGAAGCCCCCTAGTCTCTGGTATCTTCTTAAGGCAGCCTGAGCAAACTAGCATCCTCTGGTTCAAGAGCTGCTCTGATGCTCTCGGCTCAGCAAAGCAGGTGCAGAGCAGCACGCAGGGAGGGGAAGGAAGTGCTCCTTCCTGATGCTCACAGCACCTGGAGTCCCAAAGACTGGGATCCAGGGGCTTCAGAGGCAGCAGTGCGTATCTGGACATTGACATTCATGTTGTTATGTACAGTGACCATAGCGCATCATCTCAAGGAGCTTTGCAGGAAGCAGCCAAGGTGGACAAGTGGGATCCACAGACGAAGTGAGAAAATGGGGCAACGGGCCAGTAAAGAGGTCCACACCTCGGAGGAGCCTGGAAACATCAGGCAGCACTTCATGTGGAGTGACGTTCTGCTCTCAATAGCTCCTTAAACTAAATGAACATTTGGGTCCCACAAGGATTGCAAAGAATCCCTGTTGCATCCTTTAGTATATCTCCTGAACATGCAGCCCATTTGGGGAAAAAATTGCATAATCCCTTAGAATGTGTCAACTCTTCTTTTGGTTACTAAAGCTTCCCCAAGTCCAAAAAAAAAAAATTCCAAATGATTGATCTGCAAACTACCATAACCTCTTCGTATAGCATAATTGTTCTGCACTTAAACCAAATCTCATCTGCTTTAATGATTAGATCTTTTCACCCCCCTTTAATTTATAAGCAAAATTGATTCTTCAGATCAATATCCCCGGGGGGCACAAGAGTCCCGGCTGCTGGTGGAGTCTGAGTGGGCCTGTCTGAATGTTAATGGTTGCTTCTGACGTCTCTTGGAGCAAGGAGGCTGCTTTCGTTTTCAGAGCCAAACTCTGGCTACGTGTCAAAATCTATAGCAAAATACAGGAGTCATTTTTCTCCAGATGCCCAAATTAAGAGATGAATCACATTTGTCTTCCTTTCTACCTTTACAAGAGAGCCTTAAAAAAAAAAAAAAAAGGAAAGAAAGAAAAGAAAGAAAGCTTTTTGTTGACTTGACTTTTGAAGGCCAGAGAGCCTGGTAAGTGAGGAAGGGAAGGTTTGGAGAGGCCTGTGAGGACGCTGTGCTTAGGACTGTCTCTCCTTGTGATCCGTGATCCCTACTCAGACCTTCATCAGCAATGCAAGTGGGGAAACTGAGGCAAATAATCAGGAGTAGTGGTTCTCAAAGTGTGGCTCCCAGACCAGCAGCAGTCGAAGTGCCAGGGAGCTTGTGAGAAATTGGAGTTCTTGGGACCTGTTTCAGATCTACTGGCTCTGAACCTCGAGGAAGGGCTTGAGCGAGCTCCCTAGGTGATTCGGATTTAGTGTGAGGACCCCTGCTCTGGACCACTCAGCTGTGAAAATTATTCTCTTGAAACTTCTGAGGAAAAATAGGTTCTGTGGTTTGTTCTTCCCTGTTCCTAAGCCTGACCCACACGTAAAAGATGGAGATCATCACAGGCCACCTCCTCTCTCAGAATCTCTCCAAAACTCAGATCCTTCCCCATGGATTTATAGCCCATATTTATATCACGCCAACTCTTCACCTGCCTCCTGCCTTCTGGTGTCCACAAAAACTCAGAACGTGCGCCACGTGAGTTCAGCGATCATCTCTACGTGTGTGTAACTCGTGTCTCTCTTATTATTTGAATGATGCCCACCAATAGGGTTGAACATACAACTTAAAGACTTTAAAAGACAATTGTTAAAGGGCTTGTATTGCTGAGACCTTATATAATCGTATAGTTTCAGGTCTTACATGCCAAGTCTTTAATCCATTCTGAGTTAACTTTTGTTTATGGTGTAAGATAAGGGTCCAGTTTTATTCTTTTGCCTGTGGCTGTCCAGCTTTCCTAGCGGTTTTTGAAGAAACTTTTTTCCCACATTGTGTATTCTTGGCTCTTTTGTCATAAATTAATTGACCACATACGTGTGGGTTTATTTCTGGGCTCTCTATTCTGTTTCTTTGGTCTATTTTATGTTTATATATCTGTCCTGCATCTTTTCATCTAAGAAAAACTCTCCTTAGTAGGATGAGGTTTTAATTTTTTTTTTACTAGGCTCTCCTGAGTTTCTGTCTATAAAATAGTAGATTTTGAGTCAATGTTTATGTAAGTTATTTAATTTTCTCACTTTATTGTGTTGACAGAGATTGCCAATGTTATTTATTTATTTTTATTGAGTTATAGTCAATTTACAATGTTTGTCAATTTCCAGTGTAGAGCACAATTTTTCAGTTATACATGAACATACATATATTCGTTGTCGCATACTTTTTCACCATGAGCGACCATAAGATCTTGTATATATTTCCCTGTGTTATACTGTATAATCTTGCTTATCTATGCTACATATGCCTGTCAGTATCTACAAATTTCGAACTCCCAGTCTGTCCCTTCCCACCCCACTCCCACCTAGCAACCACAAGTTTGTATTCTATGTTTATGAGTCTGTTACTGTTTTGTATTTATGGTTTTTTTTTGTTTTTTTTTTTTTAGATTCCACATATAAGCGATCTCATACGGTATTTTTCTTTCTCTTTCTGGCTTACTTCTCTTAGAATGACATTCTCCAGGGACATCCATGTTGCTGCAGATGGCATTATGTTGTTGTTTTTTATGGCTGAATAGTATTCCATTGTATAAATATACCACATCTTCTTTATCCAGTCATCTTTTGATGGACATTTAGGCTGTTTCCATGTCTTGGCTATTGTAAATAGTGCTGCTATGAACACTGGGGTGCAGGTGTCTTTTTGAAGTAGGGTTTTTCTGGATGTATGCCCAGGAGTCAGATTACTGGATCATATGGTAAGTCTATTCCTAGTCTTTTCAATTTTAAGTGGTAATAGTGACCACAGGTTTCTGTTTCTAATCTTGATTTTGAATTGAAATTTCTTTTGTTGCATATGCTATTTGTGGTTTTTGATAAACAAATCTAATTAAATATAAGTCATTTATTTATAATATACTTAATCTTTTGATAGGCACATCTGATGAGTTTTATGAAATGCTTTTTCAGAACCCAGAGGTATAATTATTTATTTTTCTACTTTTTTTTTTGATGTGCTGGCTATGTTAATATGTTTTCTGATATTAAAGTGCCATTGCTCTCTGGAATAAATTCAGCTTCCTCATAATCTGCTCCATTTCATATATTGTCAGACTGCTTTATAAAGTTGTACTTAGAATTTTTATTACATTCATACATGAGACTGGCCCATAGTTTTCTTTTTTATACTATCTTTTTGACTTTTGATAATAAAGTTATACAGATTCAAAATTAGAGATTTCCATTCTCTTCTATTGCTTAGAATAATTTGTTTTGTTTTGTTTGTCTGAACTTTAGGCATCTATTGACTTTTCTAATTCTTTCTATAACTATTGATATATTCTCACTTTGGATCTTAATTAATTTTAGTAGTTTACCTTTGACCAAGAAATAATCCATTTTCTCTAAGATCCCAAAATTTGCTGCCCCAGATTTGCCAACAGAATTCCTTTCTTCTCTGTTTTTGCTTATAACCTCAGTCTCAGGTCTAGACTTTATTTTTGCTCCTTTCTCAAGGTAAGGAATACAAAAGGCTTTTTATAATGTATTAGTCCTTCAAAGATTTAGGGTTTGGATCTCTTTATTTTTTCTACTCTTTTTTTTTCATTTCAAATTTGAGAAATTTCAGCTTTTACTCTGTTTCCCTCTTTTTGAACTCAATCTTCCTCTCTCTCCTTGTATTTCTTAACATATGTTCTTGGTTCCAGTTTGTTTTTCTTGTTTGTTTATGAAGATTTTTTAAGGCTATTCATTTTCTCCTAAACACTGTTTTCATTGTATAATGTATTTGCTTTTTAATTAATTGCTTTGTAGGTAAATTATAATTTCCATTTTAATTTTAGCCAGAACTATATGGGTATTTAAAAAAATTTTTTCTGAAGCAGCTAACTTATTTTTTGTCACTTAAATTTTTTTCTCTAATTGTATTACCTTATCAGGGAATATGACTTAAAAATATCTGCTAAAATTTTAAGATTTTTTTTGTGGTGAAATATTTAATTATTTTTGTTTATTATAAGAATTTACAAAAAGAATATGTTCTCTGAAAGATTTAAGTTTTTATTATAGTAGTTAATTCCTCTATATTTTTACTTTTGTTTATATTTTTTAGTTTTGATCTGCTAGAATTGACTAATCTGGAGAGAGTTTTATTTCCCAATAGAATTATATGATTAACAACTTATTCCTGCTTTTCTAATTTTTGGTTTATGTATTTAACTGATACATTGTTTGGCTTATAAAAACTTTGGTCTTTTTTGAAAAAAATTGTTCTTTTAGTCTTCAAGTTTACTGTTTTGATCATGTTCAGTGTTTTTAATATTTAGAACCAAGACTATTAATTTTAACTCTTCTGCTTTTATTTTGACGGTGCTGGACTAGTATCCCTTTGTTCATTTCTTTATATCAAACTTCTTCATCACTTTATCGTTTAGGTGTTTCCACCAAATAGCCTACAGTTAGGATTTGCTTTTAATCCAATCTGACAGTTTGCCTTTCAATGGGCAACTGAGTACTTTTTAATGTTATAATTTTTATGCTTGGTTTTGTTTCTTAGACCAAAGTTTTTCAACTTGGGCACTGCTGATGTTTTGGGCCAGATAATTCTTTGTTGTAAACACTCTCCTGTGCTTTGTAGAATGTTTAGCAGCATCACATGGCTTCCACCCACCTGATGCCAGTAGCATCCCTCTTCAGTTGGGACAACCAAAAATAACTCTAGACATTGCCAAATGTCCTCTGGGGGGGACATTCCCCATGCACCCCCACCAACCCCAGTTAATTACTGCTTTAGATCTTGTAAAAACCTCAGTTGTCTTATTCCAGGCCTGGGAGTTCCACACATAGGGTATTCTGAATATCTGTTGAGGGCAACTTCCTCTGGGTTACATGGATCTAGGAGGAACAACTATCTCCTTTGTCTGGACTGAGCAGATTCCTCAGACATGGTACTTTCAGTGCTAAAATCAGGAAAGTCTTGGGAAAACCAGAGTGAGCTGGTCACCCTGGTGGTGCCTGTTCAGTCCTGTTCTTATATCATATAGACTTGACCAAAGAGAACAGCGCAGTAAGGTCCATTCAGCCATGAACACAGTTTTCATTTTCCACTGTTCCCCCAACCAGTGCATCCTGGTATCTGTACATTCTGAACTCAGATTTGTGAAATTGTATTAAAAATCCTTAGACCTTTGTCTCTGAGAGTCGTACTGACCTGCTTCGAGACAGCTCTGTGGCCTGTCCTGTCCTGTTTTGCATGTTATCATAGCTATGTATTGTATTATTTATTCTTTACTGTCGTTTCCTCTATGCTTAAGCTTCCCTCAATCTTGAAATCCTCTCTGGATCACTTGTTTCATTAACCTGTTAACCTACCCCTCATTAATCCCCCCACCCCCAGATATTTTTCTCAGATAGGATACTTGGTTAAAATACTTGGAGTTTTTACTTACCCTTGAATAACTTAACTTTACCCTGAAGGGTAAGTGGTAACTCGGCTGGGTATAGAATTCTTGAGTTTTGTTCTTTTCTCCCAAGGTCTTTGAGCGTCTAGGATTTCATATGAGCAGAATGATGCCAGTTAGATTCCCATAGATCTGAATTTACATGATTTTGTCCCTGCTTTATTCTTTTAAAACAATAAGCATACAATAGTCTTTCAAGTCTCTCTCCTTACTGCTGCTAACAAAGATGTAGTCTTGTGATGGCAGAGAGAGAGAATGTGTTAGCAGAAGAGAAGTGCCTCTCACCTTCTTCAGTTTAAGGGAAAGTATCCATTTTTCAACAGTTTGTCTGGCTTTAAGGAGTTTTCTATTTGTTCATTAAAACAAATCCATCTGGCATTTATCTGGGAGCTCTCAGCTTCTGCTCTGCATTTCTGCTGCCCTGGAGGCCGTCCCCAGAGGAAACAGGCATGAGTGGGGTGTAGGAGAGCAGGAAGGGTGTCTTCCTGTCACCCAGATTCTGACAGGTCATGAGGAGCTCTGTTTGTGGTCCAGAGCCTCTTGTGCGTCTAATGCCACCTGGATCATGTTTTCATGAGAACGTGACACACAGAAGAATCATTCGGGAAATTCACATTCTGGTTCTGATGTCTGAGACTTGTTGATGTGTACACTCAGAGATCCTTCCTCTCTGAGCTGAGCTCTTTTTCCTTTCTATCAAAGCAGTGTTTAAAAGCACATTTTATAGTAATTGCATCTTCTGAAGAAACTAGAAAGGGTGGGAAAGAAATCAGGCAAAAGCCCTTTGAAACCTCCCTGACCTCCCAGCTGGAAATGGAAGGGAAGCAAGTCAATTATGATGCTCTCAGAGTATCAGGAGCCATCAAGCAAGCACAGAGGGCTTTATTCCATGCTCTGGGGGCCCCTATTTTTGGATGAGTGACTTTGAAAGTGAACTTTCATCCTGTAAAGTCACATTCCAATGCTACCTTGGCCGTGAAGTTCTTAGCAGGAAATGCTTTTTTGCTGCTCCAAATCCCAAGAACACTTTAGGTCGCTCATGACACTGTGTCTTAGATCTTGGGCTTTTTTTGAAATTTTATATTCTCTTTTTCCTTCTAGGGGTAATTGTTACAGGCTGAGGCTGTCTAATCCATGCTGTCTTCTCCTTAGCCTTCAGCCAGGTGTCTGAAGCATACCAGGTGCTCAATACTGGCAGAAAGGTGGATGGATGGATGACTGAAAGAAAGAAACTTGAATCTTCCTATTTGTTTTTTTCTTTACCTCTGAGATCAATTCCCTTCATCTGTCTGGCTAATGTTAGTTTTAAGTCTATATTCCATTCCATTGCTTTATGCCTTCCAGCCATCCATGATTTTTCTTCTGCTAATTTAGTTTGCTGCATATTTAAATCTAGATCAGAAAAATCTTAAATTAAATGAGACTCCAGGGTGTCAGTAGACACCAGGTAGCTATAAAGTATCTCTTAACCATCAGTTTGCATTCCGAAAGTTTCCCAATTTTTCTTGTCACTTCCTCTTTTACCCTTCCTACCCTAGCATTGTCTTAACCCCGCTTGGCCATCCCCTCTTGCCTACCCACATATACAAATACACCATATACAAAAACACTCTTTTCTTTTCTTTATGGACTAATGCTGATACTGCGTTTCACTTCTGTTGTGAATTTCTTTAGTTTTTTTATGTGTTTGTTTTCAGGATTAAAGATACTCTTCCTCTAGTAAAGAAAACATCTTAATGGGATATAGATTTTTAACGTGGGCACAGAAGCTAACAGAGAATTGGGATTTTATAAGATTCCACTATATCACAGGGCTTTGAATACGCATCTGTGAGTTACAACAGAAAACATGGGCTTGAGTTTTTGTCTTTAACCCTTTCTTACTTTCAAACTATTTCTAAAAACTTTATTTTGATCTATATTTAAAAATAAAAAGCATTTTGCAAGTTCTAATGATTTCCAAGAATCTTTCCTTAGCTACAGAACTTAGTTACTGAGTTTACATTATGATTGAACCTACATATGAACAGAGTTCTCCATTGATCTTCAGAAAAGGATGCCCAAATGCATAAGGCCTGAGGGGATTATAAGTCTGTGTCCAGTAGGGCTGTGGTTCCTAGAAATTTTATATTCTCTGTTGCTTAGTGTAACTCTTCATGACTGAAAGGAAGAAAAATCAGCTCAAACTAGGGCACAGAAAGGAACCTACTGGATTTTTCTGAACCTAACCACAGTGTTGAAAGGACAAATGTGTCGTCATGCCTCAGTGCAGCTGAATGCAGTACCACCAGCTCTTCTCTCTCCTCTGTTTCTCTCTGCACATCGGCTTCATTGATGCAAACTGCTTTCTGCCAGAGGGCTGGCATCCTGCCCACCAGCAGCCCTGTATCTTTACCTTTGCTTCTACAGAGAGATTGAAAGTCAATGTCTTAATCCAAATTTAAAAATTACTGAGCAAGCTGGGGAACACTGAGGTCCTTGTTCCTCCAATCCCTAGCTTTCCTACTTCAGACTATCACAGAGATTTTTATATTTTTATTTTATGGAAGCGCAAACAAAACTTGTGTTTTCCTCCTCATCGCTAAATCCCAATGGCCTTGCTGTGCCTACAGTGCGGGTGCAAATGACATCTGATGAATGTTGTTATTCCAAACAGTGGTAGATAAGTTGCAGTTAAATAATTTAGGGAAAGATGAGGATACAGTGAGTGTAAAAATTAGGTACGCGTTTTTCTGTTTACCCTGCTCAGTATGTTTATTTCAAATTACGCCATGATTATTTTCATGTCTATGTATCACATCTGGAAGTTACACCATGTCCCCCTATTTGTATCTCTATATAAGTGGTGTATTATATTTATAGCTGATATGTGTAACATACAGCTTATGTGTGTATCTCTTTGTCTCTCCTCTCTCTCTAATGTATAGGTACGTATGCATATAAATTTGACTTATGTAAATTAAACCTGCTTTAGTTTAGGTGAGGTCATTGGTGTCATTAATTTCAGCTGTGCTGAATAGATAATTCATTCTAAATTAAACATCTAAAAGTTGCATGACAGATTTAGCCTCTTCTGACATCAGAGTCCCTCTAAAATCTGAGAGTGACCAAGTGTCTTTTCCTCAAACTCATCATCCAGGTCCCTGAATTTGTCTCCCTAAGAGACTCACTCTCAACCCCCTATTTAGAATGCCATGTACCTCAAATACATATTTTTCATTCTAAGAATACAAACATTAAGGTATCGAGAATTCATTTTCCGTTTTGGGTTAATATCCATCGAAGTATTTGGCAGGGACATTTTGACAATACAAATGCCTTTCTGAATTTCTCACAGCACTGTTCTGAGCTTTTTGTAATCAGGAAAGGAGAAAATAATTTCTCTTTTCCATTGACTATTCAGTGGGCAAATACTAATCTGAGAGAAAATTGAAATTCTCTCTGTGGCACACTCAACAAATGACAGTTGAGGTTATATTAGAAATATTGTAATTCTCTTCAGGTCAGTTAACTGGGTTAAAAAAAATGGAAATTGAAAATGGAGCTAAAACATTTTATTAAGTATTACAATGTGTGCCTCTGTCCCTAGGCAGCAAGGGATGGCAGAAAGGATTGAAGGCTTTTGAGGCAGGACAGACTCAAGGGAGAAACTGCTCTCTGACATGCAGAGCTGAGTGGCCCTCTTTGGTGACTTTCTTTGTATTTTTCACCTGAGTCCATCAGGTCTCTGGACCCTCAACCAAGGGGAAGCTCTGAGGAGACACTGGCAAGTCCAGATCTAAATCTGGTGAACTCTGGACCAGCTCGGATTCCTCGGGGGTAGAAACGTCCCCCACTGACAGGGAAGCCGTGGACAGGATGCTCACCGGTGGTGCTGGAGGCTCCACCCCTCTCTGGTCTTCCAGTGGGCTCCTTGGCTCTGTACCACTTTGAAGGAGCTGGAATACTTTTCCCAAAAATATCTGAGATGATTCTCTTGAATTGCCTTCTGTTCTCAAATAATCTATCCCAGGGAGACATCCTTCAGGGCTCTTTAGTGTTTCAAAGAGGTGTTTGTTCTGCTTATTTTCTTATCTGTTGCTTCCTTGTAAGTGCCTGTGTTGAAGTGGAGTGCGACCAGAGAACCGCTAATTGTTTGGCTTCAGGCTCGTCTTTCTCCTGCCCCAGTGGCCCCATGACTGAGTGACTGAGTTTTCTTATCCACAGTGACCCCTCCTTCCCCTCACCTGGGGCTGCATGCTATCCCCAGGTTTATGGTTTCTTTTCCCTTTTGGCTTGTACCCAAATGGACCTGAATTAGAACCCTAAGCCTCACAGCTTCCTAGCTTTCTATTGAAAATGTGAGCCCAAGGGTGCTGGAATTAAGGTCAGAGAAGAATGTTTTCTTTCAGATCCCCCCCCCATCCCTCTCCATGACCCCCTTCCTAAGGGCCTCTGTTCTCATCCTTGAAAGCTTATTGGTGATCCATGGACCAACCATCTCCCTTTTTAGGGTCTCATTGAAGCCCCTCATCTACAAAAATGATTCAGGCCCTTCTCTCTGTGTCTTCCTTAAGGCCCCCTAGTGTGACCAGGTTAATCCAGGGTTTGGCAAACTGTGTATGGCCTGGCAGCCCAAAGTGGCTTGGAATACAGTCGAATCCATTCCTTTGCCCCATGTCTGTGGCTGTTTTTGTTCCTCAAAGACTGTATCTGTCCCATAGAACCCCATCTATTTGCTCTCTGGCTCTTTAAGGAAGAGTTTGCTGATCCCTGAGCTAATCTAAAAGAAAAGCATCTGAGATAAAATGGCAATGGTGACAGTGGCTGCTGGAGTTGCTTATAACAGCCCATTGTCACTTCTGTAGGTCTCTTGCTGTTTAAAACCAAAACAATGATTCAGACACAGAACGCAAACAGTATGTGGGGAGTGGTCGTGCAACTCACAGCCTCCCGAGATCCTGCTGGCTGGGAGTTGCCCATTTCACTATGATGTATGTTGGCGGTACTCAAAGATCTGGTCTCCAGATCATCAGCATCTCCTGGAATACTGTTATAGAAATGCAGATTTTCCAGCCCCACTCCAAACCACCTCTGGGGCTGAGGCCATCAATCTTTGCTTTAATAAGCCCTCTAGGGGATTCTGAAGGATGCTAACATTTGAGAACCACAGATGGATGTAAAAGGGTTTTGTAAACTCTAAGAAGTTAGACTAGTAAAAAGTTGCACATTCTGTTACATGTTTAACCATCCTTAATGATATAGAAAGAAGGAGGAAGAAATGTACTGGGGTAGGAGTCTTGTCCTTTTCTGGTACCAAAGCAGCTAAATAAAAAGGGCTGCCCCTCACGCTGTAGTGGTGAGCGCGCAGAACTAGGTTCCTGGGTTCCAGATTGCACTGGAGAGAGAAACAGAAAGATGAAGTTACCCACTAGAGAAGTGGTTCAAGCAAAGCAGATTTCTGAACGTAAACCATCTTCAGTGATCTTTCAGACTTTCTACTTGAGATTAATGGTCATCTCCAAATGGCCTTTGACCAGTGAGTTCAACTGTAGATAAGGTGACGATAATTCCCATTACATGAAGGAATCGTAAGATGGAAATGTGGCTCAGACATTGACTTCTCCCAGCAAATCCAACCAGTCAAGTGACAGAACCAGGGTATGACCCCGGGGTCCATCTGTTGACAGAGGTGGTGCTCTTTCTGTGATGGCACATGCTTTTCCAGGATGGGACAGATGGAAGTTTCCCTAAGACCTTACCAATGGCATCTGTTAAAACCACTTATGCTGAGCTGTTGTGCATTTGTCTGGCTGGGTTTGGAGTTCTTGGGTCTCTGACTGAATACATAGCCCAGTATTTGGCAGTAAGGATGATGGATCTTCAGGGAGCACAATGTGTCCTGTAAAACCTCATGGTGGGGGTGCCCTGCCCGATTTTCCATGCTATGGAGACCACTGAGCATGGTAACCTGGGGGAAAGCAGTTCAGTGCACCATAAGCCTGAATGAACTCAGGTGGACCACAGATTCTCCAGGAGCAAGCTCAGTTCATCCAGAGAGCCTTCAACAGAATCACTGCAGGATGGGGAGAGGGAGGTGGCAAAACACTTCTTAAAAAGTCACTATGCCTTTTGTTTTTCTAAAACAAATGGCTGAAATTTCCCCTTGACATAGTGTTCTTGGGGATATACAAACAGTATAGGGCGAAAGCATGCAGCAAGCATGAATTCAAAAATAAAAACTGGGGAAGCATTACAGTGAATTGTGAACTAGAGGATTCTCCACATCCCAGTGCATCCCGCTGTGCCTTGAACATAGAAGCTGCTCAGAATATGTTGAGAGAATGATAACTCCGCCAGGAGACATTAATTATTAGAATGACATTAGAAAGCGATTCTTAAGCACAGGAGTCTATTTCTAAGACTAGTTTAAACACACATCAAGGTCCTATACTATTATGACGGACATTAATAAATGGGTATGCTATACAGATGTTGACAGGGTCTTAGTCTCCTGCCTATAATCCATAATCCTGTAAACAAGGCCTTTTTTTCTGTCTTACTGCTTCACTGTGGCTGGGTCACAGGACCCTTAGAAATGCAAGTCACTTTTGCAATTTGATGGGCATCTTCCCTCTGATGGTACCGTCTTCTGCCCGTGCCCTCCAGCCCAGGTGCCCTCACGGTGCAGCAGGGGGAGGACAGTGTGGGGGAGCAGAGTTACTCTTCACCAGCCTGTAGCGTGGACCTGGCTGCCCCCAGGCTGGGGCCAAAGCCAAGAAGAAAGAACACTCCGTGCTAGGCTTTTCCTGATGCTGTTCTGCTGCCATGGGTGAGAACCGGAAGCAGGATGATGAAGAGGCTTAAAGGGGAAAGAGAGATGCAGTCTTAAACTCTGCTGGACACGGAGAACTTTGGCAAATCATCCAAGTCAGTTGGGTGTAGATTGGGCCACTGCCGTTAAAATAAGTTCAGTGAAAACCCAGATCTGTAGAAAACAGAAGTAAAAGTGAATCCACATAAGATATTGATCTTACTTCCCACTCACCTTTCTTCTGGTGATAAATCACCCTCATCTCAAATTGCAGCTCCCCTATGTTGAGGAGAACTTCACTTCATGACTGCAAAGGCTAACACCAGGGTTTCATCCATTGTGTGAAAAGGATGGGCATTTTCTGCAATGGGGATGGAGAAGCTGAGGGCAGAACAGTGACACTGGATAGAGCCCTAGGGGGTGGCAGTCATGGGAGCCTCTGTAAGAACAGCTGGGCCTCCATGAGCAGTCATGGTCCCAGCTTTGCCATGGCAGACACAGCCACATGGGGCAGGGCAAAGAGGCTGGGCAGGTCCTCAGCCCCAAGGAGGGGACACCGTGGGTTGCCTACTGACAGCTGTCAGACCCTCTCCCTTGTCCCCAAGGTCTTGTTTTTACCAGATAACAATGCATTCAGCAAACAGTAGCCCTCTCTGGGCTCCAGAGAATATACCATGATTGATGTAATCTAATTGGGGTTACCTTGTTTTCTTCTTCCTATGATTGATTTAGCTGTAGGCATGTGACATCATTCTGGCCATAGAAGGGGATGCAGAAGGGAATTCCCTGGAGGCTCCTGAGAAAGACTTTCCTGTGTAATTTGATCTTTTCAAGGAAGGGGGTTTTCTATGTGTAAGAAGAGCTCTTTTTTCCCCCTCAAAATCCATTGTATGGGGGAGGTGATACCGGATATGAGATCGTGATTTTGTGGCTGTTAGTTTCCTGCGGCCACTGTGACAACGGCCACCGCAACCTGGGAGGGGTGAGGCAACAGAATTTATTCTCTCGTAATTAATACCCTAAGTCCAAAATCAGTATCACTGGACTAAAATCAAGCTCCTGGAGGCTCCAGGGGAAATTCTTGCCTCTTCCAGTTCCTAGTGGCGGCCAGCAGTCCTGAGCTAATGGCTACATCACTCCAGTCTTCAGAAAGGCCTTTATCTGAAAATCTGTCTCTGCGCCATCTTCACATCTTCCTCTCTTCTGTGTGTTGTCAGCTGTCACCTTGCCTCCCTCTTCCAAGGACGCACATGAATCTATTTGGTGCCCACTTTGGATAGTGCAGGATAATCTCCCCATGTCAAGTTACTAAAATTTGTCGTGTCTATAAAGACCATTTTGTACTATACAAGGTAATAGTCCCAAGGTTTCAAGGATTAGGATGTAGATTTTTTTTGGGGGGGGGTGCATTTTTCAATTGGCCACAGTGACTTTGAGGATAGAGTAAAAAAAAAAAAAAAATCAGTTAGAAGCCTGTCTGGAAACCTAATGCCACTGAGTGTTTGAGTTGAGCAACCTTGGCTCTATCTGTAGACCTCAGGGGGCACGTGGCTAAAGAGCCATTCAATATCAAAGATGACCCCGAGGGTCTTATGTTGTCTGCAAAGGCCTGGGCGGCATCCAGGGGCAGCTGCACGACCTCAGTGAGCTGGCCCTCCTCCGCCGGGCCCCCATCCCAGCTGCCACCCTGTGCCTCTGTCACCTCTGTGGTGGAGAATACGAATCTGGCTACAGCAGTCAGTCCCACTGCAGACTTATACGTGGTGACCCAGTGCCGATCAGAGGGACCCAGGCTCCTCTCTGAGCCTCCTTGCAGGACCCTTCCTCCAGCGAGAGCCCAGGCTGGTCCACAAGGTCAGAGTGTGGCTTGGTTATCACCCGGGCCGGCCGGTGCTGTCTGCAGCTCCAGAGCTTGTTGGGGACCCCAGGATATGGCACCCACCTCACCTGCCTAACAGCTCGCCAGAACAGCATCACTAACACCGGACTCCCCTGAGAAGAGTTGGACCTGAGAATGCACACTGTCATGTGTCATGAGGTCCCAGGGCCTCTGGGTGTGATTCCAGCCACAGTGTGGCATGAGGGACTGCAGGCAGGGGCCATGTGGTGCTGGGGCATCGCAGCCTGGGGCCGACTTGGGCAGGGTCCAGTCTGGACTCCACCCCTTTGTGGCCTTCTTTTTATGTTATATAATGTACTCTTATTTTTAAAGCCGTGTTTTATTAGGTATTCTGTTACTTGGGCCTTAAAATACTTGGCTGGAGAGAAACATTTGAGATAATTTCTATGCAATTTCTGAAAAGATCCAAGAGAGGACAAGGGGAGATGGTTACGTTTTTGAGGTGTGTTGATTTTTTGCATGTAAACTGGCAAGAGTGAAGCGGAGTTTCTCAAAGCTGGCACTCGATATTTTTGGGGGCAGATGATTCATTGTTGTGAGGGGCTGTCCTGGGCCTTATAAGTTGTTTAGCAGCATCCTTGGCTGATAGCATCCCCTTCCCCAGTTGTAACAACCCAGTTGTCTTGGGGGCAGAGCAGAGAGGGAGAGGATTGTTCCCAGGTGAGAACCACCAGGCTAATGCTATGGTAGTGGGGATATTTCATAGCAATGGGAATATGTTTTGTAATAAGGGATGCCTGACATCAAAACGTTTGGGTTGTCTTTGGAGAATGCAACTTCTAAGGCTTCAGTCTCTTGTTGAGGGACTGAAGTTGACTTACATGGAGAGCATGCCTCAATATGGATGCCACAGGAGCCACCTATGAGTGTAAGTCAGTTGATTGTGCTAAGGTGTTTACAGCTAAAAGTAATTGCATTTGGTTGTGTAGGAGATATTCATTCAGTGGTTTTTGTTTGTTTTTTAATTTGCACTGTTGTGCCTCATGCCTACTTGGAAGACGGGAAGACTATCTAAGGACGATTGTGTTCTTCGGACACTTGTTTTTTATACTTTACTCCATAGCCTTGCCAACTCCTCTGGCCAGGGTGATATTCTTCTGGCCATGGAATAATCTCCATGGCAATTTTTTACACCTCTGCACTTGTTTTGATTAGAGTAACACGTGTGCAAGCTGGATTCCGTGTGTCCACCAAACTCCATCTGTAAATGTCCGTCCAGTATCCCCACTTCTGAAGTTCGTTCATGGTTACTTTGAGCTGTCCTTCTGTGTAACTGAATTCTGCGCATCCTTTAGGAGCTGGCCATGCTCACGTTCACTGTGAAGTGTTGCCTGATGACCCCAGTCGATACTGCACTCACTATTTACTGCTTGGCATTGGTACAACGTCTTGGCATTTGATTAGAGGTTTGAGGTTGATCTGAATCGTATATTTTTCTTTATTTCCTGTGTTCAAGACTTTCTTCTCTGCCAAACCATCAGCTCCTTGAGGGAAGGACTCCCTGTCTTTGCTGTAATAATCTGTAACCCTCACTCCCAAGTATCTCTGATTTAAAAGAGTGCTGGGCAGTTGGAAGGAGCTCCATAGGCCAGGGACTTGCTGAACGGATCTGAATGAAGACTTGCTTTACAGGGCAGCTGCCTGGATTTGCACTTCACCCAGAAAAGCGACTGACTGTCCAGCATGGGCTCTTAGCTAGGAGTCGTGCTGGAAGTGAGCTGAGATGAAGAGGTTTTATGCCAGCCTGAGACAGGCTCAGTTTGTGCTGTGAAAAAGTATGAAATGTAAATACTACACGGCATATAAAAAATACGTTTGATACCTTCAAAAAGCTTGGTTTGCTGCGCCCTCTGTGCTTTCAAAGCAGTTGACTAGAATAATCTAGGCAGTGAATATTCCAGAGGCAGCGCTGATCAGAGTAGCTCAGCATTTCAATGTGTGGTTTGCTTCTCTCTCAAAAGGAGAGTTTCCATCAAAAGAAGACTCTCAAAAAAAGAAAAAAAAAAGGGGGGCATGGCTTTAAATCTCAAATGTTGTTCTTAAACTCAGAAAAGTACTGCTTTTCTGTAAACTCTAAGCAATAGTAAATGGAATTTCTATATTTCATCAATTCTGAGACACATACAAGAAATACTTTCATGTGTATGAGTTCAGGGTACATCTTGGAATCGTAAGAGGCCAGTGATACTGGGCTACAGGGGTCATTTTGAGGCACGGACATCAAAACCTGCATAATGAATGAATGTTAGGGGCCTGGAAGAAAATCCTATAGATAAAGTTTATCAATTTAAAAATAAATTGTGATGAACTGAGTCATGGCGTGGAGTGGAAGAGGCCTCGTGGAACAGAGGCGGCATGAAGGCACTGGTGTCAGATGCGGAATACGAAGGAGTGATGGGAGTAGCTTATTTTTTCCCCTTGATGGATGCACAGGGTGATAGATGGCAACTGGCCAAGTCTAAGTGAGTTTAAAAGAACTCCTGTAAATTTAAAATTCTGCTTTTACACGACACAAAAGCATTGGGCCAATTTTTTTATTGGCAGAATTATTTCTTAGTGATACATGCTGTAATGTGACATCAAACATGCAATGCTTTCTTAGCTTCAGTGAAATCAGCATTAAGGGGGTTTTGATATGAAAATGTGGGTCAAATAAAATTATTCTCATACAATAGGATAGACAGTACCTTAAGATTCAGGCGTAGAATTTAAGAGGTGGAAGGAATTTCGAGTTCTAAGATCCTTAGTTACTATTTAGCAAAGATGTTCACCCTTTGAATGACTTTTTTTTTTCTTTTCCCTTTGCTTAAGGTTTTTGTATTTTAAATGCTTTTGATAATTGGGATTCTGTTGCTATCATTAATAAGAAGGGAGCCAGTAATATTGGTGGCCTTCTGTGTTTAAAAGGTTGAATCTTAGTCCTGAAGCCTCAGCTGCTGGGGTTCTGTAACAGAACTCCTGAACCACGTACCATGACTCGGTTCAGGCAGAAGAGAATGTTCATCCCTTTAGTCATAGAGCCTGGGTGTCCAAAACACGTTGGCAGGCTCCTTCTGGCCAGGTATATGGCCTATATTTTCACTACGGTGTTGTATGAATATTAACTTTTTTAGTTATATTCTAACATGGAAAAGGGTGAGAAGCACTGATCGAACAGACAAGTTGATGGTGGCTGCTCTGAAAGACAGCCTCTATCCCTTTGTCTCCAAGTTCCTACCATTGATTGCACAGGTTATGTCCAGAAGTTTGCCTTCAGGAATCTGTACCATTACTACATTGGTCCAGGAAGAGTGGTTTCCACATTTGTAATTCCAAGGAAGTCAGATGAGAATTTATAGTCCTTTTTTTCAACAGATTGGAAGGAAGAACTTTGGTACTAAGAGTTAAAGGTTGGAACCAGTGTCAGTTCTACAAAGGAGGGTCCTTAAAATGTGGTCTTTGGACCAGCAGAATGGGCATCACTGAAAACTTACTAGAAAGACAAAATCTTGGGCCCCAATTCAGATGTCTGAATCAGGCACTCTGGGTGGGGCCCATTCTTCTATCCTTTAAGGAGCTTCCAGATGATTCTGATGTTTGCTTAGGTTTGACAACCATTGATGAATAGAGTTTCCAAAACATAAAAGATAACAGGAAAAACAGAACTCTTGGTCTCTTGTCCTAAAGACAATGAAATATGGGCCGTAGAATAGGGGTCATATTTCTCTTGTCTTTTTGTGTGACTTTGGGCAAATTACTTAGTTTTATGGGCCTCAGTTCTTTTCCAGTGTAAAACAAAGGCAAGGGGTTAGATCCTTTTGTCTCTTGTAATTTCTTGTTACTGCCCTGTGTTTTTAAATTGCGTCAGGGCTGTGTAGTGTCTCGTACAGAACTGCAGCGGTCAGAGTGTGAGAGGGACTTGCATGTTTTCAGGACTCTTTTATAATGTTGAGGAGGGAGGAAGTGTCTCCTTACCACACCATGCAGCAGGTGTGGACACAGGACTCCCCTGCTTGCTGAGTAGGAGATTACTACGAAAAGGGCGCAGGCTCAAGAGGTCATTACCAGTCCCTAGTTCCTAATCATAGCCCTGATAGTAACTCTTACTGTGGTATCAGGAAAGTCTTAATAACTCTCTGGATCTCAGTTCTTTTACCTCTGATATAAGAAATCAGCTAAGGAAACTGCTTTTTGTATCTAGTACAGTCATCAGAGAGCAAGTATCGATTAAATGCTCCATGTTCTTCCCTTTTCCAATTCAAATATTCCATTCTTTGGAATTCTTCAGTCTTAAGGACTGCTCTGCAGACACTGAGTCCTGAGTCTTGCATTATTATTCAAGTTCCTGAGGTTATCTCCAGAAGGAAGCACCACTGATAGCAGTCAGTGTTTTTCCCGGCTCATGGGGTTGCCTCTTCTCAATGAAGCCTGACTACCCACCTTCAATCCACTGTTATTGTTGCAGCAAAGTGTGTTACAGCTCAGTGTTACAGCTCAGTTGTGACAGCAACCTAGATTCTGATGAGAGACCAAGCAGCACTTGGAGGGTTGGAGAACTCAGGTTTATTATGCCGGTGGGCCCAGAGGAGTTAACACTCCAAGCTCTGAACCCCATTTGTAGGTTTACACAGACTTTTATAGGCTGCCAGTCTAGACTTTGCAACATCATATGCAAATAAGGTGTAACAAAGTTGACTAATCAGGAATGAACTTTTTAGAAATGGACCAATCAGGAGTGAGCTTTATGCAAATGAGGTATTACAAATAGACCAATCAGGAGTAAGCTCAGGGAACCGATAGAATCTTACGGGTAAGTTCCGTTCTCCTAGAGGCAAGCCATTTTACAGAAGCAAAAAGCAAGATAATGCCACCGGCCCAGGGAACTGGATGGTGCTGGCAGGAAAATAATGGCCCTGCCTGGGGGTCCTGCTGGTCTTTTTCATGGGGCTTCCCACCTCGTTGAGAGCTGTAGGCACTTTGACAACTTGTTGCTTGTATGTACCAGAAGTTTCCCGGTATTGTATAACTCTAGGTTTCCTCTCTAAAGCTGCTGGCCAAGTTACATAGCATATCCTTGTTTAAATGGGGCAACATGGATGTGTGAATATCAATATATATGCCTTACTTGAATTAAAGTTCTGCCAATGATAGCTTAGAAGCAATTTCTTCTTGGTATTTACATGAATATTATTTATTCATGCTATGATTTTTTCATAGAGTCTTACAATTTTTAACATCAGTCATGTACCCGACACTTTCCAATAGGTTATTCTATTTAGTTTGTACAACAGTTTGTGAAGCAGGTGTTATTGCCACCATTTAAGATGAGGAAACTAAGGCTTAATTTGAACAACTTTGCAAAGGTCACTCAGTGTGTGACAAAACCAGAATATGAACCCAAGTGTTTTTCTTTCCAAGCTCAGTATTCTTTGTCCAGAAGCAAAGATCTCATAGAAACTTAGGTTTGTTGGGTAAATGGCTATAATGTTTGCATAAGGCTTTCTCTGACTCAGGAAGGTGCTGAGATGGTGTTAAAATTCAAGTTTAATCAATCAACCAGTTAGTATTTATTGAATGCCTGCTGGGTAGCAGGATGCACTTGGTGCTGTGGGAAATGAACAATAAGAACAAAAGTGAAACTGATCACAGTGTAGTGAAGGAAGAGAAATGTCTCCACAGAAAGTGATGGCGTGACCAAACGAGAGCAGGAGGCAGCGTGGCAAGAGAACAAGGCCGGTCAGTTCCCTGGCAACCGGGCTGCTCAGAAAGTATTTTTTCTGACTTGGCATATATCTGTTTCTGGTATTATCTTAGTTAATTTCTACAGCAGCCCTGTCCCCATTTGATAGTTGGGCAAACCAAGTCCCAGAGAGATGAATTCAGCCTCACCAATAGGCACAATTGGCAAGAAGTAGGAATGGAAATCACACCTGGGTCTTTCAGAGTCAAAGTCTGATGCTCTTTCTAGGGCTTCATTAAAACTAACTCTAGAAAAGGCTTGCTAACATTTATGCCTTCCCCAAAGTAGGCTTGTAATCATTTAAATGCCAAGAAATGGGGGGTTAAGACCAGAAGATTTTATTTACTCATTAGGAGTCCAAGCAGTTGCATAAAAGCAGTGTTCCTTTGAAGGAAAGGGTATTGTTTGTTTTAAAGCAGCTCTGCCAGGGTTTGTTCAAGTGTGTGCTAGACGTGCAGACATTAAAAAGAGCAGTTTAGAATTTTGTACAGCTCTCTAGAGAGACTCCTTCACCCCACTCCCCAAATATTTTTCCACATAATCCATTTCCTTCTGCTGAGGGGTGGGAGGTGCAGCCTTGGTTGGAAGATCCAGCTGAGAGCTGTGCGCAGCCTTGGACGGTGAGGCTGGGCTGACCCGGGGCTAAACCTGATGGCGGGTGAGGAGGAGGCCTCTCAGGGATTGGGGTCGCCAAAAAGCTCAGAGCAATACCTTCTCCCTAGGAAGTCACCAGCAAGGCCAGACAGAGGAGCAATTTGCAAACATTTCAGAAAGTTCAGGCCGCTGCTAAGTAGCCTGTCCCCAGGATGGTGCCAGGAGCCTGGGAAGTGGCATCCGTCTCCTTACTTAACTGCAGTTGTAACTTTCGTGGGCATCAGCCTGCTGGGTTGATGGGAGGCAGCAAAACCGGACAGAGAGTGAGACTTGCCCACTGAATGAAAAGCAGTCAGCACAGCCCTGAAGAATGGAGCCACCCCAGAGGGAAGCACAGGCATAAACTGTTTGCTTAAGGAGAAGCTTTCCAAGGGGAAATTCGAAGCGCCTGTTTTTATTATTTTGTTTATAAAGAAAGTTTTTAAACATGAAGGCTTCTTGGAAAGAAAACGCAATTTTTAAAAATATTTTCATTGCAATCATCTAAAAATTATATGTGCTTATAGAAAAAAATGAAACAAGAATAAATAGAAATTGAATTTCTGAGGTTAAATAAAAGCTTCTTTTGAAGCAGGAACTTAGTATTTTGAATAAGAATGCCTAGCATATTATCAAAGAGTAACCTAAGTGTGAGGGGATGCGTGCTGCTCAGGGTACTTCGTAATAAGGGGGCAACATTTATCCTTCAGAGTCGGCATGGGAGTGGTCCCAATCTGAAAAGTCAAAATGTACTTAAATGTGCTTGTGAGATCAAATTTAAAACTTGAAATCCTGTAATGCCTACCGCAAAGATATGTGTGTAAACACTCAAGGGGAATTTATTGACACGTCAGTCTTTTTTCCATTTTTCAAGTCTTCTGTCAGAATTCTAATCTCCTTCTGAATTCTCATGGTAATTCTAGTCTGGTGTTTAATCTTATTCTAATCCAAAGAACTGTTAATACTACTGTTACTCAATTCCTAGAAATACTTCATCACAGTGTCCCATGCCTGCCACATTATGGTTACGTGAATCACTGATAATACAAAGTTCTGTTGGCTGTTCTCACTGTCAAATGTACGCGGATCACCACTTCCTACTTCTTTATTCTTCCCAACTAAGCTATTTTGCCATAGTATATATAAATACTGGATGGGAACTTGGATCTTCTCGGTTTCAGTCATCTTAAGGGTAGAGATGTATTAAAGCCCAAAGAAGTCAAGCAACTGAAAATAATTCAAGTAATTAAATTTCAGATCCAGAAAATACCCTAGTGATTATCGAAACCAGCCAAGCCTCTTGCTAATGAACGTGGAATCTGAGGCAGAGGTGGTCAGCAGCTTGTTCAAGCTCACCCAGTCAGTGGCAGGTTTGTGGCCACTGCCCAGGACTCCTCAAGGTCATCAGATCAGTGCTTTACCCACCAGGCAACATTTTGCAGCAGTTCTTCAGATCGTGGATGTGTGTTGCACACGCCTTGGTAGCAGTGCTATTTTCCCTCAGAGACAAAGCTCCAATGGTAAGCTGGATGGTTGACCAAGTCCCTTCCCAGCACGGTGTGCTGAGACCAGCTGGAAGATGTCTGCAGCGCCTGTCATTTTCCTCACCAGTAAATGAGCAGTGCCCCCACTTGTAAGCAGGCACCACAAGGTTACAAGAGAAATAGAACCAACAATGAACTTTAATCAACGTGGAGATACTTCGGCTACTTCTGGGTCTTAGTTAGCTTGAGTATTACCTTAACATCCTTACAGCCACCCAGCAGAAGCATGCCTGGGACCCGTTAACATCATCCTCTTGGACCAATGCTGTGATTCTCTGACTAAGGACATTTTGTCTTCTCTTATCGGAGCATTCTTCTGCTTTCTCTCAGTTGGAGTAATTTCTCTCTCCACTTGGATATGAGCAGCATTTTCTTATCATGTGCTCTCCATTTTTTCTTAGTGCTTCTGTGTTTTCTTGAACCAAAAAAAAAAAAAAATCAAGAGGGGAGAGAAAAACATCTGCCAACATTCAGGGAAATGAAGAATACTGCCAGCAGAGTATTTTTCCTTTTGTTCACAATTATTTCCATTTCCTTATTCTGCCTTCACTACCCAACCTATTCAGCAGAGCTTGTGCCCTTTTAGATGGGTGTCTCCAGTCTCCACTTGCCCTTGTATATTAGCACCCAAACCTTTGTTTAACCCAGTGTTCTTACCTAGACTCCAGACCACAGCCACCCGCTTCCCAGAAGTCTTCATTTGGACGCACCTCACACTCAGTCTCCACCATGATTTTGTTTCTTCACTCCCTCCTCCCCTTTTATTCCTCTAGAGTCTATGAAGTTATTCCAGCCATACCCTAAGCTTTCATCACCTCTCTTTCACTTTCTGCCTTTTGATCCAACTTCCCAAATGATGCTGCAAAAACCCCTTCCTTTCTCTTCCTATTGCAACTGCCTTTGCTCACCTCGTCCTTTCTGGGGTCATCCTAACTGCTCTCCTTGCTTCTAGTGTTGCCCCTGGAAGGCCAGCGTCCATACTATTGGAAGGGTCATCTTTCCTGAAACACAGATCTTCTTCTGCCATCCCCATGCTTACAAGCCTTCAGTGGCCCTCACTGTTTATTTTTTTAATTAAATCAAATTCTCTGTGATATGTCTCAGTTGCTTTGGTAGCCAATGGAATAGGTAAATTCTCAATGTTACTTACAATTTCAGGGGTTTATTAACAGATGTTGGGTCAGAGGGATGATCTGAGTCCAGGCACATACCCCCTTCCCACACACACAGTTTTTTCCTGCCTCTCCTGGCCATAGGCTGCCCCCTGAATTATGCTAAATGGGGTTTCATTTTTATCCCTGCATGGAGGGGATAGGATGCTATTCAGACAACTTGAATGGCAGCTTTTTTGTGTCTGGTTTTATTGTAACTTGGCTGAAGAAGTTAATTCTGAACATACAGTTTTACTTTTTGGTGGTCAGATTGAAGCCAGACTTTCATGTCAATAGTTGGGCTCCTCAGACCATCACCCCTTTGATTTTAGGCAGCCTTAAACTATCCATATATAATGTGCTTTTCATGATAAAATCAGTATTTGAAATTTACCTAAAACAAGCAATTCTCCTATTAGTGAATTTATTAGAGGAGCACTAATACATAATACTATTTGCCTCCCTGAAATTTCTCCAGGGCTGCGCACTAGGGCAGGATGCACTGCGAACCAGATCAAAGGGACCTTTCCTAACTGCCGCCAGCTTCTCTGTCACTGTGTCCCTTTATTTTTTAAAGTCAGGTTTATTGTGGCATAATTTATAGACAGGAAAATTCACCTTTTAGTCATACAGTTCCATGTGTTTTGAAAGATGTGTGTATCTGTGTAACAACCCACCATAATCAAGATACAGAACATTCTCATTACTCTGAAAAGTTCCCTCGTGCCTCTTTGTAGTCAGTCCCCTCCACACACCCTTGGCACTCCCCCGTCTTTTTGTCTGCCTTTATATTATTGCCTTTTCTGTAATGTCAAATGAATGGGATAATTCAGCAGGCGACCTTTTGACTTTGGCTGTCTTCATTTGGCGTGTTGTGTTTGAGAACTATCCATGTCATGCATGCGTTAGTAGTTTGTTCTTTTTTGCTGCTGAGTAGTATATTTCACCGTGTGCATTTCACACTTCATTAGCATATGTGTGCTTATGCCACAGCGTGCTCATCCATTTCCCTAGCTGATGGGTGCATGGTGTGGTGGACAGACTCCAAGGTGGTCCCCATGACCCCTGCCTCCTGTGTTCATGCCTTTGGTTCATCTCCTCCCGATAAGTGCAGGGGGGACCTGTGACTTGTTTATAACCTCTAGAATACGGCAAAGGTAATGCAATGTCACTGTAATGATTATGTTACCTTACGTAAGATGGACTTAGTAGAAAACTCAGAGTCCCTTTGCTGGTTTGAGAAAGTAAGCTGTCATACTGAGGAAGTCCACATGACAAGGAAGATAGCTTGCAGAGTTAAAGATAGCCCCCAGCTAACAGGCAGCAAAAAGTTGGGGCTCTCCGTCATACAGAAGCAAGGATATGAATTCTGCCAATAGTGTAAGTGAGCCCGGAAATTCTTCCCTGGTCAAGCCTTTAAGTGAGACTGCAGCTTTGTGAGAACCCAAGCCGCTCAGCCATGCCTGGATTCCTGACCTGCAGAAACTGAAATGATAGATGCACATTTTTTTTTAAAGCAGTTAAATTCATGTTAACTTATTAGATTTGTTGCAACAGCAGTAGAAAACTAATATAGGCTGGTTGTTTTCAGTTTTGGGTGATTACAAATAAAGCTGCTATAAACACTCACATACCAGTATGAGTATTGACCTATGGTTTTATTCCTTTTGGTTAAATATCAAAGCGTGGGATTGCTGAGTCATACGGTAAGTTGGTTTAACTTTTTAAGTAACTGCCAAATTATTTTCCACGGTGGCTTTGCCATTTTACATCCCCACTGGCAATATATGAGATTCTAGTTGCTCTATATCCACTTCCGCATTCAGATAACCTGATATTTAAATTCTTAGCCATTATAATAGGTGAGTAATGGTATCTCATTGTGGTTTTAATTTGCATTTCACCAATGAATAGTGATACTGAGTATTTTTGGTGTGTTTATTTTTTATGCATTATCTCTTTTTTGAGGTATCCAAATTGTTTGCCTATTTAAAAAAATCATTTGTGTTGTTATTATTGAGTCTTACGTGCTTTTTATTATATTGGATATTATATTTATATTGGATATAACCTTTTAACATATAGGCGTTTTACAAATATTTTCTCCCAATCTATAAGTTGACTTCATTTTTCTAACGGTCTCTCAAATATCAGAAATTTTTAGGTTTGATGAAATCAAACTTTAAAAAAAGATTTTTCTTTTATGGGCAATGCTTTTGATGTTACAGCTAGGAAGCCTTTGCCTAATCCAAGGCACAGATATTTTTTCCTGTATTTTGTTCTAGCAGTTTATAGTTTTTGGTTTTAAGATCTCTGATTCATTTAAAGTTAAAATTTGTGAAAGGTACAATGCTTGTGTTGTTTTATTTTTTGCCTGCAAATTTGAATTACTCCAGCAAGACTTGTTGAAGAGTGTATTCTTTTCCATCAGATTGTCTTGGACCTTTGTGAAAAACCAGTTTCTCTCTCTCACATGCACAGGATTCTGTTATAGACCATCCTGTTCCATTCGTCCAGGTACTCGTCCTTTCACCAGTATCACACAGTCTTGATCGTGGTAGTTTAAATAAGTTGTCAAAATCAGCAAGTGAATGTTTTTCAACTTTCTTTTCTTTAAAAAAAATGGTTGCACTATTTTCATTCTTTGCTTTTTCATATAAATTTTGGAATCTGTCAATTTCTACAACTCTGCCTGCTAGAATTTTGATTGGGATTGCTTTGAATGTGTAGACTAATTTGAGAAGAGTTCTCATTGACAGTAGTGAGTCTTCTAATCCATGATCATGGTATATCTATCCATTTATTTAGATCTCCTTTGATTTCTCTCATCAGTGCTTTGGAGCTTTCAGAATGCAAACATTGCAGATATTTTTGTTATATTTATCCCAAAGAATTTCATGTTGTTTGATGCTTTTGTAAATAGTATTTTTCAATTCTCAATTTCTAACTAGTTATTGCCAATAGACAGAAATACAACTGAATTTTATGTATTGATACTCTGCAACTTTGATAAATTCAGTTTTAATTGTTTTTTCTTGTAGATGTCTTGTGATTTTCTGTATTGATAATTGTGTTATCTACTAATAGAGATGGTTTTATTTCTTTTCTAATCTGTATACTATTTTATTCTTATCTCTTACAGCATTAACTAGGACCTCCAATATAATATTGAATAGGAGTGGTAAGGAAGACATTCTAGCTTTGCTTCCCATTTCAAGGGAAAAGCACTCAGGCTTTTACTATTAAATATGATGTTAGTGGTAGACTTTTTTGTATATTATTTGTATAAAGTTGATTAAGTTTCCTTTAATCCCTAGTTAGAGATTTAAAAAAAAACATGAATTGATATTGAATTTTGTCAAAATTTTTTTCTCCATCTACTGAAACGATCACATGGTTTTCTTCTTTAATCTAATAATATCATGAATCATATTTACTATTTTTAAAATTTGAACCAGTCTTACATTTTCAGGAAAAAATCCACTTGATCATGATGCATTATCCTTTTTCACACTCCCAGCTTTGAGTTAGTAATACTTTGTTGAGATCAACTTGTCCTTAATTTTGTCTTCCACTATGTGATCTATACTCAGATTTTCTGCTGTGGTTGTACTTCCATAACCTGGATTTACTATCTCACACCTTTTTCAGACAACATTTGGGGTGGGGTGTTTGTTTAGCCCTCCAAATGCTTCATTAAGAGTTGTATCCTTGTCTCTCCCAAAATGTTTAAGGCCCTGATAGTCACATTTGTACTTCATGACCCTGACTCTAGCCGACTGGACCAGGAGTGGGCACCGGACCTAAGCTGGACCAATCATTTCCTCTTTACATGAATTTGGACCTGAGATTCAAAGATACCAGTTGATTTGTGCTGATTGCTAGATGTAAGAACATGTCAGCTCAGGCAGGAGAAGACTAATATTTTTGAGACAGCCAGGTTCAAAATACTTTGGTTTGTTTAATGGGAAAAAAAATGGAAAACAAATATATGTATATGCAAGACTGAGACATTGTGCTGTACTCCAGAGATTGACACACTGTGATTGACTGTACTTCAATTAAAATAAGTAAAATAAATAAATAAATACATACATACTTTGGTTTGTACAGACAGACAGGAGACTACTGAATTTCATAGTTCTTTTCTTTGTGTTTCATGATTCAATTCTATAGTCTTCCTTCCCCATATGTTTTCATTTTTACTTGAGTCAGTTTTCCTACTTGGAATCAAAACTGCCTTGACCAAGTTATGCTTCAGTGGCTTTGCACGCTCTTTTCCTGGAGCTCAGAATACCATCCTCTGCTGGTTTGCTACAGATTCTTCTAGACATCTAGACATCTTATGCTTGAGTTCAAACTGGCTGACTACCCTCTTAGGTGGGGGCAATATTTCATTACAATACCTGTCACTTACCCCTTCCATCATGCTTATTATATATTACTACAATATTTGAATTAGTGTCTGAGCTGCAGGATTTTGGTCTTTGGTATTTTTGTATCCCAAGGGACTAGTGTTTGACCCATGCTCATATGCTGGTAAGTGCTTGGAATGAATAAATTAATCCAGTGAGTTAATTTAAATACCTTGCTTTAAAACCATCTCAGAGGCCTTTTATCCGTCATCTTCAGAAGGAAGGGTTAGGGAGGTAACACTTGCAACTTTTCTCTGTCTGCATCCTCCGTAGGCGTGGTTCTGCAAGGTGGTTGTATATTAGTTGCCTGGGGCAGCTTTTAGAAAATCCTAATACTAAGGCTGTTCTTTACACCAATTAAATCAGAATCTCCAGGGAAAGGACCCAGAATTAAAAAAAATGATCAGTTGGCAGGGGAGGCTTGAAGAATATAAACAATGCAATACTGATGCCTGGGTCACACTCCCATAAACGCTAAAGTAATTGGCTTTGGGTGTGACTAGGAGGCAGGGGTTTCAAAGGCTTTCTGGGTAATTCCAACATGCAGTTGACTTTGAGACCCACCGCCCTGGCAGTGTCCTTGTTCTCAGGTTCCTAGAACAATTCCTTAGGAACTGAAAATGCATGAAAGTAACAGAAAGTTACACCTTCAGTGCTGCATGGGAAGCAGGTGGGGAAATCTGCAATTCAGATAATACGACCTCATTTTGCAGACCGGGGAACTTGGTACTAACTACATTTGTTTGATGCGAGAATATCAGTTATACACCTGCCCCAAGTTTTTTTCCTCTCACAGACTCTATCATAACCCTGGTTATAGTTCACGAGAATCCATAGCTTGGTAAATACAAAGTGGGCCACAGATGCTGAAGAATGGTAATGAGGAAGTTGCTGATGGAAGCAGCCCACACCCTTCTTCATTGCCTTGTCCTTGGTGCTGACGTTGGTAAGAAAAGCAGTGCCTCTTCATCTTGTTGCTCCCTGTTTTGACTTCAGGAATTAATGGTATTTCTTTGCTTAACTTACAGAAATTAATGTTGTTTACACTGGTGGGAGAAAATGAATGCTGTTGCATTGTTATGAAACACAAAGTAAGGATAAGAAATTTGTGGTTTGTAATCAAGAACATATCTTCTGATGAGTTAGACTTACCCACTTTTAGCTAGTTTTCTGCGAGACTTATCAGTGGGTTACAGCTGAAGGAAAGGAACCAAAAATTATGGTCACTTGACTGAGGCATGGCAAAGCTGCAAACTGGGTGGAATGTACTGGTGAAACAAACCCATGGTGGGGTTTCTTTGTTCTCAGCATTCAGTCTGGGCCTCCCTTCTTAATTTGCCTCTTAAGCATCTTAGAATCAGTTCTGTTTGTACCTAGACCTACTCTTATGACTCAGTTACTATGGTTTTACTATTTGATGTCTCCCTAATTGTCTCCCTTTCTGGGCTCAACCCTGATCTGTCTCAGGTACTTGATTTTACAACATCCAAAGCCTTCATTCTTTATGTTGTTGGGCCAGCACACAGCAAGCAATGTCATAAAAAAAATTCCTTAACAACACAGTCCTCTGTTTCAAATTACTAGAATATACACATCTTGTCTGTTCCTTACTCTGCTTCTTCCACCAGCCCACCCAAATGATGGCCTTTTTGAAGTGGCATTCTATCAGTCAAATCTCAGTGGCTTCACCAAACAAATGTTCACTTCACACTTGTGGTCCTTGCTGACTGTTGGTTGACTGGGCTCTGCTCTACTTTACTTCCAAACTCAGGGCATCGGAGCAGCCACTGTCTACAATATTGTCAGTAGCTGTGGCCAAGGGGAAAATAATGTAGAAAAGTATGGGCCAGCCCTGTCACCACCTGTCACATTTCTTTGGCCCAAGCGTGTCATAAGATCATGCCTACTTCAAAGAGGCAGAGACATGTAATCTCATCTCTGCCCAGAAGGAGAAATGGGAGATATTCGGGGAACACACAGGAAATCCTGTTTGGGGCATTATGATAATAGTTTATCCAAAAAAACACGAAGAATTACACAGAAAAATAGCTAAAAGGAGGAAGACACATTTCTGAAATGCAACACTTGAAAATGAGAGACCATCAAGCAACCCCAAAGATGATGTGAGGGGTAACTAGGTGAGTGTGCATGTGACCTTGGGATAGAGGGTTAAATACTTAGGGCCCCCGTTAGGACTTTGTCTGCATAATTAACACTTAAATTTAGAGCCAAAGAGTAACACTGCTGGATGCAATGAGAAGACAAGTTTGAAACTCCCACTAATAGATGGTGTAATGGGGGCCCAGAGAAGGGACGTTCCCCCCACCGCTCACCAATATCACATTATGAGTAAGAAGCAGAACTAAAAACAGAACCCGGTTCTGTTTCTGGATCCAGTGGTCTTTATGTCACATGGTAGCAGTTGTCTGAATTTATTGATTCTAAGGAAAGTTTGAAAAAGTAGGTTCTCTTCTTTCCAACTTTAACAGCTGTGGACTCAGAATACGTGAACTTTAAACAGATTTACTTCCAAGTGTTCTTTCGGATGCTGCTCTTTGGCTGAGGACACTATCCAATTTCTAATAGGATTTAGAATTCCTTGCTCTTGCCTTCTAAATGTTAATTGCTGGTGTAGGTTTTTTTTTCCCCTCTGTTTTGTTTAATGGATGAATTAGGTTTTATCAACATTCTAGTAATGTCTTGTAAAAATATAGGTTTAGGATACATAATCCGGCAGCTTGTGAGAAAATTATTTGCAGGGGAAATAAATTCACTGCAATCAGAAGACAGGATTAGTCAGGCTTGACCTGCTAAATTGAATCAGGCAGTTATATAGCGTCAGATGTTCCCGGCATTGACCTTTTTAATGAGAAATGGGTCTATAAGATCTGTTTTACTCCTCCGTAAAATATTTTATGAATTTGAACAAAGCTTTCCATCACTTAGATCCTATCAGGAGCTGAAGATGGGTTAGGCTGAGACCAAGTAAAATGAGCTTCTAATGGCCTGGCCAGGTGAAACATGTCTAATTTGTTAACTTGCTGACCGTCTTTCTTCCATAAGCCAAAAGGATCAAAAGACCACACACTGGTGAATAACTCTTATACAGAGAAGAAAAAGACCAAAGCAGCCCAGCCGAAGCTCTTTGGAGAAAATCTCATAAAGTATGCAGTCTCCCCTGCTGTGGGGGGAACAGAGCATCTGGGCCTCTTGGCTTTCAGGTCACATTGGCAACTCCATCCTTACATGCAACTCTGGGGCCTGACAACTGGGGTTGACTAGTTAAGTGGGTCTTAAGTTCCATCTTTAAAATCACCCAGCTGTTCTCTTCCCTCAAAAATAAAACCAACGCATCTGGTAGGTGGGAGTTTCCCCACTGTGACCCAGGAAGCTGAGGTCCGGAGACAGGTGTGGATGGGAAAAGTGGAGGGGAAGAGGGAGCAGGGAGGGGGAGGCAGGGCCTTGAACCTTCTCCTGGTCTGCCAAAGCCCCGGGGTGGGGCTGTCCTGGAGCGGGCCGTCCCGAGTGGTTATTTGGGAAGGAAGCTTCTTTCTTGCCGTGCTCTGCAGATGGATGGGAACGGAGGGACAGTGTGTAATAGGACCGTTGAATGTTTGAGCTGGAAGAGGTCTTACAGGCTAATCATTTCTGAGATGATGAAGCCGAGGTCCTCAGGGGGGCATGCTTGGCCTATGGACACAACTGGAGTCTAGTTATTCCAGCTCCACCGAGATCTCTTCTTTGTCAAGTAACACAAGACACTTTGGGATAGATGCATATGATGTAGACCCTGGCATTAAAGACCTGGCAGTATCTTCTGGGAGACAATATACTCGTATACGTGAGATATAATAAACACTGTTGATAAGCATGGAAGACCTTACTGCAATACCACAGAATATGCTGAATGCACCTGAATACATTACTTAACCTCTCTGTTTCTTTGGTGCAACTTCTATAAGAGATTAAACATTCACACACACACACACACACACACACACACACACACACACACACACACACACACACATACAGGTAGCAAACAACAGAATTAAATATAAAAATGTAATGTTCAGAGAACATCTGCTCCCGGCCCTGTGGGTGGGGAGAGGGAAAGAATGTGATGTGCTTTGGTCCTTTCACGGACCAAATGTGGCGGCTCACGGGTCGGAGACAGAACACTGAGGTTCTGCTGAGGCATTTTACTCTCCTCCCTTGTCCTCAAAACAGGGTCCTTCTTTGACCATCCATCTTTGAGGTCTTATCTTTGATGTAGCTTCAGTGGATTCCCTTGGAATATACCCTCATCCTCCCTTTCCCCAAGAACTTGATAAAGAAGTGTGTTGCTCTCGCTTTCTGAACGTCCAAGGTGACAGTGTAACTCCTCTGGCTCTTACTTTGTAGCACTGATCACTCTGCTAGAGAAGACCTGACTCCTCTGCCTTGTCCTCCCCGTCGGAGGCGTTTCTTGGTCTAGCATTTTACACAGTGAAATCAAACTCAGAGCATGACCACTGCCGCTTAGCACAGGAAAAAACAGTTGCAGGGTATGGAAGAGAGGCGAAGCGCTTCTCTTCTCTTTCAGGCTGGACAGCGGAGAGAAGCTGATTATCCATACATGCATGGGCTTCACATACCTGAGCTCACTGATAAAACACTGTCCATGCTGCCAGACCCAGGGCAGTCCCCCAGTTGGCTGAGTCCTAGGGATGGAGGTTTTTGCTGGCTTATAGACATCCCGATTGTCCTCTGGAGCAATTTCAAGGCATCACTTACAAGTTAGGCTTAATAGGATATGGCGAGAAGGGATTTCTGCTGGTCCACACCCTGGTTGCAGGCAGCACCACACCTCAGGCCACGTCTCTCACTGCACACAGCTCTGCAGACTTGTTGCTCTGAGAAGGAACAGGAGGAACCTAGACAGCTGCTGAGTGTGATCCCCAGAGTGGGGACCAGTAGATCATTGTAGAGACCCGTGAACACGTGATGTGTCTGTAGCCATCCTGCTACAAAACTCCAACAGGAGCCAACCTGGCCACACTCCAGAGCAAGGGGGAATGGGACGCAGAGATGTTCTTGATGAGCGGAGTGGGGAGGCACCCGTCTGTAGGTGCCATGTCCCGTGTCTGACCACTTTCATAGGCACTCATTTCAATTCCAGAAACATGATTTGGGACCAACTCTGTCTGAGAAACAGTGCTGGGGTGATGAACAGGACGTACTCCCCTGACAACAGGGGCCTATCGTCCATCACTTCCCTGCTTCTAGCTCAAAAAGGCCATATTCTGAGATTCATGTTTGTCCTAGAAAAACGTTCATGACAGTTTCCTCACGGGGAAGTCTCAGGTGGTCTCGGCACCGATGGAAGCTCTTTTGTCTCCTGCCAGTTCTTTTCTGCCCAACCTGCTTCTGTCCTCATTGTCATTTTTTTATTTTGTAATTTTTTTGCCTGCCTAACCAGTTTCTGTGATTAAAGAAAATATTTATTTTACTGTCCAGCTGGAAATTTGACCACAAACTTTCCCTTGCATTTATACCTTGATTTATATTGCTTCAATTGTTTTTATTGCTGTTCTTAAAATTTTACTTAGGGCACTATTTCAATAATAAAGGTAAAAAAATATTCCTGATTGACAGGAACATAGAATGACACATGTGTATCAAATATTAATGTTGACCGTGTTTGCTTCAGCTGTTTTTAAAAAGAGATGGAATGTTACAGAGTTGAGACTCTCTACCTCCATCTAAAGTTTACACTATTTCTTGCCTTGAAATTGACCTGTAATTGATAGAGAAATAGCGGGGTGGGCCTTTGCCTCCTCAGTAGAAACACAAGAGGCTTTTTTCTGGTTAATCTGGAGGCTCTCGGGGAATTTCCCTCTTGTCCTTCAGTGGCCATGCTTTGAGAGGAACAAAGACAAGGACTCCAATTCTTTCTAAGAAAAAAAATTCATTTCTGTAATAATGTTTCACTCCAAACAGGGGACTCCAGAGGGCAAACTGGTCGTTAAAAGGTCAATGCCTAACCCCTTTTAGTAAAAATTGATCACTTAGTACGTGTTAATTTTCTAAGACTTTAACAGGCGATCTCTCATTTAATCCTTACAATGGCTTTTTGAGAGAGTGAAGAAATTAGGGAGTACAGATGTTCTTTGCCCAGAACTCCGCATGCAGGACGTGGTGGGCTGGAATTCAGTCCAGGCGGTCATCAGAAACGGGACTGTTAATGACAGATTTCTGTGCGTTCCTGAATGTAGTCGTATGGGTAGTTCTCTTTACAGTGGTGTGACTTGATGGGCCGTGTGAAGGTCACCTGCCCTTAGTTTTCTCCCTTTCACAAGGGTAGTGATGGTTCAGATCTACTCTACTGGCTTCCTAGGGCTCCCACACAGTAGCACAATCTTGGCAGCTTAAAACACATTTATTCTACCATGGTCCTGGAGGGTAGAAGTTTGAAATCAAGGTATCGGCAGGACACACTTTCGAAGGCTCTGGGGACTTGCTTGCCTCTTCTGCCCTTTGATGACCCCTAGTTTTCTTTGACTTAGAGCAGCATCACTCAGTCTCTGTCTCTGTCTTCACATGACCATCTTCCCTGGATTCTTTCCTCTTCTTATAAGATGCCAGTCATTGGATTTAGGGCCACCCTAAATCTAGGATGATTTTACCTTGAGGTACTTGGCTGATTGTATCTGCCAAGACCTAATTTCCAAATAAGGGCACAGGGTGTTACACTTACCACTTGAGATTTATTCTTTTGGGTTTAGAATGGCTCTGTCCATGCTCCTATTTTAACAACCAAATTCTCCCTTTGTGTGGATGTGTTTTGGGGTTTATTCTGGGACTACAGCAACCCAGGAGTCCTAGAAGAAGACAGGAAGTGAGGGTGAGACACAGCAAGGGCAGATGAGAGGGAGGGAATTGAACACAGATTTCAGTTTATCTGTAGTTTGGACAAAGGTTTTGTTGAGAGTGTATTCTCCTGAGAAGCCTTCACAGAAGGAAACAGGAGAGGCAGTCAGCCACTCAGTGTAACCTCTGTCTACCAGTTTGCTAACATGAGTTCTAAATTTCACTGGATCCTGCGTAATTTTTTGAAACAGTATTCCAAAGTACAGATTGTAAATCTCACTTGCAATGATGAAAACTACTCCTAATTGCATAGAAAGCAAATTGCCACCAGCGAAGCATTTCATAGTCGTCAAGTCCACTGCCCCCTAGTCTTATGGAACGTGTAAATTGTCTCTATTACTATTAAACCCAAAAGATGTCAATTTGTAGACTCCATCTGGCCCTCTCCATGAATATTTTTTGGAGCATTTGAGGAAAAGCACTGCTTAATGACTAAGAAAGGAAAGTATTGAACAGGAGACCAAAACCATATCCCACTGAGATCTCGGTGACTGAAGGCCAGTCTTTTATGTCTCATTGCCTCAGTCTCTCCATGAACCAATTTACCTCCCAGGGAGACTGTGAATATTACAGACACACATTTAGACAAAAGCAGGCAACCTCAGGGCCAGGAACACGTAGGGGGCTCTGTGTGTAATTGTGTGCCTTGAAGTGCAGTGTGTGCTGTGCTGGGAGGTGTTACCTTCTTCCTGAACAGGCAGGGATTTGTACACATCTAAGAAGCAGGCCTTTGGTACCAAAATCATCCCCCTGTTGTGTAAGAAGAGCCCCCAGAGCTGGCATTTGAAAGCGCCAAACTGGAAAAAGTACTGTTCTAAGTCTGCAAGTGTTCTGAGCGCCTCGATTTTAAACTGATGAAGATGATGCCGAGTTAAACGACTTGCCCAAGGTCAACAATTGCATTATGTGATTTAGATTAGAATGGAAAGCCTTGCATTAAATTGCTCATCTAGCACTCATTCTTGTATTCTACCTTCAAAATAAACCCCAAATCCAATCACTTCCCACCATCTGTATCACTACTGGCCTGTCCCAAGACATCATTCTTCTTGCCTGAGTTTTTACAACAGCCTTTTAGTAGTTCTCACCTTTTTTCTACCTTTGTTCACCCTCCAGCCTCTAATCAACCTAGCAGTCTGAGTTACCCCTTTAAACTGTTGGGTTATGGGCTTCTATGCTCAGAACCTTCAGTGACTTTTCACCTTACCCAGAGCAAAAGCCAGAGTTTATTAAATGGTCTGCAATGCTTTACACAAGGCATTCCTCTTCTCTGCTTTGTTCACTCCAGTCCAGCCATCCAACCTCCTTTCTATTCTTCAGAAATGCCCCAAATGCTCTTATTTCAGGGCCTGTGCATTTACCATTCCCTCTGCCTTTTTTTAAGGCAGCCTCAAGTCTTGCTCCGTCATTTCCTGACGGTCTCGGGTCTTCCTTCACAACCCTTCATAAAATAGCACCTCTCATGCCATTAATCCTTATCCCTCTTACCCTGAATCATTGCTATCTATAGTATTTATTGCTTCCGGATGTAATATGGTTTTATTTTTCATTGCCTGTATCTCTCTAAAAGATGTGAGTCTCACGAGGGAGAGTTTAGGACTGTTTTTCCAGCTCTGTATCCCCAGTTCCTAGAAAAGTGCCTTCCATGTATTGGGAATTTAATAACCTGTTAGGTAACTGAATGACCCCAGTTTTTTGCACCTAATGGGAAATGATAGTAATGCCTCTGCCTTACTTTCCTTAGGGTTCTGTGTGTGGGGAGGGTGCACGGCTGGGTCATGGGAGCCCTAGAAATGAAAGTGCTGTGTAAACTATAAAGCACTGAACACCCATGTGAGATGTGTTATTATTTCCAGCCTATGGTCTCAGGTGATTCTACAGCAGAACTTGGCCTTAAATTCAAGAGAGTGGGGTGGCATTCCCCTGGATAACTTTGGAATACACTTTGTATTATGAGCTCATTTAAATCTTAGAATCTGTGGATTTGAAAAGAATTTAAAAGTTAAAATAAGTCTAACTTATTGGATGTTTCAATTTGTTTCAGCACATTCCTGACATCTCACCTCTGACTGAATGCTCCAGGTGATTAGGGGGTTTGTCCACTCTTCTTTAAGGCGATCCCTTCTGGTGATAATTATTTTAGTTGCTAGAATGTTCTTATCTGTAATAAGCTGATACCTGCTTTTTTGTGACATCCACACAGTAATTCCCTTCCCCTTTAACCCCTGCTACTGAATCCATGTCGAAATCTTCTTTTCTGACCATCCGAGGTTTCCTCTCTCAGCCATCTTTATCAGTTCAACTTAGGACACACCTCTCCCCCAACTAGAAATCTGGGGACTGCTGCTGTCTGAATACACAAGACCCTTATGACAAGAATGGCAATGATGATTTAAGCTACAGTTCAGGAAAAATGTCTGCCAGCTGCTTCCCACCAGGGTTCCCATTAGCTTGTCATTTCCTTGTGCTATTTTACTGCTTCCATGACAGGGACGTGCCACCTCTCAGACATTTCCTCCAGGTCCCCAATTTGTCTCTCCTCAAGTGCTCCCAGTTGTAAGCACTTACTTTCTTGCTGATTTCTTTGCCCTGATGCTCCCCCAGCCCCCCTCTCTTTATCTGCAGGAGGAGAAATTATTGTTCACCTCCTGCCAAAGTGCCCTGGTCCCCCTGTGGTTGTCCTGGCTCTGACACTCTCTGAATGTATGACCTTGAGCAAGTCATGGCTTCTTCCTGTGACTAACTGTTTCCTTAGGTTTTTCCCCAGATCTGAAATGTTGAATATTCTGAGTGAATCCTTGTTCTAAAAATTAGAATGAAAAAAATGCTTAGACTCAAAGCTAGTTGAGAACTTAATTGAATAATTATTTATTGAGCACCCATCAGGGGCCATATATGGTTCTAGACACCAATGTGGGTACAGCACAGTCCTGGACCTGCTTTCATACCAATTAGTCTTCACAGTAAAATAGATAAGATGTGTGTGAAACAAGAAGCTCATTAATTTGGGAGTTAAATCCTACTTGGAGAGATCAAAAAGGGACAAGTGACAGAAAACTGTTGGTTATCTATATTGGAAACTTGGATTTCGTATTCATTTGTTATGACAAGGCTTACTGGTGAAAGGCTTAGAATTTAGAAGTCAGTGTGCCCAGTTCTGAAACTTAGCCTCCTTTTCACTAGATGGTGGAAAAAGGCATATTATTTAATCTCTCTATTCCTCGGTTTCTTTATTTGAAGATAGACATGATGAGACTACTCTATAGATTAGTAGTGTATACAGAGTCCTGAGCCAAAAGCCTGTATGTGGTGTGTGTTCATTACGTGATTGTTCTTACCACTCTCATTGGTGTCCTTAATTTCTTACAGAGTCTGTGTTATGTTTCCTTTGATATTTGTTTCCGTTTTCTACTCGTGTTTCTAGTGTTTCAGCCAATCCTTACTATCTCAATGCCTTGAAGTTCTAAGATGCTTTCAGAATACTGGAAAAAAAAAAGGTTCAGCACATGGCTTGACAATCTGGAAGATTTGTGGTAAAGTTGGTTGTGTCATGAGCTTGGGGATGGAGGTGTAAGTCCCTAGATATCATGGTATCTTAGGTGATTTAAATGATATCAGTAGAAAAAAGAGTCAATTCCCCATAAAAGTTATATCCTTTTGTTTAAAAAAATTTGTATTAAACAGCAGCAGGAACTTCCTTTATATTTCAGGCAGAAACATTGAGTTGGATAACTGTGGTCAGGACTCTTTGGTGAGGAGTCAGAGATTTTTCTCCTTTTATGATTGACGATACATTACCAAAGAATATAACGAAAATGCCCTAATGCCAGGTGCATGTCACTTAAGGCCCTGAGTATGGCATCTTACTGCTTTTGTTGAAGAAAGGAAAGAGTAACCAAAAAATTCAGATTTAGACACATGTAACAGCCTTCTAGTCAACGGTGTGTACACCAGAAATGAAACATCTGTTCCTGGCTGTTGGTCTTTCTTGTTTGAAGATCATAGTGCTTTCACCCAGCTTCTAGCCTTTCTTTGTCTCAGGGTGAGAGGAAAAAGCCTCATTGTTTAGTCTCCCCCACTTACCTATCCACAGTTACACTAGGAATGTAGGTTGATAACAGGGTAAAAACCTTCCTGAAAGAACTGTATACGTCCACTCATGTTGGTTGGGGGTTGGTGTGGAATCTCTTCCAGGTACCACTAAGTCCCTACTGATAATGATAATGATCAGTACTGCAGGCAAAGTAGTTTTCAGCACCGAGGAGAGTTCCCACTGAGGTAATTGCAATGAAACAAAACTTTATTCTTATCTTGAACAGTGTAGATCTATCCTATTGGAATCTACTTCTTGGGTTTATGTATTTGCTGGCTTATTCACCAAATATTTCTTAAGTGCCTACTAATTGCCAGGAATAATGCTACACACTATAGATAGGATGGTTAACATGGCATGTGCCATCTTGTCCTGTGGTGCTCTGGACCTCAAAGGACAAGCACTCTCAAACTAGTCTATAATCTTTGAGGGTCAGGTGGCAAACAGTTCCTTAAAAGTGGAGTCATTTCAATACTTAATGGCTACTCACTTGAAGTCTCATAGAAAGGGTTTTTATATCTTTTGGCCACTTATCAATATAACCATTAAGTCTCTTACATGTTCAAACAGCTATGATGATGAATATGAAGAAGAGTGAAGTCATAAAAACCCAGGCAGAGGCTACTGTACAGTGTCACTTCCACCATATTCTATTGGCACAAGAAGCTCTCAACTCTGCTCAGAATCAAGAGACGGGGACAAAGACCTGACATATTGATGATGTGATCTTGAGTGGAAAAATCACATTATAGACAAGCATGTAGCATGGGGTGTATTGTGGCCATATTTTGAAAATATGTACTCTCTCAGTTCATTTTATCCTCCTATAATAGGTCCTAATGTATTTAAATTTACAAAAGATAAACCTGAGGCTTAGGCTACTCTAAATGGAAAGTATGTGCACCACAAAGTTGACAAATACTGTCTATAAATACAAGTTTATTTTTTGTTTTGATTTGTTTTAGTACTAGTTTACCAGAATGCCATTGGACCATGATGGGTAAGATTCTTTGCTTTATTGGGGTGACATGACTCCCACTTGAGAGAAGTATAGATAGAGCAGTATAAATATAAATGTATTACTGTATATATAGGAAAACTACAAATGGGGTGATCATAAATTGACTTTTAAGATGTTTGAAGACCTTTTTCTTTGGATCAATAATGTGCTTGGTTTTATACAAGTTAGTTACAATTGTGGCGAAGTTGGAAAAATATACAATAAAGCAATAGCTATGTCCTGAAAAATCTCAGGAAGGACTGAAAGTCCCTAGAGGGGAAGAGAGGGATGTCAACTGAAGATGATGTTGACATTTTGTGAATCATCTAGACTCCGTGAAGGAAGATGAAGTGTCTCGGTATCCTGTCTGGGTTAGATCTAATACACGTTTCTCAAGCTTCCTGTAGAGTCAGGGTTCTTGGGGGCTGGCCCATACCAAGTGAACATGAGTAATATTTTGTTCAGGGTCTCAGGATACATCAAGATGTTTTCTAGGTACATAATTATGTAGTAGTCTAAAAGGTCAAAGAATGCGTCATTCATGAAATGCTGAAATCTCTATACTGTCTTACTGAAACTGTACACAGTGTGGTGTATCTAAGGGGACCATACTGTCTACACATTTCTGTCTTCCTATAAGTTCCCTCCGTTTTCTAAAACAGATTATACACTTTAAATATATTTAGGTGTAAATGATAGTTATTTTTTAAATACATTTTTTTTCTAGTACGTTGAGGATTAGGCTGTTGAATAGACTGAATATCCAGAAGTTGTTAGAAAAAAGTGAAGCTCTACACCATTTAAACAAATAAATTTAGATCTCCATGAAGAGAGATCAAGTCCACAGTTAATATTTTTGCCTATGAAATCTCAACATGCCCTAGTCTTGACTCTTAGAATGAATGCATATCTTTCTATAGGATACGCATTTTGGGGTACGAGGTCAGCAGTGTGCAGTGTGCACAGTGTGAGCAGTAGGTTCCTAGTCTAGAGGGGCTAAACATAGTCTTAAAGTCAATGGTACTTCTGGAAGGATTCGTGCAGTTTTTCATAATTGTTACCTTGTGTATCTGGAGTAGATTCAACAACTGCTAACAGTAATTAACATCTTCTCCTCCTCCATTTCCTCCATCTCTCCCTTTTCCCCACCCTCCTACCATTTATTCTTTTGCTGAACCATTTAAAAATACATTATAGACATTATGATACTTTATCCCTAAATATGTCTTACATGTGCTAAGAATAGGAACCTTACCCCAACTAATTATATTACCATTACCACACCTTAAGGAAATTAATAACAACATCTCAGAATCATCTAATATCCAGTCCACACTCAAATTTCTCCAACTGTCTTTCTAGAAAAGTCTTAGAGTTTTTGAAAAACAAAATCTAATCAAGGACAGTAGAATTTGGTGTCCTTGTTGATTATCACAGTTGAGAACATAGGATAAAAATTTAAGGACATGCAACCAATCATATATTGTGGGTTGGATTTAAACTGACTGGCTTCAAGGCCCTTATTCAGTTCATGCTGTTGTAGGAGACATCCAGTGTTTACAAGAGAGGGAGAGAGATTGAAAGAGGAGAGAGGGAGGGACAGAGAGAGAGATTGAGAGAGGGAGGGAAGAGAGAAAGAGAAAAGATTGACTGATTAATCGATTGATTAATAGAGAGAGGGAAATACAGACAGGCCAACTATACCTGGCGGTCAAATCTTGGTTATACTTTTAGGAAAGTTTTGGGCAAGAGAAAATTAGTTGGCCATGATCCTCTATTGGTTCAGACAGAATATAGGCTATAGGTTTAGCCCATGTTGAAAGAAGACAAAAAGAGTTACAAACAAACAACATGAGTGAGAATCCCCAATTAGCTTCAGTCTTGCAGAGATATGAAGGAAATGCAAACGCTTGCTTTGAGTACTTCAGGACTTTCTCAGTTCTCTCTGTCCTAGGATGGCTCCTTCTTAGACCTTAAATGGCCAGTGTGTGTCATTGCCTTATAATCCGGAAGAAGGGATGACAGAGTTTTCTATCTGGGAGACCCCTGTTGGTGTCTGACTCACCAGTGAGGTCCCACTGGATAACTTGGGGCTTTCACCAGCTTTGTGGTGATGAATTTTTCTAATTTTACAGAGTCCTAGTTGTTGTCTATGTCTCCATAATTTGAGAGCCCTTAGGAGTACTTTCCAAATTCTGAACAATTAAGCTATTTTTCAGAGTTCTCGCATCTCTTAGGATACCCTTGTTGTGTTTCTTTGGTTTAAATAAGAGATATTGATCTTCTAAGTGATGTGGACTTGGTCCACCATTTGTGCCAAGGCAGTTACTTGGTTATATGCCTACAAGTCAAACATGACTTAGGGTCTGACATGCATCACAGGGCAGCTTAAACTCCCCTAGTGAAGCCGTACTTCTACCTACAGATTTTCAAAGCATGTGAATTAATTTCTTCCAGAATTAAGCCTGTTACCTAGCCCCAAAGTCATGTCTCAATATTCATCTCTCTGTATATAATCTCAAAACGATCATCTTGATTCCTGAAACCGTCCATGAGAAATTGTATTATTTCACAATGATTTGTACGTCATGTGAGCTTATTAATACAGATTACTTAAGAGGCAATGCCTTCATCACAGGCCTGTGATATTTAACATTCTGACTTTTAAGCCCTGACATCTGCCCTGTGATTGGGTGAAGACTCAGAATTCCCTTGGTCTGAAGCGACATTTTGGGGCAAACAGAATCTGGGTACTGTTGCTCCTCTGTGAAGTTAGAATTGACTCTCTTCATTGTGATGGTGATGCTGGTAATCTGCTATACTTCTCAATATTAGAGACTGAAGTGAGAATATTGTGTTAGTAGTTCTCCTGCAAAAATGAAGAGTATTTCACTCCCTACACCACAATATCAACCTCCCAAGATAATGCAAATGTAAAATTACGCCACAATTACTAAATAACAAATAACCTAATTTAGTTCTACTAGGCACAGAAATTTTGAGCTTTCTGTTAGTTGCTATAATGGAGCTCTGTGTTGATTTTGACCCCTCTAAGGCATATCTGTCCCTACTATTTGACAGTCCCATCAGTTTATTATTGAAAAGAGGTGTCAGCATTCAGATAACTGCAGTGATGAAAGAGTTAACAGAACTGGAAGTGGAGGAAGTGAGAGGCTGGCGGCAGATGGTCTTGTCAAATAGAGGTATAATTGCATTTTAAAAAATCCCTTCAAAATAGTTTCTCAAGCTTACTTAGATGACATTTAGCAGGCTCTGGAAATCACTTAAATGGGTACAGAAATAAAAGAATTACAGAGGAAAATGTCACCATCTGAATGTGTCTTGAGTCTTATTGAGTCAAGACATCTGAGACTCCTGTTAATACTTAGCAACTATTTACAGCCCACACAATAGATCGTGTCATGTGTATCACTGTTGCATTAAGTTGAGCTCATTTTGTGGGGAAGGTCTTTTGTGGCAGTCTAGAGAATGCAATGGAGTTAGTGCTCTAAAATATGAAGTCTGTGGGAAAAGAAAACATATAAATTATCTTAAATTCAAATAGAGAAAAAACTCACTGGAGCTTTTAGAGAAAGGTAATTAATGCCTTTGAAAACCACTGGAAAAATAGGATCCTTTTTAAAAATGTTTATAGTTTGTCACTACTACCGAATATGGCACAGTAAGAATGAAGTGCAAAGTGCTTTTATAACATTTAGAAGCATTGAAAATATCAGTGGGGAATATGATTTTTTTTTTTTTTTTGTCAGGTGAGGGTATTGGATAATGAGAGACCTGAGAAGTACACGTGAAAATTTAGAGCTGGGACAAATGTGCAATTATTAAGCTTAACTTCTTGTTTTACAGGTAAGGAAAATGAAGCCCAAACAAGAGCCCGAGCTGAAACTCTTATCTGATTTCAAGGATATCAAACCCTTTGTAGTCATTCAAAATCTGAAAGATGTCACGGTCAAATAGATCCATATGAACCAGTTATCTTGCTTCCAATCATGAATATAAGCCAAACCCAGCAAAATCCTTGGTGGTGCAGAAGGTGGTACTGACGGGGGCATAATTTGGCATCAAGTCCTGGCTCTATTCTTTATTAACTTAAATGAAGTTACTTGTCTGACCTTGTTTCTTTTGGTCAGGTGCACAACTATTACCATGGCCTAAAAGCTTTCTTGCAATGGCAGAATTACAGTAAATGCTGAAGAGGGCATGGTTTTACCTCCAAACTCTTGGGACCACCTTTTTGATTCTCCAGTTGGAGCTTGTCACAGGTTACATACAGCATTCTCACTCATCACTAAAATGTTTTTTTAATATCCCTGGATCAGTTAGATCATAAATAGCACAGGTCCTTACATGAGCGCCTGAGCAAACTGAAGAACTTTTTCTCCTCTTATGACTTTGGTTCCCTAAATCTCATCCACATGAAAACTTTTACACGTGCGAATTATTGAGCCACACTCCAGACCTACTGGATCAGAAACCCTAAGGGTAGGGAGCATCAGAAACTGTTGAAACAAACTCTCCAGATGATTCTGATGTGTGCTAAAGTTTGAAAATCACTGTTCTAGAGCACAACGGTGTCAACTCTTGGTATCATCTGAAAAACAGGTCAGAGAAACATGCCCAGATGTGTTAAATTTTGCCACCATAACCCAAAGAGCTGTATTATAACTGTAGCGTGTGCAGGGAGCTACTCGTCCTTCTCTTTAGAGTATATTTCTTGACATCGACCTGATCATCCCCCCAGAGAGTCTGGTGAAATGTCAGGCCCCTGTATTTTCACTGGATCATCTCCTACCTGCTGGCATGTGTGTATTGGACCAAGTCACTTAGGGGACTGTTAGCTTCAGTTTATTGAGCATCTCTCAGCATGAATTTATCACCTTATTGGACAAATCTAATGTCCTGTGGGGATGAAAAGATGATTGAGACCCCCACGAACTAAACTGTGGCACAGAACCAGGTAGCTGACATAACCCTGAAGATGGTAAGGGGGGGTACGCCTTCTGTCTTTCACCTGTGGTTACTTGCCGTGTTCTGTCACCCATTACATCATCCAACCTACCTTGCCCTTAGAAGATAAGTGATGGTACTTGGCCTTGACTGCACAGGGATTTCCTCTGAAATAAAAAAAGCCAGCATTAATTGTGATGACTTCTCCCAGCATTCCTGGCATATAGGAAATAATTTTGAAGAGCCTTGTGGTCTCCACAATAAAGTATTTTTCAATGCATTGTTGAAAAAAAATCCTTCTGGGTCCTCTTAGGGAATGTAAGAGAAACATGAGTGGCTTACACAGGATAAATTCACACCAACATTCCTATCTCTGAATTCTGCATTCTTCTTGTGAATTGTGTATTAAGGAATTTATGGCATCTCAACTTCATTTGCCCTGGGCTACTACTAAATCCAGGTTTTGGTTAACCAACTGAGCAAATTATTAGAATCACTCCCAGTTATTTATGCCAACACGTCGAATCCAGCATCTGATAACTGCACCAATATTGCGGCGTTCACCCCAATTGCAAATCAACTTTCTACTACTTTGTCTTGTGTCTTCAGAATCCATTCCCATACATGTTCTCCAGGTTTTAAATGATAATAGTCTACAAGTTTCTTCCTATGACTAAACCTTTCCTCTAGGATCTGATTTTTGGCATATCCCTGTGTCTTCCTAATTGTCTGCAGCTATTATGGCGCATTTGGGTCGAGCCTGGTGAGAACTGCATCACTTCTGTAAGATGATGCCACAGCCTGGGTTGTTACAGGGTCTTCAAGGAAGAAACCCCTGAAATGGCAGGGGGAATAAAAGGCTTCTACCGAGGGGAGTCCTGGTAGCTGTGGAGTGTCAGAGTATTTTGAGGGTCATCTATATACTCCCATATTCCCCCCTCCCATTCTCTGTATTGCATTCTTTCCTACCAATATTTTAATTTCCTTAAAGAGACCTGATGAATTCATCTGACATTTTTCACCAACCTGCAGGATCAAACACTTAGAGATTTTTCAACTGTCTTAACCCTGCAGCTGTAAGAGATGTGAGATTATTTTAGTACAGCCATAGAGAGTTCCTGGGTTTTTTTTTTTTTTTTTTTTTGGCCTGTACCTTAAGTCAAGAATTTAGTATTTTGCACTTTCATGCTATTTAAATTGTCCAATACAGTTAGCAACATACCTCTCCCCTACAATTCTACAGTCCTTGAATTTCTGAAGCTCTTCATTTTTTAAAAGCTAGAGGCCATGTGGTTTTTCTAAGCCTTGTCTTCAGTGGACACATCATTCCAAGGGACCACAGGAGATAACTTCCTTTTCTGCACTGCGTACCATGAGCGGCCAGCTTTACAGATCATTTCCCTGAGGCCCTATTTTCCCTTTTCCCTGAGGCCCTTTTGCCTGGATCGATCAGGTTTCTTAACTGCAAGCATCATAAGTCAATAATACGCTAACTTAAGCCCCAAAAGAATTAACTAAAATATACTAGGCAATCCATAGACTCTCTCGAAGGTTCAGGAAACCAGGCTTGGCAGCCACAGTTAGGAATAGTGTAAAAATTATATTATTGTTCTGGATGCAGCACTTGCCCTGTAGTGTATAATACAAGCGAAATCTGTACTATGAAAATCAGGTAACAGACAAGGATGCTAAATGCTGTCTTTATAAACGCTTTCAACATGGCTGCTTTGTGTTTTGGGAGCTTAATTAAGATCACCCCCTTTGGTTCACAAAGGCTACGTTGGCTGCATATCATGTCACTGTGCTATTTATTCATTCAACAGATTGTGTGTTTGCTATTTCCTGTCTGTTTTTCCTTTAGACTCTCATAAGGAATTGAGGGAGAAACACACGGGACAGTGCTCACTAGTTGCCCAAGCCTACCTGTAATCCAAAGCACAGAGAAAGAGGGACCCTAGCATTTACTGAGTATGCATTAGGAGCTTTGGGGACATTACAGACATTCTCATTTGCTCCTCTCAGTAGCTCTATTGGATAGCTATTATCACCATTTGAAAGGAAATGGAGTCTCAAAGGGTTAAGTTAACTCGCTCCAGATCACAGTTAGGAAAGGGAAAAGTTCAGTTCTTGCCAGGCTTAGGTCATGATTTAAGGACAAGACACATCTCAAGAGCTAGAAGAGCCAAGGCAGAGGAAATAATGTGGGATTTGAGAATTTGGCCCTAAATCAAAAGATTCTGACTTCAAAGGGGCTATTGGCAGAAAACCTGAGTAGATTGTGTTTAAGTTGTCAAGACTAGCATGAATCCAGACCTGGAATATTGGCTGCCCCTCTTATCACTGAACTTCCTAAAAGATGAAAACAACCCATGGCTCAGGAACCAAGGCCAGGCCAGCCATCTGGACACGTCCTCTTGTGAAATGAGCTGGCCACAGAATCCTGTCCTCACAGGTACCCCCAGATCCTTCTAGTCCAGAGTGGCTCATAATAGCCAACCATCTTGCTGACAATTTCTAGACCCAACTTGCTAGTGGTTTGATTTGTCTGGCTTAAGTGGATTTCCTCAGAGCTCTAGGATTGATCCTGCATGTGACTGAAAGCCCAGTGGACGACTGGGATGTGTCCTGCAAAAGCCAGGGGCTGGTAGAGGGCAGCAGCCCCATTTCTCATGAAAGAAACACAGGTGTTCTGGTCAGAGGTAGACAGTGTCAGTAGGTGGATTGGAGTGATTTGCAGGCTAAGCATTGCAGAGTCGTCGTGATGATGGTGGTTAGCAGTCACAGTCGTGTTGGTGGTCACGGCAGGGGTAGGGGTGGCATCTGGGAAGTGTGTATGAGAGGTCTTACCAGTGTGATGACTTTGATGCTGTAATAAAATCCTTAGAGAAAATTTCCTTAAATAACAACATCAGAGTGACTTAGCATTTACTAGACAGAGAACTCTCTTTTCTGTGGATTTAAGGGCTACGGTAATGAGACCACACTTCCTTCCAGGACAATTATGAATGAGAAAAATCCTGTCTGTCTATGATAAATCAACTAAACAGCTTTAAAATTCTTACATTTTGTCAGCCAATCTGTGTCTTTCAAACAAACTTTTGTACTTTACAGGAGATAAAGTAAAACTCTTTATTGCATTATATTTCCTAATTTTAGTTATACATGCCTATAGGTTTATATTCATATTGATATATTCATATGTAGTCACAGGGCTGCAACCTTACACCCAGATTCTGGGTTCTTGGTCTGGGGTGCTGTTGCCTTTGCCTGTGAAACTGTGTAGGATTTAGTGCAGTGAGTGCATCTTCATTTGCATTTTGTGCCGCTCTGACAGGCATATGGAATTTGAAAGAGAACATTCTTAGTCCTCAGTTTCCTCCCCCTATTCTGGGAATCGAACAACCAATAGCGCCATTGTCTATTCTGAGATTGGAAGGGAACTGGGAAGCATGGGGTTTATAACTTAAATCTTGGCTTTGCCTTTTAGTAGCTGTGTCACCTTGAGTAAGAAATACAACCACATGGCTCAGTCTCTTCATCAGTAAGATGGGGTTAATATTCCTTCCTAAATGAGTCTAGATACTGCCTAGCATGGTGTCTGGGATGGAGCAAAGATTATGATAAAACACCTGAACAGGACGGAATCTTAGAGTCAATAATGGACCGACCTCATTCTGCAGGTGAAGAGTCTGAGGCCCAGAGGTATAAAACGACTTACCCAGAGTTTTTACCCAACTAGTGATCGAGCTTGGACTCAACTACAAATAACTAGATTTCCATGAACCTCCAAGAAAAAGAAGTCAGTGTTTTATTGTTGGGAGGGAGATGCAGTAAGGCAAAATGAAAGGTATTTCTCTTTACACATCCTGTGTTGGAAGAATATTCTGTAATATTAGCGAAGCTTCCCAAGTCAGAAGTCCCCATCTGGATATTGGAGTATTTATTTATTACTTGATATCTGAGCTCTGCTCTAGAATTTTCAGTTAGCAATCAACTTAGGAATTTTAGAAAGCCCGAGTTGGCTTATTTTTTTAAAAAAACATTTATTGAGGTGTAATTTACATACCATAAAATTCATCTCTTTTAAGTGTGCCATTCAAAGGTTTTTTCAGAAGTACATTAAGTTGTGCTATTCTCATCAAAATCCAGCTTTAGGACATTTTCGTTAACCCATTAAGTCCCTTGGACCTGTTGGTGGTTTACACTTCTCACCCCCAGCCCCAGGCAGCCGCTCATCTACTTTCTGTTTCTATAGGTTTGCTTTTCTGATCATTTCATATAGATGAATTTATGTCACCTGTGGCCTTTTGTGTCCGGCTTCTTCAGCATAATATTTTTGAGGTCGTCATGTTATGACAGGTACCATGTTTTGCTTCTCTTCTTTGGTGAATCTGTGTTGACTTTTAATGTAAGTTCCACTGATAAAATGGGGAAGCTGGGGGCCTGGGGGCAAGAAATCATTTCTGCCTCCCCAAATTCATCACCGGAGAAGCCCAATTCTACAGAGTTACCCGAAGTGCAGTTTCCCACAGGGAATTCACCGAGGGTGAGTCCTCTGGCCCTCTTCCCAGGCTGCGGGGAGGAAATGTTTACATCCTTGTCTCTGATGATTATGCCACTAAGTGGCTGGAAAATTGCCCAAGCAGGAGGCGGCAGCTCAGATTCCAGCAGGTTAATAACAGCCCTGAAGTACACATTAGTGAGCAGACAGTGATGCACCTGCCATTGAACTTGGGAGTTTGGGGGAAGGCGTGAACCCTCACGGGGATTGTGAGGGTTGTGAAATGGGTTGTGTGAGGGCCACAGCTGGGGGTGACCCTGGCAGGGGGCAGCTGTGTTTTCTGCCTTTTCTGGTTGTGGGCACAAGTACTATTGGATAGTAGTTCCGCACACAGGTTCGGAAGTCAGGCAGAAACGAGCTGACCGTGTGACTTTGGGCAGACGGTGAAGCCTCCTGGAGCCCATGTTTCCTCATTTATAATGGAGTATATACTCTATACCTTACAGAGCTGTGAAAATCAAATACGATGATGAGACTAAATGCTCTGTAGGATTCTAGCCCCTTGAAAATATGAATTTTTAACTCCTTGACATCAGAGAGTCAAATCTATTCTAGTGTTTTGTCAGCTCCCTTTCTAAGTGTCTTGAAACTAAAATTATCTGGGATGAATCCAGTCCTACTCTTCTGAAATAGTAAAAAAAAAATATTCAGGAGTTTAATAGAAACAGTTTTACCTTAGAAATAATAAACTAGTCGGCTTTCTTCAATCCCTCCCTTTTCCTTGCCCTCACTCATCTTCCCTCTTTCCTTCCCTCCCTTCTGTCTTTCCCCATAATGAAACTGAAATCATAAGTCTAATTCTAACTACTGATGTATTTATGGTATTCATTTTAGATTATTAAGTGTTTTTATAAGTTGACTGCATGTGATGCTCACAGCAGCAGGGGAGAGAGCCATCAGCATCGCCCCCATCTCAGCACGGGAGGTGACGGGGCTGCCCCAAGTCCCACTGCTCACAGATGGTGGGTCCCGCGGGTAGCAAGAGATGCTGGGATTTAGGTATTGCATTAGTTTTCTTGGGCTAATGGAGCAAAGCACTACAAACCAGGTGGCTTAAAACAACAAAAATTAATGGTCTCATATTTCTTGGAGGCTGGAGGTCTGAAATCAAAGTGTTGGCCAGATCAATTCCTCCTAACCTGGGGGAGAATCTGTTCCATGCCTTTCTCCCAGCTCTGAGAGCTGCTGGCCATCCTTCATGTTCCTTGGCTGTAGCTCCGTCCCTCCAGCCTGTGCCTCTGTCTTGCTTCCCGAGGCGTTCTTCGTGTGTGTGTGTGTGTGTGTGTCTTCTGTGTCTGAGTCACCCTTTGTCTTTGCCTTATAAAAACACCAGTCATTAGATTTAGGGTCCACTTAATCCAGGATGGCCTCATCTTAGCTAATTATATCTGCAAAGATATTATTTCCAAGTAAGGATGCATTCTGAGGTTCCAGGTGGGCATGCGTTTTTTGGGAGGGAGGAGGACACTATTCAATTCCCTACTGATTTGGAACTATAATTCTCAGTCTAACATGAGAGATGAGCATGTAAATAATGGTCATTAATGTAAAGTTTAATCAGTATGTTAGAGAGTAAGAATGGCAAGGGAGGGGATTCTGGGCAGAGGCCACTGGGTCCTGAGTCGCTGCCTCCTTCAGGCCCCATAGACAAACTGACAAGGAAGATGCAAAGAAAACACCAGATGCATTTTGAGAAACGGGAGACCTTATTATGTTTACCAGAGGGGTAGAAAATAGTGGTACATTTTGGAAGATTTCAGTGACTTGACTAATAAACCATTGGGAGATGACCTTCTTTGACTTGTTCATTTACTCAGGAGCTGGGTGGAGTCAGGAAGAAAGGAGATTAAATGAACTCAGCTGGTTTACCCAGCAGAAGGGAGAGGGGAGGAGAAGGAGGGAAGGTGGGGCAGGGGAAGACAGGTTGTCACCTGAGACAATGGGTTTACACTTGACCTCCTTGAAGGAGAACACAATTTGACCTTCCAAAACAGAGAAGGTGGCGGCACCTGTCAGAGTAGAGGTCATATGATAAAAGTCCCCAACAGGCGTATTATATAAAGGTAAAATTCCAATGAAATATCATCTAAAGATTTTCAATCACTGAGACCACAGAATGAGAGTGGGGAGAGGCTCATTAACCTGCAGGACTGTTCCACTGGGGCCCAGCCTGGGAGTACGTTTGTCCGTTCTCTGCTCGCTGAGCCCAAGAGGTCAAACCCCAGAGCTCTTCCTGTCTCCAGCATTTCCTCCTGGCCCTTTGCATCTTCCTTGAGCCTTTTGGCACTTCATTCATTTCTATAGCACATGTGGAGCATCTATTTGCTCACCACTTAAGACAGTGAACTTAGACACAGTGCCTGGTTCCCAGATAGTTCACAGTATTTGGCACAAGGCAGACACGTCTCTCTCTCTTTCCTTCAGGTACCACTAGTCGCTATTTGGAAGGTCAGGAAAAATTGCTTCTACTATAAACCTCCCACCACCCAAACTCCACGACACTCACACATAGATTTTTATCATAATATTGGCATCTATGTCCTTTTTTATCTTTTAATAAATTATAAATATGTAGTAAAAATACTTCGGTGTCAGAGACATCTCGTCAAGCCATAGACTCGATATTTATTAGCTGTGTGACCTTGACCTCTGTGATCCTTATTTCCCTTAAAGATAAGATGATAGGGCTGTTCTGAGGGTTAAACTAGAACAGCACAATGCAGCAGTGAAAGAGGTGCCCATTCCTTCCTCTTTGTCCTCGTGGAGAGAGGGACGACATTTGGCCCATTTTCTTTCCCTTCCGGAGCCTTCATCTGAGCCTTACACATGAGAAGCTCAGAGCAAAAAAGTCCTTGTTGAGTAAAACAAATGAGTAAATTGAACGAATGAATGAGTCAGTGAAGGAATGAAAGCCTGTCTCCCTGTCTCAGGGGCAGAACAAAAAGAGGAGCACAGTCAGACTTGGGAACTTGGGCAGAGAGCAGAGATAAAGAGGGCTTTCCGTGGTGGAGTCTCGGAAGACACACTGCAGGTGAACCCAGGAGAGAGAGCTCGATCTGGAATGTGAGTTAGTGCCGTCCATCGGGCTACAAGAGCGCCATTGCCAGACCCGACTGGGACACAGTCTGTTGAAAGGTGACGTAGGCAGGTGGTCTGACTGTCTCATTGTCTAGGGCTCCAGCTCCTTCCAGCTGCTTGGTGGGTGCCAAGCCTTCCCTCCTGGGTGAGCCTCACTGTTCCTCGCTCACACCAACCCCTCCTTCCAGTACCATCCTTCAGCTCAGGCCAAAGGGGCATCTGCCGAGGGCTCTCCACCTAAGAGAGCTCCACAAAAATACAAAATTAAAAAACAAAAACAAAACCAAAAAAACAAGAAATAAAGAACGTTGTCATTACTGTCATTCAAGATCCAGCAAAACCCATAGTTCTAAACATCCATTCGCTGACAATCTTTGTTCAGGCTCCAGGGGAAAATTTTCCCCACATCTCTTGCACCCTATCTTCCAAACAAAAGGGGACCACAGAGGAATATTTGAAGGCTTATTGGTTGTGATGTGGCTGGTGTCATAGCCATTTTGGCAGGAAGGAGGATTTGAGCAGAGGTGTGTAGGTAAGAGAAAAGACAAATTAATTTGTCAAATCTTTCAGTGTGAATGCAACAAATTTTTGCATAATGAGCTCTCATTTCCCAGGAGTGCCAAGTGCTCTAATCCAGAGATCTAGAAGTACTTAAGGATTGCCACAGTATCCTTGACAGTTACACACGATGGAGAAGGAAACGCTTTACAATAATGGGCAATTTATATTTTAAAGCTGTTTTAAAGTAGTTTTCGTGTAATGTGCATGAAGCACTGATCTTCACATGACTCTGTGGGCTGAGATATTGCTTTAAGTTACAGTGAAAATGATATGTCACAGTGAATTGTATATTGAAATTAAAATATTTTTGCCATAGGGGATTTATCCCTGTGATCTGTACAACATTTAAATATGGTACGTCTGAGTCACTATTAGTTTCTGAATCCAAGTGTTGCTCTGAAACTGGCAAGGTCAGTAGCAGAAGGTCAGAAGCAGAGTTTGTACATGCGTGACCCTGGGAGCAAGTGCCTCCTTAAATTTTGCACCTACGAGTCTTATTTGTCTCATCCCAGTCCTGGCTCTGCTGAAAAGGGCTAGCTAGTGAGTATTTCCTGTTTTGCAGTCCATTCAGTCCAATCCCAAGTATTCACCTCTGCCAGCGTAGCATGAAAGCACCCCACACAGTGTGTAAATGGGGTATGGCTGTGTTCCCACAAAATCTTATTCACAAAAGCATGCAACTGGCCTACCTTGGCCCATGAATTAATAGTTTTCTGATTCCTGGTTTAAACAACAGAACTTTACTTTTTCATGCCACTTTGGGTCATTGGTTTCTTCCCCACATTTCTTTCCGAGACCCAGGTGGATGGAGCTGTGATCACCTTGAATAATTGGTTGCTGCCCTGCTAGAGGAAAGGAAAGGGCTTTTTACTTGTCTTAGCAATTTGGGTGCTTAGGGCCAGAAGGGACACACACATTATTTCAGCTCACAATTCATTGGCCAGACCTAGTTCTGGATCCCCACCCTCGATACCCCAAAGATGCCATAGGAGATATGAGAAAGGTTCAAATTGGTATTGCAAGAGTACAGAAGTAGGGGAGAGAAAATCTAATTAGTGAGTTTAGGGAAGGATTCAGAGAAGTTATATTTGTTCTGGGCTCCCAAGCTTAAGGGTGTTTCATAAATCTACCTTGAAATTAATATAGACAATAGAACATGTTTGGTGTATGTGTTTCAATTAGAGTTAATATAGTGTTCTCTCTTACATGTATTTATATATGTGTGTATATGTATCCCCATATTTTATTTACAAACTATAAATGTCTCTATATCTTAAGGGTTTTTTTGTAGGCAATATGTATGTAGTTGGGTGCTGCATTTTTATTCATTCTGAAAATTTGTCTTTTAACTATGTTTCAACATTAAAAGTTATTATTGACATAGATGATAAATCATCTTGTTAGTTTTTTCCTATTTGTTCCATCTGATTTTTGTTGCCTTTTTCTGTCTGCTTTTAATTAATCTATTTTTATTTATAATTCTCCTATCTTTGATATGATATTAGCCCATTACTGACACCTGTTTCAAAAATTTTTAGCAATTTCCCCAGGGTATATAGCATATATCTTTAATTATCTACAGCCTGTCTTTAAATGATATTATACCACCTCACATGTAGTGTAATAACCTTAAATTATTTTACTTCCAATTGTCCATTTTCCTAATTTTTATTGCTCTGGTCATGTATTTCATTTCTGTACATTCTATATAAAATACATCATATGCCCCAGTACATTGCTATTATTTTTTGCCATAATAATCTTTTAAAGTGAATAAAAATATGAAAAATATTTACCTACTTTTGAAATATTTACAATAATTTTAATATTTTTCAGTAGACTCCTGTCTCTATAGAGCATTCTCCACGTAATAAATTCTCTAAAATCTTATTTGTGAAAATATCTTTAAAAACTTTTTTAAAAAACTTCAGTGAATTTTGTAAAGATATTTTCACTGACCTAGGAATTCTGTCAGCAGTGGTGTAACGGTGTTACACCGTGGTCTTATAGCTTGCATACATTTTGACAAGAATTCTACTCTATTCTAATTTTCACATTTATTTATTTTGTGCTTGAAATTCTCCTGGCTGCCTTTAAAGGTATCTTTTTATCTTTTATCTTTGGTTTTTAGTAGGTAGAATATGAAGCATTTTAAGTTTCTGTTTTTTGTTTGACTTGATATTTATCTGAATTGTGGTTCCCTGGGATTCTAGAAAATGTTTAACTATGATTCCTTCAAATATTTATTCACTTTCTTTCTCTCCTCTTGGAATTCCAATTATGCACGTGTTTGGTGTTGCCCTTCCCCACTTAGCTACTGGACTCTGCTTTCCTCCCATACTCTATTTTCTCTTTCTTTTTCCTCAAAGAAGGTCTCTCTATGCGCCTGACCTTCCTCTGGCAGTAGCCTGCTCTTTGTTGTTACTTTGAACTTGTTAGCCTGGCGGTTGAAGCCAGGCATCTTCTTGGTTATCTTGGTTCAGCCTCCACCTCAATTAGACCCTGTGTCTGGGTCTTAGGAGTGAGCCTTTCTCCGTGATCCTACCTCTCCCCAAGAAGTAAGGGATCTGAACTCAGGATGGCTTCTTACCTGCGTCCTACTCTTTACCTGCATCTGTAAGCGGTCTTCAACTATCTTGGGGCCAAAGTGTTTGGTTCTCTTCCTCCAGCAGCTTAAAGCTTTTGTTTCTGAAGGGAAAAGGGTGCAAGCAGGGTTTTCTTTGACTTTACTAGAGCAATGGTTCTTCCTTTCCCTGAGGCTCCCACTGAGGCTAAGGTGTTCCTACTTTGCTTCCAGTCTTTTTCATGAGCCCCCAGTGGAGATCTGTAGAATAGAGCCTGAGAGTGAGTGACAACTCACATTGTGTTTGTGGCTTCCCAAACCCAGCATTTCTAAACCTTCACACTATTCCACATTCAGCATCTAACAGTTCATTAAAAATGTCATTAAAAAAAAACAGTTTCTTTGTATCCACTTATATGCTGGCCCCATCTTCCTCTTAGGCTCTGCCACAGATAAACCACTGTCTGTCTTTTGTAGTATTCAGGCTAATTGGCTACCCTGCAATGCAAGCTCTTTGATGGACTCAAGGAAATTTTTGACCTTACAGATTAAGTTGCTCTTTCTTTTTGATACAGTAGGAATAATGTTTTTCCTAACTCTCTAGATCCTAGTCAGAAATCTCTGTTTTGGAATGGCCTCTACTCTCTTTGGAGATTGTTTTCTGCTTTAAACACCTTGGGCAATATTGGTTGAGAATGAGACCACTTTCTACAGGTTCACAATAATAACTAGTTTATAACAAGAAAGTGAGCTGTAATTATGCTGTGAATTTATATGAGGTTACTTTGTCAAATGATTTCTAAGCATCTTCGATTGAGTGCTGTTATGTGGTTAAAACAAAAAACCTCTTTCTTAGATGTCTGAAGACTTAGGCATGATCCTGTCTCTGCCATTTTTTGGCTTAGTGACTGTTGAGAGCATCACTGGTCCTCTTTGGTTCTCAGCTTCCTCTCTGTAAGATGAAGATGCCGAGCTAGTGATTTCTACTCGAAGGCCAGTGATGCTGTATTAATCTCCTTTATCCACGTAATTGTAGAACAGGTATTATTGTCCTCACTTAGCAAAGAAACAATTCAAGAAGCAGCCAATGTCAATGTGCTTTGGCGCTGGGTTGTAAGGACAGCAGAGTACTGAATGGTGGAGCTTCCACTGGTTCTTGAAAGAGAGTGGAGCTAGACCAAAACAAGGAGTAAGTGCTATGTTTTCAGCTTACAGAATTCTAATCCAGAATTGCATTGTCTCTGTCTCTTGCTGAAAGCCCAATTTAACGACTCTTAAATACGCTGTGTAAGTCACATGCTATTGAGTATATAACTCAAGGTATTTTAGTAATCATTGTGTATGTGTGCATTAGAAGATGGAGAGGGAGAGAGGCAGAACCCCAGATAGACACACACACACATACACAGGTACTGGCTATTCAGGAGCTGTGGATTAGGGTACGTCCAAGTGCCTAAAGATTTGGAATGAGATCTGAGGTCTCTCAGCTTAAACACCAGTGTCCTTTACTGGGTCACACTCCTTCTGTAGGAGTTGCTGCTCCCATTGTGGAGTGGTTTTAAAGAATCAGTGCCTTCTGACTCAAGAACTTTTTCAAGGTTAGAGTTCATGTCCTCTAAAGCTGTCTTTATTGCAGGGCAGGAAATTTAGCATGAAAGCAACTCTCCTGTTTAGAATCATATTTCTTAGACTACAGACCTCTTTTATTTTCTAATCCACTGGTTCTGAATAAGAGAGGTCATCTCACTAGCCACATGGAAAATACAAGAAAGGATTTTTGACCAATGTTAGAACGTTAGTCCCATTTTGAAACTCCTATAATACATACACATTACCCAAGTTGTTTAATTTGATAAATTAGTATAAATTGACTTAAGGTATAAATACATTTTTCATACTCCTACCTTTTGCATCCTCAGCAAATAAATGTTAGGAGCATACGAACTCAGTAAATATGTTTTAAAGCTTATTTTTCTTGAGATTTGTAACCTTCTTGAAGATAGGAACAATATTTTTACTTCATTTTAAAGTAAATATCTATGGACCAATGACTGTCCCAAGTACTTTTCTAGACACTGGGGAGCTGAATGAAATATACAGATTCCCTGTCCTCAAGGAGCTAAAGACAAGTGATAAACAAAAGCATTCAAATGGTGATATATTCTTTGAAGAAAAATAAAACAGGGCAAGGGTTCTAGACAGTGAGTGAAGAGGGGTGTGTCTTAAATAAGAAAGGCTTCTCTGGACAAGTAACATTTGAACAGAGAACTGATGAACACAAAGGAGCAAGCCATGAAGATCTCTGCAGGTTAGTTTCCATGGTGCTGTTGTTCAGTTGCACATATAATATACAACAAAATATCGCATTGTGTTGAATTCATGAATATTAATGAGTTTGGGAAGTTTGAGGTGATTGTGCTCTTTCTGTTTGCTCTTAATTTGGGATTGGAGATCATGTGTGATAACAAAGAAACTCAAATTTCCTTTTTCCCGGAAACCAGAGACAATGAACGTAGAGAATTTGCTTCTTAGGCGGCTGATCTTCTTACTCCAACTCCCAGTGAGCAAGTCTTTTCTTTCAGAAGGATGAGATTACCAAGGAGGTGGAAATATAGCTCCTGATACATTGAATTCAAACGGAAAAAGTAGTCAAATGAAAGAAAAGGGCACAGTCCCAGACAGCACATGAGGCGGGTAGTGTCAAGTGGAAAGTAAAGTCAACAAAGACTCGCTTTAAAGACGCCCAACAGAAAAAACAGAAACAGAAACAGCAACAGCGGCCTCAAAGTTGTGACAGCTGATGTCATGAAAACCAGGATTCAAAGTTAGGGGAGTTATAGTCTAAAGCAGTTAAGGAGAACCAATCAGTGGGAAGGGGGTAATAAAATCAACGGCATGGCCAGACCTGGCTCTCTGTGGCCCATGGACTGACAATTGCTGTGCTGGTTTCTGGAGTGAGGAGGGAAATTTTTCAATTGAAGTCTAGTAGATTTACAATGTTGTGTTAGTTTCTAGTGTACAGCAAAGTGATTCTTTCATATGTGTATATATATATATGCATATATATTCTTTTTCATATTCCTTTCCATTATGGGTTATTACAAGATATAGAATATAGTTCCCTGTGCTACACAGTAGGACCTTGTTGTTTATCTGTTTTATGTATAGTACTTAGTATCTGCTAATCCCAAATTCCTAATTTATCTCTCCCCTGACCTTCCCCCTTTGGTAAACATAAGTTTGTTTTCTGTCTGTGAGTCTGTGTCTGTTTTGTAAATAAATTCATTTGTACCATATTTTAGATTCCACACGTAAGTGATACCATATGATACTTGTCTTTCTTTCTCTGACTTACTTCATTTAGTATGATAATTCCTAGATCCATCTATGTTGCTGCAAATGGCATTATTTCATTCTTTTTATGGCTGAGTAGTATTCCATTGTATGCATTGTGAGTATACACACACACACACACACACACACACACACACATCTTTCATATCTTCTTTATCCATTCCTCTATGCATAGACATTTAGGTTGCTTCCATGTCTTGGCTATTGTAAATAATGCTTGCTATGAACACTGGGGTGCAGGTATCTTTTCTAATTCATGTTTCCTCCAGATATATGCCCAGGAGTGGAATTGATGGATCATATGGTAACGATTTTTATTTTTTTAAGGAACCCCAATCCTGTTGTCCATAGTGGCTGCACTAATTTACTTTCCCACCAATGTGTAGGAGGGCTCCCTTTTCTCAACACCCTCTCCAGTGCTTATTGCTTGTGGACTTTTTAATTATGGCTATTCTGACCAGGGTGAGGTGATACCTCATTATAGTTTTGTTTTGCATTTCTCTGATAATTAGTGATGTTGAGCATCTTTTAAATGTCTATTTAGATCTGCTCATTTTTTTATTGGGTGTTGTTGTTGTTGTTGTTAAGCTATTTATACATTTTGGAAATTAAACCCTTACTGGTAGCATCGTTGGCAAATATTTTCTCCCCGTCTGTAGGTTGTCTTTTCATTTTGTTTATAGTTTTCTTTGCTGTGCAAAAGCTTATAAGTTTGATTAGGTCCTGTTTGTTTATTTTTGCTTTTATTTCTATTGCCTTGGGAGACTGACCTAAGAAAACATTGCTATGATTTATGTCAGAGAATGTCTTGCCTCTGTTCTCCCCTAGGAGACGTATGGTGCACTGTTAAAGTCTCTAAGGCACTTTGAGTTTATTTTTGCACATGATGTGAAGAAGCGTTCTAGCTTCATTGACTTACATGCAGCTGCCCCGCTTTCCCAGCGCCACGTGCTAAAAGGCTGCCTTTTCTCCATTATACATTCGTGCTTCCTTTGTGGAAGATCAACTGACCACAGGTGTGTGGGTTTATTTCTGGGCTCTCTATTCTGTTCCATTGATCTATATGACTGTTTCTGTACCAATACCATGCTGTTTTGATTACGGTAGTTTTGTAGTATTGTCTGAAGTGTGGGAGGGTTGTATCTCCAGCTTTTTTCTTTTTCCTCATGATTGCTTTGGCAATTCTGAGTCTTTTGTGGGATACATGAATATACAAGCTCTTTTAGTTACGAATGTTTTATTTATGGTCATATTATATTAATTGTCATTTCCGTGAAGGAAATAGAGAGTAGCTTAATGGTTAAGAGCACTGACTTGGGAGTCAGACTGCTTGGGTTAGAAGCCTGGCTCTGCCGCATCTAGTTATGTGACCTTGGCTTAAGTTTCTCCATCTCTCTATGCCTCCATTTTCCCATCCGTAAAATAGGATCATAATAGCACACGTCTCCTAAGGTTATAATGAAGATGAAATTAATTAAAATACCTAACACATTTAGGTAATACTGGTATTATTTGTATTAATCCCTTTTGGTTATGTTCCTATTTAGGAAGCTTAGCACAATATTGGTTAGCAGAATACCTGAGTGTGCTTGGATCTTGTTATCCTTGTTCACTACTTTGACATCTGGGCTGAGAATGACAACTTGCCTGAATCTACCTGCACATAGTGACTGGATACAAAAGGGGCCTGAGTATAAGCATTTTTTATTTTAAAGAGGGATGACAACAATTGCACAAATAGAATTTCACCATTAACCACTAAAACAGATCAGTAGTCTCAGGCTACCTAAAGCTTGGAATAATAACGGTGTTACTAAAAATACAATGTAAGCTCTATCAGAAGAAATACTGTGTCTGTCTTGACTGTTGTAACTCAGCATGAGGTTCATTGCAGAACTCAGTAAAGACTGGTTAAAAGAATGAATATAGGTGTATTTTCACCAGTACACCGAAATTTAGAAACCTTAGAGTCACCTTTAACAGAAGCTATTTGTGGCTCCACTGATGTCAGAATGACCTTCAGATCCAGATCTCAAAACATAAGACAAAATCAGTCACATTTAGAACTCGAAATGATCTCAAAACATAAGACAAAATCAGTCACATTTAGAATTCGAAATGCTATCACCCCAAAGTGCCAGAGGGCCATCACCTGGCTTTGGTCATTCACCTTATTTATCACACTTGGATTATTACAATTGAATGAACCTTTTATTAAAAGTAGATTGCTCTTCAAATAGAAGAACTGGTCCACAGATGGGTTATTTAATATTTTTTGGGCAGTGAAAAGTCTCTTCTAAACTAGGACTCAGATAGCTGTAATTTAAACACTAGGAACATGGGAATGAGGGTGCAGACTTCCAAAGGAGCCAATGGAAATGTGAGGACACTCCTTTGGATCTGCAATTTCTAGAATGTTTATTAGGAAGTCTGTCATGTTATTACACCTTACACTGCATCTTTGAAAGATTTTCAGTCTAAAATAGAACCAGAGGGTATAAAATGGAAAATTTCATGCATGTGCCCTCCTTCAGGAGAACAAAACTTAAGGACTGAAAGACTGACTTACAGAAAACTGATGATACTGGAATTTTCTTAGATAATAGGGAGTTGGTCAGGGGTTATCTCATTTCAACCTTGGGAAATTCTGCTATGCTTTCCAGAGGCAGGCACAAAAAAATGACCCAGGTCTGATTGGTCCCACAAAAGAAGCTGAATTGAATTTAGTTTGTATGGCTGGACTGGTTTACTCTGCTCCGGGAATTTCCAAAGCTGGTGACTGTTTGTTTTGTATTTAACAGACTCTAACTCTCCAATCTACATGCTCTGCCCATAAACACAGCCTCCTCCAACCCTCAATGGACCTGCTTGTAGCTTGTTACAGTTTGCATATCCCCAAATTTTAATTCCTCTGCTATTCCCAGGTGAACTCATCTTTTTTGACAATTTAGAGCATGCATCATTTTACCTTTTTATTTAGGTCAATACTCTCTGAAAAGAGCAAATGAAAAAAGGTGTGAATTTGGAGTGAATGAGTGAATCACTGCAAAGCTCTGAGAAATTCTGGGCCTCTTAAGGGAATATTTGTGAATATTGGTGAATTAAACTTTTTTTCAGTGGATATATTACCCAGCTGGAATTATCTTTTAAGTTCCATCCTATGTATTATGTGAGAATGAGGAATTTTACTTCCAATTGAGTTTCCTGTTTCATGATTTAAATGATTTATGAATGAACATTCTATGTTCAGTCATATTGGCCCTTGGCAGACTGATGGTCTGATCCATTCTCAGGAATTAGATGATCAATTCAATTTTGTAGATCTGATGACCAGATTGATTAGACAGTAAATGATCAGGCCAAGTAGAAATTACCATTTGGCATCAACTAATAAGACAACGTAATTGACCTGAAAATGTTTCATATAGTATTCAGTATAGAAGCTAGCACAAGTTATTCTTTAGGGCAGCGGTCCTTAAACTCTGAGTGCGTCAGGCCGTCTGGATGTCTGACTCGGTGTGACTCTGTAGGTCTGGGTGGTGCTGGAGAATTTGCTTTTCTAACAAGTTCTCAGGTGCTGCTGCTGCTGGTTCAGAGATTACACTTTGAGGACCGCGGCTGCTAAAAAACAAACAAACAAAACTCAACTAAAACATAACTCAAAAACAGATCAAACAGATATAGATTACAACCATATTTTTCAAGCAGGAGAGACTTGAACTGGGATTGCATTTAGATATAGGCTGAGGGGTATGAAATATGTAATAGTCACACTGCAAATCTTTTTTTTTTTTAATAAAGTATAGTTCGTTTACAATGTTGTGTTAATTTCTGGTGTACAGCAAAGTGATTCAGTTTTACATATATATTCCTTTTTTATCATAGGCTATTACATGATATTGAATATAGTTCCCTGTTCTGTACAGTATAAACTTGTTGTTGATCTATTTTATAGACAGTAGTTAATACCCACAAATCCTGTCAGTTTATCTGTCAGTTTAAACTCTCAGTTTATCCCTCCATCAACCCCCTTTCCCCCTCAGTAACCACAAGATTATTTTCTATGTCTGTGAGTCTATTTCTGTTTTGTAAGTAAGTTCATTTGTGTCTTTTTTTTTTTTTTTAGATTCCACATATAAGTGATATATGCTATTTTTCTTTCTCTTTCTGGCTTACTTCACTTAATATGACAATCTCCAGGTCCATCTATTTTGCTGCAAATGGCATTATTTTGTTCTTTTTTATGGCTGAGTAGGATTCCATTGTATACATATATATATACCACAACTTCTTTATCCAGTCATCTGTCATTGGACATTTAGTTTGCTTCCATATCTTGGCTATTGCAAATAGTGCTTCTGTGAACATTGTGGTGCATGTATCTTTTCAAACTGGAGTTTTCCCTAGATATATGCCCAGGAATGGGATTGCTGGATCATATTTTAAGTCTGTTTTTAGTTTTAAAAATAATCTCCATACTGTTCTCCATAGTGGCTGCACCAAACTACATTCCCACCAACAATGTAGGAGAGTTCCCTTTTCTCTACACCCTCTCCAGCATTTATTATTTGTGGACTTTTGAATTATGGCCACTCTGACTGGTGTGAAGTGATACCTTGTTGTAGGTTTAATTTGCATTTCTCTATTAATTAGCAGTATTGAGTATTTTTTCATGTGCCTATTGGCCATTTGTATGTCTTCATTGGGGAATTGCTTGTTTAGGTCTTCTGCCTACTTTTTGATTGAGCTGGTTTTTTTGTTTTGTTTTGTTATTGAGTTATATGAGCTGTTTGTATATTCTGGAAATTCAGCCCTTGTCAAACCACAAATCTTAAATATCAGGTAGCAAAATCTTTCAGCAATCATACCTCCAAACTCTTTTTCCATAACCAGAAATGCCCGTTGATTGAACAGAGTACATTTCAAATGATGCCTTTTGGACATTGCAAGTTATTAGTAAAGAGAGTTCACTTTTAATAACATAAATGAGCAATAGTAAGTTTAAGCAATGACATCATGCTTAAATCATGATAATTTGCCTGTGCACACAGCACCCTGATGTGCCATGAGAAGATTTAAAAGGCTTATAAGCTGGTCCTCGTTGTCTACAAATCCACAAATGAATGAAAGGAACATGTTCCCAACATACGGAACAAACAGCAACACCAAGAAGCAGTGCATTATTGGGGCCGTACTGGGTGGCACTGGGAGCATCTATTTCACAGGATACAGAGGGAAGCAGATACTGGGGACTCAAGTAGCCGGGCTTCATGGAGGAGCTGGCGTTGGCTTTCGCTTAGCGCCATGCTCCAGTGATACCAAATAAAACCCAGTGCTGAGGAGATCCTGCTGGTGCAACTTCTGCTGCCCCACATTTCTTCGGAGGAATAGTCCCAGAGACACGAAGCGGGTTAATTAAGATGCCAACCGCTGCCACAATTTCTGAGCAGATCAACAGGATTTTGGTGTAACTGACTGGGGTTTGTTCCTGCCTGCAAAAGCTGTGTTGATACAACTGGGGCAAAAAGAATCCAAAAAGACTGTCAGAAGTTAATTAGATCAATTTGCCAAGGCCTTGTCATCTGGGCCCATGACCAGGGAATGGGATAAACCCCATGAATATAAATCTGTACACATACGTAAAAGATGGTGGTTATGACTATGAATAATCATCCATTTTCACATTATTAAAGCGTTGAATAAATGAATTATTAGCTGCAAATGGAACACAGGTCAGGAATGTTAGGATGGAAGGGAGAGGTGGGAAATGTTTATCCCAGTGTTAGCAGTTCCCTAGCCACAGCTCGGTCATCACCTGTGATGTTTAAAAAACAGTCCAGATTCCAGGCTCTCCTCCCTAGAGCCTGATTCAGAGTTTATGGAGTGTGTCTTAGAAATCTGTCCCTTTCAACCAGTTCACCTAATGATTTGGCTTCGCAGTTGTATTTGGAGAATATTGGTCAAACCACACGCGTAAGATGTGTAGACAACCCTAGGCAATGCACTGAAAGTACTGAAAAGACTTGAAGGCTAGCCTTTGTCTAGAAGCCTGCAGTCTGGGGAAGGGAACACGCCCAAGTATAGGGAGTGATCAGCAACACTCTGAAGCAGTACATGGCTGGGGCCATCCTGGGTGCTACTGAGTCTGTGTCGGAGTGGGGACAGAGGAAGGTGCACTGTCCCAGGAACAGATTGTTGAGTAGAAGGTGACCAACTCACTCACTAGACACCACAGTCAAAGCATAGTGGACTGGGGATCTTAAGCCTTTTCTGCAGCAGGGCACAGTGGGACAGTCACTAGGCTTAGTCTTCTGGATAGCATGTTTTTTATACTCAAGAGTGCCTAGGGGAGTGTCTGACGCAGAGAGGGAGCTCGACACAGATGTCAGGGATAATGAGCAGAGCCAGCCTCGCTGGTCATCAGGCGTTGCTGGGAGACCCAGTGACATCGGCTCATGAACGTGATTTGCACAGTTCCACTGCTTTTCACAACACGGATGGAATTGTCACTGATACTATCATTATTTACATTTTATTTTTAGCTAATTAGTTCTCTCTGGCCACCACAAATAGCACACTCAGTTGGTTTCTTTTCATCAGGCTGTAAGCTGATAAAAGAAAAACTAATACACTGTTAACAGTTTAATATAAAGTTCCACATCTTGTGTGACCAGGCAGCGAGTGGTTCCCCAGAGAAATGCAGTGAAGCAAACACCTTTTGCCAGCACCTTAGCCACTGCTGTGGACCCACAGCCAAAGAGATGCGAACACATTGTCAGGAGACCACTCCGTCCTCTCTGCTCACACCTCTGTATGGCCGCTGCCCCATCATATACTCGTAATGAAGTTACAGCTGCGATCTGTGCCTCCATTCATGTAATCTGGGGCTGGGTATTGGAGGCGTACTCTGAAGTCTGTGGGTGGGAGGCACCCTGAGGGCACAGCACATCTATTACCCTGGAGAACGGGGAACAAGAAAACAAATGATTATGGCAAAATGCTAATGCCTCAAATGAGCTCAAAATGATGTTGACTTGGAGCTTTCCGGTTCTCTTTGTGGTGAGGCCGGGCCTATTTTAGCTTGATATACAAATGTGCCTTTGAGAATTCTTGCAGGGGTGTTTGTCTCTCAGTGATAGAGAGAGCTCATTAGCATATGGAGCCTTCTCCAGTGACAATTACCTGAGGATGCATGTGGACCGCCGTTGCACAGATAGTGCGATGTAATTGTACTTACGGGGGCATTTTGACAAACAAGGCAAACCCATTATTTTTATCCATCTACAATAGCAAATTAATTGAACAATTAGTAGTAATAGCTTGAGTGTACATAACAAGGCATCTTGCATCCCAGAATACTACACTGACAAAATAGGACTGCTCCTGCCAGTGAGGAAGGGAGCAACCCTCCTCACTATTTCCAGGCAATAGAAAGAGAATGGCAGAACCAGGTGAAAAGGAAGAATTCACCAAAGGAGGCTGAGCTGCAAGCTGTAACTGGCCCCATAGGTGGCTGTGAGATTGCTACCAGGAAAGTAAACCTCAAGTCCTGTGTGTGCTGATCACAGAAAGAGACTGACAGTGCTAGTGAGATTAGACATAACTTTAAATATAGAAAAATAATTGAGTTGCAACTACTATCAGAGGCAATTTCTGTGCCTCTGTATTTTCTAAATGGAATATTTTTGGGTGTGGGGGGGCTGGAGAGGAAGGAGGAGAGAGTGAGGGGCAAAGAGAGAGAGGGGGCTTCGTTTTCATATATTTCAAGCATCTCCCTTCTCACAAGGATGCCTAATCAGATGTTTTGATTGCAAGTCACCATATGATTGCCAGCAGACCCGTGCTGTGATCGGAAAAGCTCTTCAGGCCCCCGAGTCCTGCCGCGGGCCCTGCGTCGTGCCTGCTTCCACCCTGCTGGGAGCACATAAACAGAGCTGTTAAGCACATTAGCACACGTCCCCATTCTGGACAGACACTCCTGAGCACTACTGTTGAAATACATAACTCGTAGCGCTCTGGACTTTGATAAGTCTAGAAAAGATACTTTTCCAATGATTGAATAACATTGTAATGTCTTTTTTTTTAACCTATAGATTGATTCATATGAAATACCCCAGTTTTATAGACAGTTGGCTATTTTCCTGCAAAATCGGGAGTAAATAAGTATCACTGTCAACACCCTCTTGATAGCACAGGAATAAATTCCTATTTATTATGCTGTGCCAGAGAGTTGGGGGAAGCGGAGCTAGAGTTTTGAGGATCCTTATTTTAAGCTGACTCTTTGATAGACTCTTTTCTAGAGGAGCCCTAGGAAATAATGACTATCCTCAATTTAAGGCATAAATGAAGGCACTTTCTTTGTGTTCTGTGACTTCCTTATTCTGTCTAAATGCTATCTAACTCTTGTTGATGTCACATTTCCCAAACTCTCCATTTGGCTTTAGGAAATGTGAGGGGAAAAAAATGATAAAATTAAAATGACCCTAATTCTCCCTCCCAGATTGTTCCGTCTTTAGTATATTCCCTCAAGTATATTCCCTCATTTATAAAACGCACACATACACCACTTTTCTACACAAAATTGAAATTACATTGGATTGCAATTTTTTATGCCCCCAATTTTATTATGGACGTTTCCCCTTTCTACCTGATAAATCAAAAACATACATTTTAACGTCTTCACCATTTCCTAGCATCTAACTGTTGAGATTTTTATTTAACCATTAACCAATGGTTGAATATTTAAGGTGTTTCTAAATTCAGGAGTATTATAAATAATGTTGCAATAAATATCCTTTTACATAAACATTACATATCCTTTTACATAATCAGAGGTTATGTAAATAATGTAGCAATAATTGTCCTTTCCTCATTAAAAAAATGCTGATTATTTCCTTATGATAAACACTTAAAAATAGAACTACTTACCCAAGTACATGAATCACGTTAAACTTCTGGATTCATATCATCGCAAACTTGCTTTCTATGAAGGTTAAATGAATAGTGATCTATTGGAGGACACAGTTGAATGGTGCAGAGAATACAGGATACAAAGGAAGGTGCAGGTCGGGGTGGGCTGGAGTGGGCAGAAAAGCCCTGTGCCTGAGCTTTGGCCCTCATGTCTCTGGGGAACATCTACTGTACCACTTACCAGCAATGCGCAGTGGAACCAATAAATGAGGAAGAAGTACATTTCCCTACAATTCCTGCTGCTTCACATTTCTTGCGAGGAATGCTTCCTATGAACTGAAGCAGGTTAATTAAGACGCTAAGAAGCCTGGCACAGTCTCTTGGCAGATCAGCATCACTCAAGATGTTGGTGTAACAACACGGGCACCTGCAAAGGCGGTGGCGATGCCACTGGCGCTAAGTCGAGCAGGACAGAAGGGGAAAAGATAGGGACTGGTGCCATTTGCTGCAGCCTCGACCCCTGGTGCAACCTAAAGGCTATATGAGCATGATGGTTATCAACATAACCCTTCATCACTTTATCATAGCTTCAAATTAAAAAAAAAAATCTATTAGCTGCAAATAGGATACAAGTTAGAAAATTTATAATGGAGAATAAAAGATGGTTCCCAGACAATGGTCTGTACACCAAAGCTTCAGAATTACCTCCGGAGCTTTTTAAAACTCTTGCATCCCAGGCCTATTCAAAGAGATTTTGACACTTTTGATACAGAGTAGGGCCTGGAAAATCGTGCAGCTTTAACCCGCTCTCCAGGGCATTTATTTAGATGCAGAACCAGGTTTGAAATGAGGAGATCTTGGTCTGGAAGGAGTACAACAGGCACCTTGACTATCTTACTTCACTCTACTGATCCTGGACTAGATATTTTGTGCATGTGTGTGTGTTTGTAGGGCAAATAAAGCCATCTTGACATAGTTGAAATTTGCATTTCTCTTGGTCTTAGAGAGAAGAAATCTTTTTATATAAATTTGGGGTGTATTTTTAAGTTGCCACCTCACATTTTATCTTTTTTTTTCTACCAGGATATTTTAACTTTTTATTGGTTTTTAAGAGCTCTTGAAATATTCAGATTTGTTTTCCTTTTCCTAAGGATTTGGAAATTGCAAAAATAAAATGATCTCTGAGGGCTCAGTTTATGAATTAACACATAATGGAGTGGAGCAGAAATGTGAAGAGAAAAATGGCTTCTTGATTGTCAAGAATTGAATTACTGAATTTATTACTGTGTCTTAAAAAGATCATGGCAAGAAAACCTACAGAAGTGAACAAAAATGTGGATTCAAGTGTCAAATGTTAGGCAGGGAAGCCGGCATTGTAGTCTTAAGAGAAGACAGTCCTGTGAACACATTATTTTAGGTCAATGTTATTAAACATTCAAATCATGCCGCTAACTATTATTGATTAAACTTCATTCTCCCCAAGAAACTCCTTCATTTGCTCCCTCTCTGCCTACAGGGAGAACTGTGCTAGGCAGAGGGCTTGGTAGTTTGATGTCTCAGCAGTTTTGATTCTCATTACGAATTAATAAACTAGCATCTTGATTATACTTTGCATACTGGGCAAGAGTGTGTTGGGTGGCATTTAAAATGGACTAGTTCCTTCTGCAGTTATATTTCTTATTAAGGAAAAAAAAAATTGCCCTTCTGAATTTATACATCAGTCTCATGATCTTGGTAAATATGAGTCCAGCCCTGCTAGACTGATTAACTCATGGTCACTGAAAATCACTCTGAACGTAGGAAGAACGGACAGACTTAGGACTTGCGTTGTCATCCGGGAATTCTTTTTGGGAAAAGCTCCCTGCAGCTGCTTATACTAAATGAGCCTTTCTGAGTATCAGAAAAGATTTGCCCTAGAAATTCAGAAAGAATTTTTACAGTTTTCGTTTTGTTCATAGTATTGAAGGATACTCACAGATGTCAAATGTGAATTATAATGATGTATTCATAAGTATATGAACGTGCACATATTACATGTTTACCTTGGTAGTCTGTGAATGGCCCCATTAACACTTCATAATGCCAAGAGACCTCTGGTGTGCGCATTTTTAAAGAGTCTTCCCACTGACTCTGATCTTCTCTAGGCAAGAAGGAAAGTGACAATGTAAACCTGTGAGGCGGGAAGCCCCATAAAAAGACTGGCAGGCACCCCAAGCAGGGCCACTACTCTCGTGCGGGCACCATCCGGTTCCCTGGCCCAGAGGCTCTATCTCACTTTTTGCCTCTGAAACGTCTTACTCACCCCTAAAATTCTATTGGTTCCCTGAGCTCACTTCTGATTGGTTATTTCCATCACTCCTGATTGGTTATTACTCTCACTTCTGATTGGTCCACTTCCTTAACTTCTGATTGGTCCATTTGTAGTACTTCATTTGCATGGAGTTCACTCCTGATTGGTCTATTTCTACAAAGCTTGTTCCTGGTTGGTCAACTTCTGTTGTACTTTATTTGCATATGATGTTGCAAAGTGTAAAACTGGCAGCCTATAAAGCCCTGTGTAAACTTACCGCTGGGGTCCAGAGCTTGGAGTGTTAATTCTTCTGGGCCAGCTGGTGTAATAAACCTGAGTTCTCCAATTCTCTGAGTGCTGCTTGGTCTCTTGCTGGGATCCAGGTTGCTGTCACAACTGAGCTATAACGCTGAGCTGTAACACACTTTTCTGCAACACTTGCACCCAGAGGCTGGCCCCTGCTTCTACATGAACTTTGCACCTGCTCCATAATACTGTGGTACTCAATTTCTGTGAGTTTAGTGGCTCTGGTAGATTCAAGAATACAAGACTTGGCATGATGTGTGCAGGAAACTATAAGCACTTCGGTGCTGTTACAAATTCAATGTGAGGCACCTTAGCAGTGGGAGAAGAAGCCAGGGGGGTCAGCAGCAGCTGGAAGAGAAAGGCATTATGAAACACGTTAAGACACTGAGGGTGTATGCTGTAGGCAATTGGGACCATTGAAGGACCTTGGAGCAGAGAAATGGCAAAATGAGACTGGCATTTTTCAGCTCAGTGCAGCAGAACTGGAGGGAAGAAGAGAGGTCAGTCAAGAGAAATGCAGTGGGGAGGAATACAGAAGCTGGAATGGCCTTGACAAAATATTTTTGGAATGTATTAAAAATTAAACTCGTAGGAACATAGCTTTGTTGTTGTTTTAATTGGAGGGTGTTGTTTGAGAGGATGTACCATAAGCCCAGATCAGTGGGAGTCTGAGCAGTTTCAATATTTTAGATAAACTCGAGCACCTTTGTTATTTTTCTCCATCATTTACTCCCTTTCAAAACTGCTTCTTTCAGATCCCAAGTTCCCATTCTCATCTGTTGACAGGTTCCTGATACTGGGAGAAAAAAACCTCTGATCATTCAGTAACATACAAGTCAATTTGTATTCCAACAATTGCCTTTGAGATAAGATTCCGGGAAAAGAATCTGGAAGAGTTAAACCCTGAGGGGTGGGAGTGCCGACATTGGCAGCTCAGTTGAGGGTACGCACTGGGGATGGAAGGATATTCCCCTCGAATATCACCACATTGCATGGCAAACAGGGCCACTTGGTCATGCCCACCTCTCAGAAAGGGGATCGTGAACCAGCCTTTGCCACTCACTTTCTTTGCATACCTGAGGAAATAGAATGTTTGAGCAACTGATTTAAGCCTTTTATTTAGTTTGAAGCCATTGGGGCAAAGGAAGTAACTGGCATAATTAACTGGGTAGATGAAAAAACTGGTTAATTCAGATCCCAAGTGACTGTCAAAGAACAAGATCCAATTTTACCGCTGAGATGAAATCCAACCCTTACTTATTAAGGGTCTACTTCTGCTCTCTTCAGGTCCATTCATCTGCACTGTTCTCGCTTTAAGCCCCTAGGCTCTGTTCTAGCAAGTTCCTTTGCCAATCTTGATCGAGTCATAGGTGAGTTCTGACAGGACTTCCTCTAGGTTGTGTGCCCATCAGTCTGGCTTCCCTGCAATGAGCAGCAGTCTGTCCTTCTGTCCATCTAGTCTCAGCCTGCTGTGTGGGACAGTCTCTAGGATGGGTTTCATCTCTTTATTTCTGCTTGGTACTTCGGTTCCGCTGCTGGATTTGGAGACTTGCCTTGAACTCCAGCCTAGTCGACGGGGATCTTGTCAGCATGTCTAGCCCTTGACATTGCTTGTAACTTGGCAGCTGGATGCCATCTCCCTTAGTGCCAGCCACTGACAGAGGTCTTCTTCCAAATTAAATGGACCACCCAAAACTCTGAGGCTGCCATCCTCCCTGACTTCATGCGTTGCCTTTGCCTGGTGACTCCTACTGTCCAGCAGAAGGGATCCTCAAAAACATCAGGGAAGCTTGGAACTAACAACACCCTTTTGGACCATGATGTAATCGTCTTCTATTTCAGGTGACAAGGTACCTTTCAAGCCAGTCAGTGCTGTCCCTGTCCCTACCCTGATCCTACACACATTAAGGCTTATGTGCCTTGATAACTATCGTATGAAACTAATAGATTAAGTTTCTGATCTGTCTAAACTAGCTTTATTGACACCAAATTTAATCTTAGCATGATTTACTATTTCTGCTGGATCTGTATTATGTTCAGCAAAGCATGTAAACTTATCAAATAAAGATTTGAGGGTTTATAGTTCAACGTCATATATCTGGAAGGCAGCAGTTGACCAACCAGTATCATACTGTACTCCCTTCTAAAGTTCATGGTGCATCTCTTCCTCGGTGCTGCCTACAGAAGCGGCAGTCATCCCTCGGACCCCTTGTGAAGCCCAAGATTGTTAAAAAGAGGACCGAGTAGTTCACCAGCCAGACTGATATGTCAAAATTAACTTCCGGAAGTTCCTAGTTCACAGTGTCAAGGAGCTTGAAGTGCTGCTAATGTGCAACAAAAATCTTACTGTGCTGAGATTGCTCACAACGTCTCTTCCAAGAACTGCAAAGCCATTGTGGAGAGCGGCCCACCTGGCCACCAGAGTCACCAATCTCAATGCCAGGCTGCGCAGCGAAGAAAATGAATAGACAGCTTGTGTGCACATTGTATTTGTGTTAATAAAACCATGAAACTGAAAAAAAATGAAGTTCATGCTACAAATGCAGCCCAGATTGATGAACCTCTAAGAGAGAATTTGAAGGAGAGGATACCTAGCTGCTCTTGGTATGAGAGTAAAAATAAAAGAAAAGAGATGCTTATGGTTTTTTGGGGTTTTTGTTGTTGTTTTTTCATTTCTAAAGGGGCTTTTCTTGTAGAGTTATTTGTGTGGAAAATAATGATACATGGAAACTTGTTGTGATGAATGGCGAGAGAAGAGAGGACATAAGTGGCTATCGTAGTGCACTGTTGATCAAAGCATTCGAGCCGTCCGTTAGCATGGCTTCTCAGTAGTCACAGAACCTGGTTACCTCAGTATTATGCTTAGCTGAGAATTACATTGTTTTTCACAATGAGTTTCTAATTTGAAAGAAAAAAAATGCATTTGATGTTAAAAAAGAAAACTAGAGAGTATCTACTCTCTCCTTAATGAATCAAGTCTTTGTAGTTCCTTAAGATGAGTCAACAGTCAACTACAGAATATACCAAGTTTATCTTCAAGCCATGTTACTCCTATTTAGGTTTTTAATTATGTCCACTCCTCCTCCTTTTCCCCCTCCATTGGCCCCACCTTCCCCTCCCCCCATCTCAGATCCCAGTATCCGCATGCTTTTCCTTGTTATCCCCGTTTATTTATTCATTTGACTAATACTTGCTGAGCATTCTTGTCTACCTTCTCCCATCATCTGAGAACTGCTCACTACACTCTCTTGGGTGATGCCTCTGCTGGCTGGGACCCCGCCCAGGAAACTACCTCAATCTCAAGCAAAAGCCACAGATTTAAGAGAGGGCTGCAGCTGAGATAAAAGAATTAAACTCTAATGCTTGAGTTGCAAGTGTCAAACAGCAAATCAGATTTGATCGTCAGAGAAACTCTACTGTCCCCGAAAAATTACTTCATATAGTGGGTAGATTCCTTTTGCCCTGAAGATCTGCAGAGCTGTGGACTAGGGCTCCAGTAAGTGGGATACTGGCCAATTAACTCTCACTGTTCTGTATAACTGCAGTGAAGTGTGCTAGACCTGAACTCAAGTGACCATGTTGACATGACACAAAGTGTTGGGCTGATAGAATTAGGCAGTGATTGATTGTTTTACAATCAATTGCATAGTATCTTGATGATGGAGTAACAGCAGACTAATGTGGATGCTGGCATTGGCTCCCTGACGGTGAAATATTTGACCAGTCAGGCCAAATTCTATGACATTAGGTTTTCTAACCACAATATATGTTTCTACAAAAATAGGCAACAAGGGGCAGACAAGATAATATTCTTGAAAGCCTGAATGAACATTTCTTATGTATTGATTAAATACTCTGAAGATCACATCTTGGCTACTGAAAACATACTTCCAGGCTGTGCAGGGGCATGGTTAAGAGCAACTTTGAAAGTCCTCTTCCTTCCTTCCTTCATTTAAAGTTGGAGTTGATACACTGCTGGTGGGAATTCAGTTTGGTGCAGCCACTGTGGAAAACAGTATGGAGATTCCTCAAAAGACTAGGAATAGACTTACCATATGACCCAGGAATCCCACTCCTGGGCACATATCCAGAAGGAACCCTACTTCAGGATGACACCTGCACCCCAATGTTCACAGCAGCACTATTTACAATAGCCAAGACATGGAAAGAGCCTAAATGTCCATCAACAGATGACTGGATAAAGAAGAAGTGGTATATTTATACAATGGAATACTATTCAGCCATAAAAACAACAACATAATGCCATTTGCAGCAACATGGATGTCCCTGGAGAATGTCATTCTAAGTGAAGTAAGCCAGAAAGAGAAAGAAAAATACCACATGAGATCGCTCATATGTGGAATCTAAAAAAAAAAAAAAAAAAAAAAAAACATAAATACAAAACAGAAACAGACTCATAGACATAGAATACAAACGTGATTGCCAGGGGGAAGGAAGTGGGAAGGGACAGACTGGGATCTCAAAATTTGTAGATACTCACAGGCATATGTAGAATAGATAAACAAGATTATACGGTATAGCACAGGGAAATATACACGAGATCTTGTGGTAGCTCACAGAGAAAGAAAAATGTGACAATGAAAATATTTATGTTCATGTATAATGGAAAATTTGTGCTCCACACTGGAATTTGACACAACATTGTAAAATGACTATAACTCAATAAAAAATGTTAAAAAATTAAAATAAAGTTAGAGTTGAGTAAAGAAAAAATTGCAGTTGGGACATTGAAAAGCTGAGAGTATCTTTTTGGTTCAGAAGAATAGAGGCCCATTTCATATACTTGGAAGAACTAGCAGGGGAATGAAAAATGATTTCCTTACTTTTCCATATTTCATCCGGTTGGTCAAGAAACAACCATCTACAATGGTCAGAGTGCTGTGGGAGTGACCCAGTTTGTCTTTAGTAAGCTCATAGTACCTGTGTGTCGAGGCAGGTGCAGGGTAGAGGGAAGACAGTCTGCTGGAGGACAGAGAGTAAGTGATGTAGCCATCTAGGACTGCTCCATGACTTCATGAAAAACTCAGTCTCAGGAGGACTGTTTGCTCTGGGAAAGAGGGTCAAGACTAAATGGCTTCAAGGCAGTTTGCAAGTGCCCCTGGGAAGCTGGTATCTTGGCCATGTGGGGTTACAAGAGGCAATGAAATGATTTTCCTGCAGAAGGACAGCTGATCCTGAGGATGGGAGCAATGGAAAGCCTTCCTGCAGATCTGGGTTTGCTAAGTATAGATGAAACTGACAGCTTCACTCCACGCCCCTGGAAAATGTGAGCTAAGGACTGAATGTCACTGCTGAGCTCTGGGAGATGGCTTAGCTGGTTTTCATAAACCATGTCCCTGTAAATATTTTGAAGGCACAACCTTGGGTCATTGGTGACATGCTTCATTTGCTAGGGTGGCTCTGCTCATTGCTTTCCAGTATCTGGAAACAGACGCCATATTGCACCCTGTTTCACCCAAAAGACAAAACAAAACAAAAAATGCCATTGCACAGTTGGATCAGGGGCGAGTGGGAGGGAGAGAAATTTGACTTCAGCAGAATGATCTAGTAAGGATAATTGTTTATGCACCATTGTTAAGTTGAGGGGTCAAACCAAAACCCAGATTTAAACAACGTCATTATATTGTTCAATTTTCTCCATCTGTTGTATTAATTTTAAAAAGGTCTCTTTAAAAATTACTTAACCCATGTCATATGTAATCATCATGCCTAAAATTCAAGGCATGTTCATTCAATGCCTTGAGAGAAAAATCAGGCCCATAGGAGACTCAGAGAAAGAGGGAAACTAACTCTGAACAGGAGAGATTAGCTGAGATTTTATGGAAAGGGCAGTAATTGACTTTTACTTTGAAAAATAAAAAGCAATTAAAAAAGACCTTTTCATGATGAATAACCTATATACAGAAATGTATACGAACCTTAAGTGTACAGGTGGATGAGTTATTCTGAAGTCAAATATTTCAAGCACCCAGTAGCTGTCACTCCTCCCCACAATCACTATCCCTCCTCTTTCCCTAAAAGTAACCACTGTTCCAACATGTGACACCACAGACTTGTTTTATCTGTACTTGCACTTGATATAAATAGAATCACACAGTGGGTATTCTTTAATGCTGGGTTCTTTTACTGGACATTTTGTTTCTCAGCACAGTCAGCGTTGTTGCATATTGTAACTTTTCATTACTTGTCCTTGCTTTATGGTGTTTCATTCCATGTATATGTCAGTTTATCCACTTTCCTGTTGGTGAAAACTGATTCTTTCCACTAGTATTTGGCACTTGCAAATAACGATGCTATGAATATTTTTTACATACTTCTGGGTTGACAAGTGTACACATTTTTCTTGAGTGACTATTAGAGGATGAAACTGTTGGGTCAGAAGGTATGCACATAATTCGCTTTACTTGGTAATGTCAAGCTGTTCTCCAAAGTGTGGTTGAATAGGATTTAACAAAAGAAACTGTGAGGAAGAGAACTGGAGAGAGGAAAGCATTCATGGTAAAGAGACAGAGATATGAACGAGCCTATCATGATCCGGGAGAGTGTTTTAGGGTGTATGAAGAATGCATTAAGTAGACAAGCCAGGGGTAGGTAGGGATGAGAACATGGAAGATGTCCATGCCTTCCTTGGAAATGGGAACTTTATAGGTAATGGGAAATGATCAAAGAAGCTGAGATAGGAGAGCAACGTGATCAGCTGTGTGCTGTAGGAAGAGGAGTCAGTGCTGCAGGGTAACGAGGTTCTGAATCAGGGTATCGAGAATGGAAATCAAGAGCCGTGGAGGAGATAGAAGAGCTGGAGTTCCTGTGGGAAAGTGCTGTCCCTCTGGCAACTCCAGGGCCCTTTTTCTGCTGAATTCTGGAACTCTAAAATCGCTGGGGTTTGATCTCTCTTCCCTTTCTTTAACAACCATGGCCATTGGCTTCTTTTAGAATTCCTTAATTTATTTCCTCTTGATAAGATTTTTAGTCTAACAATAAGAGCTTCTGTGTGGCTTTATGTAGAGATCAGGTGGTAAAAAACAGCTCGTGATGGACCGTTTTATATCTATAACGGATGTCAGATAAAAGCAAGAAGTTACCCAGGAGCCTTTAAGTTTGAAGATTGCTCTGTAAAAAAAAAAGATGCCTGTCAAAAAGATGCCAAAAGACTTTATGATTTCTAGTCCACACACCCAAATATTGGGAAAAGTCCCATGTTTATCCTTTTAACAGGAAAGGCTTCACAGTCTAAGAATAATTTGCATGAAACCATATTAACCATTGATCACCAGAAGACCCATTTAATCTGATTGTTTTATGACAGTATTAGCACATGGTTTAAGGGGGCCAGATGGGTCAACAAAGAAGTAGATAATTATGTGACAAAGAATGAATTCTGTCAATCAGGTTTTCCTTGCAGCACAGAAAAATGCATTAACCACCCTTCCTCCCCCCAGTGTCAAAGGCTTGACATTACCCTTGTGTTTCAATGCGGATCTGCCATCATTTAATAGCTTTGGGGTTTGGGCTCAATTTGTTTCAATCTTTGTGGTATGTGCCTGAAACCTCAGTGGAGGCAATCACAATAAATATTTGGGAGACTCTAGAAGAATAATTGTATTCCCCAGCTACAAGCAATTAAGCACTAGATGTGTTCCTTGGAAACCTTTGCAAATGCAATAAAAAACACGTTTTAAAAGACAAATAATTAAATAGCTTCTTTCCTTTGGTAGCATTTAGGTAAAGGAAATGAAAGCTTGTTGTTTTACCTAGGAGGGAAAGATAGTTTCTGCTATAAAAATCATACTGGTTTGTATATAACCTACTGATAATCTTTCAGAAATCAGGGCAAGTGGGATAGGTGCTGGAAAACAGATGGGCAAAGGTCCCAAAATTCAGGAGAAAAAGAATGGCTTTCACCAACTGCTCGGGGAGAAGCTTAATTTCAATTCCCTCTTATCTTCTTGAATGCATTAGTGAGAATTTTAGATTTAGAAGTGTTCTCCAATCCTCTCCCAACATGATAACCTCTTCTATACAATATCCCCAAAATACCCATTATCCATATGGAAAAAAATGACAACAAATACAATTTAAGTTGTGTGAAGTCATTAGGGCCTTATAAAATGGGAAGGCTATGGCAATTACCTAAAGAAAGAGAAGTTTTGTCACACTATCTTGAAATTTTAGTGGATTAAAAGTAGGAGAGGAAAAAGACACTGTTAGTAGAGATGTAATTTGGAGCAGCCTCTATGGAAAACAGTATGGAGAGTTCTTAAAAAACTAAAAATAGACCTATCATATGATCCAGCAATCCCACTTCAGCTTATATATCTGGAGGGAACCCTAATTCAAAAAGATACATGCTGCACCCCAATGTTCATAGCAGAACTATATACAATAGCCAAGACATGGAAGCAACCTAAATGTCCATTGACAGATGACTGGATAAAGAAATTGTGGTATATTTATACAATGGAATACTACTCACCCATAAAAAAGAATAAAATAAAGTCATTTGCAGCAACACGGATGGACCTAGAGATCGTCCTTCTAAGTGAAGTAAGCCAGAAAGAGTAAGAAAAATACCATATGATATCACTTATATGTGGAATCTAAAAAAAAAGGGACACTAATGAACTCATCTACAAGACAGAAAGAGACTCCAGACATAGTAAACAATCTTATGGTTACTGGGGAAAGGGGGTGGGAAGGGATAAATTTGGGAGTTTGAGATTTACAAATGTTAGCCACTATATATAAAAATAGATTTTTTAAAAGTTTCTTCTGTATAGTACAGGGAACTATGTTCAATATCTTGTAATAACCTTTAATTCAAAAAAATAGGAAAATGAATATATATGTACATATATGCATGACTGGGACGCTGTGCTGTACACCAGAAATTGACACATGGTAATTGACTGTACTTCAATTAAAAAAACATGGTGTTCAGAAACATGTATTTATAGAGTCAGACTTAAAGAAAATACATACAAAAGGACAAAAAAGAATCTTTGTAAAAAAAAAAAAAAAAACTATATAAGCCCCTGAGATTTCAGGGTTGCACAGTCATCATAGGCTGACTACCTAAGATAATACACCTAAATGCAGATTATCCCTAAGACTCAAAATACCTGGAAAGTTCCGTGTTCAGGCCAGAAGTAATTCCAGATGAGTAAGGGATGGCTTGATAGTAGTTTGTGTAAAAGGTTATGGGGAAAAGGGATGATTAAAAAGATACATTTCAACATACCTGTGGTCTTCAGGTATTTGAGAAGTTGTCATAACGTTGTCAGCTTGTTCTCGGTTACCGAAGAGGGCAAAAACAAGACCAATATGAGAAAGTTTTAAGAGATATACGGGCTCAGTATAACAAAGAACAGGTCATCAGGTTGAGCTATCAAGATGGATAGAGAAACGTTTGAAATTGCAAAGCTTAGGAATACTTGAAATAGTCATGTTGAGGCCAGGTGCCTAAGAATTAAGAATGCTCAACGACAAATTCCTTCACTATGTAAAAGTTTGATCTATAAAATCTTTCCAGTGTTAAGATTCTATCACTTTTTTTGACATTATTCATGGGAAGAATATCAATATATGCTTTTGAGACAGGGTACATTTTATTATTTACCCAAAAAGGGACTTGGCTTGTAATAACATATCTACAGTTTCATGCATCACTTTGTATTGAGGGTGTGGATGCTGTCAGCTGCTATAAAACAAAATTTTATCAGTGATGATTAGGCTAGAGTAAGTTGGATAAGATTAGGGAACTAGAGCAGGGGTTCCCAATTTTGGTCCAAAGATAGTGCTGGCTGAAGAAGCATCATCTGAGGATTTTCATGGTGATTCATAGGCTTTATCCCTTGAAAGTTTCATTTATGAGTTGGTGTAGGAGTCTGGGAATATATATTTAAGTTCCCTTCATTATTCTGGTGGGTGGTATGACTGGGACTTGAGTTCTATAGAACTCACTTATCTCTGCTTCTGTGGGTATTTCATTCTTCCAGGTTCATTTTCTTTCCCATTTTATAGAAAAGATTCCCTTTGAAATCTCCAGGCCTGCATCAGCTGAACAAAGGGAAAGGGGGTTCTCCGTGCAGCGGTCCATGTGTGTGCAGAGGGAACCGTGAGCTCGCTGGCTCTGTGAGCGCCGGTGGCAGAAGCAAGCACCCCACCTCCAGAATCTGAGCTGAGAGAAAAATCACCAAGGCTGAGAATCAGAACCTGCTGTGACCACCAGACTCCTCATCTCGTCCCCGTTTCCCCAGCATGTTCGGGTAGGCAGAGGAACCCCCTTGGCTGCAACCAGAGCAACACTGGAAGCCATTGTCTAGAATCTTTTTCCAGCCATAATGTCAAGGGATTAATTCAGAGTGACCACAGTCAGGCAGATGAGACCAGGCTGCCGTTCACAGAAGCGTCAGAGAGCCCTTCAGTTGTCTCTGGATCTCGCGGCTCTCGTGGCATCTGGCTGGGACTGAGCTCGGGGCTGCCCGAGGCAGCATCACAGAGGGTGCGCTTCCAGAGGAGGGGCTGGCCAGACTCCCTTTCAGAAGAGCTGATCATCAGACTGCCAAGCCCATGCCAGAGAGCCCTCAGCAGAGTGAATCCTGGCTCTTAACGGAACCTTCTTCAGCCTCCTTCCACATTCTGCTCTCTGCAAAAATCGGCCAGGCTCACTGTGCAGGCCGCCTCTCCGTGACAGGGTCTTTTCCCCCAGATGACAGTTATTTTTTAACACCTCGAGGTAACTACGTAGTCATTTGTATCTGGGGATAAGTGTTCTGGCCTATTTTCTGTTCAGTACATTTCTTTCTCTTCCTATAATTGTCACACTCTTTAATGAGGCTTGAAACACTCAATTTCCTGACCTCTGTCTCAAAGACTTTGATGTTCGATGCCTAACAAGACCGTGTGAACCCCCAAGAATGAAAGAATTCAGGTGGCCCCCCTCCCCACCCCCAAATATTTTGTCTCCCAGCTCTGGTGCTGCTGTTACATTTTCTTAGGCTAATAACCCTCTCCTTTGAATTCTTGTTGTAGCCCATGGTCAGTTCCAACATTTGGGCTAACCGATCTGTTGGGGAGGGTGAATCAAAGCCCTTAAGTGATTCTGGCAGCCTGAACTACTACGATCTATTTCTGTGTGTGTGTGTGTGTGTGTGTGTGTGTGTGTGTGTTTTCCATTTGACATACTTCCAATGCCTAGCACAAAGCTTTGCACATAGAAAGGGCTTAGCTAAAAGGCATCTCACCTTAGAGGAGATGAATGGATAAATAAACCAACTATCTGGAATACTGTCAAGGGCCAGACTGAATTCAAAGAAGAAACTTGTTGGCACAAATATACATGTGCTGTCCATTTATATGATATAACCGTGAGCCCAGAGATAAAATATGTTGGACATTAAATACATGGTCATCATATTCATATGTGATCTTTTCAAGTCCTTTTTAAAGAACTGTTTACTCTTGTATTTAATTCAGGTAATCTTGGATATCTTTTATTTTTTCATTTTGCAGTAAAATAGCATATTTTAAGTGGCTAACAGGGGTTAGAGAGGCTTACCCAACCTACCAATAAGCCTCTTAAAAGTATCATGATTTTATAGCATAAGTGAAGCTTGTTCTACAAGGCAGGGAGTTCAAGGATGCATTTGAAACAACTTTAGTCAAAATCATTACAACTTAAACAAGTGTTGGTGTATCACTTACTGAAAAAAATAACTTATCCTCATACACATCAGATAAATGAAGCATTGCTATAGTAAGAGACATCTCTTCCCAGCTACTGGGCACGCCATGGGCTGTGGGTGGAGACAGAAAACAACGTTGAGGTCTTGACTTTTGGGGAGATTGTAAAATACAGTAAAGTCTTGATTAACCACACTCCAGCTTCTAAAAATCATAATTAACTATTTTTTTCTCTTTAACTGCTTTTCAAGGCAATGAGATGTGTTACATGAAAATAAATCGGTAGCATAAATTTAGACTTAAAAAAAGAAGAGAACAGGGAAAAGCAATAGTCTCTCTGGGTTTCTTGAGATCATCATGGACTCAGTTCTACATCTGTCTAGTTTCTTGTCATTTCTCTTTATCCATCTGCAGTGTGAGGTGATGAGACTTGATGCTCAAATGAATGATAAATGTAAGGACCTGTGGCTTCCTAGACCACCAAGAAAAGGTTCAGTTCCCTTCCCTAGCCTGTCCTTTGGGATGGAAGATTGGACTTAATCATTACTTGAAAGATTTTCACTGTCAAGCATTGAACTTAACTCTGAGTTGAGTGGAAAATTCAGTTTATCAGACGCTCTGCTTCTAAATACCAACACCGGCCCCCAGTTCCCTAAGTGTCTGGGTCCAGCGTGACTTGCTACCACTGGAGATGCAGGTTGTGCAGATGATAGAGAGCTAGCTTGTGGATGTGCAGATAATAGAGAGCTTTGCGGCTGGCAGTGGCCAAGCCTGCCTGGTGCGGGCAGGGACACGGGGATTTACCGCAGTGTGTCAGTTAGCGTGTGTGAATACCGCTTGGTAAAGCTCTGAATGGAGGGAAGACAGAGGACTTCCTTGGGGAATATGTTTCCCCCCTGCACATGGGGAAAATTGTATTTCCACCTTGTCCTCTGTAGCAAAAGAACTACTTGCACCTGGAAAAAATGAAACCCAAGGAGTAACTTATTGAATCCACTTGCAAGTCCCTGAGCAAAATGTCCATTTTCCTCCCTCAGGGCGGACACAGAGGCACCCCTGCCTCCTCTCAGCTTCTCTGAGTCTTACCCTCTTTCAAGGTCAAGCTCAAGTTCTGAGACCCCCGTCCTCAGCCTTCCTAGCCTGCACACAAAGCAGCATTATCAGGCCTTCGTCATCTTTGACTCATGTTTGGAGCAGAGGCTGTGAATTTTCTTTCTCACAACAGCTTTAAAAATAGCATAGCGCCTCCTCCTCCGTAAAATGGTTTAAACGGGACCCTACCCAGAGGCAGGCGACGCTGAACACGTCCCCCAGCCTCCTCCGGCCTAATGAGCCGTCGATTATTGTTTGGCATTATTAAATGTCAACAATAGGAAGGCTCCCCTCTGGGAACTCAGTGAGAAAGGCAAGAAATATACGATTAGAATCGAGGAACCACACAAAATAGCTTTTGGTTATTGGCAGAGGGGAGAGAAAGCTGCTAAACCTCACCCAACGTTCCTCTTCATCCTTGCTTGTCCACTTCTTCTTTTTCCTCCTTGAGGGCAGCCGATCTGTCTTTGCACAAGGCGACATGTGAAGGCGACACATTTTATTTCAATGATGATACTAATACTGGAGTTAGAAAAACATTTATTTGCCAGTCATTTGAAGGAGATTTAAGCTGCATGGTTTCCGTCACGACTTCCCCTGACTTTGAGGCTGGACATGGCCAATCTCATGCTCTGGAGGTTTGTCTGGGGAGGTGGCTTGCGTTCACTGAGGGCTTCCTAAGTGCCAAGTGCAGAGACAAGTGTTACTTCCTTCGTCTCACCCGGCTGCTCGCAGTCACCTGTGAAGTAGGTATCAACCACATTTCACAGATGAGAGGACAGAGTGACAGGAGCAAAGCGACGTACCCACGGTCACAGGGTTAACGGGGAGGGGTGGAGCTGGAGGTCAAACCCACCCCAACTGCTGGGCTCCAAGACCTTCTGTTTGGCACAGACAGTGGAATGTGATGGGGGAGAGGATAGAGCTAAAGGGCATTCAGTGCGGGGAATACCGATCAGTATCGTTGCCCTGTTTGGGGATTCCTCACTCTGCTGCTGGAAGACTGGGAGGCCCTGGGCATTTTCATAAGGGTGGGGGAAGATCCAGGTCAATGACTCTTCTGTCTACATGGTGATCTGGGATTTGCGAGAAGGACCAGTCCTGCCCAGGAACCCAGAGACCTGACCTCCCCTCTAGGCTCTGCCACTGGCTGTCCATGAGGCCTTGTTTCTTCACCTGTGAAATGGGGACACCAGCCCGGGTCCTTCCCACCGCACATGGTTATAGTGAGACCTGCAGGCAGAGTGATGTCAAGGGCACTCAAGGCCTGGCGGCATTTGGGTGGGATGGCTTTGAGACAACTTCCAACTCTGAGATTCCATATTAGAGATTCATTTCAAAAATACTTTGGAAATCATCCATCTCTTTACAAGTAAGAGCAGGGAGGTGTGATACCAGCAGACTGGTAGAGGTGTCAGTTATAACTCTGTGATTTTCTGCTTCATCGGCCCCTTGCAAAGGATTTGGAAAAACCAGGAGATGTGTTTTCCTTTGCGTTTCAATGGAGTATGTTGTTTTTATCTCCCAAGGGCCTGGAGCTGGTAGTGCGAGATTTGAGTAGCTCTTAGACGTGAAACGGGGTGCGATCCCGTGTCTGGATGGGGTGAAGATAAATCCCGTGACCTATTTGCAGACTCTCTATTGGGGCGGGCTGTCCTGGCACATGGCATTCAACAACTTCATTTGTTAAATGAACATTTAAGTGCACCTCCGCAATCATGCAACAATAAAGGAACAATAAAAGGAAGTTGCTTTAACTTGTTTCTAGCTTTTTCTGGAAGTGACTGGCCACGTTATCTAGACGTTGAGGTTATTTGAGCACTTGCTTTTTTACAGGTTGGTGTTAATGGTATTGGGCTATGGTAAATACGGTAATTCCAAGAAGATACATTGCATGAAGTACCTGGTGTATATTTCTTTGTACGGAAACAATGGCATTGAAAAAATCCATTGGGATGCATAAGATGAGAATTAATCTTTCTCTTATTTTTCTTTCATGTGCAGTGAAAAATTAGAATCACCGGGAGAAATAACTAGGAGAAACCATCAATTATGTAATGTACAGCGGACCCAATGCTGTTTCAAGGCCATGAAATATGGCCATTTAAACAGCCTTTTCTCATCTCAAGTAAATAGAGTTAAGGAACACCTGACACCCTGTTTTCCCTTCCTTCCTTGGACTTTTGGTGCCCATCCTTAGGGAGGGAAGAAGCCCCACGTCTAAGTGGCAACTCTGTTACTTGGGAGTAAGCAAAGCAAAGGTGGTCTTACTGTCTGAACACCTCCCTCAGATCTGGTCCTCTTTCATCCTTGGACCCAGATGGCCTGTCCCAAATTCAGTGGCGGTAGAGCCAGCCCCTCGGGGGTCACGGGGGCCTATGGTGCACATCTTGGTAACTGACAAATGCTACGAGTCGGGGGTCCCTCATTTCCCCCAGGGGGATGGTAGTTTACTATTTACCAACACACCACCACCCAAGTCCTTCCCAGCATGAGCTTTACAGAACTCAGACTTCCCCTATGATGGACCTGCCCCTGGAAGGTCATTCCTTTGATGTTCCCTCCAGACATGGTCCCTCTACGTGATGCTTCAGTTTGTTTTTCTCCTATTATCTTGTCAAAGAAGCACAAGGTTTTAGGATTTATACAGAGTTGTATTCTAATTGCTACCTGTAGAATTAGGAGTTATTTACTCGTTGATGCTTTCAGTAGTAAAATAGGGTAATAATTTGATAATACCTCTTGTACAGACTCATTGAGAGGACTGGATACCCAAAACCCCTGTCCAACTAACAACGCAAAGTGTTCATTCTCCTCCCCAGTGGTCCCTAGTCTTCCAGGGGAGGTAGGAAGGTAACACGAGTGCTTCTGTGAATCTTCACTTATTCTTAAGTAATTTCTATTTTGTGTATGTTTTATAAGGTACAAAATGCAATCATGGAGTTGTGTATAATTTATAAATCTGCGTTGGTAGGTATGGGTTGTAAAAAACATTGCTGATGAATTACACAATCAAGATATTTTAATCTACCTGCTGTGGGATTTGTTATTCCTAAGTATGATTGACATATTTATATTGAGGCATTAATAATAATTATAGATTACCAAGCCATGTCAACATTTTAAAATGAAATAATTTGACTATTTCAATGTCTTATAATAAAAAACCAAATCTGTAAGCACTGAAGAAAATTACCATTCTTGACTGCTTAGGATTTGCTTTCTTATTTCCTTATTTCAGGCATCAGCTAACTCTGGCCCATAAAACCTAAAATATATACTGTCTAGCCTTTGCAGAAGAAGCTTCCTGTCCCCTGCCTTCTTATATTAATTCATTATAAGTGCTACACATTATTCAGATAGAGAAGCTGAGGGCTTTTAAAAATGTTATTTTTTTTAAACATATATACCAGTATAAAGACAGGATTTAACCCTAGATCTGGTCATTCTAAAGCTGCATTTATCCTACTAAACTGCACTGCAATTTCCTATGTATTGTTTTATAGAAGAAAGTATAGCATAGGAGGAAGATTGGGCTCGGGGCATTGAGAGGGGGAGGCAGACAGGATTTTACTGCATAACCCTGGTGTATATATAGTACAATTCCTTGATCCTATACCCATGGCAGAGAGTGCAAGTCGATTAAAGTACGATTGTTTGCTGAGCCAGGATGCAGCCAAAGTATCCTTCTGAACACAACTCTCCAGGCATCACATGTGAGACTTAATTGGCATTTCCGATGAGCATGAGTTTGGGAAGTGTGAGTACTTGCATCTAATAGGAGGCTTTGAGGTAGAGATGGAGGGAATTACAAGAAAATGAGAGAAAAACAGGGATTTTTCTTTGTTGGCAAGAATTTCATTCAAGAAGAACATATTCAAGAAATCCTCTTTGCCCAGCATGTGGCTGGGAGTGGAGTGGGAAGGGACACAGGAGGACAGGAAATGATCTTGCATGGTGGTGATGGTCATGGCCTCTAGAGTCAGAATGTCTGGGTCCAAGTTCTAGCCGTGCTATTGAACTGTGTGTGATCCTGGACAGGTTTTACTTATTTCCTTGTTTCTCTAGTTTCCTCATCTAGTAAAATGGGGCAGTAGGAAAACCTACTTGATGAGGTAATCGTGAAAAGTAACTGACTTAATTTCCATAAAGCATGTAAGGCTGTGCCCAGTGTAAGCCCTAGTATGACACGTTATACTCCTATGACGTGGCCCTTAATGTGCTTGAAATCTAGCTGTGAACTCAAGACAAACACACAGAGAAACTAAGAAAAAAATAGAAGGTAATAAATAGTACCCCCTTATCCAAGGTTTTGCTTCCATGGTTCATTTACCTACAAACAACCACCACCCAAAAATATTAAATGGAAATTTCCAGAAATAAGTAATTCATGCATTTTAAATACGCTGTTCAGAGTAGCCTGATGAAATCTCACACCATCCCACCCTGGATGGGAGCCATCCCTTTGTCCACCATTTCCCATTGGTTAGTCACTTAGCAGTCATCTCGGTTATCAGATCGACCGTTGTGTGTTCACAGTGCTTGTGTTCAAGTAACCCTATTGTACTTAATAACGGCCCCAAAGCTCAAGAGCAGTGATGCTGGCAATTCAGATATGCCACAGAGAAGCCATAAAGTGCTTCCTTTCAGTGAAAAAGGTGAAAGTGTTCCACCTAATAAGCAAAGAAAAAAATCATATGCTAAGGTTATGGTGACCTAAGATAACTTTTATTACAGTATGCTGTTAAAATTATTCTGTTATTAGTTATTGTTAATCTCTGACTGTGCCTAATTTATTAATTAAACTCTATCATAAGTATGTAAGTATGGGAAAAAACATAGTATATTTAGAGTTCGACATTATCCTTGGTTTCAGGCATCCATGCGGGGTCTTAGAACGTATCCCCTATAGCTAAGGGAGGGCTATTATGTGGTACAAACCATGATGCAAGCTCTTCATTTCTCTGTTATGTGCTACTCAGCATTGTTTCTTGAATCTTTAAAAGTCAAAGATACAGCAGTGAGTCACCATTTTCTGCATTTATGCATCGTTATGTTCTGTCCCAGTGAATTTTATCCATCACCTTGAGGATTTGTCAATAGCTCCCAAGATAGTGCAGTCTTATGGGAGAGCTTGCTGACCTGTCATTCGTACTCTTTTTTTTTTTTTTTTTTTTTTGTAGCCATAATCAAATAGAAATTCTTGCCATTGTGCCCATTTGGAAAATAATTCATGTCACTCTAGTACTTTTCAGTAATGTTAATTTACCACTGCATTTAATCAGGTAGAGTTAAGGTCTCATTATACCATAAAGCATCTGTAGTGAGGAGTTACCTTTAAATATTCAAAATAATTCATTCCAAGTTATGGGAACCATTTGTGTTATAATTCTCAACTACAATCCCCCAGGGATATCTGGGCAGTCACTAATGAGCTAAACTACCTTTGCAGCAACCCTCTAGAGAAAAAATCTTCTATAATATATAACTTTAAATATCCCTTACATATGCCCTCATGATCTGCAGTTTTAAATACTAAAATCTAGAGGTGTTTTCTAAAGTAGGTTCACAGGGGGAAAAAAATACTAAGTTTTAGTGCTGTCCCTCATGGAGCAAAGAGTCAAACATGAAAAGATAATTTTTTGCTATTGAAATTTCAGAATTTTCTTATACCTTCTGTGTGTGTGTGAGAGAGAGAGAGAGGGAGAAAACAAAAGATAAAATGGCAGCATTACGTCCTCATAAATCAATAATCATCTCACACGTAAATGGATTGAATTCACCAATCAAAAGACACAGAGTAGCTGGATGAGTTGGAAAACAAGACCCAACTGTATGCTGCCTCAAGGAGACTCCTCTCAGTTCTAAGGACAAGCACTGATTCAAAGTTGAAGGGATGGAAGACGATACTCCAAGGAGATGGCAGTCAAAAGAAAGTGGGTGTAGCCATACTCATATCAGACAAAACAGAACTTCAAACCAAAACAGCGTAACAGGAGACAAAGATGGACATTAAATAATGATAAAGAAGGCAACCAAGAAGACAGAAGACTTATTAATATTCATTAATAGTCAAACTATATAAAAGTTCATACAACTCAGCAACAACAAAAAAACCTGATAAAAAAAATGGGCAGAGGAAAGGGGAGGGTATAGCTCAGTGGTAGATCACATGCTTAGCATGCATGAGGTCCTGGGTTCAATCTCCAATATCTACATTTAAAAAAAAAAAACAGATAAATAAACCTAATTACCTCCCCCCACAAAATAAAAAAAATATTTTAAATGGGTGGAAGATCTGAATAAACATTTTTCCAAAGAAGACATACAAATGGCCAACAGGCATGTGAAAAGATGTTTGACATCATTAATTATTAGGGAAACACAAATCAAACCAAAATGAGATATCACCTATGCTGGCTAGAATTGTTACTACTTGTCTTTTTGAGAATAGCCAGTGTTGGAGAGGATGTGGAGAAAAGGGAGTCCTCATACAGTGTTGGTGGGAATGTAAATTGGTGTAGCCACTACAGAAAACCATATGGAGACTCCTCCATAGAATAGAACTACCATATGATCTGTGATCCAGCTATTATGCTTCCGAGTATTTATCTGAAAAATATGAAAATGCTGTATCAGAAAGATATGTGCACCCTTATGGTCATTGCAGCACTATTTACAATGGCCAAGAGATGAAAACAACCTAAGTGCTCTTTGATAGATGAATGAATAAAGATGTGTTATATATGTGTGCATTTATATATGCTATATATAAATATATAGAAATGAAATTCTACTCAGCATTAAGAAATATGAAATCTTATTACTGGCAACATGAATAGACCTTGAGGGTGTTACGCTAACTGAAATAAGTTAGCCAAAGAGAGACAATATGCATGCTTTTGCTTCAAATGTGGCATATAAAAATTTAAAAAAATAAATGAACAAACAAAACACATAGATACAGAGAATAAACAGGTGGTTACCACAGGGGTGGTGGTGTGTGGGGAGAGTAAAATGGGTAAAAGGTGTCACCTGTGTGGTGACAGATAGAAACTAGACCTGAGGTGGTGAGCACGCTGTAGTGTATTCAGCAAATTGTAATGTTGTCCGTATGAAACATACAATGTTAATTACCAAAGTTACCTCAAAAAAATCAAAAAGTGCATTCTATGTTCCATGGATATAATTAAGAGAGGTCATGATTTTCTTCTACTTTTTCCTGATCAGACCACTCCGGCGGTAATTTCTGAACGTCATACATCAGAAAGAGAAATAGACTTAAAAAGCACACACTCAGAGGAGAATATTGAGTAGAATTCCAAAAATCTCAGGTGCAAAATACTTGAAAGAAGGGGCGATAATTCCTGGATTGAGTAATAGCCTTGACAAAAAGAAATTTCAGGTCCAAAGGAACGAAATGGGAAAGCATGGACTTTTGTGCAAACCTCGATATTTGGAATCTTAGCTCAGCCACTCCCTGCTAGCACAGGCCTGGGAAAATTAAGCTTCTTGAGTCTTGTTTTCAAAGTGTATTAAATGGAGATAATGATACCTAATTTACTATACTTTTGTGAGGATAATCTTGAGATAATATTAAGAGAGATAATAATAAGTCAGATACAAGAATATGTAGGGTATAACTCAAAGATAATCCAGGATAATTTTAATTATAAAGCACTTTAGATCTGTGGGAACTGTATAGAGATGGAATTGACTGCTTCTCTTTGGTTAGGAACTCACCTATAAGTTGGCCAAGTATTCAAATATCATCAGTATGGTGTTGGACTTTATGATATTTTAGGTCTTTTTCGACCTTCAGGTTGTATTTGGACAGTAGCAGTAAATAACACAATGCATCAATTTGCCAACTTCATTCTCATTATCACGCAGAATCTGCATGTATCTATACATAAGATGGAGTAGGTTTGAAGGAATCAGGATAGATTCCTGGTCAGAAGAGCAAAGCAGACGAGACTACGGAGAGACCCAAACAAGCTCTCCTACTGGACATCAATCAGAATGATGGTCCTTTGTCTCTAAGTGGCATAGATTTTCATAGTAAGAACACAAGATCCTTAACATCAGAGTGGGAAAGCCCCATAGATGTCTACAGAAAGTGTAAAACACTTCAGTAAGTATCAGATGAACTTTTGCAGCTGTCTAATACACACGAGGAGTTTTATATTCTTTAAGCTAAGAGACAGAAAACACTGCTTTGTCATAACTCTGCAGACATTTTATTTATGAAAGAAACAGAACAAACAATGGCAGAAACGCCTGCAGAGATGACTGGAAATTGTCAGACTTGTGGACATGTTGTTCTTTGTCTCACGCTTTAATAATATGCAGAAGTCTGGCTTAAAGAAAAGGTCTACAGTTAGTATTGTATCAGCAACAATGACTGAACTACAAAGGAATGCATAAAGGAAATGCTCTTAATGGAACATCTGAGGGCTATTTGAGACACCTGCCTGGAGATGAAAGATATATTCTGCCAAAAGAGATGTGTGATTGTCGTGGTCCTGCCAGGAGATGCTTTTCCCTGGGAAGTCAATGTTTTTCTCTGACTGAGAGGTCCTAGTTTTGCATGTTGATTAAATTAGAATCTGCACTAAAGGGGTTTGATACGATGACTTATTTTTACATGTCCTGATTTATTCATATTTTCTTTCCCCATTTGCAGTTGCATGTATGCAGAGGAAATGAGCCTTAAATTTCAGGAGGATTCAGATTCTTACCCCTGGAGTCAAAGATTAATTTGAGGCCCTCTGTAGGCAAAACAGCTAATTACACACATGAAAATTTTTCATCAATTTTTTTTTTTACTACCTTCTGTTACTTTCTCTATTCTCAAAAGTACCTTTTCCTCCCAACTCAAATCACCATGCTTTTAATTTATTTGTAACAGTTTTATTGAGATACAATTCACAAACCATGCAATTCACTCATGTAAAGTGTACAATTTAATGACTTTTAGTGTTTTCAGAATGTTCATCTGTCACCACAATCAATTTACAACATTTTGTTACCCGAAAAAGAAGCCCATACCCCTGAGCCTTTCTCCCAGGTCCCCCAGCCTCCCGGCCTTAGGCAAACACCAATCTACTTTCTACTTATTTTTATCCTATTCTGGATGTTTCCTATGAATGAAATGATACAATAGGTGGTTTTTTGAGTCTGCTTTGACTTAGCATAATGTTTTCAATTTTCATCCACACTGTAGCATATGTTAGTACTTCAATTATAAAACTTAATAATATTCCATCATATGGATATGCCACATTCATCCATTGAGAGGCATCTGGAGTTTTTCCACGTTTTAGCTATTATGAATAATTCTACTTATGAACATTTGTGTACAAGTTTTTGTAAGGACATAAGTTTTCACTTCTCTTGTGTATAAACGTAAGAGTGTAATCATTGGGTCATATAACTTTTTAATGTACTGCCAGTCTGTTTTCCAAAGCAGCTACCTCATTTTACTTTCCCCCAACAATGTAGGAGGATTTCGGAATCTCCACATCCTCACCAACACTTGTTATTATCTTTCTCTCCTGGTGAGTATAACGTGATATCTCATTGTGGTTTCGATTTGCATTTCTCTGATGGCTCATAACCTTGGGTATTTCTTCATAAACTTATCAGCCACTTGTATATTTTCTTTGCAGAAATATCTGTTAAAATCTGCTCATTAGATTATTTATCTTTTTATAATTGGGTTGTAGTTATGAATTATATTTTCTAGATACGAATCCTTATCAGATACATGATTTGCAAACGTTTTCTCCCATCCTATGGGTTGTCTTAAATCATTGCTTTTTATCAGGCATTTTTCTCTAACGTTTGCTCATTGGAATGGCCTTGTAAGTTGTCATCACGATAGTTTTAATCATACAAGTGCCATTCTCCTTGCTATAAGCTATTACATTCACTCATCTGAGCACCTAATAGGTATCAGTCTTAATCACCAGGGATGCAATGCTCTCAGTATGCAATGTTGTTTCTGCCTTCGTGGTACTTAGAATCTGTGATGGGAGGAAGACTTAGTCAATCATTAAGATACTATCTTACTGCTGAAAATGACTATTTAGAGCATTCACTTTGTTTATTTTCTAACCCAGCACTATCTCTCTTGCTGTTTATAGTTTTGATAGGACACATTCTCCCTTCTTGTCAAGGGCTTGCATTTTTTTGTCTGAAGGGTGAACCGTTTTAAGAACAGTTCCATGGGTGAGAGAACATTTAAAAGTGGGGGTACAAGGTCAACTCTGCACAAAGGATCAGAAGTGTTGTTAGGATTGTTGTGAACTCCAGAAGTTATCTAGATAGCCTCCATGTGGTAAAGAAAAGTGGGAAGCTGCAGAGAGTACACAGAGATAATACTGTCTGGCCCAAGTGCCGTAACAAGCCACACGTGCGGGACGCAGCCCGCAGCATAGGCAAGGACTGTATTTCTAATGAGGAAGCTTGCACTTGGTCATCCTGATAGTCACCTTCTTACACTGGCTGTAGACTACCCTTAGATCCTATAAAATGTTGCAGTAAAAGGAGAAAATCCAGGAGTCTGAGTCCTGAGAAAGTTGACACTGAATTCAGATTTCTTATTTCTTCTTAGAAAAATGTAAATAGGTTAGAATCTTCTGTGATTTAGAAAGGTGACAAGTACTTGGGGTCATACTGCATTTGCATAGTATGTAAAGTAGGTGGTGATGATAATTCATTGGACTATTACCATATTGGCATTTTTCAAGGAATTTTTACATATATTGCTACCGGAACCTAACAAGAACCAAAGCAAGATTGGTAAAGAAGGCTTCACTATCCATGTTTCTTTAAACTTTTTAGTGAATAATATACATGCCAGAAATGTATAGATCATAAGTCTACAGCTACATCGACCTGTATGTAGTCACCATTCCATGTGAACAGCTCAAGGAACAGAGCATTACTAGCATCTCACATGCTCCTAGTTATGTGCACTTAAAGAATAATTTCTTCAACATAACATTGAGGTAACTGTGTTCCTGATTTCTAATACCATAGTTTAGTTTTGACTGTTCTTAAACTGCATATAAATGAAATTATACAGAATATACTCCCTTTTGTTTGAATTCTCTCACTAGACATTCTGTTTGTGAGATTTATCCTTAATGGTCATTGCTGCGTAATATTCCCTTGTGTGAATGCACTGGAGTTGATTTATCTATTCTAGTGACATTTCGATTGATTCCAGTTCATTGTTTTTACAAATAGTGTTACTCAGAACCTTTCCTTTCACATGTTTTTGTCTGTTTCTGCTGAGTACACACCTAGGAGTAAGATCACTGGGTCATCATAGGGTATCTGCATGTTTTGAGATTAAGAATAAGCTGCCAAACAGTTATCAAAAGTGGCTAATGCAATATCACTTTCCACTAAGTCTATGATGAAACTGTGGGCTACCCCAAATCCTACCCAGACAGTTGGTATTTTCTGTATTATTAAGCCATTTTCCAGGATGATTATTCACATTTTAAAAATGAAGACCTAGATGTGCTTTCACAGTAGAAAAATCTAGAGCATAAATCTAGTCTTCTTTACACTAAGCCAAATAATATAATGCTGCTTCCTTGGCGAAAAAAGGCTAAGGTGTCACCAGCACAGACATGACAAAAAGATCAAAATGTATATCAAGGCTTCAGTTTTCGCTGTGGCATATTAAAAGCTTGGAAGTTGTTTTTTCCATCTTTAAAACAAGGAAAAGACTGGACAAACTGAAAAGTCAGTAACTTTTCTTGGACCCAATGGAGAGCTGAAATCTAGAGACACAGGTGAATCTGGAGACTCAAAGTTGAGATCTGTTTACCTGGAGCTGAAGCCACTGGAGCCAGAAACAGACAGGGGCACTTAAACAGTGATTCTGATGAATAGTTGGAAGCTGAGTGTGAAGTAGCCTGCAGGTGAGAAACTCCCGCCTCCCGCTGCACCTCACACCCAGTCCTCATCCTGCTCCCCAGGGAAAAGGGTTTCGCGCCAGATGAATGCTTTATGATGAGGCAGGACCAAATTCTCTCTTCAAATTCAACCCCAGGTCCTAGGAAAGAACATTAAAGCATCCTAGTAGTCAACCTCTGTCAACTTCCCACTGTTCTGGACGTACTTGCTCAGGACTGAGAAGACAGACCTTTGGCTGGAGGGAGAGTTTCACTTGAGACTCAGAATTTGTTAACTTCTAAACAGCCAGAGGAGAGGCGATAGTGTGTTTCAGCTTCTCCTCACTCAGGACACCTTTCTCAAGCAGGTTTCTAATAACCCTAGCCACAGAAAAAAGCAATTACAGGCAATGCTCCTACAGCTGATAATGCAAATGGGGTAGAACACAATAGATTAATTATGGAACATGATTTGAATGTGCATTATGCAGACAGCCGTTGGTTATAATGTGATCGAGTTCAGGAACTAGCATCTTGGGAGCAGGAAAGAAAGTCGTTGGCAAGATGCATAAATGCACACCTTTCTAGTGTCTGAGTGCCTGGCTGCTCAATTGGCCTCCAGTCCATTCTTCCTCTGGGGTGTAGATCCAGGCGGAGCGGGACATGTTGAGGTGATAGAGAACAAAGCTGCTGGACGGAGGTCTACATCACAGAAGAGAACTGAGTTGTGGGCTCTGTTAAGCTCTTCTAGTCCCATACAGCTCTGTTCCAGGTGTTTATTCAGAGTTTTGGACTTAAGTTCTATTATGTTACGGGAATTTCAGGATTCTTAGTATTCAGGGGCTTTGCAAATAAATCAAGAAACAAAACCGATATCTGCCTTAGTGACTCAGGGAGGCAGCAGGGGTCAAAAGAAGCAGCTGGGGCCACGCAGTACAGCCACACAGATTTCAACATACATCATTCTTCTGCCCCCAACCAACTCCCAACTTCCTTCAAGAAAATATGAGCGCCTCTAAGGCTGATGGCAGAAAATCTTTGCTTTGTGCAATTCCCAAATGGCATTATAAAAATTAATCCCCACAACAACAAAATATTAAACTAATATTTATAGAAGAGGAAAACAGACTCCAACAGCTTTTCAGAAATTGTACAAAGTATGTGCTCCTTTTAAGATGTGGGGGTCAAGTAAACAAGGAGCAAAATGCGTTTACCGAATTGGCCGCCATGTCTGTTACTAACTCAGCGCTGCGCATCACATTAATGCAAAACAAAACAGGAATGGCGTAGTCTGAGCCTCTCTTCCCTCGGAGAGTCAGAGGAACACATTTACCTGCTCTCATTTCTGGGTGTCTGGAATCAAGACTTAGGAATTGTTGTGAGTGGTTGATGAAGCCATTGGTGTGGACGAGCTCCAGAGTGTAGAAGAGATGGCTGGGAACAGAGCCCTGGGCAACACTGGCATTTAGGGAGGACAAGAGGCTCATAAAGGACGTGTTGAAGGAGGGGTCAGAAAGGAACAAGCAAAACCAGAAAAAATACAATATCCCAGCAGTGATGGGAGGAGGGAGTTCCAAGAAGGGGCTGATGGGGCCTTTTAAATGCCAGTAAGAGGTGATATTAGTCTGAGTCCCTCTCAGAAAGCAGAGCCTGAAAGGTAGGTGTGCACCCCGGTAGTTTATTTTGGGAAGTAATGCCAAGGAAGGAGGGCCCACGGTAGCAGGTGAACTATCGCTGACCCCCACTGGACAAGTGGGGCTGGACCCTCTCAGGAGCTGTGAAGAATATACCTCTCAATTGACTGTGTGTGGGATGGAAAAGGGAAGCAATAATCCACCAGCCCCAGTCTTCCACGGCTCAGGGCTCACCTCCACGAGATGGAAGATCCCTTGTATTTCCAGGTTTGTGCTTGGTGGTTCGAAAAGCTAGGGAAACCCACAGCAGAGAGTGAGAGACTAATGGTGGAGGTGAAACTGTGCTTTCCAGATGCTCTGAGGTTTTACGTGCATAGAGCTGCTGACCACAGCAACAATAAATGTTTAGTGTAGATGATGTGAGGCCAAGCACAAGAGCTGTTCAATGTGGAGGTGAAATAAAAATCAGAGCAATTTGGAAGAAAGTAGCAAATTAGTGTGAGCCATGCCGGCACATTTTAGCTTCAATAACCCAACAGTTTAGGACCTCATGAACTTCAGGTATAGCTGGATCCAGAGACTCAGCGGATGTCTTCAGGTTCCTGGCATCTTCTCTGTTTTGCTTCCTTTTGTGTTGGCTTCGTTTTCAGCAAGATCCTTCCAGACTGAATGGCATCTAGATGTTTCAAGTTATGTGATATTTACAGGTCACACTCTGATGAGAAAAGATACATTTTGCTCTTTGATCATTAATGTACATCCCTTAAAAATAACCAGTTTGTCTCCTTGGGTCATATGTCCAAATCATGGTCCAATTGTTGTCTCCAAAGTGATGGGGTCTGTCTGTGCCAAATACCTCTGCTGTGGCCTTTCAAGCAAGACTCCATCATTGATTGACCCAAGAGTAGGAGCCACAAAGGGGGAGAAATAGGAGAGACTGCAGAGGGAGCAGGAAAAAAGCACAACACATGCCCTGTATGTAAGGTACAGGAAAGAAAGTGTTCGGGGGATGGTTCCTATGGAATCGCTGAGTGACCTGAGTCCTAATTCTCTCTCTATTACTTACTATTTGTGGGATGTTGGACAAATTCCCTAATCTCTCTGAATCTCAACTGCCAATCTAAAGTGAAAGTGAGACCCATCAATTTCTTTTTAAAAATGTTTATTTAAGGATTTTCAACATTAAGAACTGTATAAAAAAAAGCATCCAGATCCAAAACTGAGAATTGCCACAGACAGCATTCTTGTGAGTGTCCCGGTCATCAGAACTGCTTCCTTCCTTTGAGTCACATGCTTAGATCACTGGTGGACTCTGCTCCAAGCAACTGCAAACTCAGTCAGTATTCTCAATCTCATTCCTCCATCAGCATCAATTCACAAACCCCATCCACGTATCACAAACAAGGCAATGTCTACTGTGCAGCAATCACAGGATCAGCAAGGGGGTCGCATAAGCGTCATTTCACTTAACACGTTTAACCCATTTAGCCACCCAGGAATCAGACTCAGCTGGAGTCTGATGTGGATGCCCCTTGAATGCAAAAACCACCCATGTATTATTTGCTATCATTGCTCTTTGCAGGCTGTCTCACCAAAGCCTTGGGTTTGAGAGACACACAACTGAATAAGCTTTTTTAAAAAATGTCTTTTTCATCAGGTCTCTGAATGTGCTGTCTGCTTTTTCTCACCTTAACAGCCTTTTTTCCCCAAGTTCAAACAGCTTCTTGCTCCATATCACAGATTTGCATTCAAGGCTGATCAGACTCCATGGAATAAAGAGGGTCGGGTGAAAAGGGGACCCCATTGTCAAAGAAACAGCGAGTACAGTTTGATGTTATAGTCTCAACTGAGAAAGTACGTCGACAGAAGGAGATTCTATGGCAGAATATTTACACCACCATGAATTGCTTCTTCCATAGAATTTGCAATAAGACCAACTACAGAGATTAAATGGAGGCTTTATATTGTATTTTATGATACGGAGCCAGACAATGTTAAACATAATATAAGCAAAAATAAAATACTCTACACTATCATTTCCAAAGAAGAGAATTTGCTACGGGAAAAAAAAAATCATGTGCTAGAGTTTACATTAAAATAAGGAGGAAATAGTATCATTTTAACCAATAACTTCTATTTTGAACATTAAAATCATATCCTCTCATGTTCTGTACTAGCATCTTTCAGCATCAATTATACTGCATTAATTTGCCTATCTGCAAACATTTCATTTTCAGCGATTCAGTATTTCAATTCTTCCTCTAACAACGTCAACATTCTTTTACTTCTCTTTGTCTAAGGAATCATGTCTAAAATGCTAATATATATATTTTACACTGAACACAGTAATTCTGAAAATGTTAGTACGAAAGGATTCTTATAATAGACTTACCGTTAGTTTAGAAAACTTTGAATTTTCATCCATCTCTTCCAACCAGAACCCTAGTCTGCCTTCTCCAGCCAGAACATCGTCTCTGAATCCCTGCCCAGTCTTGGTATCATGCCATCTGATCAGGAGAGTCAGAAAGGGGTAATAGCCAAGGGAGGGGCACTCATGAGAGATCAGAATAGAAACATCTAGTAAGAGACAACAGAGTAAGACGTGGAGCGGCCATGTGATTCCTCCTCACTCTACAGTAATTCCCTTTGGCTGCTTTTCCCTGATTAAAGAAAAGCTCCTTCCACTACCTTGCCCTGGTAAGGAGTTCAGTCTCATCAAGACAGGCTACTTGTGTTCACTCTTCCTGTAGGCACACCATAGCTTGAGTCATTAACATATCAGCATTTTCGCTTTTAGACAGAGTGGCACTGAGTTATCTTCAATCCATGAGCAGCTCAGGGCAAACCTTGATTCATCAAAATTCATTCATTCAACTTTTATTGAGAGCTGATGGTGGGCAAGGCCCAGGCAAGGACCCTTTAGGGATATGAAGGGGAGCAAGACATGATTCCTACCTTCAAGGAGTTTAGCATCTAGCATGGCAGACGGGATAGGTGCCAAATAGGCAAGTGTTGAATTCATGTTGAATAATGTAGATCAAAAAGGGTATTAAAAAAACCAAAAAATTCCATAAAAGAGACAAAAATAGATGCTATTTAGGTTATGAAGGACAAAGCTTAATTCTAGCTGTCAGAACAGCAGATATTGGGTAGTGGTCCATGCCTTTGATTTCTTGAAAAGACACTTGGTGGGTCTTAACCATATGCTGGACACTGTGCTTGGTATTTAGGTTGGATTTTTGAGGAAGGTTGTGAGTTTGGATCTACCGTAAATGGGATTGGGGGTTTGGGGGGTATGGTTGGTGATAGTGTGCTGGAGCTAGCTCTTACTGGCTCATGACAGCCAATCATAAATGCTTAGTAATTTTACAAGCAGGTTGACCAATCCTTGGTTGAAGTCGTTGTTGTGGGAGTTGGCCATGGAAATTGGCAAACACTACAATTCTGAGTCACCTCCACCGCCAACTCCACTCTTGCCCAGAGCTACTTGTTAAAATTTTGCTGGCCAGGCAGAGGGAGTATGATAACCCACTCATCAGGCATGTGATTTCCAGCAATTCCCTTGCTGGTTCATGGGTTTTTTTTTTTTTTTCGTCTATGGGACGTTTGATAACGCGAGGTTTTCCTAGCTCTAACATCCTATTCTCCATAGAGGGGGAAGTGGAATGAAGCCCACTGATGAAAGGGTTAATGAGGATCAGGGCATTTCTCCAGCCTGCCTGCTTCCTGTTGGGCTGGTGCTCTGGGAGCTGTGCTAGTAAGCATCACATCGATCTCCAGGCTGTGGGGAGGGGCTGCTGTAGTCGAGCCTCTCCACAGGAGGGCTGTTTTCCCTGCCAGGAGGTTGTCTGAAGTGGCGGAATAGAGCGCTGAACTGGAGAAATTGGGAGCCCTTCCTTCATCTCTGCTTCTTGCTGGGTCTCTGTGGGACCCCAGGGCAAGTCATTTAACCTCTCAGGTCCTGCTGGTCTCCACCTGCAAATTGGACTCCTTTTCTTTTCCTCCTGCTCCAGTGTGTGTAATATTTGAAGGATCTACACACCAAGATCAGGTTGCTGATGGGTGTCAGTAAGCAGTGTTATGAGAAAATAAACTGTCATTATTTGCCCAGGAGGGGAAGAAGGCCTTGGAGATCTAGCCAACCAGTGTAACATCACCAGGTGGCCCAGCCTTGAATGGTATCTGGATATAGAGATGATGTATGCTGCTTTGGTCCCACTGACATGTTCTACTAGCTCCTGCCTGGGGTCCTGACTACCTCTTTTTGAGTCCTTTTTACCAACAGTCTCCTTTTTCTGCTCAGTGAACAAAAGCAGAGCAGGATGTGGAAGGACGTGGAGGGCCCTATGGAAAGGAATGAGTTTCCTTCCTGCTTCACTAGCATTTACTGCAGGTTTTGAGAGTATTTTCTTATTCATCAAGTCATAGCTTCCATTCATCCATGAAGTTTCCAAGCAAGGCAGGTGAATTTTGATTCCTTGGAAGGGCCTTTGATTCCTTCACCAAAGCAACTCTGTCCACACTGATGAGGACTGTGAACATTCATGGAACTGGCAACTGGGATGCTCAGAAAAGATTCGTCTTGAAGTCAATGTTGGATCCAAATATCAGCTCTACCACTTACTGAGTGATAGGGGTCAGGTCATCTCCATATATCTGCCCTTGAATTTCTCATCAGTAAAGGAAATTGGTGTCAGCCCTGGTCTCAGGTGCATTTCTGACCTTCTCCTGCTCTGCTTTGTACTGGAAAGGTTCACCCTACAGGTGGCAGGTTCCCAGGTGGTCAGGTCAGCTGGCTTCTGATTGGATTTGGCTACAGGGAGGCACTGGCAGGAGATGGGATGTGGGAAGGAGAGGTCAGGAGCCTGCTCTGTCCCTCTCTTTCTCAGATGCATTCTCTAGGGTGGCAGAATCTCCTTTGTGATTCTAAGTGCTTCAGAGAGTGTGACACTGGCCTCGGCTTCCCTTGTCTGTCCCTCGTAGCTTCCCTGCTTTGGCCAACATTTGTGCTGCCTCAGTTTCCTACTTTACATGTTCTTGGCTATAAGTACCGGAAACGCTTTCTTTTTCTGGCTGGATCCCAACTGATAAGAGAGTTGAGGATAGATCTGTTTTACAAGAACGTTGAGAGCTTTAAAGATAACCCTGTGGAATTCATTATTAGGGCAAATGCTCAGTAAATGTTCTTAGGATCCAACGTGTTACCAACCCCTTGCTTCCCAGCATCGCCATCTTTCTGCCTTTTGAGATTCTAAACATCCTTTACAGCTCAGTGCAGATGCTCCTTACTTCATGAAGTCTGGCTCATCCCTTAGCAGATAGGATTTCTTCTTGATTTTCTCTCACAGCCCTTTGCATACGCCTCTCTAACAGAGCTTAGCATATTCTGCCAAACAGTGAATTACTTGTGAAATTGGCTGCTTCTACTAATCTGTAAAGTTCTTGCTGCCTCTTTCATCTTTGTGTCTTTCCCAAGCCCCCCAAACAGAAAAGGTGCTTAAAAACGTTTGCTGAACCGAATGGAATAGAAGTGTCTTCTTATTACTTTCCCCGGCAACTTGAGGCCCGTAATCTGAGGGGCTATGGCGGACACTGGGACCACCCTCTCCAAATTAAGTGTTAGATGAATTCTTGATCCAGTCCATAATAATAAAAGCTTTTTGAAGAATACAAACCGTACTTGGGCTTATTTTTAATACTAAAAGCCCATCAGACATTTCATCCATCCTGAACTCAGTAGGTGTTCCATACGAAGGACATTCACATCAAAATGCATGAGATATGAGAAAATGTTTTTGTACATGAATAATAGAAAATCAGATGTTTGATTTGTGTTATCATGAGGGATCCATGAGCATCTTATAAAACCATGTATCTAGGTCTAGAATTATGCTGTCATATTATAGGTGCTCAGTAAATATTTGTTGAATGCTTGACTGTATTTGGGATAAGATTTGAGAGAAAATTACCTGTTTGTGGTTACTCTTCAGACACCATTCTCTCATGTGAATTTCAAATAGATTTTTCCTCTCTTTTTCATAGTCTCACTTGTTTATTTTTAATTTTAAAGGAAACTCATCCTCAAGCTACCTCTTCTATTTTTCTTTTCTGTTCTTTTTTTTTTTTTTTTTTAACTCAAACACATTATCCATTATTTGGCTCCTGAAAAGCTTCTTGAATACGTGACATGGATCAGATTGTTTCTGAGACGTTGATGGTAGAAGAGAGTGTAACAGAAGGCCCCCAGGCCGTGCAATGAGGACCATCCCTTTTCTTTTTCTTCATGCTTCCCCACCCAGATTTCCTCTCGACCCCTTCTCTGTTTCACTGTCCTCCTGCCCGTGTGTCCTGTCCCTCTTTGCCCAGCACCTGCTCACCAAACTACCCTGCAGCTCTGGTCTACAGGGAGGGAGCTGAGGGTGATTGATTATGGAACATTACGAATCCAAAGGATCCCAGGGTTGAATCTAGTAGACATCTCTTGATTTACAGATTAGCAAACTGAGCCCAAGAGTGAAGTGAACCCCTCAAGCTCACAAAAGCAGTTAGCAGAGGTGCCAGAATTGGGGGTTTTCTGATGCCCTGTGGAACAGCTAGCCAGGGCAGTAATTTAATTATTGCCCCTAACAGGATCCAACCTGTGGGAGTTGCCTGTCCAGTGCCATCTTGCCCCAGCATCCTAGCTTAAGGAAATACACAGATTCTTGGTGACAGTCCAGATAGAGTAGCCATTCTAGTTTTTCCCACTCTGGCCCTTTCAGTTATCAAAACTTGTCTTATCCTTGAAGAGGAAATTCACCCTATGAATAAAGGGCTCTTTTAGCTTACGCAGTATTTTTCTTAACCTCCCCAAGCCTTAGACGGTTGGGCTAGATTTCCCCGGAGACACGAGCAGGCTTCTGTCAGCTTGTTCCATCTTCCTGAGGGTCTTTGAGCCAGGGTTCCTCCAGGGGCTGTTCCTTCTCACTGAGCGTCCTTGCCAAGATTTATGATTCAGTAAAGAGGAAAAGAGCCACGTCAACTGTCTTGCGAGGCAAAATGAGATTCTGCTAAATTTAAGGAGCCTTTAAATGAATAAAATGATCACTAGGTTAAATGCTATAAGTAGGGTAATAGATTAATTTTAGAAAATACAGAAGTCATCCTAATTACAGATGTCACCCTAATTGCAGTTACAATAGAGTAGAAAGCTAGATAAGTCCCCTATAGTCCTTTTATAGGCCGTGACAGAATTAAACAACTGTTCATTTTCTAGATAAGACTGTGCCTTTGACATAGATAGAGTGTACTGGGAAATCATCCACACCGGGCCCTTCACCTGACACATTCTTTTTGAAAAAAAAAAACAAAAAAAACACAAGACTATTCAGGCCAGCCCTAACTCCATGAAAAAAAATCATGAGCTTTGGGAAGGAAAGAGATTTCTGCACTTAAAAACAAAAGTTCATGGATGCTGGGGTATATCAGTAACAGTACAAAGCAGCTCACCCCAGACAAGTGGTGCTGGAGTCAGATGATAGATGAGGAAGATCCAGCCCTGCTCTTGTAATATCCATCTGTCCCACTGCACGCCCCATTCTGCGTTCCGGCCGATGGATGACATTTTCTCAATTTAGTGAAGCACAGTTTCAGGACTGTCTTCCTAGCTCTCCCTTTGATTCCCCATTGCCAAAACCCTAAGGAAATTCCAGTACCATTTCACGAGGTCTTTACGCAACTTAAATCAGGGCACGTGAAATAAAAGGCTGTTCTTTGGGCATTTCAGTACCTCTGACTGGATACCTTCTCCCTGGGCATCTTTTCAGAGATGTTGCACAGACGTCTCCTAGCAGCTGCCCTTGTCCTGGGTCACCCTTCCTGGTCACCCACGCGTCACTTGTGTCACTGCAAATTGTCTTGCCTTTTTATTATCTGTATTTTCTATATTTCCTTGGGAGCTTAATCTGGTCTTGTTGGTTATATTCCTGATGCCTAGAACAGCACCTGGCATGTAATAAGCGTTCAGTAAATGCCCATTGGATGAATCAGTCAGTAACAAAAAGATTCTGATGCTAAACGCATTCAAAATTCAACCTACTAGACACATTACTTAACTGTTAATGCTTTAAAATTAATGCTTTCAGCAAGAAGGTCTTCTCTTTTCACGGAGAATGACGTTTTCTTCCCATCCATCTTCCTTGTCATTGCATTTTTGGTTACTATTAATTCACTAAAACTCAGCTAAATGACTTCCTTCAACACAGCCTTCAAGGAGCCTTCTTCTGACTTCCCATTATGTTGTGTGTTATCTCTATTCCAATGCTTCTGCCATGCTCTGTTATTTACTTATATGCTCTTTACCAAATTACAAGGTCACAGGGACAAAGAGTCTGGCATCATTCATATTTTCATTTTCAAATGTGCTCAACACGGTGTCTGCTAGGCAGTGGGAATCTAACACTGAATTCTGTGGATTGGAGCTGAATTCCTCCAAATCTGTTTATGTCTCAAGAATCAGTTCAAGTTCTGGCTCCTTCATCAACCCTTTCACGACTAGTCCCACCTGCGGTGGCCGAGTATCTGTTCTGTGTATCCTTGCAGCCTTTCTAATGCTTATCCTTTAATTAGCATGTAAACATTTTATTCATGATTCTATCTCCTTCACAAATGTTTATGTTTTGCGATTGTGTGTAGGGAATTGTTATAGCTATCAGGGCAGATAATGAAGAATAAGAAAACGTCTGCTTCAGTAACTGTGCCATAGAATTTTCACTCTGCAGGATCTAGGAGTGCGTGCATGTGTGTGGGGTTGTTGTTTTCCACAACTTGAATACATACAGACACACTTACACATACACATCCTGAGATCTTGAGGGCAAGAGTTATCCTGAGCCATCTACACAGCATAGCTTAGCCTAATAGCAAATATTCAGTACAAATGGGATTAGTTGGCATTCCACACACATACATGGGTATATCCACATGGCACAAGCTTATTATTTCTTATTAGAAGGCAATTATCTGGCTTTGTAGTGAATTTGGATAACCACGTGGCCCTGATACTCCGGACCACTAACGCAGGTGAGCCCTGACAATGTTGATATCTTCACCTGTAGAGAAGCCCATAATAACCCATGCTCCATAGACCACTTCAATCTGGTGCCTCGAGAAATAATTAGATGCAAATAGAATGTGATAGGAAACATTTACCAGTCAGGTAGAGTAAAAACTTTGTTAATTTGAAATGCAAGGGACCAGAAAAATGAGCTCTGAATTAATTGGGTTTGGATTATCTGATATTGTTATTAAGGGCATTTAGTCATTTAGGCAATAACAGATGCTGTGTGAATTGTCCGACATTGGCCCTGGGTGGTTTTACTGTCAAGGCATGATTTCTTATGGTGGTGGTGTAATGAACGCATGTTAACTCTTAACCTTTGCGGCTGGACACACATATCTAGCAATTTGACCAGATTTTCACCAGCCCACCCCAGTTTCCATCTAACAAGTGTTTTAAAAAATTCATTCTTAGTTTTACTGGCTACCCCTATCCATGACTCCCTCCAACTTAATTCTTCTCTGAAAGCAGAGAGAATTGATGGGAGCCTTCCAAGCAGCCAGAGGAAAAGGCCATTTGACTGTCTGTGGCTCTACCTCAAGTCATCTTAATCTGTTTAATTGTATGGCTGATCCGTCTCTTAATTTGCATGATAAATATCACAGAAATCTATCTTTTAGAATGTGTGAAGGAATGATCAGTCCCTGACCAAGGCGGGAAATTCTTTGGGGCTATTCTAAATCAGTTTTGAAAGGTGATCGTCATAATCCAAAAGTCAAGGTTACCTGTGATGTTCTCTAAATAGACAGAACAACAACAAAAAAATTAGAGTATTTTTGTGAGTCTTTCTGAAGACTTTGCTTTGAGGATTCTGTGAAGCAAGGAGAAGTGACAGCTCCCTGGCAGAATTTAAGGTTTGCTTATTCTGCTTAGCTAAATCTATCAACAGCCTACAGTTGAGTAAAAAGAAACAAGATAACCACACATAAAAGGTAACAACACATAAATAGATCCAGAGCAATGTAGTGTTAAGTACCGAGTTAATGCTGGAGACAATGCTTGTCAGAATTTAGGGCTGGGACCCTGGCTGCATGTGAGGACAGTCCTCATATTATGGAACTGAGGTTCAAATAGTGTTGAAAGTGCTTCGCATAGAACGGGCGCCAAATACACGGTTACTGTACAATGGTGGGCTCTCCTAACTCAGCAAGAGGGTTTCATTATTAATGGCAGCATTCCATTTTACTTATTGAGATGCATCCACTTGTACTGAAAACATGTCTCACGTTCTTTATTTAAGTTCCCATGGAGTCTCATGGTCGTTCAAAGCTGGGAGGGATTCCCTGATGCAGTTTGGTCATTGTAGGAAGGTGGAGATGAGTGACTTGGCCTGCGTCCCAGAGCCAAGGGGGTGGCCTATCAGATCAGAGTCCCTGGACTCCCTCCCACTCGTAACTCCTGGGGTCTCCTTCATCTTCCTCCATCACCCTGTCCTGTTCACCTCTGCAGAAGACAGGCACCTGTACTGTGCTAGGTAGAGCTGACCATAACCAGAGGGCACTCTTTTCCCTTTTTAGACACTGCTTTTTACTTTTGTTCTGGTGTTTTTTATTTTAGTTTTTCCTTTTCTCTTAAATATTTTTTAATTAGTAATAGGCTTTATTTTTTTAGAGCAGATTTAGGTTTACAACAAAATTGAGTGGCAGGTACAGAGACTTCCCATATACTCCCGGGAAGCAGGCACTGCCTCCAGCCTCCCTCATTATCAACATCCCCCACCAGGTTGGTGCATTTGCCACAAGTGATGAACCACTGATTCATCACAGTCACCCCCCCATCTGTAATTTACATTAGGGTCCGCTCTTGATATTATATCATCCTATGTGTTTGGGCAAGTGTATAATGACACGTGTATATCACTGTGATACCATACGGAATATCTTCTCTGCCATAAAAATCACCTGTGCTCCATCTATTCATCCCTCTCTTCCTCCCAAACCCTGTTTTTTTTTAATGGTCTCCATAGTTTTGCTTTCTTTTCTTGGTTTTCTTTATTTCCTCCTCACAGAGGCTCTGTTTGTGGAATTCATGTTGTGTTGAATGAATAAATGAATGGATATAATATTCATTAGCCTTTAATGCACATAAGTACTAATTACTGAAAATACATTTTTGGCTCCCAAAGAAGACAGGATTTACAGGCTTCCCCTCAAAGAAGGCTGCCTTCAGACTAGTGACCTTGAGACAAAGTTCTCTGTTACTCAGACTCACTGAGCCATCCAATACCTGGTCCTTTTTAATAGGTTCAAATTATATTATTTATGAGACATAGAGAGATTATTCAGCTGACCTGGCTCCATCCCCTGAATGAGTTAGTTTGCTTCCCCTTTGAGAATTTATAATCAGTTCAGACTTTCTTCTTTTAAAATGTTATATGGCACTGGTTTCAAAAGCAGTTTGGGAGCCCAGAGTTCTAGGGTTGGCAGTCGCTTTAGCTGCCCCAGAACAAATGCAGTCTTCCGGTCTCGTCGGTGATTGACTTGATTGGTTTATCTGGGTCTTGTTTCTAAATAAGTTTTCCAAAGCAGTATTTTAAGGAGTTTGGTATGATAATGCTCAGAGTGCCGTAAAAGGACATCCTCTTAATAAAGTCTTGGAATTCCAGGGGAAGAGTGCTTGACCAAGTATATTGAAGATTTCTCTGTCTTATGTTTTCTGAACTGAAAACTTCAGAAAAAGAGCTGAGTTGATAATAACCAAATGTAGTTGAAGATTGTGAAATGAGAATGATGAAGAAGAAGGAAAGCCTAGGATGAGAGAAGAACAGTTGTCTTGTTTGGGCCAGACTGGGTGGCTTATAATGAGTGGAAGCTTATTTCTCACAGTTCTGGAGGCTGAGAAGTCTAAGATCAAGGCACCAGCAGATCTGGTGTCTGCTGGGCCTGCTTCCTGGTCTTTGCTGTCTTCTCTCTGTGTCCTCACTTGGCAGAAGTGGTGAGGGAGCTCTGGGAGTCCTTTCTTTAAAGGGCACTAATCCCGTTTCTGAGGGCTCCACCCTCATGACCTAATCACCTTCTAAAGGCCCCACCTCCAAACACCATCACGTTGGGAAATAGGTTTCAATCTATAATTTGAGGAGGGGGGACACAGATACTCAGTCTCCAGCCGCAGGGTAGGGGATCAATCAGGGAAGGGACTTGAATGGATATATTAGTTACATATTGCTTGCTCTGTCCTGTCACTGTGAACCCTTTATAGACACTGACCACCTTACCTTTGTCAGAACACTGTATGGTAGGTTATAACATTGGCCCCACTTCACAGATGAAGAAATTGAGACACAGAGAGGTTATCTAACCTGCCCAGTGTTACTCACTGGGCAGTGACAGCGCTGGGTCTGAAACCAGACAGACAGGCAACCCTCAGTCCTTTACCCCTGTTCTCAGGGAGGCACGTTATGAAGCCAAGAGCTATAAAGCCAAGATTCAGGTTGAAGGAAGGAGGATCTGGTGACCTAATCAGAGGACATTTCAGAAGAGCGGTACTGGCTCCCTCAGCAGGTGGGGTAGGGGTCTGGGGAGATGGGGCAGTCAGGGAAGGAGCTGTGATTTCCGAGGGCAGGGAGGCAGTGAGCTGACCACTGGGCAGGCATCTCAGAAGCAAAAATGCAGGCACTCAAGCCCGACAGCGTTCATGCAGAAGCCGTGGGAAGACCAGGCACCCATTTGGACTGTCCAGGGTTTGCTGAGAGTCCAGAAAACAGGCCAGAGCCTCCTACCGCAGAGAGAATTTTATTCTACAAACACATATCCTCGCTGCTAGGCAAGGTTCTCGCTGCTTCCTTCCGCTGTAGAATGGAATCACAGGACAAAGCAGCTCAGATCCCAGAGAACAGAGGAGATAACTGCGTCCCTGATGGGAAGAAGTAGGGGACTGCAAGGTCCCAACAATCAATTTAGAAATGCAAGACAATGACATAATTGTTATTTTGCCGTGACTTTCCCAATGGGTATTTCAAATCGACTTCTCTGGCTCTGTCTTGCTCTGTCTCTGTCTCTCTCCTGCATTCACACTGGAGACAAACAGTGCATATCTAGAGGATTTTTTCCAGAATGAAAAGCCTCTGATGTTGCCATGCTCTGTCTCCGGATTGCCCATCATCCTCCAGAGAAGATTCTGTTCAGCATGTCAGGGCTTCTACCTTCTACTGCTCCAGCGAAGAATAGCCATGTGGCAGCTGTCAGGGATTCCTGCTCACCCACGGCTTGTTTTCCTAACACTTCTCTGCCCTGCACAGACTTTTTGTACTTTGAGGCTGGTTCTGCCGAGCCTGTCAGCTGACGGGAGATCAAGCACACCTTTCATTTCTCTCCTGACCTCTCAGCTCCTCTTTTGCTTTGCCCAGAGCAGCGAGGTGTGGAAATGGCTGCACGGAGAGCCTGCTCTTCCCCGATGTTATCAGCATCTCTCAGTCATGACCTTGCCCAGCTCAGAGGAGCTGCTGTCAATAGGCACCGAGCAATTATTTCTTTCCCCTGGATTTCTTTAGTCCTGCAACATGGCATTTAAACACACTACCTGGCTGATGGGCAGAACCACCAGTGGGGATTCTGGTGTAGAACAGACCCACAGTCAGCTCTCCAACCATCAGCCAAGAAAGCCCTCCTCCCTTGTCCGGTTATCTTGTTTTGCATGTGTTGTCCCTGTTGCTGTGTAGCAGGTGGAGCTGAGCTGATTCCATTTCCAAAGATACTGACCTGGTGAATGAAATTCCTGAGTGATCATGTTACCCGCCTCTGCGAAACACAGGCTGAACCCTTGCTGTGTCTTGGTTTTCCAATCTGTAAAATTGGATTAGTTCATGTTAAACAGGAATTCTTTATACCTTAGATGGTCCTTAAACTGTGTTGCTACTTTTTTTTTGAACTATGCTGAAAATGAGAGAACATTTAGTTCCCAGACACTTTATGCTATGGCAAATCTCCAAGAGTCAGGATTCAAAGAAAGAGTCACAAGGCTTGTCACAGGCTCAGTTTGGCAGGATTATGAGATGAGAAGCATGCTTGCAAAAGCGTTTATTGAGCTGATGCAAAAGTGCAGCCTGGGACCCAGCACATCCTTCGGGCAATTTGTTGCGGGTCCTTTGAACAGTGCAACTGAGCCCCTCAGCCACTTCACCTCCTTCAAAATTCCGCACCGTCTGCCGGACGAAGAAAAGGGTCTGCATTCAGAGATAGGCCAACCACATAAAAACAGAAGGGACTTGATTAAGTTGGACAGAGTTGAACTTTGTAAAAATTTGTGACAACAATTAAACTTTAAAACAGAAAGGATTAGGAGTGCCAAGCTCAGAAAAGGAGACCAATTAGACCAAGTTGTATTTTGCACACAAACTTCTTCAACATGTTTGTGCCCCACATGTTGTGTGTTTTCTTTTTTTCTCTCTCACTGTGTCCTCTTTTTAAAAACTAAGTGGGGGCCAATGCATCAGATTGGCGTGGACCTTACCTTCGGAAGCATACATCAGTAGCTGCCTCAAATAACCCCACGGAACGGAGTCACTAATGTTGATCCGAACTCAGCAGATGGAGGTGAACTCTTGCCCTCTAAACCAGAAGTTCCCAAAAGTCATCAACAGATGAGCAGTAGCTGGGCTTCGCGCTAGACCCGCAGACTCACAAACCCGGGGGGTGAGCCCAATTCTCTGTGTTGACCAAGTCCTCCAGGCAATTCTGATGCGCCTCAACTTCAAGAATAAATTAACTTTAGCTGCAGTTTGGAGTCAGCTGGTCAGCGTATTTGGTTTTTTGTTTTTTTTTTAAGTATGCAGAGTTTCCTCTTCCAGAGATGCTGAAGTAGTTGAGCTGCATGGAGCACAGCCTCCAAGGACTTTAAGAGCACCCCAGGAGATTTTAAGGTGCAGTCAGGGTTGAAACCAAACTGTAATGTGCGTGAAACTCACCTGAGGATTCTGCTAAAAGGCAGATACAATTTGGCCGGGCTGGGATGGGGCCCCAGAGCCTGAATTTCTAAGGAGCTCTCCGGTCACGCCCATCCTGAGGGGACCGCAGTCTGAATCCCAGGCCTAGATACACTGACCATTGGCCACACCCCCATGGATGCTCAAGGCTAGCAGAGGCCTGATCCTTGGATGCTTTTACTGATTGGGAGTCAGTTGTGTTAATTCCCAAACAGAACAACCTATTTACAACAGGTGTAACTTGTTTTAATTCAGTTAAATATTTTGAAAGCCAATCAAATATTACTATGAAAAGAAAGAAGCCCCTCCTTGTTACTCAGAAAATTTACATGAGAATTTTTGAAAAGCACAATAAAAGCAAAATGCCCTAGGGTGGAAAAAAAAAGGTCTAAGTAAGTATGAGCAAGTCACTCAGTGTCATTAAAACCTAGATAGATTCTGTGCTCAGAATACTTTGTCAGTGATTTTTAAATTTTGGTTCACTTTAAAAAATCTACACTGGAAGTACTGAGGGTGTGGCTTGTGCAATACAGGTGATATAAAATTCTCATCAGAGGACTAACACTCAGAAGAATTCCTGTATCAAAATTTTGCAGATAAATCATTCCCCTGTTTCAGTTGAAAGGAAACAGTTGCTACCTGTATGTATCCCTTTAATGATTTCCTGTTTTAGTGGACTTTATTGATTGACTACTAATTTTGATTGACAGGTGAAGAGGCTGTGCTGTAATTTTATTTTATAAGAGCATTGCTAATAACTACCTTGGATGCACATTAGCTGCATACCAGACACTGTGAATGGTGTTCAGCATTTATTTTTACTGATCATCTCAAGAATCCCAGGAAGTAGCCTTCATATTCTCATTTTAGAGCCAAGGAATGTAGTGTGTGTGGTTTCTTCTGTCCTCCCATCGTGCTGGCATTCTAACTTCCAGACAGTCTAAGAACGCTGAGATTCCTTATAGTCTATTATAATCATTTAGGACAAAAGTTAGAAATATTCAAGGAATGTTGAGTAACAAGGGCAGAATCATTCCCTGATAATGAAACTCAATCTACCTATAGGTAATACACTGTCGTGTTCTTAACAAAGTGGTGTATCATTACAGAAGGTGGGGGGAGGCAAAAGGTAATGATTCCTCATACTCTAGCCCCAACCCATCAAGTGTCATCACCTCCTCCACCCCAGTACACACACACACACACACACACACACACACACACACACACACACACACACACACACAGAGGCCCCGGTGCACGGGACTTCTTGGTCTTGCAGGTTCTTTCCCGTCATGACTCATCTCTTGCCATTCCCTTTGCTTGAAATGCCCTTTCACCTCTTCCCTTACTTAGAAAACTTCAACTTATCTTTAGGATTAAGTAGCTCCTCCTCCAGCACCTCTAAGAGTTCCATCTAAAAAGGATGAACTGGGCAGAATGAGTCCATTCAACACATTCTTGCTAAGTCCCTACATTGCACCAGCCATGACCGTGGATGGCATGGCCCAGCCCTTATGGGATTTGCATGAATTTGTTTCCATGTTCCTCTTTCTGCCCCTGCAGAGCCTGAGTTTTTCATACTTAGCTTAGGGATTGCATTTTAGCTACTGTCTTTTTGGACTGACAGCTTCTCTGTTTAACTTCCCAAGACCAGCCTTGCTCACTCAGTCTGCCATTTAGGAAAGGATTGCACCCAGCATATCGCTTGCCCATGAAAGAAGTCTTGCAATCTCCTGATCTTTATCTCTTCTCAGCCCTAAATTATTCCAGAGAAGATGAGCCCCCTCCTTTGTTGCCCCTGAAACAGATGATCATGCTTTTCTCCCACTGTTACAGCTGCGTATCCTCTCCCTTTAGAGTGAAATTTTCGGGCCAGCACTGCCTTATGTATCTTTGTTTTCATATTTTATTTTCCTATTTTTTCCTATTGTAAAATATGCATAACAGAAAATTGACCAATTTACCCATTTTTAGGTGTTTTCTGTGGCATGAAGCACATTCACAGTGTGGTACAACCATCACCGCCATGCATCTTCAGAATTTTTCATCACGCTAAATGAAGTGCCACACCCTTTAGACAGTGATCCCTCATCCTCCCCTCCCCCCAGCCCTTGTATCCTCTGTCCTCCTAGCGTCTCTGTGAGTTTACCTAGTCTGGCTATCTCACATGGACTCATCCAGGACCGGGTCTTTCGTGTCTGGTGCGCTGCACTTAGCATAAGGTTTAAGGTTCGTCCACCCGGTAGCCTGTGTTAGGAGGACCAGTGCTCCGTTGCACGGATGGACCACATTCTGTTTATTCATTCGTCAGTGGACATTTGAGTTGTTTCTCCCTCTCTGCTCCTGTGAACAGTGATGTGAACATTTGGTGAACAAACACTTGTTTGAATCCCTGCTTGTAACAGTTTTGGGTCACATTTTGCTTTCAAACTAGAGCCTCGCATGATGCTTAGTTAGATTGTTACTAAATAAATTGAGGAACGATCTATTGAATGTGTGATAAGTAATATCTTGAAAAGTCTTGTTTTCATTTCTATTTTTCCCAAATTCCCACTGCTTTCCACACACCCCCCTTTTCCTTTTTATTACTTGAAACCACCAACAAAAAAGGAAACAAAAACATTGATGCTTTCCATTAATTTTTAATATAAATGTTACATTTTTCTGATCTAAAATTTCCCAGAAATTAACCATTTCTAGTTGGGATGAGATGAAAGATTCCTTGGACCAAAAGCTCACATGGACGATGATTGCCCCAAGCAACTCACAATGCAGGAGTTGGAGGATGAATGGAAACTGCATCCCAACCAGGGTTCAAACTGCCAGAAGCCAAGGCAGTTGCCTGGGCCACACTAATAAAGCCAAGAGGAGAGAGAGTCAGGCATTTGTAACAACAGGGTACTGAGCAAGAGGGTCCAACTCAACTGCGGTGAAGGTGCCATGTAGCTGCGTGTCATCCCTGGCCAAGCAGAGCCTTGTGGTGTTCTGGTGAGTTCTGCTGAAGGCCATTTGCTTGCTCCTCTGGTCACATGCTCCTCGTGTGCAATCTGACCATCTAAGAGAAAAAGATAAGATGGTAGAACAGGAAGTATTTTGAGGTCTTTCAAAGCACTGGTTCTTTGCCAGGGCCGTTCTGCCCTCCTTGCCCCCAGGGGATCTTTGGCAACATCTGGAGGCCTGGAGATATTCTTGGTGGTTATAACTGGGTGGAGGATTGCTAATAACGTCTGGTTGGTGGAGGCCAGGGGTGTAACTAAACACCCTCTGATGCACAGGGCAGCCCCCCCCCACAACAAAGAATTACCCAGCCCCAAATGTGAATAACGCCAAGGTGAGAAACCTGCTCTAAAACAACCCCTTCAGTTTACAGAAAGATAAGGTGACTTAATTCGTGGCGCTATTGCCAGTTTGCACTACAGCTGGAATACCTTGACCCCCACGCCTGGCGCTTTTATTACTGGGATCCCCAATGTGGATTTTGTAGCTTGGTGATTATTTCCAAAGTGCTTGCATGAACTTGAGTAAAATGTGCTATTTTAAAAAAAGAAAAAGAACTCCACATGTAGCCTTTCCTCTGCTGAATCTATAAACGCTACAACCCAATCATTGCTTTCTTCTCCCCTTCCGCCGAAAGTGTTCTTAGGAATAAGAAGTTGATATTTGCTAAGTGCTTTGAGCTCCTTTTGAAAGAAGTGCTAAAACGTCTCTGAATTATTTTTATCACCTCCATAAAATTTAAAAGCAAAGTATCATCTCTTGTCAAAAGCAGGCCTTGCCCTGATGTTTTAAAATTATAACCTCTGATTAGCTATTGAAACTCCCTGATTACAGGCTGACATTGTGTTATCTTGGGAATGATACCAGTCAAATCTATGAAATAATTGATCACAGCAGCCCGACAAGACTGTGAACTATTGTTGTAGTTGGGAACAGAGCTTCAAAATATTGTAAAAGGTTTGCTGCTTAAGCTCTCCTGGTTTCAAACATGAGGTCAATGCTATGGCTCTATATTGATGAATACTGTCAATTAGATTTATCAACCTCCTAATTACTAAGAGGGCTTTCTAAGGATTTATTACTCTTCATGAAGAATCATTGCCCTGGAAGGAGCCTTGAGGAGTCCTCAGAGCTTCCGAGCGTGCCTTCGGGGAGGACCACGACCTGATGAGTTCCACGTACCACCACCACCACTCCCCCCAGGAAAGTTCTCCCACTTCCCTTGGAGCATCAAATTTCAGCCAATTTTTAAGTGACCTCCATCATGAAAGTTCATAATTCTCTCTAAACAGAGGAAGTGAGGAGCAATCAGAAGAACTGACTCAACTTGGGAGTTAGTGAAATTGGACCACAGATGACCTGTGTCCTGACCCCTGGTGGGAGAGAGATGATATAATTAATAGGGGTTCAATTGAGAGATGTGTGTGCTCAGGGAAGGTGATCTTAGGGGTCTCTGGGGAAAGATGGTGAATGAGGCCATCTTACCCCTGTCAACTGTAGAGTGCACAGATCATTACCAGAGAGGGGTCGTTCCTCCTTATATCCCCCAGAGCCTGCTTGGCCTCACTGTGCTCCCATGGGAGCTACTGATTCCCTACTTACCAGACCAGCAGGAGTGGCGTTCAGGTGGGAACTTTGGTACCCAGGGGACTTCTTTTGGAAGTTGCACTTGCGTAGCGAATATGAGGTTTTGTTTAAATTGTATGCTTGCAGGAATGGGCTTGGGAAGGCCAATGGTGATTACGGAGTGGCCCAGCATCCCAGATTGCCTCTTAGTTCAGCTCCTGTGGTTCCCCTGTGTTTCAACTTGCACTTGAGATCTGCTAAAATGTGAGCAGGAGGCAGGAGCTGGCAGCAGGGCAGGGGGCCAGGATATTAGAAGCTGTTCTTATTACAGGTTGTTAGAAACTGAAGATGATTGATCCAGGGCCTTATTATAATTCTCTGAGCATCTGAGCTCTGTCTCTTCTGTTGCCTTTTCCCCTTCTTCCCAACAGCTCACCTTGGACATTCCTCATGATTCTGGCTTTCCTCTGCTCCATTCTCCCTACACTCACCTTGGTGATGTCATTTATCAGGCTACAGCATCTCAGATCAGGTGATCCTAAATCTATAGCTCTAGTCTTGCCCATCTATACAGCCCCAGCCTCTCCCTAAGCACATCCATTTGAATATTCTCTTGGCATCTTAATTAAACTCAACGTGTCTGAAGCCACATTTACCTGTTTACTCCCCAAATCATCCCCTCTTTTAATTTTCCCCCAGTGAGATCTCTATTTTCCAAACCCCTGTGATCTGAAGCTTGAGTCATTTTGTATTCTCTCATTTTCTTGGCCCCCCAAATCTAATTTTATTGACGCTTTCCTTCCTGAATCTGTCAATCTGATCCTTCCTCACTACCATTCTGTGATGAAGGGTCACATCACTTGACATTATGTGGTACTACAGCATGTGTGCTTGCCTGACCTCAGGCTCTGTCCTCTTATCCAACCTACCTGACAGCCATGAGCAAGTTCCTAAAATGCACTTTGGAAGAATTGTTTCAGTAAATATTCAAGGAATATTTATTGTGTCCCTGCATGCTCCCAGGGACCACGCTGTGTGTTTGTTTTGGAAAGATAAACAAAAGAGACATTGCTTCTACTCCCACACATTGTAGTGTAAGGAAGAGGTAGATAATTAAAAGTAAAAAAAAAAAAAGATAAATTTATTATTAATAGTTTTAATTTCATGGGTGCTATGAAAAAACAAAACAAAACGTGGTAGAATAAAAGAGAACTGGGACCAAAAGTGGTGACATCTAAGGAGAGACCAGGTAGTAGAGAAGAGCTCAGCTGTGATCTGTGACTCTGTTTCTTTCTTTCATGTTGAATTGAAATTTCTTGTCTAAAATAAAGTCATTATTTTCCAGAAATATTTCTCGTTGCTCCCTTTATAAGCCCCATATGCCAATCCAAATAGCCCATGTGTCATTACTGAATTCTGCCTCCTGCTTTCCCATCTATACATCTTTGCCACGCATTTCTCCTGGTGGGTTCCAGACCCCTCCCCATCTCTTTCTAGTAAGACTGTATCTATCTGTCAATGGACAGCCAAAATTTCATTACTTCGTGAGGCATTCATTGGTCTTCTTAGCTGGAAAGCACCTGTTCATTCTCTGAACTGCCATTGAATCATCATCATCATCCTTATCATCATTATTATTATGTTGTTGTTACTATTACTGAATCTCTCACCTAACACTTAGGTTACACTCTGGGACACGGGAATTACTTAAGTGCATGCTTTGGATTCAAACAAGCTCCTACTTCTTTGTCCCTTGATCTGTGTAAGCATCCAATGATCAGTTGTTGAATTGATAAGGAAGCATCTTTAAAAAGAATACCAGACAGAATCACATCCAGTGACCAGTGTAGAAAAGGAACACGTTCTACTCTTTTGTAGATTCCTAGCACTTTGCATGTTGTCTAGCACATAAGAGGGGTTCAATAAGTATTTGTTGAACTAAGAGTCCAAGAACACACAGGAAGTCAGCATCCTCGAAGAGACTGGAGCCCATATCTGCTAACCCTTGAGTTCCCTCAAGCCTCGACTAAGAGGTTGCCAACCACAGAACTTCTCGACTCCAATAATCCCATTTCTTTGGGGCCTGACTTTTTTTTTTTCCCCATAATGTCAGCATCAACTTTCTCATTGCAAGGAAATAAACAGATGCCACAAATTTGCACTGACTTCCTTTTCATGTTGGCAACACTTTGCCTCCTGAATATTACAAAATATTTGGGAGCTTGTTTCACCCTTTTCTGAAGATCACCCATAGAAATATATTATTATTTTCAACACTTCTAAAGTTCTGTCTCTTTCGATGGCATAGCTAGCCCCTGTGGCTTCTATGACTGTGTTCTTTCCTTTCTTCAAAGCCAAGCCAGTTAAAAATACACTCCACAAATGCTATTCTGAATTACATTCATCAACATAGCTAGTATACAGAAGCAAAATGAGAAAAGAGGCAGCCCGCTGGAGGTAGTAATGACATCAGTGGTGCTGTCTCCATAGGGCTCAAACATGAGACCTTAAGAAGCAGATCTTAAGGTGGAGGATCGCAGGAGGCAACACACTTCCCCATGGAAGGAACACCTAATGACCAAAGCAGCAGCAACGGAAGGCAGGAACAAAGGAAGGGAAGGAGGGAGACTTTCATTTGATTCTCACTTATAGTAACTCAAGCATAAAAGACACTCCCCCATTAAATTAGTCAAGATTGTAGTCCTCATTATTAAGAGAGAAAATTGAGCCATTAAAATAATTATTCTAAAATGCATATGTTGATGATAATAAGATATGTTTTATTGCTTCTCTCTTTCAGGTTATTGAAATCCCTTAAGAACCATTATCTTATTAAGTCTTATTATATGGTTATAAGATTGGGGTTGGGAAAATTGCTCTATGAGATAAGGAGAGAGATTTGTGTGAATGATTGTGGGCCACCTTGCAATGAAAATTAACTGCAGAAATTACACTGGATTTCAAATCTGTCCATTCTTGAACTAATAAATTTCCTTTTGTGGAAAGAGGAATCTTTATCTTGATTTATGTGTAAGCTTTTGGTTGACATGTTTGAATAAACCTAAAATGCCCCATTTAGAGTTCTTACATCTCTGTTTATTTCTTTGTTCCGTGGAATTAAATAAGACAAACTCTAAAGCTACAGCAACAACAGCAAAAATATTTTGCCTCAAATAAGCTAGAATCTGGCAAAGAAAAGTATAAGCCAGGTGGATTATTTCCCTTGAAAATCTTTAGTTCACGTTAAAAAGAATAATGATCTTCCCCCAAGGAGAATGTCTCCCTTAAATCTCATAACATAGTGTATTCTTACTTGCAAGCATTTCTACTTTTTGTTTACCGGGATCTCTTTATTTTTGCCCTTTGGGAGGAGAGATGCTGGAAGCATTTGATGACTTGGACTGTGGCCATGTTCTGTGCCTTAATTTTCATTTCTCATTTTTTCATTATATTCTTGCAGAAATATACCACTATGTTCTTTGTGGCTCCCTGTTTCTCCTTGTCTTATTAGAAAAGCTCTTCTGGGGGGGGGGGAGTCTGCCCCTTGAAGTGGTTGAATTAATCAGTTACTCTCTGGTTCTGCCTTTTCAGAGTTAAAGAGATGTTGATTTGACATCTAAAACTTGGAAAAAGCCTTTGAGTTCAGATCGAAATCTTTTCCATATCAAGTAGGCTTTTTGCCTGTGAGATTCCTTGCTGTTTTCCTTTGAGGCTATTAACACAGAGATAGTATCTTTTATAGATAAAATCTCCTCTGGCCACCACTGCCTCTTTCCTACCTTAAATCCTAATCTTTAATTTTTCAATATCACAATCATTTTCAAGTAACAACCTGACATATTGTAACCACTTGACATGCTTGAAAAAGATGGAATATATTTTTAGCTACCTAATTTCATACAGCATTTGGAGAAATAGGCTTGCTATGAAGACAGTTTATTTCTGCTCATAATCAACTATAGAACAGTAAGGTGAGAAAAGCCCTTTTTGCAAGTTTTTTTTTTTGAATCCCTACACAATTTTAAAACTTCAAATTACAACTTGTTTATGAAAATTCACAATAGACTATACCCTCCAGATACCAGCATTCTTTGGAAATACAAGAAGGGATGCAAAGACTTGTCAATGAGATAAACAATGAAAGATACAAGTTCTGAGGTTGTTGGATGAAGAAGATTAGACATGGTGCTTTCAGAGAATTACAGCTCTTTGGAGGCCACTTGTCCTCTTCACAGTTTAGCTCCATCTGCCTGCTGTCCATGACCTGCTGTGTGATGTTGGGGTTTATAAGAAATACATATTTGGCTTTCGTCCCATTTCTGGGACAGAGCTCCTAAAACCATTGGAAGTGATGAGAGTGGTCTAGTTGTCTTTTGCTATATTAATGAATGAGTTTTGGGAAGTACCTAAGGATGGGGGCTTACTGCCAGTGGAGCCAATCGTGTAATTATAAGGTTGGAACTTTCAGTCCCACTCCCAGTCTTAAAGGGTTGAACCCTTAACTTTTGGAATCTGGTACTATTTCTAGTGGCAGAATTGAGTTGAGTTCCTGGACCCGTGCTGGTGTCCAAAAATTGCTGGGTGGTTGTAAAGTCCTCCCACCACCCCCTTCTCCCATCTCCAAGTTGGAATTGGGTCCAGGAACCCAAAAAGATACTGGCACCATTTCTCCTCTGCAGTTCCCTGGTTTCCACCTCCATCTTTCTAACAAAACTACTTTTTAACACTATCTCCCTCTGTTCTTGTCTGATTGCTCTTCATGTATCCTCTTTGGTCTGTGGTCTTTGTAAAGTTTCTGAGCCACTGTCATTGCCGAGGGCAAATTTGGAAAAGCTATTTCCCTTGGTTCTCTGATGAATGTCATTGGCAATATGAATAAAAGAGTGTTTCATATGTTGCCCGGTGTGGAAGAGGACCAGATACCCAGACTCAGTCTCTGAATTGCAGAAGAAAGACTTTGGGCTCCTGGAAGAAAAAAAATATTCCCTAAAAACATACTAGAGGACTTTTAATTGAGTTCTCTGATAGTCTATTGGTATTTTTAGCCACAGATAGTGATTCTCTCTCGCAGTGCAGTATAGGCCAGGCAAAAATTTCCATGAAGAGATAAGACAGTGTCCTTGGAGACTCAACAGAGAGCCTCATGGTGCCATTTTTAAGAGACTTTCCAGTGTGGACCACCTACAGGATGTGACTGGGCTGCCCTGTGTCTCTTGGTCTCTTGTCCCAGCCCCTGCATCTCACTGGTGGTCAGTACATCCCTTATCCAAAATGTTAGCAAGGATAGGAATGTCATGAACCCTAAGTATATATCCTTTTCAGATGTTTTATTTATTCTTAAAATGTATTTCAGTAATGGGGTTCTCTCCTCCTCTTATGATTTCATTGGTGATTTAAAGGACTATATTGAGGTATCACATGGGGTCATCACATGGAATCACTTCCCAGTCTGTGGAACTCCTCCCCAAATTACCTCCAACCCATTGTGATTTCTCCCTATTACGGGAGGTTTGAGAGGGTAATTCTCATTTTCTAACACCTCTCTTATGCTTCAGTTTGCTACCCCAAACTGCCACCAAGGACATGTTCTAAACTCTTTGAGGACAAAAACTATTTCTTTTCATCTTTCTATCCCCCCATAACACCTAGTAGCTAATATGATTCTCAGTAGATCCTTGTTTGATTACCAGAGCCCTCTACTGCAGTGGAAGACTTCCTCTGCTTCTGCACATTACCCTCAGGTCACATCATTGTGGACCACACTTGCCACTCTTAGACATTATAGCATGGTTTCCAGCAGCATTTCTCTGCACTCCTGCAGTTATTCAGCAAAGCTATATTATCTCAACAAGAGAGTTGATTCGGTGGTTCAGGCTATTATTTAAACAGTCATTAATTGAACGCTGAAGTGTTCTGTTCACCTATGATTGTGTAGAGAACTAAAAATATATGTGCAGTTGTGTAATTATCTCCACCAACGCTACCTTTCAAAATGGCTAATTATCACAAACATATGAAATGCAAATGCTGTCTCTAGATGTTATTCCTAAGGACCCATGCAGGTACTATAATTCTATTAGAAATATCAGCTGTGATTTCATTTGTTCACATTTAAAGTACCAGACATGTTACTTTCCCAGTAAACTTGTGGTTCTGGCTTGCCCTCCAAGACCATGAGGATTGGGTCTGTAATTCTGATAACTAATTCCTGCTTTAAATATTAGTTTCCAATAGCTGAGTTTCTTGGTCTGGAACCCCCAGTCTTCTCAAGCCTCCGTTCTGTACTACAGTATTCATTGCTTCAGAGCCTTGGATCTGACCCCTACCTATGTGACCTGGGAAAAATTACTTCTATCTTCTATTCTATAAAATGGAGTTAATACCGAGTTTATGTGGATGGTGTGAGAATTAATGTACCATGGACAATGCACATTACACTTGTTCAATATATGTCCTCTTCTTATTTCCTACTCCCATCCTGCCTGTCCTTTAACACCCTGGCCTCGGTAGGCTGGACCCCAACTTCATTTCCCCTAGTTGTCCCTTGTGCCTGCCCCTAGACCCAGTAGCAGGCACAGATGAGGTCACTGACCAAGGACACCTGAAATGTGGCAAATCACGTTAAGTAGTGATTTTTTGTTTTTACAATGCTTGTTATGCTGTAAACCAACAAAATGATTTTGGAAAAGAAACAGTACTATTGTGACTAGAGCCTAGAAATCAAGATGAGAGGAAGATGTAAACTGAGGCTGGAAAGCTAAACCAGATCACTTGGAGCTTGGCTAGTGGGGGACATGATAAGAAGTTGAATTGCTTAAGATTCTATCATTGATTCCTTTTCTCTGCTGTCTCCCTTTCTTGGAGGATTTATCCTCTCCCAGTACATCAAGTGCCGTCTCTGTGATGTACCAGTGAACCCAAACTGACTCTGGGACTCTGGAAATGCATTTGCACCTCCTCTACGTATGTGCCAAGAACCAGACCCCTTACCATTGTCTCCCTCCCCATGCTTTTCTATTCCCCATCCTCTTAGTCCCTGAGCCCCTACCCTGAATCTTCCTTTAGTTGAACATTTATTCATATGAAAAGTATTTATTTTTGAGTTTATACAGATACTGTGCTGGCAATTCACAAAGGAAGATATAACACAATCCCTGCTTCTTAAAGCTTACGTTTTATTTGGAAAGTAATTGTAGAAAAATCACGCTTCTTGGGTTTTCTCCTACAGTTTCTTTTTACCGTTAATTCTCATCTCTTTGGCTGCTTCTGCCTCATCTCTGCAATTTTTTTAAATTTTGGAGTGTCTTGGGATGTGGTACATGGAGCTCTTTTCTGGCTCTCAAATTTATATGACTATCTTGGGTTTCTGCTCTGAATTCCAGACTGGTAAATATGAGCTTCTCCTTGTTACCTCTACTTGGAAGTCTAATGGGTATCCTGCGTGTCACATTTGTAAGGGCTTGAAAATGTGTCCACGAAAGATTTGACACTCCTCCCCTCCCAAGTGGAACCAAAATGCCCCTTTCCTTGGAAGTGGACTGAACTTAGTGACTCACTTCTAATGAATTTAATGTAGTTGAGGTGAAGCTGGTGGACTTCAGAGAATAGTGTAGAAAAGTTAACAAGCTTAATAGGCTTCTGCCTGGCACTCTCTGTCTTAATATACACATCTTGGGAGACCTGGGTTGACACATAAGATGTTGGACTGCCCTGAAGCTGCAGTACTATGGAGATGTGTGGTGTGACCACACAAAGACAGAGATGTGTGAGGAGCTCCAGATTTTCTAGACCCCAGCTGTCGGAGCCTTCCCAGTGTCCACCATCAGACACGTTGAGAGAGCAAGCCTTCAGATGACTCCAGCTCTGCCTTTAAGCCCCTTTAGCTGATGCCAAATGGGCCAAAGATGAGCTGTTCCCCAGAGCCCTGCTCAAACCACAGACTCGTGAGCAGTGTCCATGTGGTGGTTGTTTGAAGCCATTAAAGGTTGAGGTGGTTTGTTTTGTAGCTCTTAGCTGCAGTAATGTCCAAAATGAATGTTCTAATATTCTCCTTCTCACCTGTTCATTGTTCAGTTTTTCTACCTCAATGAAGACCAAGTCTACCTTCCCACATTTTTTAGGCCAAACTTTTGTCATTATCAATTTTTCTGTTAATCTCATATCCTTCATCTAGAATCAGAATATTCTGTCAATCAGAATATTCTGTCAACTTGACCTCCATGGAGAGCCAGAAATTGACTATTTCCCACCACTCCCACCACCACCAAGACACCGTAATTCTTTTTATGGAATACTGTGAGAGTCTCTTTGGTAGCTGTGCTGTGTTAGGAGCCTTGGCTATTTACCCATCCTTGTATCCATGCCCTTCACAGATGACTTTGCAGCTGCTCCCTTTGGGAGATGGAGGAGAGTTCCCTGCTCTTTGATTGTGAGTTCAGCCATGAGATTTGATTTGACAAATGTGAGGCAAGCAGAGAGATCTTGCCCATTTCTAGTTGCTTTATTGCTTTCCTCTGATTGCCTTGAGTGCAGGCCACGGTGGGAGAATGAAAGACACATGGCACAGAGTCAAGTCATTCCAGTTACCCCAACTGAGTCCATTCTAGAGCAGCAAAGACGCCTAGCCAAGCTGCAGCTGGCCACGGACAGGGATGAGCTCGGCTATGACCAGACACCTGCCCAGCTGACCCACAGGTTCAATGAGCATTTACTTGATATTCTAAGTCAGTGTATTTTGTTGTCAATTATGTGATATTTTTTATTTCAAAAGATAGCTTTTACAGAAATTGATGCCAGGAGTGAGGCATTAAAACTTAAAATACGTGTCACTGGCTTTATCTCTGGAAATGGGCAAGAGGCTGGAAAATGTCAAGAAAGAGTGAAAACGGGAGCCATTCGATACAATTGTTAAATAGTATGGAAAGCAGTCTCCTCCAGTAACGTGGAAGATGAAAAAGGTAACTAGTAATTTTCTGGATGTGGGCAAAGAGATCTCCAGGGAAAACAGAGAGCCAGCTGACTTGGACTAGCTGCATAAGGTGTTATTACTTTCGGAAGAAATGAACTCTATAAAAATCAGCTAATTTTAGAAAATAATCTAAAGGAATTATATATACCTAGTGCCTAGAATAGTGCTTGCCAGTGCTTGGCATTCTGTAGGTGCTCAATAAATGTCCGTGGAGGGAATTATTTATTTACAACTTTAATAAGTGTTATGAGAAAGAAGCACAGTGCTCTGTGACAATCTCTAAAAGAAAACAATTACATCCTTAATCTACTCTCAGGGGTATTTGAATTAGAACTGAAGCTTAATTCATCACCATTAAAACATAGCGATGCCCTGACGTAAACCTTCATCATAGACTTTTCAGCTACTGTGGGATTGTCATGCTTCCGGAAGTCATTCACACAATGCTTCGTAGAAATCCACGTACATGGCAGCTCCTGCTCATACAGTTTCTTTTGGGTCACATTGCTCAGCCATATCACCATGTCTGATTTTTTAAATATTCTTCCAGGCAGATATTAGAATCCAGAAGTAAAAATTATGGCAAAATGATACCTGACTAGCTCTTGGTATAAAAGAATAATCTCCTTCCATTGTGATTCAGAGAATGGGTTTTCTAGCTAAATACTGACCAAAGGTTTGTTACCTACTCTGATCCGTAGGTTTAATTGTAAGCAGTCCTTGACCTAGATTTTGGCCATTACCTTTTCCACATCTTAAGTGCCTCTCATACTTTCCCTCCTTCTGTTTGCTTTCCTTCTTTACCTTTTCAGTCTAGTAACATAATTTGAATTCCCTCCTTGTCTCCAAAATGTAACTTCCTTCTTGACCGCTTCGTACATTGTGCACCCTCAACACGCCTGTCCTCTCGCAGGGGACAAGACATCATTAAGCAGCACTGGGCCCAGGACTGACCCTGGCCAGCATCAGCCAATATGTCCCTCAGGTTGGCCCTAATTCAACAGGAGGCCACCTGAGGCATCCCTAAGGCCAAAAGATAACTGTGAAATAAGTGTTTTCCCTGGTCCTTCAAATACGCATTTGTTTAGGGAAGAACAATTTTTAACAAGCCTGGTCACTAGGGATATTGTTTGAAAACTGCTTATTATGTGGATTTTGCATTTGGCAGAAAGCTTTTGCAAGTGAACCCAAAGCTAGTGGGATCCCACCTACTGAGCAGGCTTCCTGACCTGCGAAAGAAGCCCCCTCGGCTTCAAAGCATTTCTTCAGTTTGTAAACAATTGCAGCTCCAATGGCCAGAATCAACTCTGAAGCTTGCCTCCCAGTATCAGATTTCTCTGTCCAGGAAAACCAAATAGAGGTTATACTCATCACCCTCTCAACCAATTTAGCAAATGTTCTGTGAGTGCTGAAGAGTCAGTAGGCAGCCCCTGAATTTAAGGTGTGAGGATACGCCGTCCATCTAACTTTAGTCCACAGACAGAACTTCAACGCCGCAAAGAGCCCGGCTCCCTGCAACACACCCACGATGGGAGACTTAGGTGTCGGTCCCAAAGGCTGAATTACTTTAACCTTAACTCTTCTCTCTCTCGCTCTCTAGTATTTTCTTCTTAAATCTCAAAAGTAATATTTGGGTATTGCAAAAAAATTTACTACATCTTGAGAAGTAAAGACCTCTCCCTGCTCAGCCCTTTCGTCCCCTCTCCAGGGACAAATACCATTCAGAGTTTCTTGTATCCTTTTCGGAAGCTTCACATGCATTCACAAACACATTGCCTTGTTTTATCAAGATAAATGAGAGACTGTTTCCACAATCCTTCACCTCGCCTTTATCTCTTAAACTTTCTGACATTGTGCCGTAATCAGTGCCTAGTGCTGGACGTCATTCTCAGCAATGGCTAGCAAGGGTTCCACGGTCTGCACGTAACATCATTTAACTGATGGGCAGTTAAAGCGTTTTAGTCTATTGCAACTAGAAAAAAAATGCTATTACAGAAATCCTTGTACTTTCATATTTGCACACATGATATATTCTATATTTCTGAGAAATTCCTATCAGAAATTCCCATGGTTTAAAAGTGATACGTGCATTGAACAAATTATTAGAAGCTGATAAGACATTACAAGAATTCTCCCCAAAGTGTGTGAAATTATCAGGGTCCTCATACTTTCAGCAACACTGTATATTATTAGACTTGTTTGTATTTGTCAATATGATTGGTGAAAATGGCATTTCCGCTTCAAAAATGATCAATCAGTTTGCATAAATACCTTCATTTATAATAATCTTATTTGTAATCAATCGTTTTCTTATTGGTAGAATGGGGATGATAATAGTACCAAGTTCAAAATGTTTCTGTGAGTTTTAAATAAATTAATACACAGAAAACACTTAGACCAGTGTCTGACACAGGTGGACACTTTGAAATTTATTATTGCTTTTCATTATTATTACTTTTTATTATTCTTGTTACCTTGTTCCATGGTTTTATTATTAATAGTCATGTCTTAGTAATGTTAGTCATAATACTTTTAGTAATAGGCTGTGTTACTATGGGATGAAGCAAATACATTAAATATATTAATGTTATTGCAAAGCAAAATTTTCAGTATAAAACAGATGTGATAATTAAATAAAAGTAGTGAAAACTCCCTTTAATGGTAAATTTAATTAGAAATATAAATACAAACTCATAATTTTTCAAGTACGTTTTCCCCACCCTGTGCACTGAAAAGGTTTGGAAGTGAAAGTACCCAGGAGCAATGAGCAACGCAGCATCCAGATTTTGTGTCTGCTACCATTTCCCACTAAAAGAAAACAGTACTCCTTTAAAAATTGATGGAGAGTAAATTGTTCTAGTTATCTACCACTGTGCAATAAACCACTCAAAACTTAGTGTATCTTAGTGCATCAAAACTTAGTTACAAAACAAGGGCATCAATGTTGCTCATGAATCTACAATTCAGGTGAGACGCAGCAGGGTTAACTCGTCTCTGCTCCACTCAGCATCGGCTGGGGAAGATGGGAGCCTGAGAGCTGGAATTGCTTGGTTCCAGGTCTGGCAAATTATGCTAGGAACACCCAAGTAGCTGGCGGCTGGAAGAGCTGGGGGCTAGAACAGTGAGGGCTTCCTTGCACATCTTCTTCATCTCCACGTGGTCTCTGTACCTCGGTAGCATCAGGAAAACCAGACTTAGATGTTAGCTCAGGACTCCCAAGGAATATGTATCAAGAGAAAGGAAGCCAGCAATAAGCTGCATCTTCTTCCATGACCCAGTCTTGGAAGCATCGTTTCTGTTGCATTCTGTTTGTTAGAAGTGAATCATTAAGGCTAGTTCATATTCAAAAGGAAGGGAGCTGGAGTCCACCTTTTGATGGGAGTGTGTCGAAGAGCTTGTGAGTATGTTACAAAACTACCACAGAGACCTACAGGACAATACAGTGTGACCTGGGAGCTCTGCTTGTGCTGAAAGTCAAGGAAGTGCTCCAAGACTAATGTAAATATGCCAATAAGACACAAAAGCTTGTTTGAACATACTCTCACCAAACTTGGGGCTATTTAAGCATTGTACTGAGTAATAAGTGTAATTAACTGTCACATTTAAATAAATAAAAACCTCTGAGTCCATAGTGATATTCAAAAGATGGAAGGAGGGTAATTGAAGTTCTTCTTTTAGATGGATGCTGGCTGATAACACATAGAAAGAAATGATAGAATTTGAGTATCACTATTTTGGAAACTCCAGTATAAGAACTGGTTCAGGCAAAGGGCAAACATGTATATTAAAATCATTAGGTAAAAGATTGTTTGGAAACTCTTCACCTTGTACCAAAGAATGAATCCACAGACACTTAGTAATTGCAAAGAGGAAACATATTTCAACAGGGAGCCATCTGGTTGTCGCTATTTTGACCAAGTGATCGAATTTGGTATTAGCGATGGTGAGACACATTGACCTTCTATGACCTTTTAAGCCTCGTGTTGTTATCTATACAAGGCAGCACTCATCTCCTGTGACATAGTCTTGCTTCCAATGATTAACCCAAATTCAATCAGGCTTCTAGTTCTAAAGTTGGGTTTACAGAAAAGCAAGGTGGTAGGAAAGCAAATTAAAGGCAATCAAGAAGAACAAGCCAGACAAATCCCAAATGTGAGACACCTATAACAAAACTGGCCTGGATTCTTCAAAAAGGAAAGTGTTAGGGGGAAAAAAAGGTGTATATGTGGTGGGGGTGTAGTCTGTTAAAAGTGTTTCAACTCCATAAAGAAGTGGAATTCATTAACCCCAATAGGATCTTGGATCAGTTATAGAGATAGCAAGAAAGAGAGGGGGTGGGAAGAGAGAAGAAGGAAGAAGAGGAAAATAGCCATAAAAGACATTCTTGCAGCAATTGAGGATCTTTAGATATGGATGGAATATTAAATTGTGCATGCCTGAAATCGTGTTTGAAAAGCAATAGATTGGACTGAACTAGATTTAAAGGGCCAATTAATTGTGTGATTTTCAAGTAGACTCAAGTCCATCCTCAAAGATGAAGAACAAAATTTATGGGGAACACCTGTGTTATTGAGATAGGTGTAGTAGCTACCAGGATGACTATTTTGGATATAACTCCATATAACTTGATAACAAAAACCACACACACACAATAGCTAGAGTGGTTTTAAAAAAATAATGTCATGTATAGCACAGGGAACTATATTCGGTATCTTGTAGTAGCTCACGGTGGAAAAAGAATATGAAAACGAATATATGTATATTCATGTATAACTGAAGCGTTATGCTGTACACCAGAAATTGACACAACATTGTAAACTGACTCTACTTCAATAAGAAAATAATAATGTCATGAGATTTATTAGTCACACTGTCTACTCCTAGAGATTAACAAAAAGGATGGAACTTGGTAACTGTCAGGATGAGGGAAGGTTATGGGGCTCTGGTGAGCTGAGGTGTCAGCGCCTCCATTTGCTACACTTACTCCTTTATAGAGACGCTGTCCCTGAGTTGGCTGTGTCCCAAGTAATAAAGAAAATAAATTTCGAAAGGCACAAGATGAAGAGTTAAATTCAACCCCATTGTCCATGTTACTATGCTAGGATTCCAACCAATCATGTGAGCTCAGGCATAAAACAGAATGAAATCTACTGACTACTTTTTAATCTCCTCGGACTTCAGAAACTGGGTCTCCTTGAAAGGAAGTCAAATTTTGTCTTCAGAAGAAATCTATCCTTTACTATACATTTATCAATAGGTTTCTCTCACTACCCTGCTGTCTTTTAAATTGCAATGTTCTATTGAATTTTTAAATTAAATATGCAGGATTCATGTCTGAATTCAAAATTAGCATTACATAAAAATATCCAATATCACTTAACCAATGTCACTAAAAAAAGATTACTGTGTTTTTAGTGCAACAGAAAGATAACCATGTTGTCCAGAGAGAGGAAGGATAAAAATCTTCATTGGGCCAAAGTTTATGGGTAAAAATCTCTTCCTGGATTGTGGAACATATTTGGTCAAAAATCTCTGATAATGGCCATAAAGAAACACATTAGAAAATTAAGTAATTCAGCAATAGTCCTAATTTCTGCCCTTATCCAATTCTTTAATTTGGAGAAAAAATGTATAGTTTGGCACAGAAATGTTTTGATCTTTGTTCCATATGGTCCATTTCCTCCCAGGACTACATCATCCCTGTAAGCTCCCTGTAGCTGCTCCAAGGGACTTAGGAGGTTCTGAGAAGGTCTTCAACTTAAGATCTCTTGTCTATCAGGCAAAATTTAATCATGATCATCTATTCTGGTGTCCTGGGAGATGTCTCAGCTGAGGTTAGCATTAGCGAACATGGTTAGCTATCATGTGTATAGTGTTGCCAGCTTGTAAAGTACTTTCCTATATATATCATCTTATCTAATCCTTACCTTAAACTTGTCAGTTATGGTCTTGCTATTATCCTTCCTAATCTACAGAAGAGGAGAGATACTGTTGAAACAATATTCTCTGCTTTTCTACTAAAGCAACTGTAAAACTTCCTATCACCTAAAGGGACTTCCTTCTTGGAACCACATGGAACAATGCTTGGCACATGGTATAATATACTCTGTAAAGTTTTGTTTTGCTTTTTTTTAAAAATTAAAGGATAATTGGCTTAAAATATTACATTAGCTTTAGATGTGCTATGTGGTGATTTGGTATTTTTATTGATTACAACACCAGATAAAGTTATAAAATGTTGGCTCTGTCCCCTGTGCTATATATTAAGTCCTTGTAATGTAGTTATTTAATAGCTAATTATCTGTACTTCTTAATCCCCTACACCTATCTGGCCCTTTTCAACTGTCTTGTGTCTGGTAAGTACGAGTTTTTAATTTTTTTCCTGTATCTGTAAGTCTATTTCTGTTTTTTATATCTGTTCATTTGTTTTGTTGTTTAGATTCCACATGTAAGTGACAGTGTCCCATATTTGTCTTTCTCTGACCTACTTCACTGGTCATAGTACCCTCTGGTGCTTGCATGTTGTCCCAAATGGCAAAATTTCATTCTTTTTTATGGCTGAGTGATTATCCATTGTGCACATATACACCTTCTTTATCCATTCATCTGTTGGTGGACACTTAGGTTGCTCCCATGTATTGGCTGTTGTAAATAATACTGCTATAAACATGAGAGTGCGTATATCTTTTTGAATTACTGTTTTTGTTTCCTTCAGTTAAATACCCAGGAGTGAAACTGCTGGATCATATGGTAGTTAGATTTAAAAATTTTGAGTAACCTCCATTCTGTTTTCCATAGTAGTTGTACGAATTTACATTCCCACTAATGATGTACTATGGTACACTTTTCTCCACAAATTCACCAGTACTTGTTATTTGTTCTCTTTTTTTACAATAGCCATTCTGACATGTGTAAGGTGATAGCTAATTATGGCTTTGATTTGCATTTCCCTGATGATTAGTGATTATGGACACCTTTTTATGTGTCTGTTGGCCATCTGTATGTCTTCTTTGGAAAAATGCCTATTCAAGTCTTCTGCCCACATTTTAATCTGGCACATGAGCTATATCATTTGCAAATATCTTCTCCTATCCAGTAGATTGCCTTTATGTTTCATTGGTGGTTTTATTTGCTGTGCAAGACTTTTAAGTTTGATTAGGTCCTATTTGTCTATTTTTGCTTCTGTTTCCCTTGCCTGAGAAGACGGACCTCCCAAAATATTACTAAGTCCACTGTCAAAGAGTGAGCAACCTATGTTTTCTTCAAGGCGTTTTATGGCTTCAGGTCTTAACTTTAGATTTTTAATCCATTTTGAGTTTATTTTTGTATATGGTGTGATAAAGTAATCCAGTTTGAATCTTTTACATGCATCTGTCCAGTTTTCCAAGCACTATTTGTTGAAGAGGCTGTCTTTTCCCCATTGTACATTATTGCCTCCTTTGTCATAGGTTAATTGACCATACAAATGTGGGATTACTTCTGGACTCTCTATTCTGTTCCATTGATCTATGTGTGTGTGTTTTTTTGTGCCAGTACCATACTGTTTTGATGACTGTAGCTTTGTAGTATAGTCTGAGGTCAGGGAGTGTGATGCCTCCAGCTTTGTTATTTTTTCTAAGTTTGCTTTTGGCCATTCTGGGTATTTTGTGGTTTCATACAAGTTTTAGGATTATTTGTTCTAGTTCTATGAAAAATGTCATTGGTATTTTGATAGGGATTGCACAAAATCTGTAGCTTGTTATGGGTAGTGAGGACATTTTGACAATATTAATTCTTACAACCTATGGGCATGGGATATCTTTCCATTTATCTGTATCATCTTCAATTTTGTTCATCAGTGTTTCACAGTTTTCAGAGTACAGGTCTTTCACCTCCTTGGTTAAATTTATTTGTAGGTATTTCATTATTTTTGATGCAGTTTTAAATGAGATTGTTTCCTTAGTTTATCTTATAATTAGTTATTAATGTACACAATGCAATGTATTTCTCTGCATAAATTATTTATCCTACAACTATACTGAATTTATTTGTTAGTTCTAATAAATTTTTGGTCAGTTCTTTAGGATTTTCTATATATAGTATCATGATATCTGCAAACAATGACAGTTTTACTTCTTTGCTTTCAATTTAGATACCTTTATTTCTTTTTCTTGTTTGATTGTTGTGGCTTCCAACACCATGTTAAAAAGAAATGATGAGAATGATCATCCTTGTCGTCTTACTGATGTTGGAGGATTTCTTTTAGCTTTTCACCATTGAACATGATGTTAGCTGTGGGTTTGTCGTAAACAGTCTTCATTATGTTGAGGTATGTCCCTCTATGCCAACTTTGTCAAGAGTTTTTATCATGAGTAGATGCTGAATTTTGACAAAGGCTTTTTCTGCATCTACTGAGATGATCATGTGATTTTCATTCTTTAATTTGTTAATGTGGTGTATCACATTGATTGATTATGGATATTCCACTGTCCTTGCAACACTGGAATAAATCCCACTTGATTATAATGCATGATCCTTTTTAAATATTGTTGAATTCAGGTTGCTAATATTTGTTGAGAATTTTTGCACCTATGTTCATCAGGGATATTGGACCGTAATACCCTTTTTTTTTTTTTAAGTGTCTTTGCCTTACAAGGCACTTTCTCTCTGACGTAAAATCAAGATTTGTGGGGGGAGAGAAATAGCTCAGTGGTAGAGCACATGCTTAGCATGCATGCAGGTTTAGTCCCCAGTTCCTCCACTAAAAAGAAGAAAAAAAGAAATCAGGATTTGTACATCAGCCAGTTATTTGAGAGATGCTGATGGGATGATGAAGGGATCTCAGGAAGTTCCCCTGTCCCTGGGTGTTGACCTAGCAAGCCTTCCACGAGCCTTAAATTTTCAACATAATTATTAATTTTCAAAGCAGATTTCCAGAGAGAAATATTCCAATTTGCTAATTGCACAGATGAGGAATCTGAGGACCTAAGAAGTGGAGTACTTTGCTCAAGGACACATAGCAATATCAAAACATAATCAAAATGGATTTTAGTTTCTGAGCGCATGGTCCAAAGCTACTTCCTCTTGGTTTATTTGAAAGTCAATAATGGTGCTACCTAGGAAGGAATCAGAGAAGGCACATAGTAATAGCCAAAGCTCAGAGGAGCCAGGAACAAAAGCATAAACAAATGGGCTCGTATAAGGTCAATTTGTGGGAGTGGGGCATGGAATATGGGGAGATGTTCAGAAGACAGACCCTGCCCTACCCCCGCCAACCTCCCTCAGCAGCCTGGAAGTGCAGGATTGCCAGAGGGTGGTATTCCAAAGGGCTCTGTGTATCAGTAACTGTGATAACGGAGAGTAATGCTGAGAGGGAGAGGGCCAGTCAGAAGGGCAGAGGAAGACAAAGTCAACTTTCTACAACTTTCATATGGAGTGGTGAACTGCACATGGTCAGAGCCCCTGCCTCTGTCTGTGAAACTCCCCAGGGCCTCAAACTCAATGCCTCCCCAGCTACTTTGCAAAACTAAAGCAGACTCACTGAGCATTGTTTACCAGAAGCAGCCAACAATGCCCCAAGGAGCAGTATCCCTGAACTTGTAACTTTGTCAGCAGAGAAAATGCTGATGAAGTATTTGAAACCCAGAGTTCAGGGGACAGAGCAATTGGGCCAGAAAACAGATTAAAAGGTGTATGGTATTTCAAGGTGGGTCCCTTTAAATGTCCCTCAGCAAGGAGAGCATGTTCCAACATCACCCTGAGATCAGTAATTAGAACTGACATCTAAGGCTCACCGTCTCCAAATCTCCCTAAAGTGATAAAATAGCCCAAGGTGACCGTGTATTCTGGTCCTGGTTTCCAACTCTTTGGACTGAGTTGATGGATTTTTCTGGAAACCTACTGCTGTGACTCATGATGGCAGCCATATGTGTTTACCCTGTACCAGGACTTGTTCTGAAGCTTTTACGTTCATTTCACAAAGCCTGACCACACGCTTATGAGAGAAGTACTGTTAGTATTTTCATTACACAAATAAAACATTGAAGTTCAGAGAATATAAATATCTTGCCCAAAGCTTGGGGGCTGGTAAGGAGTAGGACTGAGATTCCAACTCCAAAGTCTGTGTTCTTAACCTGCACCTTCTAGGCAGGAGACCAGGCGGCAGGGAATCAGTGGGAACTGTACAGAGTGTCATGGGAACAAGAGGCAAAGCCCAACTGGGCAAGGGAGTCAGGGAAGAGTGTCCGTGCAAAGATGCCCACTGAGTCATCTGAGTTAGCAAGAACTAGGCTGACAATGAGGGGGACCTGGAGAGGGAACAGAAGGTACCACGACCTGCGGGGGTTTGGTGGGGAGTCTGGAGCATTTTCAGGTAAATGAGTCTATTTCAATATGACTGGAGTGTAGAATTTGAGAGGAAAAAGGGAAACTGTGAGGCTGAACCAGTAAACGGGAACCAGTGCCCAAGGGGCCTTAAGTTGCCTTAACAGGTGGGGTGTGGGTGGGGCCTGGAGAGGGCACGCGCTCTCACCATTTCTTTACTTAGAATGAATGGGTGATGTTAGATGATTTTGCTTTCTTTTGTATCTAACATACAGAGATGGCATTGTTGACAAATTTGTTTAGCATTGGTAAGCAATTTATCAGCCTATTGGCATTCTAGACTTTTGTCTCATTCCAGTGTCGCCTTTAGAAAAACTTCAGAGGAGAAGAATGTTTTCTCCAGCCACCCTCTGTTTTTCTTAATGATTATTTCTGCAATGTCAGGATTACTTCTCTTTTAGGTTCTGCTTCAACCATAACAGCCCACGACATAACTCTAAGAGTTGCAATGGATTAATTCTCGAAAATGTAGTGCAGAGAAGCAATGCCAGCTGGACGTAGTTAAGCGCATAGGCGCAAACAAGGCCTGTCCTCAGACCTTGGTTGTAACACTTCCCAGCTGGAGAACCTTAGGCTAATGCCTTTGTTTTATCATCTATAAAAGGAAGGAATAATGGCATCTCCTTAGCCTTGTACAGATGAGTAAATGGTTTATTACATGTCAAGTACTTGGAACGGAGCTTTGTGCAGAACAAGTATTTAATAAACATTAGCCATTATTAGTATTTGTCCTAGATAAATCCAGGTCATGGTATGAGCAAAGAGCTATGGGAACATAGATTAAGGAGCAATTTACTGGTGTTGAGAAGTTTTCAGGAAAGATGATAGGTGATTTGGCATTTTCTTTTTTGGAGAAAAGACAGTGATGATAGCATCTTTTTTCCTCCTCATCATCAGAGTAAGTAATCCTTGTCTCTGGAGGTACCATTTATTGTAGCCTTCCTGAAAGTCAGTTCTAACCTGTAGCCCACCAGCTCAAGCTGTCTCTGGTGCAGAAGGACCAGGACATCATTTGTTTGAATCATGTCCTAAAAAGTTGATGTGTGCTCCTATTTTAAGAAAATCTCACTTATAAAAACCTAAACTTGAACAACAAGCCACTGGCCATGTTTTAGCAGAATTATTTACTTTATAAATGAGTTGTCACAGGGTTATTTTTTAAAAAATAACAGACTCTCCTTGAATGTTAATTTCCAACATCTTGATTTGTACTTTCCATTCAACTGAAAAGACATTAGCTGTGGAATTTGAATAGCTCAGCTGTGTGGCACTGAGCAAACTGACATTATTTCTAATTTTTACAACAGCTGTGAGATGTGTGATGCAAGTATTATCATCCACGTCTCCAAGACTCGGAGAAGTTTAGTTAGTTGTCTTAGTTACAAAACCAGTAAGTGAAAGAGCCTAGATTAAAAACCAGGTTCCAGTGCCCACATTCTTCTCTGTGTGGTGCAGGTTCTAAACATGTAGGTTTCAACACTCTCCAGTAGGAATCATCATTTATCTGTTATTATAATCTCTCCACTGAGAAAACGACAGGTCTTTAAATCAGAAGAGGCTTTTGGGTTCTAATCTGAGCTGCCTTGCTACTTCTGGCATCTCTCTTAACTTCGGCAGGAACGCGACCATCAGCTTAGCTTTCTGCTCCTGCCTGTCTCAGCTTTCCACCTCATTTAACCAAACTCCAGCTTGATGATGGAATTCTCCACTTTCCAAAACGTAGGATAGTGAGGGGAAATGTTACTCAGCAACCCAATCCTTTTAACTTTAATCAAGCCTATTTCAAGCCTCTGCCTAAATTTGGAACTGACAACTTAATGGGTTGTCCAAGTAGAGGAGGGGAGAGAATGTTCTCTCTGACTAGGTTAGGACTAGGATGAATAACCCTTCTAACATTGGCAGGAAAGACAAATCTCTAAAGTATAAACTGCTCCTGTTGTAGTAGAATTTTTCCATGATGCTCTCTGTTTTTTGCGACCCTTTCTGGAGATCCTATTTTAGCCATTCGTGGGTTAATCCAAATCATTTTTTTTTCTTTGTGGTTGACATTGCTGACCCCTTGCCTTGAATCCATTCAACAAATCATCACCTTAACTGCTACCCCAAAGGGGATAAATTCCCAAGGTTTTTATGAGCCGTATCTCTTTTTCCAGATAATGCTGTCCTCAATCTGTCCAACTAAGATGAAGTTATTTCCGCACTGCCTAACAGATTACCTAGAGTTGGAATACTGTCTGGCAAGACTTAACTATTAGATTCCAGGTTTCCTTAAGGCAATAGACTACTGAAAAGCAGTGTGTGTGTGTGTGTGTGTGTGTGTTCGCAAATGTACATATATTTATTTGACTTCAGCCCAATGGGTTAAGAGGTCTACTTGGACCTCAACCACACAGGTTTGTAAGAAGGGACAAAGAAAACGATGGAAAGCAAGCCTAAGGATCAATATAAACGCCCAATCTTGACAATATGTAAAATAATCAAGAAATTTTTAACCTCCTCTCCAAATTGGTCTTCCTAATGGTGAAGCTCGTATGGAGGGAACACTGACAAAGATAAACAAAAATGCCAAACTGAAAGGGGGCCTCAGAGATTACCTAACCCACCTACCTTCCTTTATTGGTGATTTTGCTGAGATTCAGAGAGATGAATTGCCCGAGGTCATAGAGGGAGTCAGTAAACCAGGTCTCTGATACTGAGCCTACGGCCCTCTCCAGCGGGATCCAGGTCACTGGTTTGTTTCCTGTGTGCATTTTTTGTGGTCTAAATCTGTCATAAATTACTACGATACTCTTCGCTTCTTATAGTCACAGAAGTTAGAAAATACAATCAGGCATAAAGCCAGAGAGAGGCATGAATTCATCAACACAGGAGAAAGATAAGTTGTGCAGACTGGGGGATGATATTCTGGAAATTAGAGTGCTTCCTTGTCCTTTAAACTTCCCATATACTTAGATTGGATGTTTCGGAGCTTTTACAACACAGTTTTATGGGCTGATTTTTGTTTGAATGCATAACACGGTCCCTAGAAGTGAGAAAACTAGCATGGTGGAGTTGAGAGTGGGCTTCACCCAGGGACCTGCACGGTTCTTCTGTTCACTGGGAGCACCAAGATTTTTCACTTTTGCTTTCTGCCTGACTCTGTCTTGCCATCCATTTATCACATCCCCTATGGGAGAGATCTATAGTTTGTAACTGGCTTATAATTGCTATCTTTTCCCCCTCATCCAGGTCCATGTTTCTTACAGGGAAGAGATAATAGTATCATAGGTGTTGGAGTCAGTGTTGACGGTGGGTCTTCCTCAGCGAGCTGTGCTGAGTAGCCTGCTGCCGTCAGTGTCTGCATATTTATGTATATTTTGTGCCACCCCTGGTCCATTAAATATGGATCTGGTATCCCAGTTCCCCTTGGGTTTGCTTTAGCCTGTCAGAGCTTTTAACATCTGTGTTTTTCCAAGGTTGGAAAAGTGAGGAGGCTTGACTTGTATCTCCTCTTTCTATGTTTTCTTCATTCTTGACTTTCCTCCATCACATCTCTGTGGAACAAGATCCCCATTGAGGTATGAATTTATATACATAGCGTTCTTCGTTCATTCCATTCAGCCAAGAGTTTTTTATTGAGCACTACTATGTTCAAGGCATGAGTTATTTGTCTCATATATTCATAATTGCTGTCATAGGCTTATATTCCTGTATGCATTTTTTGGCCATATCACCTCAAAAATAACTTAATATTTTTCACTGTAACCAATTCACTGTTTACTTAAATTTATGTCAAAAGTAGATTGTGGTATTCGTGTTTCTCATCAAGAAGGCAAACTGAGCACTGGCTGTTCTGTCTTCCACATCGGACCTAGCAGGTGCTAGAGAAGTTGTAGTCCATGTGAGGAATGTGGAGCTTTTCTTAGCAAGTGGAACAAAACTGTGAAAATACTTCAAGCGGCTTAAAGTCTCTCGGTTTCTTTCATTTAATTGGAAGAAATGGCAACCTAGAGCCACAGGGGAAGACTTGGGTGGAGGGTCTCATTATCTCTCTCTGACTCTGTCTCTGTCTTTCTCTTTCTCTGAGGTTGCTTTAGGAAGCCCAGGCTAGAAGTCATGACCTGGCAGGGCATTCCCTTGGATGTAGCTGAGTGCAATTCCAACATAATAAGGCAAAATTTGGCTGGCACTCACTATGTTCCCAGAGCCCTAAAAAGAAAGGGATTGAAATTGACAGCTACATGCTGCCTCAAAGTCCTACTTTGGATCATTAGATTTACCCCATGTGTAGCATGATCAAGCAGGCTGTAAAATCTAGACAAGAACGAGTCACAGTAAGTCAGCCTAGAGCCCTGATGGGATAGGTGTCTGACTGCTACGTTTATCCATCCAACAGATATTTATGGAATTGCTGCTCTATGCTAGGCATTGTTCTAAGTGCTGAGGATAGTAATAAACAATACAAATTTCCCACCCCAAGGAACTGACATTCTAAAGGGAGAAAATAGACATTAAACATGTAGGAATTGGATAATTTACCATGAGCACGTTTCCTCATATTCTCTCATCAGCATGAACCAGACAAATGCCAGAAAAGGTGAACGTCTCTGGATAAAAGAGAGCCTGGGAGAGTGTGACAAATGATGTCATGGGGGAGAACACAGGACCAGAAAAAGAGTGGAAATGGCTAAGCAGATTTTATCAATAGACAATCCACCTAGAATATAGCTCCCTTCCTTCCAAATCACAGCTAGAAGAACAAGGCTGGGTTTACACCTCACCTTTTGTAGATACAGAGATTATAACTCCAGGGAGCCGAGCTAATAAAAGAAATATCAGTCAGATAACAGTAAAATTAAAAGATCACGAAACATCTGATGAGTATGAGAACAATGTAAGGGAACAACAACAACAAGATACAATAGAGAAGGCGCTAATGGAGCAGAAACTTTGAATAAGCATACAAGTATCCTTAGGGAAATAAGGAAACTTATTGCAAATATGAAAAAAGGGCAGATGTTTCTAAAGAAGAACCAGTGAGAGGTACTGGATGTGAAACAATGTAATGGTTTAACTAAAGAATTTGATAGAAAATTTAAATAGCAGAATAGCTACAAAGAATTAATTAATGGGCTGGAAAATCATGTTGAGAAGATTATCCAGATTAAGGCAATGACATAAATAGTCAGAATCTATTGGAAAAAAAAACTCAGAGAGATAGGAAATCAAATTACAATGCAAATGTTGCAGAAAGAAAAACTAAAAAGACAATGTAGGAAGGTGATCTTTGAAGAATAAGTGAAGTGTTTTCCAGAACTAAAGAAAGACACTGGACCTTAGATTAAAAACAGTTTCAGAGACCAAAGAGGCACACAACACACAGATAAAGAAATAAAACCACACATCTGGACACAGCAGAGTGAAATTTAACAAATAGCTTCCAGACTGGACAACAAATCACCTATAAAGCCACAGGCATGAGATAGGACATCAGATTCCTCAAAAGCAGCAAGACAGTGAGATCGTGTGTTGTTGGGGGTCAGGAGGAACAGATTCTAGATTATCCAGAAAATACATAGTTTAGATGATAGAGTAAAATAAAAATCTTTTCGGCTCATCACTCATAGACCTCAACTAAAGTACTCTGTAAGCATCTTCCCTAACAAGTGTATAAATTAGTCCACAAGGAAGCAGCAATTGTGGAAAGCAGGAAAAAGTAAAGGCATTGATAAATATTATCTGTTTTAATTACCAGTGATTTAAAGGAAATACATATCCACAACACTTTGTCTACAATTTAATGTCACATCAAAACTGGTGAGGTGAATTGTGGTAGAGAACAAAGTGGGTTAAAAGTTGGCCAAGTTTCTTATTATATGAGAAACGGAGACATAGTATTAAAGAACTTGAGGCATTGGACAGAAAAAGAGAACTATTTGCTGTAATAAAAGAATTGTAACCATCAGAAAATGCAATGAAATGCCTAAGTTTAAACAAGCCATGGGGAATAAAAGGAGAGAAGGATGAAAGGGGAAAAAAAAAAAGAAAGATTGATTGATTGATCTAAGCGAACAAACCAAAAAGATAGTGGAAATAAATCCAAATCCATTGGTATTATAGTAAATAAAAATGGATTAAAGGCACAACTTTAGAAACATAGAAAATATTAGAAAATCTAGTTTTTTTTTAACTTAAAATTAGATAGAAAAGGTTGAAAGTAAAGATATGGGAAAAGGGTAGTCAAATATGAAACAAAATAAAACTGGGACAATTGCACTTTTATTATCAAATAAAATGGAATTAAAAAGTATACACACACACATATATTATATACACACAAATATACTATGCGTACATCTGAGTTAGGAAACAGCATAGAGCAGAACTTGGCACAGCTCAGTAGAAAAGCTAGTTGTCATCATCATTAATATTTTTATTACAAGACAAATTATATACAAATCTCTTATGTAGAACAATTCCAAATAATTTGTGTAAATATTCTGCCTTTGAGGAGATGGTTTATAACTCCCTGCTTTTAAGTGTGAAAACTCATAATGACTTCCTTCCAAAGAGTACAGTTTGGAGAAGAGGAAAAAAATGGAACTTGACAGGGAAGAAGCCTGACAAATACTAACTACCTCGATCAGGTGACCAAGATTCATATCAACAGATGAAAATGGCACTTCACCCTTGGGGTCTTCCTTCCCCAAGTCTATAACCTCAGTCTAATCATGAGCAAAACATCAGGCAACTCCCAAGTGAGCAACATTCTACAAAATACGACTAGTACCTTTCAAAACTGGTCAAAGTAACCAGAAATAATGAAAGTCTGAGAAACTGTCACAGCCAAGGGAAGCCCAAGGGAACTTGATGGCTAAATGCAATATAGTATTCTGGATAGGATCCTGGAATAGAAAAATGGACATTGGATAAAGATTAAGGAAATCTAAATAGTGTATGAACTTTATTTAATCATAATGTATGAATACTGTTTCATTAATTTTAAGAAATGTCATATGCCCATGTAAGACGTTAATAATAGGGACTCTGGTTGTTGGGTATATTCGATCTCTCCATATTATCTTCACAATTTTTCTGTAAATATTAAACTCTTAAAATTGTTCAAAAATTTTATTTTAGAAGTGCTGGCTAACAGGTTTTTTTTTAAAGGGTCATAGTTCAAAAGTAAGAGCTAAGTCTATAAACTCTTAGAAGAAAACAGGAGCAATTCTTGGCTTAGACAATGGTTTCTAGATATGACACCAAAGCATTAGCTACAAAAGAAAAAAAATACATCAAAATGAAAAACTCTTGTGCCACAAAGAATATATCAAGAAAGTGAAGAAAAAACTCACAAAATGGGAGAAAATATTAACAAATGATAAATCTGATAAGGGAATTGGATCCAGAATATATAAAGAACTCATACAACTCAATAATAAAAAGAAAACCCAAATGAAAAAATGAGTCAAAATTCTAAATAGACATTTCTTTAAAGAAATATACAAGCAGCCAACATTTGTATCATTAGTCATTAGAAATGCAAATCAAAACCACAATGAGCTATAACTTCACACCCACTAGAAGGCTAAAATAAAATTTTGTCTAGGGTGGGGAGAAATTGGAAACCCATATGTTGTGGATGGGATTGTAAAATGGTGCAGCTGCTTTGAAAGTTCCTCAGTTTGGCTGTTCATCAAAATGTCAAACATAGAGTTATCATATAATCCAGCAGTTCCATTCTCTCATATATATCTAAGAGAAATGAAAAAACATTTCCACACAAAACTTGTATGTGATCATTCATAGTCATAAGAGCTAAAATGCAGAACCAAGAACACACAATGTCTACCAACTGATGAATGGATTAAATAAATGTGGCATATCCATTCAATGGAATATTAATTGGCAGTAAAAAGAAAAGAAATACTCCCATAATGCTACAACATAGATAAATCCTTTTTAAACTTTTTTTTTAATTTTTGGAGAGGAGATAATTCAGTTTACTTATTTATTTTTGGAGGAGGTACTGGGGATTGAACCCAGGACCCTGTGTGTGCTAAGCAAGTGCTCTACCACCTGAGCTACACCCTCCCTGTTGGATAGTCTTGAAAGCATTATCCTAAGTGAAAGAAGCCAAATGTGAAAAACAACATATTGTATGATTTCATTTATATGAAATGCCCAGAAGAGGAAAATTCATAGACACTTAAAGTAGATTAGTGTTTGCCAGAGATTGGAGGTAGGAAGGAAGGAGGAGTGTCTGCTAATGGGTACAGGATTTTGGGGGGTAAGTTAAACGTTCTAACTCTAGAGAGTGGTATTGCTTGCACAACTTTGTGAATAAACTAAAAACCTAGAACTGTGTTACTTTTAAAAACTGGATTTTATGGTTTGTAATTCTATCTCAATAAAGTTGTTTTATATATATATATATATATATATATATTTTTTTTTTTTTTTAAAGCAAGCATTTAGAAAATTTGAAGACCATAAGTACCACGCTTGTTTGAGTAAACAGAACACATTTCTTCTTGGGCACATGAACCATTCTTCAAAACCAATTATGTATCAGGCCACTGAGGACTTTCAATGAATTCAAAGAATCAGTACCACATATGATGGTCTTTGACCACCATGCCATAAAATTAAAAATTAATAACTAAAGAACACATTTAGCATCCCCATGTGAATGGGAACTGTAATCATCATGCCTGTGCCTAACTCGTGGGTTAAAAAGGAAATAAACAGTGAAATTGTAAACTATTACATCCAAATAAAATGAAAGCAGTGTATTTCAAAGTGTGTGGTGTTCTCCTAGAGAGTACCAAGAAGGAAATACAGTTTTGACTGTAATTATGGGGAAATAAGAGAGGCTGGAGACACACTAGGTTCAATTCAGTAGGCCAGAGAAATAGAAACAGAACACATTTAAAGAAGCAAAAAGAAATGTAGTGATAAAAATGAGGCCAGAAATCAGTGAAGTAGAGTACAGGAAAACAGAATAATATTTTTTAAGGTATGTTCTTTGAAAACCCAAATGTAACAAACATGTGGCTAAACAGAAGAAATATATAATAAGCAGATTAAAAAGAAAAATGTGAAAATCTCTAAAGTATAGCAGATTGTAAAAAAGCACACAATATAACAAACAATTCTATGGTAACAGACCGGAAAACCTAGATTAAGTAATACATTTTTAGAAATACACAGTGTCAAAATACAAGATGTGGAAAAACGTGAAAGAACAATAACCATCAAAAAAATTGAAACAGCAGTAAAAAAAACAAGTGCTTTCCTGGACACATCCTTCCTCCCCCTCCATCACATATTTTCTTGCTCAGTTCTTGGGCTGCTGGTTCTTGCCCTCCAGTCCACTTGCCAGATTTCTCAACTGATCTTTTTTTAATAGCAAATATGATCACAACATACCTTGGTTATTGCTATGACCTGACTTCCTGCAGTTGTAGGTAAAGTTCATAACCTTGGGCTTACTCTTTGCCCTAAGCATTTTATTTTATTTTATTTTATTTTATTTTATTTTATTTTATTTTATTTTATTTTATTTTATATTTTAAACATTTTTTATTGAGTTATAGTCATTTTACAATGTTGTGTCAAATTCCAATGTAGAGCACAATTTTTCAGTTATACATAAACATATATATATTCATTGTCACCTTTTTTTTTCACTGTGAGCTACCACAAGATCTTGTATATATTTCCCTGTGCTATACAGTATAATCCTGTTTATCTATTCTGCATATGCCTGTCAGTATCTACAAATTTTGAACTCCCAGTCTGTCCCTGCCCACCCCACCCCAACCCTTGGCAACCACAAGTTTGTATTCTATGGCTATGGGTCTGTTTCTGTTCTGTATTTATGTTCTTTTTTTTTTAGATTCCACATATGAGCGATCTCATATGGTATTTTTCTTTCTCTTTCTGGCTTACTTCACTTATAATGACATTCTCCAGGAGCATCCATGTTGCTGCAAATGGTGTTATGTTGTCTTTTTTATGTCTGAATAGTATTCCATTGTATAAATATACCACATCTTCTTTATCCAGTCATCTGTTGATGGACATTTAGGCTGTTTCCATGTCTTGGCTACTGTAAATAGTGCTGCTGTGAGCACTGGGGTGCAGGTGTCTTTTTGAAGTAGGTTTCAGATGGGCGTTCTGGTATAGGATATGTATCTCCATCTCTTGGAGCCTTTGCCCATGCTTTTCTCTCTCCCTGAAATGCCTCTTTTCACTTTTCCTTCATTTTCTATTTCTTATCTCTTAGAACTCAGCTCCAGTGTTATCTTTTCCTGGGAGAGAGAACTCACCCTCAGGACTGCCTGAGCTTCGCTCATTCTGCAATCCTGATACAATCTACACATCAGGAAGTACCATGTGCTCTCACAAATGCAAATCAGTATCACTTGCCATAAAGACAAGGTAGGTGAAAACCTAAATTTTTAGCATCGTATTTTAAGCGGGCACTGTCACCTACCCTTGACTCTCACCTGAGATCTGTTTTCAATTGATTAAAAAGGATAAGAAATTGATACAACATTGTAAACTGACAATACTTCTATTAAAAATTTTAAAAAAGTGAAAAAACCTTTAAAAAGGATATTATTATATTACAAAGGATATTTTTACTAGCTCTCATTTTATGTCCCATACATAGGAGAATAGAGATTTGCCGAAGATGTGATTTCTGCCCTCAGGGAGTTCATGATGTAAGGTACCAGCTTTGTCCTGGCATTTGTGTTCATATGTGAGGCTCTTAAAGACCAAAAAAAAAGAAAGAAAGAAAGGAAAGAAACTAAACACCAGCAACAATTGGGACTGCCCAAAAAATCATGGGCAAATTTCAGTCTGGAGGGAGCTAGTTGAGGGCAAGTGATGCCATTTAATTTATACCTGTGCCCACTCCTGCATTTGACGACAGCTGTTGATTCATGATTGTGGAGAGTGAAGTATCTCCAAAGGCACAATGTGAGAGTGAACTTGTGGCAAGTTCATCCTGAGCAGCGGTGAAGGTGGCTGATCTGCCCAGGTAGACACTGTCCTTACTTCCCCTTCTGGACTCCATGCACGTCTCTCATGAAGCTGAACACTTGCTGAAGACAGTTACCGTTTCCAGTAAATGGTGTGTGTGTTTACATATGGGTGCGTGGGTGTGTGTGTGTATACATATATATACATATATGTACATATATATATCTAGATATATATATATCTAGATATATGTAATTTAAGATATTTATAGATTTATAAAGCTCTAGAAAATTTAAACTTAAGCATGCGTTCCTTTTTGAGGTTCCTAAGTTTCTTTTGATGGTATAAAGATGTACTATGCAAATATTAATTAAAAACTCAGCAATGGTGAAATATCTGAAAAAGTAGGGAAGACAACGGAGTAATACAAATTTAGGACAAAGACAATTACTAGAGAAAAAGAGGGTTATTACATAATGACAGAAAGACAACTCAGCAGAATGATGTAACTATCCTAAATGTGTACACATCAAACAACTGAGTCTCCAAATACATCAAACAAAAACTTGATAGAGCTGACAGACAGCCTTTCTGGCTTTATCTCTAGCTACTCCACTCAACTCTACATCAAGGAGCTCTCCTTTTTTGCCTTCTGAAGTTGCGCACCATGACTAGCCGGGCAGGGACCTCTTTGGAGGTGCTCTGGTGGCAGCCGAGGGCACCTGCTGCGACTGGTGGGACAGAGGGCTGCTTTGAAGGGGCGTGTTAGCTGTGGCAGATCCACAGGTGAATCTGGGGGGAGTAAGTATTCATAGTAGATTAGATGGGGAGAGTCAGACATGGTGCTTGCCAGCACAAGGCCAGCTATGTAGAGAGTGAGCCACACACATACAAACAAATTAACAAAACTGGTGCCCACCAGCTTCTCTGTACCCAGAGAAAGGCCCAACAGATCCCTGCCTCTCAGGTCTATGCTCTAAAATTATTCAGTGAATCTCCTTCACATAAGCCCCAGGTACTTTTCGGGCTTCTACCTCTGTGCTGAGACTTAGAATTTCTGCATGCATCCTTTAAGACAGGAGTCTCGGTTTCCTACATCCCTCTGGCCCTCCCAGACGTAAGCCCTGCGAGTTTTCACAGTCAGTTGTTATGGTGGCTCATCTTCCCAGTGCAGACCTGCCGGGCTGGGGAGCCCAACCTGGGGTTCAGAATCCTCAGGGGGAGCCTCTGAGGCTATGATTTGCCTCCTGCTCATGAATCACAGAGCTGGGACGTGGATCCTTCCTGTCTCAATGTGGTTTTTCCTTTTTGTTGTTTCATTCTGGTTGTGGAAAATCTTTTTTGCTAGTCTTTAGGTCATTCTCAGAGATGGTTTCTTGATATGTAGTTGTAATTTGGGTGTGTTTGTGGGAGGATACAAGCCCAGAATCTTTCCATTCTGCCATCTTGTCCCACCATTGCTCTGCTCCATTTTGAACACCCTTCCTCACTTGCCTCACAGAACTTTGCTTCATCTTTCAAGATCCAAATCAAATAAAAATTTAACATTTCTCTGTATCAATTACTAATACTAGCAGTGTGTTAATTTGCTTTGTTGTGAAGGCACTTTACGTGGGACCCTTTTGAGTGATTAATAATTAGTCTGCTATGTTACAGGCATCTGCTTCAGGAGGGATGGTTTTTTGCTTGACTATGAGCAGGTCCTGAAGAAATGGGAGCTGTGTCTTATTTTTCTTTGTATCCCCTAGGACATAGTACCAATATTATTTGTTAAATTTAATAATCTTGATTTTGTTGTTTTGCAATATCTGTGAATGTTCTCTAAAGTCTTAAACATAAAGATTATATTCAGTGCTGTTCATCAATGTGGCAGGTTGTTTGGTCTTGGAAGCAGATGCTGACAGGGCATCTTTGGCAGATGTTTCTTACTAACTGTTCACCAATTCCTAGACTCCTTTACCTCTAAGCCAGTGTTTCTTAACCAAGTTTATCCTAAGCCCCCTAGGGTCAGTCTACAGTTGGTTCTCTGCTACTGCTTATAAGCCAAATTATTTTGTTTACTTTGACTTTTACAGAGTTTGTATTGTGAAATCAATGGGTATTTTGAATGTGCTTTTTCAAACTGCATGCAGCTTCCCCATCACCATCCCCAACTTACCTCATCCGTCTTGAGAATCATAGCTCTGAACCAGTATTCTCAACTTTGGCAGCTCACAGATCTCATAGGAGATGTTTAGCAATTCTGTGAAGGTTCTGAGGAACCAATTTGAGAAACTCCACATGAAAAGTTAAGCATGGTTGGTTTTCACTTGCTGCAGGCATCAGAATGACAAGTTCAGATGCTGTGATCGTGTGGCAGCCCTCTGTTATATAAGATGCTCATCTGGGTAGTCTTAAACAAGTGTATATTAATTTGGTTTAGATTATCAACAAAAGTAAAACACAAAACTTAAAGCACTCATAGAAAACTTGCAGCTCTCCCCCAAGAATATGTCTGTGAAAGGAGCCAAATTTGAGAAACACTGTCCCAAATGATTTTCTTTCCTTTTTCCTCTACTCTTTGAAAACTTAAGAATCCCTGAACATGAAGTTTGTATGTTCTAGAATTGCAAGATTAAGTAAAATTTTTTCTGCGATCTTTAGTGTGAATGGTTAATTTCTTTCCTAATAAAGAAGTGCACGTATATGAAAGGAAAGAAAAAGGAGTTTGACATGCAAGATATGTATTGGGAATCAATAACCTTGGGTGTGAGAGGGATGGGGAGCTGCAATGCTGTCTAACCAGAGTCTTAGCTAACCTGAGAGTGCTCATTTCAGAAGTGTCCCACGTTGGGCTGAAATGCCTGGGTCTTCTGCTCAACTTGGATGTGGGCTGATTCTGGAAGGGCATGGCTGGGGTGACTCTGCAGCTGAAGGAAATCCTACAGAAGTTGACAGCTGGAGGCTGTCTGCCCTCAGGCAGAGGGACAGGTCTTTCCTTGAAGGGGTATCTGGGTGGCAAATCTCCAGGTCAGCTACCATTAGTAACAGTAGCTAACATTTATTGTTCACCATGTGCCAGAATACTACAAAAAGCGTTTTATACATAGCATCTCATTAAGTCTCACCTTCTCCCCCTAAAGTAGGCATGATTATTCTCCCTATTGCACAGATGAGATGACAGACTAAGAGGGGGCAACTGGCTTGTTCCAAGTCACACAATGACTTTAAGTGGTAGAGCCTCAGTTACAATTGCTGGCAGTCTGACTCCATAGCTATAGTATTGAACCACAGTGCTCCTGTGAGACAGACACTGACCTTAACTGCAAGTCCTTGAATCCTGATCACCCACATACAATGAATACTTTTCTATTAAGAAGAAAAAGAAGACCCATTTGCCTCCCTTCCCCGGAACATGTGGGTATATTTTATTTAGCAGTCTTTTTGTATGTTTGTTGACACCAAGTGTGGTGTAGCCAGCTAGAAGAAGAATTTCCTTTTTGGTCTCCTGCAAATTCCATAGACAGACATGTCACTGGGTCAGCATCTGAGGTAAGTCATGACTGGGCCCCACCTGCCTGCCATGTTTGTGTTAATGGAACACACTGATTGAAGTGCTGAGAAGCTGCGGGAAGCCAGGGTCTGGCCATCAGCATTTCTAGGCTGTCCAATTTATAACCTTCTCGGGAGTCAGATAAAAGTACGGCAGCCACAAAGTTGCTTTCAGCAGAGGAGCTTTTCAAGATAATAGTTCACCTTTAGATTTCTATGCAGCTGGAGGTAACAACATCAATTAGCACTGGCAAATTCAGTGGTGGACCTCATTCTCCCTCAATTATCTTTTGATAGATCTTTATTAAATAACCAAATGAACTTTGAACAGGTGTGATTTTAAAAAAAATTCCTTGTCCTTCTCAGTCTTAGGCATCTATTGACAAGGTAATAAAATATATGTGTAATTTTTTATCTTGGAGATTTCCAGTGATTTGATATGCATTATCTTTTTCTATGGATAACTTGAATAAAATAAAGATAGACTGTCCTAGTTATTATTAGAGGTGATAATTTGCAGCCTAAGTGTGTTGCCATGGATACCTAAGAACCCCCCCCCCCCCCCCCCACCGAGACTCAGGCCTGGGAGTCAGGCCCTAATCCTGAGGTGCTTTTCAATAGCACCAGCTGTCCGGAGCCTGAAAGGCGTGGCAAATTACACCATTATTAGAGTGAAATGGTATGGCTAAGCTAATTATTTGTGGGCTTTAGACACAGGTGTTCATAAAAGACTGAACGTGCACTCCTAATCAAGTCTGATTGGGCCCGAACAACAGCCCAGCATGGGACTATCAAAGAATTGTTTATAGTGTCTTTCATTTAAATAATAAAAGAGGCCACTGTAGGCCTTCTGTTCGGTAGAGTTCTTAACATTGCGCTGAGTTTGTCATTACAGGTAATCAGATTTGGTGTTTCCCTTTGACTTCGTCCAGTCGTGGAGATCTGCTTTCTAATAATAACTTACTTGACAGCCACACAGCAATTTGATGTATTAGAACCCTTCCATGACAATTTCCAGTTCATGCTGCTTTTAGCGCATGCAACTTAGATTTTACAGAACTGAAGACAAGAATTTTATCACAAACATTATATTTTGGCTATTTACTCATTTAGAGAGTTGTTATTTCCTAAATATTTCCATTTTGGTACTTGTGACACTTCTCTGATACTTTTTTGTGCTTGTAACACAGAAGCAAGTTGACACAAAAATACATTTTAAAATTTCCCCTCATTTAATAATATTTGATTCATCTAATATTTGAGTATCACCAGCTGCCAATATGCATGTTTAGTGGGAAATGTCATATGAAGTAATCATAGCTTGATATTATACTAAGTATGATAAATTAGTCTGCTTAACAAAGCAGACCTGAATTTCCCTATCTTTGCTTTCTTAAAACAATGAAAAGTATGCCTCTTTGATGCCTATAGGCCATAAGGAAGTTGACATTCAATAGTTACAAAACATTTATACAAGTAACATTTAGCTTCCAAATAAGAATGATGTAGTAGGTTCATTACCCTGGCGCTACTTAAGGAATTGGTTTGCTTGTTTTAGGTAACTATTGCTAACACAGCCCATGGGTATTTTAGAAAGTGATATGATTCGCCCTGTTATGTAACAGTGCTGGGATATCTAGATGTTTTGCTTTACTCTTTTTTTCACTCCACATTCTCACAAATGCTTGTAAATTCATAAAATGGGAACGCATATATCTTTAGAGAAGTAGCCTCTGCTATCACAATTGGATGAAAATGTGCTTACCCATTCTCTGGAGGCAGAGAGGGAACTGCTAAGAGAGACAGATGATCTCATAAATGTGTCTATGTGCAGATCGATATGATGGAGCCGACCATGAGTATAGATAGGGTTTTGGATGATTAAGAGCCCTGAGCTTTATCTCTAAATCCATTCAGTGTTCTTCCTCCCTGCATGGGAGGAAAGTGGAAGTTGGTAGTTTCTAGAAATGATTATGTATCTTTCAAAGACAGTGATTAGTGGGTTGTATAATATCTCATGCAAAGGCCCAAGACTTCCCACATACAGGTAGAAGGCAAATATATTACCTGCCTACTCAGATCAGTAAGCACTGCACACAGGGAAGAGTACTCTCTGAGGCCATTAGAGGGAAAGCTGGGCCGTGGCCACCTTGAACATGCAATGGTTGTATGAATTATCACTCAGTTAAAATTCAACAGTTGCCTACCACATACCCACCATGCCTGGAACTCTTCAAGAAGAACCAGCCTTAGACACAATTTGGTGGCTACCAACACTAGTCACTCTTACACTTTCTTCTAATGAACTATATTTTTCTGCTTTCTTCTCTCATCATCCAGAGCCATAGCTAGTCAGCCATTTCTGGGGAACAAAACTGTATGTTGACTATGACCCTGAGGTGAGGTGGTGGAAAGCCTACTCATTTTTTGTGAGAGTAACACCCCCTTGTGAAGGAGGATTCAAGACCTCTAACTATGAAAAGGAGTTACTTGAGCACATGTAGCAAACTCCCAAACTCTTAGGGACAAACCATGGAAGTTTATTTCTGCCCGTGTAACATGCTCATACAAGGTGAGCAGGTGATTCTGCTCATTTTAGTCACTAGGGGCCCAGGCTGATGGATGCTGCACCTCGATTCCTACTCCTCTCATCACCATAACACAAGGAAGGTGAATCATGACTGGCTTTTAAGGTTTATGCACTAGTGACACAAGATACTTCTGCTTACGTTGTATTAGCCCAACAAATCACATGGGCACGCTGAAATTTAAAGGGCAGTACTCAGAAAGCAGACAGCAGAGAAATATTTAGTGAGCAGAAATAACTCCTGCGAGAGCACCCTCTAAATCACTTGGTGCAAATGAGTTCTTTACAGACTAAACTAGCATAACAGCTATGTACCTAACTAGTTCCTAATTAAAATGGGAATTCATCAAAAGAAAATAGAAGAAATTGTATCACTATGTCACACATACAGCATCTACCCTTTCTTCATCACCTGGGATGAAAGAAATACAGAAAGAAATACTACATGTTGAACAGGGAGAAAGGTTCTCAGGAATATTCTTAATTGTAAATTGTAATCGATATTAGAAACAAGAAAATTCAAAATTTAATTAATTAAACCTTCAACTAAAGAAATGAGAAAGAAAATTATAAAACATAAAGAGTCTGGAGGAAAGCAATATATTTAGAATAGTAATAATGAAACTGAAAATATTTAATCAGTAAATGTGATCTGTTTAGAAATCTTGTTCATTTAACATATCAGTAAAATAGAAAAGCCACTGATAAATCTGATCAAGTAAAAAAGGAAAGAATACACAATAAACATGATTAACATGAGAAAAAGTGCATACATAGACATAAACACAGAGAGAAAATTTAAAATTATTAGAGAACAATACATACACCTCTTTGCCTTTAAAAAGTGTTAGTTATTTAACTCTTGTAAAGAGAGAAAAAGTAAGACTATGGAGAAAAAAATTAAATGGTGGTCAAAACTTCCACCTAAAAAAGACACTAAGGTCAAATAATTTTGTGATGAGTATTACCAAACATTGATAAAGAAAAAAAATCTATATTCTCTGTACTGTTCCACAGCATAGAAAAATGCCTTAAAGCTTCCTGATTTTCCCCAAGGTCAGGAGAGCATATACCCACAGAAAGAAGAGGAATCCAGAACCAAAACTAACTTACGTACAAAAAAATTTAGAATGTTAGTAACTCAAAACTAGGATTCTGTCAAAGAGAATTACATTGTGATCAATTAGGGCTGAAGTATAAACACAAACATAACTTACATCAAAAACTCAAATAGGTTAAATGGTAAATTTTGATAAGGTACCCAAATTATAAATTTTGGCATTATATATATATATTTTTTCCTTTATTAGTTTTATTAGGTAGAATTATTACACTGCACATATACATTATATTACATGTAAATATGTATATACAGTCTACTGCACATTTTTTTTAGTTTACATATTTGTCCTGATCATTGTTTCTAAGAACAGATTAGAGCTTTAGCTTTTTAAATTTACATAGTTGTTAAAGGAATAAAGCCAACTACAAAATAAGAATCAACAGAATGAGGTAATCCAATCATAAAGGACAGTCAAATGTGCTTACACATATTCAAGAAATCAATCATATAATTTATAAAAAAGTAGTTCATTTGTGTCTTTATTATTATTATTTTAGATTCCTCATACAAATGATGTCATATGGCATTTTTCTTTCTCTTTCTGGCCCACATCACTTAGAATGACAATCTTCAGGTCCATCCATATTGCTGCAAATGGTATTATTCGTTCTTATGGCTGAGTAGTGTTCTGTTGTATGTATGTACCACATCTTCTTTATCCAGTCATTTGTTGATGGACATTTGGGTTGTTTCCATGTCTTTTAAAAATAACTTAATAAATTAAGAGTAGAGAGAAACTTCATTAATCTGATAAAGCATAACTACCAGTAAAATATAGTACACATTATACTTAATGGTGAAACATTAGACTAATTCTACTAAACTCGAGAAAAGGATAAGAATGCTCACTATCATTTCTATAAAACATGCTGAAGATCTTAACCTGAGTAATGAGAAAAAGAAATAAAATAATTTAGATAGCAAGAAATAATTTAAACCTCCATCAACTTGGTTAAGAAACATTATAATATGGCTAGACTTGTGTTAGGAATCCCTATCACTGTGCTGTGACTGGACACAGGAACCTTTTCATGAGAATGAAGGACCAGAAGGATCCTGAGGATCTAAAGTCCTATTTGCTGGGTCATCACAACATCACTAAATATCTAACACTGGTCAAAACCAACTTTTACCTTCTTCCCACATTTATGTGGGGAGCGCTGAGGGACTTGCTCTGTGGCAGTTTCCTGTGCTAGTAATTTACATGTGTTTTCTCATTTAATACTTATAACAACCCTCTGAGCTCCATTTTTAGAAGAAAAACTTCAGTTTATAAAAGGGAACTATTTAAAAAAAATAAAAAGACAAGCTTCAGATTAGGAGATTTTTGTAACTCATAGGGCTATCCAGAATATGAAAGGTATTACAAAGCAACTGGAGAAAGATGGACAACTCAACAGAAATGTGGGCATTTTAAATTCCTCTAAGAAAACTTACTTACTAAGCACATCTGAATATAGTAAACTTAAAGCTGCAAGGAGGAACGTCACCCTGACAAAGTCTTCATGGTACTGCAAGAGAGGAAGTTAGGAAAATGTATTTGCAGGGCTTTGAAGGCTGGGCTTAGTGGTTGAGGTGGGTTTTTCACAGCAGGAAAGTGGTTGGCATCAGGCTAGATTTGATGCAGAGTAATTGAGAACTACCAGACAGAGGGCAAGGGTCTGAAGACAAGTCCTTTTGAGTAAACCATCGTCCTGATAAGAGAGTTGTTTTTGCAGATAAACAAACTGTTGGCTCAGATAACTTGGCATGCAAGAAGTCCCTGAAGCTGACAGTGAAATTTGGCTGACCCAGGCCACCTCATCTTTGTGTTACTCGGGGCCATCTCAACAGTTTTATATTGGGAGATCTCAGTTTCAGCTCCACCCTTGTGGTCATTCTCCAGTCTAAGCTGGGGGATAGATTATTACCCTCTCTGGACATGCTTAATTGAGATCCTTGCCATTGACTGCAGTGCTGTGATCACATGGCACATTTCTGGTCATGGCCATTTCTGCTTTTGTAAATACTAGGTAATTCTATGCCTTCTGTTGGGTGATCCTGGTGGGTTCACTAGACAAGGGAAGGGCTGAGCCATTTGAAACGGTGCAGATTTGAGCAACACAGATGAAACACAAAGAGAAAGATTTTGATCACTTTGCAGTTCATTTCTAAGCCATTAGTCAAAACTGCTCAAATTTAACCAGATTCTGTGTCCAATCTGAAACCTTCCTTCCTTCCCTCCCTCCTTCTGTTTCTTTTTCATGGATCCTTTTAATAATATTACAGATAACAGGGGGTCAACACAATATTCGTCCCCTTACATGGCATATGTTCTACCCTGAGAGGCCAAAACCATTTCTAGGACTGTGCTGTTTTGAATTCTCGTGTGTTCCATGTCATGACCTCTTCAAGTGAGGTGTCCTTTGTCCCTAAAGGCATTGGCTAGCTCCTGGGTTAACATGCAAACCAGATATAAAGAGGATGCTCCCTATTATTCAGTTTTCCTATAAATTATGAAATGAAGATACTTGAGAAGAAATCAGCTCGGAAATCAGTCTCAGGGGTGGAGGTTTTACATCCCAAATTAGGAATCAATTTTTCTCCTTCTTAAATTGTTACCTAGAAAGCTCACCCACTGAAAGGGCAAACAATTGAGCCAAAGTGGACCACAGATGCTGTCAGGGACTAACAGAAAAGCAAGCGTCTGTTTTCCAAGGTAACTAATCCCAGTCCCTACTGCAGGTAGTAGAAAACAGACTGTGCTTAAATTGCTATGTTTAGAATTCTATAAACTGCGGGTATTCTTAATTGATACATTGTTCTCTGGTAAAGTGACAATGTTCCCCCAGTTAAGAGGGAAAAATATTTGATGCAATCCTTCTATATTCTAAAGTAAGTCAAGGATGTCCACTGTCACCTCTACTAATAATACTAATAACTAGTATTTATTGAGTATTTACTAGGTGCCATGAAATGTACTAATCACTTTTTTTTTTTACTCCTTTAACCTTCACATCAATCATTTGAGGAGACTACAGTCCGCAGGCTCTGCATCCACTGATTCACCCAGCCACGATGGAAAACACTCCCCGCACCCAAAAAAAGTCCAGAAGGTTCCAAAAAGCAGAACTCCAATTCACAAAGCCCAGGCAACTATTTACATAGCATTTACACTGTATTTACAACCCCATTTACACTGTAGTACATATTATAAGTAATTTAGAGATGTTTTAAAGCATACAGGAGGATGTGCATAGGTTATATGCAAATACTTTGCCATTTTGAATTAGGGACTTAAGCACCTTCAGGTGGATTTTAGTATGGTGTGTGTGTGTAGCGGGGGTTTTTTGTGGGGGTTAGGTCCTGGAGTCAGCCTCCCGGTCCCTCCCCTCCCACAGAGTTACCGTAATTTACCCAGGCTGGCGAGCAGCGCCCCAGCGCCTGGACGAGGGCACTCCGTTTCCCGGTGCGCGCGCTCTCCGCACGTGGCCAGCCCTGCGTCGTGCATGGCGCGCGGAGCGCGGGGCGGCGTCGGGACCGACGTGCACACTGCTTCTGCGCGGCGCGGCAGCTCGCGGTACGCGGCAGCCTCTCCGGCTTCACCACCTCGGCCTTGGGGGGCCAGTGACGGGGTCCAGAAGCTGGGCAGCACTTCGTCCTTGTGCTTGCTTGCAGGGCGGCACTTGCCCAGGTCAGGCATTACTGGAGCAGGTCCCCGAGGCAGCCCTGGGCCTGGAGGGCTGGCGGGGTCAGCTCGCGCCAGCCACCTCCTCCGGGAAGCCGCGCGCCTGTCTTGCTCCGCGGCCTCTTTCTGCTCCTCGCGCCGCAGGACGCCCAGCTGCTTCTGCCAGGCCTTCCTCTGCTCGGTAATCTCCTTCTTTTGGTGCAGAATGTACTCCAGGGTTACTTCACTCATTCAGGAGGCCAGGCAGGGCTGCAGAGAGAGGAGGCAGCAGTGGAAGTCCGCGACAGCGTCCCCGCCCAGTCGAATGTTCTGGGTCCCGCAGCCTGAGGCGTCTGAGTTTTCCTCCTCCTCGTGGTAAGTGTGCACGGATCCTGCCCTGCTGTTTTTGTGGGGCTGCATAATTCTTATAAACAGTTCCTCCTTTCTTCCCGGCTTCTTCAAATATGTCCTTAAACGTGAAAGGAACCGGCGAATTGTGTCATATTAATTTAGCCAGCTCTCTTTTGATTGGTGTTTTCACGCTATCTCCTTTCCCATCCTTTTATTGTTAACTTATTTATTCTTTATACTGAAAGTTGGTGTTTTGTGGATAATGGTTGTTGCTTTTTATCTTATTTGACCAGCTCTGCTCTTGACATTTAGACAGTTTACATTTAATGTTATTACTGACAGGCTTGGATTTAAATCTGCCATCTTGCTGGTTGTTTTCTGTTTGTCTCCTCTTGGCTTGGAACCTCTTTCTCTCTTTTCTTGCCTTCTTTTGGGTCAATAGACTAATTTTTAAAATGCCTTTGTTCTGATGAAGTTACCTTGTGTCCAGAAGCTCAGACTCCTGCACTTATAAAAGAGTTGTTTTTTCAAATGAGAAATTATTTACCTGGGTAAAGTGAATTGCAAGAACTTCCTGAAGGCAATAGTGAAGCTGTTTACTAGGTTGTAGTCTTTTTGCATGAGCAGAACAAACCAGAACTTGTGGAATGAACAGCTACGTGATGTTGATGCAGGTCGTCCTATCTCTCAACCCAAATAGCTATGTTTAATTTATTGACAGAATAGAAATAGCTGTGTTTAATTTATCCACAGAATGGGAGAATGAATAAGGTATGGCATTGTTATACAACTGAATATTATACAGCAGTGAAAATTAATGTAACTGTGAATTGGCATTAACATGATAAATCTCAAAAACAGTGGGAAAAAAAAGCAAGTTGTTAATGAATACAGACAGTATAAAATCATTCATGTTAAATCAAGAACCTGTTAAGTGGTCACATTACCAGAGAGTAGGTTCTTGTCCCATCATAGAAAGAAATCAGAGACAAAACATAGAGGTCAAGGAGGTAAAAGAGGATTTATTAAGCGATGGTGTGCTCTCAAGGGGCGAGGGGACAGACTCATGGGAGTAGCTACACGGGAATTTCTTTGGCAAGCTGGTTATACGGGGAATAAAAATGAATGGGTGGAATATTCATTGGGGAGGGAGGGGCTTGGGGGTCATATCTCTGATTTTCATCCCAACCTTCCTAAAAGGAGGAGGCGTTTTTGTCCTTATTTAATCTTGATCAGAAGTGTCGTGGCATCAGTGCATGATGGGTACCTCTAATCTGCAAGGCTAATTTTATTGTAATGAGGGCATATGAGCAAAAGGTTACATTGGGATGCCAGAGAGCCCTGCCTTACCCACCTTTCTTTGCCTCCAGGATGCTTGTCAACCCTGAATGTGTGGTTTCTTATCAGTCTGGAGGTTCCTGCTTTTCTTTGTCTGCCCAAGAACCCTTGTTCAGAAGATGTATAGTTTCCTGCCGTTTGGCCCGTGCCCCTCTTTCTCTACTCATATCTAGCTATCTGCCTGCTCTAACAGTAAAACTACAAAAAAAAGAGAGGAATGATGGAAACAGAATTCAGAATAGTTCCTTGCTCCTTCTTCCACAAGGCAAAAAAAGAGAAGGTGTGAACAGGGAGGGTCATAGTGAGAACTTCCGAAGTGCTATCCGTTTATTCAGGTGAGGGGACTAGTCATGGTTCTTCAGCTTTTGCTTGTTTAGTCTCCGTATACATTATATATTTTTGATTTTCAAAAATACTCATTAAGAGGGCAAAAATGCTAAACTTGAGTATAGTACTCAAAACATACTCTGTCACCTTCTTCCCTTTTCTATTCAAGTGTCAGCTGGCGTTCAGTCCCAGCAAATCTGGATGTTTTCAAATTGGGTCCACGATTTAGCCCTCAGTTTCATTCTACAAGATAAGGAGAAACATTGTGACTACTAACGGTCCTTACGGAAGTAGAATGTTTTGATTTTATAACTATATTTGAACTGCCAAATGCAGGCTTCTTGGTTGTAATTCATTGGGATGTGCTCATTACTTATTTTTGACCTGAAGACTTCAGTTAGGGAGAATCTTAAATAGATTTGGTCTGATTTTCCAGTAGACAGGAGGATTAAAGTTCAGGAAACATCTATGTTTTAGTGACTGACCTTTCTTCCTATAACAAACTTTCTCTTGAATCTAAAGATTTTCCACGTGTGTAATATTTGGTGTTCTTTGTTGAAGATTTGCCTTCGTAAAGATTACAGGTTTCAGGATACTGGGAGCTGGATTAACTCTCTTTTGTTCAGTGCAGGAATTAATTCATCTTCGATTTCTCTCTGTGTTGTCAACATTAATATTTGACAGGGGAAAGTTGCTTGCAAATATCTTTTTGGCAAACCCAGTTTCTCTGAGTTTTCTGCAAGCTGGCATTTCCCATCACAGAGATACTGTCGCAGCTTTGAATCAAGGGCAGCATGTGCGATATAGGAAATCATGTACACACAGCCGTGGGGAGCTGGAAATAATTATTAATGAACTTCGGTCCCTCTGCCAGAGTGACACAGACTCTGACATTCTGCTTTGCGTCCGTGTCCCCTCTCATCCCCCCTTAACCTAAAACCTCAACCGGACCCTTTTCAGTCTTCAGGCCATGGGGCCCAGACTGCTCATTTCCTAAAGATTTGTATTTGCTGGCAAGGAAACTTAGAGGCAGAGCTATTGCATCTGACTATAGCCGCAAGTCCCCAAAGGCACAAGGCCTCCTGAAACCCTCTTCAGATGCTAATATTCACACAAAGTGCCGCTGGCCCCAGCTGGCCTTCACCTGCAGCTTTGACAGGCGGGAGCCTCAGAAGGAGGTCCTGGTTTCCATAAAAATAGGAAGGGCACACATGGTAACCGGCAGTGATCTCCCACAAGCTATAAAATTATTGCAAGTCAGCTTCCAGACAGTTAAAACTAATTGCTGTGAACACAAAGCCCAGGCAGGAGCCTCCTTTCTCCTTTCTCCTTTCTCCTTTGTAATTCACTCGAGACAGGGTAACTTGAATCCTCTGCTCATGCCCACACCTAAAATTAAATGATGCCACTAAATTTAAGATGCGGCCATCGTCGTTAGTATTCGAGTGTGTTTTAAGCACAGGAGAAATGCGCTGTGCGGTAGTGCAGAAATATTAAGGGGTCATTTGGAATTGTCCCTGAGTTTCGTGGGTTTTATGGGGGTACCGTGATTAAATGCAGCATTATTGTTACTATGGGCGATCTTAAGGCTGCATTTTTGTTACTGCTGCGTATAGTTTGCAGCCCATTTATTCTTTCTGTAAAACAGACCTGTAAAGGAAAAGTTACTCATTTCACCAATGTATTTCATTGATCTGTAAACTGAACGCAAGCCAGGAGGACTCTTTCCCCCATAGCCTTTTTTGGGATTAGTGGGGAGAACGGCTGTATAGTCCTGTCCATTTCTTCTTTCCCCAGGGGGTAGTACACAGCGTATGGGTGGGAGCAGAATGTGAACTGGGCTTCCCTTCCAGACCTCAAAATTCTGCTTCTGTTTCTCCCAAGTTCATAGCTAATTCATAAGCGCCATTGTTTAAAGAACATTGTGATTTAAAGCATTGATTCCTTTGTTTTTTGAGTTCAGAGACCCTATTTGACATTAAAAAAAAAGTATTCATTTAAGATTTTAGGTGCCTTTTAGTTCTTATTACCTTTGCAGGGAAGCAGAATTTGCCGCCCTAAAGTATGTCTCTTTAGCATATTCGTTATTTTAAGTGCTTATTTTCTAAGAAACAGCGGGCATGGGAAAAACTCAAAACCAAATACGAGTTACCTTTTTGTAAAGAACATTTATATTTGTCAGGAAAATCTCCATTTGTAAGAGCGTCTTCCTTGCTGTACCTGGAAGAGGGGGATGACCAAATCTCTAGAAACTCTTTTTATCAGTGAAGTCAATGACTTAAATCTGCATGACATTCTTACCCTGTTTACTGGCCTTTTCCTGGTAACCTCCCATAACTGACTTACCCCACCTGCACCTTCCTGTTTCCTCTTTCGCTGAGGATGGCATTAAAGATGAAGGCTTCAGCTGTATTGGTGTGTTACTCAGTTTTCCTGAATCTCTCGCACTTGCACATGTTATTAAACTCTTGTTTCATTTTCTCCTGTTGAGCTGTCTCAGGTCAATTTAATTGTTAAACCTGCCAGAAGAACCTCGAAGGGCAGAGGAAGTTTTCTTCCTCCCCAGCACCCTGGAATATACATGGATAATATGAATTTAGTAACATTGTAAAGTGAACTTATATTTAGCTAGTTGTAAATGAATCTTTATATATGTATGTGAGAATGGCTGTACATAAATGTGCATGGCATGTGTTAGGTCTGCAGGCAGTGATTAGTATAGTTTATTTATATTATATATATATGGATTCCAAGATGCCTCTCAGAATCCTTATGACCTTTCCAGGAGTCCTCTATGTCTTCTCTCAGAGAACTGAGAAACTAGAGGGAGAAATTTCAAGGTAAGGAGTCAGGAGGCTAGGGTTTGGTCTGTATTCAGTCACTTGTACTGCTTTTGGCATTTTAACCTCTGCCTGCTTGTCTCCTCGCTGTAAATTAAGGATGGCTTATCCCTGTCATGTTTATCTCAGAGGTGAGGGTAAAAGCGACATCCAGTACTAATGGCTAAAAATATGCTCTGCAAAACATAAACCCACGATTCAGGGTGCTATTAACTTCTTAATTAAGGTTTCCTACTTTGACAGAAGGTAAGATACTATATATATATCCTTATACTGACCCAGATAAGGAAAGCTTTGGGATTCTTGAAAAGAAAAGAAAGGGAAATGTTAAAATCAAGAATTAGAGGAAATCTCAAAATGCCTTAAATGTAGCAATATTATTTTTCCTGAAATTCATCCGACCTCAGGAGAAAGACATTTTGGAGAAGAGGAGCCGAAATTACTTAAAAATTTTTTAAATCCATAATCCAAAAAAAAAAAAAAGGTCCGTTGAATGTGTGCTTCCTGCCAGGATAGTGCTTGGTTCCTGGGACTCAGAGACAGTTGGATTTGAATCTGCTGGTAGACTAGCTAATTCCTACACCAATATTTTCTCTTCGTTCTTCCTCTCATTTCCTTCTTTCCTTTTTGGCTCCCATATTTTTCTCAGGGAACAGCTTAACATTTATGAAGTATTAAGTATTAAATATGGCTACTTATTATTTGAAGATCCAGGTTTTACAATTTCCAGGAATAATAATGTTCTTGTTAGTGTAGGTTAACCTTGAACTTTTTATTGTTTGGCATTTTAGATCAGCATCGTCCTCTTGGAGGAGAATATGTTAACTCTGCATGTTAAAATGAAGTTGTTTCCTTATCAGTGTCAATTTTACTAAGTAAATAAATAGAGAAATAAATAGGAAAAATCCATATCTTCCAGCAGATCCAGTTTAAATTGACTCTTAAATATCACCAAAAAATAATTTTGGCATCAATTAATGCCTGTCTGAAACCAAAAATGTTACCTTTGTATATTTTCTAAAGAATGCTTTTTGTTTTAACTGTTAGTCTTTAATCCAGTGTGCCATTATTAATGATAACCTCACTTTATTAAAAAGTGAGGGATTCTATAAAATTTTTAGTAGATTTTCTTGTTGGTTAGTTGGTAAATGTTCTTTTCCCTTTGAGATTCTAAAGTTGTTTCACTGCATTTAAGATTGATCTTTAATCAGCTTCTTTCTCCCAAGTGTCTGTGTTTCTGCAGTGGGCAGACTGCAAAAGGAGGCAAGCCGCTCTGATTTTCTGTAATAATTAAGTTGCCAGTGGTTTGGGGGAGAAATGGAAAAATATTAGAGGGATAAGTAGATAGTTAACTTAGCACTGGCCCAAAGGAGTAACTTTTACTATGAACAAGGGTCAAGTATTTGGTAAACACAGACAGTAATATCACTTGCTGGAAGGGAGAAAGCAGTTGGGCTATATCAAGATGCTCTGGGGGAGGGTATAGCTCAGTGGTAGAGCATATGCTTAGCATGCATGAGGTCCTGGGTTCAATCCCCAGTATGTTCAGTAAATTTCTTTTTTAAAAAATAAATACATTAAAAAAAAAAAAAAAGATGCTCTGTGGCATACTTATGCAAAGGGTAAAACTTGTTTAGCAAATATATGGCTAAATTATAAAGACCACTTGCACTTCCAGCAAGATAGAGTAGACGTTCTTTTCCCTATCCTCATGTGAAATACAACTAAAATCCCTAGGCAGTATTGTGGTGTAAGGCCTGAAACTAAGATTCAGTATTATCTGCCTCAACACCTGAAATCAGAGAGGGCCTCCAGCTGATGAAAGAAATCAAACAGCTAAATAAATGGAGAGACGTACCATGTTGATTGATTGGAAAAACCCAACATAGTAAAGATTCCCATTCTTCTCAAATTGATATACAGGTTTAATATACTTTGTTTTAAAATCCTAGCAAGATTTTTTGGGGGGACATAGAAATAAAATATTCTGAAATTTAAATGGAAAGATACAGAACTAGAATGTTTAAAAAAAGTTTTGAAAAAGAAAAAGGGGAAAGAATGTCTGCTCAGTTAATGATAGCTTAGTGATCAAGGCTACCTGGAGAAGGGATAGACAAGTAAGTCATTGAAGCAGAATAAAAGAACTAAAAAATAAATTGAGACAAATAGGCCCAACTGATTTTGAACAAAGTTGCAAAAGCAGTTCAAGGGGGAAGGATAGCCTTTTCAACAAATGGTACTAAAAAATTGGACATCCATAAGCAAGAAAAAATAATAAAGCTTCAACGTGGTACCTTATAAAAATTGAACTCAAAGTGTATCATAAATGTGTCATATAAAATGTAAAACTATAAAAGCTCTTTTCAAAAACAGAAGAAAATCTTTAGGATCTAGGGTGAAGCAGGATCCTTAGACTTGACACCAGTGGCATTACCCATAAAAAGAAAAATTGGTATATTGGACTTCATGAAATTAACAACTTTTGCTCGATGAAACATGTTGTTAAAAGGATGAAAAGAAGGTGAAAATACTTGCAAACCACTATCCAATAAAGGATGAGTATCTAGAATGTATAAAGGACTCAAACTTCAATACTAAAACAAATAAATGTTTTAAATAGTAAATGGGCAATAGACTTGAAGAGACATTTCTACAAAGTGGGTGTGCACATGACAAAAAAGCACGAGAAAATATATTTAACATCATTATCCATCAAGCAAATGCAAATTAAAGCTATAGTAAGATACAACTGTCTACCTGTTAGATTTACTGTATTAAAAATACTGACTGTACTTCAATTAAAAATAAATTAATTAATTTAAAAAATAGTAGCAACAGCAGATCCTACAAGGCTGTAGAGAAATTGTATCATTGATACATTAGTGGGGGGGAATGTAAAATGGTGTAGCCGTTCTGGAGGACAAGTTGAAAATTTCTTAACAAAACTAAATATGCGATTATCGTATGATATTTATTCAAAAGAAATGAAAAATATGTTTACACAAACAACTGATAAAAATTTTCATAGCTTTTTGGGTTATAGCCAGAATTGAAAACCACCAGCTGCCTGTCACTGAATGAACGATTAAACTGTGGTACATCCATACCGTGAAACTCTTCTCAGCAGTAAAAAGCAACACACCATTGATACACACAACTTGGATCAGTCTCCAGAGAAGAGTATGCACAAGGATTCTCCACAGAGAATCATTCTTGGGCAAAAAAAAAAAAAAAAAAAAAAAAAAAATCAATCCTGCAGGATGACACTGGGTATGATTCCCTTTATATAACTTTTTAGAAATGGCAAAGATACTGAAATGGAGGTCAGATCCGTGGTTGCCAGGGATTCAATCAAGACCAGGCGGAGGAGAATAAAATGTAGAGGCGAATGTGAGGGCAGTGAGTGTGCTGTAAAAGGCAAGATGAGGAATCCTTGCTGTGATGGAAATGTTCCGTATCTTGACTGCCATAATGTTGATACCCTGACTGATACGGTACTGCAGATTTGGAAGATGCCGTCTTTGGAAGCATCAGGGTACAGGGGCCATGGATCTCTCTATACCGCCCAACTGCACAGGGAGATACAATTGTCTCAAAAGTTTTAATGACTATAAATACCTTACTGTATTCTCCTGTAATTTTTACATAAGCCGATGTATGATTCCACAAAGAAACCAGTGAAATTGGAGAATGGTTTTTATTATGTCAAATTAATCTGAGGTGTAGAATTTCTTCATGATCCCAGTTTATCATTCTCTTGGGTACATTTTTAAAAATTCATGTTTCTTCTGGTTCTCTAAGGTCGATGCTGTCTTTCTTATAAGATGATAAGCTTTCAGTGAGTCAGCAGTGCTTTCATGGGACACCACACACATTAGAGAAAAAGCCAGCAAGGTTCCCACCGGCTAGGTGGCCTTTTCACCTACTTGTCACTGGAATGAGTCTCACTGGGAAGGAATGAGACTCATTTGAAGCCATCATTTAATAATAATAGTAAAAGGAGAGCTCAGAGGAATGGAACTTCAAGCCCATTCATCATATCGGAAAACAACATTCGCATTTAAAAGGGCCCTCCTGATTTTTGCCCAGTAAGTGCACACAAGAGGTTCCGGTAGCTTTTGATTTATCACCTCACATTTTCGGCCTTCCCTTTTCTTTAAATATATAGCATGGACAAATCCCAAATCAATATGCGTGCTGTTGTATTGAATTTAAGGCGAGAGGCAAAGAGAAAAACAAAAATAGTCATGAGACACAAATTTATAATCTTTCACTGAATGACAGTCTTAGTAAAAGGCTAGAGATGACAAGGTACAAGTTTTCCTATTTTCTTTCTCCTCTAAAGTTTAACACTAAGAGTTTCAAAGTCAATCTCATAAAGAAGACCACAAACATTTGGTACAGTGAACTATGATACAATTTCATGCCTCTTTGGCTTTGTTTCTTTCTTCCTGCTTCCTTGGTTTGGATGACTAGAGTTTTCTTCCCTGGCTAACTCCAGCTTATTTTTATCTCAGTTAAATTATCTCCAGTTAATCATTCACCTCTTCCTCCAGGAGGGCTTCCTTGATTGCTTGGAGATGGAGTAGATGCCTTCCTTGTCTTTTTGTATCCCGGCTACCATATAACGTCAGAGCGTTTATATTGTGTAGGAATTACCTCCACTAGGTTAAGTATCTTGAAAAGAGGACTGTGGTTCACCAGTTTTCCCCAGCACTTTACACAGTGTGCTCAGGCAGTGTTGGTGGAGTCAGGGCAGTGGTGACACATTTACATAGAGTTGACAGAAAACTGGGAGTAGATCACACAAGGAAATCAAATGAGTTTATTAGACATTTTGGACAGGGAATCCAGTTCAGACTGAATAGGAACAGATGCGGTCGAGTGGATGCTTTCCATGCCTGAGCTTCCCTAAATGAGGAGAGCGACTTTCATCTGTTCATCATTACTGCAAGGTTGCGAGTGCCAGGGGGACAGGAACTCTCTTGCTCCTCTTAGAAAGTGGCCCTCAAACAATGTGTCTTTGCTTCCAACTTTATTTCCCTAAAATAGATTACTGCAGGCAGAACTGATGACTCAAAGAGTATGCACAAGGAATTTTTTTAGATACGCATGATTGAAATAGCTTCTAGAAAGCTTTTAAGAATTTACCTCCACCATCCATCAGATTTCATTCTTTTGTAAATGCTGGCATTGCAGCTAAAAAACATGGGTGAAAATTATAATTTTTATGCATATTTAACTAATACGGTTTGGAGGTTAGTACATGTCTTGGAGTTAGACACACCTGGGTTTGAAACCCAACTCCACGATGGCAAGCTGTGTGACCTCGGGTAGCTTACTGAATATATCTAAGCCTCATCTCTGAAGTGGGATTAATAAACAGTACTCATCTTGTAGGAAGATTGGGGGAACATTCAGATAAGGTGTATAAATTATAAGTACAATGCCTGACACAGTGTAATTATTCAATAAGTATTAGCTTTTTTTTTTTATGTAAGTACTGTATCAGTCTTTAGTGAGGTTGAGCGTTTGGCCATATCTATTGAAAAATTCTCTCTTTGCTTTTCAGTGCTCTTTCCATGCCCCTTAGTCATTCATATATTGGAAGAAATGCTCCCTTTTTTTTTTTTTTTTTTTTACTGAGTTCTTAAAGTCTGCCATGCATTGGTGGTACGTGTATTTTGAGTATTTTTAACCTAATTTATCCGCTTGTATTTAATGTTATCTATAGTATTTTGTTTTTTACCCAGAAAGGTAACAGTTTTGTCCCCAAACATTTTTAGCTCTGTGCACTTTCCTGCCCCTTTTAAAGTTGAACAGTCACGTGACTTGCTCTGGCAGTAACTTTAGAAATAATGATTATGTTGCTTTGGGACAAATGCTTCAGCAGCCAGCACACAGTTTCCTCTTCTGTGCTGATTGTGGCAGCATCTGACCACAGCAGAGACAGGCACTGTGTCAGTCTACATCCCCAAGTGACAAAAATCAGTGGTACCCCATCCCCCCTACTTACAAAATGTGAGAACAAAAGAAACCTTTGTTGTACTGAACCACTAAAATATGAGGGCTGTTGATTACTAGCCTATCCTTACAGATGCAAGGATATTTTTGTTTGATTTATTATTATTTTTAAATGTAGTCCCATTTAGCTGTTTTCTCCTTGGAAGTCTTGCCTTTGGTATTATGGGTGTTATGCTCAGAAAGTCCAGAAAGGCTGTTGCAGCCCTTGGAGTGCCCAAACGTGGACTGAATGGTTTTTTGAGGTAGTAAGTTTCTTCTTCATGAACGTTTTCAAGCAGAGCAATGGCTATGTCAGGAGTGCTGTGTGGCTATTATATATTACATGAAAAATCACAGTAGTTGACCTTTAAGTTTCCTTCCAGCTGTTTGCTTATCAAGTGTAATGCATGGCTACTACTCTCAAGGACCTGGCAGTGCACCTTAGTATTTGTGAAGAGAAGGGGGACTCTGGGGAGAAGAGTCTTCCATCTTTTCCCAAATAATCAATGATAAATATGCAGATAAAATAATCCCCAATTTTTAGAATTGGTGTACATTTCCTTGAGTGTATATTAAAGTTCTGTGTCTTAATGTGGCCCAAACAATAGAAAATAAAATGTAATGCCTTCTTATAGAACAAGATTCTTTACTGAGACCGTATTTTCACTGTTGTTCTTTGGGTTGTTTTATAGGCTGAACTAATAAGTTAAGACAGGTATAAGGGATGTAGACCCCTGCTGGATCCCTGCAAGGGGATTAACTCACAGCGCCACTAATTAGAGTGAGCAGTATTTCCCCCAGCTGTGTCCAGGGCAGCACTTTAAGAAGTCGACACGGAGGGTAGGGCAGCATCTGAACCATTAAAGTATCTCACGTCAGCAGCTTCCTTTCTTCTCCACCAAGTGACCCTTGAAGAAAGAGCAGACTCTCCCATTCAAGTAGGCTCCTGGATGCTATTGTCCACCTGTGATTGCCCCCCCCCCCCCTTTATTCCTCAAGGTTCTTGAGTTTCGATGGAAAAGATTCATTAAGTTCAAGGCTAAACAAAAATATTTTGAAGAATTGTGTAAAAGTACTCTTCCAAACTATGCGTTTCGGTGCTTTGAAGAGAAGCACCGGGGTGCGCTGTACAAGTGCCGTAACTGCCGTACCCGCGCTATGGTGAACGGTGCTGTAGTGAACATGGGAGTGCACATGGCTTTTCAAATTCGTGTTTTCCTGTTCTTGAGATAAATGCCCAGAAGTGGAATTGCGGGATCATATGGTGGTTCTGTTTTCAGTTTTTTGAAGAACCTGCATACTGTTTTCCATAGTGGCTGAACCAGTTTACATTCCCACCATCAGTGCTGGGGGTTCCCTTTTCTCCACAGCCTCACCAGCCCTTGTTGTTCCTTGTGTCTTTGACGACAGCCATTCTGGCAGGTGTGAAGTGATCACTCATTCTAGTTTTGATTTGGACTTCCTTGATTATTAGTGGTATTGAGCACCTCTTTAATGAACCTTTTGGCTAACCATGTCTTCTTTGGAAAAATGTCTACCCTCTACCCATTTTTAAATTGGATTATTTGGTTTTTTGAATACTGAGTTGTAGGAATTATTTATATAGTTTGTAAATCAAACCCTTATCAGATACATCATTTGCAAATATTTCCTCCCATTCAGTAGGTTGCATTTTCACTTTGTTGATATTTCCTTCGCTGTGCAAAAGCTTTTTAGTTTGTTGTAGTCCCATTTGTTTATTTTTTCTTTTGTTGCCCTTGCCTGAGGTGACAGATCCAAAAAAATACTGCTAAGGCAAGTGTCAGAGAGGTTACTGCCTGTGTTTTTTTCTAAGATTTTTGTGCTTTCAGGTCTTACATTCATGTCTTTAATCTATTTTGAGTTTAAATTTGTATATAGTGAAGGGAGTGGTACAGTTTCATTCTTTTACATGTAGCTGTCCAGTTTTCACAAAACCACTTGTTGAAGAGACTATTATTTCCCCGCTGTATATTCTTGCCTCCTTTGTTATAGATTAATTGGCCGTATAAGTGTGGGGTTTTTCCTGGACTCTGTATTATGTTCTGTTGATCTATGTGTCTGCTTTTGTGCCAGCATCATACTGCTTTCATTGCTGTACCTTTGTAGTATAGCTTGAAATCTGGGTGCATGTCTGATGTCTAAACATACTCAATCACTATGTTTTACACCTGAAACTAATATAAAAATGATAAAAATAAAATAAATAAATACAGGCATTTATAGCTATAAATTTCCCTCCAGTGCTTCTTTAGCTGCATCCCATTATGTTCTGACTTGTTGAATTTTGTTTTTATTCATCTGAAAGTATTTTCTAATTTCCTTCGTGGTTTCTCCCTGGATTCATTTAGGAGTATATTGTTCCATATACATTTGTGAGTTTTTTCTAATTTCCTCTTATGACTGATTTCTAATTCCATTCTGTTTTGGTAATAGAATACGTGGTGTGATTAAATTATTTGAAATATTTATTTAAAAAACCCTAACCTCATTAAATCATTAAATTTTAGTTAGGAAAATTTGTTTTTATTAATATCATGTATAATTTTTAAATGATTTTTTCCCTTTATTGTAGTATCTTTTTTGTTTCACCTCTCAGCTTTCTCACCTTTGGCACCTAAGTGTACGTGGGTGTCTGTTGCACAGAGAAGGGTGTGTTGGAGAAAGCAGGAAAGAAGTGCAATTGAGTCCTTTACTACTGTCGATGTTACGAATATGTGAACTTGTAGCTCTTATTAAAATTACCCTCTAACTTCTACCTTTTAACAGAGATGTGTGGCTAATTTTATGCACTGGTTTTAAAATCCTAGGAGGAAACATTCTAAAATATACAACATGTTCTTTAAAATCAACCTTGACTCCCATTCTAAGTGCAATTATTGAAATTTAGGTGTGAAGAATTTGCTTAGCTCCTCCTCTCTGTCTCCTATCCCATTTTGCCCAGTCTCCCAGCTGGGTCTAGTGTGCCCTGTCCACAGGCCCTCTGATTACCTTCTTCAGAAATTAAGTGTCCTATGTTCTGTTGGTGTCACGAGATCTAATTCCCAACTGATGAAGTGATCTAAAGATGCAACTGCTCTGTGAACAGCCTTTAACTCCCTCCTACCAGGGAGGTAGCAGGCGCCGCTGTTTCTGGAAGAAGTGAATCAGGTTGGTTATTGATTGGCTTTTTCCATTGCTGGCCTAGAATTCTGCTTTCTGGGGTTTGTGTCTTAAATATTTATCTCTTTGCTATAGTTTAGCAGTGTTTTATGAGGAAGAAAAGTGACATGTGAATTTAAACAGCCTCCTCACAGACATTCTCTAGATTTCATTTTAACTACAGTGATAAATGGTTATATAACCTTTCATTTTGAGACTATGATGCTTGTGTTCCTGTTTATTGTAGTGAATAATACGTGTTATAGGAAATCAGGCTTGAGTTTACATCAAACTTGTAATGTTGAATCAGGTGATTGTAACTTCTTGTTAACTCAGCAAATATAAAAGCGATTAGTTGGTTCATCGATTGTATCAAATATGTCACACTGATGAGGGATGTGTGGGTGGGGAGGGCTATGTGCGAACTTTCTGTATTTTCTGCTCAATTCTGCTGTGAACCTGAAACTGCTCTAAAAAAATGAAGTCTATTAATTAAAAGTAAATAAATAAACAAATAAATCAATAAATAAAAACTGATCAGATTCTCTTGAACTGAGGAAACAAGACCTGTTCTCTCCCTTTCTTCAAGCGCAGTGGAAGTTACTCTAAGTGTTGATTTTCACAGCAACATTTAAAGATGCTGAAGAATCCCAACTCCATCCTCAGTGCAGGGATGTTTTAGCTAACTCCTAATGCTGAATGACTACAGTTTGCTCTTCTTTGGAAAATGAGAGGAAGGAGACTATCTAATTTTTGTCCTTTGTAAGTTTGTATTGTGATTCAAAAAATAAAAATTAATAATTATGGAATGTGTATATGCATTTAGGGATGAATTGGATAGTGCAGAAAATAAAAATAATAGCTTCTCATTTATCTGTAATATCCCTAGAACAAAGATTGTGTATACTTCATTTGTATTTCTATGTCCATATTTTTATGGTTTTATTATGTAAATTTAGATGTACACAAACTATATTTTTAAGTTATTTTCTTTAGATTGCAAATCTCTCAAGACAGGGCTATTATCTTTTGTGTTTTTAATCTTCATCCTATGCCTGTCCTTGCACAGTGGTAAGAATGGTACCAATTCCTGTACGTTGAGTGAAGTTATGGCTACATTTTTATTGCCTGGAACCGACCAGGTAAAACATTTAATTATCCAAAGAGATAAACCAAATTTAAGAGAAATAGGCAAAAATCAATAGTCACTTCTACTTAAACATTTTCTTTAAAGAAAAATGACCCGCTTTCATCTGGTTTCCTAGGAGTTAGTTCAAGGCCCCAAAATCTCTTTCACATCCACACCAGGTGTCCCAGTGTATAAGGGATTTATTCTCAAGACGGAGGCCTTGAGGCACAGTCCCACACATGAAATAAAGTTCCTGTTTTACTCATGGGCTCTACTTTAAAGTGGCAAATTATTTTTGAAAGATTATCTTAAAGTAAATCGTCTTATTTATACTGAGCTCTTACTCTTGACAGAGTATTGGGGTAGGTGCTTGGAGAATACAAAAATAAGACATAGTCCCTGTCATTAAGGACTAGAATTTAATTGAAAACCGAAATAGCCACAAATAAAGATTTAACTGACACTTCAAGTGCCCAGTGAGGATGCCATGTGAGTTCAGGTAAAGAGTGATCATCAGTGACACTGCTGCTGCTGAAGTTAACGTGACATGTATTATCTTCAGGGTGCTGATCTGAATACTTTACATATATTAACCCATTTTAGTTTTCACAGTAAACCCACGTTGTAGATGTCCAGTATATCCATTTAAAAGATGAGGAAACTGATACACAGATACATCACACAACTGACAACAAAGCCTGGCATAGAACCCACACTAGCAACATATAGAGCATCACAGAGGGGCCGTAATGTCAATTGGAACATGAAAGATGTTCATCACCAGGAAGATAAAAAATAACTAGGAAGAAGTTCAAGTTCTTGTAAGTCAAAGTTTGAAAGTAGGATATGGAAAACCAGTTTGGTCTTGTAGGAGTTGAGATATTATCTAAGTGTAAAATGAACATATAGTTTATTTTCCAAATGGGGCCACTTTTGAGAGTGGCAGGGCTGCTCCCAGGATGTGGCTGCCCCATGCAGACTGAGACCCGTGGGCATTCTTGTGCTGCTTGCCCCTCAGTTGAGGGACCCTCATGGCCTTAACCTGGCTCCAGCTGTGGTAACTGTGTGATCAAGGTGGGCTACCCCATATCAGGCTGTCAGAATGCAGAGGAGGAAAATAGGCTTTATTCTGCACAGCAAAGGAAACCATAAGTAAAACAAAATGACAACCTACAGAATGGGAGACAATTTTTGTGAACGATGAAACTGACAAAGACTTGATCTCCAGAATATATAAGCAGCTCATACGACTTATTAAGAAAAAAACAACCCAATCCAAAAATGGGTGGAAGACCTAAACAAGCAATTCTCCAAGGAAGAAATACAAATGATCAATAGGCACATGAAAAAATGCTCAATATCACTAATTATCAGAGAAGTGCAAATCTAAATGACAATGAAGTATCACCTCACACCAGTGAGAATGGCCATCATTCAAAAGTCCACAAATGACAAATGCTGGAGAGGCTGTGGAGAAAAGGGAACCCTCCTACACTGCTGGGGGGAATGCAGTTTAGTGCAGCCACCGTGGAAAACAATATGGAGATTTCCTCAAAAGACTGGGAATAGACTTACCATATGACCCAGGAATCCCTCTCCTGGGCATATATCCAGAAGAAACCCTACTTCGAAAAGACACCTGCACCCCAGTGTTCATAGCAGTGCATTTTACAGTAGCCAAGACATGGAAACTGCCTAAATGTCCATCGACAGATGACTGGAAAAAGAAGATGTGGTATATTTATATAATGGAATACTATTCAGCCATAAAACCTGACAACATAACGCCATTTGCAGCAACATGGATGTCCCTGGAGAATGTCATTCTAAGTGAAGTAAGCCAGAAAGAGAAAGAAAAATACCGTATGAGATCACTCATATGTGGAATCTAAAAAAAATAAAGTAAAATAAATACATAACAGAAACAGAAACAGACTCATAGCCATAGAATACAAACTTGTGGTTGCCAATGGGGAGGAGGGTGGGAAGGGATAGACTGGGATTTCAAAATGTAGAATAGATAAACAAGATTGTACTGTGTAGCACAGGGAAATATAAACAGGATCTTGTGGTAGCTCTCAGTGAAAAAATAGTGACAATGAATATATGTATGTTCACATATAACTGAAAAATCGTGCTCTACACTGGAAATTGACACAACATTGTAAAATGACTATAACTCAATTTAAAAAATTAAAAAAAAAAAAAAAGAAGATAGGCTTTAGCTCTCCTCTCAGAGTTTGGCTCAGTGTCTGTACTTCAGGGCAGTTATCTTGGACAGTCTGACCTCCTCAACTTTGGACTTTGCCTCCTTAGAGCTGTTTTTCTTCCTTCACTCTTTTTGTGTTAGTGAACTTCTATGGACATGAACTCTGACCTGCTTGAACTTACACAGTGCACTTGATGATTTGGGGTATGTCAACCACTGCGAAACCTGACCTGTACACTGTTTGACGTACAGAGCTTGTCAGACTCTTCCTGCAGAGCCCAAATTCTATCTTTTATACAGTCTTAGCTACTTTCAGCGAGATGTGGCTCCTTACCACTTATCAAAGTGATGATTTTTTAATATGGAGTCATTATGGAACAATAGTTGGAAAGGGTCCCACATGGAGTAAAGACATTTCCCTGTAGATGGGGAATGGGGATTGGAGAGTGGGTTATTAGTGGATTTTGAGCAGAAAAATTGACCAGATGAAAGTAAAATGGATCTGCTGAGATGTGTAGGATAGATCACAATGGGAGACTGAGGACAGCAAACCAGTCAGGTAGACGCGTAACTGTCCATAAATAAAGTAATAGATGTCAATTCTAAGGTGGCAGCAATGTGAATCCCAGAAAAACGGAAGTATTGCAAAAAGAGACTTAGAACACGATGACTTTCCCAAACCTGGAATGTGGTATGGAGTTCTCAGCGTTCAGGGAATCAGTGAATACTTTTGATTCGTTTTGTGTTAGATTGGGTGAGGGAGCAAGTGCTACTGTTTCTTCTTTGTCCTCCCACAGAATACATAATGTTAGAATGTATCCTTTTTTTTTTTTTTTTTTTTAATGTCTGTCAACCCCGTTTTACTCAGAATGATCTCCTCCAGAGCTAATGGGGCATTCGGCTTGTCATCTTCAAGGTGTAGCCCACTGGCTGGAACTGGCTGGCACAAGAAGGTGCTCTAAGTGGCAGTTTTGTCTGGTTAGCTAAGAGGGGACTGTGTCGCCGTGAATTTTCATCATAGGGCTCCAGGATAGGAACAGGAGAAACTGACATGAGATGCGGGAGGCAGGAGTGACGCACAGCTGTTTCTATGCTGCGAAGGTCTAGGCGTAAACTGGGATGGCTCCCACGTTGTGTTGCTCATCTGCTGGTTCCCCCTGGTCACCAGGCAGCACGCGATAATCAGGTGCCTGTAGAAGCCAGACTTTGAGTGACCAAGCATGAGGCATGGAATATAAGTGAAAGTAAAGGATGTGATGGGGTTAGTTGGTTGTTTTCAAGTGCTGTGGAAATCTTAGGGAAAGAAAATTAGGAGCCTGGGGAATTTAAATTTTCAGTTCAATGCCTGGGAAGAAACCAGGAACCTCTAAGACTGCCCTGAAGGAAACCCTTATCTCATGTAGCCTCGTAGTTGAGATTTCTGAGTGTTAAATCCAAAGTTGAAACCTGCAGATGGCTGAATTGCAGCACAGCTGAATTGCTGGTATCACGCCGAGAGTCTCACGTTACAGCTAAGGCGTCTGTGTGGAAGGTATGGCATCCTCCAAACTGGATTCATATGTGCGGATTCTAATACATCTGGGCGTGTTGGGCCCCTAAGTTTTGCTGAGCCCCTTTAATCAGCAGGAGCAACCTTTCTGTTTTCTGTTCCTGTCAGAAGAGGTTAGGTCCCCATGCCTGGAGAACCTGAAATGGGCCCTAAAGTATTTTCCTTGCAGGGGACTAGCCTTCCTTCTCAAGCCCAAAGCATACACCTTCCATTGCTTCTAGACCTTTAACCAAACTCAAGTCCAAAGAGAGGATAAAGCACAAAGTATGACCTATGAGGAGGGAGGAGATATAGAATTGCAGGGTTTTTGCCAGTTTACACTGATAGTGACCTGGAGAAAGATTAGGAATGGATTCTAAGTGTGCTGGTGGGGAGTGGGAGGAATGAAATGTTGAGTTTGGATGAATTTGTAAATATGGGTCACTACCTGGCAGTTCTGGATTCCATGTGTAACTTTGAACAACTGGGAGACTTTCAAGTCTGCTTGGTTGTTTGAAACCTGTCCCCCAGAGTCTCCTATGACATTGAATTGCCAGACTGGAAACTGAAGTAGAAGTGCCCAAGTTTCCTTGGCATGCTGTGAGGAGGAAATCTATAAAAGCTTCAGGAGATGCGAACGCTAGAGTGCATTTGTCACCTAAGACCCGCTTCTCGGGCCCCCAGCAATGTTCCCCCAGAGGGTCCCGGAGACAGTTGCTTCACCAAGGCTGTGATAAAAACAATTGTGAGGAGAGTGTTTTTTAAAGAGTTCTTTGATAGCTGTTCTTTGAATTCTTGCCAGTAACGAATGACCTTGGAAGAGGACCTTGGCTTCAGAGTGAGAACACAGCTGGCCGGCACCTTGATGTCGTCCTGAGCAGAAGGGCGGCCACCTTGTGCCAGACGGCTGACCTACAGAACCGCAAGCTAATAAATGGGAGTTGTTTTAAGCCTGTAAGTTTGTGGTGCTTTGTTACGCGGCAATGGAAAACTAATACAGGCAGTGAAGGCCAGGTGGCAGCCACCAAAATTCCCTCTCGCTACCAAAAATCATTTAACGACCGTAACAGCAGGAGCACAGTCCTCAGGGAGTCGCAGGGCTGTTGTCATCATCAGGGACTTGAGGGGTGCAAGAGTGGTGACCCTGAACACAGCCCCATTCGGTTAACCTTTTGGGCTCCTGAGGGAAGCAGATGGATCTTGAAGACCGCCAGGAGACCTTGTGAATTTCATCAGCTGGTGCCTCCAGTTGCACCTGTGAGTCCAGGTGTGGGTTCATTGCTATAACAAGCTGACCCACCCCCTGTCGTCTGGTGTGCAGCAATTCATCTGGCAAATACTGTTTCCCCGGCCCCATTAGCAAGGCCCACCAGAAGCAATATTCTTTCACCTGGAAGGGTCAGCCATACACCTTTCCTGTTTTAACTTAAGGCTCTGTCGGCTCGCAAATCCTGTTGTAATTTAGTCAGCAAGGACTTTCCTCACCTCTCTGGTCCACGGGGCATCACATCCTTCCTGTATTTTGATCTTATCATGGTAAGTGTATCTGCTGAGCAGGAAGTAACAACATCTCTAGTTATCTGATTTCAACATTCAGGAGGTGGATAATAAATCCCCCGACACCAAATTCGTTGTCACCTAATATTAGTTTCTCCTTGCTGTTGTAACAAATTACCACAGACATGGGGGGGTCAAAACAGAACAAATTATTTTATCTCACTGCTGTGGAAGTCGGAAGTCCTGGAATTTTTGAGGACTCTAGCGGAGCATTTGTTTCTTTACCTTTTCCGGCTTCAAGAGATTGCTGGCGTTTATTGCCCCCTTTCTCCATCATCACAGCTCACAGCACAGCATATTTAAAGCTCTCTGCGTCCATCTTTCTCTGACCTTTGCTTCCATTGTCACAGCATCATCTCTGACTTGAACCTTCTGTCTCCCTCTTAGAAGAACCCTTGTGATTACATTGGCTCCCCCAGGATAATATCTCGAGATCCTTAACTTGGTCACACTTGCAGTCCTTCTTGACACGTAACATTCACGGGTTTGAGGCATTCGGATGTGGACGTCTTTGGGAGGACATTATTTAGTCTGCCACATACCTCAATGGAATGCCTTTGGTCTGAGGCAGTCAGGATGTCCTTTTCAAAGTGAAGGGCAAGTTGCTGCTTCTGGTGCTTCCTACCACTAAGAACGCCCCATAATGGCTGATGGACCTCTTTGTATTTTGGAGAAAGTATCTATCTCCTTTGGGTACACTACTACAACCATTTACTGAGTACACTGAAAAGCTACCAGTTTTAAATTGGTTCCGACAAGAAAGAGAAAGCAAGCCCTGTAGTAGGTCCAGCCGGTGGCGTGAGCCACCCTTCCTCCTGGAGATGTGGTCCTTGCAGGGTCAGACAGGGATGCCTTCAGAGGGTTCCCACGGGAAGATCACATTGCAGACCCTCAGGATTTTGGAACATCATTATGCTCATCTCTGCAGACAGTGATAATCATTTTGAGAAACTGCTTCTGGCTTGTTCTCGGACCCTGGGAGAGATTGAACACTTGGCCATGGACCACCTAATTTCCATGTAACCTAACATGCCCATTATTAAAAGGATACTGTCTGTAACACCATTATTAAATGGATGCTGTCTGTAACGGATACTGTCTACATTTGGGCATACACATCAGCACTTGATCAAACAATGGGAAAGGTATATATAATGTTGGGCTTAAGCAGATCCCAAAGGCACAAGTAGGCTGCATGAGTCAAATAGCCCGAATGTCCACGTTCCATACTTAGCACGATATTTCCTTCTCTCTCTCAACGTGCACTTACAGTCTCAAGGGAGTTTCCCTATGATCAATTGATTGAGAAAGAAAAAAGGAAAGTGATGGAATAAAATTACATTAGTGGGCATAACTCCAAGCAGTGCATCTGGATTTTGCTTGGAAGGAGACATGGCCAGAGGTATGGATCTACATGGATTCCTGTAAAGTATCAAATAATTTGGTCGGATAGTCAGAGAGTTAGAAGAAATACAATTGGAAACTGGTAACAAGGCAGTCTGGATAAACTTTATGTTGATACATCTTTCCAAATCAGCAGAATTTTGAAGATATTTGCATGGTCATGTAAGTGCTCATGAAAGAACAACTTCAGCAGAGGAAGATATAATAATTGAGTGAAGATAACCTATTCTGTGGTTAGTCAGTCAGCCCCCCCAAGCTACCTCTTACCTAACGGAGTCATGAATGAAGTGGCCAGGATGGCAAGGATGGAGGCGATCCGTGAACTCGGCAACATGGACTTTCATTCATCAAAGCTGATCTGACTGCTGCCTTTCTGAGTGTTCAGGGACTGACACTACGCCCATGATGAAGTACCATTTTCTTGTATCCTTTTCTAAAAGTCAATGGAAAATGACTACAACTCAATATAGGCAGGACTGCTAATGGCCCAAACCCTTCAGGAACAAAGGTTTGGATCACTCCCAAGCAAGGAGCCAAAAGTGACTGAGATGGTTGCTGAGAGCACAGAGCGTGAGGAACGCGTAGTGAAGAAGGTGATTCTAAAATTTATATTTAACCATATGATAAGTTACAGAAATGAGGACTCTCATAGTTACGAGCGTATCTTTCTTGTTCTGATATGAATATATCTTCTATATTAACTAATTCTTTTTGCCTCTCCCCTCTTATATCTCTACCACCTGACATAATATATGTTGGTAGTATCAATTTTGTATCTCAGTATTAATTACAACATAGCAAAGGTGAGTAAGGGTGTATCACACCCAGAGGAGGACTGGAAAAGAATCTGAAAAGGAATATATATGTATCTGAATCACTATGCTGTACACAAGAAAGTAACACAACATTGTAAATCAACTGTACCTCGATAAAAAAAAAAAAAAGAAAGAAATTGAAAGATCGTGTTAACCAGTGACTTCTGGATCCTGATTCAATCAAACAAACATTAATCAAGAATTGATGTTTGATACACAATTAGAAATTTGAGTGTTTTACAAGACATTTGATGTTAAAACATTTTGTTAATTTTATTCTGTGTGATAATGATGTTGCGGTCATGTTAAAAAAAGAAAGAAATCTTTTAGAGATGTATACTGAATGATGAAATGAAAATAAAACGTTTGATTTCTAAATTATGTAGCTCCAGAATGTCATAGAGAGTGGGTACAAAATGGCATTGATTTTTAGGAGATTTCAATAAGAAGATTACTCCTTTCCTGAGGCTTAAAGAAAGATCCCACAGGCTTCTGAGATTTAGCCTTCAATTTCACTATTGCACCAGTAGGCAAGGCGAAGTTTTTGCTGTGTTGGCTCAATTTTGATGTGTCTTGTGACATCTGCTTCCCACATGTTAATGGAAAGATTCATTGATAGTTCAGAAAAGTATCTCAAAAATCACACACACACGTATCACCCCAAATAGAGACATAGATCAAACACACGGTAAAGAAAATAAACATTTAGAGTCACCTTATTTCCCTAATTTGGGTAATAGCTAGGCTGTTCAGTCATTTAAATTTCATAAGTGTTTTTTTTTTCTTTTTTAAATTAGTCTTAAATAGAATGCAAATTTTAAGGGACGCTTCTTCCCTAGAAGCTTGAAAAAATATATTTTAATGTACTGGGTGGATGCATTCTTGGAACTGCATAACTGTGACTTGAATTTATATCAAAGTTGTAGGTAATTTTATGATCATTAATAACGGTTGTAGCTATGTGGGCCAAGACAATGATATGGGTAATTGAATCTCATGCTTCAGAGCACAAAGTGATTGCCACAAAGAAGTCAGGGAAGCAGCAATTCCTGCCCCACGTAGAGCATTATACATTTGAATGCTTAGGTAAAAAAGATGAAAAAAGATCACCTTCTCCTGAGGCATGAGGGATTTTGTGCAGAGGATCATCTCATTGGATAAAACAGCAGTGTCGGTCGGTTCTGCACTAAAAGGCATTGTAATTTCCTTTCAGGTTCTGTGGTATGTGGAACTGTGGGTAGGCTCATGTCAGTCCTCTTTTGTGTAAGTGATAGCCCATGTCTGGCACATTGAACAGGCAAAGAAAACAGTGGCCTGAGAGATACACTGAAAGAAGGAAAGAAAGAAGGAGAAGGGGAGGAAAGGAGGAAGAAAGGAAGAAGAGAAAAGGGATGGAGGGAGGCCAGTTTTAATGATACAGCGCCAGAGAAAATTAAGGAATAGACTCTGAGCCAAAAAAGTGCTTGCACTGCCAGATAGAAGCAAGACCAGGATGGCTGGTCATTTGAAATAGGACCACTAACTAGTAAGCAGAAATTCAGTGCTTTCCTTTGACTGATGGCAGCTCCTGCAGAACAGCATCTAGCCTTTGATTCCTCACAGCAAGGAATGGCGGTAGTACACGCACGAGCCGCGCAGCTGCTCGCTGGAAAACGTGGCCATCCTTCCTTCTCGGAAACGCTCAGTAGACAGAATGTTGACACGCCTTCTGTTCACTCAGCAGGTGCTTTCGGAGCACGCACTGTGCCTGCACGTGCTAGGAGGGGAAAATATGGAAGGGTCTCTCCCAGCCTCCCTTCGCACCTTGATTCTTTTCTTCCTGCGGGGAGTGAGTAGGCTTTCCAGTCGTAAGCCAGCTTTGGTCACAAATAGAAAACCACCGTGTCTGATCAGCTTTACCAGTGATAGAGATGCATTTTGATCTTCATCTGCCCATCTTTGTCTTATTTCTCCATTGATTCCAAACCTGAGAGGACAAGAGGGTCCACTAAATTCCTAATACCGAGGACTGGAAAAATAGCAATAATCAACATGGTATCCCCCTCCCAGCGCTGCACACACCACAGTTTAGTTTTATAAATCAACCACTTATCCCATAGTTCAGGCATCATGTTCCCACAAAGCGTTTTCCTGAGTCCCATCCCTCACCAGGTTGGGGTTAGGAGTTAAAACCTAGGTTGAGTTAAGCAGTTGAAGTGGATCTGAGATTCCCTTTCCTTCTGGTGCTTTTCTCCATTGCAGCACTAAATGCATTATGTTGAAACCAACTGCTGGCTTTTCTGGTTTTCACCACTGCTGGTGGGTCCCTTTCAGACAGAGGTAAGTTTCTGTATTTGTATTCTCAGCTCCTGACACATCTTTGAGGTGCTCGGGCTTCAGAGGGCACTTTCTGAATTGAAATCACTTGCTGTCTGGAACATCCCTAAATGTGGTAGCGATAGCATTTGATACGACAGGTGTCTGGATTTCATGTGGCTGCTGTTCCACACTGCTCACCAGGAAGGGCTAGTAAGTGTGGTGGTGTCCTCACCAAACCAGAGAATTGTAGAAGATTCTCTCTCTTGTCTTTCTTTTGTTGAGGTGACACTTCATGGCCCCAGACAGCTCTGTGAGGGTCATAAGGAGCATCTCTTACCCAGCAAGTAACCTTGGTCTCTAGAACTAATCACTGATCCAGTGGAGTTCCAACTATAGCTTCCCTGTTTGTCCTGGCTCCCTTACGGTCACCTCCTGGTCCAAGCACTGACTTATCACAATATCTTTTTAGCTCTATGTCCCATTCTTGCTTTTTCCCTTCTCCAAGTGGAGTGTGGTGGAAAGAGTCCTAGATTATGAAGGGCAAGCCTCATGGTTGGATATTGATCATACCATTCAACTCTTGAGGATTGGATTCTTCTTGAAGGAAATGGGATGAACTCTTGGGTTTTTCATCTCTGAAATGATGAAGAATGATGAAGCTGAACTAGAAATCGCTTAGGATTCCTATAAGGTTTAAAAAATAAATTGAATGTAATATTTCTAAGATGCCTTTCATAATTTACTCAGCTCACAAATGTCTCCCTTCTCTAAAGTCCTTAAGCAGGTAGTATCCTGTACCACACACTTTTTCAGTTGATATACGTATATATTGTCTAGGAGTGTGCACTAATTCTTTCTTATATAAAACTCTTGTTTCTGTAAATAGGTTGTATATTCCTTGAGTTTAGGAAACATATCTTCCTGTTATTCCCCACACATCAGCTCTTTCTGGAATCTCTTTTTGTCTGTACTTAGGGAACTCCCTCATCTTTGTCCTCTCCTTCAGTTCTAAATTTCACTTACCGTGTTTCATAGCTTATGGTGGTTTTCTTAGTATAGTAGGACACTTGATTCATGTCTAAATATTGGGAATTAAGTATTACAATAACCCCCATTTTTGTAAATGAGGAATTCAAGAGACTTTTTTCCCCTCAGCATCTGTTCACCTAGTTAAGTGGTAGACCTGGAAGTGGAGTTAGATTTTTTTTTCCCCTTAAAAGTTGTGTTTTAACCCTTTGTCTTGCTGTAGGGTAAAAGAGAACAAAAAACAAAGATGAGAGAGAAAGAAAAATAAGATCTAGGACTTGAGGGAGTTTTCAGTGTATATTAAGTTGTTGCCAGTAAGTGGAAGCGGTGCTATGAAGTACTTTCAGCAAGGGTTTTTAGTGAACGCTTAAAGCAGGCGAGAGGAGTGTGTGAGACACCTCAGAGTGAGCAGTGGGGTTTGGACAGCATCCCTGCCTTTGTGGTGGCACCCCTTAGAACAGGACAGTAGCACTTCAGTCTGACCAACACAGGCATGAATGCGACAAGGTGTCCTTTATCTCATGACCTTGACCATCAAGGGCACAAATGGACACCCTACAAGAAGCAGAAGGGTTTCCAAGAGACAAAACTAACTTTTAAAAATCACACACCCTGAGGATCATATACCTTTTTTTCATAAAATGTTTTCAGAGTCCTGAGACCCTACTTACTTGCACAGGGCTTTACTAACTTGATCGCACTCTCGCTTACCTGGGGGTTCCCAGCTCACAGCAGGACAGAAGTAAACAGGAGAGTGAAACTGCAGGAAGCCCTGGTCGAAACAGGCAGGATAGTCAGTGGGAAGAATTGATGGCACAACAGTGAAGGATGTGAGAAAACTGATTGCATGACAGTGAAAGATGTGAGAGAAAAACAATACCAAGATGAGAATTCAAAACTCCAGCAATTCAGGGTCATTCACGAAAGAGCGTCCATGTTAGAGCTCCAGGAACCTTTTATACCAACTGAAATCATTCATCCATTCATCTGTCCTTCCGTTTGTTCACTTATTAAGCAAGTATTTCTGCGCCAGGCACTTTTGCAAGTTTGCTCCTATGAAGATGGGTAACCCACAGTCCCTGATTCTCCAGTGCTCAGAGTCTACTTGGGGCAAGAAGTAAGTAAACCAAGAATTATAATACAGTTGGGGGAAATGGTGAGTGAAAGAAGAGGAATGTAGTGTGATGAATGCACTGGGTGCCTTGGGAGCGCAGGACGAATAACTGTCTCACCCAGCTGGTGAGAAGGGAAGGAGGTGGGGACACTGGTAGGAGAGAGGGTTGTCAGGGAAGGAATCATGCACAACATTAGAATCAAGATGGCAGACAGGATCCTCGATAAAGTAGCGACAGCTTCTGTTCAGCGTGAATAGCTAGAAAGGACCAGAAGTGGGGAGTGACCTAGGAGATAGCATTCAGATACACACTGAGGAGAGTTCTTTTCTGGGATTTGTCTTTGCAGAGTGTTTCAGCTTCAAGAAGGTAGCTATATTAACAGAGATTTGCACCTTCTTTAAAAGGCTCTTTCTGAACAGAACTGGCTGGGCAGTAGGATTGGAAACCTCTGTAACAGTGGTTTTGCCCCCACATCTGAAATCTCAAGGGTAATGATTCCATAAAATATTGAAATCTTTTGTCCAGATTCATTATTTTCTGGTAGATTTAACATATTATCTAGGAGTAGTAGATAATGCAACTGCTAATTTAATTTATCAGAACCTTGAGGTAATGAAATGGCTAGCTGGCATGTTTTGATGGGGATGTGTGGTGTGTGTGTGTGTGTGTGTGTAGGAGGGTAATTAGGAAAGAAAAGATAGTGATTCTTACGAAGGATAGTACTAGATTCTGGTAGGATTTCTGAGCAAATATGAGGACTTGAGGGTGACTCATAGGGAGGCGACTGTAGTCTACGCATCCTTCTCCTTTTGTCATCATCATCAAGAAGAAAGAAGGAGTGACAGAAACTTACCTCTGCAAGCCCCACCACACACAGCATCTCGTGTGTGTCAGTTAGGCGGGAGACCCCGGCCTTCTGGTCGTTCCTTGTCTCCAAACTCTAATTCCATAAGGATCTGCAGGTGGCCTTCCCTCTCTCCTTATTCCATTATTCCACAGCTCTTAAACCCCTCCTACTGTGCCTTCAGTAATTCAGAATCCAGGGCTGATAAAAACCCTCTGTCTCCTCAGTCTCTTCTCTGAACTTCTGTTCACCTTATTTTCCCAGTGAAGGGTTTCTCAACCTCAACACTATTGACATTTGGCCCAGATAATTCTTTGTTGTGGGAGGCTGTCCTGTACCTTGTGGAATATTTCATAGTATACCTGGCTTTTATCCACTAGATTCAGGTGGATAAAATTCCCAGCTTCTAGGGGCAGAAGGTATAGCTCAGTGGTAAAGTGCATGCCTAACATGCACAAGGTCCTGGGTTCCATACCCAGTGCCTGCACCAAGAAAATAAGTAAACAAACAGACAAACAAACTTAATCACCTCACTCAGCCGAAACAGCAAATAAACAAACAAACAAAAAACCCGACCCCCCCCCCCCCCAGATCCCAGCTTCTAGCCATTGCCAAATGTCCCAGGTGGACGGGGCAGCTGGGTGATGCAAAATCATCGCCCATTGAGAACCACTTGCTAGCAGAACTGGCTGGTTCCCAAAGATACTGCTTCCCTTAAATGCTCTCAGAGCATAGCTTTTGTCTCCCTCCCCATCACCCGCCTGAGCTCTCCTATAATTGGATGGAGTCTTTGCTACTGTTGTCACATCAGAGCATCCTCCTTCCCTCGCCCCTCACCTCCTAGACATTTTAGGTGGGAGTATCATGCCATTAGATGACATCACCCTCTGTTCCTCCTTGTGGTTTCATCTGCTGATCTTATATCACGTCCCCCTCATTTTTATTACTTTAGCTACAGGCTCATTGTATTATTTGCAATTTCAGAACACATAAGTATGATTCTTCCAGTACCCTGGCCCTTAGTATCTTGGATTCTTTTCCAGCAATAATCTTGCCCTTCACCCTAACTCAGATTCTCTCTCCATGGATACATCCTAGTCATTGTACTTAACAACACCTGCAACTCTCCATGAACTCAATTTCATGCATTCTTTTCTCTGCGATCATCACCTTCTACCTTTACAGTCCATTCGCTGTTAGAAGTACAGGAGGTTTACTGGGAAAGATGCCAATGAAGGACGGAAGAGGAAGCTGGAGGATGTTGGGAGGCGCTTCAGATTGCAGTGCAGGCCCCTGTGGAGAAGAGAGGGGATGAAGGAAGGTTGGTAGGACCAGTCTCCTAGCAGAACTGACTGGGAGTCTTTGAGTCAAAGTTGCCTGTCAGAAGAGTCCCAGATCTTCGAGGATCTGGGTCTGCTTCGGTAGCTTTGTTGTCCTCAGTCATTGGGTGGGAGCTGACCTGGGAGGCTTGGCCTCAGTTCACTGGGAAGTTACACTCCTTGTACTTGGAGATTGGAGAGGTGCCTTCCTATAGCCACCAGAGATCCGCATTCCAACAGTCCTCACCCTCCCTTCCCCAGTCCCCACCTGGAAACTCGTCTACCTCAATCAGTATAAAAAACCTCCTTCCAAACATCCTGAGTCATCCTTTATTCTTCCCTTTCACTCACTCTCTATGTCCAATCTAGGAGAAATTCCTGTTGACTCTTTCTTTAAAACGTCTATAATCAGACCACTTCTCACCACCTTCACTGAGACCACTCCGTCTCAGCACCTCCGTATCTAATCTAGATTGCTGCTGTAGCTCCCTAAATGGTCTGCCTGTTTACTCTCTCTCATAGGCTGTTCTCAACACGGAAGTGTGATGTTTCTAAAACAAGTTTAAATTACGTAATCTCTCTGTGCAACCCATTGCAGTGACTTCTTCTTTCAGTAAGAAAATAAGCCACTGTCTTTGCAGTTGCCGGTAAGCCCTGTATGATCTGCTTGCCTCAGTCTCCAGCCCCTCGTTGGCTCCCTGAGCTCCTGTCTCCTCATTTGACTCTGCTGCAGCCACTTCGGCCTCTTTGCTGTTCCTTGAACTTGGCAAGAGCCCTCCCTCCTCAGGCCTCTGCACTTTTCCACCTGCTCAGGTCTCACTTCCTGTTAAGTCACTGCATAAGTGTCACGTTTCACTGGAGCCTGCTAGACCACTCTTCTGTAAATTGAAGTTGCCTCTCCAACTACCCAAATACTCCTTATCTTGCTCTACTTAATCTTTTTTTCCATAGCATGTACCACTGCGCAATATGTTACATGATTTGTTTATTAATTACGTTTATCATTTGTTATCTGTCTTCTCCTTGCTAAAAAAATGCAAATCCCAGGCTAGCAGGTATCATTGACTGTTTTATTCATTGATGTGTCCCAAGCACCTAGAACATTTCCTCAGTAGATATTGGTGAAATTAATAATGAATGAGTGAGAAATGAAGCATGGCAGATGTATAAATTGTGCTGTGTTTCATGCATCCTTGTGGTGGTGGTCAACTTAGGTGTCTTTCATAGTTTTCCTTCAGGCTTTGTGAGGGCTTCATTCATCTATGTATTTATCGAGTATCAATTAAATGTGTTGCATTATTATTACAGATATCGATAATTGAAAGGATTTTGCTGAGGCTAAACAACACGAACACAGTTTCCCCCTTTACCAAGAGAAATTATGTCTAGTTATATGCTTAGGAAGATAGATTCATTTTTGGAAGAAAATTTTTCTTCTTCTGAAGGTGGACCAGTGTTCAGTAGCTCTGCCCTTCCCTTCATTTTATCATTCATTTGCTATCTATTGGACGTCCACTGTGGGCTAAGCACTTTGTCTTTTGAATAATCCGCAGCCTCAGAGTGGTGTTAGCATCAGAGCTAGGGCTTGTCAGGAACAGATGCATGATTTTCTCCTGAATGTCCATTTATGCCTGTGTGATTTATTCAGCAACACACAAGCAAAAGCTATGGCACATGACAAAAAGTTCATGTTCATAAGGCAAAAATACTTCTCTCCTGGCATATGCAAGCTGAAAGATAAAAGGGAAGAAACCATACTTTTTGTTCAAGTGCAGTTTTGAGAACTGCTCCCCTACCTTCAGCCCCTAAAGGAAAACAGTATAGTGCATCCTCTGCTGGTGATGGTTTGGGTAGCCCATAGCAGGTACAAACATTGTGAACTGTTTTAAAGTATAGTATTTTATTTTTTTAAACATTTTTTATTGAGTTATAGTCATTTTACAATGTTGTGTCAAATTCCAGTGTAGAGCACAATTTTTCAGTTATGCATGAACATACATATATTCATTGTCACATTTTTTTTTCGCTGTGAGCTACCACAAGGTCTTGTATATACTTCCTGTACTATACAGTGTAATCTTGTTTATCTGTTTAAAGTATGATATTTTAAATTTGGTACTTTTAAAAGTGGTTAGAAGAGTTAAGTGTATTGAGGTCAAGTGATTATTATTTGTATGTTATTTTTTAATGTTGCAAGAACTATTCATACTCCTTCCCTCTCCACCCCACCTTTCTACATGAACTTAATTTTGCTGTTGAAGTGCGATTGAATCGTTTGAAGTATTTAGAATATGAAAATACTCTCTGTATTTTAAAATGGTAAAAGCACTGGTGTCCTCTGCAACCTTTGATTGTAATTTCCCACACAGGCTTTGATTAACACCTAAAAACTCACACAAAAGGTTCCTTCATCCCAAACAGAATGGACCACTGCACCTTGGACAGATCCATCGACACAGGCTAACTATCCTGATGAATTTCCTAAGAAAAAAATCCCTGCTGTTGGTGGTACTTAGCCAACTGGACATCATATCTGCCTGGATGCTTAACTGCAGCAAAGGAGCCTTGCCTGTTTCCTACCCAACCTACCAGGGGCTGTTCTTAGTTTTTAGCATGAATTTCAAATTCATATGAGAACAATTCAAGGAAGCATTGGCCAAAGTGCATTCTGTGCTGTGACTGATGATTTCCTGTAGATGGTCTCTGGACAGTGGGCTAAGGAGAGACACACAAGAGCTCCTGTCAACAGTCTGAACTCTGACTTCCCAAACTTCTTCCCCAAAAGGCTACAGCACTGGTCAGGAGCATCAGCCAAGGCTGTGGGTTTGTTAGATGTTAGTATCTGTTTCTTGTCTGGGAAAATGTTATAAATTCTTCTAAAGCTGTCATCTTGGAAAAGGGTAATGTGAATGAATAAGCAAGGGATGACCCCATTTGGAAATACGAGTGAAATGATTGAAGCTTTCGCTGTAGATACACAGTGGGAGGTCAAGGGGTAATTACTAATCTCTGTCTGAAGGTGCAGAGAAGTCATTCCCCATAGCTAGAGTCAGCCTGCTCTTGAAGAAGTAGGGAAAGGGAAGGAGGGAGTTGGGTTTTTCCCACCTCATTGATTTTACATCACAACAACCTGTTGTTGCTCATGACAGCTTCGATGGGCAGGAGAAAATGGAAGTGAAAGATTTGAACTTTGCTTTGCATTGCATTGTAGTGTTTATCTGTGCTGTGCTAGGAAACGTGAGCTTCACTGAATGCTTGGTGGGTGGTTAGATTAATTCTCAGTTGTCTTAGTAACAGAAACGGAAGGACCTGGGTCTTGGGGTTGGATGGCCCCAGGTTCAGTCCTGGCTCTATCACAGATGGTTGTGAGCACGTTCTTCTTCGAGTCTCAACTCTTAGCCATAGCTTGGGTCATATAATATCTATTTTGTAAGTATTTGGGAGAATTACCTTTTCAAAACACATTAAAAACATGGAGCACGATGACTAGCTCCATGTTGTTAAACTCTGCATAACAGTAGTCTGTATTATTTTAAATACAGAAGTAGTGATATAAATAATTTGAAGAGTAAATAATGTAAAATTATTTGCTTTATTTTAATTTACTGATTCTGCATTGGACCTTTCTGGATTGGCTAATGACATTTGAAGAGTGTGTGAAATACCTTTCCTTACAGTATCCTCAAATGCTGTGTTGTTAAACTTGCCCTCTCGAAAAGCAGAAGGAACCCTGATTTGTATTTGCTAATTTGTCTGATTTAAATATTTCCCCCATGGCTGATTTCCAACTACCAGCATTTTAACAGCCATCTTGCACATGGTCTGAGCATTGGCCGTTGCCTCTCGTGAGGCTGTCTAATTTCAGCACACGCTTAAGGTCCTGCCCTGGGAGGTGAGGGACCTGAGGCCCATGTTTTATTCTCTTGTCTATAAACATGCAATTCCAAGAGGCAGAGTTAGAGGGGAAATTCATATCTGCTCATCTAATGTCCTTCCTCTTCCTCTATTCTATTCTTGTAAAATTACCTGGGATCATAAAGGTGGGTTGATAAATAGAAAGTAAGGAAATTATCTCCACATGGAAATAGTAGTTTTACACCGAAGAACGTAAAAGTACTCATTTCCCACATTCGTGCCAATACTTGACAGTATCATATTTAAATTTTGTTGTTTGTTAATCTCCAGGCATAAAATTAGAACTTACTGCTACAGTTCATGTGACTTCAATAACTAATGTGAAAACAACATAATATAAGCCCACTTTCTGTTCAAGCATTAAGTGAAGTAAGGAAAATATATCTCTGTTTAAGCAGGGGATCAATTTTAATTAAAAGTGAACTCTGAAGTAAGTCATTGAGACCTAAAAATAGTTTTTTGGTCAAGGCTCAATGTTGTAAATTGTTTCTCATTGTTGATAAGGAAAGCCAAGGTTACAGAATATTTATGACTTGGGGAGCTAAACAAAGAACATGCCTGATAAATAACCAGGTTGAGACAAAGTAAGATGGAAAACTTGGTTCCAGGGGCATAGCCACAGTTGGCAGATTTCTTGTAGAGGGATTTTTCCCTTTCAACCGATATAAGGAGATAAAGGCTCTCTTACTGTTCACTTATTTCATGCCTTGTTTATGCTGTGAAACTCTGAATCACAAAACATGCTTAAAATTATGAAAAGTCACAACGCTAACTGGTGTAAGAAGTAATAATATTTCGTGAATGCCACTTACTTAAATAATCCGTATGCAGCTAAAATTAAAAACCTTGACCATGTTGTCTTCCAAAACTATGAAACATCAGAACAGCACCTGGATTTTGAGATAACTTCTTTAATAAGATCTCTTTCTTTTACAAACATTTAATTATAAAGAAGGGTTTTCGACAGTATCAGAATTTCACCATAATGGAGAACTTTGCTCAAGTTTGAAAGTAATGAGATTGAGCATCTTTTGAAATGTTCAGTGAGTAGCTTTCATGTGCAATTTTTAGTTGCCGCTTAACCAAGGTGTTGGCCTTTTCTATTGGAATTGCAGGAATTCTTTATGCAGTACAGGTTTTAATTCTTGGTTGACCATGTACATTTTAAATATCTTATTCCTGCCTGTACCTTACTTTTTTCCTGCTTATGCTAACTTTCCTTTAAAATATCCAAAAAAGGTAATTTCCAAAGACATTATGCTGAGTGAAACAAGGTAGTCTCAAAAGGTTGTATATTATATGATTCCATTTATATGACATTCTTGAAAAGAAGGTTACAGGGACAGACAGCAGATCAGGGGATGCCAGGGGTTGAAGTGAGGAAGTATTTGACTACAAAGGAACAAGTGAAATTTTGGGGGTGATAGAACTGTTCTATATCCTTATTGTAAAGTAGGTACATGGACGTATCCATGTGGTAAAACTCTTGGAACTGTACATCCAATGAGTGAATTTTTCTGCGTGAAAATTTTAAAATACACTTTATCCAATATTCCCATGTGTTTGTAGCAGTGAGAAGGAACTAGAACGGTCCATCGTGTTGCATTAAGCCAGGTCTCTGCTATTCTTGTAATAAGAAAAGACAACATAATGGAAATCAGTTTGTTAAGAGAAGACAAAAAGATACACACAAACACACACATCTTTTCAAATTAGTGTTTTTGTTTCCTTCGGATAAATATCCACAAGTGAAATTGCTGGATCATATGGTAGTTCTATTTTTAATTTTTAATTTTTTGAGGCCCCTGCCTGCTGTTTTCCATAGTGGCTGCACCAGTTTACATTTCAATCCCCTCAACAGAGCACAAGGATTTCCTTTCCTCCACATCCTTGCCAACACTTGTTATTTGTAGCCTTTTAGACCGTAGCCCTTCTGATAGGTATGAGGCGATCTCTCATTGTGGTTTTGATTGACATTTCCCTGATGGTGAGAGATGTTGAGCAACTTTTCATGTGCCTCTTGGTCATCTGTATGTCCTCTTTGGAAAAATGTCTGTTCAGATCCTTTGCCCATTTTTCAGTTGAGTTTTTTTTCCTACTGAGTTGTATGAGTTCTTTCTATATTTTAGAAATTGCCCCCTTGTCAGATACATGATACGTAGGTATTTTCCCCCGTTCACTAGGTTGCCTTTTCATTTTGTTGATAGTTTCCTTTGCTGTGCAGAAGCTTTTTAGTTCCACCTCAGTTTAATTCTTTCCTTATTTGGATGCTGATAACTCACATTCTGATGTTGAATGGAAATGAAGACCTCATATGATACAATAATGTAGATATGTTTTTTCCCTCTAAATTGACTGAAAACCCATGAAAGATAAGAACCCATGTGAATATGTTGCCATGTTCTTTTTTGAACCCTTCTCAGCGTCTTCATCCTACTAATGCACCTGGAGGGCATGCCTGATGTTACATCAGAGCCAATGCTCCGTGAGGGTCCCTGTGACCTCATTTCTCAGTTGACAAGGAAATGTGGCTTTGCCGAAGCTGGGGGGTTGATTGTGTAAGAGGACAGAGTTCAGGTGGCCTCGTGATGGCCCAGAATCTGACAGGATGGGATCAGAAACTTCCTGGGAGGCACCCAGGCCCCTGAAGTTACATCATCGGCACAGCTGAGGTATCCGGCATGGACTCCCATTCCCTGAAAGAACAGATCCTTATTGTTGTCACCCGGACTTTTTACAGGACCCTCAGTCTGTCCATAGAGAAACCTACTATTCCAACTCACAGAAGAAAAAAGATTGTTTAAATATAAATGAGAAGAGGTTAGATTGCACTAGGTGCCTTGCAAAGAAAGGCAGTTAAACCATTAATGGAATTAATGTAACGAGTGGATTTCATTTCCTGCAAAGAAAGAGGAAAAGTACATTTTCCCTCGAAATTTTACTTTCGCCTTCAGACAGTGCTTCTAATAAAACGGGTTTACTGTCATCAAAGTGATTTAATCAATGGATTTAAATGGTGCTTGGCATTGAACCTAGTGATTAAGACTTTACTGGATTTCTGTGCTTAGCACATTGGCCCTGGCATGCTTATTAAACACAGCAAATAATTTGCGACAAAGTCTGCTGAATCTTCGCAAGCCAAAGGGAGTCGAGAACATTTTCCTATCTTCTGCCCTGATGAGCATCTCATTCTTTCTAAGGCTGAATGCATACAGGTTGACATGTGTTTAAGAGCCAGAGATAGTTTCCGTCAATTTGAGACAACATTCTCTGGTTCTTTTTTTCCCTATCAAACGAGTGCTTAATTTGGTGAATGTTAAGACATTTGGATTGGGAGAGAAGGAGGACACAGATTTATTTCCTGTTTCTGAAAGGGACGTAGTTCTGAGCCCACTACATTATCCCATTAGGTAAGGAGAAAGAACAATAGTGGGGCGGATTGTCCTCTTACATATAAAAATAGATTCAAAAAAAGTTTCTCCTGTATAGCACAGGGAACTATGTTCAATATCTTGTAGTAATCTTTAATGGAAAAAATATGAAAATGAATGTATGTATGTATATGCATCACTGGGACACTGTGCTGTACGCCAGAAATGGACACGTGGTAATTGACTGTACTTCAATTTAAAAAAAATAGTGGGGAGGAGAAGTGGCCAGAACACAAGGTGCTCCTGTGATTCTAACCAAAGTCACTCTTTAAGTCCCACCCCTTACACGAAGCCTTCCTGGTGACAGCAGTTTATATCAGAATTAAGCAGTGCTAGTGATCAGTACCCTGCAACTTAATGCTGTCTTGTGTTGTTTTAAAGTGGCTATTGAAAAATTGTTTTTAGTGACTTAAACTTGTTTTTCTTGGGACTGGAGGCATGCCACTCACTTTTTTTTTTTTTTTTTTGCATCTCCTGCAGCCCATGTTGTAGTGTAAGCCCTTAGCGGGTGCCCTGTAAATAGTCACATTGCTTGTTCCCTGAAGAAGAAAATGTTTGTCTACTTCCCAACATTGGCATATGTACAGGTAGTACCAGCTACTCCAGATGTTAATTTCTTGCCATTCGGGAAAGAAATAGACTCCCTCTAGCTTGACCAGAGATGCTGTCCTTTTGACCTTCATCGTTTTCACAGTTGTTTTCAATACAGCATAACTATCACTTTTGACTCCGTGAACTATCCTACTTCTGCCGACCTTATTGGTTTTGCCTAGTTCTGATGGGAATATAAGCAACTGTGAAAGAGCCGATAATCTCGGCTTTTCCAAAGAATCAATCTGTCCAGCAGCTCCTTTGCCCAGCGTTCACTTCCCCCAACACAATGAGGAGACAGGAGACGATATGTCTGAAGACTTGCTAACAAGTGAGCACTTGCAGAGGGCTTTTAACAGCACTTTGACCAGTGCAGCACTTTGTTTACAGCCTACCTCTTCCTCTCAGTCTACCTCCTTGTCCCACAACCATGCAGTTATGACTTCTGCAAGGTCGTTCTAATCAGCAGCCCACTTCCAGTGCTGGGTTCCCTGGCAGTGTCATTGTCCTTCCTGGTTCAAGTCTCGTAAGGCTGGTGCAGCCATGTCATCACTGGCTTTCCCCTCGTGCATCAGGTCTCACCCATTTCTGATGAAGTGCTACTTTTAAGTCCCTGAAGTCTGATGTTATTATATAAGAGGCAACAAAGAGGACTTAGTGTCATTTGGGAATTTTAATGATGGCAGGAAGTCTTCTTTGGGCTGTGCTGTGGATTGAATGTTTATGTCTTCTCAAAATTCATATATTGAAGCCCTAATTGCCATTTGGAGAGGAGGCTGGCATTTGCAAGTGGGACCTTTGGAAGATAATTGGGTTTGGATGAGGTCACAGAGGTGGAGCCTCCCTTCCCCCATGGTGGGATTGGATGCCCTTATAAAGGGGATGAAGTGACCAGAGCTCTTTCCCTCTGCCATCTGAGGCTCAGTAAGAGGGAAACCAGGGAGAGAGCCCTTAACTTGCAAAGCAAGAAACTAGACCAGGAACTGAATGGGCCAATAACCTTGATGTTGGATGTCTCAGCCTCCAGAACTGCAAGAAATACATTTCTATTCAACTACCCTGTCTATGGCAGTTCTGTCGTAGCAGTCTGAACCAAGGCAGGCTGTCTTCCTCTCTGGGACACAGTTAGGTCTAGGGTCTGATTAATTTGCCCGAGGCTTGATAATCAGTGACTTCCTCTCTACTTACAAAGAAGTCCCTGATACTTCTGCTCATCTATGCCGTTCTTTCTGGGCGGTTGTCTCCTAAACTGTCCTGTCTAGATGTGACACCTAGAACTGGGGCAGCTGTTGCGTGATACTGATTGCAGCCAGCCCAGTGGCAAAGCAGATACACAGAACATGACCGTGTGAGTGATGGTCTGAAGAATGAGAGTCCCCGATGATAAACTCATGCTGCAGAGTCAGCCAGCCCTGGAGCTTACCATACCTTTGAACTGCTTGATGTGTGGGGAAGGTGATTTTTCTATCATTTGTACTGCTTTGAATTGTGATTTTCTGTCACTTGAAGCTGAAAGCATTACTCATGCAGCCGGTTAGGGGAAGATTGGTTATTAGAGCTTCCACTTGACCTACCTTTTTCTGTGAATTTCATGAAAAAATATTCATGTAATAATTACTGCTTGGGCACCTATTTGCAAAGGAACAGTACTAGACAGTGGAGGTATGATGGTAAATAAAACATTTCCCTGCCCTCATAGAGTTTATCCCAGAGAAAGGACAATATTAAAAAATTAATTCTGCATGTATTTATTCCTTTTCAACAAGAAATGAGCACTTCGAAGAAAAAGTAGGAGTAATACGAGAGTATAAGTGGTCATATTTAGCGTATTTACATGGGATGATTTCCCTGAAGTTGTGATGTTTAACCCAAGATCTGAAGAAGAGGAGGATGTTGGCTCTGAAAGCATTAGGATGTTCCAGGCTGAGACAGAGTGTTCGCTTGGAGACCCTTAAAGACTGAAAGAGGAAGAGAGTCAGCCTGGCTGAGACAGAGGGAGGAAAGAGGATGTGTGTCCTGTAATGGAGGCAAAGGGTCTGTTAAGTAATTGGCACTTAGTGTGGGTTCAGCGATAGTCGTTACTACGATTAATATGATGGGAATGGTGGGTTTTGCTTTAGTAAGAATTACAGGGTAAAACTGAAGATTGCCTCTGAGACGTTTAGGTGATTAATGAATATAACATCCATTGTAGATTATGAAGAAAGAGGAGGCTGTCTGCGGGGAGCTTGCTGCTCTCTGAAACTCAGGTCATCCTAGACGAGGCATGTTCAGGGCCAGTGCCGGTGCCGCGGTCCTGTGCCAGATGGGCAGTGGGTCAGACAGAGACCTGTGGACCCGCTCCTGGTCCTCGTCCTGGGTTTCTCTGCTCATTCTGCAGCATTGGCTCCAACGTCACGCCCCAGGTCTGTGGAAGGATGTGGCTGTGTATCAGGACAGAGCAGCACCCCTGCTTTGTAAACTTCCAGGGTAGCCTGTTTGGGATGATGACATTAATACTTTCCTGCCTCAAAAATAGATCCTGCTTTCTGAGAGCTTGTGAGTCCCCTAGGTGATGTGAAAAGGGTGCTGGTGGTAAGCAGAGAGCAGGAGGAACCCCAGGAGGAGGGAGTGAAAGTGGAAGCTTTAAGGCAGGAGATGGGGAGGGTCATGCTGATTTTGGGGATCTTTACATATCAGGGCATTTTAGAAAACATTTTGGGCCAAAATCTATCACTCTGTTTTCAGGTGCCGGCATGTACCAAAAATGTAAAGTGATGGAGTGTTAATTTTTAATAAATCCTCAGGAATAAATGCAAATAGCTCATCCATGAAAGGTGACTGTGTTGCTTTCACTTACGAAGAGACCTTGATAATATATTAATGAGAGGCATAATGCTTACCCTTCAAGGGTGACGTGCTTCATATATATGCAAACGCCACATCACCCCACACTGAACTTTGGATAATGTCCAAATGTCCTCCCTCTCTCCTGGTTGTGTGCCTCTCATGTCTGTTTGCTGGGTGCTTGCTCTGGCACTACTGAGACATAAATAATAATGTCTGGAGGTTAAAGAATCCAACCATGTTCTGCTGATGGATCAGTTAATCAGTTTCCATTGATTACCAGAATGTTCTGTTAATTCCATTATGATGTCCAAAGGGGAATCCATAGCAATTAAACAAAAAGACGTTTGATAGTTTTTGTGGTAATTGAATTTGTAAATTTATTAGCTTTCAGGTGTTTACTTCCAATATAAGTAATTAATATTTCATGTTACTCTTTTAAAAGAGAAGATGCTTATGAGATCATTTAATTAAGAAGCAGGTATTGGTTTGAAATGAAACCTTTAAAAGCCCTGAGCTTGTAATTGGATAATTCCTCTGTTGTTGGGTACGATGCATCCTGATTGTATTCGTGTTTCTCAGAAATCTCCTTCCCTGGCTCAGAAGGCATGTGGATCTGTGCTGAGATGTCGCTGAGGAAGAAGGCAGCTATGGTGTGCTGAAATAATGCCAACTGTAGTAGCAGAGATGAAATACGCACGGTGGTCTCAAGACAGGGGTTTGCTAAGGTTAAGGCAGAGAAGATAAGAGAAGTCCTGGAGCTGAGGCAGAGGAAGGAGGAAAGGGATGCTGAAGAGGTGTTAGGGAAGGGGCGGCGGGGGCCTGAGCTGGAAGGCTTGGAAGGCTTAGTTTGTAGCAGTGGACAGACAGTCCTCAATAGCAGGAGGGGGCTAGGTCTAGATTTGGAAGATCTTCTAATGGGGACCGTGGAAGAAAGCCTCTCATCCTGCTGTAATTCGTGAGTGCTATGGACCCTCAGGAGGTCACAGGGTGGTGAAGGGGCCTGTGGCCCGAGCTGATCAGAACCCATTCATTTGAAAGGAATGAATGCAAGACACAGAGAGTAGGGCCAGTTAATCAAGGACTGGGCATCTTGTGCATGAGACTAAAGCAGGAATAGAAAGAAGCTGGAAGACTGTTCTTTCAGGAGGTAAGCAGCCCAGGTGAGCAGCCAGAGGAGATCAGCTCCTGAGGGGGCAGACTGTCCCTGCCTCGTTCGCCTTAATAGTCCCAGCACCTACAACAGTGCTTGGCGCATCGTGAGTCCTCAGAAATACGCCTTAGTGCACCGTAGATTTGGCCCATCGAAGAAACAGAACAGTGGTGGGGGGTGGTCTGTCTTAGTCCATTTGGCTACTGTAATAGTATACCATAGAATGGGGTGGGTTATAAACATCGTAAACTCATTTCTCATAGTTCTGGAGGCTGGAAGTCTTAAGATCAAGATACCAGCATGGTCCAGTTCTGGGGAAGGCCCTGTTCTGGGCTGCAGAATGCTGACTTCTCCCTGTGGCTTCACATGGTTGGAGCTCTCTCAGACCTCTTTTATAAGGGCATTAACCCCATTATGAGGGTTCCACCCTCATGACCTAATCACATCCAAAAGGCCCGTCGCTGTGGGGTCAGATTTCAACCTAGGAATCTGGGGGAAACACATACAGACCATAGTAGGGTCCGAGTGAGTGTGTGGACAGTAAGTAAATTAAAGTGCCTTTTTTTTTTTTTTTAACTTCTGCAATTACCTTCAGTTTTTCCACTGTTTAGAATCTGTCCTAAAGGGCAAGTTGCTTGATTTCTACCTGGATCATCTTATGAAATCTCACAATAAGAAAATATTTAGGATGTGTGTGCTGCTGTTGCCTGCTGTATGAGTGAGCTTTGATTGACTGGCCAATCAGCATTAGTGACTGATATCAGATACTTTTTTTGTTTTTCTGATACATCAAGGGTGAGGGAGGGGCACAGAAAAAGTAAGAGAGCTTTGCAGTTTTGAAATAGCCGGCATTACAAGGGCTAGGGTATGAGTTAAGGAGAAATGCTGTGTCAGACTTTACCAGATTCTGTATATTTCTGTACGGGGTCAGCCCCGTTTCCCTTTACTATGAGGCCACATATAAAAGCTTGTGATGTTTTTATGTTTTGTTATAAAGCAGTTTTATTCACAATAAAATGATGACTATTAAAAGTGCATTTTGAGGGGTGGGTATAGCTCAGTGGTAGAGCACATGCTTAGTATGCATGAGGTCCTGGGTTCAGTTCCCAGTACCTTCAAAAAAGTGCATATTAAAGCATGATTTTTAAATAAAAATGACCCATCACTGATATTTCTTTCATTTTGCCAGGACAAAGTAGCATTCTTATCAGAAGAAACCTTCCAGATGACGCAGGACAATTGCTTTGATCTTTACAATAGATTTTTTCTGAAGATTTATCATAATTTAATAGTTAAGTTGTGCCAAGCACCAGAGAAGTAGTGTGGAAAACTGGGACACACTAAGATGTCCCTACTTCAGATCTAGTCCTGTCTCATTAACTAGCTGAGTGACCTTGGCTGGGCTCTTAAGCCTTCTGGGTCTCATTTTTCTCACCAACTAAATTATAGAACTAAACTAGATAATCTTTTAGGTCACTTCTAGCTCTGAAAACCTAGGGGTAGAGTCAATGCAGCATTGTCCAAGAGAAAGATATTTTGTGTGTCACAAATAGAAAATTTTTTAGTAGCCTTGTAAAAGAAAAGTAAGAAGAAATAGATGAAATTAATTTTAATAATACATACTTTTCCTGAAATCAGTATATCCAAAATGCTGTCATTTTGACATTCAATCTAAATGAATTGTTTCACATTTATTTTTCACTATAGTAAGTCTTAGAAATCCAGCATGTATTTTATACTTAGAGCACATCTCCGAGCTTACTAGCTGCTTTTCCGGTGTTCAATGGTCGCATGCGGGTAGCAGCTACTGTATTAGATAACGCATGTCTATAGCATTAAGCTAGGAAAAAACTTCCGTTAGATGGGAACAGGCCTTACTCAGCAACATGTGCGACACATGAAAACATTTTTCATGGAGTAATTAGGAAAGGAGCTAGATTATTAATAATAACAGTGAGTTGTGGTGAGTTGCCCACAGTCTGGTAGTTTCTGCCACGTATTAACAGGGAGTAGAATTTATTCCCCTTTGCGGCTGTCTTTTGCTTCTCTGATTCACCTGATGCCCATTTGTGGCTTGAGCTCTGCCTTAGAATTCTGATTGCTTTTCTAGGGGTCTCTACCCAGAGCATGGTCACTCCCAGCCTGGAGGAGTTGATGGCTTTTTGGCAGCGGTGGGGGTAGCAAGCTCTGCTCCTCCCTCCCTTGCCTCTCCACCAGGGTCTCCTCTGCCCCTCCTTTAATCCTTCACGTGTCCTCAGCGACACCAGAAACAACTCCTGTGTGCATTACACTTCACCCACAGTGTGGTGCACCTTGAGAAAATTAAACACGGTGGTGGGAAACTGATGATGGCTCATGTGTAGGACTGCTGTCAAAGTCAAAGAAAAGAGAAAAATAGGAGTTTCCTCATGATAGGGTTGCCAGGTAAGATACAGAATGCCGAAATAAGGTTGAGTTTCAGAAAAAGAAAAATAGGTTTTAGTGTAAATGTGTCCCAAATATTGCATGGGATATGAGATATACTAAAAAAAAATATTACTTATCTGAAATCCAAATTTGAATGGGCAGCCTGTATTTTTTTTCCCCTAAATATGGCAGTCCTTCTTCATGGATATCCTTAGTTTCTGGTGTCATTTCTCCTCAGAGTGAAAGCCCCTTCTTCAAACCTTTCAGTGTTGATCTCATACCCTTCAGGAGTGCCCTTCTATGCTTTAGATTTGGTCCTTTGCTCCATCATTCCTTCCACTGATCTATGGAGACAGCAGTTCATCATGGAACATTTTCTGGAGTCTGATATAGTCACTTAGTCGGGAGACCGTCAGTGACTTTCAGTGAGCTTTGGAGTTTGAGGTCTAGTGCCCTTTGGGTAAATACCTCTCCCAGTGCGAGTTCAGTACGTGGCTGCTTCTCTCTGCCATCTCCAGCCCCAAGTTCTAATCTTTTTTTCTTTTTAATTGAAGTATGATTGACTTACAATGTTGTGTTAGTTTCTGGTGTATAATATCATGAGTCAGTTATATGAGTATCTGTATCTATGTCCTTTTTCATTGTAGATTATTACAAGCTATTAGATACAGTTCCCTGTGCTCTACAGTAGGACCTTATTTATCTATTTTGTATGTAGTAGTTTGTATCTGCTCATCCCAAACTCCTAATTTGTTTTCCCCAACACTTTCCCCTTGAGTAATCTTAAGTTTGTTTTCTATGTATGTGAGTCTTTTTCTTTTTTGTAAATGAGTTTATTAGTATCATTTTTTAGATTCCACATTTAAGTGATATCATATATTTGTCTTTGACTTATTTTGCTTAGTATAATAATCTCTAGGTCCATCCATGTTGCTGCAAATGACGTTATTTCATTCTTTTTTTATTGCTGAGTAGTATTCCATTGTGTGTATGTGTATATATATTCTTTATCCAGTTACCTGTTGATGGACATTTAGGGTGCTTCCATATCTTGGCTATTGTAAGTAGTGCTGCTAAGAACACTGGGTGCATGTATCTTTTCGAATTGGAGTTTTGTCCAGATATATGCCCGGGAGTAGAATTATTGGGTCATATGTTAAGTCTATTTTTAGTTTTTTTAGGAATCTCTCTACTGTTTTCTACAGTGGCTTCACCAAATTGCATTCCCACCAGCAGTGTAGGAGGGTTCCCTTTTCTCCACACCCTTTCTAGCATTTATTATTTGTGGGTCAAGTCCTAGTCTTTTGAGAGAAGCCTTTGGACAACACACACAAACAAACCCACACACAGCCAGAACACCCCAAACAGTAATTCTGAGGAACTGTGCAGTCTAAATCCATAATAAGGAAGGAAAAATGACTTCCTAAGTTCAGCACAGCCTCTAAAGGCCCCACATTTGAAATAAAGAAAGAACATTCCTTTTATTTTGTGAGACAATTTAAATACTGCTTTCTCAGTCTCCAGCTCTCAGACTTTGCTCAGCGGTCAGACTGAACTTGAAAACCAAGGTCTGCCGGCTGGCGTTGCCTGGACCGGGCTGGCTGCGGTGCTTTCCTGTACCTGCGGCTGCCCCTCCCCGGCACCTGCAGCCCAGCATCTTTCACGCACACACGGACACAGAGGACGTGGACACAGCTGTGTTTTAAAGTTGCATCTTTTGCTTCCATTTTGTCCTGGCACACCATGAACAGTTGGTAATTTGACCCCCAAGTAGATGGCCAAAGTCAGGTTTGGTCACCTTTGTAGGGGATCCAGGACTCGTTCCAGGCAAAATGGAGCAGCAAGGAAGGCAGTTTTATTTCCCTTCTTAAACTCTTCATTTCTCTACACACATTTCACTACGTGCCTTTCATGATTTTGGCCTCTGAACCCCCTCTTTTTTCCCGTTATGACTAGTCCCTGATAACATTATTTACATTCAGTCAAAGTGTTAGTGGATAAGGGTTTATGACAGGATTTGGCAGGTTTTCTATCCTGGGTATATCGTATATTCTTCTATTCATGCTTCTGTTTCTTCATCCTGACTGGAAAGTCTCCCTGTGACCTGCTGAACTTCCTGAAAGAAGATGTTGCTAGTTAGGGAGAGTTGTGTCTCCTGAACCCCATGGGGACCTCATTTCCACCACGCCATGGTTGTCACCCGTCTTTGGCTGGCTCTGTTACGATTCCTTGTCTATTCCTGCCTCTTCATCCAGATGCTTGACAGCATGATTTCCACCCGACTTTCCGAACTCCCATTTAGGTTTAGACATTCTTGAAATGCAGAGCTGCCCCTTTCCCTTTGTGCGATATTTTTCCCCCTTCAAATAGGACATGTTCTTCTTCAACTGTCATTTGCCAATAATTCTGCAAAGTTCCAGTGACATTCACGAACTTGTATAAACTTCACTGGGTTAAATGTCTCGAGTTCGTTTTGTTTATTACCCATACTTCTTTCGTTGCTATAGGCGCTCTGAAGTTGTCAGATTTACCCTTTGATTCTCTTCCCTGTTATTTCCCTTTATGAATTACTTGGCATCTCCTGTATTGTTTCTCTTTTCCCTACTTTGTACCTGATAACTTCTTAAGGGCAGCACTTTATAGAGCAAGATGGGCATTTCCCCTTTTCTCAGGTTTCAGTTGAAATCTCTATCATGTTGACAAGTCTGCTAGGAAACGTATTCTTCTCAGGCCCTGTGAGATAAACTATTTTTTGCCAGGAGTTTTTTCATTTTGGTGTCATAAGTCTTGATCTAAAAGAAAAAAAAACCCTACCATAGCCTTTTTTTGACACCATCTGTACAGCCAGCTGTTCACACCTTGAAGCCTCTGGTTGATTCTAAAGTCATGACTTTTAAGTAGAAAAGGAGATGAAAAACTCACCTCTAGCCTTAAGCCCTTTTATTTCTAGCCTAATAATTTGTAGAAATGACAGACACTTTTCCCATTTTTACTACAATAATTTCATCTCATATCATTAATATTGGTGAATATCTCTGTTGTAATGATAATTTATACACAGACATTATAACATGAATATGTTAAAAGCATGGTACACAATGAATGATTATGAGGTATAATAGCTGGATAAGAGCTGAGGCTGGGGAATGCTCATGTGTGGAGTTAGTCAAATCCAAACCCTTATTGAATCTAGTTCACTTATTTGTAAAGTTCTAGAAGTCTCCTTGAAAGGTAACTTAAACTTAATTGACAATCAGGCTTAGACACTAACAGATACATTTGATGGACATGAGGGAGCCGTGGTCACAGAAGTTATATTGCAGGGAATGAGGTGGACAAGTGAACCACTGTGGAGGAAAAAGCCACCCAAATGGGGAAAGTTGTTGGGTGGGTCAGATCAAGAAACTAGGCTTGGATGTCAGGAGAGAGCAGCGGACTATCCTAAAGCACTGGGTAGAACAGAAACTGTCATTGGCTCATCTTTCTTGGAGGAACTTATGTGCCTAAGTAGAAGGGGACTCTATGATAATACCAAAATAACCCTGTCATTATGGGGCACAGGAATTGTCTGGGAGTTGCTGAAGGAGAATTTGGATGGATGTGTTAGCACCTGAAATCCAGGGAAAGCGGTGATGGAGAGGAGCAATAAATAGCAAAAGAAAAAAAAACTACGTTAATGCCATCATGTGAACAGATAGTTCCACTTCCATTAAAGCTACAAGCAAAGCAATGATGGACAATATTTGAGATGGATGGAAAGGGTGCTCTCAGTGCAGAAGGAAAGCAGTGGTCTTAATGCTTTAAAATGTCCTTAGGATTTGTTTCAATCAGGTCTGGTAAAACGACAGACGCAAAGACAGCTGCCTTTGAAAGAAGGGTTTATTGCTTACAGTTCCCAAGAGGAGGCAGCACACCATGCCACATAGAGCCACGTGGGGAAGCACCAGGGTTGGTTAGGAAGTAAAAGGAACAAGAGTCTCCCCTTGTGTGGGCACAACCCTTTACTAGAATAGTGGGAGGAAGTTACTAGGTGTGGACATCCCCAGTTGGGTGAGAAGTCCAACACAAATGTTGCAGTTTGTGTTTGGAGGGTTTGTAATAAGATTTTCATGCACCTGTGAAAACCCAGAGTGAGTAAAGGGGTAAAAACTTATTCTATTAAATGACCTTATGACACTGGATGTGAAATCATCAATTACAGAAGCTCAAGAATGACCGTTATATACAATAATGGTGCTGATTAAATGTCTGACAAAACCTACTGTGGTATCTTTGGAGAGAAACCAGAAAAGGAAGGGACTGAGAGAATATTGGTGAAGTAGTCTTCAGAAAAACTGAGACCCTCTCACTATTGAGAGAGAGAGAATATTTTGGTTACACTTGCAGACATGTGAATTAACAGAGCGTTAATGAGATCTCTCCTCTATTAAAGATGTTTTTCCAATTTGGGGCTCCAGATGGATCAGCAACTACTTTTTGAAAGCAGAGGTATTCTGTTACTAACTCAGTAATATATAAGTGAAGGCATTTGTCCCCTAAAGGCAAAGGGAGAAGGATGAAGAAAAAATGATATCTCTATAACTTGGCGAGCCTTCCAGAACATGCCAAAGGGGCAAGATGTTTTTCTCTTCTTCATAACAGCGGTAGCCATTCTTGCAGGTGGTAGTATTTTCAGAACATTCATAGGTAGATTTAAATCAGTATAAATTGGTACACAGTGAGGAATGAAATAAATGAAAATACTTTCAGGGCAAAGGAGTAAATACGCTAATAGTATCAATTATATGTAAGGCAGTGGAAAATGATAACATAATCCTTTTAAAAAGATCAATCTCTTTATAGATATAAACCAGTTATTTTTAAAGTTAAAATAGAATAATCAACATTGAAGAATAGCTACAGAAACTCTGGAAAAGAAAAATCAATAATGGGAGTGCTATGGTCTGAGTGTCTGTGTCCCTGCAAAGTTCATATGTTGAAATCCTAACCCCCAAGGTGATGGTATTAGGAGGTGGAATCTCTGGGAGGTCATTAGGTCATGAGAGTGGAGCTCTCACGAATGGGATTAGTGTTGGTATAAGAAGACACCCCAGAGAGCTCTTTTATGCGTCCGCCTTGTGGGGCAGCGAGAAGACAGCCATCTGTGAACTAGGAGGTGGGTTTTCATCAGACGCTGAATCTGATGGTGCCTTGGTCTTAGACTTCCTCACTTCTAGAACTGTGAGAAATAAATTGCTCCTGCTTATAAACCACCAATTTTTGGTATTTCTTACAGCAGCTTGAACAGACTAAGCTGGGGAGTGCTAGCCGTATTGAATATTAAGGCATATGTTAAAGCCTGTATAAATTAAAATGGAAAGGTTTTGGTTCATGAACAAATTAAAAAGTGAACCAAAATTCTTGAAATAGTCAAAATGCACTTGAAATTTTTATATATGATAATATAATATAATAATGTAACTTTGTATATCAATTGGGAAAATGTTGACTTTTTATACAAGCTCCTAGGACAATCAGATAGCCATTTGAAAAAAAAAAGATCTGTTTTTTATATTATACACTGAGATAAGTTCCAAATAATACAGTTATATAAATGTAAAAAAATAAAAAAAAAAAGAAATAGTACATGTTACCAAAGGAAAACATAGCATTTTCAACTTCACATCTTTTCCTTGACTTAGACTTTCCTGCCTCCCTCTTATAGGAACCCTTGTGATTAAACTGGATAATCTCTCCATCTCAAGATCTTTATCACATCTACAAAGTCTTTTTTTGGCATGCAGAGTGACATATTCACAGGTTCTGAGAATTAGGACATGGACATCTTTGGGAGGCCATTATTCTGCCTGCCACAGTTTCCCTCTGGTCCCCAAAGATTCACATTCATCCTGTATGCCAGATACATTTATCTTATTCAAAGGTCACTGAAAGTCTCAACTCATCATAGTGTTAACTCCAAGTCCATACTTTTTTTCTAAATCTCATCATCTCAAAGTCCAAAATCTCATCATTTAACTCGGGAGAGGGTGAAACTCTGGGTATGATTCACATTGGGGAAAATTTCTCTTTGTGAACGTGTAAAGCTAGAAGACAGCTTATCTGCTTCTAAAACACAGTGATGGGGCAGACACAGGATAGCAGTTTCAGACTTTCTCTTTAAAAAAGGAGGAAAGGGAAAGAAAGAGGGAGCCGTCAGTCCCAAGCAATTTTGAAATCCAACTAGGCAAAACCTGTTAGGTTTGAAGGCCTAGGACTAATCCTCTCTGATTAGGCTCTGGCTCTGGGCTCGGGTCCCACACTTAGAGTCAGCCTTTTATGTGAATAGTAGCACATATTTTCAGCTGAGCAATTTCATCAGCCTGCTTTTTGCGTGTAGGGATTCCAACGGGATTTTTGCAGCTTTCCTTTTTTTTTGCCCTTTCTCCCCTTTGGTCCAAGCTGGCAGTGTTTCTCTTGGTATAACATTCTCGAGAACGTTATAGGTCTCCCATGTATGTCATGGACCTCACTTCTCAGATGAGAGGCCCTCTGTAGTGCAGTGTGGACAATCTCATCTCTCTGCTGGTTTCTGCTGAGTCGCCTGAGGGCATCTGTGAGTGACAAGCCTAACTGCATACATGTTTGGTAACACAGATAGATCTCCAATTCCTTGTGGTAAGCGAAAGAAGCCAGATGCATTCATATGACAGTTTGAAAAAAAGGCAAAACTTTGGGGATGGAGGACAGATTAGTGATTGACAAAGATTGCTGGGCAGGATGAGGTTTGCCTGAAAAGGGTAACACAAGGGAATTTGGGGGGAGATGCTGATAGAACTGTTTTGCATCTTGATTGTTGAGGTGCTAATAAAACTCTATGCATTTGTCAAAACCCATAGAGCTGACAGCCAGAAAGAGTGAAATTTACTCTATATAAATGAATAATAAGTAACCAAACAACAACAACAAAATCCAGAGGTGGCAGGAGGGTCATTTAGAGTTCATAGTAGATGGTTTCCCTTTCTTGTAAAAGTTCCAGAAAGAGAGAAAGTGAATATGAGAGGAAAATGAACTATTTGTCTTAGGAGAAGATAGTTTGTAATAATCCTTTCTGTGTTGGCCTGATTGACGCTTTCCAAGGATGGAACATCCTGTAGAGAGAATTTGGCCCTCATGTTTGAAGTTTCCTGCAATGAGCTCAGCTTCAAAGCTGGAACCTTCATTTCTGCAGCTTTAAAATTGAATTTCACAAAGCTAGGGTCAAATTCTCCATTTGAAATGTAGTGTATGTGTTGACCTTTAATTCATTAATAATAAAAAATTGGGATCCTATCCTGCAAGTTATTTGAGGACAAGATCTGGTTCTGCCTCATTTTGATTTTTTTTCTAAGTTCCTATCACAATCCCCTGGTAATACTGCATATTACCCTCAGTATATCTACCCTGACTGAATATATCTGTCAAGAAACAGTCTCTCTCAGAACTGCAAATATCCTACAGGCTTTGAGAATTTTTGTTTTTTTCTTCATACTGTTTTATATTTCATATGTTTTCTACAATAAGTGTGAGTTACTTTTATAATTAGAAAAAAGCAATAAAAGTTATTTTGCAAATGCAAACACATCTGGGAGGGTTATTTCAACCTTATTGCTTTTTGTGGAACAATTGAGTTCAGCTGCACAGGGGGAGTTTCGATTTGAGGAGGATTCAATATGTCATTTGAGTACAAGGATTATTTTTGAGATGGCTCTTATAGTAGCTGGAGAACACAAGACACTTGATGAGAAGTAGGAAAGAGATGCGGAAAGGGAGATGGAAGGAAGGGTCCAAAATGAACTTTCATATCTTCAGATCATTTTTTCTGGCACCACTACGTTAATGATAACAGGAGGAAATAATTTTGCCTTTTTCTCTTCCCTTCAGACTGAGTAGATTCTGTGCCTTGGGCATAGGAAATACAGAAAACTCCCTATTTGCTGGAACAGTATTTCCCAATGCAAAGTCCACAAGTCAGTCCCTTTGACTGACTCTTCAAGTGGTAGATTCCAAGCTGACAAGAAGTTCCTAAACAATGTGTTCATACACTGCAGATATCAAATATAACTCTTTTCTATTCCTCTTGGTGTAATTCTGACACTCTGTTTTTCAAATATATATTTCTTTGTCCAACTAATGAATAGTGTGACGCTTTGTGTCTAATATAGTGATGTATGGCACATGGCAAATGTCTGAATGGTTTTTCTGGTGAATTAATGAATGTCCCACTCTCTTGTCGTCTGCACAGTAGCAGTGTTCTGGTTATATTTCATCCTGTGGTGACAGGCACATCTGGCATTGAGTACTCACATTTTAGCCTTCTTTCTTACAATCGCACCCCCACCCCCCACATACCATGTACTACGGTGACATGAAATTGTCAAAGATAATGTCTGGGGTGAGTGTTAAAAGATAAGTAAAATTAATTTTCCAGGTGTGAGTATTGAGGGGTTGGAGTGTGGAGGGCAGGGAAGATTTCAAGCAGAATGGACAGCATATCAAATGGAATAGCACATAGTTCCAGGTTCTGTTTGCCAGATTGTTCTCTCTGCCTGGAAGTATTTCCACCTTTCCAAGACAGCCTAGACAGAAATTACTTAGTGTGATTTCTTGTCTTCTGTTGATCTCTTCAGTGAACTAAACCCTTTAGACGTCTCAGGCCACCTTCTACTTACCTTTGGTTCTGTACAATTTTGCTCAAAGAAGCACTCAGTGTATATTAATTGAATAAAGACCACATGTAAGGGTCTCTAATAATGACAGTAAAATATTTCAGTTGCACTTTAATGTTTGAAAAATCCATTTTCAGATCCATAGAAACCATGAGATAGGCAGAAGAGGAATTCATCCTCATTTTACTGGTAAAACAAGAGAAAACAAACAAACAAAAAAAACCCTGAGCGTCATGGACTGAATGTTTGTATCCTTTCAGAATTCATGTTTTGAAGCCTTAATGTTCAGTGTGATGGTATTAGGAGGTGGGGCCTTTGGGGGATAATTAGGTTTATATGAGGTTGTGAGGATGGAGCCCACCTGGTGGAATGAGCCTCTTAGAAGAAGAGGAAGAGACACCAGCTCGCCCTCCCTCTATCCTGTTAAGATGCACCAAGAAGGCAGCATCTGCAAACCAGGAAGAGGGCCGTCGGTGAGAACCAGATATGCCAGTGCCTTCATCTTGGACGTCCCAGCCTCCAGAACTGTAGAAAAAAGTGTTTGTTCTTTAGAATACCTGGTCTGTGGTATTCTGACACAGCAGCCTGAGCTGAGACACTGAGCTTCAAAGAATTAAGCTTGGTCCAGGATCATATCCCAGAGTGTAGTTTAATCAGAAGCGGCATCTAGGTCTCCTGATCTCAGGCCAGTGCTCTTGGTGTTCACTCACTCACTCACTCACTCAACTATTCATTCTTTCAACAAGTATATATTAAATATCCCATTCCTCTTATTTCTTCAATTTCTTCCATTGCTAAGCACCAGATAGAATACATCTAGAAAAGCTAAGGAATGGAGTTCTTAGAAGGGCCTGTCATGGAGAAGCAGCAGTGGTGTTTGGGGAAGCCTGGAACTGGGTGTGGGAAGGAGCAGGCTGGAAAGGGAACATCGTTAACAACATAATTCCGAGTTTATGAGTAGGGAGGATTGAGTCCCCAGGAAGTCATTTTCAGGGAAAGTACGAGGTAAAAATCCAAGAGAGATGAATGCAAACGCACAGACAGGGTACAATTTCCAAGGTTTCCGCTGAGGCAGGAGCAGAACTCAGCACAATGCTCTGGAATGTCTTGGGAGCAGAGCGTATCTGGTGCTGTGGGAGGGAGCAGGAATCCTTTCTCAGAGGGCCACAGATCTTTCAGATGCTGTTGCAAATGGAATTCTGTTAAAGCTTTCCCCTGGATGTATTTAGCTCTGCCATTGATCTAGGATAACCCGTGTTTATTTTTACCCTCAGGCTGAGAAGTAAATCAGTTTAGTTTGTGAAATTTCTTACAGTCCTGCTTCCCCAGAATCACATACCAATAATGGCTGAGACGAGATTTCAATTTAGTGAGTCAGGTCATGGACCAAAATGCAGATGGTTGAGCAGCTTTGCTATATTGGAAACTCAACACGGATTCAAAATCCCACCCTGATGATCCTGTGCTAAAGTAAAAATGATGCTTGTCATTTAGGACAATTATTCCCTTAGTTAGAATGCATTCTATTCTAAGAGCTGGTTGTAAAATCCACTTTTTAAGAACATATTGAATAAAAACTCTACTCTTGCTTTTGCTTGAGTTGGAGAGAAGAAACTAATAACTATGAGACAAATGCCAGTGTTGTGGGACCAAATTAAGTTATCCATCACCAAGAGAGAAGTCTCTTTGCTCTTTTCTATTTTCTCTTCGGCTGAAATCTGTGCAAATCTGGTTTTGCAGCTTCCATTCCATTTGGTGTTTGTAATTCTGCCATAAACCGTTGGTCTGCTCCCAAACTCTACACATCATCTTCTTTGACTTGGGATTGTGGTCTCTTAACGGCCCTGTGGCTAACTGGGATCCCCAGACTACGTGTAATCAAGATGCATGCTTCCACTTCCACAATTTTTAATGTTCTCTAAAGACATGGAGTTCCTCTGATGAGGCAACGTCATGACCCACCAATTGAAGCCTGAGGACAGAATATAATTAACGCCTCACCAGATCACTGTGTCAAGCCCGGACCAAGTGATGTCCATGGTTTAAGAATCCCAGGACACATCAGAGAGGTAAGAAAGGACCACTCGCTATTAAAAATACTCATCTTTTCAAACCACTCAAACTGCTACGATTAGAGATATTTTCTTTTTCCAGAGACTTTACAGAATCTGTGCTGGAAATTAATATTTTAAGAAGTCCCTAACCTTCTGCGTAGACACAAGATGCCACGTTCTTATCTCATAGCTTCGTCATTTCCAGCCTCTCCATGTTCCTCTTCAAGTCATTTCCTTGTTGATGGAAAGTCCTCTGCACTTGCCTCTTAGTATTTGGTTGACGTGGGGTTGAGATTTCCATGACTGTTATCTGCTCTTAGGGAGACCCTTCACCCTGTAGAAAGAGAAACTTTAAGACAGTGACTTTTCAGGTTTACTCACCCTTTCACTACCCCTGGGAATCCATTCTAGGGAACGTGTCACAATTGTTTGGCTGGTTTAGGTAGGAAGAAGCAGTGAGAACCACACTGCTTCTAATGTGGAGGAGGAAGCAGAGTTGTGTGGGGAGAATTCTGAGAATGGCTTGATACAGTGGAAAGAAGAAAAGCGAGACCTCTGCATGGAGGAGTTCAAGTCATTGTGAAAGCCTGCTGAAATACCGTGCCCTCTGAGAGATTGTGAGTCGCCGGCACTAACGGACCCGGCAGACTGGGGGAGAGTGGCCTCAGATCAACACCAAGGTCTCTTTATTGACTTTATAGATAATTATTTAGCAGTTGGGATGACGAGAGCAGACAAAGGTCTGAGATTATGATTAGCTGTGTGGCTTGACCATGTAGCTCACCTCTCGAATTCTGTTTCTTCCCCTGTGGAATGAGTGCAGCAGATGACGTCTCAGGAACTAACACTCCGGCATTTGATCATCTATTGTTCTGTGAGCTTGCTGGCTTTTCATATATGTCACTTCCTTTTTTCCCCCTGCTCCATTTGCTAAGGAAAATGGAAGTTAACCTCCAGGGAAAACTGGAATGGCTGTTTTAGATCCTCAAGGACCATATGTTCAACTTCATTGAAAGGAATAAGCTTTTTTGAGTGTCTACTATGCATTGAGCTAGTAATATTTCAAGGACTTCAGTAGGATTCAGGAAAAAAATATGGCTGAGTCTTTTTTTGATAAAGAAATAAAAATCTAACTGTGGTAAAACGAAATAGTTAAAGGAGAGTATAAGGCTGTAATAAGATTCTAAACTACATATAATCAAGCCACAAGTTAGATTATGCAGTAGAATTTTTTAAAGGTATTTTTTTCTATGGTAAAGGTGTTTCTGGAGGACCACTTAGTCTATCAAGAGTGCCAGGATTTTAGGGCAGAGATGTTGGGGGAGTGAGGGGAGGGCAAGAACAGATTTGCTTTGAAGTGCTGTGAATACAGCATCTTGAACTTATTTTATTGGTAAAATCCACTTTAGCTTTCTCCTTTGAGTCAGCCTCAACTCTGTGTCTGCCCCACATCACATTGGCTCCCAGTGAGTGTATCTTTCGGAAATTTTGCATTGAAGACATACAGAAGCAACTTGACAACATAAATTCCATCATTCAGCCTCAGATATATTCATCCAATTAAGGGCTCATATTGCTCACACTATTGCTTACATGTTATTTATAGGATTGACATTATTTGCAATATGCAGAGAAGAGAGAATGCAGTTGAATATTTAGGGATTGGCTTATTTTTTTCTTAGAATGGCTATTAAATTAGTTCCTTAATTAATGTCAGATAGGCATAAGCATTTTGATGTGGAAATAAGTGGGAGTCTCTTTCAAAATATGATTGGGAAAATCCTCAAGTCCCATGCCTAGGCTAGATCCTGATTCTTTGAAAATAAATCAAAGAGAATATGAAATTCTCTTCCAAGTTACAAAGAAGGTATGAGGTGTGCTGGTGGTGTGGGGGCGGGTTGGGGGAGTGAGTGGGTGCTGGAACGCATGCTGACTTACTCCTGGCACCGTCCTGTACATTAACATCGTCTTGTGTGATGTCAGTGAGTGTGCAGAACACTCTGGAATTCAGAAAGGCTTTGAGTACTGATTATTCATGTCCCCCTTAAGAAGTAGACTATTCAATGTTGAATTAGAAGGAGCCACAGAGAAGGATTTTATATGTGAGTATTGTAGATAAGAGAGGTGGTAACTTAATAAGGAGCTGTGTAACAGACACTGAGACTGTAAAAATAGAGACCAGGCTTGAAAATCCCCGAGCAGGAGAAACCGCTTACACCACATAAGCAAAACTAAATCGAGCTTATTTCATGAACATAAGCAAAACTTAAATTATTTCTTGTGAGTGCCTCTGATAATCATAAAAGAAACTTTAGTCATCTTCCTCAAGTGGTGTAAGAATCACTTTTAACCAGTCCACTGCCATCTGGAAACCTCCATCGTTGTAACCAGTCATTGTGAAGGTTAAACAGCTGCCACATTCTCACTTCAGAAACCATCCTGGAATGTCTCTGAGCTTCTTACCAGCTTTGGGTAAGAACCATGCTTCTGTGCACAATAAACTCTTCATCATTACTATCCTACTGGTCTGGTTTTAATTTTTACTAGTTTTGGATTTTTGACACCACCACACACCTAATTTATTTTCAAATTTAGCTGCCCCTTCTTGCCATCCTGGGCAGGGCAGCCCTACATGAATTTCTTTTTTCCCAGGAGATTGTTTCATCTTACAGATGTCTAGAGGAATCAGTCTCTAACTTGGGCTCAGCCATTACAATTTATTCTCTCCAAAATTTAATCTAGGAGACCCAAGGTGGGCAGTTATCCTTGAACTGAAAGGACAATTACAGTCAAGGCTGCAATCAGCACCGCTCTGTGTGACACGTGGGTGAGCCTAAACTGTGAGGGAGCAGGAAATGTGGAGCTCGATGACTGGTTGATGCATCGGGGGAAGCCTGGCAGATAAGGAGGGGGGCAAGAACCGGCAGTAACAAAGAGCAAGAGTAAGAGAGGGAAGGTGACACCTTGTGTGTGTATATATATATATATACTCTTGTGTGTGTGTGTGTGTATATATATATATATATACACACACTACTCAGCCATAAAAAGAATAAAATAATGCTGTTTGCAGCAATATTGGTGGACCTGGAGATTGTCATACTAAGTGAGGTAAGCCAGAAAAAGAAAGAAAAATGCCATATGATATCACTTATGTGTGAAGTCTAAAAAAATGACACAAATGAACTTATTTATAAAACAAAAGCAGACTCACAGACAGAAGACAAACATGGTTCCTAGGGGAAAGGGGCTGGGAAGGGATAAATTGGGAAAAAGAAGAATTAACAGCAAAATCTCATGGGGGGTGCAAATGGTGTATTAGGGGATAGAGTTCAAATACCTATTTTCTCAAACAATAGGCTAATTTTTAGTTGTTTCAAGTCTTCTTAGGAGCTTTACTACTTTCCCTTACTCTACTGAATTACTTCATGTGCTTTTTATCTACATACAATTTCTCTAAACCTCTTAAATTATCACAATCATTTTTCTTTGGAAATATGCTACTACGTGAACAAAGCAGGTTACAAAGTGATATGCATGGTTCATTTCTGAGTATCGTTTACAACCACATCATTGCCTTTACTGGTGCTCTTGTTTGAGTGTGTGTGTTCAGGTCACTACCTAGAGGCTCTTACTTTCAGCCTGAAAATCTTCCTTCAGTATTTCTAATAAGGAAGAATATTCTCAGTTTTTGTATCTCATTTTGTATGTTTTTAATTCACCTTTTTTTTTTTTTTTGAAGATAGTTTTGCTGGATATAAGATTCTTCGATGAGAGGGTTTTTTTTTTCTTTTTCTTTCTTTTTCATCTTTCAGCACTTAAAATCATCATCCCTCTGCCTCTGCCTCCGGCTTCCCTGGTTTCCAATGAAAAGTCAGTTACTAATCTCACCCTTTGTATATGATGAGTTCTTTTCTCTTGCTGCTTTCAATATTTTCTCTTTGCCTTTCAGTATTTTAACTGTGGTGGGTGGATATCTTTATATTTTACCTGCTAAGAGTTCCTTGAACTTTTGGATATGTATGTTTGTTTTTTCTTCATGTGGGATTTTTTTTAACCATTATTTCTTTGAATATTTGCCGACGCTGTCTCTCTGTCCCTATAAGGGTGCTCCTTGCACTTGCATGTTGGTGCACGCAGTGGTATCCTGCATTTTCCTAACGCTCTGTTTCTTTTTTCTTCATTCCTCCCTGTGTTCTTCAGATTGTATTATCCGTATCAGTCTATAAATTCTCATTTTTTCATCTTCCAGTTCAAATCTACATTTCCCTAATGCTCTGTTTCTTTTTTCTTCATTCCTCCCTGTGTTTTTCAGATTGTATTATCTGTACCAGTCTATAAATTCTCTTATTTTTTCATCTTCCAGTTCAAATCTACTGTTTGCCCCTTTAGTAACGATTTCCATTTAGTTCTTTTTTCATAATTTTTATCTCTTCGTCTGTTCTGTTCAGTGAGAAATTGTCATCATAGCTCTCTTTATTTCTTTACATATGTTTAATGAAAATAAATTTATTATAGCTGCTTTGAAGTCTTTGCCTGATAAATCCCCCACCTGAGCCCTATTAAATCAGTTTCTGTTGCTTGTTTTTTTCTCTGTGTATCTGTAACAGTTTCATATTTCTCTTCATGTCTTGTGGTCTTTGTTTAGGCAATATGTTGTAGCAACCTTAGATGCTGATCCCCTTCCACCTTTGGTTTCTTTGTTTTTATCTGCTACTTTACTTGTTCAGTGAAGTGACTGGGGCATTTTAGTGAAGTCTGTTTCCCCCACATGAAGCGTGAAGCCTCCAATACTGCTGTTTTGAGAGCGAAGCTTTGGGCTTTCCCACAGTCGCCATGAGATAATCGTCTAGCAAGCCTCTCTTTGACTTTCTCTTTCCCCGGTAATCACTCTTAATCTGTCTGCCTCTGTTGCCATGATACCCAGCAGTAAAGTTCCACCGATTTCTGACTGACTGTCTTATTGTTCTTAACTAGGTTCTGGGCGTAAGTTGCTCCACAGTGTTATCTGGCTCAATTCAGATGCCTTTTCAGGAATGATTTTTGAGACTAGTCTTTCAGATTTGTTCTGAACCCAGAAGGTTCCTTTTTAGCTGATTCTTTCTCCTGATTCTCCTGGTAAACTGGTCTGTATTTTAGGTTACTGCTGTCATGAAACTCTCAGCTTCTTCATAATTGCATGCTACCAAAATCTGCTCTCCTTTTTTTGTGAGCCCTCTTAAACTTGAACTTCTCCCACTCTTTTTCAAATAATGTCAGGTGTCTTGGGGGAGGATATTCAAACTTCTTTGTTGTTGGGGACTTGCTCTCCCCTGATCAGTATCTCTCAGTTACCCCTCAGATGGTAACTGGGCCAGTGACCTGCTTCTTGAGACACCCCTGCCTTAAAAGGAGGGTGCTGGGGAGAGACTGTAGCTTCTAACCTTCTTGGGCTTCTCTCTCTTGGGTGAGACTTGTACCCTACAAATGCGCTGGGATGCAGAACAGAGGGACCTCAGTGTTCTTTGTTTCCGTGCCTGTGGTAAGCTCTTGTGCTGTGAGTGGTGAATAGGGGAAGGAGGTGCCCCTGACCTCTCAGCCACACTTGCCAGGAACTTAGCCTCTGAAACTTGGAGCTGGGTGGAAAGTGGTGAGAAATCCTGACAGCAAGGCTCTCCTGGGAAACACTGACCCCTTGACTGAGAGCTGAAGGATGAGGAAGCCTTATCCTCTTGGCTACACGCATCCAGAGTGGGTCTTCTGTCATGCTTAGCTGAATGAGGAGAGGGAGTGAGGCTCGGCTCACATGTCATAGACTCTCGCTGTTCTGAGCATAGTTTAGTAGATTGTCATGAATATGTGTTTCTTCTTTGCTATTCTAATTGACAGTTCAAGTGTCCTGATTAAATTAGAACAACTTCAAAAGACTTTAAATGTTTGTTTTTTAAAATAATTTCAATAGTTAATGTTTGTTTCACTCTAGAGGGAGCATGGAGCTCCTCACACTGCCATTCTAGGAGTGGAACTCCAATGAGTACATTCTTAATACTTAGAATTGTACACAACTTTTTATCATCTCTGTAATGACTATATATTACTTGCATTATCAGGTACAATAATGAATAACATGTCAAATATTTAAAGAAAAAAGTTACTGTGTTTTAAATATAGGGGAAAGTATTATTTAGTACTTTTTCAGAGAATATTTCTTTAATGACTAAAAAATAATCATTTATATTTGGAATTTTAATTATTTTCATATAAAGAGATGCTTCCAGTTAGCTTGAAGGCCCTTGAGAAGAGTTGACTGGCTTAAATAGTCTAACTCTCCTTTTGCAGTCAGTTCTTAAGCCAAGACTTTGCAGCTTTCAGTCGTGCCCCTGTCCAAATTAGAATGATAATTGTTCTCTCCCTTTTCGTGGCTGAGAATTCTTGAGGTCTCCATAGTATTCCTGCTCATCTTTGGACTCCCTGGCATTCATCAGAATTGTTTACTTGAAATAAAATTAATTCTGCATTGATATGGGTCAAAAACTGTGAAGAATTTGAGATTTTACCCCACATACACACTAACAAGGTAGCATGCCACAGTGTCATGGAGGCTGACGGAGGACACAAGATTCTTAGGTGAAAGAGAAGATGATTTATTACTTACAGCAATCGCCAGAGCCACTTAATCATCATTTTTCTTTGGTTCCCAGAGCCCCAGGTTTCCACAGGGCAACACCCAGAGGGTTAGGTGACTTTTGCATATGGAGTAGATTACATTATAGGAGAGGAATCCCAAGTTTAGAAAACCCAAATATTTTATAATGGACAATTATCTTACCTGAACTTTGCACTAGAGAGACATTATATTTATCTCAGACAATAAGTAAACCTTCCTTTTGCTCCAGAGGGAGCCAGTATGTTTATCTTTCAAGGTCCTTTGCTGTATCAACATCTTTGAAAAACAAAATTTGAGAACAGAGCTAGCTGCTGGCGGTTGTGCATTCAACATGTACATAAATGTGAGAGACCCGTGGGGAATTGTCTCCCAGTAGTGTGAATCACTTAGGTGCGACATTTTTACAATAACAAGTCAGCAGCAGTACCTGAAAATGAGAACTGCACTGGAAATGGAGCGTTTCCCACAGGTGACATTTTTGTATAATTGAAGCTTATGCTTGCAGGTGCCGAAATTTGAAAGGATAAATTTTTTATGATGGAAACATCTAAAATATATGTAACAAACTGTAGTGTCATCTTAAACAGACGATAGAAACACTGTAGACGTTTATAAGCATGCAGGTATGAAATGATACTTACAACCTGTTCTGTAAGATTGCAGTGCTTTGGGGAGATCTGACCCATACTTAAATAAAAGACCACCCCCAAAACAAACACAACAACACGTCAGAGAGGGACTTGGATGACCATCTAGCCCATGTCAGTTGGTTAACTCCCCAAAACCAATAGTTATTTAGGAGTAATTATTTAGGAATTAGGCCCAGGACCCTACTTCTAAGACTGAAGGAAGGAATTCTGCGATCTCATTCCTTTTCCATAGAATGGTGAAAAATAACGCTTATAATACGTTAGCTCATCTACATCTTAAACATCACTAATTTGAGTTGAGGAAAACCTATTACTAACACCCATTAAGTGAAACCTAATTTCACCATTGAAAACCCATTTCTGACATTTGGTGTGCGAAATAACAGAGCATCCATTTGTGGATCATAATAGGTACAAATGCTTTTGCTGGCTCAGTCTTTTCATATTAAATACTGCAAAGTGAATGGAGGTTAGGGTGAAGGACCACCCTTAGAATGGAGAGTAAAATGCTCCCTCCTGGACGTGCATACTCACTCTCTGCATGAGCATACGATATAAGTTACAGTCCTTGTGTAAGGGGTTTCTGTTAATTCTGTTTTGCAGCTGAGGTAACAGAGACATAGGGAGGCTCTGGAACTCAGAGTCACAGAGATGGGGAGTGGCAGACCTAGCTCAGAATCAGCATCCACGTTTGTTCTGTACTGTAAGTCACTGCTGGTTTCTGCTGCATCTTTCATTTTCCCGCCGTATTCTGTCTCCACCGCGTTGTCGATTTCTGTTAGTTACTTCTTTTATGAGTCTCCTTCTCCTGCTTCTATTGGTTAACAAATGAAACTTCTTCAGGAGCTGAAAAATCTAGATATGAGTTCTTTGAGTGCTTTGCTGTAAAATAGCCAGTCAGCAGGACTGAGTGAAAGAGTAGGGCTTGGATTTGAGACTAGGACCTGGTGAAAGCTGCTTCCAGGATGCCTCGGGGCTGTGGAAATCTGTCGTCTCTGTAAGTGGTTTGTGATTGTGTTTAATTTTAAGGTTAACAAAGGGGGACCGGGGAGCAGGTGATGGCTGGCTTGTGCTTGATGAGTCCGGCTCCATTCGGGAGCACGTTTCTGTGGTGACTGGCTGGTATTGTGTAAGGACGATTATTAATTCCAACTATCAGCAGGGCCTGAGCCAGATTAATCTCCATATGGCAGAGGGACACAAGAGAGCCGAGTGTAACCATCGATACACACAGGTCCCACCCTTATCCACATGCTGGCGCAGACCGTGTCAGTGTCTTGTTCTTCTTTGGGAATATATCATTTGATTCATGTGTGAAAGATCAGTGAGGGAGGAGCATAAATCCCACTTTTGTTCAGCCTTCTGGGCAGTTGGAGCCTGCTAATTTCTGCAGTATGCATGATGTATAACAGAGCAGCCACCTCTCAGATTTATAGTCTCTCCTTGGAGTCAAAATTAAGCAGGCACCCATTTATTAATATTTTCGAGTGAGAGAGACCTGTGTTCTGGTAGCAGGACAAGTTTAGAGCACGTGGATGAGTGAAAAGCCCTTCTAAATCTCTTTCCTCAAGCTGTTTATTTATGAGCATGCGCAAGCTTATGTGACGGTTGGAGGGTGTGTTCCCCTGTGATCTACATGGCTTGTTCTCTCTCTCCAACCAGGTCCCTGGTCACGTGTCCCTGGACTGTTCTTCCCTGACCACATGGTACGAAACAGGACTCCTCCCCAGCCCCTGCTGCTTTCTTCCACTTGCCTTCTACCTCCTTTGTGTACGTTTGTGGAATCTGTCACCACCCAGTACATACCTATATGCTGGCTGGCTGACTTCTACTTAGAATTTAGGCTCAGTGAGAGCAAAGACTTTGTCTCATTCATGAGTACATCCGTCCTTAGAGCCTCAAACATTTGCCTGGTGCACAGTAGGGATTCAATGAATATTTGATAAAGGCAAATGAAATGTTTACAAGTTCCGTCTCCTCTTTCTAGTGGCATTGGGGAAAATGTCATTAAGAGCATTCAGCATTCAAAGTAAAGAACTTGAATTTGCACAATGCTGTTGGCAAAGAATATTTCATTTAACCGTCATTAGCCCTCGTCCTAGAATGACTCCATTGCTGTTGAATTGCAAATGTTTTTGCCTTCACTTGGAAGAAGCAAGTGAAATTGTGTCGTAGCAACTAAATTTTTCCTTTTTTTTTTTTTTTAAAAACGTGCAGTTTGCTATCTACAGAATAGCTAGATTATCCTTAATGGCAAGACAAAAGTAATAAGCATTTTGATTAAGACAAGTTGGGAAAAGGCCAAAAGCTAATAAAAGAAAAAAAATTACTGGGTCTCCTGAAATTAAATTGACTATATAAAGAGAAAAAAGTTTAAATTAGTTACCAGTGGCCCCCAAATGAAGCATTAGTGATGCTTATTACTAGAAATCTGCAGAACCTAAAATTAATTATTCTGTTATTCTTCCTTAAAGCTTAATTTAACCAGTAGCCACAATGATACAGAAAACCTTTTGGGGAAGAAAATTATTATGAAAAAGACAGGTGGGATTTGCCCAATAGCACTTAGATGTTGCTGGTGTTACCAGATACTCATGTTCCACGATACGCCATTGTCCAGAGCCACAAGCCTTTATGAAGCAAATCCTTTTTAAGCCTGCAGTCGAAAAAGCAAAATTTTCACTTTGCCAAAGTCTGTAGCTGAATTCTAAAGTTGAGTAGGACAAGGGCTCCCAGCATCCATGTTTGCATCTGTGACGTGGTGGAGTCCAAGGTGAGGCAAATATTTCGACCCTCCCCCAGCCACAGGAGAGGGTGCACAGCTTGGTCCACCCACACTTCAAAAGGCCATTGTCAAGGACTATTTCTGCCTAGGATTCTCAGTTGGTCACATCTACCCAAATTCATTCTGTTTTTCTTCTCATTTGTAAAGGTTTTCCCTCACCCCTCATTTTTCTCTCAGTCTCCAGCCCATCTGACAGTCCCACCTCCCTCCTCATCTTCAGGGCTCACCTCAACTCTGCCTCTCGGTAAGCTCCCCCTGGCTGCCCTAGTCCTTAAATCTGAATGCGTATTGGTGTGTAAAACTATAATGATGACGATGATGAATATTTACTGAACTCTTACAATGTGCCAGAACTGCAATTTTTACTCAGTTAATCCTCCCAGTACCCTGTGAGGTAAATACTACCATTATCCGTATTTTTTTGCAAATGAGGATTAGAAGGGTTAGTTAAGGACTGAAATGATTTGCTCTGCAGAGATAAGATCTGGAGTCAAATCTAGTTCCACTGCGTAGAAGCAGTTTCCACACTACCTTACAGTTATTTAATGCCTCATTTTTGCCTGCCAACTAGATCGTAAGTCCTTTTAAGGCAGGAGACTCACCCTGTATTTCTTTGGTACGTGGCTTAAAGATGTTCATGGTCACCACATGGACTTTGGTATCTAGTTGCTGACGGATCCTGTAGTCTCAGACTATTTCCTCTTTCAGAGTCCCAGGAAAAGGAGATGACTATCACGTCTTATTTATTGTTTCCTTGTTGTCCTGTACTTGTGAGTCTCTTGAGACAGTTTCTTCACTAACAGAGATGAGTTGTTTGATTCGCCCAAACTCAACTTAAAGCATTGCTTTCTACCAGTGCCTTAATGCCTAGGCTAGACAATGCCTGTTTCTATGTTTCTCATGGAAACTACTTAAGATAGCTTTGGTCTGCCACGGGACTGATTTGACACTCTGTTCATTGCTCTGCAATCAGTCATAGACTGTCTGAGCCTGAAAGGACAGAGAGGACCATCCAGTTCACTCTCTCCTTCTTACAGACAAGGAATGAGACTAGTTGGCCAGAGCAGGCATCATGTTTCTCAATAACTGGTCCCTGGCTCCTTCCTCCTCACCTTTTTTATTGAGCTACCACAAAAACCACAAAGGCTGCTGAGTGAGGGCTTATCCCCTGACCCCTGGATCTAGTGTTCTATGCAAATGAAATATCAACAAAGCATGGTAATAGGTTATTTTTTAAGAGTTCATAGAAGGCAGAGAATGCTCATTGTGGACTTAGGGTGATCAGGAAAAGCTTCTCAGAGGAAGATAGAACTGAATTGGGGATTAAGGGTTGTAAAATATTTTATCAAGAGAAAACGATAGAAGAAGGGGTCCAGACTGGAGCAATATAAAAGTGGTAAAGTCAAAAACCAATGCTGGGGAGCTTTGAGAGAATTTGGTGGAGGGGACCTCTTGGAAGACTGGGGAGACCAATCCGCTCTGTCAGAGATTCCTGTCTGTAGAGAATAAGCCTAAGAAATGTGGCAAGTGGAAGTTCTGAACGTTTTTGAGCATGAAGGTGATGTGATAGAGGTGTTTCATGAAAATTAATCTCATTGTGGTTTGCAAGTTGAACTTGAGAGGGAAGAAACTGGAAGCCAGCCAACCAATTCAGAGGCTGCTCCAGATGCTTTTGGGTCTGATGACCTCAGTGTTCCCACATGTTATAATGAAGTCATTTAGGATCTGATGACTCAGAGAAATGAGATTTAATTTTTGATCCGAACCTCTTCCTGGTAAATGGTAGGAGGGCTTTTTGTTGGGGAGATATGTTAGCCATGGAGATACTCCACTTGGATTCCCCTTCAAGGAAGGACTTGATGCTCAACTGTGGGGAGTTGGGTCGTCAGGCAGCCTCCAGCCCTCAGCATGGTCAGGATCTGGCTCTGTGGTTGGGAGATATCTGGCCATGACTTTGATGACTAAGCTGGCCATTTCTGTCTGATGCTGGTTGTTCTAATTGACAATCCTTGCTCCCCCTGAGCTCCCAGATGGGTGAGGACCTGCATTGTGGGACGTGCACTGAAGTTCAAGTGTTCCTTTTCCTCGCTTCTGCTTTCACTCCCTTCCTGTTATAAGTGTTGATCCCTGACAGATATCTTCCTACAAAACCCCATCATGGTATTCATTTCCAGAGAACCCAGCTTGTGACAAGATGGGGGTCAAGGACACAGATCAGGAGATGACAGTCCATAGCTGTGTGTGTGATCCTGGGGCACATGCTGGTGACACTTTTTTGCCTTCCCCTTGGCGGGTGTTTAGGGGTAATGATCTGATTGAAAAGAGGGTTGGGGAGTTGTTTAATCTGCTCTTGGGTAGCCCTTAAAGTTATAAATTACACATCAGAGAAGTGGTAGCAGGTGATTGGTTGTGCTGATGAGTCTGTGGAAGGGGGAGTGGTGGTGGTGTTGCCTTCCTCAGCTCCTAAGCCACTTCTTAGTATTGCCAAGAACTTCTTTTCCATTCCTTTCAGTGATGGTAGCTACTTTTGTTATTATTCTCTGTAGTAGAAGGATGGACTAGGTTTCTATGCCCCACATCAAGCAACTCCTAAAGCTCAGTGACCAAGAACAATGGAGATGTAGTTATTTCACATGACACAAGCTTACAGCAGGTGTCCTGGGGCCTTGCTTTGCCCGTGTTCTAGGACGCAGAATTTTGTTAGGCAAACTTATAGTACTAAAGACCTCTTCACTCAGTTATTCTTTCCACTAAATGGCAAGCAGGTGGCCATGGCAGAGAGAAGAAGAGTTCTGGAAGGTCTCACACTCAGATGCTTTAGCCTGGAAATGGCACACATGACTTCCACTCATACTTATCAGCCAGAAGGACACACGTGGACTCCACTAGGAAGTGCATTCCTCTTATGAGCCTAGAAGAGGAGGGACCTAGAAATATTTGATGAGGGCCGCAGGTAATTAAAAGGTTTTCATTTTCTCTTTCCTTCTCTCTAATACCCTATTTCTTTTATTCTCCACTTGGCTGCCTGAACTTTAAACCTGCCAGCACACCCATAGTCACTGCTGAGGGTCTTTAAGAATTTCCAGGAATTGAGGATCATGGAGATGAGACATCCCACCTCTGCCTAAAAAGGATGTGTGTGTGTGTGTGTGTGTGTGTGTGTGTGTGTGTGTGTGTGTGTGACATACCTTACAGTACAAAGTGGGGTTAAAGGAAACTATTTCCATGTAGAATTAAGCTGGGTATCTATCTGCATTGCAACACAAAATGGGGGAGGGAGAATTGGGCAGAGAGGAAAAGATATAATGGAAATCCCATTTTTGTGTTCATTATAATGTCACTCCTGCAGCAGAATTACTGTGTATCCCTGACAAAGATGAAAGGTTTTACTCCTTCTAGTTATCAGCAACAACTCCTCTCATTAAGCGTTCATCTCACCACTTACACAACCATTTATCCAAATATATATGTGAAATTAAAAATAAATAAAGGAACTAATCCATAAGGGTACACTAGTGTAGGCAGGTAAGGGGATGGGATGGGAGAAATGCTAGGAAAAAATGAAAAATTATATTAAACCCATATTTCACAAGGCACAGGAAAGAGATTTCTCATTAGCTCATCCATCTCATTATCATTCTAGAAGACATTTCAATATTCTCTTTCACAAAGACAGTTTTTAAAGGTTCATTTTTTTCTTGCTTAAATGTAGATTCAAATAGCTGGAGAAAAATACCTGTTTTCTAGAAATGTTCAACTTTATCTATGGTGTTGACTCAAGTTCGGCGTCAGGAAAGTTCATTCTTCAAAAGCCGGTGATCTGAATGCCTTCAGCATCACTGAGGGGAGCACAATAGAGAAAATGCCTGAATTGCAATTAGAATATTTCGGACTAGAGAAATGATGGCATTTCTTGATGGAAGAGATTACCGCCCCCTGGAGTAGTTTATAATAGCTATGAGGACTGCCATGAATTGTGAGCCTCTGCTTACTCTGTTTCTAACACCGGGCGGAATGTTTATGTACAGTTTCTAATCTTCACAGTGACTCCTTGACATGGGCATATGCTAACATCCCACTGTCCAATAAAAAAGGCTCAGAAAGGTTGAATAACGTGCCCAAGGCCACACAGAAAAAAAAAAGTAGCAGAAACAAGATGCAAACTTAGGTCTGAGAAGACGTCGACTATTTGCTGAAGTGGGTGGTGGTGGTGGTGGTGATGCCAATAATGACAACAGATAACAATTATTGAGCACTTAATAACATGCCAGCCTCTCTCATATGCACTGTTGATGTATTACCTCACTTAATCCTCAAAAAATCCACTGAGTTCTGAGACACCATTTCATAGATGAAGGAATTGATATGAAACTAAGAGCAGTTAAGGTATTAGTGGTAGTTGTTCAAAAAATAACCAAGACCAACTTTGATTGATCGTAACTACCGGTAACATATGTAGTTCTCTCTACTTTTTTGTCCTCTTTGCCATCCCACAGTACCATGGCCCACAGGATGCCATGAAGCATGATGGTGAAGCAGGTGAACTCTGGAGCTAGACTGAGTTCTAATCATAGCTGAATGGATTTGGGGAACAGTCCCTGTGTTAGTTTCCTAGGGTTGCCTTAACAAATTACCACAAACTAGATGGCTGAAAACAACAGAAATACATTGTTTCGTAGTTTGGGAGGCCAGGAGTCTAAAATTAAGGTGTAGCAGAACTCCACTCCCTCTGAAGTTGCTAGGGGAGGATCTGTCCCAGGTCCCTCTCCTAGCTTCTTGAGGTTGTTGTGACAGTCCTTGGTCTCCCCTGGCTTGTAGACACATCACTCCAGTCTCTGCCTCTGTCTTCACGTGGCATTCTCCTTGTGCCTTTGTGGTTCCAAACTTCCTTCTAATAAGGACCCCAGTCATACTGGATTTAAGGTGCACTCTAACAAGTGTGACTTCGTCTTAACTTGATGATATCTGTAAAGACCTCTTTCTAGATAAGGTCACATTCACAGATTCTGGGTGGACATGAATTTTGGGGTGTATTTTATTCAACCCAGTACTATCCCTAAAATCCTCTAAGTTATTTTCATGAGTAAAATGGTGATAAAAATTACACCTCTGTCATAGGCATGTTGTAAGACTTAACAGACATGAAGGAAATTAAGAACAGAGCTCAGCACAAAGCCAGTATTATTCAAGTGTTAGCTATTTTAATTACACGACTGACTTCTATGAGACCCTTGATAGGATCAAGAGTTACCTTAGGCCTGATCCTATTAAAAATAGGTATGTACAATTTCCCCTAGCTCTTGTATTTTTCTGTAAATTAATAGAGCTGATGGCAAAAACTGATGCTTATAGAAGTTGGTTTCATTGCAGAAAGGCAGGCTTTGATCCCAATCAATGCAACAACAGAGTAAGATCGATATATTAGTTGCAGTGACATGAAAATACTGGACTTTATTCTGTACCTTTCTGGAGGGAGAGTGTTCCTCTTTCCTTCTCATCAGTTTATTATCTTTCCTCTTTTCTCCGTCAAGATTTTGCATCTCGCGAGATACATGCAGGGTATCAAAGGAAACCTTCACTGCAGCCCATGGACAGGAAATTACCTGATTCATATAGCAAATGAGCGAATTGAGCCAACACTTACATCGGCTGCTGTGGGTGAAGTGCGACTTCACTTTGGAGCTGGCCAGCCAAGCAGCCCTGAAACAAATTAAAGTAGGATTATCTGACAGTGTAGAGATTTTGATGTTTTAAAAATAAACCCTGTAGTCAGCGACTGATGCTGCTTAGTATTTCTTAGTAAGTCCAGTGAGTGAGATCACAAGGTTGAGTCAGTGTTTATTTTCAACCGTAGCTCTTGGAACTGGAGGGTGCCTTAGAGTATCCAGGGCCACCGCCTCATTTTACCATCGAGGAAACATTTCTCTCCAGGGGTTCCTAACGAGCTGTGACATAGGAAATGCTTCATTCCTCCCCTGACCAACCTTCCCCTGACAATTTCATTCCATTCTTAAAGCTCCTAATTAGTAGAGCCTGAGTATGCAGGGGTGATATTTTTTGAAAGCAAAGGTTTGGTTCAACAGAAGAAGGAAGAGTCACAGAAGATGAAAACGAACAACAAAAAAACCACTCTGCCTACTAGTTAGTTAGTGGCAGCGGGAGCCGGAGAGAGTTAAAGGAAGTTAAGCTCAGTGGCGCAGCGCAGTTTCTTAGCGTATATGTGAAGCTGACGCTTGCTGAGTCGCTGTTCTTTTGGATTCACACCAATTTAAAATTTCAAGTTTAGAAAAATGATTGAGCAGGCTCTCATTTTGCTCAAGGAGACTTTCTTTTCCATATTTTGGCAGCCCTTCCGCAAATAATTTTAAAAATTAACTTTGCTTTGCTGTATTTGAATTTTTAATGAATGTGTATTTTGTTAGGATTCCCCTTAACCCTAGCCAGGCGCGGTGAAGGTATTGGTTTGCTCATGAAGTTCTCGCAAAGAACTTGCATCTCCGAATAGTCATTCCCAGGGTAAGTAAATGGGCGTTCTGCTTAAGCTCAGTCTAGAAAGAGTGTATGAAGTGGTCAGGACAAGTCAAACTGACAGTAAGAAGAATAATAGAGGATAGTAAGAAACTAGATGACAATGAAATGCTCTGTCTTACTTCTTTCCTGAGGGCATGTGCTGTTTGCTTTGAGATGATAAAACCCTGCTCGGCTACAGAAGGATTTGATTCGGCTGCTGTTTGAGTCAGCCTCTAAGGTTAGGACAAGTTTTATTCTTGTCTGTCTTGAGCTCATTGGGCCATCATATCCTCACCTGTTAAATGAGGCACTGGGGCCAGAGAATTTTAAGTTTCTTCTTGCTCTGAAACTCAGACCCTTTAAGATTCTATGATGAAAATGACTGTTGCCCAAGGAGTTGGAGGCACTTTGTGAGTCTGCTTTTTCAAGTGATCTAAAAAAAAAAAAACTTTGAATAAAAGAAAACAAAAACAACAAACAAGCAAGTCTGTTTAGATGGAAGTGGCCCAGGCTGGTGATCCAGGTGCTGTATGTATTAGACGTATTATTATATTAAATTATCAGAAAGAATTCACGTTGATCTTGGAGCAAAGAGATCTGGATCCAAATCCTCGCTCTGCTGTTTCCTGGGAGAGTCTCCTATTCTCTTCAAATTTCACTTTCTTTAACTGTAAAATGAGAACAGCACCTTCCCTACTCACCTTTTAGGATGTTTATGATGACCCAGTGAGATTTACACTTGACAGTCATGTGTAAGCTGTAGAGTGTTCTTAGCTGAACCTTCTGCCCTAGAGATTTCTAGATCACAAAGAAAACATGCGCTCTTTTGGGAGAGAACATTAAATCTCACTTTTTCCTCTCAAACAAATCCTGGACACCCTAGCACTCTACGTAGCATTACATACCCTACAAAATATTTTAGGAAACACTTTTTTTAAAACTCGGAAGTATCTGCACCTACATATCTGAAGTGCTTACGTAATTTCTGATCACCTTTTCATGAGCACCGTTCCTGATCCTACGTAGTCTCTAGAAGGAGATGCTGGGTCTTTCGCTTCCTGTTCTTGGCCATCAGGGCTTGACCCTTCTCTCCACAAATGCCTTTAGCTCTGAAATTTCCTCTGGCTTAGGAACACGCTCTGAACTCTTCACATGTCTTCAAGGGCATCTCTAAGTTATTCAACATTTACTTCTCCATTTAATAAAAATATTGTTATTACTGTGTTCTTGGTACTTTTTAATCCCAAGGCTAGAGCTTTGAACTTGACAAAACCCTGGACCTCATAAATGATGAAAGGCATCATCTGCAATGTTTCAGCTCTTTAGGGCCTCTTGAACCAATACTTAGTGTACTTCAGGACTCACTTTCTTTCCCATTTCATAAAAACACTCCTTTTTAATCTCTCATTCTTCTGAGGAAATGGGGAAAATCTTCTGAACAAGAAATGTTCCTCCTTGTCTTTCTTTTATTCTCTAGAAGGAACTTTCTTATAAAGACTTGAGAAATTGCTGTTTTTTAGAGCTGTGTGGTTAGCAGAGTGTGGAGACCTGCTTTGCACTTATTTGCTTTGTGAATTACAAACTCTGATGGCCCTGGAAGTGGTTGTCAAAATCAGAGGGCAAGCTGAGGAGCAGAGTCCCCTACATTCATCAGATCACATACACTTAGCTTGTTTCAGTCTGTGATCATGACTTCCCCCTCTGGAGACTGACCTTTTCCAGGAACCGTTTCTGGTGACCTTGTCCTGTCATTGAAGTTACGTGGCATTGACAGGTCTCTGAAAGTCAGCAGTGCTGCCCCTGGTGGAGCCCCGTGTCACAGCTGCACATGGGAGAAGAGCTACCACAGCTCTGAGAACAGAGCTGGGGGCCTAAGGCAGTGTAATTGCTAGTAACCATCATCGTTGATTAGTGTATTGAAGGAGAGAGAGTGAGTCAGCAGCTGTCACCCAGTGCTGTCCACCAGGTGAGAAGACTGTGTATTGGCAGGAGTGTCATGCGTCTTGTGTGTCTGGATGGGGTGGAAGTGACTCAGAACCCAAATTAAGAAAGTATAGCCATCCAACATAGCTGCATTGCCTTGGCTGGTTGGATTCCTGAGCCAGTATCAGGATACTCAGTGTCAGCTGACATTTGGATGAACATCTATTGCTTGTCTCTCTCTTACTCTCTTGCTCTCTCGTCCGCTCTCAGTAGCTTTATTGAAATACAATTACCATGCCATAAATTTGCCTGCTTAAGTATGCAATTCAATGAGTCTTAATAAATTTAGAGACTGTGCAACCGTTAGCTCAAACCAGTTTAGAACATTTTCATTATCCCCAAGAGATTCCCTCATGTTCGTTCGCAGTCAATTCCCATTCCCACCCCTCGTCTCACACAGCCACTGATCCACTTCCTGTCTCAATGGGTTTGCCTTTTCTGGACATTTTATATAAGTGAGATCATTCATGATTTAGTTTTTCATGTTTGGCTTTTTTCACTTAGCATAATTTTTTTGCAAGTTCATATTTTATTTCCAATACATTTGGAGCTTTGATTTTTGCAAAAAAAGTTTTCACTGAATTCAATGAAAGCCCTTTTGTGCTGAGCCCAAGGTGGGACCTGGGCTGGACTAGACCTTTTAGCATAATGTTTTTGAGATCCACCCATGAAGTAGCATGTATCAGAAGCTCATTCCTTTTTATAAATGAATAGTATTCCATTGTATGGATATATCACATTTTGTTTTTCCATTCACTCACTAATAGATATTTGAATTGTTTCTACTCTTTGGCTATTAAGCATAATGTTGCTAGAATAGTTGATACATATTTCTGGCCTTCCACCCATTAGTTAGAGTCTTCCATAGCTGAGATTATTTATGTGCTAGACATTATTTCCTCATCTCTTTATGTTTGAAATTCTTCCAAATGTGTGTGCATGTATGTGCATTATGCATACACAGGTAGTGCATAGATATTTACACACTACATACACATTCTCTGTTTCTCTGCTCTCTGAACTCATGAGGCATTATTACAAGGTGTCCTTCATTTTCCAAATGAAGAAACAGAAAAATAAATCATCAAACTTCTCAGTGAAGCTGAACCACTGAGGACAAATGGGTTGGGAAGAACCCAGGGGAAGCAGTATTCTGGGTCATTCTACTTGCTTTTCTAAGGTGGCTGGTCTTATGCGGAGGTGAATATAAGCAAGAGAGATGATAAGGAGTGGGAAGCAGAAGAAGGATTCAGTCATTCTCCATAGGTTATGGAAAAGGAGGGAAAGGGGGAAAGTCTGTCATATTAATTGTATGCACCTTCCTGTCAGATACCTGCTAGTTGTGTTACATTCCTCCTTACACTTAATCTTCACAACCACCCTGAAGATACCTAGAATTAACATGTGAGAAAATTAGAGCAATGGGAGATTAACGGACACGTCCAAGGAGATACTACTCAATATAAAGACCAAATTCAAGCCTAACTGTTTGGTCTTGAATAGGAGCTTGTAATTGTCTTTCCAGACAATGAGGTAAAGAATGTTAATGTGTTCTGAAGTTCCCAGCCATCCTATAAAGTTCTTAAAGATAGATTTAGAATGTCAGATAATCAGCTCCCTCTTTGTCTTTCCCCTCGGTAGCTAAGGAGAACGTAAAATTCAGCTCCAAACTTGCACTGAGCTTTCTATATTCTGAAAGGAGCCAAGGACATTGTGATAAATAAGTGGAATCTGTGAGGGGTGTGTATGTGTGTGTGTGAGTGAAATCAAATCTTTCACATTGCAAGAAGAGCTGGGAATGTAAAGCAGAGACTAGTTTGTGCAGAGCGTGTTGGGGACTTTTCTTTGGGTGGCTGCAATAATTATAATAATACCTACAGTTAATACTATGCTGTGTGTCAGTTCATGTGTTTACTGTTTTATGTACATGACAAATTTCATTTTCACAATAAACATACAAGGTGGATGTTTGTATCAGACAGTAGAGGTTAGGTTATGCTGTAATAACAAAAACAAAAAAGGATCCCACAATCTCAGTGATTTAAAAAATAAAAAGTTCATTTCTTATGTTATATGTGCGTTTCAGATAGGCAGGAGTGTTTGCAAATCACAGTGTTTCAGGAACCCAGGCTAACAGAGACTCCTTCTGATACCTGTCTGTGTGATTTCTGACAAGGGGACGTTACTTTAGTGAGTTGGGCACTGGCTATCAAAGTTTGTGCCTTGACACGTATGACACATGTCACATTTATTCACATTTGATCAGCCAAAGAAAGTCCCAGTGGCCATAACTAACCTCCTGGAGCATGGAAATGCAGTCCTACCACTTGACTAGAAATGGAGAAAGAAGTTAAAATATTTGATAGTTTTAATGACTACCACAGTCCATCCTTATTGTCATCAGATACTTGGTTCACTCTCAGTTGGTTCTATGGAATATATTCTAGGGTCCATGGAAAGCTCACAATAAAGGAGGCAACTTCAAAGTTACACCTAGTTATGCTGTCAACTTCAAAGTCCAGGACTTCTGGATACTGTGCAAGCAAGGGTGTCTTCACTGAGGACCGTGGCTGGGCCATAGTGTTCCATCAGGTTCAGAGATGGCTCACTTTGGGACAGACATGTCCACACTAATGATAAATGACTTACCTTCCCTCGTATGTGAAATGGAGTGCTGGAAGTGGAACAAGGGAGACACAATAGCTGGTGTGATTATTTCTATTTATAATTTAATGTCCTTTTTGAAAAATGACAGAAGAAAAGAGAGCAAGTGTATATTTACATTCCTTTGGTTAGTTCAGAGGATTTTGAATAAAATGGTTGGCAGAAGCAGAAGGAACAAAGAGGTCTTCCATGCCGACTCCCAACCATACTAGAAAAAAGAAACGCGTGGGTGGGAAGGGAAAGACGAGAGATGGTGAAAGAATGATAAAAGAAGGCAGTGTAGGATATGTAGAGAGTGGGACCTGTGGCCTGATTCAACCCCAGGATGCTCAGAGGGTGGGGAGAAGGTGAGAAAACCGTCAGAGTGAAGAATGTCTGTATAATGAGTCCACGTGGACCGGGACTTAGACAGATAGGCCAAGTTTCCACGGGGTGGAAGTTACAGAAAGATGTCAGTGCTTCAGCCTGCTCTGGTCACAGCAGAGAGATGACAGCGGACTTGAAAGAGCCTTACGGACGGGGTATGGATGATCTCAGGAGTGACTTGTGTGCGTCTATGGCTGAGGATTAAAAATAGGGAAGGGTAGGTTCTTATTTACAAAGATAACTCAAGGACAGATGCACCATAATACCTTAGCTCTTTGTAAGCCCCCAAAATTTAGGAGCAACCAGACATTCCTGCAGTATGAGGACTGCAAATAAAGAATAATTAGCGACATAGGAAAATGAAGGAACTTTTTTGCATACACATATGAATAACCAGGAAAACCTAGCAAAGAAGAGTAACAAGAGGGGCATAATTCTACCCTAAATCAAAATATATAGCCCTTATATTTAAAACAGTGTGGTGTTGGCACAGGAATAGAGGGACACACCAATGGGACCGAAAAAGTCTAAATGATAGACTCAATTGCATCTAGAAATCTAGTATGTAATAAGGACTACCCCTGAATCAGTGAGTGAAATTATATTTTTAATAAGTGATTTTGAGATAAGTAAATATTCATATTAAAGATATCAAATTGGATCCATTCCTCACATTGTACACCAGTATAAATTCCAACTGGATTAGGTATTTAAATGTTAAAAAAAGAAGAAAAGCTAAACCAGACCAAACAAGTACCAGGAGAAAACATGGTAAAATGACTGAATTCCTTTATACTCAGAGAAAGGCAAAACTTTTTCCTAATCATGAAAAAAATACTCCATGTGCAAAATAAAAAGAAAAATGTCAAGCAAATAGAGTATTTGCGACTTGCAGTATAGACTTAAAATTAACATACCTAATATGAAAAGAACTAAAAATAAGAAACAAATCAGCAATTCAGTTTTTTTAAATGGGAAGAAATAGGCCACAAACACCACAGAACATGAAATGAAAATTGCCTTTACACATAAAAAAATATGATCAGTTTTTCTCATATTAAGAAAAATGCCAATTTAAAGTACAATGAATTAAATTTTTTTTTCCTGGTTAGTCACAGTGCTGCAGTATCTCACCCCATTTCAGCACATTTCTTCTGTAGCACTTAACCCAGTGTGACTTGTGTTACAGTTAGCTGAGATGGAGATTTTCAGGAAGTGACTCCCCACCCCTAAGCTCTTGACTTCACCACGGGCAGGGTTGTGTTTATCTTTTTCTCTTTAGTTCTTAGTATAGTGTGTTTACCTGATTCGTGCCTTTAACTGATTGAAACCCCAATCCAAATGCTTAGCAAAATGATAAATGCACATCCAGAACACCAGCATCATCTGTTCTATCCTGACTTTCTACTGAGATGCAGCAAAGCGTAGTGGGAAAATACACAGCTTTGCGGCCAGATTATTTATATTCAGTTCCTGGCTCTACAATTTACAGCTGTGTCTTTGGGCAAGCTATTAATTCTCTCTGCATTTGTATTTCCTTTAAATGGGGATGTAAATGAAACAGGAACCTACCCTTAGGGTTACTGTAAGGACTAAATGGATTATTATATGTAAAACTCTCACAGCATTGCCAACTTGTAAGTTTAAGAGCCATATAAATATTTTCTATCACTGTTAATTGAGGAAATAGTGCTTCAGTTCAACCCAAGGAGACTGGAGAAAGTCTCAGGAAAAGGTGATAAAAGAAAATATATCAGGTTCTGGGAGGGCAGGGAACTCTTTTTTCTATTTTTACCTCCACACCTCCCATGATAACTTTGTGACATTGATTATTGTTGCATAGTGTGGCAGCCCATCTTACATGTTCCTTCCTACCCAAAGTCTAGACAGCAGTGATTTCCCCACTGTCTCCTTACTTATCTCTTGTGCTTAGAATGACCAGTGAGTATCAAGATGGGCGTTATTCTGAAAGAAGGCTTCCGGGCTTTCCAAAACTGTACTGAATAAATCAAAGAAATTGTTGAAGCGATTGGGATCATGTGCTGTGGACCGGTGTTTGTCACCTTGCTACGGAACAACAGCCACTGAATGCCATTCATTGGCTGCGTTTTGGAGAAACAGACATTGGTCCTTGTGATCTACCAAAGAATGGCTAGGGAACGGGGCTTCAACTTCCCTAAAATTTCCATCCCTTCAAAAATATTAATAACAGTAATGGTAATAATAGCAATAATATTAGCTGACATGAAAGACTGATATTTTCTTAATCATACACAAAGTGTGATTAGAGGCATATTTAGAACAGATTATTATTTTTATCTCTGATGTAAATTGGAACAAATTTAATCTGCTTACTACGAAAGTACAGTTTCAAGAGGCGTCTCCTGGCCGCCTTCCTTCAGTAAGACCCTTCTATATAGCAAATCTGGAGCTGCCTCCTGCCTGGATCCATTGATAAATGATGACTCTGTAACAATTTGTGAAAATAGGAAGTTAAGAGTCTGCTGAAGCCCTCCGTGAGCCAGAATCCATCTCAGCTGATACGTCTAATATTCTTATTGTACTGGTTACTTTCAATTAAGAGATACAGATACCTACTTATTTTAAAGACACAAAGCTGGAATGATTCATTTTACTTCTAACACACCTTAAGAGAAAACAAGAAACCATACAGTCTGGGGGAAATAGAATAGTCAATATTGAGTTATGGATTGGCTTCTGAACAGCTGGGCCATGAATAGACAGGGTGCCCTGAAAATATTTGTTTTATTAAATTAGCTAATAGGGCAATCTGCATCAATTCAAGGTTGTAGATTGCAGGGGCAGAGCCTACAGCACACGCTAGGCAGAGGAGTCAATTTGGACAAGGTATGGGGAAATAGCTAAGCTTAGAAACCAACCTTTGGTGACAAAAAATCTTGTCCTTAGGAAATGGGGCTCTAGGCAAGAATGGGCAGCCTGGTGATCAAGTCAGGACCCCGGAAACTGGGGGAATAAGAACCAGTGTCAATGTGACACTTGCAATGTGGGTAAGAAGTTGAATCAGCCCTTTTTTATCAGACATCTCCTTGAGGAAAGGCTGATTCAGTACCCATTTGCTAAACTACTAGAAAGCTCTTTGTATTTCCCTTTTGAGGAAAAGAAAAGGGCCCAGATCCTGGAATTGGGACAGGCAATGAAAGAAAGAGATTAAGTGAAGATTGTTTCTAAATTTAGAGGCATTAGAGGAGCAGGAACTCAGGCAAACTTTTATAGAAGTTTACTTCCCTAAATGTCTACTTTTCCTCCCAAAGCTTCTCTGAGCAGCAGTCCCAGGTGGTGGGAGGTGCTTGGACTCTGAAATGAGACACACCTGGGTCTGCATCCTGATTCCACCACTCAGCACTTGGCCCATCTTGTCCCGTTTCCTTAACCACTCTGAGTCACCACATCATCATCTAGCCAATGCTAAGGATAATTAGTGCAGAGGATTATCGTAGGGTTAGATCAGAAAATCTAAGTAGAAAGTCTGCCACAAAGTAGGGGCTCAAGAATTAATGTCATCTATTTTGAAGCTCAAAAATCTTAAAAATTTTGTTCGTTTTTCCATCAAAGCCACTCCACAAAGTAAAAATTTGCCCTCATATATTGGCTATCAGTACTTTATCAAAATTAAAAATGAATGCATGCATTTATCCAATAATTCAGCTTTTAGGATTTTTTTTTCCCTCAGTGATATGAGAAATATATGTACCTTTATTCACTTAACTGGGGGAAAAATACTAGAACTAACCTAAACATCAGTTAATAGGAGTGAAGTTTAAATACATTATGATATACCATTGCAGTGAAATACCATGTAATCTCTAAAATGAACATAGTAGATGTCTATGAGTTGATTTTAAAATCTGGGCAAGATAAATGTATAATATGATTCCATTGTGTTAAAAAAAAAGCATTTGTAGTTTTGTTCGTATGTATAACTATTTTATGGAAAAAGACAAAATAATTCATATTTTAAATGGAGTACATATAATGGAGTGGCATAAATATGTTAAGGGTTAGTTTTCATTTTATGCTTTACTATAGTATTTAAATTATAATCCCAACCAGTTATTACTTCTATGATTTAAAAATAGTAGTTAGAAGTGGTTAACTTACTTTTGTAATCCACAGATTAAAGAAAATAGAGAGAAACATGAGTTGGCTTGAGACACAATGCAATAATACTTTCTTGACTACATGTTTTACTTTTTTCTTTCTTTAAATAATTCAGGTATTTCAGTTTCACAGAAAAGTGCAGAAAAATACCAAAAGCATGTACCACTCTTGACCTAGTATTTGCCATCTTGACATTTGCTATCCTGATTTCGAATCTTTTATTTATAAATAAATATAGATAAGCAGAAAAATCTATATAGTGATACATTAGATATATTGATACTAAAATGTTAAGAGCCTCTGCTTCTCCCTTCTCTCGGTGCCATTTCAATTTCTCCTCTGGACTCCGTATCCCAGAATGATTTACTTCCTTCTCATCCATGCGTTTTTGCCATGGATTTTTATAGTAACTCTTTATAACAGGTATTGTTATCATTATGAGTTTACATATAAGGAAATTGAAGCTTAGAAAGGTGTGGTAACTTACACTCCTCACATGGATGGTGAATGATGAAGCTTAAATTCAAACCAGGGCCATCTTGACTAAGTCTTCCAGTATATTCCACCATGAAGTGATGCTTTTTTTCTTGTGAGTGAGTTGATCTTATCTGAGTCTTACTGTTGCAGGTGGAATTGTGTCCCTCACAAAAGACATATTGGAGTCCTAACCCCAGTATCTATGAGTGTGACCTTATTTAGAAATAGGGTCTTTGTGAATGTAATCAAGTTAAGATGAGGTCATGCTTGGTTCCATGTGACTGGTGTCCTTATAAGGAGGGGAGAGACCCAGACATGCATGGAGGGAGAAGCCATGTGGAGATGGACACAGAGATTGGAGTGATGTAGCTGTAAGCCAAGGAACACTGAAGGTTGCCTCTATGAGAAACTAAGAGAAAGGCATAGAATAGATTCTTCCTTCGATCCTTGAGACAGAACAGAGCACTGGTTTTAAGTTTTAGCCTCTAGAAATGGGAGATAAAATTTAAAAAAAGTTTTAAAGCCATCCCAGTTTGTGGGGCTTTGTAACAGCAACACTAGGAAAACAGTATTTATTTATTCAACAAATATGTGTTGAGTAACACATATTTGTATGAGCAACAAAAGGTAAAAATATGCATTCTTGAACCAAATTCCCTGGATCCAGATCCTGGTTCTCCTACTAAATACAGTTGACCCTTGAACAACTCAGGGGTTAATCCGTGCTTATTGTCAGTGCTCTGTATTCTCTCTATCCTCGGATTCAACCAACTACGGACTGTGTAGTACTGTGATGTTTACCATTGAAAATAGCCACCTATAAGTGGACTGACACAGTTCAGACTGCATTATTCAAGGATCAACTGTAATTGCAAGATTTGGGGCAAGCTGTTAACATCTCTCTGCTTCAGCTCTTTACAATATTATGAATGACTTGTAGCCTTTGCCTCTAAAATAAAAAAAAGAAAGAAATAAAATAATAAAAAAGTGTATTTTAGCAATATATAAAGCAAAAAGACTGTGAAGATTATCAACAAAACTAAAAGGGGACACCTACAATGGATAAACTTAGCAAGACTGATCAATAAGAACAGAGGAAAGAAAAAAAATTGGAAATGAAACAACACCTAACTGCAGACACAGTATAGATTTTTTAAATCTGAAGAGAATCCTATTAACAGTGTTACAAAAGTACATTTACAAATTTAAGTAAGAATGAATGTTTTCTAGAATAAAGATGGCAAAGAAGAACATCAAAATCTAAACACATCAAAAATGAAGACATTGAATCAATAATCAAATGACTTGTCTGAAAGACACTAGTTCCAACATTTTTATAAATTCATTTGCCAACTCTTGACAAATAAGAATAATGATTTTGAAAAAGAGAACTGGCGAGAATAGTTGATCACACAATTGGCCGGGAAAGCACAATCAAAATAATCACACACAGTTTCATTTTTTGAGTAAGGATGCACATGTTCTAAGTCAAATACAAACAAGTTTAATTAAATAGAATATACAAATATTACTAATTACTAAGAGATATGGTGAGGATGGTTCAACATCAGAAATGTAAAACAAAATATTAACAGTAATGGTTTTCTGGAGAAAAATCTTATAAGCATCTTAATACATGAGGATATGACCAAATTCTTAAAAATGGACCTTTTGAATATATCTTTTATTTTTTTATTTATTCTAACATTTTATTGAGTTATAGTCATTTTACAATGTGGTGTCAAATTCCATTAATATATCTTTTATTATTTGACAGAAAACACACTTAATGGTTAAACTTTATAATCTTTTTTCATAAAGAATTTGCACATCTTTTATGAGCTTTATTACCTTATATTTATTGCTACTCTTTATGGAATCTTGTATTCCTTTACATTTCCCTATTGTTTCATAGTGTATAAACACTGTTCATTTTTATGTAGAGATCTTTTATTCAGTAACCTTGCTGAATTTTTTTAGTTTATTGACTCTCTTTGATTGTTTATATAAAGAAATAGAGAACTTTAACTCCCTTTGTAATTATTATTTCTTTTATTTATTTTTCTTATGTTATTGCATGAACTAGGGCCATGTGAGACAACAAGGGTACTCACTGTCCTCACTTCTAGTCATCAATGCATTACTAATGGCAGTTCACAAGAGATGTTCTGTGAATGACCAGTGATCCCAACAAAAGGATGCTCTATCTCATTAATAATCAGAACAAGCTGAACGAAAACCATAGAGATGCCATTTAAATGGAAAAATATGACAGTTCTAAGTGTTCATAAGGATACAGAAAACCATAAAGTCATTGACAGAGGTGTAAATTTAGGCATTCATTTAGAGCATTGGATCTCAAGGTGTGGTCCCCAGACCAGCAGAAATAGCAACACCTGGGAAATTGTTAGGAAGGCAAATTTTCAGGCCTCTTCACAGACCTACTGAATTAGAAACTCTGGGTTTGGGGACCAAATATCTGTGTTTTAACAAGCCTTCCTAGTGACTCTAAAGTATGCTAAGAGATCCTGACTTAAAGGGACAAGTTAGAAACTTATTTGACACGAGCTGGCAAAGATGAAGCTGTCACAGTTCTATTTCTTATTGTAAACCCTAGAGAAACTCAGGTACATCTATACATGGAAACATGAACCACAGAGTTCATGGCTGTATTGTTTGTAATAGTATGAACTTGAACATTTATTGTAAATATCCTTCAGTAGAAGAATGGATAAACCAAATACAGCCAAATAGGCTTAAAATGAACATAAAATGAATGAGCTAAAGTGAATAAAACTGGAGAAATAATGTTGAGTGATGAAGCTATGCTCTATAATGCTACTTATGAAAATGAAAACTTATGAATGTTTAATATGTGCTAGGTACTGTTTCAAGTGCTTTATGTGTATTTCCTCATTTGATGCTCCAAGCAGCTCCATGAGGTAGAAGATGAAGTTTAGTCCATATTTAAAAATGAGGAAACGTTGATACAGGGAAGTTAAGTAACATATGTAAGGTCACAAAGCTTGTAGGTGGCAGCTTGAGTCCTAAGCCTGGTCGCTGAGGAGTCCTGCTTGTTGGTATGGAAGTGCATCATTGATACTAAGCTTATAAAAATGCAAAACAGGACCCATATATTGTTAATGGATAAAAACCAAGTTCAGAAGAGTGGCTGCCTCTGACGAGGCAAGGAAGAGAATAGAACTTCTTGAGAAGTTTCAGCTTGATTGGAAATGTTTCATCACTTTAAAAAATTTTTGAGTCAAATAGAGCAAGATGTTAATATTTTATTATTTTTTTAAATTAGCCATTCTTTTCCCAAGCTTTCTCTTTGTTCTTGTTAAAAATACTTTAAAATATCCCTAATTATAGATACCTCCTCCCTCATTCCACAAAATCATTTTCATTTACTCTTTCAGAATTAAGAGTGTGAAATATATTTTTTAATTTATTTAAGAACCTGGGAAAACTCACAAAATAACTTTTGAGTCACCCAGGTCTATGACCCAAGACAAAGTTGGTTGAGAGAAACATGTCCATGGAGAATCAGGAATAATTTTGCAGGTGATCTCCTGAGCAAGGTTAAATAATTATTAAGCATTCTGGGCATGGAGCTAACTAGAAGGTTTTTGCTTAAAAGAACAATGGCATTCTAAATCCATTTCACTCTTTGAAATTTAATTTAAAAAATTAACAATTTCTATTTGCAATATCCAACACAAAGGCAGTATCTGGTTTACTTCTTAGAGATGTCAACTGTCCTTAGAAAATTGTTCAGAGCAAGAGATGACTCTCTTGGTGTAGTTCCTGGACAGACTGGAACAGGTTTCAGGCCACCTACTGTTATCACTAAGTAATAGAAGCCACGGTCTTCCCACCTTCACGTCACCAAATCTTAAGCAACGTGTGTCTTGCCATCCGTCACAGTCAGATGTAGATAGAGTATGATGAACCCCATCCATTCTCCCTGTCGTGTTCATCCATCACTGCCTGGGGAATTCCAGGAGCCTGAGGAGGACCTGTAAGTAGTACAGAAAGTGAAGCCAGGATGAGAATTTGGGAGATACATGTGCTTGTCCCAACTCTGTTATAAAAATAATAGAATTTTAGAATGTGAATGTCAAAGGGTCCTCATCGATCGTCTCACCCACTGCCATCATTTTAAAGATGAGACTCCGAGTGAGGGAGTGACTTGGCCGGGGCCATACACAGCCCATCAATAATTATGGATTGAGAAACAAATGCACTGGAGGGAGAGGGTATTCACATACAGGACTCAAGGGTCTCGGCCGTACTACAGAGCAGTGTGACAGTGTGGTGGTCTGATTCATAACCTCTGACGGTCCCCTTGATTGTCAGCACATTAAAGGGGGGCTACTGTGAGCCCCCTGCCTGTCCTCAGGTTTACTGTGAGGGTAGAACAAAATGGAGACATTTTCCCAGTTTCCTCTGCTTCGCTTTTGGTTACACCTTCTGTCATTCTGCCTTTTATCCTACTGTTTTATTAACTTCATGTCATAAAGAACTCTTGTCATTGTCATTTCTTTAGAAGATCATAAGAGGTACTAAATCTAAATGTAGATGTCATCTAGTCCCTCCAGATTAAAGCGTCACACAAACAGAGGTCATTGCAGATCTGTTTACTCACTGTTTGATAAAATGTTGCTTTTTCTACTCAGCTGTTCTGTCAGGGTTGTGTGTGTGTGTGTGTGTGTATTGAAGGTGGACAAAGTAGAGGCAGGTAGGGCAGGGGAAGATGCATGAAGCACCTAAAAAGTGGCAACAGTATTTTGGAAAACAGCCTAAGAAGGGGACAGTGGAAGGAGGCTTGACTTGGAGAACAAGATTCCAATGTTACAGTCTGAGCAAAGTCAATTGTGACCAAATCAATCTTACAGAGCTTAAAGGAAAAACAACCAACCAACCAACCAACCAAACAGTAGATGAGTCTGGATGTTCCACGCTACCTCTTTTACTCAAACTCAACTCCATTTACCATCTTCGTATATGATCCAGAAGCAGCTCGTCCGCATCCTTCCTATGTTGTAATGGAACATTGTGCTTCTTGAAAGCGTGGCTGATGCCAGCCTTGAAGAATGCTAAATACCCATGTCACTTGTCACTAATAGAACCGAGCTCCCAATTAGCCTTTTCCACCTGACCCACTTACCATGAGGCCTCACCACAGGTCTGCACCTCACAAAATGGGGATCCTGCTCTTGTTTAATTGGGGCCATAAAGCCACAGAATGAATATGCATGGATGCTAATTTTAGTTGGAAAATTAGGAGAGATATTAAGTCTTTTAACAAACCATTTGAAGTATTTTCACATAAAATGGACATAGCCTAGAGTAGAATGCAAAAATTGCCTGCTTTGGGGAAAACAATGACTACCAGAAATTTCCCCTAAGCTTGTGCTTCAGGTGATCTCCTGGCCCTGAGGCTATGCCTTTGTTGTCTGTGCTGTAAAGGAGAAATGTTCCTAATCACCTCAGCTCTCCTGTACCAGGCATTGGATGAGACTTGTCCTCTGGGAGGAGCTGTGACCACGGGTGAGACAGAGATGGCTTTCTTGGGCTGAAGTCAAATGCCATAGAGGAACCCAGCTGAGAGCTGTCAGCCACCAACTGCAGCTGGAGCTGTGAACTGATCTGGGCGATGCCCTTGGGACCCACTCCATCCAGGGTCTGCTAGCCGCTCCCCATCTCAGCACAAACTAATGATAGAATTACAGGACTCTCTGTGGGTCTGTTATGCAAACACATGCAGCCTGAGAGGAAGCAGCTGTTTCCGGGGAGCACCATCCATGGTCTTCAAGGGCTGCCAGTGGACTGAATTCAGATGCAAGTACACACAGGGAAAGTCTTTTCATACATCACCAAATAAGCTTATTTTCCAAAATGACCATCTCTTTGACTCCCTTCCTGTTCCCCTCAAGCAAATTATTTCCATTTCAGAGTGCCAGAATTTGCCCTTAATGATTGGGATTTGGGGGAGAGAAAAGCTTTTTTGCTCTATGTATATATTCACCTGTGTAATATAATGGGCATCAAATTGATCCTGTTAGATAGAATTCATAATAATTACCTTTAGGGCTAAAAATGTCCCAACCAAACAGTCTTTTTTTCCTTTTTTTTTTTTTTTTAAGGTGCTTTCATCAGTTTTCTGGCAGAAAAAAGAAAGGAGGAAAATGTACTTGAAAATATCTAAAATGTTTTCTTTAGTAAATGTCTAATGTTTCAAAGTTAAAAGAATTTGAGGATAGATCTATATTTTTTTAATTTGGGAAGTTCAAAACCTTAAAATTTAAAAAATCATCAAAGGACACTCAGGTCTGTGCTCAGGTGTCACTCAGTCCCCTGATGCTAAACACTGGTATGAATGTTGTCTTCATACAAATACCACCCTCTTCACTTTTACTCAGCCTGAGCCGGACTCTAGTATTAACCCTTTCCTGTCTTCCTACCCACCTTAGGGGCCAGGGCAGGGTAAGGAGGGATAAGCTTAGAGATACGTGACAAAGCAAACCCAAATATTAAAATACTAAGAAAAATAAAAAGAGGGTCTGAGATCAAAAAATGGTAATATACCGTGACCTATAAGAGGCAGAGAAAATTCACTTCTGTGCACCTAAAGTCAGGAGTGGGCGGGGGGAGAGCAAAAAAACAACAACAACAAAAAAAAACCCCTGAGCTTTATAATAAGAACTCAAAGAAAGGAAAATCACCACTTTTTTGGGAAGTTATTGAAAGTAAGCTGTTGTGTGGATTTTGATTTACTTGTATCTAATTTCATAATTTTCACTGGTAGAATGATACGTTCATTATTTTTAAATTTTAAATTCACCTTTAGGAACTAAAAACTGTTGCCTTTTATTTGATACTTCAGCTCTTTGTTTCCAATTTCCAGATAGAAATAACTAATACTATTGCTGGAATCTCCTTATTAACTTTTCTTTAAGGTCCAAGCAGGAGCTAACCCTTTAAGACCCTGCATCAGTGAGTAATTGCTGTGAGACACATACAGCAAAAAAAACCAAAAAACAAAAAACAAAAAAAACAGAAACAAAACAACAAACTTAGGGTATGTGGTGGTGAACTTGTGTGTCCACTTAGGTAAGCTTGAACGGTGTCTCCAGATTTCCCTTTGTTGCATAGTTCTAGGTCAGCGTGGGCCACAAGAGATGTTTTCCTCCAGAGGGGAAGGTGGAAGTGAAGGTTCTGGGTTTCTGTGCTGGGAAGGTGGGTTCGGAGCATGTAGTGCAGTAATAGCACACCCACGTCGCTGCTCATCTCCTGGGGCACCTTGCTGGCTGGGCTGCAGCTCCTTCAGCCACACTAGATCTCCTCCTCCAGCTTTCCTGACTCTGGACCAGATGAGTGTTCAGCTCTTCCTAAAGGGACACCCCTGTCATCTAAGTTGGAGCCTTTGAGGGATGAGCACTGATGTCAGTTCCAATCAGTCCTCACTGCTCACCCTCACAGGTTCATTTGCTGTCATTGGATTAGACACTCTAGATATGGATTTCCCTTCTCTGTTATAATGCTTCTGCCAAACCAACATCCCTGAACTTATGGAATATCTTATTCACTATCATGGTGTTCCCACACCATTGATTCTGACCAAGGCATTCATTTAAAAGCCAGTGAAGTACGGCAGTATGCCCATGCTTATGGAATTCACTGGTCTTACTATATTCCCCGTAACCCTGAAGCAGCTGGTTTTATAGATTGGTGGGATGGCTTTTGAAGGCTGGGAAGTGTCATGCAAGGTGTTAGTGCTTTAAGTCATTGACCTGCTGTGGAGGTATTTCTACTATTAGACAAGATTTATGGATTTGATTATAAAGGAATTTCCATGGAAGTGAATCTTCTTCCTAGTGCTAGATTAGCAACATTTTTGCCTCCCCTCCCTGCAGCTTTGGGCTTTGCTGGTGTAGAAGGTAGTTCTCAAGTGAAGAAGGCTTTTACCAGAAGACACAACAATAGTTCAATCAAATAATTAAGCTGGAAGTGGAGACTCTCTTCTGGACACTCAGGGTTCTTCATACTGGTAATTAATAGGTGAAGAACAGGGTTACTTATACTGGCTGGGATACGTGATTCTGATTGTCAAGGGAAAATGGTATTACCGCTTCACGATCAGGGTAAACAAGGCTCTCTTTGGAATACAAATGTTCTTTAAGGTGCCTCTTAATGCACTCATGCCCTATGATTCAAGCCAACAGAAAACTGAACAACCCAGTACAGTCAGAATTGCTAATGGTGTAGACTCTTTAGGAGTAATTATTTAGATCACATCACTGGGCAACAAACCAAACTAAGGTGTTTGCTTAAAGCAATGGGAATAGAGAATGAGTAATAGAAAAAGGTGGTAAAAAATACCTGCTCTAACTATGGGACCAATTTCAGAAATATGAGAAGTTTGTATAAATGCTGGCCAGGCTTGATTTTTCTCAGATAGGTTTGCTCCTGCATCTGTGATCAGCTGGTGGTTTGGCTGGGACATGAAGCTCTCTCTGCTCCATGTGGCCATTCGTCCTCCAGCCTTCACCTTGTGCTCATAGACAAAGCAGGATTCTAAGCTGAGTAAGAGAAAGACTAGAAGAACGTATGGCCATATTATGATTTTAGCCAGCCTAGACTCAGAGCAGGCAGGGACTACGAAGTTTCAAGACAAAAGGCGTGGCTACAAGGAGACTCTTCATTGTGGCTGAATGCAGTCTACCGTGGACTTTATAGCTTATGGAGAACACTAAGATGCTGATAAATGTCATAGTAGAAAGTCTGAAAGATGTGTTACAGCCTTCACTCCTGATACCACACTTCACCCGCTTAGAACTTGCCTCCTATTTCTCACTTTATTACTAAGGATTCAACCATGTTTTTCCAGTGCCATCTTTGCATCTCCAATTTTAACACCGATCTTTGATTACATTTTCCTGATTGCCACTGGTAGTGACGACTGGAAGTTTGTGAAGATTTGGGGTGTCCCACAAACTGTATCAGCCTCCTCAAAGCTACCTCAAATGAACATATTATCTAAACAAACCTTATGTAGATCTTGTGTAACTGCAGTTTTAAAGACAAATCCTTTAATCCCTTCTCCATTTACCTAATTTGAACCCTATGAATTTGCCAACTTTTAACCCCTCTGACCGGCAAAAATGGTGGTGTCTAATAGTTGAATTAATAGTTGAATTAATTTCAGGTTACTGAAAGTTTTGGTTTTTTTTCCCCTTTGGCACAGTGTCTTCAAGGTATCGCTTGGCATTTAACACAACTGGAACCTCCCATTCTTATATACTCTTTTCAGATACGTTCTCCTCATCCCTGGCCTACTCAGGGGGCCAGCTCAGGTATCCAGGAGACTGAAACATTTCATTAACTGCAGAATCAAAAGACAACAAGGGGAAGCTAGTAAGCAAAGAAGGCACTAAAGTCTCATGCTTTCTTCTGTGAAAATGTCACTGTCCCCTGGAGGTATCCATTCATTTTATTCTTTTGTTGTGTTGAACTGTACTGGGATAATAGTCTGCTATTTAAGGCAGTTTAAAATGGAAATCCTCCTGTTGAGTCGTTTCCATATGTTAGCACCTTATTAAAAAAATCTTTATTAATTTTTAAATTGCATTAATAATTATAATTTGCCTAGCACTTGGGAAATGAAATTGGGGAATGGGGATGTGTGTAGAGGTAAATCGCAGGAATGGGGTGGGAATAATAGGAACAGGGAATTTGTTATGTTCTCTTTTTGCACCTTCCCTCTCTCAACCCCCACCCCCACCCCCTTTAAATTTCTCTATGCTCTTCAGGAAAGAAAGACTGAGATCTGAGATATTATATTGTTGGTGTTGTATACAAGTGAGTAGTATATACTTATAGTTTGTCACTTTAGAAATATACGTTGGATCATGACGTGTTGGAGCTAGGGAGGAATCGTAATGGTACACAGGTTGACCACAAAAGTCTACTAGAATCTCCTTCCAGTGTCTTTTCCAAGGGCTGTGATCACGTAGGTGATACTAGGTTTCTCCCAGGATGCTCTCCCACAACGCAAAGCCGTCCAGTCTGTTTGAGGAATTTCTGATAATGAATAGTTTTCCTAAATGAGCCAGAATTTGCTTCCCTGAAATTTTCAGTCATTGATTCTGTTTTTCCAATTAGAAGGCTGTTCAGGAAAAAAAAAATTCAATTTTAGTTGCATAGCACAGACTTAGGGATTGTGGTTTTGTGTGAGTACTGTAAATTGGAAAGGACTGTATGCAAGTATATGCTATTATTATTGTCTCATATGAAAAAAATAAAGCATTTGAAATCAACTATTTAGTCAATGAATTGAATAATTTATTTAAAAAATGACCTAAGCTTCTCCCTATGATTAAATTCCTAAATTAGAGAAATATTATCCCAATGGTAGTCATTCATACTTAATTGAAAGTGGTATTTTTAGAAGCCTTTTTGAGAAGTGTAAGTTGCATTTTACTTTTTCAAAGATAAATCAAGAAATGAGTATAAGTTTTACAAGTAGATCCATAGGGTTCAGTTAAATATTAATCTAAATTTAGTGTATTTTGTGTGATTAATCTTATAAAATATGATTTACATACAACTATTTGTAAATATTTTTGTTAGTAAAATGAGATATATGTATAACTAAATTATCCTTTAAGCACTTTATTCCTTATTGTAAGTGGCTAATCAAACGCGGTACTACTGCTTGGCCACCCATAGTTTTGTACCGGGTAATAGGCTAGTCAAGAGAAGGTGCAGATGAGGAAAGAACTGAGAATCTAGGATTCTGTTCTACAGAATTCTGTAGAATCTTCTGACAGGTTTCCTAGCAACGCGGATATGTTCTTTGTTTCCTCAAAACTCTTGAGGACAAATATTGCATTGACCTTGCTGACCCACCAGTGAAAGACGATGTTTCCACTTTTGGTCTTTGCAAATAAGCCTCACCCCTCTGCTTGGACCAGGAAAGCTGTCTAGAGCTCTGACCCTCGTCGTAATTGTGGAGCGGGCTGGTCTGTGTGTGGAGCGCCTAGAGGCTCCAGGCGCCCTTGGCTGCTGATGGCTGGCCACTCACTGTTCTCACCCCCGACCTTGCAGCTGCCTTGCATCCTAGCTTTGTTTCTCTCTCTGCCCTCCTCTTAAGGAAAATACCTTGTGTGAATTAAGCCCTCCTGGTGCTTTTGCTCAGATAGCTACTTATTGTCACCCAGTCTGATGCACTCACTTCTCTGAAGGACTTCCATCCTGCCCTGTCCTGTCCATACTCCAGAATGCCACCAGAGTGAGCTTCAAAATAATCTAATCAGGACATTTCCATCACTTAACTCTGCTTTTCCCACCCTCTGGAATTAGCTGTCTATAACTTATTACGTAGAATTTATTTAGCACTACAAAGGGCTAATTGGTCTGCATCCTCAGAAGAGTCTTCTCTGTGAAAGTCCTCCTGTGTATCCTGCACACCACCCACACTGCACTTGTCAAAGTTTCTGTATTAGTAATTGCATCAGTTTCCTATGGCTGCTGTAACAGATGGCCGCAAATTTGGCTGACTTAAAACAACGGAAATGTTGTGAGCAAATGCTCACAATTCTGTTGCCCAGAAGTCCAAAACGAGTATCACTGGATGGAAATCAGGGTGTCAGAACGGCCATACTCTCCCTGGACATGAGAATCTGTTCTTTGCCTCTTCCAGAAGCGGGTGACTGCCAGCATTCCTGGACTTGGGCCACATCACTCCTTCCCCTGCCTCAGTGGTCACAATTGCCTTCCTTTCTGTGTGCTTTTCCCTCTGCTTCCCTCTTATAAAGATACTTGTGATTCCATTTAGAGCTCATCTGGAGAGTCCAAGATCATCTCCTCCCCCAACTCAAGTTCTTTAATTTAATCACATCCTGCAAAGTCTTTGCCAGTAAGACAACATTCGTAGGTTCTGGACGTTAGGATGTAGACATGTCTTTGGGGAGCATCATTTAGCCTACCACACTTATCTATTGCTGAGTAGTGTATTAACCCCCAAATTTATTAGCTTAAAACAGCAATACTATATATTATCTCCTAGTTTCTGTGAGCCAGGAATATGGGTGTGATCGTGGGGAGCCTTGTCAGAACCTGCCCCGCTCAGCTCCCCAAACATGGCCTGTCCTTTCATTACTGCATGCGTTTTCCCCTCACGCTGGTTCAGAGCTGCCTGCCTGTGGAATTCTCCCATATGCCTCCAGTCTGATCTCAAATAGCATCTCTGCAGTGAAGTGCGTCCACACAGTATTTGGAATCCTGCAGCATTTTGTTTACATGTCTGTGTAACCTGTAGCTGTTGAGACATTTGACTCTCTCATTAAGCTGGGGATTCTCTGAGGTCTGGGGCTCTGCCATCTTCCTCGGGATTCTCAGTGTCTTTGTAGCACAGTGAGCAGCACTTAATAAATATTGTTCTGAATATTATTTATTTTCACAGTTGCACAATTTGGTGCTTATCTGATTGAAATGGGATTATCAAACTTCATTGTTCATAGTTTTCTTTGAAGAATCATAGTTCGTCTATCGTGTTTTAGCAGTGTTTCTTTAACTTCACTGTACAAATAAATCCCTTGCAATTTCTGTTAAAATGCAAATTCTTATTCTCTGAACCTGGGATGTAGCTCAAGATTCTGAATTCCTAACTTGTTCCAAGCTGATGCCTGTGTTGTTTGTCCAAGGACCACATCATGAAAGAAAATATTAGCTATCTGGTCATTCTATATTAAGGGTTGGGAAATTTTTCTGTAAAAGACCAGATAGTAAATATTTTCATCTTAGTCCATACAAGCTGTACTGCAACCATTCGGCTCTGGCATAGACAATATGTAACCGAAAGAGTGAGGCTGTGTCCCAGTTCGACTTTATAAACAAGTATTTGGTTAGATTTGGTCCATGGGCCATACTTTGCTAGCTAACCCTGTTCTGCAGGGTCTCCATGTACCTGCCCAACTAAAAAAAAGTGATTTAAAACTAGATCAGATCTGGTAAGGTTTCACTAAGATATTAAATAGATTATACTGGTTTAAAGTACGTTTGCTTTTGAACAGGGAACATACAGTATCTTAACTCAAAGGGACACAGCGCTACAGAGGAAGATTTTCAGGCATTGGGGTCAGGCAGCAGGAAGTTAACTGATACTTTTGATTGAGGGGTCTTTGGAGGGCCTTGTATTTGTGCAACATTGGAAGTTGCTTGCCCTGTCTATATGTGAGGTCAGTCTTGTTACTCAGGGGGAGTTATGAGCATCTGAGGGTCCCTGCTGAAGCCTTTCTGGGACAGCTTACATACCAGGATGGCTGAGAAGCCACAAGGGGAACAATGAGCCCTGTTGTTGGAACTGTAAATAATGAACTGACTGCAGTAGTTCTGCTCTTTAGGGCCCCATTCTGACTGCTATTCAATTGTAAATATCCCCTTTCTGCTGATGTGCTGGAGGGCAGAGAGCTGGTTACTATATATTATGCTAAACATTCCCTGGAATCCAACTGCAGGAAGAGAGGACAATGCAGGCAGCGAAACCAGCCCTTTAACTTGCTGTGCATCTGCTTCTGTCTCCCCGTAACTCACAGTGCTGAGACAGCCCGCGCCTTCCCTTTGACACGTGGATATTTTTATAGGTATGGAATACATATATGCATATCAGAATGCTTTGCTCTTTGATTCCTTCAGTGGCACCTTCCTGGAGATAAAAAGAGGTCGACTTACGCCATTTATTTTCCCTGCAGTGTTTTTTCCTCTTTCACTTGGTCTTGTTCTGCTTTAACTTTCCCCTGAGAAGCTATAAATAGCTTGGGAGGTATTTCAGAGATGCTTAAATTAATATTCGTTTCACATCTGTTGCCCGTGGCTGTCACCAAGACCCTGGCTTGAGTTGCTGACCAATTACTGCATTAACTCTTTTTCTAGATGTGATCCTTTCATTTGCCAGTTTCCTAGATTAATTCCTGATTCACTCCTGCTTTCTTGACCTTTGAGCTTCTTGGCTCTCAGCTATGTTTTGGCCCTCTGGTCCTGCCTATTTCTGCATCTGTTCCCTGAACTTGATCTCTGGGCTCTTACGATTCCTACTAAACTTTGGAAACTTTCCTGTGTATTAGATAAAGCAGGACAGTTGTTCCATAGGTAAATTTATAGAGCTTCAGGACTTAAAGGGACCCTAGAAATCATTAATGATAAACCTTTTAAGATGAAGGCCACGAGGCCCAGAGATGTTGCCTGATTGGCCGAAGTCATCCAGATTCCACCCAGATGTCAGCCTCCTTCCCACTCCCCGCTGTCCTCCTCCCTGGGCAGCCACTCTGCTTCTGGTATATTTGGGAAAAGTGTTTATGTTTCCTCCCATCCTCTCGTGACTTGGTTCCTGCCTTAGGTTATCAAATGTGTGGCTCCCAGAAGTCCGGGGGTCTTCTGAAGCTTTGTTAATAACGTCATGCCCACCACTCTTTAAAGTGCCATCAGTTTAATGATGTGTTTTGTAGCACACCTCTCCCAAGCAGACTTTCACTTATTTGGCAGAATCACGTGAATACCCCAGCTGCAAGGGAGGCTGAGAGATTAGCTACTGAGCTTTTCCCATCTCTGTGGAGGCAGGCGGAAGAAAGGGGCTGTGATGATGCGTTGAGTTAGCCAACTTAAGAGTGTCTACCACACCTTCCTACATAAAAAGCAGAGGTTGTTCTAGAAACGATCCCTGAGACCTTTCTCAGATCCAACTGTTTGTGAGTCTCTGAATAGGGAGAAAGAATTCAGTATATAGGACCACTTTTTAAAAAATTGTTTTTTCTTTTTTTGGGCAGTAAGGTAATTAGGTTTGTTTGTTTGTTTGCTTGTTTATTTATTGGAGGTACTGGGGGTTGAACCAGGACCTTGTGCATGCTAAGCACACACTATGCTTCTGAGTTATACCCTTCTCCCGTAGAATCACTTTTATGTGTAAAGCAATTCCTGGTTTCTGTCCAAGTTCTCCCCAAGAAAAGCATCCTCTCATAGTCCATGTACAGGTTAGAGGAGGAGTTGGGGAGAAAGTTTGGAGTAAAAATTGATGCTGCACCTCTCTGGGTTTCTCTATAAGGTAATGTAGTTCTCATATGGTGGCACAGTGTCACCTCCAGGAGGAGAGAGAGGAGGCCAATATTCACATGATAATGTTGTTCTGGTAGTTCTAGGAAAGGAGAAAAACAAAAAAAATCTATTCAAATGGAAATATTCCTAAGAGAGGTACTCTATGTACTGGTATTACATAATGATTTTTCAGTTAAATTTGTGTTAATGATTTTAGGTTTTAGAAAATTTGGAAAACCAGGAGGAAAGCATTTTGGTTTGAAAAGTTCCCTTTCAGTCTTCACTCACATACCTAATTTTGCATGGTTGCAGTCTTACATGTGTACTATTTTGTGCCCTGATCTTTCCACTCAACATTATCAGATTATTATTATCATTGTTATTATTTTACAGAAAGTGGTGTAAGAGCAAATAGAAGGAATAGGAATGACCAAATGAAGTAGTTACACAGGGGTGGAGACAGAGGGACAGGAGAATCCTGGTGTGCTGATGAGAAACTTTGGCTCCTTCACTGACGTATCCAAGATCTTACAAAGATGACGACTTAAGACAGCAAAGTGAGCTTTGGCTGCTGGGACAGCGGGATTCTCTTTAGGAATCCAAGATAGGTACTCAACGTCCAACTACCTCTTGACAGTTCTTAACCACTTGACATAGGAAGTCACTTTGACCCACTGAGCTCACTTCTCTTTGGAATCAACAATTGTTAAGAAATACCATATATTTCTTAGAGTCATGTTTACTTAGTGTATGATGTAAGCACATCCCCAGAGAAAAAGTGCTGACAAACAAAGCATCCTTTAATACCAGGATCACACACAGTGGGTCAACATTACTTCCTACGTCAAGTGGTTAAGAACTGCCAAGAGATAAGTTAAATATTTCAGGAGTCATTAATGCCATTTGCCAATGATGTTCAGTTTTCCGTCCTTTTGAGCACACAGTAGGATTGCATTTTTGGCTTCTCTTTGGTTGGCTGGGGCAATGTAACTAGTGCTTTTCAAATGGGTTGTGAGCCTAAGTGATGAGTTTACTTGCATGCTAAAGCATTCAGTTGTATCTTGTACAAGTGAGAACCTTTAGCACTTTCTTTTCCTCTGACACAAACAACTAACAGTGTTCAAGGTTGTTGTTTCTCTGTTAGTCTGTTCACAAGTAACTGCAAAGAGCAGTTTCTTTCTTTGGGAAAATTCTGGTAATAGGAGTGAGAACTCTACCTCTAAGGTAGGGTTAAGCCATTGGAGTCTGGGAGATATTTACTATCATTCCAAAACTTAGTCTATCCTGACTGTAAAGACTACTTCTGACGTAGAAAGAATCTGAGATCTTTTACCTAGGACGTAAAGAAAAAGTGAATCTGTCAGGGTCATATTAAACGTTTACGATACAGTATATACACATCAATGTTTTCGATGGGAAGGGAATCGGACCTAGTTCTTTCAGCCATTAATTGCTTATATAATTTGTGGCTAATCACTTGATTATCCAATAGTATTATCAGTTCATATAAGAAAGGTAAGATAATGGCATGTCTTTCCTTTTATTTATCCAGTTTTCAAGATAATGAATTGTTCCCTGTCAACTTCAGAAGGTGGCCAATTTACCTTGAGTTTGAATCCTTTGGAATTCTCACCCTCATTAAAACTCAAATTGCCCCAAGTAGAAGCCTTTCTGAATTGCCTCCTGTATGCTTTTGGCATCACCCTGGTAGTCCTTAATATGTTCCATGTTCTCTGGTATGTCAAGATATTCTAGGCCTAAACCAGGAATCAGCCATTTTACCAAGAAATTTTAGTGCCTGTAATGGAAAAAAGATACTAAGATCAGAGTCTGGACTTGCTATTGATATTAGTTTGTTTATATTCTTCTAAACTTCAAATGGATAGAAGTAGGGAGGAAAAATATGTATATATGGCTTGTTGCGAGTTTATTGTTTATCATTTTATTTACTGATATCTCCAACTCAAATTCAAGACTCTAAGGTTTTACTTAGCTTTGGTATTATTGTTGGGAAATAAATCTCCATGGATCTGTTGTGCTTCTGAAAGTCTTGAGAGCAGTGGTGTGACCATCTTTGTTCTAGACTGTCTTCTGAAGTTATTTGTATAGTGAGTAGCCTTGAAAGATAATATCTCTGTCCAAGACAAAGGCTAGTGTATTAGCCAGAGTTCTCCAGAGAAACAGAGCTGATAGGATCTATACATTAAAAAATAACAATAAATGCTGGAGAGGGTGTGGAGGAAAGGGAACCTTCCTCATTTAGTCTGAATTTCGTAAGTCATGTATGGATGTACGGTACTCTATACAAGTGATACTCACCTTATGTTGGTGTCTCTAGTAATTCTGATTGTCTGAAGTCTGTTCTCTGGAAGATTCCTTAGGAAGGTCTTCTGGAGACAATATGAAAATATTACATGAATTCTGTCATGCTGGTAGCAGTCTGTGTCTTATATACTTGAAGGTCACTTTTGTTTGTTATAAAATCCTAGTCTCACATTGTCTTTGTCTAAAATACATTACTCAGTATTTTTCTGGCATAAACCATCTGTTCAAATATCTGATGATAATTTGGTTTTCTTTCTTTTCTAGGTCAAAAGAACTTTTTGCTTAGATGACCAAAAGATTTTCTTTCCTTAAAATCCGGGAAATTTATTAGGCTGTGCCTGGGTGACAATTGGTAGTCTTAGATATAGGATGTGCTTTTTATTATTTTAAGTCTTTTTTCTATAAAATTATTTATGAGCTAAAATTTGTAGTATTTGTTAGCTTTTATATTTATTTTCTTCAGGAAATGCTATTTATATGTTGGAACTTCTCTGTGCAACTTGTCCATTTCTCTCAAATTATTGTTATTTCTTTTTGATTTATGAATTTTTTTAAACTTCTGTTCTCTTAAGGCATTATTTGTTGTGATCATTCTCTTGTTTTTCTTCTAGTTTAGTCTTCCCTTCTATAACGTATTCTCTTTTGTTTTTAATCTTTGAATTTACTCCTCATTTTTTGAATTTTCTTATTCTGATTTATGTTGCTCTTTACTTTTAATCATTTTATATGCATTTTAGCTAATTTTTGCAGGTTTTTTAAAAACAATTTTACACCTCCCTCCTTTGTTTGATCATACGTTGATAATATTCTTTTCTTGTTTATAGGAATATTATTCTTTTCCTTTTTTTTTCTCATTTTGGTTTCATGGTAACCTTATATGGAATTTGATCTCAAGCTTTTTTGATGCTCAAATTAATGAATTTTAGCTTTCCTGAAATTTTAGAAGTATGTTCAAATTAGACAGCTCTTCTTCACAAAAGACCTTCTGTGACTTTTGTTGAAAGTCCAAAAATATGATGGTTTGCATTCTGAGATTTCCTGGTTCTGTTTTCTGCCCCCACTTTTGTCGGGATAGTCTCACTCCTTTCTCTATCTTGTCCCACCTCTGCTCAATCTCCTTTTCTCTCACAGCAGTTTAACCTCATGTGGGACAAGTCACTTTCGTGAGTTCATAAGGGCTAGACTGCCCCAGTCTTCTCGGCTCGCTCCATGAGCCTTTCCTGTACTCACTACTGTTGGAGTCCTTAAATTTACCCTGGAATTTTGAAATTTTGAGTTAAGGCCTGTTTCCTGTTTTGGAGGTTTTTTTTTTTTACTCCAAGGTTCATCTCATAACCTGTTGATTCCTTCTGCTTTCTCCCACACGCATGCCAAGGTAGGCCTCGTGTTATCAGTCTTTGGTCTCTACATGGGGGAAAATGTTGTACAGAGGTTTTTAATTGTCCTCTCTAGTTTTTTTATTCTTACGCAGGGATTCAAGAAGACCAAAGACAATGTGGCCACCACAACTGCCATCTTTGTGGAATTCCCCCATCTATTTACTTTTTTATTTAAAACATGTTATGTAACAGCTACAGTTATGTAAATGCCAGAGGTACAAAAGTGAATAGGATGCTGTTCCCCCTTTGAAGAAACTAGTGTAAAATTGAGAAAAAGCTTTGAATACTATGGCATGTTTTTCCTTTGGTTTTTTAACTTAAATTATTTGTGAAGTATAATATACATACAGGAAAGTGGACATTTTTAAATTGTGCGACTGAGTAAATTTTCACAAATTGAACAAACCCATGTAACCAGTATCTACATTAAGGAACAGAATGTTGTCAGTACTTCATCAGCTTTTGTCTTGCTCCCTTCCTGTCCATCCGCTCTGACTTGCAAGAGCATAAGAGGAACCACTTCCCTGTCTTCGAACAATATAGACGAGTTTTCCTTGTTTCTGCTCTTTATATGACTGGAATGATAACAATATGTACTTTTTTTGCTCAACATTATACTTTTTATGATAATCGTTATTGCATAGTTGTGTGTATTTAAAGTGTGTTCTCATTTCTCTGTGGATATACCACAGCTTTTTTATCCATTCTACTGATTATAAATATTTACATATCCTAGTTTGATTCAGCGCTCTGGGTGGGATCCAGACAGGGAAAAGCTATGACCAAAACTATCTTTCAGGAAACTAGTTCTGGGAGTTCTTTGTAAGAGTAGATTAGAAGAGGGAGACAACAAAATAAAAAGGCTAGTTTAACCGCTATAGAAGAAAATAAGGGATTCGAATATATTAAATAGAAGAAAGACAAACGTTTGGATATGAGTCACTGTATACTGGTAGAATCTGCCAAACCTGTGTGAGGGAGAACAAATAATTACAGTTGACATAGAATTTGGGGTGGGAAGAGGATGGTGAATTCAGATAGGCTATCCTGATGCAAAGCCTATTTACATGCGACTCTACCTTTTCCTCTTATTTCCTGTTCCTACAAGTCCTGAACTGATCCCTCAGGCTTCCTGGAACCATGTACATTAACAAATACAAGACCTTATATTTTTTACACTTAACTAGTAATGCAGTGATTTCAGTAATACAGGGTCCCAGTAACATAAAACACCCATTGAGAAGAATCTGCAATTACTGCCTTCCACTTCACACGACTGTATTATTTTTATTTTATGTCACACACACAAGTTCTTTAAAGGAGCTAATCGAGATTGACAGCTCCTGGGCTGCAGCTCTTCCCTCGCAGGCACACAAGCCAGCCCCACTTCTTTATGTCTGTGCAGTGCTGCACCCACCCAGATGTCTGTGCTCGCCGCCGGAAGCTCGGGTGCTGCGCTTTCCCCCGGCCTGCCCTCCCTTATGAACAGGAAGAAAAGTGTTCCCCGATGGCCTGAGGAAGGGCATGTGACACCAGCAAACTCTCCACATCACGCAGAAGTCTCAGTTCTGAGCGGAGCCTCCCTGTTGTTCTATAGTTTTCTACAGTCGGCAGGCACTGATGAAATTTGCATGTGAGCAGACTCTTTGCCTCTTATGGTCCCATCTGTTCCTGCTGTTAATTTTTCACCTGGAGCCCTAATTATAACTAACTTTGGGCAGAAATGCCTATGACGTCACTGTCAGGAGATCAGAGCTTCAGGTGGGAAATAAGGTGATGAAGCAGATGGACGTCATCTGAGCAAAGATCTTAGTGTTTCATAAATATCCACTGCCTAAGAATAATAGTGAAAGGAAACGCTGAAGACGGAAGCCAGGACAATAACTCCTAATTACACTGCTCTTTGTTTTTTCCCTTTTCTAACTTATCCCATGTCACCTGTAGTGTAGGGCTGTGATTCGTAGGTATTAGAATCACACTGTTAGTAAGCCTGGCTTCCCTAGGATCCATCATGTGAAATAGACACCCTCTTGGCTTATAGGTAAAGCTAAGACTCTGGATTCCATGACTTTGCCATCCTAGGAGTAGCCAGTGAAGCACCTGGAAGACCACTCAGAAGAAGAAGCCATCACAAAGTTTGTATTTGTCCAAATATTTCTCCACAGTATAAGCAGATTCGTAATTCTTCCAGATTCAGCCCATCTCCCATCTTATCACTCATAGGACCATTGTTATGGGAGGCCGGAGGGGAAGATCTTGCCCTCTTCCTCTAGTGACACGGAGCTTCAGCCAATCAGCTGTCTAGAAAATTGCCTGAAGTATGTACTCCTCTTATGGATGTGCTAAGAACACAAAAAATTACTCACTGACGATGAAAAATATACCTACCAAATATAAGGAAAATGGAAAGGGTATAGAAATGAGATTCAAACTTACAGCCAAGATGGAAAGGAGATTAAGGATTCTAAGCTAGTCTCCAAACAGTAAAATTTCCAACTTCTACTTAAATCCATCACCTACCCTTTTAAAAAATGTTTTTCCATCAAAATATTTCTTTCATGACTGTTCTGTTGACTCTATCAGCTCATGAGCTGCAACTTGGTAGAATAGGTCAGTTTAGGACAGAAAGAGCTAACATGGGGCATTTTACTAGTTGAAGGGGCCTTGCTTAGTCTGATTGAGAATCACATAGCAATTTTCCAAGGATACAGTCATAAGCAGCTTCCCCCCACACACACACACTATTTGAATGGGACTTGACACAGCCAGCCTCACAGAAAATATACACGCACAAGCAAAATTTATTGCCACCTCCTGCCCTCCAGAGGTCCATTGAGGGGGGCAAAATACAACGATCCTTTGTCAAACAGGAGTTATCTTTTTTCCTACTCCGTGTGGGCTTTGGTAATTACTCTGATGGCAGAAATGAGCAGGCAGATACAGCCAAACAACCTACAAGTTCTTCAGGGAAGCTGGGCTTTTACTGACAATCAGAAGAGAAATAGCCAGTCAGTCAGTGGATCTCCACAAGTGATACAAAATCAGCTTTCATATCAAGCCAAGTGAGCAACTGTTCCCTTCCTCTCCCCTGAAGGACGGCTTTCTGTCTTATGGGACCAACTATGCACAGATCCGCCTCCTGGGGACAGTCGAGCTCAGGGCAAGGCTACCTATCACATCCAGAGTTAATAGTCATGTTAGGGCTTCTCCCTAGCCTCCTGAGCAGAAATATACTTTTGAGACAGTTGAAAACCCAGGCACATGTTCCCATTTCAAATACAGTGTTGGAGTCTGAATTCAAACTGTTGCGATATTATCAAGTTGCTTCATGTGGCTTTATATTGAAGGACTACTGGTTTCCAGTACTTGTAGGGAGCATCTCATTGGTACAGAACACAGGTCTGGCTGCTCACCGCTCTAAAAGTTAATACTCGAGACAAGTGCTGGTAGGAATAGAAGGGTTGCTTTTATCAGAAGACTGGCAATCTGGAGAGAAGACAGGTCTCAGAACCAACTCCAAAGCTTCTGCTTGACCATGAAAGTTTTTAAAGGGAAGATGGGGACATAATCTCAGTTAATCACTGAAGTAGGGGCTCAGATTCATTGCCATCTCCCACTGCATGCAGACCTGTCAACATCTTGTGATTTAGTTACTATATTGTTCATACAGATTGTTTACAAGATTACTGAAGGGGAAGCTGGGGAAAATATCTGGTTGGTTTTTAATTAGTTTTTCTTCATTTCTATTTCTTTGCTCTAAGGAAAAACCAACAGGTTAGGTAAAGTATTGTGTAATCAAAAGAAAGATCTGTTTGGGCCACAGCTGAGTAGGGTATAGGAGTGCCTGGTTTAAGATTAGTTACAGTATAGCTTTGCTAAAGTGACAAAATAAAGGGGCCTCCTGCAGAGATCTCTTTCCTACAGAGTTCTTTTCTGCAAAAAGTTGCTTACAAATCCCCTTGGTCAGACATCATTCCATTTCTTTAGGATCATGGATGAAGGTCCATTTTCTGTACCTTCTTCATGCTGACATAGGGGACCATATTTGTGGAGTGGAAGATGTCAACATGGGTTTGTAGCATCTCTCTTTGCTGACAATTTTAGTTGCCCACTTACTTATATAGGCAGTGCAAGCGACAATTATTTTGATGCTCACAAAGATACAGATTATTTTGAGCAATAGTGTTAATCCCGTTCTCTTGAGGCCAGTTCTTGGAATTATGTTAGCCATAGGTTTAGTATGGGTCAAGATGGAGCAGCTTATGTCATAGTTACAATCTGGTCATGATGCAGTTAGCTTTTTCCCTCTGGTGGGAGTTAGAGTATCTGTAAAACAACTCAGGAATGTGCATCAGACACTGGAAGATTCTATGACTGCATTGTCTTAATCATTAACTGAGCATGCTTCCTTGTGACTCAGGGAGGCCTGGGAGAATCCAGTTTTTCTATAAACAAGAGGCAGGGGACATGGAGGGCCTTTGTGTTTGGGGTGGAGGAGGGAACTCACAGGACTCTGCTTGGTTTCATCATGACCAAAGATAAAACCTTTCCTTGTGAAATAACATTTGTTTGAGTAGTGCCTAGAATTTTTTCTAGCTCTAAGCAAGGAGGGGCTTATCTAAGGATTCTCTTACCAAGATGAGTCTTGAAATAATGTGGATCTGCATGGACAGGTTCAGAAGACAGACACAGATCAGCAAACACAGGAAAGGCATCTTGAGCATAGAAATACAGAGAGTAAGACCATCTTTGGGGAAGAGTTAAGACAGATTTTTATCCTGGTGGCAGTGTCATTCCTTCATAAAAGCCCTCAGCTGACAGACAACAGAAAAAAATCCTAGTTATACAGCCCAAGATATATCCATACAAAAAAAAAAGAAAGACAGAAAAGGAAATCTAGGTAAACTAGCTGATTTCAAGTTTTTAAAACAAAGCCTGAGAGTAAAAAATGTACAAAGTCCAAATAAACAGGTATATACACAGAGGAGATTCATTGTCCACTGCCAGTCGTAGCTGAATTTTTTTGCCAGTAGGTTCCCTTATATCACCTAAAAGTAAATCCACACCAGTGACAGATAATGGGTATAATGTGACCTTCTTCCTCTCTTGTTTTTATTCTTCTCTTAAGGTGTAATAAAATAGCTGACATTTCAGGCCAAGAGTCAGAAAGTGTTGGTTGAACATAGACTGACCTGAGCCTCTCTTTTTGCCAAGACTACTTCTTAGAAAATCAATGCATTGGTTTTGGTGTCTTGATTAGAAGCCTTGACTTAGAAGAAATATCTCAGATTTCTTTCATATAAATCCTCTTACAAAGAATTGGCCCCAGTCATCATGTGCTGGATACTGTCATGATTCTCAAAATAAGAAATGAACCTTGTTCCTCTCCAACAGAGGGGGGGGGGGAATATATACATATATATGTATATATATGTACACACACATGCACACATATACATATACATATACATATATATGAGTTTGTGGTTCTCGTTTTTCCACCGATTGAAAAAGAAGTTTCAGCACCATTTTGACAAAGTCGTCTAGCCAAATATTTTTATTACCTTTTTAGCAGACACCTGAGTAAAAATCAAGACGACGAGAAAAGTATTTCTTTCGGATATCTGCATAATGATCCTGCCTCAGTGATTGTGTATGTTGAAGGTAAGAGAGGATGTCCTAGAAACGGCCACAAGATTTTATTCATTTTATTCCTTTTGGTGGGCTCTGTACATGTGCTGCAGAAGGGTTCCTTTAGCAGAGTGGAAGTTGGGGGCCAAAGCATTGCCCCCGGCAAAGCTTATTCTGTCCTGTTGTGAGCATTCCCGATGGACTTGCTCGGTGATCTGAGACAACTTGCATATTCTCACTGAATTTTGTCTCCCATTTTCTATTTCCGTTAGATTCTCTAATTAGCTATTTATACCAGTTCCAGCCATTTGTGTACTGCCATAGGAAAAATAAATTTAAAAAATATAGCGTGTGAAGCTAGCCCACAATTAATGAAGAAATCTCATTTATTTTGTCTTGAAGCTGGATGTTAGGAATTCAAAATTTATTTTCCCATAGAAAAATATTATAAAGCATAGACAGGTTATTAATTTAGACTACCACATTTTATTTTTTAGAGAATGTAGATGAAGATTAAAATCTATTTTTAAAACCCTATTGTCTCATCCACGATACTGTATTTGCATTTTCCAGATTCACATACCATGAGCATACCTGCTCCCAGCACAATCCCACCCCCTTGAACCGGGTTAGGGTCGGGGGTAGGGGTCAGCTGAGATCCAAGTGGTAGCAATGGCTCAAGTGGGGAAGGAAGGAGAGGAAGTCTCCATGGCAACCATAGCTCAGTTGGGAGGACTCAGTCCCCAAGCCTTAGGCATCTTTTGTTTCATGGGTGAAGGGTGAGGATTCTGAATGTCTCCAAGAAGAGCAGGAAGAGTTAAGAAAACTCCCAGCAGTCCCTTTGTTGAGGTGAAGCTATAGGAGGGAAAGTATCTGTGCGAAAGGAAGATTTGGGATTGAGCGTCATTGGTCTCTGATGATGTCCAAGTTCTCTGGCTTATTGGTTGTTTATCTGTAGCTCCTGACACCATGCCAGGCAAATAATAGGCTTCTGGTAAATATTAAATTGTCCTGGAAGATTATCCTTGGAAGAATTAAAAAATAAGTCACTTTGCATAGGATCTAGCTAAAATAATCCTGCTCAAATTTGTATTTCACTCTCTAGAGGGTTGTAAGCTTCCAAATATTTGCAAATGTTTGCATACTGTGGTACACAAAGAGCAGGGGTAGACACTGTTGTTGGAATAGAACTATGACCTACAAGTTCACTGGTAATAGGCTAGAATAGAAACTTCTGCCCTAACACTCTAATGACTCAAAACAACCAGCCAAGAAACAATAGAGCAGAGGGGACAAGAGCCCACATTTTAGAATCAAACGGAACTTGATTTGATTCATAGTTCTGTGCAACGTGGCTGAGTTTCGTGTTCTCAAACTCTCCATTTGTTTATGTGTAAAAATGGAAATATTTTTAGAAGAATGCACTGCCACATTGGATCGTGGTGAAGATTAAATGAGATACTGGACGTGAAGTTGCCTGGTGCATAGTAAGAACTTAACAATGAATGCTATCTTACAATATTTCTGACTTTGGGGAAATGTGACTCGAAGGCAAAATAAAAGCCTTTCTACAGAGCTGAGACCAGCCACACCGGGGCCAGGAGTGAATTTCAGGGCGCTCCGCCCCATACCTGAGCTCCCTTGAATGCTGATCGCAGCCATCACAGCTCATGGGGGGAGAGAGGGAGTGGCGGGAGGAGTCAGCATCATGTTTCTCCTGTGGGCTCGTGTCGTCCGCCATGACTTCCACATCCATTGTGCTTGTGCTCCAGGCGGCTCTGTTATTAGTTTCGGTTGCTGGTTCTCCTCCAGCTGTGTGTCCATCAGGGTCCATTGCAGAATAGCAGTCTGTCCTCACACGACACAAACGCAGTGTGGCAGTCTGTGAAAAATACCCTCAGAACCCTAGGCCTCCCCTAGTCTTGACCCTCAGCGGCTCACTGCTTGGAAGACGTTGTTCCCAAAGTTTCCAAGGTCTCCTTTGTTACTTCTCAGTCATACTTGCAGCTTGTCGCTCTGAGCTAACTAGCCCCACAGCTAGACCTTTGACAAAGACATTGTCTTTTGCTGGTATTGTCTATTTCCTTAGCAGAAAAAAGTCAAGGCTGGGGATCTTTGATTCTGAGAGATTATCATTTCACTCATCCTGGAAGGACATACACAGGTTATCTTTCATCCCTGCCTTCAAGTCATGGTCCCCTAGTCAATATGTCATTACCTCCCCTGTCACCTATAACCACAACCTTTTTATTAACTCTGTGTCACAGTGTCATGACATGAAACTGCCCCATGCTTGCTTCTGATTTCTCTTCCCACATCTCTGAACTTCCCTTTCAGGAATCCATGCTTCGTATGTTTTTGTGTCTGTCTTAGCATCTTAACCCCTTAACCCCCAGCCTTGGGAAACCACATAGAAACTCATGTCTGTGACAGATGGAGCGACATGACCCTCTCAAGGCTTCTTGCTTTCCTGGAGTATATCACGTCCACACAGCACCATCCTGGGTCAGCTGCCGTGTGAAGTTCATTGTCCCCGGGAGTGTTCACTCCTACAGTTCCTCCATTATCAGCGGGCTTGTGAATTCCTGCTCCTCCTCCTCCTTGCCCTAACAGTCAGATGGAAGAAATGGACAAAAAGCAGCTCGTTAACAAACATTAAGTGATCATGTTGTAGTTCCTGGGAGTCATTCGGATCAAGAGGAAGTCAGAGTAGAAGAAAACAAGAGATGACCAGAAGCGGGGGAGCAGACTAAAGTAAGCTGGAGAAAAACTGTTAAAAGCAAACGTGGGCACTGTTAGGGGCCAGGCACTGTTCCCGGCTCCTTCCACGTAAGCACAGTGTGTTCTTATATCAGCCACCTGAAGTAGGTCCATGAGTGAGAGCGCTGTAGTGTGTTTGTTATGAATGTGGACTTCAGAGCTGATCACCTGGGTTCTAATCCCAGCTCCTCTGTTACCTAATTATGAGGCCTTGGGAAGTGGCTTAACTCCTCTGTGTCTCATTCCTCATTTACAAAACAAAGCTAATAGTACCTACTTGGTACAGTTTTCTTAATAATTAAATATGTTAATACATATAAACTATGTAGAACAGATCCCATTCTGTAATAAGCATTCATTAAGAATTAGTTATTATTGTTACAATTACTTCTTCATTAAGAATTGTATTCTCATTTGCAGAGCTTGGCCAGGACTTTAGTATATGTCCACCGAGGACAGTGCAGCCTGACTGTGGACAGTCATACCCCCTTGCCTAGGCAGAGACCCCTAAAGGTCACTGCCACTGCCGCCTAGTGACTTTGGGAGAGAAGGGCACACTTCTCACAGTGCCCTTGTGCACCAGTAATGCCAGTAGCTGCTCACACTCTGTTCAGTGGCAGATTTCAGCATATGCTTCAAGAGCATTTCAACCTTTTGCATATTATTACCATAAACTGTTAAATCCCTTCTGTTACTAGAAGCAAATTGGGAACTAATTAAACGTAATCTTTCTGGAAAAGATCCTGTTTGGGCTTTGCAGCGTGGGACAGACTCTGTTTTATAATTCCTTTCTGAGAATCCCCCAGTCCCCATTTACAACTCTTTCAATTATTTTTAGTTCAAGAAAAATACCCATGAAAGATCCCCTGGGCAGATGAACATACAGTAAAATAAAGTGCATTTTCATATTAGAAGGCTTATCCACTCTGGTGCTTGCCAGGCTACAAACTTCAGGGGAATTGGTGAAAGACTCAGCCCATCTCTGAAGTCCTGTGGCTCCTTGAATCATTAGCAAATTGTTCAGCCATTACTTGATACCTAATCGTACATGTGTCAAGAGATCTAATTCTTAATTGTAAGCTCATTGAAGTTACAGATCATGCCCTATGTATTCTTCCCTGGACTCATCTTCCACCTACGAGGACATGATTTCCCCTTCATTCCCCATCTCACCAAAGTACCTCAGTTTTACCACTGTTTTGAAGACCCATATGCTTGTTGTGGCTCCGCCAGGATCACCAGCTGTCACTTCTCTGTTCTCATCACATGTGTGCTCCAGTTACATGAACCTCCTCTTGAAGGTACTGGGAAAGGCCCTTCTACAACGGGGCCTTTGCACATGCCATCCCCTCCATCTCAGTGCTCTCCCTCTCTCCTTGCTCCTGTCGTTATCTCCCCTTCTCCCACCTAGTCCATGTTTATTCATCCTTCAGATGTTTTGACTCCCCCCACGACCTCTCCCACCAACCTCCCTCACCTCTCCACCTAAGTACAGTTATTTAATACTAGCAATCAGTGAATTACCTTCATTTCATTGAAGGTGCTTCTTTATATTGGCAGTTAAACTTTTATTTATGCAGTTATTTCATTAATGCCATCCTCCTGACTAAGCTAGAAGCTCCATTAGAGGAGGAACTGTTTTTTCTCATCATTGCATCTTCAGCATTGAACACAGTAGTTAGCACAAAGGAGGGCCGCAGTAAATATTTTTGAGTTAATTAATGCTCAACAAGTATTTGCTTTTCAGTGATTAAATGCTTCGTTGTTATTAGATTAGTAGATTCAATAAAGTCTTCGAGAACAAAGATTGAGCATAGGATTTCATGTAGTCCTTTCCAGTAGTTCCAGGTGCTATGAATGGATGCGTCTGGTGTGCAGGAGACAAGCCTATAAAGGATAGGAGTCAGAGCAGAGGTCATTGACTGGTAGGTCATCCTGGTCTAGCATTCTCGTGAGCGGCAGTGTCAGGACAAGCTGGCATGAATCAGGGTAACAAACTAGGAACAGGATTGTGGGGTGCTCAGGTGTTGAATGGAGAAGAAATCTGTGTGATAGGCAAGAGAGCCAGAATCCTGTTTAATGAACTCATTTATTTGTTGCAGAAGGATGATGTGCTAGATACTATACTAAGAACTGGACATATGCAGACAAATGATTCTGTTCCTTCTCTAGAGTCTGAGGAGGGCAGTCTGGGGGAGAATAATTAACTATAATGTGTTGTGAAAAATCCTGTGATAGAGATGCTGTAGGAAGACAACATTTCATAATCTATGGCCTTTACAGAAGGCTTCTTGAAAAAGATGACACCTGAGCTGATCCTTGAAGAATGAGCAGGAGTTAGGACGTCAGTAGTAGGCATGGAGGGAGGTAGTCAACAAAATGAGCAGCAAATAGGAAGGACAAAAGATGGAAGAGTGCCCCGAGTATTTGAGGAACCAGCAACCTCTGGTGGGTGACTAAATTGTGGAGGGCAAAATGGGGGTGGGGGGCTTAGTAAACAATAAGGCTGAGGTGAAGGCTGTGCACTTGATTGGGGTGGGGTTTGAGAAGCCACTGGAGAATGATCGGACGTACCTGTGAGCCAGGCTTTGCTTAGAAAGTGGCTTTGCCGTTAGAATGAGAAATGGTTGAAAGAGGAGCTGCGCTGACTCAGGGGAGAGTATTTAACAGGTAGGAGTTTGTGAAAGGGACACACGGTCATGAAAGGACTTGGGGAAGTGGCGTTTGAATTTCAGGAAAGGGGTAGACTTTCGGTCTGTTGAAAACTAGAGTCAGCAGAGGTTGGCCACGCAAAGTAGGAGGAGGTTTCTGACTGACAGTTTGGTGAATGATGCTGCTACCAAGAAAGTCCACAGCAGAGGGAGAACAGCTTTTGTTATTTAGAGGGGGATAAATTTGTTATAGAAAAATACTGAAGGACAGTGAGTCTGCTTGCTGGCCCCAGATATCCATTTTCTCCCTTAAAAAATAAATGTCCATGTTTTAGGGAGGCCTTTCCTAGCTTACTTGCATCTGGGTGGTGACCATGTGATTAAGTTCTGGCCAGTGGGATGTAAGCACACCATTGGATAGCTCTTCCAGTCAGTGTTCTCTCTCTCCCTCATGTCCTCAGTCCCACTTTTGGGACTGTGGACATGTTGGCTAGAGGTCTAACAGTGATCTTAGACCATGAGATGGAAGCTGCTTATTGAGGACGGTTGAGAGAGGAGATGAAGTATCTTGAGACCATGATGATTATAGCCTTTTCAGGCTTGGCAGCCAATTTGTCGTTGTATGGATCAGTTAGCCTCTTTCTCCAGGCACATCTGTCATCACTCAATGGGCTCATGAACAAACTGGCCATCCTGGTAGAGGTGGAGGCTATACATGGGCTAAGAAGCATGGACTTACACTTACCAAGACTGACCTGGCTGTAGCCCCTGCTGAGTGCCCCGTCTGTCAGCAGCAGAGATCAACAGTGAGTTCCCGGTATGGCACCCTTCCCTGGGGTGATCGCCCAGCTACCTGGGGACAGGCTGTTTACGTTAGACCTGGAATAGACAGTTACTCTGGATATGGATTTGTCTTCCCTTTAGACAGCGCTTCTCTCAAAGTCGCATCCGTGGGTTTACAGAATGGCCTATCTGCCTTCATGGTATTCCACACAGCATTGCTTCTGTTCAGGTTGCTCACTTCATAGCAAAAGGGTAGTGATGGACCTTGCCCATGGAATTCTCTGGTCTTACCATATTCCCTACCATCTTGAAGCAGCTTGTTTGCTAGGGTTGTGGAATGACCTTTTGATGGCTCAGAATCTATAGGATATAGAATATGCATCTCTGTCTCTGTCTCTATTTCTCGATATATTTATACCTCTATCTATTTATCTATGGCTATATATATGTGTGTGTGTGTTTATATGTATATAGATATAGAGAGAGAGACAATGAATATGAATGAATGTGTGTGTGTGTGTGTATACATGTGTATATATATGTGTATTCCCCCTGTATCTTACTCTGTTTCTCTGTAGAATTTTGACTAAGTGAGATAAAGTATCTGGAGATTCTGATGATTATAGAGCTGCCTTTCTATCCTTGACTGCCAAGGTGAGAGAAAAATAAACCTCCATCCCATGTAAGTCTCTGATTGTTACATTCGGTCACTTACAGCTGCACTTAATCCTGACTAATACATTTCATTTGAGATGCCCATGACACACGGACACATGAAGGTGGACAAAGAAGTCGAGCTCATCATAAAGGTCTAAACTAATGATGAACGTTTGCACTCATCAGCACAGTGCCATTAGGAAGGTGAAGACCTATAAAGGGAGTGTGTCATGTAAGAAGTATAAGCATTTAACCAATGAAAAGAGGAGGATGAACCTGAAAAGAAGATTGCAGACAAGTCGATCAAGTAAGCCACGTGGTTAACTTCTCAGTAACTTTAAGATGTGTCAACGAGGAGATTGCTGGTGCTCCTAGGTGAGCTGTATGACTGGAGGGGCGATGGTGGAAGACAGTTGTACTGATGGAAGAGTGGGTGAGAACAGTGAAATGAAGACAGAAAGCTTAAAACACCTTTTAGAAACTGGTTGTTAACAGAAGGAAAGCAATAGTGTAGTAATGTAATGACATCATAGTGTCAAGTAGGTATGGTTCCTTCTTTCTTCTTCTCCCTTCCTTTCTTTTAATGGGAGGTGTTTGAGCTTACACTGAGATAGAACCTGTTTATTTTATTTTTAATTGTTTTTTAATTTTTAATTAAAAAATCTTTTTATACTTGTAGCAAGTACTACTATCAAACTCCACTCATTGGGCTAGAGACCCTCGTGCTGTTAAAGAAAAACTTGCCCCTCATGTAACACACTGCCTACACCTGCGAGTTCATCGGCTGGAACCAGTTTAGATGCTCCTCCGTTAACCTACCTTTCTACAAGTCTCCTTGTGACTGTCTCTCTTCAATGCAGCAATAAGACCTTTAGTAGACCTTGAATATGAGACCAAGAGTAGGCTTTATACGCAGTTTCTAGTAACTGAGTGAGTGGCCTTCTTCCTCCTGCTCCATTCCATCCTCCTTCACCACATCCCACATTCGAGTCTTCCAGCTGCTTTCCTCCATCTAAACCATCCAAACTGACTGCTGCTGACGCTGCTCAGCTTCCGGTTAAGACAGTCAGTTTCCAACAGTCTTTGTTGTTTTGTTCCCTCATTGAACCTGTCAAGAGAGTCTTGCGGGGGGAGAAACAGAGGGACTTTGGAGTTGTTTTACTCTCTTGGATTCCCTTCATTGCTTCTCCTCACCTCATTGCTGAAGATCTACAGGCTACCCTTTAACCTCCTGGTACCTGCAAGGTAGAGGAGGTAGTCCGCCAGTTAATGACTCATCGTCTAGAGTGAGAGCCCCCAAATGTGGTGGGTTCTGAATTCCCAGATGTCTTTGAGAGGTACGAGGGCCTTCAATCCATAGACTCAGCAAGGATGGTTGTGGTATGAATGAACGAAGACTTACTCATCCCAACACAGCTGTTCTCCAGAGGTGTGAGTATGGTGTCATCAATACAACTCAAAGCCATTGAGAACACTTCTGCACAAGAACAGGTTTGACATAATGTATTTTTTTCCTCTGAATCAATGGGAGCAGTAAAACATATTAGCTTTAGATTCCGAGCTCTGTAATCTAAGAGCTATGAATGCGTCATGACCTGTGTAGCCTTGGGGAAATTGCCTAAGCTCCTTGAACACTCAGCTTCTTAGTTTGTAAGATAGGGATTAAAATACCTTCATCACAAGGTTGTTTAATAGAGAAAATGTATGTAAAGTGCTTCTTCGAGTGCTGAGTGCCCAGTAATTGATGACTAGTATTGTTCTAGAAGTCAAACCACTGTCATGAGAGGGTCCGAATCTTTTCGACATTAAAAAGTTCATACTCTGAAAAGGAGGTATCTCCATTGATCTCGGGAATTTTTCTCCAGGCCATGCCATCAATCCTGTGTATCCTTTGTTCAATACCTGCAGGGTGAAGCTGATGTGTTGAACTCATCTCTGCTAATGATTTAATTTGTTTCCCCTCCCAAGTAACCTTTGCATGGTAACAGGGAGACTTTCAATGCCTTAATGAAAATTAGTGACTAATGTGAGGATTGCAGGCACCTGGCAGAGCCAGAGAACATGAGGCCTCTGGGCAGGGGCTCGTTTCCAGGGGACTTGTACATGACGCTACACCAGCAGGAGCAGGAGGCCGCCCAGCCTGCCCCTGGGTAAGGCTGGCCTTGTTCTGCCGGGGAATAACTCTGTGCGAAATCAATACTCCTCCTGTTGTTTCCAAGTTTAACTCCCCACCTTTGGAGTGCGGATGCGCAGAGAGCATGCGGCAAACATTTGTTGAATGCAGATTGAAGAGGAAGTGGGGGCAAAGTGGGGGACTGAGAGGCTCATCTCAAGAGGTCAAGAAAATGAGAGAAAAAAATCACTTGGAGCAAATAGCTGATTGGACATGATCTCTTTTTATGTATTTTCTTTTGATTTTATCATTATCTTGTTCCTTATTAGTTGACTTTTTATTTTTATTTTATTTGTTTTAGTCTGTGACAGAGAGCCCAGCAACTCCAAATAACGTGAGCAGCCCACAGTAAAAATGAAGGCAGTTAATCAGTTAGCGTTGCTCATTAATGTGGCGCCTGCCACTCAGCTGAATCTTACATGATTTCAGTTACTCCTTGTTCAGGTGTTGAGTTACTTTTTTTTTTTTTTTTTTTGAGTTACTTTTTATTCATTATATTTGCAACATATGAAAAATACAGCAAACATTAAGGTTTTGCAAATATATCATTTAATTCAGGGATATTTTTTCTTTTTATTAAAAAAAGTACACCTTCAGAGAATCTGAAAATTTGAGTCAACCAGGAAAATGCACTACACACACATTTCTACAAATAGTTTTCAGGAGGTCATGGATTCTCTGAATCTTATTCATAAGGCTGTTAGAGGACCACGGGTCCAAGGTTAAGAACTTCTGGTGGAATCCAACCCCTTTATTTTATGGGAAAAGGGACTGAGATGCAGAGATGCTAAAGTCCTAGGACCAATTCCACAAAGTACTTGGAACTCCTAGAGCACAACCCAGGGCTTATGACTTCTGTTATCTCAAGTTCTTGATAAATTCTAATGAAGCTTAACATTTTATTAAGCTAAAGGCAATCTCAATTCCAGATAAATCTCTGCCATGGATGATAACACAGCATCTTCCTGGTAATTCAGGCAGAGATTATACCCCTCTCTTTGAAGAGTCCTGGAGTTCTTCAACTCAAAGCATGCATTTAAACTCCATTTGCTAATCATTGTGTCCTCAGGTAGGTTTCCGCCTCATCTCCCCATCAGTCTTGCTGGCCAGTAGCTACTAAGGGGACATGTTGGAAGGAGGATGAACAGCAATATTCAACCCTGGGCTCTGAGGCTGGTGACCTGAGAGGAAAATGAAGTCCAGTTTGTAGTGTGCTTACTAGACGCCAGGCAGGAATGGATTCAGATTTTGTGGTGCCTGATAATTGTATGATTTGTGGGTTTCTAAAAAAAGAATAGAAACTTTCAAACACAAGATTAAGTACAAAAATGAACATTTATTTAGAATGAGAAAGGAAATTACGATGAACTATAATCATATAAAACCAACAAGTATCAAAAAGACAAAACTTCAGAAAAATAACATAATAATTTAATGTGTATTTATTCATTAACTTCTGGACACACGTTTATAATCCTTTTTTAACCTTTTTTGGGGGGAGAGGAATACTTTTCCATCACCTCTTTGTTTGAAATGATTGTACAATATTTTCTATAAGTAGAATAGCAAGATAATTCAGTCTTTCTTCAAGTATTTTTTTTCCTCTAAAATTTGTTTCTCATGGAGTTTAGATTTTTTTTCAGTTTCATAAGTTGTTATGAATTTAGGATTGTTGCCAAACTTGGGAAAAAATCTCTATCATGTTTCGTTTAGGTATGAACTAGTACAGATGTACTCAGTGTCTGTAATATTGCTATAGATTTGTACAACGACAGGGGTTCAGTTAAATTCTACTTAGCCCCATTCCCATCAGAAAGTTTTTAAAAAATATGTCAGGCATTTATAACTATATGCACTTTGCATTTTCTAGAAAATTTTTGATAAGAGACAACTGCTGTTTTGACTTGGTGTCCAAGAGAATCAAATCCTCCAGTCACAATGTTGCACGTTTGATGTTTGAAGAACTTTCCAGAAAAGCTTTAGTCCCATACCTTTCAAACTTTGGTTCTCCATGTGTATCTGGTGCAGATTGCTGTACAACACCATGATCTTTGGCCCTGCCTTTTGGTGTCATGATCACAGTTGAGTTAGCCCCGTGGAGGTTAGGTCTCCTTCTAGAAGCCATTCCTAAACCATGACAAGCAGCAAATGCTTAATTTTATATGGAAGTGACTGTGAACCATATTAATAGATCTAATAAACTTAAACCAATTCAACCTTCTGTTAGAATTTCCAAGAAATGGAACCTCTTTCACAAGGGAAATCTCCATGTAAGGGAGAGAGGTTGCAGTGGAAAGGGCCAGTCATCTTACTTGAGATATGACTGGAACATCTGAACTTTGGCAAATGTTACAAAACATAGATCAGTGTGAACATGCTACTGAGTGTTTGGAAGGACTCTGAAGCTTGCAGCTTATCAGCTTCATGACTAAACTGCCACTGATGCCAGTGGTCCTAAAGGACCAGATCTTTGAGCATCCCAGTGCCCCAGGGCTCAGACCTGAATTCTTTTTTTTTTTTTTTTTTTTCTTTTTGGCCCTATATATCCCCTCCCCTGATGATCTCAACCAGCCTCCTGGCTTTAAGTGCTCTCTGTATTCAGGCAACATCCAGTTTCTTTTCTATGCTGGTAGAACGTCAAAATCACGTATCTAAGTATCTTCTCAGTACCTCCACTTGGATGCCATTCACATTCAGCATCTCCACAAGTGAACTCTAGATCTTGCTCCCTAAACCGTCTCTACCTGGAGGCTTCTCAGTTAGCGACAACTTTATCTTTTCAATTATTTATACCCAAAACACGAGTCTCGTGGTCTGTTAAGAAATCCTGCATGCTCAGAATATACAGAAACCTGATTGCTTCTTACCTACCCCTGAGCTACTTCCTTGGACTTAGCCATCACTGGCCTTCCCCTGGATGGCAGCAGAAGCCTCCGGAAGGGCCTCTCTTGTTTCTGTGTCACTGGTCTGGTTCTCAGTACAGCAGCCTGTAAAATATAAATTGGGTGTTGTCATTCCTCTGTTCAAACCCAGTTCTCTCCAAGAAGCCAGAGGCCATAAAATGGCTGAGAAGGCTCTAGTGATCACATTGTCCGGCCTCTCGTGCCCTCTCCCTGTCCCAGTGTTGCAGCCACACCAGGTGGGGACCTCAGAGCTTTTATCTCAGGTGTCTACCTGGATAACGCCTTTTCTTCCTTCAAGTATGTCCTCAGATCTTACCTGTTCAATGAGACTGTCCTGGCCACCTAATTCCCCCCCACACACGCACACATCCTCCATCCCTTTTACCCTGTTCTCCTTCTTCCGCGGGACTCTAACACCAATCACGTGCTAGCATACTGTAGGTTAAACTCTTAATCATGTAGATGTGCTTATGGTTGCGAATATACTATATTGTTGACAGTTTACTGTCTTGCTCCCTTGGTAGAATGTAAATACCACAAGGACAGGGATCTTTGTGTTTTTCAATGGTATGTCCCATGAGGTTAGAAATTCATCTAATTCTCAAAAAATAAACCAACCTGTGAGATAGGTGCTACCATTTTTATAGATTAAAAAAAATTAGAGAAAAGTTAAGAAGCTTGCCAAGATTACAGAAGTAGGAAAGATGGAATCTAAACCCAGATAGCCTGCAGAGCCTGCACCCTTAGCTGGTGTGCAGAGGGGAAAGTGTACGGAGGGGAAAGGCAGCCAGTGGGGTGGAGGACTGGTGGCCCTGGAGGGTGATTGCCGGCTGCACCTGTGTGCTCATACCAGGTTATTAGCCTCTGAGCTAAATGCCAACTTGACAGGTAAGAGTTCCAGGACTAAAACTTACATTTCAAAAAATAAACTACTTACATATAGCAAGTATAGTTGTGACTTAATCATTTTCCCAAGGAAAGAGTGATAGTTTCTTCCTTTTCTGAGTCATTGTGTATGCGATTTGGCCCTTTGCCTGGCTCAGTTGCCTTCACCAGAAGAAATGTGCTACGCTGGGCTGTGATTCTGTGCTAATGAGAGCCAAGAAAACTACAGCAGTAATTTCAGACACATTATTGTAACGCCACGTTGTTTGGGAGGTGAAGGTGGTTTGCATAATGTGAGAATCACTTGATCAGGTGGAAAAACTGTTTCTGGATATAGGTCAGTGTGGAAGAATCTTGCAGGCATGCAGTGGGGCTGGGGTGAGCCATTTTTGAGCCTGTCTTACACACACACACACACACACACACACACACACACACACACACACACACACACACACACACACGAGTTTGTTTCTGGACTCTTGCAAAGGCCATATATCTGGTCTTCCTGCTTCTAGCTTTCCTTTACCCAGGTCCTCTGCCCCTAAAATTACCTTTTGAGAACCTAGACTTCTCTACTTAAATTCCTCCACGCATTCCTTACATACTATAGAAAGCACATACTTTTTCATGGGGCAACCAGTTGTTCAATCCGGGCAGACTCACCTGTAGCTCTGCCCAGCCCCTGCATTACCTTCTATTTCCGAATCACAGAGTGTCCCCAGGCACCCACTGCCTTGCCACATCTTAGGGCTTTCTGCATCTGCTGAAACTCCCTTTCTTTCCTGGCTCTGTTTAGCCAAATTACACCCAACTTTTTGAGAACGAGCTTAAATGCTGCCATTTCTAGGAAGCCTTCCTGACTAAATCTCAACCCCCATCAGCTCCTGCAAATATGCAAACACACACACTCAAATGCTATAAAAATAATAGTTTTCTGTGCTTGCACATGACTTTGTTAGTACTTAGGAATGGTGGTCTTACTTTTATTTTGGTGATTTCCCTCTGTTCTGCCATGATTTGGAGAGTTTCCAAATGGCTCTAAGAACTCAAAAAATCCCTTTGGGTGCTTCTGGAGAGGTGAGTTAGCAGGTCTCTGGGTGTCTAAACTGCTCATAATGCGAATTATTACCTGAAAGTTGACTTGGAGAAGCACAGATCCAGAGACAGAAAATGTGAGTGGAAAGTTCTTGAGCGTCCATTCATCTACTCACACGCTCAGTTACTTAGTTGAACAAGCCTTTCTGGAGCCCAGTTTCTGCCAAGATTGTGCTAGGCACTGGAGCTAGCATGGTGAGCACACAGGTTGGCACCTGCCCTCCTGGAACTTTGTGCACAGGAAGCAGTTGTGCTGCAGTGATGCGGGGGCCACCTGCAGCCGTGCGGGGGATGGGACTAGTTCCTTAGCTAGAAGAAGAAAGACTTTGAGTTTTATTTATTTATTTTTACCTCCTACACTGACTTCAGTTAACTGTCATTAGTTAGAATGGAAAAGACTTTTCTGCAGAGGGAGGTTTTCAGTAAATAGCTGATGATGGAAGGAGGGAGCAAGGGAGAGAAGGAGAAAGGGAGAGTGAAAGAGAGGGACAGATGAAGGTCTCTTGGTTATGAAACCAAGCTCAAGCTTCTGGTTCAAACTGTAGAAATAAATCATGATCTTCTTCACATGTTCTCCTCAAGATGTTACTGCAAACCCTTGCAACGTTTGCACCAAAACCAGTAGTAAGGGAAAAAGGAAGTCAGAACAATACAAAATTAAATCCCTGGCCGAGAGCCTAAGCACGATTAGACCATGAGAGGGGCGTGGTCCTTGATGGTGTAACCCCTCAGCCTGTCTCCTCCACGCCGGCCTTTTTCTTCAGTCACTTCCAAAAACATGTCCTCTTGGGGTTTGCATGCCTAGGAGGCCTTGGAGATGAGATGAAGGGAAGCTGAATACATTTAACAGGACCGTAATTATCTCTTTTTCCTTTTTTTTTTTTTTTTAAAAATTCCTATGGGGCTCTAGAAATGTCATGGCCTGCATTTAATGCAATGCAGTGAATGTGGGGTGAAGACCTACCTGTGCCATGAAAATCTCTCCGCAATTTGCAGCATTAAGGGATGGAGGATGGAAAGGAAGATTGGAAGAGGCTTGCAGTGTTGATTAAGACAACAACAGCACAACAGAACCCTCGAGCCCCTCCCAGGAAGCACAGAGGGAGCCGTGAGGTGGGACTGATGCCGAAGGATTAGAGCAATGCAGGGACCTGTGCTTTTCTCTGCTCTTTACAAACTGAATCACCAGGCTTTCCATGGAGGCAGCTCACCCCTCAGGCACCTGCAGCCGCTGCAGAGGAGAAACCAGATTTCTCCTTACTCTCGGCTAAGAATCTGGGAAGGAGGAAGATGATTAAAGATTGGGGGAATTTTTTTCACATTCTTTATTATCCTGTTCTGCCTCAGTCATCTCAATATTCACAAAGTAGATATGGAGGAAGGCTGCATAAAGGAAAGGACAGCTCTGCTGGGAGGGCTGTTGCATTTTCAGTCCTCTAAGACTTTTCTCCCCCTTCTCCATTTATTATCTCTTTTCAAAGCCCTGGAGTAAAGGGATTGTCTAAACCCCATTCGTTGGCAGCCGTTCAGGAAGCTTCATCTTGTAGCACAACTAGGGGGAGAACCAGGAGTGAGTTCTTAGAAAACTTTTCTAGGCGTGAGGAATGATAACAGCAACTCAATGTTTAGCACTGACGTGAGAATTATAAGCATTAGAAATGACGGCTCAGTGCTTTCAGCACACGCAGCGCTCTGTCCGCACGTCTCGGGGCTCTCTGACCCTGTCATCCCACCCTAGCCCCCATGGCAGGACATCCCTAAGGATCTAGACCCAGGATGTAGACCTGCACTCTTCCAGGGCGACAGTTTTTATTTGTTTGGTTGTCCTGACTCAGGGGGGTCTTAAGCTGTGCCCTCAGGTGACGGGATTTGCTGCCTTTCCTGTAAAGACATTTCTTCCTTGGGGAGAAGGGTCCGGGAGGGGCTCTGCTTTGGTGCACAGCAACTTTCCAGCTCCTATGACTGCTCTCTTCTCATCCAGGCGCCAGTCTTCCTCCAGGACACCCTAGGGTATGTGGAGGAGAAGCCTGTGAGTGAGTGCAAACTGTCCTTGGGCCAGCTGCTACCAGTGTTTCATGTTCTCCCACTGGCCCCTATTTGGCCGTTAGCAGTTTGTTTAGACTTCTGGCCGACTTGTCCTGACCAGTGGGCATGATGTCCAGCAGCATCTGTTTCAGGTCATTCTTCTCCTTAGAGGGTCTTGTCTTCCCTTGTAGTTTGGGTTAGTTGGTTGCTCTGTAACCTCAGCTCTCTGATGGAATCAAGACAGTTGTCAACGTGCAGACTGTAGTCTGTGTGTGTGTGTGTGTGTGTGTGTGTGTGTATATGTTGTTGCTGTTGGATGAGTGTTGATGTTTTCACCTTTCTACAGGCTAAGTGGAAGACACAGTCAACCGATGTGATGTGTCTGTTGAACTCAGTTTCAAGGTTTATAATTTAAAAGGATGCTTTCAAATTTCGTTTCATCCAGAGGAGAGTGATTCAGGTGTGCCTAGAAGCCAAGGTTAAGGAAATACAAACATCTAAACTAAAGACAAAAGGTCTCAAGGAAGAACGCTTCAGCTGTTCCCAGGGCAGCCATTTGGAGGCAAGACTACATTTAGCTGGTGTTACTCCAGAGCAGAAGTAATGGGTGGAGATTACAGGGAAGCCGCTTTCTGCTCAATAACAAGGGGGAAGTGTTCTGCTAAATAAAGAGCTATTAAAGCTGGAGAGAGTGTTTTCTGAGGTCATAATCTCCCCCTGTGACCACAAAAATGGCATAGTTGAGCTTGCGTGAAAGTTTGTTGGAATATTTTTAAAGGTGGTTTTAGAATTCAGTTAGGAGTTTGGAGTAGATGAACTCTGACATACTTGAAACCCTTCTAATTACAAGGAATCAACTCCTCCTTTTCAACCTCTGTTTTTTTTAGGTTCATCCTCAACACCAGAGTAAGAATCCACAGACTTCAAATGCCTTGCTATTGTGGTTTAATAAAGTTGTTGCTTCTGAAGACAAAGCATGTACACCACAGTTTTGAGCACTTAGCTATTAAACGGGGTTCCTTTTTGACTTGGTCCAAAAGGAGTATCACAGATGATGGGCAGTTACTGTTAGAGGTGTTTCCTACTTGGACTGGAATCTTTATCAGACAGCTTAGAAGTAAACATTAAAACTGAAGGTAAAGTAATGATTTAGCCTAACAAATGTGACATAGAAATTTTGTACAAGAGGAACTTGAGTGATTTTGTGGGGGCTCCAATTAAGAGATCCCAAAAGGTCAAAATCATTTAGCTTTGAGGAGATAAAAAGGAAGCGGCTGTATTAGCTGAAGTGGATCGCATGTGAATGTATTCATCATGGGCAATACAGGTGGAACATACATGGTTATTTAGAGAAGGGAAACATGCTGTATTCCATGATGTCATAGTAAATCAATGGCTCCCATTAAACCAATCAGAATCTGGAAAACCCAGTTGGAAAAGAGGATGCCGTTAAGAGGCAGACTTCCTGGGAGCAGAGCTCCATGTGGGGACAGAGCAGGCGTGAGGGCTGTGTCTTGGATTTTCTAAGTGGTGGTGGTGTGTGCCGACTCAGGATGTTCTTGCAATGCTTGGAGCTGAGTTACTGATATCTGTAGGTCTTCTATATAGAAACAATAGTGCTATAAGTAGCTTCTGTGATAGTACATCTAGTTTTTGCCTCATAGGTATTTTATGTTGAAGGTTGAGATAATAAAATACCCTTTCTTTAGGGTGTCATCAAGAGGACCCTTTGATCTGGGTCAGTGTATACACAGAAGCATTTGTGCCACTATTGAGACGTAAGCAACACTCAGCTCCAGCCTCTCGTTTCCCGTTTCTACACTCCTACACTCTTCTGCACAATCTCCCTTTTAACTCCTCCATAATCCTCTCTCCTTCAGAAAGAGCCAACCCACATCTTTATGTGGCTCCTGGCTGTTCCTGGTTTACCATTTGGGAGTAATGTTGGGTTTACAAAGACCAATTTGGCAGATATATTAGAGCTGATAGGAGGGTAAGTGGCAGATCTTTAGAGGAAATGATTTTACCTCTTCTAAGTATAAGACTGCTTCTGCTTTAAACAGTGGGCTTTGTCTTATGTTATACTTTGTTTTAAGACATCAAAGCCAGCAGTGTGGTTAGCAGTGTGTGTACAGTGTGCAGGCAGCTTGTTTCTCCTCCTGCTCCTCTTGTTTCCTGCATTTTAAGTATCTTTCTGCTCTCTACACTTCCTCAAGAACAGCTCCCACAGAATCTCCAAAACAAAATAGGAAAAGAAAATGGAAACTGATCTAGTTTGTTAATTTAATTTTAATTTTATTTCATCTATTTTTTTAAATTGAAGTATATTTAATTTATAGTATTGTTTTAGTTTCAGGTCTACAGCCTAGTGATTCAGCATTTTTTCAGATTATATTCCATGATAAGTTATTACAAGATAATGGGTATAATTCCCTGTGCTAGACTGTATATCCTTTTTGCTTATTTATTTTACACATAGTAGTTTGTCTCTTAATCCCATATATCTATCTCACCCCATCCTCCTCCCCATCCCTACTGATATTGAACATCTTTTCACGTGCAAGTTAGGCATCTGAATGTCTTCTTTGGGAAAATGTCTATTCCAGTCTTCTGACCATTTTTGGATTGAATTGTTTGTTTGCTTGATATTGAATTGTATGAACTATTTGTATATTTTGGATATTAACCCCTTTTCAGTCATGCCATTTACAAATATTTTCTTCCATTCTGTAGGTAGTCTTTTAGTTTTGTTGATGGTTTCCTTTGCTGGGCCAAAGCTTTTAAGTTTAATTAATTCCTATTTGTTTATTTTTGCTAGTATTTCTTTTGCCTTAAGAGACTGACCTGAGAAAACATTGCTATGATTTTTGTCAAAGAGCATTATGCCTATGTTTTCTTCCAGGAATTTTATGGTTTCATGTGTCTTACATTTGGGTCTTTAAACCACACTGAATTGTTTTTGTATATGGCATGAGGGAATGTTTTAATTTCATTGTTTTACATGTAGCTGCCCAGTTTTTCCAGGACCACTTCTTGAAGAGATGGTCTTTTCTCCATTGTATATTCTTGCTTTCCTTGTTGTAGATTAATTGACCATAGGTACATGGGTTTATTTCTGGGCTCTCTATTAAGTTGCATTGATGTATGTGTCTGTTTTTGTGCCAGTATCATCCTGTTTTAATTACCAAAGCTTTATAGTATAGTCTGAGGTTTGGGAGAATTATACCTCCAGTTTGTTCTTTCAGGATTGCTATGGCAGTTCTGGGCCTTCTGTGGTTCTGTTATAAATGTTAAGATTATTTGTTCTAGTTCTGTGAACATGTCCTTGGTATTTTGATACAGATTGCATTAAATTTATAGATTACTCTGGGTAGTATGGCCATTTTAATAATACTGATTCTTCCAGTCCAGGAGCATGGGATAGCTTTCCATTTCTTTGAATCATCTTCAGTTTCCTTCCTCAGTGTTTTATAGTTTTTAGAGTATAGGTCTTTCAACTCCTTGGTTAAGTTTATTCCTATATGTTTTGGGGTGTGATTTTAAACAGTATTTTTTTTAACTTTTTCTTATATTTCATTATTAGTGTATAGAAATGAAACAGATTTCTGCATATTAATCTTGTATCCTGCAACCTAGCCAAATTCTTTTCTTAGTTCTGGTAGTTTGGGGGTGAAGATTTTAGGGTTCTCCATATAAAATGTCACACCATCTGCAAATAGAGACAGATTTACTTCTTCCCCTCCAATTTGGATACCTTTTATTTTTCCTGTCTAATTGCTGCGGCTAGGATTTCCAATACTGTGTTGAAGAGAAGTGGCAAGAATGGGCGTCCTTGTCTTGCTCCTTGAATTTAGTAGGAAGGCTTTCAGCTTTTCACTGTTGACTGCCATGTTGGCTGTGTGTTTATTGTAAATGGCCTTTATTATGTAGAGTCCTGTTCCCTCTAGACCCACTTTGATGAGAGTTTTTACCATGAATAGATGTTGAATTTTGTCAAATGCTTTTTCTGCATCTGTTGAGATGATCATGTGGTTTTTGTCTTTCCTTTTGTTAACGTGGTATATCACATTGATTGATTTGCGCTACGTGGAAACATCCTTGTGACTCCGGGATAAATCTATCTTGATCGTGGTATGTGATCCTTTTGATTTTTGTTGGATTCCATTTGCTACTATTTTGTTGAGGAATTTTGCATCTGTATTCATCAATAATAATGGCATGTGATTTTCTGTTTTTGCAGTGTCTTTGTCTGGTTTTGGTATCAGGATAATGATGGCATTGTAGAAAGATTGTAGAAGATTTATCATGGGGAAAAAAAACAGATACCAAGAAATATAAGTGCATTTAGCCCCAGAGACTGAGCATTAGAGCAAAAAGGTCAACAAGCACAGAAAAAGAGAGGAGTCCTACCGCTTAGCATTTGCTGACACTCACACTGTCAGATCCTTCATCTGAATTTCCATCTCTGTAGTGACCACGACCACCCTGTTGCCTTATAAGTGTCTACTTCAGTCACATGACAGGCAATTTAGAATTTTTGTAATTATCTAAGGATTAGCAGTGGAGTGGGCTTTGTTAGTTCCCAATTGAATGCTCAATTTTAGAGCCATAATTGGAAAGATTTCCAGTAATTTGTGGCAGTTGTATTTAGTAGAAGGGATAGAGGTGATTTTTGTTACTTTGTTCCTTTGTTAGGTCTTTATAATCCACATTTGGCAGAGGTATGAGATAATCTCTGGCAATATGCCTCTTGGACAAGATTTTTCATGACACAGCTGCAGAGGAGATTCAGAGTATCCTATCCTGCTACTTACCCATCTTCTCTGAGAACTATTGATCACCTGTACTCCTAATACTATAAGGCAGAGCCATTTTTCTGTCATTGATGAATCAGTGAAAGTAAATTTGCTCCACATTAACTAGTCTGTATTTTTTAGTTTGTGATTGAGTTACTAAGTGGTTGATGATTGGGCCAGTACTAAATGATCAAAAATAATGTATGTTAAATAATAAAATTGTGTCAGCACTGTGGTGTGCCTTGTACAGACACTTGCAAAGGCACAGATTTAGCTTTCCTTGTTTGAGATCAGAACCAAATACGCTGACTCCCATATATAAAACCAAATGGGGTAGAATCCTCCAGTTCTATTGCATGGTACTAAGAAAGCGTTGATACTGAAACAAACATATGTGGATATGTATCCATTTGCATAGATGTATGTATAATACAAGTGGTCATCAAGAATCTATGTTCAGTCAATGAAAAATTAATCTCATGTCATGCATTTATAGATCAAGTTTGTTGTTACCAATGCTGTAGTCTCTTTGGGTGACACAAGGGTGAAAGAGGTAATAACATATTTCTCCTGTTTTCACTAAATTTGCTTGCAGACCAATTGGAGATAGAATCACAATAAATAAAACATTTTTTGTTTATGTTTCATAGCAGTTCTAGAAGTAAACCATTGAATTTTGAGCAGAAAAAAAAGCAAAGGCACCATTTACTAATTTTCAATAGAACTGGTTTTGTAAATCAGTGGCACTAGAGTCATGAGGTCTAAATTTCAGTCTTGGTTCTGATATTATGGTGATTAATCTGCCTTCTGTTTTTGTATCTATAAAACATAGGAGTTGAACTAGAGTAGTAAATCTCCCAGCATGTCAAGTTACTGAAATTCTTCAGAGCTTTGCTGCTAAATTTTAATGAGTATGTGCATTTCACTGTGAAACAAATGATGGAAAGATGAGCTTTGTCACAGCAAAAAAATGGGGAATAATCTACTGTGAGCAAAAAAGACAGTCTAATGTGAACATAGTTCAAAACAGAATTTGGGTTTACTGTAATATGTAAGTGCCTTGCCTCTTCAATATTTAAAGTTAAATACTTTGGATGGTAAACAATTTGATATAAATAGCTAACCTGTAGATAGCATAGTAACCACCAAACATTTATTTTATTTCATTATTTTTTCCTAAGCTTTATCATTAAAATTCCTGTTTCCTTGACCATTTCAAGCATATTTTCACAAATTCTAGAATTTCACCAACATAAAATGCCCAAAAATCACTGTCATAGAGGATTTTAAGGTCTTGTTAAAGCTCTTGAATTTGATGATGCTATATGTATCTAAGACAGATCAAAAATCCCTCTTCTATTCAGGACACCCTTCATCAGTGAAGGCCAAATAAAGACTTCGTCAGACAGCTAAAGTCTAAGAGATGTAATAGCTAGCATATATGCATGAAAAGAAGTATTTTAAAAGAAGTTCTTCAGGGAGAAAGAGTATGATTGTAGATAGAAATTTGAATCCATAAAAGAATTAAAGAGTACAGAAGACTGTAGATATGAGGATAAAGATACATTTTTAATTTATTGTTTTTTAAAAGTTAATTATTTAAAGCAACAAAAAGTTAACAGTGAGCTGCATGATTTATAACATGTCCAAGTAAAATGTATTCAATATCACAAAATATAAAAGTATACGGTTACAATATTTTAATATACCTAAAGTGGTGTAGTATTAACTGAAGATAAACTTTGATAAGTTACAGGTGAATTCTGTAAACTCTAAAACAAGCATTAAGAAAATTGTGATTCCAATGGTGCAATCATAAAAAAAAAACACTAAATGAAAGCAAAATAAGTCAGAAAAGGGGAAGAGAAAGGGACAGATCGGACAAAGAGAAAAAAACTAGCAAATTAAAAACTTTAAATCCAAACATCAATGATTGCCTATATAAAAGGCAAAGAGTGCCAGATTAGATAGAAATGCAAGGCAGCTTTATACTATTGACCAACCACCCCTCACACACTTTAAATATAAAGACGTAATTGTGTTAAAAGTAAAAGGATAGAAAAAAGGTATACTTTGCAAATGCTAAAGTAAGTGTAAATGTCTGTTTGAAGACATTAACTGTCCTAAGTAGGTATGCACCCACAAAAACTCTTCAGAGTACTTCAAAATACATATGAAAAAATACTCAAAGAATAAATTTTTAAAATCCATAAGTATAGTTGTAGACTTCAACACTTTCTCAATAGCTGATGGAACAAATAGACAGAAAATCATTAAGTATAAAAGACTTGAGCAGTACTGTCAAACAACTTTGATAAATTACCTTTACATGATGTGCCTCATAGTAGAATAATATATCTTCTTTTCAAATGCAAACAGAACATTCATCAAGATAGACTATATTCTGGGCCATGACAAAAATCTCACCAATTAAAAACAAAATCATAAAAATGGGTTTTATGCTTGCAATGAGTTAAAATAGAAATTAATAATAGAAGGATATTTGGAAACTCTCTAAATATTTGGAAATTAAACATTATACTTCTCCTTAGCTCGTGGGTGTAAACAGACATAACAGTATTTTGAATTTAATGCAAGTGAAATGTAGCATATCAAAAGTTGTAGAATATGGCTGAAGTAATGCTTAGAGAAAGATTTGTATGCTTATTAAAAATCTAAGAAAGTGGGAACTGTTTTGGTGATGGAACATTCTACATCTTGATTTTGGTAGATAGAGGTTTACTGACTATACATTTGTGAAAACTGATTCTACTGTACATATAAAATGGGTGAATTTTATAGCATGTGTATTATTCTTCAATAAATCTGGCTTTATAAATATTTAAAGCAGTCAATTGTTATGGAAATGATCAGCAAAGGTAAATTATCGCTACAGTTGAAGTAGACATAAATCATTTCATATCTAATCTGGGTAAGATTTTTGAAAAATACCTAGTGAATTAGATTTGTCAGCTGGGGGTGGTTTGGGAGTCAGCATTCTGGAGGTCCTACTGAAGTGTGTTCTCCATAATGAAGAGACCCTTGGTAATTTATTTGATGCCTAAATGATTGAAAAGTGTTAAAAGTTATTCTGAGGGCTGTGGTTATAAGTTATAAGCTGAATAAATATGCTTAACTCTCAAAACCCTACTCAAGTTATAGTGGGTTTTTTTAAAATTCTTAAATTAATTTTATGTGTTGATTTAAAAATTACAAGAAACCCATCAAGAGCAAGAAAATTATAGTGGACAATAGAAATATACCATAAAAGTCGGAAAGTACATAATAAATCTTAGCAGAGAACAGACATAAGAGCAGAAAGCTAAGCTGTAGGGCAGAATCCCTAGAGGATGAACCCAGAAAGGCTCAGGTGCACAGGTGCCTCTGACATGGCAATCAAGGTAGGAATGAGAACAGGGTGATTAAGTCTATTCAGGAAGTGGTGTGGCTCTAAAACCCCCTCTTTGATCCCCTGCAGATGGGCAGATTGTTTTCTCCAGTGCAGCTGAAAACTGGACATACAGGCATATGGCAGAAATGTCGTGGGTTCGGTTTTAGACCACCGCGATAAAGCAAATACTGCAATACGGCGAGTCACACATTTTTTGTTTTCCCCACTACAATTAAAGGTTATGTTAACAATATCCTGTAGTCTGTTAAGTGTGCAATAGCATTTTGTCTAAAAAAAGGACATACCTTAATTAAAAGATAAAAAACAGAAAAATGATTACAATAGTAACATCAAAAAGATTACAAATCACCACAACAAATACAATAATAATGGAAAAGTTTGAAATATTGCAAGAATTAACCAAATGTGACAGACATGAAATGAGCGATTCTTTTGGGACAATGGCACTGACAGACTTGCTTAGTGCAGGGTTGCCACAACCTCCAGTTTGTAAAAGATGCAAGAACTATGAAGCACAGTGAAGTGAAGCGCATTAAACAAGGAATGCCTGTATATTAGAGTGAAGCAGGAAACTGTGGAGTATTAGACAGGAATAGCATATTGAGAAGAGTGCATTCACACTCAGCTCCCAGAAACCGAGCAGTTAGGGTTAGAGTTATACCCCTCAGGGAAGGGCAGCACCCCCTTTGTTGAGCAGCAGCTGCAGTTTGGGGTTTAGCTTGACACTCACCCTCACAGGATGCAGTGGACAGCGTACAGCTTTACGAATGTATACAGAAAAAGTCAGCAGCATGGCACAGTGACATAGCAGGGATGGCCTGTGACACTTAGCGTGGCTTTAAAATTTACCAGCCACGGCAAATTTGGGAAATGCATGGTTGTGAAAAGGCAAAGTTGGGTGAGATCAGACCATCTCAGCCCAGGAAAACCATAGTTCTTGGGTCTTTTTAATCTGTTGTATTAATCGTATTAAGAGGTAGCTCCTTTGGGGCTACATGACCAGTACTCAACCTCTAAAACAGCTGTGTCTCATGACTACCGGTTGCTGATTACAGTTCCAACAATGGGGTATTTGTACTTGGTATGATACTCGGTTGCCTCAGCGAAATTCTCACTTAGCTTGGATGAAGTGTATTGGTAAATTCCTCAAATTAGTTGCAAGATGGATTAAATCTAAGGTAAATCCTTAGGCGTCCCTCAGTGTAGAGAAAAGGTCACAAGCCAACATTGGCAGGATATTCTCCAAGGGTCTCTCGTGCTTCTGCACATCTTGTCAACAGAGACACTGACTTCCCTTTGGTCCAGACTATTGTTTCAATGATGTCAAACAAATCAGCCTTTGCGGATAAGCTAATGTCTTCCTCTTCAGCAAAGGCAGGGATGCTTATTAACTAGTGTAACAAAGAGAATGTTTGCTTCCATGCTTATAACCCATTATTAAATATTCTAGAATCCTAAACTCAGGGTCACTCTTATTACTTCACCCGCAGTATATGCAAGTATCCATCTGATACGACCTCAGCAATACTCAGAACCTCACCCTGTGTCGTCCTAGAGCCTCAGAAACCACGTGCTATAATCCCTTTGTCCTGTTCACTGGTGTTAGTACAAGATCATTAAGCCAAATATTCATTCAGCTACTATTTTGTGCTTTTACCCCCCTAGTTCTTCACAGTGGGCTTCCTTCCTTTGGGAACCACATTTAGTATTAAGTAGATTTTCTCTCACTCTTGAAAATCCTTGTCTTAACATAAACCTGGCTGTTCCCCAAAGACCCCACTTCCTTTTCAATATTCTCCAAAGGATATGCTTCTCATACGATATGTATGTTGAGACCTGGGGATGATCTTGGGATTGTTTAAGCTACTTCCAGACCATGATTTTTTCTATAGCCAATGCAGTCATTCTTCCTTCTCTGTAGTGTATGCTGCTCAGCTCTGTCATTGATTATCTGACATAATCCTGGTCTTCTGAAAGGCCCCTACTTTATGCTTTTGAGAATTTTGGTTGAGACCAGTCTTCTTTTTCATTACCATCCCTGCCAGCATCTGTGGGAACTTTAATAGTCATATGACTCATGTAAACCCATCCAGTAGCCTGACCTTACCCATTTGAGGACATCCATCCATGTTTCAGATGCATGGCCTCATCCTGGACTTTATTACACCTGGAGAAATGCTACACTCTTGGGATCATCCAAATATGTAACATACCAATGTCTCATGACCAAATTCTCTAGGACTTCTCCTATTTTATTTCTACTTAAACTTGACACTTCTCTTCCTATCTTCTATTTCCTTGACAGGTCTCTTCCTATCTTCTATTTCCTTAAGTTTGTGGTTGTGTTTTACAGTTTTCCTCTCCTGTTATAGCCTCACAGTGCCTCTGGAATTATTCTTTCGATGTTATCTTCTTCAGTGTCCCCTGGGTTACTGGAAGGAAGAGACTCTTCTTTTGCCTTACGACATGCTACTATTTTAGTCACAGCAGCAAGTGACAGATTTTATGTGTTTTACTTGTCTCTTCTATAGGGATGAAAGCACCACCAAGCCTAGGGTGTTGTCAACTTTTTTCATGTATTCCTGGAGCCTAGAACAGTTCAGGGACCATATTCATGGTTGAGGGAATACTTAGTGAATGAGTTGATGAAGCGGGTTATAGAATGGAAGATCTTGGTTTATCCCAGCAGTTACTAGTCTGTAAACAGGTGCCAGAATGAGGTCAATATGACCCAAAGGTCTTTTCCTTAGGGAAGTGAGTGAGCCTACGGGAGAGTTACAAAGCAAAGTGATCAGCTCTGAATTCAATATATCAATCTCAAGCATGTGATTGTGTCTCCTTGGCTTGCTCCCTGAGAAAATTGAAGCAGTTAATTGAAGGTAAGTGACATGATGAATTTCATCTATTCTGCCAGCTACAGAGGACAGATTAGAAGTTGCAAATTTATTGCCTTGAGCCTTTAGCCATACCACTGAACCTGAAAATGTTTTCTTCTTCTCGATACTGTCATGTTCCTAATTTGGAAAAACTAGACAAACAAACAAAACCACTTGTTTTCAAACAGCACATAAACCCTCCTCAAATTTTTGACCCCAAACAAGTATCCTTTACCAGTGGGTCCATAATTAGGAATGTGGAAGAAAAAGAACCAGATATGAAATCAGAAGTCCCATCTCTTTCACTTTTAAGTGTATAACTTTGGACAAGTCTCATTTCTTTCAACCTCAGTTGCTTAATTTGTAAATAAAAACACAACTATATGGATTATAAAGATCAAAAAGTGGACAGCATGCAGAGAGAGATTAGTAAATTGAAAATTATAGAAATATGGATTCTTTTTATACATTTACCATTTAGCATTTCATAAGGGTGAAAAACATTCTATCACTGCAATGTAGTCGCTGAATTACTTCAATTTTACAGAAGACTACGAAATGTCCTCTGATGTCACAATTGCTCTTTGCGTGCATATGTATATACATATATATATATATATGAATGAATGCAGATGTGAATTCCAAAATTTAAGGAAATAAAAGTTTGTTTTTCTCCTGGGACTTGTAAATTTCTTTATTTCTCACACTGGACAAATTTGATGTTATGTCTTGCTTGTGTTGAACATGTATTTTTACTCCCTTTCCTTTTTTGTTCCAATTAATGTATAAGTATTTACAAAATATAAACATTGTGACAAAAATTAAAAATATGTTGTTAACACATTTTTTCTTCTGTTTTTATCCAACTATAGTTGACATACAATATTATATTGGTTTCTGGTGTTCAACATAGTGATTTGACATTTATATACATTAAAAGTTAATCACCGTGATAAATCTGGTAACCATCTGTCACCAAAGTTATTACAGCATTATTAACTATATTCCCTATGCTGTACCTTACCTCCCTGTGACTTACTTATTTTATAACGGGAAATTTATATCTCTTAATCCCCTTCACCTGTTTTGCCCAGCCTCCCAACTGCTCCCCCAAGGACCACCAGTATGTTTTCTCTATCTATGGGTCTGTTTTTGATTTCTTTTTGGGGGGATTCACTTGTTTCGTTTTTTAGGTTCCACATATAAATGAAGTCATAGGGTATTTGTCATTCTCTAACTTACTTCACTTAGCATGATACTCTCTAGGTCCATTCATGTTGTTGCAAATAGCAAGATTTCAGTCTTTCTTATGATAGTAATATTTTATTGTGTGTACATGTGTGCATCTTCTTTATTCATCTATTGATGGAAACCTAGGTTACATCCATATTTTGGCTATTGTAACTAATGCTGTGATGAACAGGGGGTGCATATATCTTTTTGAATTGGTGTTTTCATTTTCTTCAGATAAGTAACCAGAAGTAGAATTACTAGATTGTACATGAGTTTTCAGAATTTTTTCAGAAAACCTCCATACTTTTTTGATAGTGGCTGCACCAGTTCCCATCATGAGGATTCCCTTTTCTCCACATCCTCTCCAACACTAGTTATTTCTTGTATTTTTCATAGTAGTCATTCCAACAGGTAATATCTCTTTGTGGTTTTGATTTGCTAATGATGATTAGTGCTGTTGAACATTGTTTCATGTGTCTGTTGGCCATCTGTATGTCTTCTATAAAAAAAAAATGTCTATTCTGGTACTCTGTCCATTTCTTAATTGGATTACTTATTTTTTGATATTGAATTGTCTGATTTCTTTATATAATTTTGATGTCAATCCCTAAACAGATATGTGGTTTACAAATATCTTTTCCCATTCTGTAGGTCGTCTTTTTGTTTTGTCGATGATTTCCTTTGCTGTGCAGAAGCTTTTAAGTTTGATATAGTCCCATTTGTTTATTTTTGCTTTTGTTTCCCTTGCCTGAGAGAGAGATTCCAGAAAGGTATTGCTAAGACTGATGTCATAGAGCATTCTGCCTATGTTTTCTTCTAGGAGTTCTGTGGTTTCAGGCCTCACATTTGAGTCTTCATTTTGAGTTAATAATGTCTATGGTGTTAAGTAGTAGTCTAGTTTGATTCTTCTGCATGTGGCTGCCCATTTTTTCCAGCACAGTTTATTGAAGATACTATCCTTTCTCCATTGTATATTCTTTACTCTTTTGTCATAAATGTATTACTCGTATATGTGTGAGTTTATTTATGGGCTCTCAGTTCTGTTCCATTGATCTGTGTCTGTTTTTCTGCCGATACCATACTGTTTTGATTACAGCTTAGAGTAAAATTTGAAATCAGCAAACGTGATGTCTCCAGCTCTTTCCATTTTCTTGTACCTTCTTCAGCTTCTTTCAACAGTAGTTCATAGATTTTAGTGTACACATTTTTCACCTCCTTGGTTAAATTTTTTCCTAGGTATTTTATTCTTTTTTTTCCCCACAATTGTAAATGGGATTGTTTTCTTAATGTTTTGTTCTGCTAGTTTGTTGTTAGTGTATAGAAATATAACAGACTTTCGTGTATTGATTTTGTACTTTGCAACTTTACTGTAATTATTTCTAATAGTTTTTTGATGGAGTTACTAGCATTTTCTATATATATATGTGTGTGTGTGTGTGTGTGTGTGTGTGTGTGTGTGTATATAAAATCATGCCATTCACAAATAGTAACAGTTTTACTTTCTCCTTTCCAGCTTGGATACCCTTTATTTCTTTTTCCTGATTCCCTGTTCTGGCGAGGACTTTTAATGTTGGATCCGTTGAATAAAAGTGGCAAGAGTGGACGTCTTTCTTCCTCATCTTGGAGGGATAACTTTTAGTTTCTTACCACTTCATGTGATGTAAGCTATGGGTTTATCATATATAGCTATTATCATGCTGAGGTACATTCCTTCTATACTCATTTTATTGAGAGTCTATTATGAATCACTGTTGACTCTTGTCATATGTTTATTCTGCATTTATTGCGATGATCATATAATTTTTAATCTTTATTTTATTACTGTTGTGTATCACATTGATTTATTTGTGGATGTTGAACCATCCTTGCATTTCCTGGAGTTAAATCCACGGGATCATGGTATGTGATTCTTTTAATGTATTGTTTAATTAAGTTTGCTAATATTTTGTTGAGGATTTTTGAACCTGTGTTCATCAGAGATACTGCCCCATAATTTTACTTTTTTATGTTGTTCTTGTCTGGTCTTGGTATCAGAGTAATGTTACCCTTGTAAAATGTGTCAGAAAATGTTTCCTCCTTTTCAATTTGTTTTGGCAAAAATTTGAGAAATGTATGTATTAATTATTCTTTAATGTTTTGGTAGGCTTTGCCTATGAAGTCCTCTGGTCCTGGACTTTTTTGGTTTTTGATTAGTGTTTCAATTTCCTTACTAGTGATTAGTTATTCATTTTCTCTGTTTCTTCATAATTCAGTCTTGTAAGGTTGTATGATTCTAAGAATTTATCTACTTTTCTAGGTTTTTCATTTGTTGGCATATAGCTATTCATAGTATTCTCTTATAACCCTTTGCATTTCCATGGTATTCATTGTAATTTCTCTTATTTCATTTCTGATACTATTTATCTGAGTCTTCTCTGTTTTTTTCTTAGTGAGTCTAGCTAAAGGTTTGTGAATTTTGTTCATCTTTTCAGAAAACCAGATCTTAGTTTTATTGATCTTTTATATTGTCTTTTTAGTCTCTAATTCATTTATTTTCACTCTGATTTTTATTATTTCCTTCCTTCTATTGACTTTGGACTTTATTTTTTTCTTCTTTTTCTACTTTCTTTGGGTGTAGGGTTAGATTGAGGGTTGTTTTTTTTTTTAATGTTTGCTTGTTTCTTGAGGTAGGCCTGTATTGCCATGTACAGTACCCTTGAACAACACAGGTTTGAACTTCATGGGTCCACTTATGCACAGATTTTTTCACTAAGTACTACAGTACTACACAATCCATGGTGATTGAGTCTGTGGATGTGGAACCACAGATACGGAGAGCTGCCTTTAAAGATATACATGGATTTTAGGCTATACTGGGGGTCAGTGCCCCTAGCCTGCTTGTTGTCCAAGGGTCAGCTGTGCTTTCCTGTACTTTTGTTGTATCCTATAGATGTTGATATGTCATATTTTCATTTTCACTTATCTTAAAGTTTTAAAAAATTTCTTCTTTGATCCTTTAATGTTCCAGTAATTATTCAGTAGCATGTTGTTCAGTCTTCACATATTCGTGATTTTTCCAGCTTTCTTTTTGCAGTTCATTTTTTTTTTTTCATATCATTGTGGTTAGAAAAGATTCTTGGTATGATTTAAGTCTTTTTAAATTTAGTGAGACTTGTTTTATATCCCAATATATGGTCTATCCTTGAATGTTACATGTGTACTTGAGAAGAAATTGTATTTTGCTCCATTTTAATGGATTGTTTTGTATACATATGTAGAGTCCACTAGGTCTAATGTTTCATTTAAGGCCAGTATTTTCTTACTGACTTTCTGTCTGGATGATCTATCTATTGATGTACATGGGGTGTTAAACTCCCCTGCTCTTATTGTGTTGCTGTCAATTTTCTACCTTTATGATTGTTAATAATTGCTTTATATATTTTGACACTCCTGTGTTAGGTGCATATATATTAATAACTATTACATCTTCTTGATGAATTGTCTCCTTTATCAGTATTCAGTATCTATTTTTGTTTCTTACTAGCCTTTGTGGCTTGAAGTCTGTTTTGTCTAATATGAGTATGGCTACATGGTTTTCTTTCAGCTCAAATTTTCTTGGAGGATCATTTTTCATCCCTTCACTTTCAGCCTTTTTATATTTAGAGCTAAGATGAGTCTCCTGGAATCAGCATGTAGTTGGAGCTTGTGTTTGAATCCATCCAGCCACTCTCTGTCTTTTAATGATTATTGATAGATGAGAACTTAGTATTACCATTTTACCTTTTGTTTTCTGGTTGCTTTATATCCCGCGCCCCCCCCAACCTTGTGTTGGTGGTTTTCTATGATGTTTTTCTCATTTTCCTCTTTTTTTTTTTAATTGAAATATAGTCAGTTATCATGTGTCAATTTCTGGTGTACAGCATAATGTCCCAGTCATACATATGCATACATATATTCATTTTCATATTATTTTTCATTAAAGGTTATTACACGATACTGAATATAGTTCCCTGTGCTATACAGAAGAAGTTTGTTTTTTACCTATTTTTATATATAGTAATTAATATTTGCAAATCTCGAACTCCCCTATTTATCCTTTCCTACTCCCTTTCCCTTTGGTAACCATAAGATTGCTAACTATGTCTGTGAGTCTGTTTCTGCTTTGTAGATGAGTTCATTAGTGTCTTCTTTTTTCTTTTTTAGATTTCACATATGAGTGATATCATATGGTATTTTTCCTTTTCTTCTTTTTCACATTTTGTGTCTCTGCTCTAGATTTATGTTTTGTGGTTACTGTGAAGTTTGTGTAAAATATCTCATAAATGAAATGGCCCTTTTCCTGCTGATGTCATCTTACCTTTATCTTCCTATAATAGTTCTGTTTTTTTCCCTCTTCCTGTTTTACATTTTTGTTGTCTCAGATTACCCCTGTTTACATTATGAGTTTATTACCAAATTGAAGTGGTGATTATCATTTTAACTATGTTTTTCCCTTTAACCTTTATGCTGTAATTGTTTAACGGCCTATTCTGACACAGAATTGTAGTTTTCTGATTCTGTATGTCTACTTATTATGTCATTCAAAGTTTTGTGTGCTTTCGCCTTTTCATTTCAAGTAGAAGAGCTCCTTTCAAGATTTCTTGTAAGGCAGGCCTAGTGGTGATAAACTCCCTCAATTTTTGTTTGTCTGGGGAAGCTTTTATTTCTCCTTTATGTCTGAAGGATAAATTTGCTGGATAGGGGATTCTTGTCTGATAGTTTGTTTTTCAGTAGTTTGAGTATTTCATTGCACTCTCTCCTAGCTTGTAGGGTTTGTGCTAAGGAATCTGTTGATAGCCTAGTGGGGTTTCCTTTGTGGGTTACTCTGTCCTCCCACCACCTGCCTTTAAAATTCTTTGTCATTGATTTTTGACAATTTTAATATAATGTGTCTTGGGGAAGATCTTTTTGTTTTGAGATAATTAGGTATTTCTTAGCCTCATGGACTTATACATCCAGTTCCTTCCCCAGGTGAGAGAAATTCTCAGCTGTTATATCTAACTAAACTCTCTGCTCCCTTCTGCCTGTCTTCTCCTTCTGGGGTACCCATTATCCTTATGTTGCCCTTTCTAATGGAGTTAGATAGTTCTCATTGTATTTCTTCATTTTCTCTCTTCTTCACATATCATTTCTGGATTTCTGTATTCAAGCTTGCTAATTCTCTCTTCCATATGGTCTGCTCTATTTCCAGTGCTTTTTAATATCTTCTTCATTTCATTTATTGAGTACTGGTTAGCTCCAGAATTTCTGTTTGGTTCTTTTTTTTAGAATTTCAATTTCATTGTTAAAGTTATCCTTCTGTTCATTAATTTTATTTCTGAACTCATTGAACTGATTTTCTGAGTTTCCTTGTAGCTTGCTGAGTCAATTCATGGTAGCTATTTTGAATTCTCTATCAATTAGATCACAATATTTTGTGACTTAATGTTTGGATTCTGGAGAATTGTCATTTATTTTTGTGATGCTGTGTTGCCATGGCTTTTTTTTTTAACTTGATGAGTTGTTCCTCTGCTGACACATTTGTAGTAGTGAATGCCTTTCTTCTTTAGGTAAAGATTTCATTACACAATTGGTAATTAGAAGCCTTTCTTTTGTTTTTCAGTAGGTGGCGCTATAGCACAAGTTTTTGTCTCCCTTACCTGAGCTACCTATAGCTGTAGGTGAGATCAGCATTTTCCACTCTCTATGGCCTTGCCTCCACTAGGTGTAGGGGTGTTGTCTGGTGCCCTCATTGTCACTGGTGTGCTTCTGGGGTCACTGGTGCCTTGCTGGTGCCAGTGTTGCTGGTGCCACTGATGTTGCTACTTGGAGCACGAGCACCACATGGTGGTAATAGATGCTGGACTTTGAAATTTCAAGTAGAATTTGCTGACATTCATAGTGCAGTAAAGAGGTAAAGAGATTAATATGCATGGCTAGAAAGCACAAATGAGAAGGCTCTCCACTTTTCCCAAGGATGCTTTAGAGATTCAGGACAATAGTGAAACTGGAGAATACCATTATCTCATCTGATCTCTTTCCTTTCCTGAAAAGACTGGCTACAAAAGGCATCCCAGTTCTTAGGACTGAGAGAAAGAGAAGTCACCTGGCTCAGAAAACGAATCTGAAAAGGTATGCACCCTCCTCTTCCCATCCAGAAGTAAATGTGGGCTAGAAGGACAGGCTGAACTCCTGTAGACAAACAAAAGCACACTGAGCACCTCAGCGAAAATGGTAAGATTGGGATTTGTAACTTAGCTAGTGAATCCCACCCCCCCCCAAATGATCTAATTTGGACTAAAATTACACATATCAATTCCCAGTCCTAAACTTATCACTTTAGCAAGTGACTCTATGCCATAGACTGAGGGTAAACAAGATATCCTCACTTCTCCCTCCACACACATGAAAATGAAAACAGAAACTTAAGAAATAAATTAATGTAAGTTGCATGGGTCCTTAGTGATCTGCTTCACAGAACCAAAGGTACAGATGCCAGGCTGAGAATCACAGATAGGATGGATAAGTGAATTCTGACACCATCATGGAAGTAGGAAAAGGAAGAGAAGGGATGCAAAATTCCCTCTGCTTTTTCATATGTGCTCCTTCAATGCAGTCTCCATAGCACATCCAAGTTGGACTTTTTCGTCAATAGTAAGTCCTTAGTAACTATGGAGGAAAGTAATTGTGATGGATGCGTGGGTGAGTCTCCTAGGAGTGAAGATGGATGTTTGTGAGTAATAAAGGTAGACAGGTATTTAATTAGAGTGTTTATATATGCCTGTAATCCTGGTGTAATTATGGCTACTCCTTTTACTCTCAAAATGTCACACTTCAAACAATAAGTAACATGATCACCATTTGTGTAAGTAAACATACACACAAAAATAAGACACCATTTTGGGTCTTTTTCCCCAAAGACACGTGTGGCAGATGCAGAGTTGTGCATCTCAGATTCCCCTTTGGGATAGGGCATGCTGTCCAGCTGTGGGGAATGTCCTTCACTGACAAATTCTAGTTGTCAGAATCCTCCAGAGTTTGTATCATGTTTTGAGAAACCCTCAGCCAGTGACTGAGCAAGGCGATTGTAAGTGAAGTCACACCTTCTCAGGTTTCCGTCAGTAACTCAGCAAGATGGTGGTACAAAGCCTCTTGCCCCTAGCACGACTCCTCTGACAGAGAAATCCTGGCCCCAGAGTTCCCCATGGGTCTGACTTTGTCAGATGTGCATCACCATCTCCTTTTTCTAGCCCTTTTCCCATCCCAGGAAATCTTTTGTATGCCTGTCTCAGAGAACGTTCTTGACACAACGCAACCCCATAATCTGTAACACTTCTTTCAAGTCATATTCATTTATGGGCTGGAAATTTAGCAACATCAAACTATTTAAATAATTCTAGTTCAAATCAAATGTTAAGTTATCCAGTGTGGCAGGTTTAACGTTTCAGTGTAACACGTTCCATGGGCATCCAGGGATAGACAAGCGTGAAGGGTGGTGGAGGGAACAACTTCTCAAAGAGAAAAGGCCAGTTAGAATTTGAAATCTCTTTGCCAAGGGAAAACTACCCTTGAAATCTGTGTTGCTCATGGTCAGACATGGGCATGATCTTTTTCTCTTTTTCCTTTCTCTTTTGCTGCAAGACAGAAAGGAAGCAAAGGCTTGAGCGGGGAATTTATAAGGGCAAATATAACCTTTGGCTTGATGCACAGTAAGCTGACAGTTAAAGGTGTATCATGCTAGATAAATGTCAAAAGCCAAATAAAAGCCTTGATAATAAGCTATCCAGAGGCTAAAATCCAGAACCCTAAAGCATGAGAGAGGGGTTAATCTTTAAAAACAAATTTCAACCCAAACTGAAACTGTCCAAGGTAGTTTAGAGTGTTCTGATAAACTCAGGGTTGGGGTGGTTGGTGAGTATGAAGAAAAGAAAGGGAAGAGGGGACAAATCCAGGGTGGAAAATGTACCTCATTGCACCAAGATTTTTGTATTTATCTTACTCTAAGAAATAGTAGAGCTAAACCCAATACATATCATTGTGGACTGAATTGTGTCCACCCCAAATTCATATGTTGAAGTCCTAACCCCTGGTACCTCAGAATGTGACTGTTTTTGGAGAAAGGGTCTTTAAAAAGGTAATTAAGTTGGAACTGAGGTCATAGGGTGGGTCCTGTTGCAGTATGACTGGTGTCCCTGTAAGAGGAGGGGATTAGGACACAGACAGACATAGAAGGATGGCCGTGTGATGCTACAAGCAAAAGACAGCCATCTCCAGGCTACATGGTGACGTAGGAACAGGGCAGTCTTTGCAGGGGAAAGCCTGGAGATAGAAAGTCCAATAGAGAGGATTTATTTCCAGCAGGAATAAATTCTCTCTAGTATTGGTGCAACTGAAACACAGGAATTGTGGCCGTGCCACACGCTGAAAATGGTACTCTGTGCTGCCCTCCATCCTCAGTTGGTTTCCCTGGTTACCTTTTCCAGCACCTAATTTAGAAGATTCTTGGATGGTCTTAATGCTCTTGATTAAAGTTTGTAAAGAAAAGTTCAGCTGCGATGTAAATATTTCCCACTTACTAGCAAAGGATCATTCTCTCCAAATGCTTGTTTTAACTAGAATCAGACGCAGTCTTCGACTTACTCTTTTCTTTGTTAGAATTAACTCCCTGTAAGGTAAAAGCGTTTCCTCATTTGGAAATGCAAGTGAGGGATTTGCCAGGTCAACCTAAAAAAATAATCTACTTTTATTTCTGGGGTCACAATATCTGTGACAAAGGCTTTGTGGGTTTTTGTTCATCCTAAAGAAAAAATAATGTGTGCTGAATTGACTCAGGGGGTTTTTGGGTTCCTAACCCACCATGTAGAATATTTGGGTAGACAAACTTCAGAGGGCCAGGGCTTGTTGAGAGGTGACTAGCGTTTAAGAGCTCAGCTCTTGCAGAATTAAATCTTCCCATAGTGGCAGCAGCACTTGTCTTTATCGTGTTGGGGTTGCTAGAGATGAGGCTCATTGCAGCCCGTCACTCAGACTGGAGGACAGCAGGATTTTTGTCTTACCTCCTGCTGTCACCTACTGACGTGACTTTATGTGCACCTCCAAAGCTAGAATGATTAAATCACCAAAGACAGTGGCTTCCTGGCTCTCAAGTTGGCCCAGAAAAGCTATGCTCACGGACTCATCCTGACACAAGAAAGGCTTGGCTTAGAGTCATCTGACAGGCCCTGATACTTCTCAAGGGCTTAGTGTAAGTTAAAAAAAGAACATGGTTTCAGATGCATTGGCCCACTCCCCTGTGCTCTCCTGGGCTTATCACATGATCTTCCTTTGGCTTGTAGCAAAAGAAGGGGCTCTCAGAATTCAAAGGCTCTTCTGCATCTAAGACAGGGACCTAGATTCAAGAATAATCAGTTTCATGTGTCATAGAGCTGAATGAATTACACAATGGTTTGTATGCTTTACAGTGCTGCAGACCAGAAGTAAAGGAGGGTTTCATTTACAGCTGAGGCATTCTTTCATTGTTTTAGTTACTACCTCCATTGTACATTTAGACAGCACCCTTTCCCCCCACCCATTTCTGGTGATCCTTCTTCTCCACCATTATTTTCCCCATTTCTTAGGTGTGGGGCCTTGAAAATAACTTAGGATCTATATACCATTATACCGACACTAAGTCAGCAAGTCTATATTTAAAGCATGTTGCGTGTTCGTCTTGATGTGTGTGCTGTGCGGTGAGACATGGGACAAAAGTCGTCGTGGAGAGGTTAGAAACAGAGGGTAGCTTCTTGGTTCAAGAATTTTATGCCCTAAATCAGTGGTTCTGAACACTGGGTACACATCATTATCATCTGGGGAACTTTTCAAACACTCTCCCAGAAAGCCTGATTAAAGGATCTACAGTGAGGTTCAAACAGTGGTATTTTCTTTTGTTTTTTTTCCTCTGGATTATTCTTATGTGCAGCCAGGATTAGGAATGGCTGGTCGTTGGAACCATCAGGTATAAACGTGAGCATGAGTATGTGTGTTTTTGAAAGTGCCACACTAAGTAATAATGGGACCTGCACGAACAGCACATATCTGGTGAGCTGGCCAGAGTAGGAGAGTCAGTGTCTAGAAGCAGATGGAGCTGTTTCGTTCACTCTTCCGGAAAGCTGACGCTTGGATAAATCTTGGCTGAATTGTGAGTTCCTTGTTTTTTGTTATTTTTCAATTAGGGTTGTTCTCGGGAGCCTGATCTAGATTATTTAAAAGCATGGATCCTGCCTTGAAATTCCTCAGAGTTAGACTTCCCCCTTAATGTCTAAATATTTCAGAACATTTCCCTTGAGGGAGGTTTCAAGCTGAGTTTTTAAGGAAGTGAGAAACATCGATGGAATTGGCAGGTTGAGAAAATTGCGTGTGAACGGAATGTTGAGAATGGGAGAAGCAGGCGAGGACGGGATGGGGCGGAAGGACTTGATAATTGTGCCTCACAGCCCTGTGGAGGGGCTGTGGTCCATGACAGGATGTGCCTGAGACCTAATGGTCTCTTAATCTTTAGGTTTTAGGTTATCTTTTTCAAAAGTAGTCCAATTGTCCATCTTTTGGGATGCTCCTATGAATCTACTTTACATGATGTAGATATAATTTGTTTAAATCTAGGCTTTATTATAATTAAGCCATATTCCCACAAAAACTATTTCATGAAAGAATTAGGGGATTCTTAGTATTTCCTTAAATGAAGTTATTAAAAAGCTAATTTGTGTCCTTGTGATAAATTAGGAGAGCATGGAAAAAGTGTAAAGAAAGAATTTAGTCATCTGCCATTCCATCACCTAGAAATAATCATCATTAATATTTGGTGTACTTTTGGGCCATATTGGAAAATCAGAACTTAGATTTCCTTTTTTATGTACCATTCTCCTGATGGTAGCACACGGTGAGGAACATACTTGATGCTTTCTGTTTATGTATTGGAAAAATGCAGGAATATTGACCTCAGTGGTATCAGATCATCGACACCCATCTGGTGACTTGGATCTCTATTTAGCTTTCGACTTTACAGCCTAGGTTTTGTATGTCTTCGTTAGAAGCTTGGTTCATGAGGCTTTGCTTACTTTCCCAGATCAAAGAGCAATAAGAAAAGAGTTGCTCAGTTTTGCTCAAGTTGAAAAAATGGCAGTGAACTTTAAATTAGGTAAAAGGAGAGATGCTAGATCCATTGTACCAATTATGATCTGGATCTCTGGAGCAGCCAGCTTTGTGTGTGTGTGTGTGTGTGTGTTTTGATGAAAAGACAGCTCTCCTTCTTCCAAACAAAAGAGCTAATAAAGTCCATCATTATGGTAATCTAAATTTTCAAAGCAACTGCCATTAGCTTGACATAATTTTCTTCTGTTTCACAATTTCTATTTGGGGATCAAAATTTATAATGCAAATATTGTAAATGTATTGCTTGATCATTTGCATCTGTTACATTGATAGCTTGGTTGAGAACCAGGACCACCATTATGTAAATCCAGGTGCTTTCTGTTAACCCCAGTGGTCATAGGCAGAGTTTTCAGCTCTTTTGCCCTTTCGGTCCTTCTCCAATCTGTCTTAAGAAATCTGCAGTACATCATGCTGCCTGTTAGCTTGCAAGGACACCCAACACATTATTGGACCCCTCTTTTCCAGGGAAGCAATTCATTCTCAGTTTCTGTCTTCGGTCCCTAACCTATCATTCCTGGCTTAGGCATTGTCTCTCACCCTCGGCACTGTTGACATTCTGGGTGGGCAGTTCTTTCCTGTGCAGGGTTATCCAGTGCAGTTTAGGAGTTTAGCAGCATTACCAGCCTCTGTCCACTAGATGCCAATTGAACCCCCAAGTTACGACAACCAAAAATGTCTGCAGACATTGCCAAACGTGTGCTCAGGGAGCAGAATTGCTCCCAGTTGAAAATGACTAAAGCAATCTTAGCACACATTAGCTTTCTGTGCTAACCATCTCAGGCGACACATTTGCATTTGAGCTGGCGATTTGATTTCAAGTCCTTAACACTCAGCTAGTGGTTCTCATTTGTTGTGCACACTGGAACCAGAAATCTTCTAAAAATTGCTAATGTCCAGGCTCAACTTCAGCCCAGTTGGGTCTGGAATTGGGCCCAAAGCACCTTTTTAACTCCCCTGGTGAGTTTCATGATTGAAAATTTAAAGAGAAGGTTGAGTATATATGACCAAGGGTGGAGAGATGCCTTGATGGTATTCATATCATATCATTAAGGTAGTAGACTATTTAGAAGGCATCCTTAAGCAACTTCACAGGTCTGGCTAGTCCTTCCCTGGCGCTTTCATAACGGGAAGTATAATGACATTCCGGGGTCAACCTTGAGGTGTGTATTTATTTTCTTTTTTTCTGGTCACTAGCACATGTCATCTGGAATATGATTGGGTCAGGTTTTATTAAAGTAGGTAATGTGTTCTTGTAGGTAATTCTCTTCTTGACAAGAATAAAGAACACGTTTAAGACAAAGCTAAATACTAATAAAATTTTAACTCAATTATTACTTTAAACAGAAGAGAGAAACATAGCTTAAATAAAAGAAAATTCAATTTACACCTAAGTGTTTTTTTGCTTTTGTGTGTGAGCCTGTTGAGTGTTTCATAGATCCTAGCCATCAGTGATCAGCAAGTTTGTACATAAGGCTAGAGATGATATTTATCACTATGAAGTACTCTTAGGGGGATTAGAATTTGGAAAAGAAGACTAAACAAGGCAATGTATCTCTTTATTGACTCATTAAACATCATTTTGGTATCCTGGGGTATCTACTCAATACAAGATGTGTCCTGGGATTTTTGTCTGCCCAGTATACTTTACCTCCTTCCTCCTGGAAATGGTATGTGCTTTTCTTTGGAACATATACCATATTCCTCATGCTGCTGTAGATGATCAAACCCAGTGTTCTATCCTCACCTTCAGTCACAGGCATGGGTGTGTGACATAAGCTGGGCTAATAATAACAACATGGGATCACCCGTAAAGAGATGTGACATACAGGTTGAACCAATTAAATACTCCCCTGGAATTTTCTTCATTGGAGGTTGAAAGATAGTTCTCAATTCCTCTTGAAACTTGAGCCAAAATATGTATCACCCTAAGGATACCAGCAACCATCCTTGCTGGTACATGGAGAATGCCTGCCTGTGTGCATTAGAGAAAGTGAGCAGACATGGGCTGCGAGAGTCAGTAATGGCATCTTTTTAGACATGTGCCAGATGACATGGTGCCCCAAAGAATGTGATCCAATGAAGGGAAACTGCCTCACTGTAACTTCACACATTCCATGTATGCAGCTAATATATCTGAATTTCAGTCGTAAGAATTGCCCGTGAAGAATTGGTTTTGCTTTCCTTTTGGTTGTTACCGTCTTCATGAAAGAAAAGGAGTTCAGACCAAAACCTCCTGAAATTGTGAAATTGCTGTGATTTTTGAATATACGTTTATGGTGTGTCTATTTAAGCCGAAGGGAATTGTATATTTTAGGTGTCCACAGTAACACAAAGTGAGTAGGACCATGTTTTGTGTCTTACCAGATTTTAAAGAATGAAAATCGTAACGCCATAGGATGTGAGCATTTGAACAAACCTTGAAGGTCCTCTTGTACTTTGACTTTCAACCATATGGGTGGTTGAGAAGGAGGCACACACGTGTGCAGAGAAAAACTGAGGTCAGTGGCTTATCACTTAATTCTAATAGTAGTTAAAGTACTGAAGTTTGCGATGATTTGATTCATTTCTTACAGGCTAGAACAGATTGAGGATTGAAAGTTCAGCATTCCATGACTGGTTGTCCATTGGTCTCATATTCCTCACAAAGGGAACACTTACCTGTTTATAAATCAAATGGAAGTGTCTGTCCCATCACAGAGACCTGGAAGGAAAAAATAAGATTCTCTTTGTAAACAGGAGCTCATAGAGCTACGTGGAGGACCAGAGTCTTCATAACAATGCACTTTGAGATCTGAGATAGCCAGGTGCCCTGCTCCTAGCTTGGAACACAACTTCACCCCACCTTGAGTTCCTGTTTGAGGTCTCCAGCTTCAGATGGTACTTCTTCTCCAGAGTGCCCACTGTCCTTGGCCAATGAAATGTATCTTAAGGGACATTTACTGCATTATCTGTAACTGACCAGCTTCCTTCCTGTCCCCATATTTAAGTTTTATGTAGTCTCCTCAATGACAGAAATATCTTCTTTTGTGTATGTCGTGTTGCTGAATCTGTTTCTAAACAGTAAGCACTGATTATTTTGCTTATTAATTTGAGGAACTTTATGTTGTAACTGGGCTAACAATTAGGAAAAAAAAGAATCATAGCAAAGAAGAATTTTTAAATGTATCGAAGCTCAGATAATTAGTCTTAAGCAATAAGGCAGGGTGAAGAGTCTCAGTATTGTTGCTTCAAATCTTGAGTCTCAACAATCCTTGTGCTCAATTCTTGTGCTCAAATTAAACGAATGCTTTATATTAAGAAGGGAAAAGTTTACAGTGGGTCATCAAGCTTGTCAAAACTCTTGGAAATGTGGTAAAACTGCTAAAGTGGGTCTTATAGTTGTAAACTTTTTGCATTAATAGCTGTTTCAAATGTCACTGAAACAGATGATTTGTGGAAACATGATAAAACTCTCTCGTAAGTGGGCACCTCATTAGGGCCAGCCCAGCACCTCCTCAGCTGAGCTGAAAACTTTTTTACCACCTATTTTATAGGTTCATTTAAATGATTTTCAACCTTTCAGGGAAATTGTTTTGCGTCAGAAAAAGCCTGAAAACATTTCAGTGAATCACTAGCAATGGCATTCTCAGTTCAAAGTACCAGATACATTTTCTACAAATAAAACGTGTCTGCAGACAATTTGTATATATAACTGTGTATAACTTTAATTAGCTTTAAGGAAAAATAATTATATCTGATTAATGTTTCCTTATGTTGGATTAGTGTTGTTTTCAACATAATTAAATAAATTCTTCGAAGTTCAGAGTCTCCCATGTTATCCAAATAGGATGATTGTTTCTCTCCCAATCAAAATGGTTTGTATAACAGAAATTTCATTCCTGTTCGGCCCCTGTTTGTCTCCTTTTCCTGACTTAGTGGGATAGGTCATCCAAAAGTCAACCAAACACCTGTAGATTTCCATGTAGAGAGAAAGTGAAATATAGTTGCCGCCAACTGCGTCCAAACACATAGATGCTCTCATGATATAGAGACGTGAGACAAAGGCCAAAAGGAGAGAGCAATCACAACATTGCACAGGCAGGAGTGGGGAGAAATTGGTCTGAAACCACTCTTTCTCTTGCGCAAGTGTTCAGAAATTGGGACCAGGATATATTTCACTCCACTCTGAGCCCGGCTGAGTGCATTATAGGGCCACACCAGTGTCTGAAAAAGAGGACTAACCGATGCTATCACGCCCACACCTGACTTTCAGATCTCATCACCTACATGTCTACCAGTCATCTATAGTGGACACTTTGATCTCTAATGATTTGCTGCTTTTATTTGGAAGACATCTGGATGCCCTACAGGGCTAGGAAGGTTTAAAGATGCAGTCTCAAATTATTTACTCTAATATATGGTGTTTTTGGTTTGCATTGTTCTGTTTAATAAAAGCTAGAGCCTTACAGAGGAGACACCGTCAGGTTCACATTGTAGATATTGACCCTCCTGGCAGAATCTGTGGCGCTGCCTTTTCGATTCTGGGACGTAAGCATCAGAGTCCCTCTGCCTGTCTCTGCCGCTTGGCCCTGGCGCACCCTGGCATAGGACTGCCCCTCTGAGCTTCAGTTTTCCCCTCTGTGAGATAAGGAGAGTGTTGGTAACTATTACAGGACTGGAGCCGACGTTAAAGATGCTGTGTGTGAAGTGCTAAGTGCTGTTCCTGGGATATATCGAGCCCTCAAAAATTCTTGTGAACGTTACATAGACACCATCGCTGCCCACTCCCTGACAGGTCTCTGTATCCACTCATGTCCACTTTGAGATCTAGTAAGATTGGCATTCTGTTCATTATGTGTAAGAGAAACTGAAAGACAATGGGATTTATTTGAAGACAGTATCGAAATGCCTGAAAACATGTGAGGGTTAGCTCACTAACCAAGGGATCCTGGAAGATTTCCCACTTTACCCCAGAACATTCTGTAACTACGGTATCTGTATTTATGATTTAGTAATAGCTCCTGTGTTAAATGACTCGTTATATAATATTTTGGCTTGTGATTTAAACTGAAAGCTTGAGACAGCAACGTACCTGACATGATATGGCTAGAAATTAATATGACTGGAGATGAACTTGGACATCCCAGTGCTGGTTATCTTTCCTAAGGCTATTGAGTTAAAACTGCCACCAAGAAGCCCTGCTTCCTCCCCCCATACTGCGGGGCTGTTTCTTTGGAAATTTTCCAGACTCCTTCCCTTCTAAGTGAGGTAGTAAGTACTTACACATGGAGTGTGAGTACAGGGAGTGTGTGTAAATTCCAGGATGAGCTGAGAAGCAAGTGTACAGTTTCTCCCTTCTCTCCCCCTGTCAACTGGGTACAGAGGACTCAGGCTGAAAGGATACTAGTGCTGAAAGATAAAAGGGGTTGTGTCCCTGAATCACTGCATGAAAAGCTATACGCTGATCAAGAATGCCTGCAGTGGGTGGGCTGTGTAGCAATGGATAAACTCCTACTGTGTTGAGGCCTTGAGATTTTGTGACTTTATTATATTAGTTCATGCATCTGTAACTAATATAAAAATAATACAATTATCCTAATGACTCACTGTTGTTTCAAATGTTTGCAGACTCTTTTGAGATTTCCTATTCAGGCTCTTCGCCATTGACAAAATTTCATTGTTTTAACTTAGTCTTAATTTTTTTAGACACCACCAAAAGCCATCCAAAGTCTTGATTTACAAAGTTTAGATGTAGAAATTCTCAGTGTACTATTAGAAATCATTTGCGAGCCATGCAATGTAGGTTCTTCATATCACGAAGTCTTATCATGTTGAACCACACTCTAGTTCAGTGGACCTAGTTTCTTCTTTTAGCTTTGCTTCCTAATTTTTATCCGAAGTATAATTTTTTAATTCCAAAAAGCAAGAGGATGACAAATAGTGGGCATGGTACAGACACATTTTTATAAAAGGCTTGGAATTTATAGAAGTAAATGCCGGGCTGTGCTTTGAATAGTAAGTAAAATGTCCATATGGCAATGTTATCAAACATCACTACTTGTTGCAATGCATGATGGTATTATTTCCTAGATATATTCAAATTTTTCTTTGTAAAAATAGCTTTATTTAAAATTCTAAAAACCCCTTTCAGTGAGCGACCTCCTGTAATCAGATGAATAATATTGCAATATGGGGTTGTGTGATATTTATATCAGCCCCTATGTTATTAGCATGCCCACAACAGCTGGAAAGCAAAGTTTAAAGGACTCCTGATATAGCTGAATTAGTTTCTGGAACAGGATTGGTTTTCAGCCAAATTGTGAAAAAAAAATTATATCTGGATCCTCCTTTCAGATTTCTGCTTTGCTGCCATCTTCCCCACGACTCTCCTTAGAGCTGCAGCCCCTGGACCACAGCTTGGCCTTGAATGTATGGAGACCCATGCAGATATTTTTCGAAGACCCCTATCTAAATAAACAATTTGCTTTTTAAGTGTAATATATATTTGAGATAAACTTGGTGCATATTGCAGTGCTAGCAAGTTAGAAAATACTCAAAAAAAAAAAAAAGTGATGGGGGATATGTTAAAGGGACACACGTGCCAGTTGAGTTCCCAATGGCCAAAGATGGAACAACTTGAGATGTTTCTCAAAAAATCTTCAAAAAGTAGTCTTGAAATATAATGTAAAGCATAAAATAAATATTCATGAGTCAACATAAAATATAAACAATTCGAGAATAAATAAATAAATTCTATCTGGAAGAATTATAAATAAGTTATACAGATGGTCTACTGTCAAGAAAGTGGAGCATAGTCCCCCACTTCTTCATTGTGGACTGGGAATAGCGACTTCCTTCCAAAGAGTACAGTATGGTAATGAGGGGGAAAAAGGAACTACAGTGGAGAATCCTGACAAGCCCTACTTCAGTCAGGTGACAAGGTCAACATCAGCAGTGCTAAGTGACATTGATAGTATGTGTCCTTGATATGATGTGATGAGACCTGCATGTTACGTTTATGGTCTTACCCCAAATCTATAACCCCAGTCTAATCATGAGAAAGATACCAGACAATTCCCAATTATGGGGCATTCTATGAAATACCTGGCTGGTACTCAAAACTGTCATGGTCACCAAAAACAAGGGGAGTTTCAGAAACTGTTTCAGCCAAGAGGAGCCTAAGGAGACATGGTGACTGTAAAATACAGGATGGATCCTGAAACATAAAAATGGACTTTAGGTAACAACTTAAGAAATCTGAATAAAATACGGCTTTCGTTAATAACTGTGTATCGATACTGGTTTATTAATTACAACAAGTTCATCATACAAATATAAGGTGTTAATAACAGGGAAACTAGGTGTGAGGTATGTGGGAACTCTGTATTATCTGCAGAATTTTTCTATAAATCTAAATGTTTTAAAAGAAAAAGTTAATTTTAAAAATTGTTAAAATTACTAATAGCCTGTATAAGATAGTATAATTTATTAATGATTTAAAATAGACTGGCAAATTTTTTTGGTGAAGGATCAGATAGTAAATAATTTAAGCTTTGTGAGCTATGTATGGTCTGTGTTACATATTCTTTTTTTGTTTATAACCCTTTAGAAATATATGTCATTCTTATCTCTAGGGTTATATAAAAACAAGCAGAGTAAGATGTCAAAGACCCTGATTTAAAGCAACATATAGAGAAGAGGTATTTGCACATTTGTTTCCCACACATCAGCACACGTTTCCTAGCGTCCAGGCACCATTTCTTATTCAGGTCCAAAAACCATTCTTTCTTCCTTATCATTATCAAATGCATGATTCCTGGTTAATTTCATCTTTCCCCACAAGACAGAGTTAGTAATGATGTTATTACCTACGATGTCATGGCTCCTTAGACCCTGTTTTATTGAAACAATATGGATCTCCTTGCCTTTGCAGTTTCCTTCTACTATTAACGCACAACTGTATCATCCTTCGAGCCACCTTTGAATACTGGTTTCTAATGATTGTCTTAAAGGTTGTTGATGACGACCTCAAATAAAAAGAATATGCAGGAAAATGTGAACCATAATTAATTTTCCAGACATGCTGATCTGACTGTTCAAAAGTTTATAGTATGAAGGTTGAACAGCACACCTTCCAATCATGTCTTGCCTTGGACTTTTTAGGCTGTCCTCACCACGTCCCTCGAATATGATATCTTTCCATAATGACTGCACCCCTGCCTCCCATACATGGATGCCAGTAGGGAGGAGAGACAGTGGCCCCTTGGACAGAGTGGAAAAGGCATTCCCACTTGCACAACGAATGTCCTTTCTTTATCCAGCATGTTTAAGACCAGTTTAGGAAAGCACAATGTCACCCTATTGATCAAAGGAGAAAGAGAACATAGATTGAATGAGCCATTGATGTCAGGAAGCCATAGTTTCAGAATCCCTCAGAGGAGATGTGTGACCATTGCAAAGAGGCTTCCTCAGTCATGGTGCAAAGTCTGGAGGAAGTGTCAAGACTTCCCTGGGTGATTTAAAACTATTGTAGCAGGGGAAGACTGCCACCAAAAGGAACTTCTGCCATCATTCCCATGTGCTACTCTCCTCACTGTCTGCTGGTGCTGAAGATCAGAGGCAGCCCTGTGGTTGGAATATGAAGGATGGAGAACAGGCCCAAGGATCTGTGGTAGATGGCCAGGGTCCTGACCTTGTCCAGAGTCCTGAATGAGAGTCACTCCAAATTAGTGTGTCAGCACCATTCTGGCAGCTCAGTCTCACACAGTTCCCCAGAGGAATCTCATATCAGCCAGCTAGAATGATCTGCTCACTCTCCTGGACTGGGACTCAACCACGGGACCCTGGGGTGACCACAGGAGCACAAATCAATTTCCAGAAATCTAGACGACCGCATGCACAGCAGAGTTGGAGGTAGAGTAGCAGAGAGACTTCTGAATGAAGAAAATAGGGAGTGGGGAGCCTGCCACTTCCACTCCTGCTGATACCAGGCCACCAGAAGGAGAGAAACTGTAGACAGTTTCCACAAATGCAGAGCTGTCTGGGATGGGGACCTAGGACAGAGACTTCTGCTTGTCTGTGCCAAGAGACTGACTGCCTCTTCTCAGTTCAAGAGACAGGCAGTGCCCCTGTGCTGACCCCAGACCTCCAACCACCCTCTAAAACTTCCGCCAGAATCCTGCAGGAGCAGATTGCAAATCAGCACTCAAACTCACTTTTTGCCACTGTTGTGGCATTGGGGGTAGAGATGAAAAATGTTTCCGGGGCTTTAATAAAAGGGTATGTATCCTACAGCCTATTCCTTCAGGTCCCTGCTGTCTAATAACTAACTGGCAGAACTAACGTAGGCTAAGTTGGTAATCCTGATCATATCTTAATTCCAGACAATGCACTTACATTTCACAAGACCTTTTTTTTCCCTAATGCCTCACACTAAGTTGTAACTCTGGCTTGGCTTGTTGAAACATGTAGGTTCACAATTAACCGGCTGCAGAGCGTTGATGAGCTCTAGCTACTTGTCAGGGATTGTCATTTTACGTTTACCCTGCTGAATACGTTTTACACTCAGCTAAGAGAAGCGATATTTATTGAGGACTTTGGGGGAGGAACAGGGAGAAGAGAATGGTCTATATCTATTCTCAGTGATTCAGTATCTAACCCCGAATTACACCAGATGATGAAGAAGCCGTGTGCTTGGCTTGAATATTGCTCTTCCCTCTCTCCAAAATTTTGTTCTTAGAGTTGCTTTTATTGACTTGTGCTTTGATGTGGCGCCGTTCATCTAACCTGAGGGGAAAGGAACCTAATTAAACTTGACGCCCTGTTTTCTGAAAGCCTGTTGTTGAGCATGTTGTTCATCAAAACGCAAAATCCATGTGTGAGAACTTAGAGCAGGAAAAAAAAAATCAGTCTAGTTTTTTCTGGGTAACTGGTTGGCTTCTAGGGACAGAATTTGGAGACTTCTGTATGTCTTCTTGTTTACTGCTGGGGAACTCCCCGGCGCGTTCGAGGCTCATCTCCAAAGGGCTTTAATGGCATCATGGTGTGCCCTAAATTGACTTCAGATGGTCCTGTTTACCTGTCCTTGCTTTTCTGTCTCATTTTACTTTCTTATATTAACTTCAGTTCTCCTGTGATGTTTACATATTTGTAAGTTAACCTTAGATTTTTTTTGGAACAAGGCTGGTTATAAATAATTAAGAAGTTGGAGCTAAAGTGCTTTAGGGAGACGTTAACGTTGTTGCAGAAAGAGTGTGGGCTTTGGAATGAAACAGATTTGGATCAACTATTAGATCTGCTGCTTATAAGTTCTATGACCTTTGGCAAGTTTCTTAACTTGATGTGACACATTTCAGAGATGTCATAACTACTGATTAGTTCCCTTCTCCTTGTCCCTAATGCCACCCTCCCTTTAGCTTTTTTACCCATGTGATGCTTTCCAACACATTTCTCTTTATGCTGGCAAATGAGGTAAGGCAATCTTAGGTAATTTTCACATAGAAATGAATACCAACAAGAGAAAAGATCTGGGGATCCAGACAAGAGCTGAACTCTCTAAGAAAACTAGCAATGAGTATCAAAATTCCATATTTATATTATGGCAAAGTATACATCTCTAAATCTTTAATTCTTTACTCCGGACCAGAATTTCTAATCTGTTCTGCTGCTTAATTTACACGACTGATTTTAGTGGTTTCAATCAGAAACACAAGACAAAGCGCTAAACTTTTTGACAGTCACCAATATTTCCCCCATTAATACAGACAGAACTACTTCTCAGCAATATCCTATACATCAGATAGTGTCTATTCTTGAAATAAACAACAAAGAATAATATAGCAGAGCTCAATAAGTCTCTTCAATCTAATGAATGAATTTACAGTTTCAAAGAAGAGGAAACCTGTCAAAGGGAGTTAACTGATACGTCGCACCAGGAATAACTTCTGTGTCTGGCATCTGTGTTAGGTTATTAGTGAGAAGAAAATAGGACATGTGGACCTTGATAATAAACCTGTCTTCGATATTATTGTTAAGCTTGACTCTTCTGGAGATTAAAGTGGCAGGTAGTAAAGTGTATCATGCAAACGTAAGTGGGATGTTTTTGTTCTATTTCAGGTTTCTCATGGAGAATGGTTTTGTGATTGGTCTTTGAACAGCACTTTATTTATAATCCTATTTGCAACTTGGAGAGATTTTACCTCAGAAGGCAAGTGAGCATACTGCTTCGGCTTTTGTGATTCTGAAAATGTCACTGCTGTCATTTGTCAAATCTGCCTGAAATCTGCCTTTTCAATAAGTGACATCTCCCACTCCTTTAGGGTGAAATTTTTACTTTTTTTTCTTTCCTCTCTCAGAAAAGTCTAAATAAAAAAGATTTTTTTTTTTACAACAGGAATGAGAAATTAATTTCTATATGTTATGGCTACTAAATACCAGTAATTTCAGTGCAACACAGTTAGACAGCGTTGGACTTCTTGTATGTTTTTACCTGGGGATGGGGTACCACTTTTTTGCATTCACGAGATGGATTATGTCTTTTTTCCTTTGGGAAAAAAAAGTCTCATGGAGCGGAAGTTGCCTTCCCACCACAAGCAGATATTTACAGACTCCTCCATAGCTGATCCTTCCTTTTCTTTCCGTAAGCCTCGGGATATGCTTTTCTTTTCCTTTTGCTTAACCTTCCAAAGTCCACATGATTGCAGTTCTCTCCCAGGGGCTGGGAATTTGCAGCCCCCGCAGTCAGGTCTTCTGGCTGACCTGAGTGTCCTTTGACCCCTGGCTTAACTTCTCTGCTTTGGGTTGCATAATCTTTGAGATGTGACTTGGACCTCCTCCTCACCTTCTCTGGGATGTTGTGAGGATTAATTAATGTTTGCATTACACATTGAAGCTCTGGGCTGCAAGATGCTTTATAAATTCAAAATACCACTATGTTAATAGCAGGCTCAGTTATGAGAAAGCTGCTAAACACAGCCCTTCCCCTCTCTGGAGCTCAGTGACCTTTCTATCTATCCCACTGATTCCTTGGTGTCTCCCCTAGGAGCATTCTGTGCCTCTCCAACCTGGATTCACTTCTAACTTAATAAATGCGGCAGACCTGGAATGCATTTACAGAAAATAAGAAAGGATTTATTTATTTAAGTGATGCTTGTTCACCTGGAACGTAATAGTAGCTGGATTCCTGCTGAATCAAGAATCTATTTGTTCCAGCAGATCACCCAATGTTGTTTATCAGTTTTTATTCCCACTAACAGAATTAGACTCTCAAACCATTTCTAATCAGTTTTCTCGCCTTCTTTTGGAGGCTTTCGATTGAAGGGATACATTTAGCATGGTCATAGCCCATTACTTACCAGAGTAATGGTGGCTTCTCCTTTGTATACAGAGCCACGCTTTCTAAGAAAGCATTTCCTACCCAAGATGTCAACCAACATGCAAACATCACCTATTCCGTATGGATCTTTGGGAACGGCGTATTTTAAACCAAGTGCTTTGCAGTTTCCTGGATGTGTGTGAAAGTTTCACAGTTGTGTGAAAGTTTTTGGTTTTCCAGATGCCTTCGTTATGAACTATTTTAGCCTAGTGGTCAAACTTAGGTCTACACTTGATCTTAGCCAGAAGGCCTAGAAGCGATTAGGTCTAAGAAATAAACTCTTAATTATTAATTTAAAAGTTATCTTGATCTCAAATGAAGCCATTTCTTTTTATATTATTTTTTCTAATAATGAAATGTAGGTTCGACTGGAGTCCATCCGTATCTTTCACTTGTACCTCATAGGGCCATGCAGTCCATGAGTTAAAATGTTGTAGCTGGGCTTGGTGAGCAGTGGGACTCTCCAAATCCAAGATGGACAGTCAGTAGTTTATTTACACCTAAAGGAAAAGAGAAAATGTAGCCAGGTCCCGGTGCTGATTGCCATTCTGTTTAGAAGGATGCAAGGGTCAAAGCCATGAAAATCCCCCTAGGGAAGAGAGACAGTAGCTTAATGAATATTGGTGAAAATTTTAATGGAGTCCAAATCTAGAGATGAGGCCAACATTCAGCAGAGAAGCCAGTCTGCAGGTGGTACTCAGCATACCCCGAAGCGCTGTCTGGTCCCATCATGACCACAGCTACCACCTTTTACTCTACTGTAGATACGAAAAGTACTGTAGTGGGTGCTATTGCCTTGTTGCCGTAATGACAAATTCAAGCACGGAGAAGCTGTGTGGCAATCTCAAGGTTACAAAGCCCACAAGTGGAGAGACTAAGAGTCAAACCCAAGTAGTCCAGCTCTAGACATAAACTCTGGAGAAGCGTAGGGCATAGTGATTGAGACCATGTGTTGTGGAATCACAGTTCTGGTGTCTCTGTGACCTTGGACAGCTTACTTAGCCTCTCTGTGCCTCAGCTTCCTCACATGGGAGAAGGAGATGATGATAGCACCTTGCTCCTAAGGGTACTGAGAGAATTAAGGGAGATAACACATAGAAAGCCTAAGAAGTGTTCTTGGTGCATAGGGAGTAAGCAACGAATATTAGTTACTGTTAAGTTACAAATGAACCAACAATACAGAATAATCAAATGGTAGTGGACCAAGGAAATTAAATAGGAATATAATCCTTGAGGCGTATAGAATAGGATAAGTGTGAGGAAATGCCAAGATCTCTCCTTTGTTGTTATTGTTGTTTATTTTACACCCACAAAACCTCTGTGTTAAAGTTCCTTTTGTGGGAGTTGATGTTGGGATTTTGATGGTTTTGTGGGTTTCTCAGTGGCAGAGCTCACACATTTATTCACTTTTCCTCCTGATGCTATTCTAAAATGGAATGAAATTTTTATAATTAGGTTAAATCCACAACAGTGGTGAAAATAGTGGGTTAGAAATTTCATACGTTTTCTAGACAATTAAAAGTAGATGGAGCAGTGAAGATAGAAGAAGTAGAAGGACTGGATTCACAGTAAAAGTTGTGCCGTCTGGAACAGTAGCCGCATGTAGCTGTTGAGGCCCTGAGATGTGTCTGGTCTGGATTGACACGTGCCGTTGGTGCAAAATACACACTAGATTTTGAAGATTTAGTATGAAACAAAAAATGAGTGTAAAATATCTCAATATTTTTATACTGATTACCTTTTGAAATAATATTTTTGATCTTTAAGTTAATGTAAAGGTTACTAAAATTAAATTCTTTTTATACTTTCTAATGTAGCTCTTAGAAAATGTTAACTTGCACAAGATGCTCTTGTTTATAATTCATATTGTGCTTTCATTGGATAATTCTGCTCTTGTCTAGATGGATCCTAGGGTTGGTGGTGAGGCAGACACTTATATTCTAAAAATCAGCGTCAGGGGGCACTAGAGGGACTGGTATAGGAAACAAGGCTACAGGATGAAGCCCTCCCTACCCTGGAATTTAGAATTCTCCCAATAACTACTGCTTGGCAGCCCACTCACCCCAAATTAAAGTCAGCCAGTTGACTGACTCTGCCAATGTACACAGAGCTCTCCATCTGCTCTCCTAAGGAATAGTTGTTTAAAATATAATCAACAATCAAGGGTGACCAAGTATTTGAGAAGAATTGTCAGAAATGAAAGAGAAAGGCTGAGATGGGGCAAAGTAACACTTTAGGAAGCAGACACATTGGAGAGCAAAAGAAAATGAGTTAAACGACTAAAGCAATCCTAATTAGTCTCCTCTGACAGATTTAAGAAGATGTTGCAGCTGTAAAACAGAAAGTAGCTATTTTTAAAATGAACAAATTGATCTACTACAGTTAACTTAAATTATAACCATTGGGAGAAGCCAGGCAAAGGCTGCACAGGATTTCGCTGTCATCACCTTTGCCACTTCTGTAATGTGAATCTGTAATGATTTCAGAATAAACAGGTGAAAAAAAAATCAACTTAAAGAGCTCCCCCAAATTGTACAGAAGTATATTTCAATATAAAAATAATCATAGTCAGGTTTGTAGAGAAAGTTGAAAAAAAGATCAGAAAATTGAAAGAAAAAAGAGTCAGGAGAATAGTATTTTGTCAGACATTAAATTCAGTCTTAATAAGGTATGCATTGCTTATTGGCTTTCACGTAATCTTTTTTTTTGCACGGAAGTGGGTAATTAGGTTTACTTATTTGTCTAATTTATTCATGGAGGTGCTGGGGATTGAACCCAGGACCTCCATGCATGCTAGGCATGTGCTCTACCACTGAGCACTCCCCCTATTGGCTTTCAAATTTTGGAGTTAACCTATCACCAGATCACAAATAAGGAAGTGAACTTTTCAACCACAAAGAGAGAAAGTCACAATGGCCATGACTCTGACTCTGCCTTCTCTTTTCCTGCAGCTGTGGTGTATGGAGTTTTACTGGCAGCCCCAGCCCTTGTCTGGTCCTCTCATAGTCTCTGTCTTTGTCTCTGTCTCTGTCTCTCTCTGACTGTCTTGTTCTTGACCCCTCCCTCCCTCTCTCTGTTCATTCTCAGATCCTCCTTTCACCTAAGTGTCAGTGAGACGTGAAGTTTCTGTCCCCTCTGAGAACGTCTGGACTGTTAGCCTTGACTAGCTCTGTCCTGAGTCTGGGGAGTCTGTGGGCAGCAGCATGGTAGAGGCCTGGAGGGACTTACTTCCGCTGGCTTTCTGGTTTAATTTTTTTTTTCCCTTTGACTGCATTGTATGTATTTGCATCAAACCATGCAAGCCAAACTTGAGTAAAGACATTGTCCAGGGTTTACAGGCCAACTCGTGACAGTTCTGCACTGATATTTGGGGTCCAAGCTAATAATCAAGACTTGCTTTGCCTTTCCATATCCTTGTTTCCTGCAGATTTGGCTTCCTTGTCCAAAGGAAGCTGTCCTTCTTCTTGCTGTGGCTGTGCCCTTCAGTACCCAACTCTAACCTGATGGTTTGAAAAACCCCAAGTCTAAGGCCCCATGATGCAACACCTCCCACTTGCAGTGTCTTTGGGAAATGCACGTATCGCTCCACTTCACGGAATACGGTTGATCATGTGGTCTAATTACCTCATTTTATAGATGAGGAAGCAGAAAGAAGCATAAAGAGGGTATGTGCTTTGTATTGGAGAATAAGAACAGGCTAGTGCTAGAATCCCAGCCAGCTAGCTCTACACTTGATACATGTCAAAATAGCAACACTTGTTAAAAACAAATAAACAAACCAAAAAACTTAAAAATTCAGCAGTTCTTCAAAAATCAGAAGAGAGAGTACTTGTAATAGTAAAAATTAAATAAGGAAAATCCCTAATCTTGTCCCCCATCATTTCCCTAGATTCACCTCCAACTTTCTTTACAATAAAGAAGGCTCCTTCATTGGCTCCCTTTCTCTCTCTGGGGCAAAGGATCTCTCGAGAGCCCATGTCGTTTCCTCCAGCAGGATCTTACTTGTTTTAAATGTGAAAGTTTCCCATGAACAGTCTAAGACATGCTGATTCTGAAGGCTGAACTGAACCCAAGATTTTTGAAATAATGTGTTGCCAAATGATTCTGTTACGAGAGTCTGTTGAGCGTACTTTGAGCAACGTTGCACTGGACCATGAGCTCTTTGGAGATCTCAGTCTACCAAGTCTGATTCACATAAGGACGCAGTGATAACCACAATGATTTTTACACATGTCACGTGGTCAGATGGGTGATTTGATAATGAGGCAGAATATTTTTTTTATCTAGGAAGTGTACCGGCACACACATAGTAGACTCTCAATAAAATTTTACTGATAAACAATTAGCACTGGGCTTTAGCAACCAAATGGAGAGCAGCTTCTTTGTTCAGTCTGTTGTTCTGGGTGAATGAAGCCTGGTTTACTGTAAGCTTTGAAATATTTCCTCACAATGATTCTGGAACTCTTTTCATTGGTTTCTTCCCATCTATCAGTCAGGTAATCACTTTTGAAGGTTTGTCACTATATTGACAGGTTGATTTTTCTAACCCGTGGTAGATAGAATATTTCATGTGTTTTTCTCTTCACGTATTTAAGACAGAAGCCCCATGGAGTATGGAAAGGGGGGACACAATGGAGACAAAAAGACTAGAGTATAAATTTCACTCCTGCCACTTACTGTGATCTTGGGCACCTCGGTTTCTTCTGTTAAATTAAAAAAAAAATTAACTATTTTTCTTTAGGAGTTAGGAGGTACGAAATTTTCTGGTGATGCTCAGTAATATTTGCTCAACAAATTTTACTTATATTTTCTTCTTTCTCTCCCATCTTCTCTACTCTGTTGCTAAGTGCCCTGCAGAGTCATACTGACCTTGTGTGATGGATCAGGCAAACCCACGTCTAGAGCATTTCTTCAGTCTCTGGTTCATCGTTCGTCCCTGTGTAGTATTTGGTCTCATGGCAAATGGAGTAGTGTGGCAGAAACTTCCAGTGGAACTATGGATAGGGGCAGAAGTGAATATATTTTGGAAGTGGAACGAATAGGAGTAAATGGTGGGGTTTGACAAGTTGATTTATAGAAAGAGGAGAACCAAGTATTAAACATGTATTTTGGACTGAGCTACTCAAGTGGGTATTAGAACCACTTAGGAAGATAGGAAGACAGAGGGAACAAGAGTATTGGGAGGGAACGAAACAGAACCAAGAGTTGTATCTTAGACATGCCAATTTTGAGATGCCCATTATGCTCAGGGGTAAAGAGATCATATGGTGGTTGGATACATGTCTCTTACATTCAAAAGGAGAGATCAGAGCTAGACATAAGTTTGGCAACTTTAGATGTATAAACTATATACAAAGCCATGGGACTGAATAAAGTCACCCTGGGGAGACCATAGATACAGGGAAAAAATGCTTATACCAGATGCTTGCTTATATCAGACGCTATTTATTTCAGTATTTGGCACTGGAGCAACGGAAAAGGAACCAACATGGAAGACAGGCCCAGGGAGGTAGGAGGAAAACAAATGGGATATCAGGAGGTCACAAGAGTAAAGTGTTTTAAAAAGCAAAGAATGGTCAGATTTGTTGAGAGGATGTTGCACGTAACAGCACAGAGAACAAGGATAACTGTGACAAAAGCAGTTTGAGTTGAATGGTGGAAACAAAAGACCGTTTGGGTACAAGTTGAGGAGGGAATGGCAATGTCTTGTCTTTGGTTAGAGGGTCTTTGGTGTGTAATGAGACATCTCGGCATAAACACCAATAAGAAGTGAAAGGTCAACCTTGTAAGTTTAGTGATCAGCTTCTCAAATTCTACCTCCTGTGAGGTTAAAAGGCTGAGTCATAGGTTACAAATGTTTATGCCCTGTACTTTTAAAGTCTAACAATTAAGTAAAACCAGCCATTGTTTTGCTTTCTGCCCGATATCTAAGCAGCACAATTTCAACCTGACTAGCATGACACAAAGACCTGGCTAGCATGACATTCCAGTCAAAAGTCTTGATCTGTGATGGTCCCTGTGTTGTTGCTGGGAAACAGCTGACCTTGCTGTTGCCATCACATGAAGAAACAGAGAAAATGTGGAGGGAAGGCCAATGCCAAACATCAAGTTAGGTAGAAGAAGGGAACCCAATTATGTTTGACCTTTCAGATCAGTCACATTTACCTTGGGAGAAAAAAGGAGATTGAATTCACACAAATCAAGAAGACTTGAATGGTCAAGAAATTGTCTCCCAATCTCAATATCTATTTTTACATGTCTGTGAATCTGATATATGATTAGATTTTGTTTTGTTATTATGAAGCAAGAGATACACAAAAAATACATTTATCAGGCTGTAATGGCTGTCTACTTATGGGTTGAACTTTCCTTCTGATGAAATTAATAGCTTATGGTTAAGATGGAACATAAAACCACCTGCCTCTAATTCAAATGTTTAATCTATTTCATATGGCCAGGAGATAAAAGGAATTAGAGCCTAGTAAGATCCAGATAATAACTCAAACCTTTTGTGTTTTCAGACTTTGCTTCCTTTCTGGATTGGAATTTAGGAAAATCTCCTCCTAATTTTAGCGTCGATCATTTAGGAATTTTTGTCATTGCCTGAAACATACACTACGTTTCCTACCTCCATGCTTCTGGTGATGTCATTAGCGTAATATAGACTTCCCATGTCTCTCTTTTGAAATTTACTGAAACTTTCCTGTGGTTTTGTATATAATCAGTTTTTGTAAATATCCCATGTGTGCATGAAAATGTTGTATAATTTCTCATTTTTTAGTACATATATATGTGTGTGTGTGTGTATGGATATCTATTTGTGTTGTTCAGATCTTCGGCATCCTTACTGATTGATTACTTCAGCAATTCTAGAGAGGGTTATTAAATTCTCCCATTAAAATGCAGGCTTTGACAATTTCTTCTAGTAGTTATATCAATTTTTACTATATATATTTTATAGAATTTTATTACTTGTGTGGAATTTAAATTTTTATATCTTTCTTAACGTGAAATCTCTTGTCAATATGTTGTGTCCTTTTGTACCGTTAATAATTTGTATTGCCTTTAGGACAGTTGTGATTGATGTTGATATAGTTACACTAGACTTTTTGAATAATGTTTGGTACACAAAAATTTTTTATCTTTTCAAATGTCCACTGCCCATATGTTATCATTATGGTTATTTTTGTAATTTAACCTAATTGAAGAGATTAGATTTTTACAATGTGGTTATTGATATATTTGCCTCTTCTAGCTAAAGCATATCTCCTTTCAGTGTGTATTGTTTTTGAATATATCATATTTCTTATTTTTCTACTTTCTTGTATTAATTAAGGCAATACTGATTTATATGATATATAAATCTGCAAATCTGAGTAGGTTGACATAATAGAAGTTTATCCCTTGTATAAAGCCTGAAAATAGGTGTTTCTTGTTTGTAGGCTTTCTTTCAAGTAATGATTTTAGGATTCTGCTTCTTGGTATCTATGATTGAGGGTTACCAGAGGAGGGAAAAAGACATGGAGACATGGGCATGAGAGGTTTTTATGAATGAGGCCAAGAAGTGTTTTGTCACTTCCACCAAACTGACTATAAGTCAGTCACATGGCCACACCTAACTATAGGAGAGGCAGGAAAATATAACAGACTTGTGTGTCCAGATGATCTAGTAAATAAGTCAGTACATAGCCAGTCTCTATCACACATGCCACCTTTTGAATTTCACTCTTCTTCTCATTCCAAATCTTCTTTTCTATTTACTTGGAAATTTTGAACACTATTTCAACTCATTTGTTACCCTATTTTTTAACGTGTGTGATACAGTATTATTAAGTATAATCACCGTGTTGTGTATTAGATCCCCAGCATTTATTCATCTTATAATTGGAAGTTTGTACCCTTTGATCAACATCAACCCATTCCCCTCCCCGACCCCAGCCTGGTAACCACAACTCTGTTTCTGTGTGTTCGGCTTTTTTACTTGCCTTTGTCTCTCTTATTAATTTTACTTACCATAATGCTCTCAAGTTTCAACCATGTAGTTGTAAATAGAAGGATTTCCTTCATTCCCGTGTGAATAATATTCCATCGTATGTGTGTAAGTATAATATGATGTCTTCCTTATCCATTTGTTAATTGATGGGCGCTTAGATTGTTTCTGTATCTTGGATGTTTTGAATAATGCTGCTGTGAACATGGGAATGCAGATGTCTCTTCAAGATCCTGTTTTAATTTCCTATGGAGATGTACCTGAAGTGGGATGGCTGGATCATATGATAGTTCTAATTTTTATTTTTGAAGAACCTCCATACTGTCTTCCCTTGTGGCTGTACTAATTTTCACTTCCACCAGCAGTGTGCGAGAATTCTACACAGTCTCACCAACACTCGTTATCTCTTGTCTTTTAGATGGTAGCTATTTTAACAGGTGTGAGGTAATATCTCATTGTGGTTTTGATTTGCATTTCTATGATGATTAGTGATACTGAACACTTTTTCATTTACCTGTTGGCCATTTGTATGGAAAGATGTTTATTCAGATCCTCTGTCCCATTTTTTTTAATGTTTTTTCTTTCTGTTGAGTTCTGTGAGTTCTTTATATATTTTGAATATTTATCCCTTATGAGATTTATGATTTTGAAAATATTTGCTTCTATTCTGTAGGTTGCATTTTCATTTTGTTGATTATTTTTCTGTGCAGAAGATTTTTAGTTTGATGTCATCCCGCTTACTAACTTTTGCTTTTGTTGCTTGTGATTTTGGTATCATATCCAAAAAAGCATTGCCCAGACCAAAGTCAAAAAAGGGTTTTGTGAATAGTATAAGACAGGGGTCCAATCTTACTCTTTCGCATGTGGTTATACTGTTTTTCCAGCAGCATTTCTTGATGAGACAGTCCTTTTCCATTGGATATTCTTGGCTCACTTGGCAAATATTAATTGACCATGCGTTTTGTGAGGGTTTATTTTGGGGCTCTTAATTCTGTTCCATTGATCTACATATCTCATCTTCTGCCAGTGCCATATTGCTTTGATTATTATCCTTTTGTAGTATGGTTGAAAATCAGGAAATCTGATGACTCCAACTTCCAATATGATGATTAAAGGAGTGGTGGGAATGGCCACCCTTATCTTACTTAGTCCTCATCTTATGGGAAAAGATTTCAGCCTTTCACCATTGAGAATAATGTTCCTTGTGGGTTTGTCATAGATGATTTTTTTATGTTGGAAGGACAACTTTGCTGGGTAAAGGATTCTTGGTTGGCACTTTCAGCACTTTGAATACATTATCCCATCCTCTTCTGTTCTGCAAAGTCTGTGCTGAAAAAATCTGCTAATAGCCTGGTAGAGGTTCCCTTGTATGAGAAAAAAAATTTTTTTCTCTTACTCCTGTGGAAATTCTCTTGGTCTTTGATTTTAGACATTTATAATGTGTTTTAGAGAAGATCATTTTGGATTGAAATTTTGTGGTGGGCTATTAGCTTCATGAACTTGAATGTCCAAATCTTTCCCCAGATTTGGAAAGTCCTCAGCCATTATTTCTTCAAATAAGCTTTCTAGTTTTTTTCTCCCTCTCATCTCCTTTTGGGACTCCAACAGTACCTACATTCTTTCTTTTAATGGTATCCCATAAGTCCTGTTGATTTGACTTCATTCATTTTCATCCTTTTTTTCTTTTTGCTCCTCTGATGGGATGATTTCAATTGAGCTGCCTCTGAACTCACTGACTCTTTCTTATGGTTGGTCAAATCTGCTCTGGAAGCCCTCCATTAATTTTTTCACTTCAGTCACTGTATTATTCAGCTTCAGAAATTTATATTCATTTCTTTTTTTTAATGTTTTCTATCTCTCTTTGGACTTCTTATTTTGTTCTTGTATTTTTTAAGTAGTTAAATTTTTTATCTGTGTTCTCTTGTAGCTCTCAGAGCATCATTAGAACAATTTTTTGCATTCTTTGTTGAATAGTTTCTGGATCTCTGTCTCTCTGGATCTAGTTACTGAAGGTTCACTGTGTTTTCTGGTGGATTCAGGTTTCCCTTTTTCTTCATGACCCCTATAGCCTTGTGTTGGTGTCTGCATATTTGAAGAAGTGGTCACCTCTTCCAGATTTTATGGACCGAGGTTTAAGGAAAGCTTGGGTAGTGAAGAAAGGCTGTTGGTTTGCTCTCTCATAGCTGCACAGTTTCCCTCTCGGCGTGCACACTTCAGTGGAGATGGGTGTGAGACCTAGTCATGCAAGTACACAGCTGGAGGGGCAAGCCCTGGGTGTTTGCGTATTGCTTGGGGTCAACCATGGGGTTCCTGGCTGGTGTCTTGCACTTACCCAGCTGCAGAAGGCTGTGGTGGCTGCTGGTGCAGTTCAGAGTTCTGGCAGGGGTTGTGGTGGGGCGTGAACAGGGTGGAGGAACTCAGGTGACTGGCATTAGCAAGTGTAAATACCTGTGGGGCAAAAGCTGATTAAATGTGCAAAGGTGCACCATGGCTGTGCTGGCTGTTCTTCAGTGCACAATCTGTTGGATTTGTCTGCAGGGAGGGTCACTATGAACTGTGATTGGTCCTGCTGTATGGCTGCTGTTGGTCACCCCTGCTTTTCTAACGCTTTTCTCATACCTGCCCACTCCTACCCTTCACTAGTTCATTAAAATTTTTCGGTTGAATTCTTACCAGAATGTATGGCATCCTGAGGCATTGAACGCAAGCAGTTGTGTTCCATTTCTACTTCCTTAGGTTTTCGGCTAGCTGGTTGCCTGAGCCAAATGTCACTGACCAAGTTGTGAATTTGCCATTGTCCAGTTAGTTTTATTGTTGTTGTGAATATGGGAGTGACATTCTTTTCCAGGTTTCTACATAGTAAGCTGAAGTCAAAAGGCTCACCTTCACTCTTGAAAGCTTGTTTTGTTGTGCGTAGAATTCTAGGATGACAGTTAATTTGTCTTAGGTCTTAGAAGTTATAATTCTATTTCTTACAGTGTCTAAGATTACTGCTGAGAAATTAGCTGTCAGTGTAGCCGTTACTATTTGAGGCGCTCTTTCTTTTCCCTTTGGTTATTCTGTAAGATTACTTTGTTGCTTTTCACATTCTGCAATTTCATTATTATATGTCTACTTATAAATTTAATTTTAACTCTCCTGCTTATGATATGTCGGAATTTTGGAGTGGTACATTTTGCATCACCTCTGAAAAATTCTCATCCAGCACCTTCTCTCTGCATGTGCATATGTTGCAGTATTCAGTATTGCAACACTGGCTATTGTCTTTGTCTTAACAACTTTTATAATTCCTCTTCACATATTTTGAGGGATTTTGTCATGCACTGTGTGACTTCATTAGATTTAACTTTTAGCTCACAATTTCTCTCTTTTGTTGCATCTTTTATTTTGTTGTTTAATCTACTCTACTAGCTGGATAGATGGAGTCAGGGATATATAGATACAGATCCATAGCCCAGGAAGAAGTTTCTTTCCTCCAGAATGGATTTGCATGTGGGTCAGTCAGTCCAGTCCCCTGGAGGTCTACTAACTCAGCATTGCTTTAAACTGAATTTCCAGCTTGTACGTTTGGAGGCCATACAAGAAGTGTGAACTCCAGCCTTGAGCCTGCTTGAAGGTATGTTTTTCATTGGGAATCCTCATTAGAATCTTTCCCCCATTTCTTCTACTGCACTTAAAATGAAATCTAAAAGACAAATGTCCCAGTATCCCCTGAGGTACCTTTTTTTTTTTCTTGTTTCATGCTGAGTTTGTTGTCCTTTAGGAAACCTTCTTTATGGAGGATTTTAAATTTATTTTCCTGCAGTCTTGTTTCCTAGTAGGCTCCCAATCGTGTGCCCTCCACTCTTCATACCCAAGCCTGCCTTAAACCTCGTGGCTCCAGAACATCATTTATTAGTAGGTAATATTTACTTCATACTCATTATCTTTTGTGCATTCATTCTTTCCTCTTTTTTTCTTTTTTGCTTGTCATGATATTACCTTGTTTTATTCTTAGTCCAGCCGTGTGTCAAAAAAATATACTCCTAGTGAGCAGAGTCGAGGCTTCTCCAGCTTTTCTGTCTGTCTCGGTGGATTTTTCAGCAGGCAGAGGGGCTGTCTCCTTCATGCAGAACCCTGGGCCTGGGGTACCCAAATTGTGGTTCAACCTGCTCCCTCCCGTGGGTGAGGGCCATCCCCAGGGTGAGGGCCCTTCTTCTCCTTTCAAATGTCTCCTAGGGGCTCAGGTCCTGACCTGATCCCTTTTTTTTTTTTTTTTTTTTTCTGTTCCATCATTTACATAGAGATCTTTCTTGCAGCTTTGGTTGTATAGGACTTCTGCCAGTTTCCAGCTAGTTTCCTGTGAGAATTGTTCCACGTGCAGGTGTATTTTTGATGTGTTTGTTGGGGGAGGTGTGTTCTACATTTCCCTACTTTACCATCCTGATCCCCCTCCTGTGGTTTATATGTTGAAATCACCTTCTAGACAGATTGACTCATGGAGGCAGGAAGGTGTGTTTTAAGTTGTCTTTCTCTTGGCCAAGGAAATGGCCCAATAAAGTGCTTAATATATGTTGAATAAGTAAATGGATTGGTGAGTGAATGAAAGAATGAAGGAATGAATGAATAAAAACACTTTTATAGGTTTGGCACTAGCAGATGAAACTCAGTTCAGGAGGTTTAGTGAGCACCTAATATACGTCTTGCACGTTGCTAAGGGCTAAGTAAGTTGAAATAAATGAAATGAATTCCTTAAGGAGGGGAATTGCCCTTCAACTCTCCAGAATGGTGTGTGTGGGTGAGGGGAATGTGCGTGATTTCCTTGGATGAGAATAGAGGATATAAAAATGTGACTGTGATCAATGAAGCATTCATAATGAATTAGAGAAGAAACAAAGATTCTGAGGGTCGTCTCCTCACTGTTGGCATTTCTATCATGCTTGCCAGCCGTACTCCCTCACAGCACATTATCGGTAGAAGACTGGACTTTTTAGGACAAGGGTCGTTCTTGTCTGTGCACACACCTGTGGGTGTGCGTGATTTTACAAAGCAAGAAGAATTGTTATATTACCCTTATCTCAGCTTTCAGGAAAACATATTTGTGATTATGGAATGAATTCTTCTCTAGTTTATAAGAGCTATACAGGAAATAGCTTACTTTTGTACATAATGCGTTCTTAATAATATGTATCAAAGTTTATCGTACAAAGGCCAAATAATAAACTTACATACTAGAAGAGTGGGGGTTGTGGATCCAGGCACAGAAAGAGAAAATGTCCTCAATTATATTTTGTCTCTTACACAAACCTCTGTGATTTATTTCTAGAATTTCAAAACTGTTCTTGTTTGTTATCTTCTATTCACAACTGAACAAACAGTTGACTGGCCCAAACCCAATGAGCGTCTTGTTGATTTACCACTTTCCACTCTTGGCACTCGGACTGATTTCCATCTTTGTCTCAGCTACATTAGGTTTACGAGATCTATGCTTCTTGCATCAGCATTTTCATCTTCCGTTTGTTTTTACAAAACAACGAAGACAGAGGCGATGAAATATTCAAGACACACAAACACCACTGTACAAATATGCTGCCAAAATTGTACACACCGTTTGGCTGTCAGAAACGCTACGTGCTACCTGAATGTTTCGGCTTGTCAGCTATGCAGAGAAGGCCAAATTGAGCATATACAACCTAGTTAGGGTTGTGGATGTATAATGAGCAAACGAATGGACTGTCTGATAGTAGAATGAGCAGAAGTCAAGGAAAGCTGATAGCTAGACTTATGCCCTTAGGTCTCTTCTTTGACTTACTTGCATGAAGCACAGAGAAAGTCTCATGATTCTGGAGCCATGAATGCCTCCAGATGATAACTCTCTGAACATTTAGAAAGGAGAGTGCTCAAAACTGCATGTCAAGATTGACAAAATAATGTTACTAATAATAGTAATATATCAATAATGTTGACATATATGTTCATTGAATAAGACATATATTCATTTAATTCTCTCTTTTGAAAAAATGGTTTAAAGAAATTGCAAGGGTAAGATTATCCCCCTCACTGAGAAGAGAAGTTTTTTCCCCGTTTTGTTTCAAGGACTCATACCTGGGTTACGGTTGCAGTCCATGTGTGTCTCTTCCCAAGCGGTGTCTTCCTTTTGTGAAAGCCTGGGTAACATTAAGTTTCCAATGGGAAGTTTGTCTTTCCAGTTCTCAGATTCTCCTCTTTTTATTCCCTTGTGACTGTCACCTTTCTCACCTCCTCTTTTACCTCCTTTCTCAGTCTGTTCTTGGGAAAGATTGTGCGATTCACCGTTGACACTTTGATTGAACACAAGTCAGTGTGATTTCTCAGATATTTAGAATGACCATGTAAAAATATTGGAGGAATTTTTGCTGTCAGTAAGCAAGAGAGCAAACATTTGGAAAATTGAGAATAAGTTTATTTGTCCATGAAAGGAGACTCCTGGTCCCTTGACTTGGTTTGGTTGTAGACTTACAGAGTTTATTCAGCCACCACTCGATATAAATCATGCTGAGGAAATGCGTGGTCTCGTGAAGAGCACTGGACTACGAGTCAAAGTACTTGGGAGATAGTACCTGTTCTGTCATTAAACTGGTGGGAGTTTTGGGGCCAGTTAGAGTCTGTCTTTGTGCCTTAGTTTTCTCATGAGTAAATAAATACATAAATCATGTCTAAATCAGTGGTTTTCAAACTTGGAGGCATATTTGAATTCAGGGAGCATTTTAAAAATATTAATCCTTGGGTTTTATTCCTGGATATTCTAATTTCCTTTGTGTGAGCTGGAGTTTGACCATCAATGCTTAGGAAAAGCTCTTGAGGTGATTCTAATGTGCAGCCAGTGCTGAGAACTGTTGGACGAGGTGATCTCTAATGTCTTGTCCAGGGAGATGGCGTATCATAGATGTATAAGAAAACGAGAACTGCAGGTGGACGGGGTTGAATGTGGATAGCAGCTCTCCCACTTCCAGCCTAAGTAAATGCCGGCAGGCTTTAACTCCCAGTCCCGGTTTCCTCATCTTTGCAATAAAGATATACTTGCCTCACTGGGTTGTTGAAAAGATGGAATATAGTACTGGATATAAAGTAAATGGCTCAGGACTCTGCACGTAGCAGGCATTTAACAAATGCTGATAATGAAGAGAATGATTACATGATGAAGCTGATTATCCCCCGACTCCTCCACCCCCACAAAAGTCCTTTCCTGAGTACAGTATTGGTCCATGAACAGAAAAGTAGAATAAAAGAACAAAATAAAGACCAGAAACAGCCCTGCTGAGTGCCTCCAAACTTGGTAACCCATCCCACAAGTGCATTTTGAATTAGCAGAGTCTGCGTATAAGTGGTGCTAAACCTGCCGGTTACAAACAAGGAACAATAACAACACAAACAAACACACAAAAATACCTGTCTTCTGTCGTTCACAAAAGTAGGTTCCAGACAGATGGAAGCCTTAAACATGATAGAACCAAGCCTGACATCTTTAGAAAAAGTAGTAGAATATTGCTCTGTTGGGATAGGAAGACTCTTTAAACAGAAAAGAATAAATTATAAGTGAAAGGACAGAAATACTGACCACTTGGAAATTTCACACTTATTGTTCCAAAAATACTAGAAAGTTAAAAGATTTTTGCAATACATATAAGAAGGAAAAAATCTGTAATACAAGCATACCTCAGAGATATTGTAGATTTGGTTCCAGCCCACTGCAACACAATGAGTCACAGATTTTTGGGTTTCTCAGTGCATGTAAAAGTTATATTTACACTAAACTAGAGTCTGTTAGGTGTGCCACAGCATTATGCCTAAAAAAACAATGTATACACCTTAATTAAAAAATAATGCTATGGGGAAAGTGGTGCCAATAGACTTGCTTGATGCAGGGTTGCCACCAATCTTCAATTTATAAACACACACTGTGCCTGTGAAGCACAATAAAGCTAATAAATGCAATAAAATGAACTCTGCCCATAATCAGAATAGGTTAAAAATCTCTGCAAATCAAGAAGACAGAATAAATCAAGGCAATAGAAAAATGGGCAAAGTTTAGGAGTTGGCAGCTCATAGATGCAGAGATAAGCAAATGAAAAGACGTACAGCTTTACTCTGTATCAGAAAATTGTGAATTAAAACAACACAAATGCAAAATTCACATTCATCAGGTTGACAAGTTTTAAAAATCTGACAGTTCTGTAAACTGCTGATAGATATGTATCTTCCTGTGACAACTTTATGAGAAACCCAAGGTTATGTGTATCAGGGGGCATGATCATGAATGCTTCCAGCAGTGTTTGAATAGATGATAATTTTTAACCAACTTCAGTATCATCAACAGGAGAAGTGATAAATGAATGGTGGGAATCATATAACAGAGTACTGTTCAATAATGAAAATTAATGGCTTAAAGCTACATTTGTAAGTATAAAGGAAATTCACAGTAACCTAAAAAAAAAAAAAAGAAAAGAACATTGCAGAAAAACATACAGAGTATGCTACCAAAATACTTTTACTAGTCTGTTGATAAGGTATAAATTGTGGTTAAAATGATATACATCACCTTCAGGTTAGTAAATAGTTGGGGACACGGGGAGAGAGGAAGGTGAAGGAAGGTGCACAGAAGGAATGTCAACTTCTTTCTAATTCTCTATTTCTTTGTTAAAAGGCTTGAAGGAAATGTGATAAAATGTTAAGATTTGTTAGTTTGGGATTGTAATCACAGGGGTTTTAAAAAATGCTCCATGTAAATATTTCTCTGTCAGCAAACATATAAAATTCTTGTCTGTCCTTTCACCTTGGCATCCTTATATTACTATTCTTCAAAATATTTGTACTACTAATAATTATTTTAATTTGATTATGTGGTCATACTACTGCAGTCCCTGTGCTATGACCTTGGCATGTATTTTCTTATTTAGTCATCATGGGAATTAACAGTAGTTATCTTTTTTTATTGAAGTATAATTGACTTATAGTATATTAGTTTCAGGTGTATAACATACTGATTCACTATTTTTATGGATTATACTTTATTTAAAGTTATTATAAAATATTGGCTGTATTCCCTGTGCTGTACAGTATATCCTTGTAGCTTATTTATTTTATACCTAGTAGTTTGTACCTCTAAATCTCATGCCCCTATCTTGTCCCTCCTCCTCCCCTCTCCCCAATGGTGACTACTGGTTTGTTTTCTGTATCTGTGAGTCTGTTTCTATTTTGTTATATTCATTTGTTGGCTTTATCTTTCAGATTGTACATATAAGTGATAACACACACTATTTGTCTTTCTCTTTTTGGCTTATTTCACTAAGCATAATACCCTCCAGGTCCATCCATGTTGTTGCAAATGGCAAAATTTCATTCCTTTTTATGGCTGAGTAGTATTCCATCATATATGTATGTGTGTGTATACACATATATATGTATATGTATATATACACCACATCTTCATACACTCATCTGTTGATGAACATTAGGTTGCTTTCATATTTTGGTTATTGTAGACTATACATAGACTATACTGCTGTGAACATTAGAATACATGTATCTTTTTGAATTAATGTTTTCATTTTCTTTGTGTATATACCCATGCGTGGAATTGCTGGGTCACATGGTAGTTCTATTTTTAGGTTTATAAGGGACCTCCATACTGTTTTCCATAGTGGCTGCACTAGTTTACATTGCCACCAACAGCACAAATAGTTATCTTTTTTGACAGTGAGGAAACTAAGGCTCAGGGAGGTGCTGCACCCTCCCATGATCACAGGGCTTTATGGAAGGTTGGCAGTGGCACGCCAGAGACCGTGTTATTAACCACTACACTTTGGAAAAGATTGTAACTACTTGAGTGTGCAACAAAAGTATTTATCCTATAAGGCCATCTTGGTTTGTCATTGGTGAAAAAAGAAAGAAATGAATACTGTGAATGGTTGTATGGTGGGGCTCTAGTAGGAATCCTTAGATGTGTTCAAATGTAGAGAGAAAATGTAATCAAAACCTTGAGGCCTCCCAGGCAAGCTCATGTCTTATTTTTCTGAGCCCCTTATATCCCCCAAATCGAATGACTTTCTTACAATTTCAATTCCAACACCTAGCCTTCTTTGTCTCCATAAAAACGATTTCCTTCATACATGCTGAGGGCCAAAGTTTAAGACAGGCCAGGAAATTATTATTGACCAAGTCACAAAATTCTGTGTCTCATCTAGAGGAAGTCATGTCTTTAAATCTTAAGTCCATTAATCTGAGAAATATCACCTCTCTAGAAATTTAGAAAAAAATATTAGCAACTAAGTATTAAGAAAACTCATTTTCTGTCTCTGGTATGAGAAATGCAGGTCAAGTGTATGAGCAATATAATACATTTTACTTTTTAATTTTTGTGACCACATCGTTTACTTCAGTCCCAACAAAGATTTGCTTTTTGTTTTTTAGAATTACAATAGTAATTGACATTTTGACTTGGTAACATTGGAATTGTACAACTACTGTGAATAGCGGATACCCAGACCACAAAATCTAATGTGTTCTGAGGAATAATCTCAATATCACACCTAGATTAGAATTGTACTAGATACGAGAAAGAGAGGGGAAAGAGAAAATGTTGGAGCTTTAGTTACTTCTTCACTAACTGTAAGGTCAGAAAACATCTTACGAATATTTTCTTGGAAACTGAAGTTTCCAGTACCTACCACATAATTCCTCTAACCTCATGGTTCCCCTGAAGGGTCTTCCACTAGGGGAACTCTCCTGGCCACTCTCCACACTATGACTCTCCACTCTTCAACTTGACATAGACTGAAACTTACTTTAGTGATGGATTTATAGATAAGAACTTGGCTGATAATGTACTGGACCTCAAAATACTTGGCTCTGCCTCTCCAGTTTCCGTCTTTCAGAGCCAGCCTGTTTCTGAGACTCACAGACACTTAGCTTTTTGAGGAATCTCCTCATTTTTGAGAGGGCTGCAGTATTACAGGGCTATCTATGACTATATGGCTGTGTCTTTGTAATTCAAGGAGGAACTATTACCAGCCAGAAGCTCTCTACAACCAGCTTTATCAGTAGTAAAGGCTGACATTCTGATTTCCATTTGCTTGTTGCCTGTTTTTTTTTTAAATTTTCCAGTTGATTCTAAACTCAAGAGGAGGAGAAAGGGGGTAATTTATTTGCCCCCTTAAAATCGTGACACAGTATCATGAGGGAGATAAATGAGAAGACAAAAAAGAAAAAGGAGAAAAGTGCCAAAGCTATAACACAGTCCTACCCTCGGCTCTGGGGAGGGCTGTGGATCGGAATGAAGCCAAAAAAATTAGAGGAGAAAATTCATGTTGTTTTTAAACGGCTTATTGGAGGAAATAACAGTTGCAGGAAAATCAATAAAGGACATGATGCAGAGTGAAAAGCAATGAAGTCTGGGGCAAAGACAAGCGCTATTGTATTCAACAGAAGGAATCATGGGACTAATAACAATTATGTACTTTTTATTATAAAAACAAATAAAATGTTTCCAATTGAAGCCACTGATCCCAGCAACTTGGAGTGCTTGAGAATCATAACAAGCATTCAGAATCTTTTTTAAGTCAGTTCAATGCGTATGGTATATTATCAACATAAGTAAAGTGATACCTGCTGGGAAGAGAAGTCATCCCAGAATTATAATGCCAATTATGTCTTTGAAAACATGTAAGCAGTTTTCTCTCCAGAGCTTTACTGAAAGGAGGATTTTTTGTTTTTTTTTTTAATTGCTGGCGAGTCAAATCAGGACATTGGACAGAGCTCTTTTTTTTTCCCTGTGAGGACTAAAAAGGAATAAACATAGAACTTCATCAACAGTATCCACATGGCAGGAAAATACAAAGCAATTCTATGTGCACAGGACTAATCTTAGCTCGTTCTTCCTGTATCAAACCTGTAGTTCCCCAAGACAAGTCTCTGGGAAGGCCACTAAGAAGCTGTCATTATGTTGACTGTTACCAGCCACCTCTCCTGGCTAAGGTTACTCTTTTTTTTTTTTTTTTAATGTCCTGGGAAAGATATACATTTCCTGGGGCAGAACACTGACCCCACTGTACTTTTTTCTCAACTCTGTTCATCCATATCTCTTAATTGGTCTGAATTCCCTGGTTGCACGGAACACAATAAGGCTCCCTTCCTCTTTGGTTGTGTGACAACAGTTTATGCTTTGAGTATCTTTCTTCAGACAAAATAAACCTTCAACACAAGCAAGACGTTGTTGTACCTTTATCTTCCAGGTCGAAAGGCTGTACCTCATTCATTCTGGCCCCACTGCTAAACACACTATAATCGGAGAGTTCTAAACCTTTTGTTGTTTGTCAGTGAGCAAGCATCAAGGTCTTGAGGGGGGATTTCATCTCTACAGCGGGTACCATTTGATGGAGACTGTGCTTAAAGATGATGGTGTTGAAGGCAGTGAAGCCCGGCAGCATCAGGAGGGAGTGATGAGACACTAAGAAGTGGGGAAGGGGTTGTTCTCTCTGGCATTTTCTCTGTCTGTTGTGTCCTCTGCCTAAAATGGTGCTTTTATTTTTTCTTCCTGGTAGATTCTTACTCTCCAAGGCTCAACTTAAACATTATCTCTTTTGTAGAGCCACCTGTATTGTCTCTTTGTCCTCTGCTTTTGTCCCCTCCTCCCTGTGTCCTCTTTCCCCTCCCCAGTAAAGGGGGCATCTTCATCTTCTGGGCTGAGGCAGTCACATGCACACATCCCCCTGCTGACACCTGCCTCTCACTGGATTAAGGGATCCCAGGCACCTGTCTGTTATCCCCCCTAGAGTGTGAGAGCCTCAGAAGCAGAGATGATGTCTTCCTTCTTGTATCCTCAGAGATTGTTAGGAATCCAGTAGATACGCAATGCAAATAAGAATGAGTGACCTGATGGATGAATGAACAAATGAATAATATATCGCCTTGGGTCATCTGTGAAAACACTGCTGTCTAATTGAACGGTTGGATAGGTAATTTCACCCAATAATTTCCAGGAAAGTAGCTCTAGCAATTTTCCCACTTGTCCAAACCAAAACCTTGGGAATCATTTTATTCCTCTCTCCCACCCATCTCTTCTTTTTGGTCCAGTTCCCTTCCCTTTTGGCAGTGTCTTTCATCCCACCTACTCTGTCCGCACCCTAGTGTTCTACTTGGCAGCATGACTGTGTGTGTCCACGGCTCATTCCAGCCCCTCCCACCACCACCGTTGAAACAGCTGTTTCATACCAAGAGTGAAATGGATGGGTTTACAGAGGTAGCTGTAGAATGCACTTGCTAACTGTTAGAGGCACGTGATGTACGACAACAAGTTAAATTATCTGAGCTCTTAGGGATGTAAATACAATAAATTGGAAAGAAGTGTGCATGCTGCCCACTTATCGTTCATGACCACAGCAGAAACTCAGAAACAGACTCCCCCGTGGAACTGAGAACGTTTTACAAGATCAAAATGTTCCCAGCACTGCTGGCTCTGACAATGGCATTAAATAATTTCCCACAAGGAGTGGAAATAAAATGAGATGTAACAACAAGGGCCATACGTGGTTGCACAGTGGGAAGATGGAAAACACCACTGTTGCAGAAAGGATGGTCCTGACATGCAGAGGTGCCTCACGATTCACAAAATCCTGCATGGGTGTAAGTTTCTGCCTGACAATTGAATACACAGATATCTCATTTTAACTGGTTTTATCTTATATTTCCCCCTGGACTTTCTGTTTCTATTTCCTTCTGGAAGCAAATAACCTATTATCAACTGTTGATAGTATATGATGGTTTTAACTTGAACTCCTGAAACTGAGTTGTGGGAACTGGTGAATAAGACAACATTTCTCTTCACATTCTGCTGTAAAAACATTCTGGGTATTTCTCTTATTTCCCATCCTCAGACAGCTCAGTAGGGTGCTGAATTTCAGTAGAGATACAAATGCACTTGCAAACTGGGCATTGATTAATCTTGATATTTCCTACAAGGTGAAACGGAGGTTTTAAGACTTCTTTAGAAGAGTTTGACTTCCAGCATCTCTGATGGGTAATCTAGCTGGGTTTAAAAGATTAGATGAAGCTCATTTGGGAAGAATGAAAGGAGCTGAGAGACCTAAGGCCAGCTGCTATTTATTTACCTGCAACACATTTTATTTCAAAAGACACTTAAGCCAATGCCAACTCTTGAGGCTACATCAGTGTTTTTGAAATATAAATGGAAACAATATACATCACTAACTTGATACATTCTCAAGTAAGTGTTCCTAACAACAAATTCCATAGTCTCACGCTTTCTTCCAAAATAAACAATTCCCATTTAGCCTCTTTTCATGTTTGGCGGTCCTCCTTGCCAATGTATCTGGTCTTTTTAATATCAATTAATATTTTTCAAGAAACAGAGGACTTTGATAATCATCAGGAACCACATGGTAGATTGGATGGAAACCATGATGTCTACAGCTCTGATAATTACACCCTGGGCCCCTCACAAGGAAATCCCCAAATGTTTCAAAGCATAGAAGAAGTAATGAGATCATCCTTCAGTCTTATCTTCTATAATAAGTGATCTTGTGGAATTCACTGGGAGAATATTTGAATGCACCGTTGGAAAGTTGAAGAATTTGAACAGTGCAGAGTAGATGACAGAAGAGCATCTTCTAAAATTTGTTCTGTTAACTACATTTAGTGCAGTAGTGATAGCCCTCTCCTGAGAAGCAATTAAAATAGCAAACCATTGTATTCTGAAGAATTATTCTAAAAGGTATACATCCGGAAAGCCTGAGTTTGAATATGCATGCACAGTGCTTGGAGAGAATGCCAAAATTTGAGTTTTTGTGTTGAGGTCACTCTATTAACAGTAGCCGTCAAAATGTTCCCTTTGCACAAAGTAATTACAATGGTGATTTCAGAAGGGAACATCACACCTGGTACATTCTCTGTGCAATCAGGAGAGAAACCAATACACTACTCCTTCCTCGGTGACGGGGCATCTCCATTTTACCCCTCCAGCTGGAGGGTGCAGCTGGAGTCCAGAGGAAAGATTGCTCTTGCTAAACTTTGGTAGTAACTACCTGATTTTGAGCCACCTGTAGCCGGTGCCAGGAAGCCCAGCACCCACCTGTGGGCATGCTTGACTTGACCCTGCTTTTTATGGGTGAATATAATCAATACCTTTCTCCTTCTCCCCAAAGGCACCACCTCACTAAAATGGTTCAGGGCAGAGACAGGACTCTCGATGTACACAAATCACCTGGAAAAGCCTGAGTTTTCAAAAACTGAAGGCAATGGTTATTTTCAGTCTTACCAGAAGACACTAGAGTCTTCATTTGTTAACTAGTTTACATAATTAGGCGAGACATTAGAGAGGGACACAGGAGACTCGTGTTTTAAAAAGTTTCAAATCCCTGAGCCATAGAGGGTGATTCCATGAACCAAGCCAAAGACTAAGATCTGCCTTATAACAGCGTCACCCCCAAACCAGGAGATGTGAATCTAGGAGTCACAGCCCCAGGGATAGTCTACCTCTGCCACTGCTGATAAATCCAGGTGTCACACCAAGAAAGATCACTGACCTTAGTGACAGCCCAGACCTCGGTGGCACCTACTTGCAGAGGTTGGTAAGGGCCAGGTGTTCACAGCCTAACCACTCCTCCATAAACACGCGAGATGTTTTATGCCAGCAGCAGAGTAATGATGCTAAGAGACTGAATGATTAAATGCCAGTCTACCAGCCAGAGTACATTTGTTTTCTGCTTGAAAAAGCCACTTTCATTTTGTATGACAGCTTTCTTAACTGCCACATAGCTCAGAAAATGACAGAGAGTGAATGAGAATAAGTGATTGTAAACTGGCAAACAACTATTTGCTACTATTTGAACTCCCATTAAACTGTTCATTCAGTTTCTAGTCAGAAGCCATCACTCAGCTGTGGAACTGGAGTGTAAGCATTATTTATTTGGTGGCATTACACTGCCCTCTAATCTTGGGGAAAACCTTTGAGACAAAAACCAGAATATCCAAAAATTGCCTCGACATCGAGTGGCAAAATACAGTGCTTAAACATGGCTTCTTACTCCTCTGTATTCTTTTTCTCATTGTTAATGCTGAAACACTTGAATTCCATTCTCATTCCAGCGTTACATCCTTAATAATGCGATTTTCCCCACTCGCTGTGTATCCTGGACAGGTATTGTTAACAGCACTGGGCAAAGCTGATATTTCATCGTGTACATGGGCTAGACCTGACTTCAACTTAGCACCGCTAACTTCTGTTGGGAACTCACCCTTTCTCAGCTGCACAAGCCCTGAGACAGAGCTGCTCTGCATTGAAGAACTCAGAATTACCAAAAAAAAAAAAAAAAAAAAAAAAAAGAGGTCAATTACTAGGTACTCTGAATATTTTATGTTATTTAAACGCCTTAGCAATCTTAATGTGGTAGGTAGTTTGCCTCTGGTAGAAGGAAGTTGAGACTTATCTGAGCTTAGCGATTTACCAGAGTTAGAATCTGACCCCACGTCAGGCTGATTGTAAGCCCACTCTAACACTAAAGCTTTTCAGAGGAGGCTCCTGGTGGTAAGGCCTGTTCCACTGGAAGGAAAGAAATTTAAATATTCAAAGGGAGCCAGGTAGCATTAACTGTGTATACTGGGGTGAATGTGAGGTAATGGGGCAAATAATTTTCAGGCAGCTGTTCCACAGTGAGAATTTCACATGAGAATTTTTTGCTTCTAAATGTGGGAAGATCGTGTTTTTAGTCTAAGGATATTGATCATGTTGAAGGCATCTTTTAGGACATTTTCTAAGACCTCCTTCAGATCCAGAGTCATAGGTTTTTGTTTGTTTGCCTGCTTGCTTATTTGTTTTTTCGTTTTCAGTGTTAGCTACTTTTCCCCAGCTTTTTATCCTCTGAAAGTGTACTTGGTGTTTGATAACCGGCCACATTAATTTGGAGTCAAATTTAGTGTTATTAAATAAATCAAGTTATTTAATGTCATTTGTGTCTAAAAAGAATTGATCATACAGTAAATGGATGTGAGTTAGTGCACCTCATGAAGTGAAATGTTGAGTGTTTATAACACTGTCATGATGGCTTCCAAAGGGTGTTAGAAGAAAAAAAGCTTTCTGGGGGATATTTTGGTAATATGTATTAGGAGCTCTAAAAGTTTATGTTTTGACACAATTTCACTTTTAAAAACTTATACTAAAAAGTAATCAAAGATGTATGCTAAGATTTTTTTTCCCTGAGACATTCATCAGTGCATTATTTAAAAGATGTAAGAATCAATATATCTAATATAGGGAAATAATCAAATTACTATATAGCTTTAAGATAGAATGGTAATGACTTAATTTAAAACAATGTTTTAGAATATGTACTGCTTCAATACTACTCACAACATATTGATAAATTATTTTTAAAAGTATAGTAAGACATACATTCATGATATAAATATTACTATGTATGTACACGGTGTGCATGTATATTGTATGTACAAGGTATCAGTGCTTTTCGGTGACTTTATTTTTTATGTTTTCTCCCCAAATTTCTTGTAGTAATGAGACTATTTTAAAACTTACTAAAAGTGCTTGGTTTAGTCTATACTTATTGTTTATAAATTATAGTAGGATAATCACTTGTTTAACTAATGGAAATATAACATAACCTTTTTCAAAAATAAAGCCTTCACAGACCAGGAGAAAGTATTTGCAAAAACACATCTGATAAAGGACTGTTATCCAAAATGTGCAGAGATCTCTTATAACTCAGCAATAAGAAACTGAACAGCCCAATTAAACATGGGCAAAGGACCTGAATAGCCACCTCACTAAAGAATATATACAAATGGCAAGTACGCACGTGGAAAGATTTCAACATCATATGTCATCAGGGAACTGCGAATTAAAACAGTGTGATACCACAATACACCTATTAGAATGGCCAAAATCAAAAACTGACAACACCAAGTGCTGGTGAGGAAGTGGAGCAACAGAGACTCTGAGCCGTTACTGGTGGGGATGCAGAATGGTGCAGCCACTTTGGAAGACAGTTTGTCAGCTTCTTACAAAACTAAACATTCTCCTAACATACAATCCAGCAATTGCTCTCCTTGGTATTTACCCAAGTGAATTGCAACTTATTTCCACACAGAAGCTTTCATGTGGATATTTATAGCAGCTTTCTTCAAAAATTGCCCAAACATGGAAGCAACCAACATGTACCTCAGTAGGTAAGCAGTACATCCAGACTGTGGAATATTATTCAGCAATACAAAGAAATGAGCTATCAAGTCATCAAAAGACATGGAGGAACCTTAAGTGCATATTACTAAGTAGAAGAAGCCAGTCTGAAAAGTCTCCCTAAAGTGTGTGATTCCACCATGACATTCTGGAAAAGGCAAAACTGTGGTGACAGTGAAAAGATTCATGGTAACCAGGGTCTTGAAGGGAAAACAGATGAATAGACAAAAAGCACATGGGACTTTTGAGAGAGTGGAACTATTTTGTATGATACGATCATGGTGGATACATATCATTATATGTTTATTGAAACCCATAGACTATGCAACACCAAGTGTGAACCCTAATGAAACTATGACTTTGGGTGATGACACTGTCAGTGTCGGCTCCACTGTAACAAATGTAGCATTCTTGTGTTGGTAATAGGGGAGGTTGTGCATGAGTGGGGTTCGGCCATGTAGGAACTCTCTGTTGTCAATTTCACTGTGACTCTAAAAAATGCTCTAAAAATAAACTTTGTTAATAAAAAAAAAGTTAACCTTTCTATCTGTAGGCACTTACAACCAAAAACGAAAGGAAAGAATGCTGAGACTCCAGAGAGTTAAGCTGAATGAGTCTCTGAAAAATCTCCCGATGGGCTTCGGGGGAAATCTCTGAGTAAAGAAACAGATGTGGCTGTATTCTCATAAAACGTTATTTTCTGAAACAGGTAGTTTACTAACCCTTGATGTAAAGCAAGGGATGGGTTATAGGATGACAAGCATGAGGAAGATGTGTACAAAGGCTTTGAGGGGAGGCAAGAGAAGCACTGCTAACTGTGAGGTTGATGGGGGCTGGAAGAGCAGATGGAGAAGGCAGTTCTGTCTGGCCGGGAAATAGAACGGTTCTTCTCTGTGGCTCCTCGGTTCTCCGAACAGTCCTGTTAGGTTCTAGGAAATTGCAAAGAAGTATTGGTTCTAATAGTACCTTCAGAAGTACTGTTTGTTTTCCAGGAACTAGTTAATTCCTCAGAGGAAAAACAGTGGTCGAAGATGGTAAGAGGTAACAAAACTATTCTTTCACTGTCACAGGGTCTTCTTAGAAGGTGACTTGGAAGGAGAACAGCAAAGAAAATACCTACTGAATCATCAACTTCCCAGAATTCAGCTACCTTGTGACTCACAGGAATCAAGTTTGTAAGTAGCCTTTTCTATCTGTCTTGAGAAGTCATTACCTACATCAAAGCATTTCCTTTTACCAGGGAGTTAGAGGAGATGGGCCAGCCATGCGTAAGTAAAAGAATAACATACTTAAAATCAAAACCGCAGTTATTATGTGGCAGTGTTATATAAGCTTTGCAGTTACTGGATTGAAATTGACCCAACGTGTACCTTTCCAGTCTGTATTTCCCCAACTGCTTATAATTCTTTGAAGATGACCTGGCAAAAATGTCTTTCACAGTATTGTTGTGTTAGAAGAGACATTAGTCATCTTGTGAAACCTTAGAAGTGTGCAGCTAAACAACTTTGGGAAGAATTCAGCATATATAAGCATGGTAACCTTGACTGTGTTCTTTCAAAGTAGCCATGAAAATGAAGTGCATTCTACATTACGTGTTTTAATTTAATTTTTTCCCGTTTTCTTACAAAACCAAAATATAAACCTAAAAAGATAAATGTTAGAACAAGTCACGTGTGCTACATTATGCATACATATCCAGATGAAAAGTCAGAATCCAATGATTAAATATAATTCTAAATATCCAAAAGCATCTGAAGCAAAATACTGAAGCAAAAAACAGCAATGACAATGAGAGAGAGATTTATCTAAACGTTCTGTCTTCAAGTATTTCTATGTTGTTGTGTATGAGGGCTCTCCCACATTGATACAAAATCAGTAGAACGTAACTCAACTGTTACAGCTGGGCCTGGTAGGGAGGTCCCAATCAAGGACAACTTCACGGCAGGCGATGCATGGATGAGCTCTGCTGTGTGCCGGTCTTGTCGTAGGCTTTATTTAGGGATCAGTGGATTATACTTATACAGTTCTGTTCTCAGAGCTCCACCCGCCTAGCTAGCCAACTCTGACTTTAGGGTCAAGAGAGAAAAATCTCTGTATATGGGAATAAACTTGTCTTTCTGGATTTCAAGAGCTTGACAAATGTGGGAGATTGAGTTAGTACTTTAAAAGGATTGTCAATGTTCTACCTTATAATTAATGTAGACCTTTGGTCTCTCTGTGGGGCTTTACTCCACTCTATTATCTCCTTAATTTACTGAGGACCCACTGTGTGTCAGGCATGCTATTGGATATACTTGGTTGCATAAGACATGGTTTCTGCTTCAAGTGAGATCCTTAATACTCCTTGTGAGAACAGTTCTGCCAATCAGGTTTATAATGTTGCTCTGCACAGAGACAGGCAAGCAGGGAATAATCCCTTATTATATTCACTGCTTCTGAGAATGTGAGCTGTGACATGAGGTGGTCCCATCTCCTTGAGTAGGTGGGATGTCATTGGTCAGGGAAGAAATTTAATTTCATGAAGAACTTTTGTGAAGGAGTTTCCTACTACTCTGCTTGGTATTTTAAAAAAAATGAGAATAGGGTAGAATCAAAAGAGTGCCCATGTTTTAAAAGTAAAAAGGATACAACTTCATTAATTTTTGTGTATGTATTTGTGTATATACACACACACATATACACACACATTTTATATACACACACACACACACACAGTGTGAATACACACACATACACACACATATAATGTATATTTGTTACTGAATCCAAACTTGTTCTGCTTACTGCACAGCAGGCCAGTAAATTGGGAGATGAGGTTTTGGGGCAGGGATTAACAACTTTATTCAAAAAGCCAACAGACTGAGAAGATGGCAGACTAATTTCCTGGAGAACCATCTTCCCCAAGTCAAAATTATACTAAAAAGGGAACAGTGTGGTTGGTTGTTGCAAACTTCTTGGTATCAGAATCCTTTGTTTTTACAGTTGTCCAGGTAGGTGAGGTCATGATGTTCTTGTAAACCTCCAACAAGACAAATGTTATCCTCTGTTCTGCAACTTTTTATCTCTATATGAATGGAAAAGTGCTATACCCTTAAAAACCAGAGCCTTGAGAGTGGGATGTATATTTCAGGCTATAGGCAACATTCTTTTACAAAAGGTGCAGAACCAGGATGACTGAGCCCAGGCAACACAGCACAGGGTTAGAGCTAAAGGAACAGATCTGATATGGAGTCAGGCTTGTTCTTTCCCATTGCATATTTGCATATATAAATATATATGGGGAGATTAATCCTTTATAAAATGAAAATATTTCTGTATATCTATATAAATATAAATGTGTAGACTTTTATATAGAGAGAGGTTAGTGAAAGGATGAGTATTGAAATATTAATGATTATGTCAGGATTGTGGGACTTCAAGTGATAATTTCTTTCATATTAGCTCTTCTGTGTTCTTGGAAGGTTTTACAATAGCTTTTCTGTGTTCTTGGAAGGTTTTACAATAAGCATGTGTTATTTATATAATCAAATAAAAGCAAAGCTGTTTTCATTGTGAAAAAAAGGTCTACTAAAAAATACCTGCATTCCAGATTCTTACCAAAGAATATACACTCAGCATGGATCCCCACTAGACTGACTTTCTAAAGTGCTCAGTCCAGAGAAACAGCCTTTAGGATAGTCATTTGAAAAACGTACAGTTCATTCATTTCTGAGATGGAGGCCGTTTGCTATTTTCAACAGAGTAGTCAGTAGTAATGGTGGTAGTAGGGGTCAGCAGACCTCACTGATAAGGGAAAATTTGAGTTAAGACCAAAAGGAGATACATAAAGAAACTACGCAGATATTTGGGAAGGTTGGATTTCAGGCGGAAGAAGGACCGGTACAAGATCTCCTAAGGCGCAGACTCCACTGATGTGTTCAGAGGACAGCCAGGAAGCCAGTGAAGGGAAGTAAGAGAAAAGAAGTTGAGAGGTTACCTGGGGCTAGATCATGGCAGGTCCCATGAGCCCATGAAAGGATGCCAGGCTTTCAGTATGACTGAGAAGTAGAACTTCGGGGAGCTTTAAGCAAGGAGTATTGCAATTTGATCTGGCTTCCCTGTGTTAAGAATAAATCATGAGGGGGGCTTAAATGTGAAGGAAATAAATTATTTCACTGTATTTTTTCCCTAGGGCTACGCTAATAAATTACCACCCTTTAGGTGGCTTTAGACAACAGAATTTGTTCTCCCAACAGTTTTAGAAGTCAGATGCCTGAAGTTGCAGTGTCACAGGGTTGCTCCCTGCTAGAGGCTTTAAGGGGGCAGAATGAGCTCCATGCCTTCCCCAGATTCTTGGGGCTGTAGGCCATCTTTGGGGTTCCTTGGCTTGTGGACACAACACTCCAGTCTCTGCCTTCATTTTCATATGCCGCCTTCTCTGTATCTTCTCATGGTCTTCCTCTCTCTCTATTTCACATCTCCCTTTCCTTTCTCTTATGACACCAGTAATTGGATTTGGGACCCACTTTAAATCCAGAATGATCTCATCTCAAGATCCTTAACTTAATTGCAGCTGCAAAGACCCTGTTTCCAAGGAGGGTCACACTCATAAGTACTAGGGTTTAGGATTTAGATACATCTTTTGGCAGGACACAACTTAACCCACTACATGGATATTTTGTCCAGAAGGAGGGTGACTCCAGGTCTGTCTGGATGCTCATGATGTCACCTGGGACTCGGGTTCTTTCTTTGATTTTTCTCACCGCCACCCTGGGTATGCTGATTGCATCCTCCTCTGTCTCTCTCCGTAGCGTCAAGGTGACTGCTGCTGTTATGGGTGTCAGATCAGCAAATCAGCATCTGTAAGAAAGAAAGACAGCCCCTCCTTTGCTCCATGAGGGCGGGGTTTGTCTCTTTTATCCACCGCGGTACCCAAAACCCAAAGAAGATGGAGCATTGTAGTGTTAGCAAATATGGGTTGAATGAATTATCTGGTGAGGATTCTATCACATGTTCGTGCCTCAGCAAAGCAGCACTTGTGGGAACAGGTGTGGGGGCTTTGAACAATCAGCGTTCCTAGGGCCAAGGATGGCTTAGCACAAAAGGGGCAAAAACCTTGCTACTGGGCCAAAAAATTAGTCCATTTAGAAAGGAGAAAAGGGCAGTGGAAAGGGTTAGTGGATAAGCGATTGCAATGTTTTAGAGTAGGATGTGTCAAGTAAGTTCCAGTATATGCTGAATTGAATCCTCTCAGGTCTCTGTCATATAAGGATCAATGGTACTTAAGAAGTTTAAGACCTGTAGACACATCCATTTGTTAGAGACTTTCAGTGGCTCCTTATTGTCTAGACTTCAGCCTGGACATGAATGTCATCTTGCTTCTCATGACATTCTTCAGTCGTGCCATTAGCTTACCCTGTATCTTTGTACACAAACCATTTTCGTAGTGGGATAATGTATTCATTTAATAAACTAATAGCAAATGATTAAATGATTTAGAATAGGCAGGCTGATTCTGTCAAAACTATTGGATCAGCTTTCATGAGAAGCCAAAAACTGAGACCACAGTGATTTTTTTTTCTGAAATATTTTAGGGAAAAGAAAATAAATCCCCTCAAGTTCTGGGTTTTCTCTTATCAAATATTACATGATCTACTGATATTGTGAAATGAGAGCATCTGTTTTCTAAATTAGTATCTTCAGAGTCCATCCTGTTTTCTCCAGTATTCGTGTCCAGATAAATTAATTACAAAATAGCTGCTATAGAAAAGCTCTCAAGATGTAAATGCAGGCCATATATGAATATCATTGCTTTCATTTTTACATTTTACATTACATATTATTCACTAAACCAATTTATTCAGACACTTGAAGACTTAACAACAACAAAAGTAAGAGCTCACCAGTGCCTTCATTGTATCCGAGGGCTGCAGAGGCACATGGGATATAAAATAATAGCTCTATGTGGTTAGCAGGTCACCCTTTCAGGACTATTGATTGTTCCACTAAGTAGACAATTAAAAATGAAAACAGAGGAGCTAAATATCCAACAAGACACAAGCAGACCCTTATTTGAAACTTTACAAAACAAAGACATTAAAACACCTTCTATTCCTCAGCATTTCCTTGAAGGCTAAATGGGATTCTGAAACTTGCTACATTCAGCTCATTAGAATTTACAAATACTCACCACCTCCAGAGAGGAAAGTAACAGGGTGGGAGGAAATAAGACAAATGTGTTCAAACCCAAATTGTAGGGCCTGATGGCTTGCATCCCAGACTTTTTAAGAGACTGGCTTATTATTTTGTTGCAACTCTCACAAAGAATTTATGTTGAAATTGTTCATTCCCTAACAGATGAAAAAATTAAGAGTTTCTAAATTAAATAATAAATTGGGGGGAGGTGCTGGGGATTAATAAATTTAGAACCAGGACATGGTAATCCTAGGAGAGATATGTTGAACATACCTGGGGAAGCAGTTGAGAGGGCCAAACAGAATCATCTAAATTTCCAAAAAGATGGTACGTACCTGGAATTAACTCACACTGTTTTGTAAAGAACAGATGCTTCAAAAGAATCTGTGACAAGCTGACGAAAACTGCAGATTTAAAAAAGAGCTTCCATCCTGTTCTATATGACAGACCATTGGAACCAGCCCTGGTAGAATGGGTGATGTCACTATTTGGTTGGTGTATAGCTCAGTGTCAGAACACATCTAGGGAGCAGTTCTTCCTGACAGTGACCATGGTTCTGGAAGGATCTGGCTGAAAAATGCCATTAGCTGTATTGAACTAAGCCCTTTAGTATGACATTTTTTTTCTTTTTGGAAGCACTGGTTAAGTTGTTTGCACGACAGTGAGTCAGCTGGTTGGAACAAGTATTTACTGAAAAGCTGCCATATGGAAAGCTCCCTGATAAATGTTAGGGGAGGAATGAAGAAATAGACCAGTGTTCCTCAAACATGTCCTGAGCTCTTACGGTGAGCAAGGCACTGTGTGAGATTCTGGAGGCGGGTGGGTTGGAATTATGAAAAAGACATGGTCTTTGGCCTCAAGGAACATACAGTTTAGAAGCTAAGAGATCTAGCAAAGTTTTTGTCCTTAGGAAATGTTTTTGAGCAAACACCGTGCGTACCAGGTAGTTTATGATCCGGCAGTATGGCTTCTAATTATGGACAAAGAGATCACTAGATGATGTCGGGGAATGTATTAAAGGATAGGGTAGCAATTCGCTGGGTCATGAAAGAAGGGGTGGGAATGAGTGACAAGAGTATTTCAGACAGCAGGAAAGGTATGTGTGGTGATACGGAGATGCTGAGGCATGGGTTAAGTTCACACAACCAAGCAGTGAATTTTGGTAAAGATTAAGGAATGAGGAGGGGACTACAAATCACAGGAAACATGGAGGTCAGATCCTAAGTAATTTGAACTTACTTCTGATAACAATAAAATATGAAAAGATATTGAAGATGGAGGCTGTAATCAGAGACAGACATTTGAAATAACTAATCTGATGGCTGTGTGTCAAGTAGATTAGAAGGGAGTGCATTTTGGAAGCAGAAGAGTTTTAGTGAGTCATTGGTTCATGTCGGAGCCAAGGAAGGGCCTTTGATGGTGGCTGTGGAAACAAAAACAAAAAGATGGATGGCAGACATTTGTGTGAGTAACAATCAACAAAGCAGGGCTGCCTGCTCAATTATTTGATATTCACTTCAAGTACAATAAGATTTTAGGAAATAAAGAAATCAGTAAAACTGCTACTATTTTCTTCTTAGCCCACTGACCTACAGTTATGTATCTTAAAGCTAGAGTTTGGCGATGTAGCATTAATATAACGGCAGTACACATTCTCTGTTGACCCAGTGCTGGTCCCCTCAGTTCAGTTCCTTATGCTCAGAGTTTGTTTATCCTCTCAATTGGTTTTTTTAAATGGCTGGGATTCCCTTTGGGTTTACCAGTGTGTCATGGCAGTGTCCTCGGTGTTGCCAGGCAAGAAAAGAATGAAGAGCTGTCGGGTTCTGGGCGTTTGTCCGCTGGACAGCAGCTAATGGGACCACTAGAGCCCAACAATGCAAAGATCCTTTCACATAAAGAGCAGTTGGTTGGCACAGTCCTTGGTTTATAGACCATATGCAGTTTCTAATCCCAGGAAGTCAGCCGGTGAGGTCTGTACGCACCAGGTACACTTCAGGTCCTGGCTCATTTCCAGACTTCTTGACTGGGGCCTCTGAAAGTCACAGTCCCCTGCATCCTTCTTCCATGCCCCAGCCTCACCATCTTTCCCCCTTTCACATCCTGTATTCCTGGTATCAAAATCCCCGTTCTCTCTGTCTCTTATAATTGCCTCTCCTAGCACAAGAGAAGGGGTCTCAGCTGTCCACCGGAAGCCAAGTCATTAGCAATCAGAAAAATCATTCCCCTCAAGGATGAAGACTCAGTTTTTAAAACCTAATAGCTTTTATTCTGGCCGGGTTGTGGGGATAGTTCACTCTCTCTACCAAAATGAATTGAATAACTCTAATGCAAAACATTAAAAAGTGAAACAATTTGAGTTTCATTTAAAATAGATGTATCTCCCTTACCCAGCTACATTAGTGAGGCGAGAGGGTTGTCACATGACTGAAAGTGACAAAGTTGTCAAGAGAATTTAAGGCTGATTCTCCAGCTCTACCTGTTTAATGTGTTGGCCGTTGACCAAAGCACTGAAAAACTGTCTATATATTATAGCTTACCTTTCATTTTTATTTATTATTAGAATAATTATTATATTCTGTTTTCCTGTTGACGAATACAAGGAAGCAGTGAACATTTAACAGATAATGTTTTTGAAGGAATTGGTCAGTGTATCATTTTCCTCTGGTTTTGATCTGACATTCACATAAACCATTTACTGGTGTTGCAGGTGTTGTTCTTGGTTCTAGGGATGCAAGGATGAGAATGTCATGGGTTCTTTCCTTGCTGGAGTTCAGTCCAGAGAGAGTAATGCCAATAACAACTGCATGACAACAGAAGTATTTAATATCAGCTACTTAGAGGGGGTAGAGTGTAGCTTAAGTGGTAGAGCACATCCTTAGCATTCACAAGGTCCTGGGTTCAATCCCCAGTACCTCCTCTAAAAAAAGAAAGAAATAAAGCTGATTACTTCCCCCTGGCAAAAAAAAAAAAAAAAAGTAAGCCAATTAATATCAGCTACTTAGGATAATGTTGAGTGTTAAACCCATTTTTTTACACTTCTTTTTAGACCCCTGACAAAGATTTGGCCCACCTATTTTCTGTCTCTCTAGTCTCCCTCTCTCAAAACAGTGGTTTTCGTAATTTGACTTATTCTGCCATTTTTGCAAGGTGGCTGTTGCCCCAGTCTTCACCCCTTTCCACAACTACATCTGAAGGGAGCTGGAAGAATTTCCTTCCCAAACTTCTTGAAGATCTCTCCTGATGTGTTGGGTGTTGGCTGCTAAGGGAAGCAAATAAGCATGATTTCTCAGCCCTTGTAGTGGAAGCAGGCGAGGAAGTGAGGAAGAAAGAGGAGGGTGTGGTGGGGAAGAAAGGCTGTTGAGTCAATAATCAGCAGTCCGCCACAGTAAATCACAATGAAATCGTGATACTTAATTTCCAAATGCATTTATATGATCATTTCTCAGTGATGGTGAGGTCCCGATTGTATGTGGTGGAAATTGGAAAGGGATACATCATTTACAATACTCATTTACCATGAGGGAGCGGAGTATAATAAGTAAGAGCTCTATTCTTCAAAGAAAAAGTTGCCTCTAATTCTCAGACCGTGGACAATTCACATTTACCATTGTCATCCTTGTGATCCTCCTCATCACTGTGAATCATTCTCATCAAATAGCATTCATTTAGTCTTCTGCTGATGCAAGATGCTGCATTATCTTTCTGTTTCTCTCAGAAATGTAGAAAATAATGCTTTTGGAGAAATTGGGGTCTGGGGAGGATAAATGAGCTCTTGCAGGTGTATTCTATTGTATGCAACAGATGAAATCCTGAAAAGTTGAGTATATGTTGAATTTTTGTAAATTGAATCAAATTTAAATGCACTCGGGGAGGTTGGAATTTAAAGGAACGTTGTAGTGAATCTGTTGCCAGTACTCCATTTAAAATGCAGATACTCAATTTCAATAGTTTTCTAAAATTGTGGGGTTTTTTTCCCCATGTTGGGCTGTTCTTAAATTGGTTATGTGCTGTAGCTATATATTTTTTCAGGGAAAAGTCATTATAATCCAAGATTGCCTTTATTACTATAACATAATAACATCTAGGTATTTTCATTGCTGTCATAGAATTACCACTATTTTTGTTATTCTTCATGCTTTCAGAGAAGTTTTATTTTGGATTAGCTATTTGGGAAGGTTCAAGTAGTAAAATTGCAAAATGGAAGAAGCTTGGGAATCCTGTAACGAGTGGTTTTTCAAAGATCTAGTTCAACATATGATTCACACTGAGCACGTGCAGAGAACCTCCACGGGGGGAGATGAAGCAAGATGCCCGGGACAGAGCAGAGGTGAGGACAGCGCCTCTCCCAGCTCGCCCCCTCCTGGGAATCTTCCTCTCTGGGGTCCTGCTCACACCTGCTTCTTGTGCAAGCTCTGGACTCAGACTGCTGGGTTCACATCCTGGCTCTGCCACCCACAAGGTAGAAAAACGTGGCAACTATTTATCCTCTCTGCGTCCTGGTCCTCTTGTCAGGTTGTAAAGGGTGGGTAATCATGGTCACCGTGTCAGCGTTTGTGGGGATGAAATGAGTTAGACCCTGCGAAGCACTTGGAACACTCCCCACCGGTCGTGGGCTCTGAGGAAAATTGGCTCTTAACATTATCCTCTGTAGAGTATTCACAAAATGCTGCGACATGGAAGGACATCTTCTGAAATTTGACCGTGTAATCCCAAACCCTCCTTTACCAATGAGCCAGTGGGGCGGAGGCCCCAAGGGGTGAACTGGTTTTCCTGCTGTCGGGCAGGGAGGTGGTGGCGGGGAGGACGTGCGGCTTCGAGGTCTGGAGGCCTCTCAGGAGGTTTTCTGTCTGGGGCCTGACTTAACTCCAGAGGTTTCAGTGCTTTAATACTGGAACAAAAAGGCAGCAGGTGTCAAAACTCTGTTGAGAGCAGAATGTCTCAAACTGGACACGGATATTTTGCGCCAGGTAGTATTTTTTGTTGTTTTGGTTGCTGTCCTGTGCCTTGTAGGATGTTTAGTAGTGTCCCTGGCCTCTGCCCACTGTATGCCAGTAGAACAAAAGTGTCTTCAGATGCTGGAGAATGTCCTCTGGGGGACAGAAGTACATGCATTTGAGAAGCGCTTTGTGAGTGCAGGAGAACGGCTGTACTTTGAGGGATCGTGTCTATAGTTGGTGCAGGAGAGCCACCAAAGATCCTGCCAGAACCCTTGTGAAGAGGGACTGCGGCCCCACAAGAGGCCCCACTCAGTTCCCCAGAGGGAACTTATTACTCAATGCACAGATCGCACTCCTGCTGTATGCACAGGCCATCGTCTGCCTCGAAGTCTCTGAAATAGACAGGCCCCGATGTATTTTGTGTGTGAGCCATGCATTTGTGAAATAACCCATCAGAATAAAGCAGAACTTCTCAAAATGAGTTTGAATTTTAGACTCTGAATAGACAAAACTGACACAAGATGTCTTATCTAAAGCCCACTGTTATTACTGCCCATGTGTCTGAAAACCTCTGGACCTTAGGAATCAAACAAAATGGAATTTTTCTTCAAGTGTGTGCTGGGTCGTTACTAACTCCAGCCCTGGGAGTTCTCGGAGCCTGGCCCCTTCTTTTATGAGCCTTCCTACTTTCCCTACACCCCCCTGCCTCCATCACGTGTGGGAAACTCTTGGGCAAAATCCATTTCGTATTAAAAAGAATATTTCTTAAAGAACACAAACTCAATTTATGGAATACAACTATTTTTAAAAAGTGATAGATGGTTTTCCTTCAAATATTCTACCGTTTATACCCTCCCATGTATATTACAATCTTAACATTTTTATGAACATTGTAATTTTACAATTTTTACTGACACTGTAATTTTTAACTTACAAAGCCTCTTCATGTATATTACTGACTTTAACCCATATAGCAATATTTAAGAGAAAACCAATTCAAAGAGAATAACTTAATTATTTGCGATAACCCCGTCAGGAACAGACCATTACTGCAACGAGCTCCTCTGAAGCAAAAGCTTTCTGCATTGCGTCTTCTTTGCAGACCATCACAATTAGGGGTCTCATATTGCCCTTGTTCATGACTATTTGGGAACCGCCTTTGGAGGCTGCCTACAGAGCCTGGGGCCACCTAGAAGCTATACCTAGGGAATGAGAGCCACACCTGTCTCCCCAGAGCATTCGTTCATCTACTTGGGAGTGTCAGGGTCAATCTTAGGGATAGTCTAGCTTCAGTAACTCAGAAATAATTTAGGATAGATTTACCAACCCAGGTGTTTTTGATCAACGAGTAAACCACTCCTTAAAAAGCCTCCACTTTGGAATACGTAGATCACGTATGATTACAGAAACCTGGAACTGAAATGAGCTCTAGAGATTGTTATATAATTCAGTGATTTCCAGACATTGGTCAGTGACCCAGGACTAGGCTCCCTCCCTAAAGTTTCCTATAAAGCTTTATAAAAGTGTAGATGCCCAGACATCACCCCAAAGAGGTAATGATTCCCCATAAGGGGCAGAGCCCACGGATCTGCATTTTTAACAAACATCGCAGATGGCCCTGATGTGCAGCGCCATTCTGGAGCCTCCGATGTGGTCAGCTCCCTCATTTTGTAAATGACCTTGCCCAGGGTCAGGAGTGAGATGTCTCCCCTTCTTCCACCTCAGGCAGCATTTCCTTTAAGAAAGTCATTCACCAGTCAGTGCAGCTTCTTGATAGCTGGTGGCTTTGCGTGTCGGCAACTCTCCAGCCAGACGAGTTGAAATCAATTGACAAAAACCTGAAGGTCTGGTCTGCCCTCAAGTCTGAGATCGGTTCTTTCTTAAGGCAGAGGAAGTACGAAGAATGCCTAACCAGAGACTGCATCTAGTTCGTTCAGCCACTAATGCGTTCTGTGTTTTACACTTTTTAATCAATTTCATCTGTCAACCACTCAAAGCAATTTAATGGTTATCACAGTATAATGGTGGGTTTCCCTGTTTCTCCTTATATTTCTAAAGGTTTGATTTTACATATCTCGATAAAGTGTTAATGTCTCAGGGCTATAATAATCAGAAAAGAATGCAACACTGTGCTCTGTATGGGTGTCTGATCCTGAAGGTATTCATGATGCAACAGTGTCTTTGCCTTCTTACATTGTAAATTCTTTGCTGGCTAGTAGGAACTTGGTGATGCATTCAGTCTTGTGTCCTGCATACCATTTCAAAGCTCATAATATATTTTTGAATGAGGGTGACATTTTAGGAAGCATCTCTCAGCTCCTGTTAAGCAGTTACGTCCTCAGCTATTAGCAGTGCAGACCTGTTGGCAGAGCCGGGGAAGGTGGGGTGGGGGGCGGGCATCTCTCAGCCAAGAGGCTTTCCCTGGAGGGTTGCTGGCCAGGCTTGGCTAACACGGCTCTTTGAAATCAATTTCACATCTTGGAGTTTCACGCACTTTTTAAATGATCATGAATACAGCCTTTAATACTAATGCGGCTTATTTTTAGTATTTCTCCATCTGGCAGGGAAATGCCATATTGTCCTGGAAAATGCTAGAGACTTGAAGAGTTGGGGCTCTGTTTTGCTAACAGCATCCTCGCTAGCTCTCATCACAGTGAAGTATTTAAACAACAACAACAACAATAACAAGTAAACAAACACACAGGGCTGGCTGTGCTTTTAGGAGAAGGATGCAGCTTCCACATAAAACATGCTCTGTTTCTTTCACCTGTGCCTTTGCAGGTGCTAGGCCTTCTGCCTGGAACAGTCTACCCTTTTCCTGCCGCCTGCAGTCTGCCATTAACCCCTCATACTCTCACGTGCATGCACACAACACACACACACACACACATTTTTGTTGCTGTTGTTGTTCTTTGTTATGCATTTTTTAGGGGCTGCCTAACTCTTCCTTTCTTAGGACAGTGTTCCCTGACCCTCTGGAGTCCAGTTAGAATGTCCCTCTTCTCTGCCTCCTCAACACACTGTGCTTCCCATCAGACAGTGCTCATCACCCGAGTTGCACTTGTCTGTTGGTACATTTGCTTTACCCTCCAGACTGTAAGTTCTGTGAGGGCTCAGATCGTGTTTAAGCTGTTCGTAGTCAAACCCTAAAATATCACCTGCAGTCCAAGCTAAGATTATTTTTCCCTGAGACAGTTATCTCTTACCCTGTATTTGAAGGTATTAAGGGACACTCTCCCTATTACTTTATTATAAACAGTGAAGCATCTTTTAGAAGAAAAAATTTAGGTCTGAGCTGATCTCAATCAATGGCAGTTGTGTATGTTTAAACAGGTCACTAACATATTTAGCTTTTTTAAGGTTAAAAAAATAGCACTAGAGTTAGTAATTATTCCTGAGGATATGACCTCAAGATGGCAAGTGTTTGAGATAATTGTAAATAAGCCTTTTAATAATCATTTTACTGAAAGCAATACTGAAAGCAGTTATGTTTTGAAGACACTATTTCTACAGCTGTGGAATGAATGGAAGAATAAAATCGCCCCCGTGCTAAGGTAATGGCCACTTGTGGGCCTGTCTGCAGATTCAGACGGCTGCGTCTCTACCTAATGGGATGAGAGCGTGATGTGCTCTGAAAAACGGTGGTAAACATGAGTGAGAATTGACTCTTGTGAATTGAATACACGGACACCGATGCTGAGAATGCATATGAAGCGTGTAAGTCCAATTGCTCCAATGTCAGAGTGGAGAAGATTATTTCTAATTCAATATATCATTTATCCTTTATGTCATTTACAACATGCTTATGAGTCCAAATTAATTATATACGTGGAATTTAACTATTTTATCAACATCCCTAAAAGTTATTTTTATAGTCACATTAGCCAACTAAATGTCGCGGTTTTGTTGTAATAAATGTGGAAGATGACTTTATAATACCGTGTATTTGGAGAATACACACAGGTTTGTTGTTTGTTAACTCAGTGAACACTGTATTCACTGATACAGGGAATAGGACTGTAACCTTTGCCCTCCAAATATGGTGTCCAGACTGACTAACGCACAGTCTCTCATATTCCCCAGAAAACCCAAACCACGTGGTAGTCAGAGCCAGAGCCCTTGCAAAGCCTTGCCTCATCCTGTGCGCATCCCACCCCTGCCCCTCTCACCCATGCACAGGGGAGAAAGGACATTTCCCCGTGCTACCATGACTCCATTGGTTGCAAGAAGACCCAAAGCAGATTGAATAAACCAAAAGGATGGGATAGCCTGAGTGACTGAAGAGTCTGAGGATATGACCCCTTTCTGCCTCAACTTGATCAGGGCTCTGAATGTGTTCCCAGGGCTCTGTTTCCGCCCTTCTCTCAGCTCTGTTCTTCCTCCCTGGGTGATCCATCCTCAGAGAGACTCCCCCTCACGTTGAAAGGGCAGCAGCTCCAGGCCTGAAATCCTCCCACCTGTCTGCTCTGTCCAGTGTCCCAGCACAATCTCAGTACATCCTGTGTTCCGGGCGGATCACAGTCACATTGCTGACACATTCCTCTGGCTGGGAACATACCCAAGAGCATCCAGAGATGAGGATGAGGAAGGATCAGTTCTTCATAGGGAGGTGGAGGTTCAGCAGTCCAAAGAAGGATGAATGGATGCGTGCAGCAAAAGCAAGAGATGCCCACTCCTGTTTTGTATGTTCGTGATTTTAATGGTAGTCCGTGTTAATTGCCCATCACTCAGAACAGTGGAAAGAAGGAAACAGCCGTACCGCTCACAGCCTCATCTCTCAGGGAGCTCTGGGAATAACATTTTGTGGTGCTTCATCCTCATTTTGTGCTCTCTGTGTAGTTTTTATTCAGTGGCAATCAGATATAGTTATACATTCTGTGTTTCTACTTACATTAAATAATAAGAATTTTGCTATAGTGTGAACAACCTTTCATAAACAATTTTGATGGTTGCCTTAAAAAGCATCACATTTTCTGTAACCATTACTATTTTACCATTTTGCTTGTGTGGACCTGTCCACCTGCACTGGATCTCAGAGGCTGATCTCTGTCTTCCTGTCCTCTGTCCAATCTTTGATGACGAGTTTGACCTCTGCCTGTTTCCTGGGACTGCATGTGGTTCAGTCCAGCTACCCCGTCTCGAGGGCAGGACATAGCTTCAGCACAGTGTGCTGAGCTAGGACTTTTTTTTTGACTCTTGAGAGGATTGATTTTATTATTTAATCATTTAAATCTCCTTTACAAAAAAAGATTCCTGATTTAGTGAAAAAAAAAATAGATTGAAAAAAAATAACACCATTCTGGCTCAACCTCAATCACTGGTTATCTCTAATCTTGAAGAAGTCATTTATTTTCTTTGATCTTCAAATCTCCATATGTAACGAGAGCATTCAAGCTTATTTTATCAGAATTCCATGAGTATGTATATATGCATACAGGACATACGAAAAAATGTACATCTATGTGTGTAGGAGTGTTTATATGCGTATTGGCATATCCACATTCACACCTATATATGCATCTTAGTTTCTCGTGGGAAAGCAGATCATAAACAAGGGGGTTGAAGTAGGTGATAGGTAATATCCAGGCCTACGCCGGCATCATCTGTTGCTGGCTTTTAAAATGCCCTTATCTTCATTCCTCCGTCCAAGGCATCTGAGGAATGGGACCTTCTTTCTGACCTGGGCTGTTGTCGGTCTATCACCTGTCTGCTGAGACAAGATTAAAAGGTGGCTGGAGCCCTGAGATCCCAGATCAACAGACCCCTTCCATGGCCGCTGAGGACAACAGCAGTGCCTTCATTCCTTTACAAAGTACACACTAAGCACTTGTTGGGTGTCAGTCATTATATCATTGCTGGGATTATAATGGCAAGCAAACCCCTCTGTCTTCATCTTGCTCATACTCTAGTGAGAAAGGCTGACGTGAATCAACATTAAACACACAATGAACCCCAGGATAAGTGCCGTGAGGGAGAAGGACATGGCTTAGGAGAGGTTATAATAGAGGGATTGGATCTACTAAGTGATGGTTTTCCTGAGGAAGTGATGATTAGATTGAGATCTGAGGGACAAGAAAGCAGAAGTGCTGGGGTAGAGAAAATAATTCAAGAACACAGCAGAGTCTCCTAACCCCTTGACTTTCTGCAAAATTACACTGCTTCTCTGGCATTTTCATAAGCAAGATGGTCAAAGAAGGCTTCCCGGAGATGGTGATGTTTGAGTGGAGACCTACAGAGGGTTAGGGAGAAAGTCCCCGAATATTTGAGGAGGAACTTCTGAGAGAGAGGAAATGCGTGCAAAGGCCCTGAGTCAGGAGGGTGCCTGACTGTCCTGGGAACAGCAGGAGGCCGGTGGCTGGACCCTGGACTGAGTGAAGAAGCACCTATGAGGCAACATCAGACAGTGAAGGAAAAGGGAAGTGTGGGTTCCTTGGATCTTTATAGATGCTAGAGAGCACTGTAAAGAATGGAGTTTTGAGTCAGATAGAATTGAATTTGAGTGAGATGAACAGATGGAGAACCATGGAAGGGTTTTGAGCAGGGTGACTTGATCTGACTTATATTTAAAAAAAACCTTCTGACTATGTTGAGAAGAGACTGTATAGAGTAAAAGCTGGACGCACAGTGATGCTCAGAGCATGTTTACATCTTTATTTTTCAGAGAGGAAATGGATGCTTAGGGATTTAAACCTGACTAAAGTCTTTTAGTACCTAGATTTGACTTGGACTTAAACATAACTGACCCTTAAGTCCATGCTCTTTCTCCCATGCTAGAATATTGAGTGTGTGTGTGTGTGTGTGTGTGTTTTGGGAGCGTTGACTAGAAAGGTAGGGTCAGACAATATTTGAAATTTGGAATTTTTTAACTCTTTCACTTAAAATATGATGAAGTCTTACAACTTGAAATATTTCTTCTATAGCATCATTTCTAAGGCTTACTCCTTAGTTCATTGTATAGATGCACTGTCTTCAGATGACCAGTCTCCTATTGTTATCATTTTTTAGTTGAAAATTTAAGAAAATATTTGCATCAAAGAGTCTTCCATCCTTTTCAGGGAAAAGGCCAAATGTCCCAAAGAAGGTATTTTAAAACATTTTGCCTCCTGATGACAAGTTGATGTTTCATAGGTGAAAAAGCAATTTAAACTCTAAGGCTGCAAAGGCCTTTCTATCTCAAATTATTTAAAATCATGTCAGAAAAAAAATCACATTTTCACATTTTGTAAAATAAGCATGAAATCACCCCAAATTACTAATGAAGCGTCTTTGGAGATGCAAAGGCGTGATGAAAGGCCGCAGTGTGGGTAGAAGTTAACGTGTGTATATTTTCATATGTTAGTTAAAAAAAAAAATCAGTGGGCAAATGTTCTTTGCTCACTCTCTGGAACATTTGATTTGACTGTTTTCATTGGTTTTGATGTTGGTAATTTTATCATTTTTTTTCAATTCTCCTTTATCTTGTAGCAGTCTAGGAGTGTAATTTCTCCCCTGTTGTCTTATCTCTTATTTTTCTTGGCCAATACAAGGCTCAGCCTTTCTTTCCTGGCTTTTCAAGTTTCCTGTGCCTCCTTCACCAATGCACCTGGAAAACAAACAAACAAACAAACAAAAAACTTGCCGTTCTTTCCTTTTTCTTAAGCGCTCTCAGTGCTGTGGACTTGAGAAAGCTCACATTACATAAGAAAACACATCGCAAGTTTTCTCATGGATCAAGTCCAGCAGTTGGTCCTTCCGCAATACTTCACATGGTGAAACCAGAAACAGGAAATTCTTCAATTAAACTTCTGTAGCTCACCACCATAGCAACAAATAGGCTATTTCCGCAGCAGTTTTACCAGCCTCAGAAGGAGAATTCCCTCAGTACCGAGGAATAGAGTTGTACCAAAGTACCAATTTTTGAGTATTCAACTGCAAAAATGACACTTTTCTACTTGCAAAAGAACTTGCTTTGGCTGGTTTCTGAGATAGAAGGAAAGTTCCTTTCCCATTTTGGAAATCAGTAGGGTTTTTTCGTCCATTGCCGTGGGTTATTATAGAGAAAACTGCCCATATTCCTGAACATAACTTGTAAAGGATGATTATTGAGATGGAGCCAGCTCTGTTCCCCCTGTGGGCAGCCTATGGGAGACTATTGGCTGAAAGGATGCAAACATCCATCCCGGTTTCTAATGCTCAGACTTCATAGCCATTTCTAGAAGTTTGCCGTTGAGCCTTTTGAGCCAACGTCTCCCAGAGCCCACGGTAATTATCCTCCCCAATTCTCATAGCACGCTGTCACAAGAACTTATTCAGGGCACTCTTCTTGAGTTGTTTAGCTGGGAGTCTTACAAAAATACGTGGGACAACCAAAGATGCTGCTCACACCCAAGGAAAGCATTGCTCCCTTCAGAGGAGAGAAGGTGCCTCTCCGAGGAACTGGCTGTTACGGTGGCCCTACTTCCTCATACACGGCTGGGAGGCGGTGCGAGGAGAGCCTGGGGAGCCCGGGGGCCCTGGAGCAGGGACCACTTCAGGGTGAGCTCTTACACTTACTGACAGAGTGATGTTGGGCCGGCAGTTTTAATTCTCTTAGTTTCACGCTCCTCCTCTGTGAACGGGAAGAGCAATACTTCACAAGGTTCTCATGAGGATTAAATTAGATAACAAAGTGCCCGGCGTAAAGCCTGGCAGATAACAGGCATATAAATGACAGTTGCTTGCTCCTCCTCCGATCCACACGAAGTCCAGTCTCTTCCCAGAGTGGTGGCGAGGCACATTCTCATCCCTTCTCATCCCATAGACGTGACCATAAAAAGCCGTTTTCTCAGTTTCTCTAGTCAAGGCTTTGTGAAGTCTATTTGGACTTTAACCACATGTGATAGCTTCCAAATCCCTTAAATACATATTGAATACCATACTTATTATTATATTCTATTAATGTAAAATTAATATATAATATTAATACAATATTAAATATATAAATGTGTATTTACTGGGACTCATACTAACTTTAATTCTAAACTCAATAGGAGGCATCCACATTTATGGGATGATAAAGGAAGAAGAAATTTAAAAAATAAACAAGGATGGATACAATTTTGGATTAAAACTCCCTCTGAACAAGGAACCCCTGGGTGTACTGCTGGGTGTAGAGCAAAGTGTTATTTACCACCCTAGCTTGGGTTTACCATTGTGTCTAATGTGGTGTCACATGGCACTGGGTTTTTCAGTGAGTGCACCGTATAGTTTTCGCCTATTAACATTAAAGTCAATTAAAATGCTCTTCTTTTTTTCCACTCACTTGACGTCAGATTTCTTCTTCCCAATCCTTTATTTACAGAATTGGATTTTTTTTGGAGGGGGGTTGGAGTTACTACGTGCCATCCTTTACAAGGATTCTTTCTCGTTTGAAGTTTTTAGATTAATTTCATGGTTCCATCCTCCTGAGATCTTTTTGAATTTTAAATTCATCTGCAAATACATTAGTTATTACTTCTAGTTTTATGCCACTGACTAATTTGTTAAGCGTGTTAATATTTCTATCCCAAGGATCAATTTTAAAAAATTTCCTCTGGGGTCAAAGGGGTGCAGAGTGGTATGTCTTTCTGGTAGACCACAGGAGAACAGTCTCCAAAGGGGGCATTGGTTAGCTTTGACCAAATCATGCAGCCCCTCAGTAGTAGTTACTGTGGGTTTACCACACTGTGTTATTGTTTAGGTCAGATTTTAACTTAGGTATTTAATAACAGAGTCATGAGTACACGGTAAAATGTCCTCCCCGGAATCCAGATAGAATTTGTCTGTGACATTTTCCAGCTGCTTCAATCTGTAATCATTTATTCTAAGTGAACCCATGCTGGGTCCCAGTGATCATCGATCCTTTCCTAAGTATTTATAAATCTTGTATTTCATCATTAATTTTTATCTTCTGCCTGGAACTGACTTCAAGCTCACTTGCCTGTAGTTAGAAATATCTATAGCCTTTTCATTTTTCACGTAAATGAAGGAAACTGACTATTTTCAGGCATAAATGCCTCTCCTGTTCTTTAAGGATTGAAAACAAAGTGACTCATCTATCTCTTTTGCAATTAATTTTTGTACTTTAGAAAATATTTGAAACTAGAGATTTGGGGGTATTTTTAGCTCATAAGCTAAGCCTGCTAGGACTTCCCTTACTGGGGATTCGTCTACTATGCCCTTACTCAGATCCCTCTCCCATTGGGCTGATTTAAGCTCAGTTTCCAGAACTTTACTTATCCATAATCCTTTCAAATTCTTTGCGCAGTTACTAGTCCCTTTGGAGTCCTATTACTTCCAAAAAGTCATCTCTGACCACCTCATTTCTCCCTTCTACTGAATTACTACCGTGTTTCTTTTGTGCTATTACACTTAAAAAGTTTTAAATTCTAGGCCATAAAATATGTCTGTCTTCTTTGTTTTGATTGGATGTTTCTTGAAAGCAAGAACTCTTTGTTGTCCTACATTTTAGCCACCAAGCTATCGTATCTGTACAGTGGGTATTGAGAAAGCTTTGCTGATGAATAATCATAAAGCCTCTTTTTCACCATCGTATCATCACACGCCCAGAGTTAGACTTCTGATGGCCTCTGCCTCTCAAAAATTAGTTACAAAGCTGGAACTGAATAAAAGCCCTACATTTCATGGTAGGAAAATGTACTTAATAAAGAGCAACTTTGTTTTTAATTGGTTTAGGATTCTTTGTTGTAAAAGGCAGACATTCTCCTTAACTTGGATTAAATAATACAGGAATTAATTGTGTCCTGTAACTGGGAAATCTAAAGTTTGGGCTGGCCTCAGGCAAAATGGCTTTTTCCAGTGTCAACAAGAATTCATGTCCTTTCCCTTTTTTCATTTGCTAATTTGACAGTTTCAGCTTCTTTCTTATATTCTATACTATTTTCTATTATTGGTGCTGTAAATAATCATGACAAGATTAGTGTCTGAAAATAACACAGATTTATTCTCTTATGGTTCTGGAGGTCAAAAGTCTATAAATGGGTCTTATGCTGTTACTGTCGAGGCGTCCAGAGGGTTGTGCTCTTCCTGGAGGTTCTAGGAGAGAATCCTTTTCTTGTTTTGTCCAGTGTCTAGAGCTGCCTGCATTCCATGCAGACCTCCACACTGTAAGAGAATAAATTTGTATTGTTTTAAGCCACTAATTTGCAATATATACATATGTGATTTTACAGGGCTAAAATCAGGCTGTTGGTAAGGCTTTATTCCTTTTGCAGGATCCAGGGTTGAATCTGGTTTTTGGCTTCTGCAGCTTTCAAGAGGCCACGTTCCATGGCCCACGATCCCTTCCAGGAATGACATCGCTCTGCCCTGACCACAGGCTTTCTCCATCACTGCTCCTTCTCTATGATTGTGTGACTCCCGCTTCCATTTTCTAGGAACCCTTGTGATTCCATTGGGCTCACTGGGATAATCTGGGATAATATCATGATCCTTAATTTTATCACATCGAAAACCCATTTTTCCATGTAAGGTGACGGATTCCTATGTGGGCATCTTTGGAGGGGAGAGGAGGTGAATTTTTTTTCCTACCACAAGTTCCTCATAGGGATCTGATGGAAGCTCCAAGCTTCCTCCTAAATGAGCACTTTCATTAAAGCTCAGATACTTCCACAGTCTAGAGGGAAGAGAGGGTCCACCTAGCAATACCCCCAAGAGAGACAGAGATTCTCATTCCCAGAAGCCTCAGAAATGACTCCTTTGCTCTGATTGGCTGATGGGCTCAGCTCTGAATATATCTTCTTGATCGGGAGGATGGGCTACTCCGTATGACTAAAATGACTCAGGATCCACTTCCTCAACTTGTGGTTGAGAACGTGGAGAGGGAGTAACAAAATGTGAGACGGGTTACCGCGAGAAGGGAGAACGCATTCTGAGCAAAGACAGAAACAAAAAATAAAACAACCAACAAATGTCAACGCAGATATATCCCTTCACCCCCACTGCCCCAAGGGCAATGGCCACATCTTATTTATAGTTGAATATTTTATGTAGATATTACACAGCCCACGTGTCTAAGATAATAATTGGTGTTCTTAAATAAGTGACTAGCTGGTGAATTGTTACATTGTCATGTTCACATGGCTTGATCTGCACCATGGTCAAATTCATAGCTAGACTAGATGTTACAGTTTTGGCAAATAAATTTCTAAACATGTTATAGAAAGTATCTATTAAAGTCAGATCATGATAGTGAAAGGAGAATAGAAATAGGTTAAGATCATTAATTTTCTGAATTAAGAAGGGACAAGAAATGCAGTTCCATAATGGGGATCATAAAAGGAAATACATATTTTTAATTTGACTCATCTTCTTGGGCTAATCTAAGAAAAATCAATGTTCCCGATTCTTCCCTCCCCAAACACCAGCATAACTTGGGGCACATGTGGTTTGAAGAAATGTAAGTATTGGTTAATTTGCCTTTGGAGCACAAAAGTGTGTCTGGGTGTCTGTATATTTTATGATCAGATTAAACCCCAGAAGGGGACTTCCACTGCCAAATATCATAAATACTATGTGATGAGGATTAGTGATTCTAAAGCTATTTCCTGTGGTTCCCATTCCTCTCCTCTTACTCTCTGGTGTTCGGGTTTCCTTTTTTCCTGATAAGGAGGCTAGGTGATAAGTGGGCCTGGCACCTCTGAGAGGAGCAGTGAGGAGGTGCCGTGTCTCCCAAGTATAACTGGTCATGCTGTGAATCAGAAAATACTGAAGCTGTTTCCAAGAGGAGACACCAAAATCAAGCTGGAGTCATCTCTTCAAAAAGAGAGCGTATCGAGGAAGTGAGTACAAGCAACTGTCAGGAGCTAGTTGTGAAACCGAATACACATCTAAGAGAAAGAGAATTTGATGATCTTTTTAGAAGCTCATGGGTCAGTGGGCAGATGACCTTGATGACTCAGGGTACAGGGGTCAAGGACCATGACGAAGAGGAACTTAATCTCTACTTGTTCTGTGTTAGAGTGAGCAGTGTCCATTTAAAGGGATTTGAACAGCACACACCATTTTAGGTTCCTATCCTCCCATTCTTTGTGGACTTACTGATGAAGAGAACAGAAGACTTTACCACTCTCTCGGGAAGAGATTGTGACACTTTCCTTATACCTTACTTTCCAAACGAGTGGTTATTTCTGTCCTTTTTGGTTGGGGGCAGGCTTGAGCTCACTTTATGCATCTAATGAAAGCTGAAGATTCATTCCCTCCTAAGGGAGAAGAGAGCATGGGCACAGAAGTCAGTCATTTTTCATAAAATTTCAGAGTGTTGATGAAGGTCGGTGGGGACCTTCCAGGAAGATTCCATGGACCCACTTAAGGATCCTTGTTCTAGACCGTGAGCCTATATCTCAGAGACCTCGTCCTCAGCTAAGGGACACTTTGAGTACTTTAAGAAATGTTTGGGTGGGGGTCACCGAAGAGTTCCATTCCATTCTAGGGAACTCATTCATTTAATCTGTTTCATGGAAGTTTTGATCTGGAAATCACAGGTACTTCTCATTTTAATTTTTGCAAGAACAGGAAGGGATGGACATGGCTAATGATCCAGAAAAACTGTTGTCCAGCTCTAATGTCATGGAACTTTTCCTGGTGGTGATTTCATCCCGTATTCTTCATGCTTTCCCCACTTCTTTTAAAATAGATATTCACTTTCTCTCCTCTCAGAAACTCATGGGGGTGAGAAAGTGACAAGAAGGTGTGGGGAAGAGAAAGAGTCAGCAGACGATGTGATGCAGTGGGGACATGGGGGGAACCCACAGCTGAACAGCTAGCTCCTTAAGAGACAGAACTTTTTACCAGAATGGCATTTCTATTCATCCTTCACAGCCAAGTTTGTTCGTTTGTAAGTTCACTTATTCAGCAAAAAGACACTGGCATGTGCGGTATTCCAAGTCCTGTGCTAGATCTGTGAGGAGTGCAAAGATGAATGACATCAACCCTTCCTCTCCAAGAAGCTTTACGTCCCGCAGTGGTGATAAGATGTACAAAGAAGGTCAGCTTAAAGCTGTTTCCAGGAAGGTCTCCAGTGTTCACCCTTCCTAAATGTCCTGCTCTGCTGCTGTGTTTGCTTCATTTCGTGTCCCCAGGGACTGGAGAAGTCCCTCTCTTGTTCTCCCAGAGCACCTCCTCATTACATGGGCCATGGTATTTATCATAACATTTTATAATTATCTACTTGTGTTCTCTCTCCAAACAGATCACCAACCCCTAGAGGTTGGAGGCTGAGACCTATTAAACTTTACATCTATATTTTCTGGGAGCTAACAGGGTACCTGGAATGTGCTAGATGCTTTAAAATGTGTTGAATAAAGCATTGACTCCCATCTATAGAGAAGAGAGAACACAGATGAAATAAGACATCTTACAGAAAGAGGACCCTAGCTGTTGTGCCAGGAAGGAGCAGTCGGGTATCTGTCTCTTGTGTTTCTGGACCTCAGTTCCCCGAGTCCTAGAAGGGAGCTGGGTTAGGGGATTCTTCCAGATGTAAGATTCTGTTTTGAGATAATGCTAAGGGCAGAGAAGAAAGTAAACGCCCCGGCCATCTGACCCAGCCCAAATACCTGTCTGGATTTTACAGGCAGAAATAATTTCGCCAAGATTAGGTGTCAAAGGAAATAGCCGCAAACCCCCAGACACTCGAGATTTGCCAGATCCGTTGACAGAAGTGACTTCCCACGCTTTGCCCACAGAGGGCATCCCTGCTCATTGATATGTAGACCAGGCGGAGGCAGCTGCTGGGAGCCTCCTCCGACCGCTCTTTTTTTCCTTCGCCGGCATCTCTCTGCCCCCACCCCCTTTCCCGTGGAATCTTGGCCGGATCCAGTTCGCTTCCCTCCGGTCTCCACATTTTCCCTTCCAGCCCTCCACTTCTCTGGATCAATGGGTAGTACGGCTCCAACTCCCAGCTCACACGCCGCTGGCGGACACCCCGGTAACAAGTGAAAGCGCTCCGCCCCGCAGCCCCCCGCCTCTCCTCCCTAGGTCCCCGCGGGCTCTCGGAGGAAAGACGAACAGCCTCCCCTGGTCTCCAGCGCGGATTTTTCTCTTCAACTTGACCCAGCCGCGGACCGGGAACCAGCCTCAACCTTTGGATGCACAGCCCAACCACAAGATTGCTTTCCGTCTCCTCTTGGTCCTTCCTGGATATTCTGTTTATTGATGACTTGCAAGCCCCGCGGAGAGCTGTCTTCCCTCCTCTTGCTCTCTCTGTTTCCTTGAGTTAGTTTTCCAAGGTTTTACCAAGGCTTCGGATCTCTTGGACCGAATGGAACTTTTTGCTGCCTCTTTTTGCTGCTGATTCTGTCAGTGGACGAGAAAAAAGGCTTCGGAGACAGAAGAGGCGCAGGGGAGGTGGAGGAAGAGGACGAGGAGGAGGAGGAGGAAGCCAAGGGGCTAGGCGCGTGTGTGTGCATGTGTGCATGCGTGTGTGAGTGCATGTGTGTGAGTGCCGCCGCTGCCCAGGACCCCCGGCCCCGAAGGTGCTGGCTGAAATATGGAGAATAGTCTTGGATGTGTTTGGGTACCCAAGCTGGCTTTTGTACTCTTCGGAGCTACCCTGCTCAGCGCACATCTTCAAGTCACCGGTAAGAGGTTCTTTCCTTTCTTCTCGTCGCACCCGCCCCCCGCCCCCCTCTACCCCCTTTCCTTCTTCTCATTTCCTTTGACGACTGGTAAAATTGGGATAGAGGGAGAAAGGGCAAGATGTTCTGAGCGCTCTCTCTCCCCCATTTCCTCACGCATGTTAAAAGACGAGGAGACTTTTTTCCCCTGGGGGCGGAGGATGCTGGCGGCTGGGGAAAGGGGCGCCCCTTCGCTTTTTAACAAACCTGGTGCTTCTCGCATTTTTGCTTTTGCAAATTCTTGCCTTGGTTTGGAGAGCGGGCGAGCTGGGGCCGGAAGGAGGCAGGTGGTGGGGATGCCGTTCAAAGGGACTGGGTTGGATCCTTAAAGCCTCAAAAAGCTACCAAGGAGGTAAATTGGGGCAACAGGGCCAAGTGGAGGAGATCATCGAGGGGGCTTCGAGGGAGCTGTGCGAAGTGTAGATGGTGGGGCTGAGCGGTTTGTGGTGATTATCTGCGCCTCCGTTTTGGATTTTTAGACTTGCTGATTGAGAATCGAGAGAGGAACAGCTAATGTGTTTTGGTACTTCAGAGGAGGGGACGGTGGCACCGAAAGAGGTACAGAGTTGCCAGGAGGAAGGAGGCGTATTTTATTTTATTTTTATTTTTTATAACGGTTTATGCAGCTCTCAAGCTAAGTCTCCAAATGTCTCCAGGACACTTCCAAACTCCAAATGATTGATATTCCGGAGAACCAGCCCCCTGGCCCTGGCACTTGGCAAACGCAGTTTGTAATTAAAAATGGCAAAACTGGGGATTGGATTGGGTTGTAACAGGAGAAAGAGGGGTCTGAGGGATGCTCAGGGCTGCTGCAGTCTGCGAATATAGAGCTGGAGGTTTCGACGGCCAAAAGATTTTTTTTTAAAAGAGCAAAATGACTCATTATAAGGTCCACTCGTTTTGCTGGCCTCACCATAAGTATAGATGGACACTGGGGTACAGGGAGTGGGCCGGCGGGGAAGGAGGGGAGAGCAGCCGGCTGAGCATTCAAATCCCTTCGGAAACGACCTTTTCTCAAATCCGAAAGAAAAGGAGCCTCCAGCAGGGGCCAGGCGTTGGGTTGGGAGCGACACAACCTGCGCCTTGGAAATTAACAGAGAGCGGAATGTAAATTACTGCCAAGCCCCCAACCTCCCGGGAGCCTGAAGCTCCGGCTTTCTCTCCCTGCTAAGTGCTGCACGGCGCAGCGTTGCGAACGCCAGCGGGGAATGCACCTCTCTGGTTGCTAGGGATTCAGTCAAGCAGGGAGGCAGTCTGAGGCTCCCCAAATCCTGATGCGGCCACACGAGAGCAGGAATCTGCGCATCCACACCGACCCGACTCCTCACCTTCCTTTGGCCAGACAGAGCTAGCATAAGCCAGCAAGAGGGATGTGTGTGTGTGTGTGCGCGCGCGCGCTCACCAGCGTTGCGCGCCCAGCAGCCGGTGCACCCTCCCTCCCCCTCAGGCCGGTCTCCTCCTCCCCGGCTCCTCCCGGAGCTTTGTCCTCAGCAATTACTCCCGCAGAAGGTGGGTGGAGGACTATCCCCACAGTAATGAATAGGTATCTGTTTGAAATTTCTTCCTGCTACCTGCAGACACTAGATTCGGCGAGGAGCGTTCTTCTTATGCACAGAAGGTGGACTTGCGCTCTTGGGCAGTTCGGGAGACCGCCACGGAGGAGAGAGGGGAAGTTTAGAGGAGCATCCTCGCTGGGTTGAAAGTCTACAGGGCCAGGCTTGAAATGTGTCGGCCGAAAATATTGCATTAGACCAGGAAGATGTGCAAAAATGGACAATGGCGTTTTGTCAGTTAGACTAAAATATTTTAAAGCCATTTCTTAAATGACTTTGGTGAAAGATGGGGATAAATGAATGGAGATGGATTTGTATATGTTTTCTTAGTATCTAAATTAATTAAATATCCCCTTTCCCACTTAAGTTTCTTGTCTAGAGAGTTAGAGCCATATATTACTTTATTTTACTTAACTCCTTAACAGAGAAGTCTATGATTGAAAAGGCAGACAAAAGTATACATGTACAAGGGATAAGCCTGTGGATAGGCTTGTGGCTCTAAATCTTTAAGCTTCTCTCTGCTTCTGAATTTCTGTTATTTGCAAGTGTGATGTAGTTTGCACAGGTCCCAGCAAAGTGAATGGTGCAGTCCTGAGATATTCCCAATTCAGATCACTCTGATCTTTGCTTCTTAATCTGTTTCTCCTTTCTCCTAGTAGCAATTTCCCCTCTTCAGGGACATGGCAGGGAACTGATGATGAAGAAAGCACATTTCACTCCTTGAAAGGACCAGTAGGAGGTGCCCTTAATAAGGCCAAGTGTCTAGTTTCCTGGCAGTGAAATTCCCATTCAGCAGGATGTTTTTTAAAGACTTTGTTGATTGGTGACAAAGGATGATGGAGACTAGCACAATAGCACTTCCTAGATAAAGTCTGGACCTGCTGTAGATTTTTGTGAAATTGTTATGACATAACAAAGGGCATCCGTGACCAGTGTTGGCATAGGATGGGGACTTGATGCTGGAGGAGGAGGCTGGTGGCTTTTTAGTTGGCTTTTGTAAGAGGCAGTCTTCTTATATGTTTGACTTGAGCCACAAACAGAGGCACTCAGTAGAGTCCTGAGATCTCAGTATGAGATGAGGTTTTCAATGATAGATGTTAATGAATGAAATAAGAAGTATACATGCTAATTAATTCTTCATATATATGTTTGGGTTTACATTCTACAGAAGAAAAAGTAATGCGAGTTTATGTTGTTGGGACGTGGTGAGATGAGGCTTGCTGCTCCCCTCTCCACCTCTTTCTCATCCCCCACCCCAACCAAAGCAGATCGGATGCCCCCAGAAGGGTATGCTGTTGAGTGGAACATGGCAGGACCTGAGGGCGCCCAGGCAGCCCGGCTGTCCGCTCCTCCGTGAGTGCTGCGGTATAAATCACCAGGGACCTGTCACAGCATCCATTTCCCACACAGACGCCGTTGCCCTCTGAGTTATGAAGCATGTGGAGCAGCCACCACATGTGTTATGTGTGAATATATTAGGCTTAGTGCATTTGCTTTAATGCTCTTAAGAGCTGGACTGGCTTGAACTGCTGATAGGCACTCCCCCCACCCCGGGGAGAGATTTATAACTTCTCAGTGTGTCTGACTTACATTGATTCTCTGGTAAGTTAACCTCTCAGCAAACTTCCTTATTGTCTTTGTTGAAGAGGAAGAACTTTAATCCTATCCAAAGTCCTGAATGAAGCCCTCCTGAGCGCTTCTCCTGGAGTACTGGTCTTTGCAGGCTACAGTATGATTTGTGTTCAGCCGGCAGGAAGCTTGACAAGAGATATGAGCAGGTGATCTTTGGGTGGAAGGGGGTATTTTTACCTCCTTCTGGAGAGGGAAAGGATGACATTGCATCTTCCAAGAAGATCCCAACACTCTAGTTATCCTCAAAAGCATCTTTTATGAGAGGAAAGATTTCTTCCTCTCTGACTTAACAGTTCTTCTTTCTTTCATCCAGCAGTTTGAAATACTTCAAATGCATGTGATTTGATCCTAGAATGTTTTCTGCTGTGTGCTGGTGGGGCGACCTTGTACTATTTTTCTTCTTGGGAAGCAAACTCTAACGTAAACCTTGACTTCCGGACCAAAACACTTTTTATCTTCAGTGATGCCGACGTTTGCAGGGAGTGCTGAATTTCTGAACAGAGTATTTCTTTCCTTGGAAGACTGGGCCCCAAGATTACAGTTGAAAGCGAATATTCTTACTTTTTTTTTTTTTTTTGAAAACTTGCCATCTTAAACTTGACTTGTGAAATTTTTTTCCTTTTACTTCTCCCAAAGTAATTCTATTGGGAAAGGATGCCTTTGTCTGGCATTTTCTAAAATTGAAACCCAATCGTATACACACAAGGAAGAGAGGATTTCTACCTTTCACGCCATCTCCCCAAATGTATGGCTGTGGGGTGAATTGAGATGGTTGCTGATCACATAAAGATGCTTCTCGAAACCAGGGCCGTTTCATGAGTGAGTGAGCTGTTCTTGCCTGGCTATACATCTTCTCAGTTTCCATAGATATGGCCTGTGTTGCTCTCAGAAACTTGCGCTGAGTTAGGAACACATTGCTCTCCTTTGGTATTTGGTACACAGTTGCCAGCTCACATGGTAAATTTTTCATGGATTAATCAACCTCGGATGATCATCTCTTCAATGAACTGTATGCATAAATTTTGGGAAACCTTCGTTTTGCCTGAGCAAAAAGAATAATGACATAAGCCCACTGAGGATTACTTGATAAATTAACTAAAGATAAAAAATCACTTGGTTCTGGAAATGTGCTGTAATTCCTAAAGTGGAGTGATGGATGCTGTGCACACTTACAATTCATAAAATGTAAACATGGAATCTTCCCTTTTTTCCCTCTCTGTTTCTTTATTTTGATGCTCCAGAGGAGGACTGAAGAGTTTCATGAATTGTCACAACAGTTATACCTTAATGAATGGTAGCCTGGGGTCTCACTCACTCTTGATTGAAACATGTCGAATTAAGTATCATCAACACGATGCCCGGTGACTGGTTCTGCAGCCTGCCCGTGGGCTGCTTCCTTCTTTCCAGCCTGTCTCTGCACAGTCACAGCTCTCATCTCTGAACTTTATAGCATCAATACTGCCTCCCTTGGTACGACCCAGGAGAGCCTTTCTCACTGTGAATCCAAGGTCCTGATCCACAGGCACTGAGTTTAACACGCTGTATTACACTTCTCAAGAGTCACAGGGATTTGCCTTAGAAACAAAATTTTAAATTGTCATGGATGTTTCTTTTTATTCAGCTGAGTAGTACTCTCACAATAAGAGACTCTAACTAGTGGCATCTCAGCCAGTATCATTGACGTTTCAGAGCTCACGGAGCCTTACGGGGAGTGAGTGCTATGGGAGAGCAGGTTATGCCAACCTCAGCGTGCTGGTTTTTTCAGGAGGGTGTTACCTAGTTGGAATAATACAAATTTAATTTTCTTCAAAGTAACTACTTTTCCAAGATCAAAACACTTCTTGGTGGTTATTATAAAATCAGTACCCCAATAGCACTGGAGGTACTTTTCTTCAAAACCAGACCTCAAGTAAAGCAAATGTTAAACTTGTCAATAAAAAAGGATGAACAATCCAGATTATTTTCCCCGTGGGCCAATTAAAAAAATAAAGTGCAAGATGAAATTACATGTTACATATGCTAACTGGGTAACAGCAAAAAATAAAATGCAAATTATTATACAGTTTTATAATTGCAGCATGAGCATAAATTATAGCACCATTTAGTATTCCACACTTCGGCTTCTTCCTACAGTAAGTAGAGGGTTGATTCCTTATATTTCTCTGCTTTAGCACCATACTAACAACACAGAAATGCAGGTTGGCTGATTGATGATCAAAATTACTATAGTGCTTCAAAGTTCTTTGGCAAATTTTAGCCTGAGGTTAAAAAAAAAAAAAAAAACAGGCCTCTTTAACGCAACTGTTATTTTATTTATTTATTTATTTATTTGTGGTTTAAAATGCCTGAACTTATCAATGATATGGTTTAGGAAAAAACATAATAACATGTATGATTGAATATTCCTTCTTTTTCACTGTCGATGGTTAAGTTGCCAGTGGCAGTACTGGTTCATGTTACTTTTTATAAATAGTTCCAAGCAACTGTATTATTCACAGCTTTCATTTCTTGGGGGGGAAAGTTCAGCCAGGAAACATACAAATCATTCCATATTTATTGATCCTATTTTTAAGGTTTATTGTTATGACATGACCTGAATGAGGAAATTTCTCTTTGCTCAGTTCTGTGAGCCCAGTGCCTGTAACCTACTTGTCATTTTCGTGATGTACTTTAACTTAATTTCACACGTCCACATTCTCTGACTTCTTGCTCACTCGACAATTTCACAGTTTCGAGGGAGGAAAGCCCTTTATACCATTTGTAAGAATTCTGATGGGACTTCACGGGGGTATGTATTGCAATTTGGGAATTTCACTCTTGTGCTTGGTTCATCCTTTAAAGACTGGTTACTGCCAGAAGGCTGCCTTTGAACGTACCTGGGACAAAAATGTCCCACTGAATTAATTGAATCTTTGTCATGCGATCTAATGAAAATGCAACTCATTAGTCTATTGTGACCTGATAAAAAGCACTTACCAATGCCAACATTACTCTGTTGGTGCTTTAACATTTTTATAAGAATATAAGCGAATTAAATGGTCAATATAAATGTTATTCACTGTAGTCAGTTTTCTTAGCAACTGAAGTTTCTTGTTAAACACCATTATTTTCAGCTTGTACTAAATTTTAAAAAGTCTTTAAAAATATTTATCCACTGCCTTTTTAAGTATGTAGGACACAAATTAGCCTTTCCTTAATAGACTGCAAGCATCACTGTGGCTCAGTTAATTGTACTGTCTGATATTATAGGGATGATTTCTGAAGATGTTACATCATACAGGACTGTTTAATTCCCACTAAATGGCCATGGACTGTTGCCTTTGTTTTCCTAAGACTTTTATTCCTGATTTGTAAAATGCATTTTATCTACTTGTCTGTGTGCAGTTGGAACTTCTCCCTGTTGTAAAACTTCTTCAAGGCAGTTTCTCTCTTTTCTACTTCTAATTTGCAAAGAACTAGGGGACTGAGTTCGGTTGAGATTGTGTCTAAAGTAAGAGAGGAGATTCTAAATCAAGACCTGAGTTCTTCACTAGTTCATTGGTTTTTAGCTAATAGGTTTGTAGCAGTTTCTGAAATCTGGTATTTCTTTGTATGTCGTTTTTCTTCACGCAACATATTTTTCCTTGTTAAAGGAGGGTGCGGACTAGACAACTTCTAGTTATATTACAGATTTCAACATTATATGATTCATTTAAATTATGAGCTATACTATATATGTGTATAGTGTTCAGTATAATTAATAATAATAGCATTAATGATCATGATAACAATAATTCTAGTCAAACAAATAACCCATGTACCCACTAGCAGCTTTCTTAATTTTGTGTTAATTAATCCCTTGCCTTCTTTATAGTTTTACTGCTTATTTATGAATCTTTAACATATGATTTTGGTTTGCACATATTTGACCATTATAAAATAAATACGTGTTTTCATCTCTGATTTGCATTTTTGCTAAACATTAAATATTTGAGAGTCATCTATGAGAATGTATATGGCTGCATTTCAATCACTTTCTCTGCTGTATAATATTCCACGGTATTGATTAACCACACGTTATCCAATCTACCATTGATGAACTCCTGGGAAGTCAATATTTTGCTGTTGCCAATAACACTGCTATGAACAGTCTTGTACGTGTCCCTCAGATCAAATCTGCCACCATGTCTAGGGTGCATATCTAGGGGTAAAGTTGCCGAGTCATAGAAAGGGCATCTTTACTTTTAGGGGACAGTGACAAGTTGCATGTATTGAAATTCCCACCAGGAGTACACAACAGTCCCCTTTGTTCCATGTCTCTACTGATACTGGTATTGTCATAGGTTTAATTTGCCTTCGTCTGCTGGATGTGACTTAGCATCTCATTGTGGGTTTAATTTACATTTCCCTGATTGCTCATAAGGTTGAGCATTTTTTTGCCCATAAATTCATTGGCCATTATTGATTTCAGCAAGATAATTCTATGATTCTGTTTTTGTAACTGAACAGCCATTTGTTTTTGAGACATCCATATTATCAGTAGTTATTCTGTTTTTCCAACTAAGCAGCTTTTGCTTTTAGGCGTAGGTGAAATTGGTAGTCTAACTTTTAGGAACTTGTTACTTGATACTGCATCAGGCTTGTTTTAGCCCAGATTTCCCTATAGGACATTTCAGAATGTACACTTACACTTATGGAAAAGAGCTCCTTCATCATCCTAAAATTGTTGATTACCCAGAACAGCCCTTACCTGGTCAGTATCCTGCTTTATCCTGTCTGTTATGTGCATGTAGCATATCAATTACAGGGAAGCAGGATGCTGGGGTGGCTTCATTTGAGGAACAAGATAAATCCCCTGAATGTGATGAAACTCAACGGTAACACAATCACAGTTACAATGGTAGATACCAAGTCCAAGTTAAAAATCCTAATTTGACCATTTGAACTTGGGTCTGTTTCCAATATGGTAAAAATGCATAAGCCCAGGATCATTGTTATATATGCGACTGTGGGTTTCAAGCGAACACCCATGCTTGCACAAGGGCATATGTACACCTCCCAGTTTTTGTTTGGGTTCCTAATTGTCTCACCTCTTCCCCTGGGGCAGACTAATGAAGGGCCCTGGATGAAATAAAGCATTGGACACGCCAGCAGTGGCTTCTCTAGTGTGTTGCCTCTGTGCCGACTCATTAGAGATGTGAGCCAAGGCTGAGACATCTAAGCAAACCCCCTGCGCCCGGAGTCCTCAATCCATTGTTCCTGCATCTTTGCTCAGCCTCACAGGATCCCAGAAGAATATAAATTAGAGAGAAAATCTGCAAAGCTTCCCTTTTCATGTCTAATGTCTGGGCAGAGCTGCTCCCTGCAGGACAATTTCTAGTTATTTTCTCTTCTGGTTTGAGATATCTCCAGGGGTGGTTTTTTTTCACTGTCTCCCCTAGGAAACTTTTCAGCAGCATATCAGTTCTTGCTGTGAAATTTTCATTTTACAATTCATCTTAGACAGTCCTGTTCTAAATGTTCTTCCCATCTCTTGGTTCCTGTTTGTCCTCCTCAGTGGCATTCTGTGTCTCCTGTGCTGAAGTGTGTTAGGTAATCCTGGCCATAAATCATTATTGGCTTCACCCCCTCCTTGGTCCTTACTTAACCAGACTATAAATATTTAGTTCACTTCCCTCGTACCCCTCCAGAAGCTTAATCATGTTTATTTTTCTTACCTGAACTCCCTCTAGTTTGTTTATATCTTTCTGGTAATCAAGGGCCTCCAATTTAATGTACTCTTCTAAGTAAGCTCTCCCAAGTCGTATATTAGAAAATAGAGATTTAGCATAGTCTTTGCCTTTTTGTGCAGACATTCATGGACACACATTTTGTCTCCCTTAAAATTCGTGTTCTCATTTTTCAGATAGGACAGGCAATGCCTAAAAAACTCATTAAGGCATTATAAGGATCAAATAAGATCAGGAATGTTATTCAAGAGACTAGCTACTGAACACTTCCTGTGGGTTACAAAGAATTAAATAAAAGGTTTAAATGTGATTCTGCCCTCCAAGGGTTTATCGTCAAGAGGCGGTGACAGGCACAGACGCAGCTAAATAGGTTACAAGGCAGAACAAAGTACTCATTAGAAAAAGAACCACAAAGAAAGTGGGGTAGACTCTGAAAAATATCAACTATCATGTTTATGCATGATATCATTAATATATTAATACTCGCCAGATGGGGTGACAGAGCCAATTCATTCATCCTTGTATCATTAGATTGATTCACCAAAAGAAAACAGAAACAAAAAGAGGAGAGTGTAAAAAAGTTGCCAGTCACATTGAAACCAAGCTTAGGTGTGGTGAGAATGGGGATTCTGAGTTTCCTCTGCAGATCTGGCAGCCTGTTGCTATAAATACAGCCTCAGACTCCATGACTCTTTCTTCTCTTATTTATTGGGTGGGTGTTGGGTGTTGCACTAAGCTGGTGATGGAGCCTGGAGCCCAGTGGGATGGAAATGCTAATCAAATAAATATGTTAATAAATCCATAATTTCAAATGAGAAAAGGCTTTAAAAACAAGACTACTAGAGGAGAGTGGCTCAGACAGTAGATGCAAGAAGCCGTCCCTGAGAAGGCTGCAGTCGGCAGCGGAAGAGTGAGTCACTTGGTTAAAGAGGGGATGTTCTGGGAGCGGCAAGTGGGAACGTGCAGGTAAGAAAAGCAAGTGCAGAGGCCTTGAGGGGCGGGGGAGGCAGAGTGAATTCAAAGATGAGTGTGTCCCGGGGCCAGGAGAACTAAGCATAATGACGGCTCAGCTGAGGCTGAAGACAGTAGCTACCCATACTGGTGAATACTGGTTGAATGGATTGAAATGAGTTCACGACAAAGACCTTTATCTCATCTCAGCACATTTAAAAATTTAAGCAAATTACATAGACATTCTTTGCCCTGATTTTCTTATTAACTATCAGATGTGAGTTTATGACCCTAGCCATCCTGCATGGGGTTGTGTGGACATAACTCATGTAATAAGGGGGAAAAAAAAACCTTTGAAAACTGTAAAGAGCTAGATAAATGCAAATGATTATTAATAAGCATGCATAACAGGCTGCTTTTGCTTTGAAAGCTATTGCTGAGCAGACAGAAACAGGACTTCACCTTTTCAATTCAAGTAGAATTGGCACCGGGACATTTCTTTTTCCTATGACCTCCTTTGAAATGTGTGCACGATTCCTCTTGGTGTATTAAAAAGGAAACTGAACCTAAGATTTAAAAATAAATTGCAGATTATTTTCTCAGCATACTCCCTTTATATACATTTTCTCTCTATTACTATTTCTTTAAAGAAACAAATGAGTATTCTCTTAGCTTTAAGTGACAGCTCATTTAGAAATTGCTAAGTTTGCAATCTTTCCTTCACTGCTGCCAAATTGCAAAGGGGCCAGCTGCACGGTCCTGTGATCTTTGGTCATGATGAGAGAGGTGGCACAGCCTCAGGGAGGTGGTGTGGGGGAGGCCCGTTAGCCAGTGGGCTTGACCTTGACTTCCCCATCTGTAAAATCAGGGCAAAACCAACTTCTCTTTCCCTGCCTCTAAGTTGGAGATAAACTCACTCCAACATTTAGATAAACAATACCCATTCCAATGCCTGACTCTTAATAAGTGTTCTTTAAATGCTAGCTGTTTGTAGTATTATCTCAATAGGGGCTAGATTTATTCTGGAATAGTCTCCAAATAGAAAATTTCATAGGCGTGAGCAGGCCGCTATAGAACCCTCCTCAATTTTATTGTTGTAGGTGATTGATGCTAAAGATGTCAAAGTAAAATAAGGTGTCACACCCTGATAGCAGTTTTGAAATCAAGCACATGCTTAGTTTAGTGGGTAATGGTATAGCATCCACGTTCCATGCCTTTGCTAGACTTAGAGGCGAACAGCTTCGGCTAAGTTAGATCTGATGCAGCGCCATATTGATCAAACTTTGCACCATACGACATACCTTCTGTGGATTCCTCATCCAAATTAACCACCTCCATTAAGTCCTCTTCGGTTAACCACATCCCTTTCCTGCAGAGCCACTGATTTCAACATCCATTCAGCATGGATACTTGGGAACTGGTGCCTCCTTGGTTACGGTGCAGGACCAGGTATAATTTGTTCCCAGAGTCTTCACTATGGAGGAGACGCTCACCTTGGCTGGGTGTTAATGCCCAGCTCTACCCCATACAAGTGAATTTAGAATCTCTGACATGAAGTTCAGCCCAAGTAGTATTAAACCTCCGTGAGAATTCCAAAGTGCAGCCAGGTTTGAGGACCGATGTCTGAGGACCTTGCTATTCAAAGTGTGGTCCATGGACCGGCAGCATTTGCATCTCTTGGGAGCTTTTTAGGGATACAGAAAATGAATCCACACCCAATTTACTGTATTAGAATCCCAGGTGACTGAGAAATCCTGCCCTAGGAGACTGCATACTCACTGAGGGAAGTGACCCTTGGCTCAATTTTTTTTTGTAAAAATCTAGTTGGGAAAAGGCTCACCCATGCTAGTTTAGTCTTAACTTGAAGCCCCTTTGGAGGGCTTGGGCCTCAGGAGCCCGTCTTGGGATGGCAAACCATGCCAACATCCAAGAATGTTCTGGTTTGTGGTTTACTGGCAACTGTATTTCCTGGAAGCCATGACACGTTTCATTTTCCTTGAGATTAAATGCCTTTGAAAGTGCTCTGAAAATGCTCTTTGGGTGTTCCATTTGCCTTTTTCCTTCTTTTCTCCTCAGTGCTCAAGGTAAGAAAGCACATTTTGAAAGAGTCTGCTAGTTTGTTTTCCATGTTTTCTCCTCCTTCCATTCCGTTTCCTCCTTAAAAATACTCAGACACTGGGAAAGAGGCAGGCACTTGAAAGGGACACTGGGGGCCTGGGTCCTTCTCCACCCTCCCTCCTCTGCCTCTCAGGTCTGATGCTAAAAGCGCACACTCGCTCAAAGCGAGACCCTGACGATGACCCCATGATGAATCTTGCTGTTTGATGGAGAACGGTCCTCAGGGCAGGAAACAGACCAAGTGCTCAGTTGCCTGGACCTCTGTGGCAGGGGAGGAGGGGCGTAACTGAGGTTTTGAAGAAGAGTAAAGCTTTACACACAGAAAGCTCAGTGCGAGGTTTTGAAGCTTTTGCTCCGCACTGCCAGGCAGGGAGAGGAGCTGTAACTGGCGTGCTCTGCATCAGTCTCTCGGAGCAGAGAGCGTGGGGGCTCAGCTGGGCAGATTGGGTCAATCTGAATGAAAATCACTAGTGTTCCTCCTGGTGAGAGAAGTTTCTACTTAGCTCACGAACTGTAGGCCCTTTTCAGGTCCCGGTAGAGAATGAGTAGGGCTTTTGTAAAAGGTTATGTAAGGCTGCTGGTTTCTTTTTTTTTTCTCCCGCTAGAGTAAAATTCTATTTATAGAGAAGTGAAACCACCTCTCGGGGGGTAAAAAAAATGCATTTCCTATCCTATAGCTCAAGAAACAAAATTTAATCAACCTTTAAGAAAGAAAGGAAGAGAGGGAGAACAAACTCGTAGGCAGAGGGAGTGGGATATGCGAAGGGAAATAGGCGTCTTGAGATCATGCCGGCTCTGGTCCTCTTGCTGCGGTGTTTAGGGGGCGATCACCTGTTCCTGTTTCCCTGGCGCTGAGTGGTTTCTAATGAAGCACGGCTGTCAGTGTTCACAGTAGAACAGCCCCAGGTAAACAAGAATGGTCACCCTAAATTAGGTACCCGAGGTGGGGGATGGGAGTGGGGAAAATTCTGAAGAGTTTTCAGCCATGCAGTTGTTTTGTAGACAACCTGTTGTTAGCCAGGTAGAGGAATAACTTTGGGGAGGCAGCAAAGCCTAGTAAGAGGGGGTTGTTCCAGCAATCAGATAAGATGGGTGCCCATTTGGAGGTCTACAAATGACTTGAACCTTGTATCTGGGTCATAGAAGTCCTTACCCTCTAAACCTAACATAAAATTTGCTGTCCAAATCTGAAGGTTTTTGTGTTTAGTTTTTTTTGTTTGTTTGTTTTGGCCAACTACCTGGCCCCCAGGCTGTCAGAAATAACTTATTTTCAGTATCAGGATATATTTTGGAGGTAGTAGGGTAATTGATTTATCGGAGAAGCGTGTCTAATACTTTAGTGTTTTATTGGGCCAAGTATAGCTCTGGATACATTTTAATTATTTAATAGATCCTCACTAACTAGGTGATTTCCATATAATGATTCCTCTCAAGTCCACACAGACTTCTGAAGTTACTCTTATGCACAAGTGACAGAGTTCAATTAAGGATACGTTCCGTTTCATGTGAGTACTCAGCTTCTTACAGAGGAGTTTATTTTATTCTCCTTTGTCCTCTCTCCTTCTTTTGGTTTGATTTTTTTCTTTACGTGGCACTCTTACTGATTTTATTGGCAACATTCCAGAGTTCTTGGGAAAAATTCAAAATCAAGGAAACCCTGTAAATACTAAAACGCACACATGTTAAGAATTTGCTGTCTCTTTAAGCCCTGTTACTAATGCACAGGTATGAAAATGGAACAGGATAAAACAGGTGAGTTGTTACTTCCTACATAATAATCCCAGGGATAGGCTCTATATTTTCTTTAGGGGAACCATTCTTGAGGACTAGGATGAATCAAAGAATTAAAGTTCTATTTCTGTTGAAGTCAGTGGAAACCAAAACAAGACGATGGAGGCCAGAGAGGCATCCAGGATGAAAAGGTCGATACTTGTGTGTCTCAGTGCATTAGTCAATCAGGAAAGGACCTCACGGGTTGTTTGAGATGACTGTCTCCTTGTGCTGATAATGAAACAGGGTCCCGGAGAAGTTAGCTGAGCCCCTCTAAGCACCAATCTAAGAATGAGTGCCATGAAACATCTCCACACACATGGGATTAAATCTTGGCTCTACCGAGATTTAACTCTGTGACCCTCGTTGTGATTCAGGGTCCTCATCCCTAAAACTGGGAAAACCATTGCTGAACCAGGTCATCAAGAAAGAAGAATTACACTCAAGGATTATCACAGCCCTTGGCACAGAGTGAGCACTAAGCTATTTCTTTTCTTGTCTGTTCACTCAGCAGATGTTTATTGAGATCATGCTTGGTTATCATATTCGTTGACTCTTACGTTGAATGTAAGAGGCATTTAACATACTACCACTGTTCTCATAAAGTTAATAGGATGCCTGGGGAAATAAGACCTAGGCAATTTAGTATGAAAAAAAAAAAAAAAGACAAGCAGAGATACAAGACGATGTATTATTAAGAACCAACTGAGTGGGAAGTGCAGACGGAGAAGCGTGCTGTCAGAAAGGCTTCACAAACAGAGGCCTGAGTCTGCTGGGCAGGGTGTTTGTGGGGAGATGTATTCCTATGTAGGGCACTTCTTTCCCTGTCCAGGCTCTGGAGGACAAGAGCAAAGGTGGTGAACGCTGTACTTCCAAGGGTCAGCCACTGCCTCGCCACAGGCACAGGTTCTCATCACCCGTGATGACTTCCTTCTTCACCAGCCTCTTCCAAAGCCGATCTGTGGCAGCCAAGGCGAGAAGGGAGGGAGAAGTGACAAGGTCACCTGAGAAGTAACTTTGGCAGCATAAATAATGTAATTTCTGAACAAAAAGGCTTTGTCTGCAAGCCTCTCCCTAATAATTTTAAGGAGGTCTCAGAAGGACAAATTGCTCAGGAAAGGACGGATGCTGTCATATTTCGAACTCTGAGATGTAGGAGCTGAGAAAGCCAGTTCAGGTCCCTGCACTGCTGGAATAAGTCTGTGCTGGAAATTAATGTTTCCATCTTTTTTTCCTTTCGGCATAGCTTCAAAATGTATAGAAAATTTTGGTTCAGGAAGCCAAAAATCCTTTATTACTAATTCATGAAGGGTGTTAGCTAGCCCATAAAAGATTTTCTGTACATTTTACAGCCAAAGGACAGATAGCTTAGTGCAAAATTTTCAGCTTAAATAACTCTTCCTTTGTCCTTTCTTCCAAAATACTCAGTCATGCAAGATTATGATAATTAATAATTGATAAATGATGATGGTGATGTTGCTTCCCGTTTGGCTGATACTTTGTCTCCCAGTGGTTTTCACATCCGTTATCTAAATTCATCTCCCAGTACATGTAAAAAGTGGGCAGAAGAGCTCATTCATCGTATGTGCTTTGTAAGTGAGGTTACGAAGACTGGTGGCATGTTGTTTGTTTAAGATCACATAGAAGTTACTCATTCTGTAAGGAAAACCCGAATCTTCTGACTTGTAGTCCAATTACTCACTAGTTATCCTCTGACACCTTTCAAAAGCAAGGGCAAAAAAACCCCACAAAAAACCAGTAACAAAGCAAACAACAAAAAATCAAGGGTATCCCTCTTTTTTGTTTTCTGCAAGTACATGTACTTAAAAAATGGTACGTAGTACCCAAGTCTTAATTTGTAACAACATTCTCCAGTAAAAGGAACAGTGGTCCCCCAGAGAAATGGCTGGTTCTAAGATTTAGGCTGGAAACATGTAAATTAAGTTTGGAGCATATTATAGTGCCAGAAAGTAAGAAAGTTCTTTAAGAAAACATTAAAAAAAAAAAAAAACAAAACCCACAATGATGGAGTGTGTCAAAGGGCCCTGGAACTGACTGGAAGCTCTCAGTAGCCAAAGCTGCAACAATCTGAGTACGACAATAAATCAAGTAATTTCAGATTATAGCCCAAAATGCAAAATAAGTGTTCATGAGTCCAAACTGCTGTAGATAAATTGCTGAATAAATACATCAGCAGAAGAGAAGAGAGAAATCTCCCATGCAGAAGAATTCTAGATGCTTTATGTAGGTAGCCCACCCTCAGAGAGGTAGAGATGAGAGACGAGGTTTCTATAATCCTTAACATCCCTGCACTTTTCTCACTGTGTGGCTTCAGCAGCCCCACTTGTGTGCATTTGAAAATGCGTATCTCCAGGCTCCACCTCATACGCCCTGGATCAGAGTACTGGGCAGACCGGAGGGGACTAGGAAAGAGCATTTTTAACATGCTTTCCAGATGATTCTTGTGGACACTTAACTTTGAAAGTGAATGCACTCTGCTGTACATTCTATCTAAAAATTAATCCTGGCACTTTATTTGTTGAGCTGGTCTTAGAGCTCAAGGTATGGCACTGAGCCAGGTGCACTTGCGTTTAGATTCCAGCCCTCGAATTTTCCAAATGAGAGAAGATTCTCTACCTTTCTGTGCCTTAGTTTCCTCATCTGTAAAGTAGGGGAAGGATACCTAATTCAGAGAGTGTTTGTAACATTATTTGAGAAAATACATGTAAATTATTTAGCATATTCCTTGACACGTGCTAAGCACTCAACAAAAGGTAACTAGTGAGACAATGCTAATGTTATATTGGCTGGATTGAGTAAGTTAGCATTACATAACATAAATTTGTCAGTTATGCTCCCCACTCTCCAAAACAGACCTTCAGCCTCCTGCAGTGCCTTCCTTGCATAGTTTTAGGAGCCCCGGGAGGGGAGGTGTGTCATCCCCGAGCTGGCCTGATGAATGCTGCCCTGTATCTGGCAGTCTGGCCTGCCCGCTAGACTTCTCCCATGTCCTCTGTAGCTTCCTGCTTCCTCTGCTAGGTGGCTGCTGCTGCTTTGTGTAAGGCCGTCTGAGCTCTAGAACCTTTCCAGTGCCCAGGCATCGTTGTGCCCAGTGACAGAGTGTCTTGATACTCTCTTCCTCTCTCTTAAACTTCATCAAACTACCCGAGTCCCTTGTTTCACAAAACCCTTTAAGGTAATAATTCTTTTAACTAGGGTCTGTAACTTTTCTCTGCATATGACTCAGATTGATTTGAAGGGCTGGTTTCAGGACCGATGTCCCACGTCCTGTCTCCCTGTAGATTCAGCCTTTCTATCTCCAGGTCACCAGTGGCACCTCTTTAAGTAGTATTTAAATCTTCCATATGTAAATGAGCCACTGCAAATAAATGTCTGTGTTTCCGGATGCATATACCGTGGTTAGTCTCATAAAGGCTGAGGCATATATAAAGTGCAAAAATGTGGAATAATAATAATGGCCAATATGTGTGAGACTCTGTGTGGTTTAAAGTGATGTGGCAGGTATTGTACATGAAATGTTTATTACCCGCCTATTTCCTTATTTAACAAAAGGGTATTTTTCATTCTAATCAGCAGTATGCTAACTAAGAGACTCTTATTTCCCAGACTCCCTTGCAGCTTAGAGTGTCTGTGTGACATAGTTTTGGTGAATGGTGTGAATTCAGGAGACACTTTAGGATTTCAGAGAACGTTTACTCTCCTGACCTAAGAACCATCCCCTTCTCCCGTGTTGCTTTCTCCTTTCTGCCTAGACAGTGAGAAGAAAGGAGAAGAAACTTGAATCCATGATGGCTTCCTTGAGTAGCATTGCTTCCTGGAACTGCTCCTTTTAAGACTTCTTGCTAGTGTGAGGAATTAAACCTCTGTTTGGTTTTAAACCATTGTAGTGGGTTTCTGTCACTCGCAGCAACACTCAGTCCTAACTGTGGTGTGTTCCCGTATTAAATTGTTTACTCTCACAGTAAAACAATGAGGGAGGACCTAATATTATGCCCTTTTACAGCTGGCAAAAGGGAGACACCAAGATCTTTGTTAATTTTCTCATGGCTCCATGCTAGTAAACTGCAGACCTGTAATTCAGATCCCGACTACAAAATACATGTTTTCAAATTCATGCTGTGATTCTTAAATAAATAGTAGCTGTTATTAATTTTATATTATTGTTGTTTCTTTTACAATATTCACTTCTCCTCTCCAAATGGGTGATATTTTCCTAAGAGCTATTTATTATGTAGACACTTCTAGATCATTGACTATCTAAATAAAAACTCAATTTTCTGTTAATCGTTTTCAAATGTCACAGTTTTCACTAACAAGTTATAAGACAGCTTCATGCACTTTAATTTCCTCTGGAAAGAAATCCACTGTCACCTTTATAAAAGACTAACATTCCAACTACAGCTTTGGAATGCTAATGTCCGCCTTAACAGCCAGGCTAAGTAAGCTCTGTCATTCACATGTGTGTTGTAATTTCTCTCCCATTGTAGTGTAAGAGAATTTCACATAGTCTTGATATATTGTTTAAATTAGGCCAACAAAGTGCTGTGCTATGTACTCATTAAAATGGGAGATGGTAATAATGCAACCATGTAGCGTGGTCTTGCGGCCTTTGAGTTATGAACATTCAATAGCATCTCCTTACTTGTGCTTAAGTTGGCATTTGTGAGCAGCACATAATCAATTAATCAATAACCCAATTTTCTGTTAAAGGGATGGTGCATCATTTAAAAAAAAAAATCCGGGACCATTGTATGATTTTATGAAAAGAGCCCTGTCAGCAAGGAAACGTGTTTGAAAAACATTGAAAGCCTTTATTTGGGGATGATGATTTTGCTTAACTAAGCCAAAAGTGAAATTGGACACAAATGTTCAGTTCCTGAACCACTGTATTATTTTGCCTCTGCTAGGAAGGAAAGCACCAATTTGGAATTACTAGCGAGAGTGCATTGTTTTCACTCATGATTAGACAAGGGTAAGTGGATTCATCTATGAAATGCATAGTGAAAACAAACTACTCCTAAAACTTAAAAGTTTAAAACTGGTGGGCTCTCTCTTACAAATGTGGAAGAGCCCACACAGTTGTCTGATTCGTCTCACGTAGGATTGCGGCCGCACAAAGAGATGCGATGAGCATGGCAGAGCTGACAGCCGTGTAGAGATGACAGCCTGGCCCTCTCACAATTTTATGTATGTTTATATCCTTCTCTTTATTATAATTTCTGCCTAAAAAGACATATGTGCTCATTGTGAAAATTCAAATATTATGGAAATGTTTGAGTTGGAAAAGGAAAATTCCCCATCATTCCATCCCTCCAGGATAAACCACCGTTCACTGGTTTTGCTCAGTCTTTTATTTCTCTTTTTCTCCCTGCCATGGAATTACTTTGAAGCTTGGGGAAAGTTACGTTTATTTTCGCATCACATTAAAATGTTGAGCTCTGTTTTCCTTTTTATCGAATAAGCAGGTAGATAAATCTTAAAACAAACAAAACCCTCAGACATTTGTTCTGTCATTTGGAGAGCAAAAGACATGGTTAAGATAAAAATGATCTCCCAAAGCAGATCGCCTTCCAGGAGACGTCGCGCTTGGCCAGACATGGCTGCCTCCTTCTTTTCGCACAGAGGAACAGAGTTAGGTCCAAGGCCTCGGAAATGCTCAGCCATCTTCTAAAACCTTTCTTCTCAAAATGAGGCCTGTGGACCAGCTGCATCAGCATCACATAGGAGCTTGTTAGAGATGCAGAAACTCAGGCTTCATCCCAGTCTGCTGATTCTGAGTCTACATGTCGACAAAATCCCCTGGTGATGTGTTTGCAAGTCAGAGTTTGAGAAGTACTGTTCTGATTCTAGCATCCTTTCTACTTGAATCTCTACCACAGTCTGAGAGCAGGGATTGTTCATGAATTAGCAATGCTGTTAAGAGACACAGCCAGGGCCGCCACTGCTTTGTTCATGTGACTTCCAAATCTGTTGCAAAGTTCTGAATGCTGTTCTCATTAACAGCATCAAGATCAGGAAAACTGTCTGAGGGCTTGGCTCCATCCAGCCGCTTCACTGATGTCGTTCCACACATTCCTCACTTATACCTCTGAAGTCCCAATCCATTCCAGTCCACAGTGGTTTTAAAGATTTTTGCTTTCTATTCCAGTAATTCTTTCACTAATCGTGTGGAGGTTGGTATTAAGTTGCCAATGCATGTCAGGCGTCTCCCCAGTGAAACCATTCGCTCTGTGAAGAAAAAGACCAAGACTTTTTTTCTTCTTTATTCCAGTCCGTAAGTTAGAGTTTAATTATGATAATGATGATGTAATAGTGCGGGAAACACCGGAGGAATGATTGCTGTGCTTCCTTTGGAATGTAGGTGGAAATGTAGGTTGGCTTTTTTCTACTGTGATTTCTGAGCCTAAGATTCCAACAGCTCTCTGCAGGCAGGAAAACCAAGGCATAGCTACTTTCCTCCTTACTTCCTCTTGTGGTCATGGTACCATTAAGTCTTCAGTCTCTCCAGTTGTTACCAAATAGATTTTCAAATGTCAGAGATTTCTTCCTCTCACATAGAGGTCAGTGTCCTCTCCCATGGGAATTAGCATCCAAGGGACCATCAGAATTAAACTGAAAAGATCAAATCTAAATATTATTTGAAGGTGAAGAAGTGATGAGAAACAAGTTGCGAGATAATGAAAAGAAATCTTACTTCATTAAATTGAACTTCAACATAGTCTCCTTATGCAAACCACTGTTCCTCTTTGGTTCACTAAGTTATCATCAGAAGTCCAGCATTTAAATAGATGAGATGAGTACAAATGTTATCTGGGGCATTATAAATGCTCTGACTTTGAATGACAGGTCATCCACTGCTTGAGAAATGGGGTTTCCAATTCTTGGATTTCTCCTTCTCGAGCAGTCTTAAGGCTTTTTATTGTAGTGAAATCTACGGGAAACATGAGGTTAACACAGTTTTCTCTCTGGTTTGTTGCAGGAATATTGGGGAGGAGGGGAAATGATATCTCACCTTCTGTCGTACCACTACTTGACCTGTAAAGATGATGAATATCAAGGAGTGAAACTTGCAGGCACTGAAATTTCTTTTTAACGGATTAAAGCTGAGCTTCCTATAAATAATGCATCTGGAGGTGTTTTTTTCATGGACTTATCCACCTTCTAAAAGTTTCAGGCCTTGAATTACTCTAAGCTTGAGATGAGTGGTTTGACTGTTCTGTGACAACATTGCTAGCTTTCCATGAACAATGTAATTAAATCCGATTGAATGAAGAAACATGCCCTTGGCTGTGTATGGCATTTTGATTTTGAAAGCCTCCTAGCTGAAGCAAATCAGTTTCAGGATGGAAAGGTCAAGCAGCATCTCAAAAGCTAGACCCAGCCTCTGAGTTACTTCCTTTAAGGATGACGGCCCTGCTTGTAGAAGCTTGCCCATTGCCAAGAATGGGCGAATGATGGTAATTCTGTTAATTTATCCAATCACTTCTTCCCACAGATCCACAGTTGATGGTTACGTTTCCTACCAGGAGCTGGGAAGCCATTGATCTTGACAAGCAGTTGATTTCTTCCTTGAATTTATGCCAAGATCTTACATATCATGTCTCTTTGTAACCTGATTTCAAGCGCTGGCTGGTTATCTGGTTGAAAACGAGATCAGGGGCGATGGTAGGGATGCTCCAGTTGACATTAAGCAAGGTTTCACAAATTCCTAAGGGGAGCTAGGGAAAGGACGTTGGAGCTCCATAATGTTTTTTATATTTTAGCCCACAGTTTTAATTTTTCTCTCTTAGTGTCTAAAATCTGTGATTGAGTTTCTGTGTGGGGTGTATGTTAACCCCTCAAACTAAGAATATGAAAAACTAAGAGAAAAATGGAATGTTGTAATGTTATCAGATGCTGCAGAAGAAAAGCTGAATCCTTCCTTAGGATCCTTGGTGTGGCCAGTGCGGAGAGTGGGGAACAGCATCCAACAGAGCCTTCCTTTGTTCTTTAACCCCCTGCATTAAAAAGAGCCTTCACTTGCTTACACTGCATTATAGACGCTTTTCTAGGGATTTCTTTTGCTAGCTTATGGTTCAGTGGGAGACTCAGAACTCATCATAAAGTCTGCATTCAGACCAGGTTCAGCTCAGACTAATTAATGGGATTATGTAATCGATTGATTCTGTTCCTATTTCTAGGACTCCTATATTTTGAAATGAGAACATAGAAGTGGCAATCAGGTTCACAAGGGCACCCTTCAATGTGCCTCATTTCTCCTTTCTCTTAGATTGCACAGCCCATAAAGAATAGGGCATATTTCCCTTTCTTGAAAGATTCTTGGCAGTCATTTTTTGGATACAAAAACTCCCTTGCTCATTGCTTCAGTCTATGTGTTCTTTGACTCAAAAGGCTTTATCACCAGCGTTATTTGTCAGGCAAAGATGCCATTCCCAGGAAGTGCTGGAGCAGGAGATGTGAGAGCCCCCAAAGAAGGGCCTGGGCACATGGAGAATTAGGTTCTGTTGGTGGAGTAAAGAAATCATTTACACCCATTGTTGGTATTTAGCCACAGGCACCAGGATGGCTGTTCGGATCACTAAAAAATTAAAATATTTCTTCACTAGTTGGTAAGTATTTGCTGCCTGGGACTTTCCAAAGCACCCTGCCTCCTCCATTCTATGGCTATGCAATCAACTCCCAAAGGCCTTGCTTCTAAGATATCAGTATTAGCTTTCCCTCAGTGACTTTGGAAGGCCAGATATACCCTCACCACGTCCTGGGTCACCTTGGTACCCTCCAGCCTACCAGCTAGACAGCCCAACGTGGCTCCTCCATGTACTGGCCTTGCAACAACCCTAGGCTGCTTGAAATTGTGACACCAGAGCAGGCTTCTATTCCCTGAATTACTCGCCCATGGATGTCAACGGGAGCTTCAGCTTGAGAGCAGGCGAGGCTAGCTGGAGGGCTGAGTCCTGGCTCGATTTTGGGTTAATTTTTTAATATGATACATACTTGTATTTCATTGCCTCTGTTCTGTGGAGGTAACACTAACTGCTCTTACAACCTGAGGGGTCTTTATAGAATAAATTACATAACACTTAATGATTGGGCCTGTAAGTTCAATAATGATTTTTGAAAACTTGTACTGTTTTTATCTTATTTGCCAAAGCAATTGTTCAAAGAGTAAAGCTCTAAAAAAGATAAATGGAAAAAATATATATAAATCACTCATTATTGCATGACTCAGAGGATTACTGTTAATGTTTTGATATTATATGTATAAAATAGTAAATGAATAATCTTATATAACTTAAAAAATTAACAATCTATTGTGAACACAATTTAAAGATTTGTAAGAATTGGGTGGAAACTTTGAAGTCAACTAGTTTATCCTCCAGGATAAGGAAAAAATTCTCTTTCTATAACATTCTTCTCAAAGATCCTGGAACTCCCTCATTGATATCTCCAGTGATAGGGACCCACTGCCTTATTATACCTCTCCCTTCACTTTTGAATCTTTAATTATTCTAGAAAGTTCTATTTTACTCTTGGTCTAAATTCTCCCTTCCTTTTACTCATTGATCTTGCCTTTTCCCTTCTTAGCCTGCATAGAGGTGTGGGAGTGGCAAAGAAAGGGTGGGTCTAGAGGGCGGTAGGAACTTGCTGAGCCAGGGCAGGGACCAGTGGCATTGCTGAGCAATAATACTTGGTCGTAAGATTGCAAGAGTCTCTTGTGTAATCCTTTTAACTTACTGTTCCAACTTTCTCTTTTCTACAGAGACTTATACTGGGGGACTTACATATATATATATATATATATATATATATATATATATATATATATATATTTTTATCAAATTGGAAAACCTTAGAGGTGTTGAAAGTTGAGAAAAAATAAATCATGTTTGCCAATCCCATCCTTTTTTGGCCGGACACAGTGCTATTTTAAAAAAAAATGGGAGAATGTGTTTGAAAATAGCTTGAGTTGGAAGATATCTAGAGGTTAATTCACTGTCATAAGATATGTTTACGCTCACCTCTTTGTCACCCTTCCTGCTCTCTGGTCTTGAGAAGATTAATAAGGTAATGACGCTCGAGGCGTGAGTTTGGAGGTGGAGTGCTATGCCAGTTGTCAAGTGTTGGTGTAATTCTGTGCAGGAGTGACTGACCATCTAGTGGTGATCATCAGTGGTTCACGTTACTGTATTCTATTGACTAATCCACTCATCTGTCAAGTACTGAGGCAAGGTGCGGGTGCTGTCATGGGTAATAGACACCTTTCTTGATTACTGTTTAGAGAAAAAGATGAACAAGTAACACATGATTTCCTATTAAATGAAATGACGTTTAGCATTGTGCTTATATCTTTGAGAGAAGAGGGTTCTCTTCTTTTTCTTAAAACACCCAGCAGTGGGGATTTGATGGGGACTGAGGACCAGAGAGATTATAGCCTTGAATAACTCTGAATTTCACTTTCTGGGGCGGGATTTAGGTATTAGGGGAGGGCATGGCAGCGAAGGAATGATGACTGAGAAGAAATGAGTGGGAAGGAGGGTTGCAGCAGGTGATTCTCAATTGGGTTGCACCCAAGTCCTCCTTCTCCCATGGAGTCAGCTATCACTTGGTGAGGAAGTATTGATTTTTCAATGCTTATAGCTCTGTTGTAGATCAGAGCTCAGCAAACTCATTCTGTGAAGGGTTAGAAAGTTCGTATCTTAGCTTTGAGGGCCATGCAGCCTCCGTAGCAACTGCTCAGCTCTGCCTCAGTGGCATAAAAACAACTGCAGACAACAGGTAAGCGAATGAATGTGGCTTTGTCCTAATAAAACGTTATTTACAAAAGCAGTGCGGATTTAGTCTGAGGGCTGTGGTTCACCAGCTCCAGTTCTAGGCTCTCATCTCTTGATCACCAACTATGCATGGAAATTAAGGTACTACTTTATTGAATGGTTTCGTTCGGAATATAGCTTCTTACAAACCTATGCGTGGCTTACATTTTCTACATTATCACACCCTTTGTGGTGTCTGTCATTTGCGGCTGCGTGGGGCAGAAGGGAGAAATGTTGGCCTGTGACTAATCTGCCATTTGACTTGCGATTTTCCGTCTTTACACTTTTGTTTAAAATATTGCTATCGATTATAAAACCATGGGCTCTCCTCCTCGGAGGGGACCTGGGTGATGTGATCCTGTCTCATTCCCTCTGGAGGCCTGTTCCGCATCCCTGTCACCACGTGGGCCTGTTATTTACTTGGCTCTTCTGAGCAGAGCCAATCTCCTTTTCTTCCTGGCTCACGACCCACCGTGGTGATGCTGTCTTGGGCTGGCTTAGCAAATTCCGTGCCTCAGTCTGGTGCTTCTTTCCCCCAGTTAACACAAGCCACCTCTGATGAACGCTGGTGGGAGATGGTGAATCTGAAGAGGTCCTTTGAATCCAGACCAGTGAGAAGGTTGCGCTGAGGAAAAGAATTGACATCGGCTGTGCATGGAAAAGTCGGTGCACATGGCGACGTCCTGTGGGAACCATAGATATTTCCCCTGTGAGGGAGGCCCCCTCCCTGCTGCTCAGAGCCAGAGAGGTATCGATCCGACAGGCTTTGTTTCTGCCTCCCTCTTCTTTGGAGGGGTTGTTCCAGGCCAGATGGTGGACATCTGTGAACTCACTAATAAGCCAGCAGGCTGTGGTAGTTACGGGAACTTTGCAGTTCCCAGACCGTTTTTACTCAGAAAGACCCTGCTGTTTGAGACTGGGTTAAATCTGCTCTTGACTGGAGGCTGAGGAAAAGAATTTATGAGGCTGAAAACCCTGTGGCTAGACTTAAAACATACATACATATACGTGTTCTATCTGTATACACACACACACACACACACTCTCTCTCTCTCTGGAAGGAATAGCCATGAGGAACAATCTGTTTTATTTCTAAAATTGTATTTTGAGTGTCTTGAATTATTTACCCGTATTGTTTTGTTCTCGGCGGAAGTGCTCTTCATACTGTAGGGTCCATGTTGTTTTCTGTTTCCTTTAGAATTGGTTTGTGGTAGTTCTGGGGGCTGGAGGCCACTGGGACATACGGATCGAGGAAAGAAGGCAAATTAATTTTTAATCTCAAAGCCCGCCTTTCTGTGCTCTTGAATGGTGGTCTCCCCACCCTGAGAAAAGTAGGCAGGTTTCAGTCTGTAAATCCTTAGTTCTCTGGGTGTCGTTCCCCAGGAAAAATGGTTCTGTCATATGTAAGTGCCTCACAAGGCGAGCTCGGAGAAAAGTGCTATATAATCAAGTCAGAGTCTCTGAGACTTACAGGTGGCCTCTGGCCAGGGTTGGTGAGCGACTTTTTCCTGCTGTCTGGGGTATGGTGACTGGGTTGTTGAAGAATATTGAGCCCCCATGTTGTACACCTGAGACTAATGTATTAGTGTAAGTCAGTTATACTTCAATTAAAAAAAAAATAAGACCACTTGCTAAGTGAGGAGGGTCTCTCTCTTTGGAAGATAGGGCAGAGAATAACGCTAGACTTGGTTCAGAACCCGGGTGCCTCCCTAGACGTGCACACTGTTTCCTAGACGTTGTAACTTATAAAATGAAGATAATGCTGTTAGTTCTGCCCACTTTGAAAGGTGGGCATGAGACGCATATAAGTTAGTATGTGGAAAGTGCCCAGAAAAGTGAATATCATCGTGCAGACACAAGTTACTTGTTTTTGTTGAGAACTGATGTGGTGAGAAGGATCTAGTTCACTGAGGGCTAGTTTGAGTATATTTCCACCTGTTGGACTGTCGTCATCAAGAATGAGAATGACAAGTCTTTCTCTTCAGGTTACAAAGGTAGTTCATGCAGTTTTTTTTTAATTGAAGTATATAGTCAGTTACAATGTGTCAATTTCTGGTGTACAGCACAATGTCCCAGTCATGCATATATATACATATATTCATTTTCATATTCTTTTTCATTAAAGATTGTTAGAAGATATTGAATAGTTCCCTGTACTATACAGAAGAATTTTTTTTAGATCTATTTTTATATATAGTGAAAACAGATGGAATTTCTTTGCCTCACCTAGGGTGGATTTGGTGATGCCAAGGGGAAGTTTTCCTTCTCACTAAAACATGGCAACACTATAAGGAAGCATCTCAGTTGCCTCCCAGTTCCTTGTTAATTTCTGCCTCTGCCATTCTTTGTTTGGTTTGGTTTTGTTGGCTTTGCAGATGAGCTATTTCTCCTTAACTTAGGTTTTCCTAAGTATTGTTTTATAGTTGGATTTTTCTCTTTGAAACGTGACCTTCAATAATCTGGAAATGGCTGAAGAGAATTCAAGAAGAAGTGTACATTACTGCTTGTGTTGAGTGTGTGTATGTGAAAGTGAAGACAGAAGAGAGTAAGTGATCAAAGAAGGCAGTCCTGAGTGTCATTTCCATGATGTTACAAGAGTGACACCAGGCACTTTTCAGGTGGAGGAAATCACCGGCTCATGGGCATGAGACCTTTCTTGCTCAGCTTGTTACGTTTATTTTTTTATTTAATTGTCAGTGCTGGAAAAAATGCAATGAAAACCAGGTCTATCTAGAAATATCAGCTGTCATGTATAACCCAAAGGTGGTGCTATTTTAAAGTCAGTTTTCATGCATGAGGCTGTACAGAATTGATCATTCATGACAGTGTATCTCAGCGAAATCCAAATGTAATTGACAGAGTAAATATAAAGAGTTTTGTGATATATGTACAGGATAAATATACACGAACATCCTGAATATGATTGGAGTAATGGGATCACTGGATTGTGATGCTAACAAAGTCTGACTTCAATTCCCTTGTTTTATCTCAAGACACAGAGATACTTCTTAAAAAGCAAATGCCACCAAACATGAAAATTCAAAATGTCATGGGTCAGATTCTAATTGGAAATTGACCCAAAAAGCGATAATGAAAGGAGTAATAATTGATGAAAATCACTGAAGAGTAAAGGAAATTGGTTGCCTATTTTAAAAATTACTTTTTGAGGGTGAAAAAAAAAACCAAGATGGCAGAGTGTCTCATGGAAACCACTGCTTATGTTCTTTTGAGATTCTTACTCCCGAACTGTTGTTTGAAGCAACTGTATCAGACAGAGGTAATGGGATACAAAGAGAATTCCAGAGTTTGGTGGAAGGAGTTCAGTAGTCAACGGGACAGTTTTACTCAAATGTGAACTCCATTACAAAGAGAAGTCTTCATCAGAGGATTGACCACTGTCTCCCTGGAGATTGCTGGAGATTACAACATTGACACTGTTGAAAGGACCATATTTTTGATGATGTATTTTTCATCTTACTAGACTATCATGCTTGAAGCAGATATTTTAACTTATTTATTTTTATGTCTCCAGCAATTAGAACAAAGTCTAGGTGCTAAGTGATGTGTGTATATTTGTTTCTGTGAATGAATGAATGAATGAACAGAATCAGCAAAATACTAAAGTAAAAACACTGCTTCTGCCTCTAGATCAGAGACATTCAAAGTGCTACTTAAATTGTGTGACTTTCATTAAATACTCTAGAGGTAATTTATATTTTGTGAAGTATGTTTTGAGGAAGAGCCCCAGACACATCCTTAAACTTAGTATTCTAATTTTTTTTTAAATGAGAAGTTTAGTTAGTTAGTGGTTGCCAAGAGCTTCGAGGAAGAACAGTGCTCTTTAATTGCTAACAATTTCCATTCTGTTTGCTCTGTTTAACTTTCTTAAATTCTTGATATGGTTTAGCAGACTCAGAAAGATGGCTTCCTAACTAGACCTCCTTCCCTTCCCAGTCGTCTCTGGGTGTGTGCAGAAACGTGTGGACGTCATTATGCAATCACGGGAAAGAGTGGAGTTGGTGTGAAAAGTAGTGTTTGAATGAATCTAACAGATTTCCCTCTGCATTGTGCTGGTTTCCTCATAGTGATTTATTTTGGACCTGATGGAGTTTCAGGGCCCAAAGAGTGAGAGTTGCCCTAAATATTTCACCCTGGTGCCTTGCTCACCTTCATCTAGTCCCATCTTCGCTGCGACCCAGGCAAGGCTTTGATGCTAAAGTAGACCAGGCTGCAGAATCAGGAAGTACTTGCCTTGAAGGCCCTCAGTTGGGCTTTTTACAACGTGGTCATGCCTGCCTTCTAATCATCTGCTCATTTGGGGATTTTTTCCTTTTACTAAATTCTGCATTAAGAGACAGAAAACTTATAAAATATCTCAGACAAATTCCCAAGCTCTGAGCCATTAAGTACTAAGTTGAGTAGGACTTCAGTTATATTCACTTATTTTGCCTCCAACTACCAAAAGGACTCACTATCTAGCAGACCGCTGGACAGATTTCTAATTGTGCCTTGTCACTATGCCGTAAAGGTAAGCTCTCCATGGTACTAGACTCTGTTTATCTATAGTGCTGAAGAAACCATCTGAGTAGTGGTTGTGCAGTTGGGGGATCCCATTTAAGGCCAGGGGAGTTGATTACCCCTTGAGCAACACAAGTGCACTGTTTGAGAGTCCATTCATTGGCTGGATTACTAGGGCCATGCTTTGGTCTAGCCTGTTCCTTAAGGCTCTCCCTATACACTGAGAAGTGGGTGGATGTCCTTTGGACTTTTAGAGTTGATAGCAGCCATTACACACAGAGATTAGACCTGTTTCATAGCGGTTTATTACATGGTGTTGTATGAAGTTTATTATATGGTAGTGAGCCTGAATATATGCTTGGATATATATATTATATAGGTATGCATAACAGTCTCTGACATTTAGTAACATGAGTGTATCTCTATGATTTAGTTGTGAATAAATCTACACATAAATATTAATATGCTTATTTCATCTACTCCCTTTCCATCCCCAATTCTCATCCCCTGGTTTAGACATCAAAATGTTTTAATGATATAGAACCAAAAAAGCATTGTGGCTGCTGCACATGCACTGAATTTAATTTCTGTAGCTTAGGGCAACTCTGGGATCACTTAGAGGATGGAATGACAAAAAGCTCTGAGATGATAAAAGAAGAAGCAACCATCGGAAACAATTTGTTGTTTGTGTGGGAAAGGCAGTGCATCTTGCTAAAAACCTGTGCTTAACACCATTATCATGTTAGAGATGCAGGGACCTCTAGTCCCACACTGGGTTTGATTGTGTTGACAACACACTTGTGACTTATAATCAATGACCTGGCTCTCCAGCAGTGGGGGTTCACTTTTCAGAGAGACAGAGAGAGAGAGATACAGAATTTTTAAAATGTAGACACAGCCAGAGGGAGAGTTTCATGGGAGAAGACATATGAATTTAGTATCAGCTCCGAAGATGGATTGAGGCAGCTTGGGGACCAATAATTTTTTTTATCTGAAAAAATGTGCAAGTTACCCTCCCCCAACCCAGTATAACCTTTAACAAAAGTCAACTGCTAGGGTGAATTAAGTTTTGTGACAGTCTAAAATAAATACTAGAATGTGTGATGTGGGCCTCAAGGACCCTATGTTTTGTTCCACTTTTGAGGGGCCTTCACAAATAAACAGAGTCTACAAATCAGCAATATTTTTCAACTGCATATTACCAACAGTAGTGCGGTTGGAAAATAAAGAAATGACTGCCTGTAATGACATGTGGACTTCTTCAGTGGAGCAGTTTAGCTGTAGTTTTGAAATCGTGAATTTCTTCTGTGATATCTGTCTGTCTGTCTGTCTGTCTGTCTATCTATCTATCTATCTTTCTATCTCAACAATTAGATTTTGCTTTGTAACTCAAAACTTCTATTACTCTCTTGTATTCTGTGCTTTTTAGGGAAGCAGACCATTTTGGATTTTATCTTCTGAAGAATGTCCTCAATTAATTCCCTCCTCCAGGCTTAGCTTTTGCAGGTTGTATGATTCTAACACTCTAGTAATTCTTTACCTCAAACATCCTTCTGTCTTTCCCCAAATAGGTGATGGGCTTTGCAGTAAAGATCCAATCACCCGTGTGATCAATGAGTCACCTTTGATTGCATCATGTTTCCTAATTTAGATCATCCTGTAGAAACTTAAAGAGTTTACTGAATAGAACCTAGAGAGAGTGAATACGCATTTTCAAATGGGATTTTGGTTTCTAGTGAAGATACTTATTACTGGATTTTCTCCCTTTTTCATGTTACAGGCTAAAAATTGTTGAACTCTTTGTTTTAAATCCCAGAAGCTCTTCAAGGACAGAGATCATATTGAGTTTATTTTCTATCCTTCTTGATATCTAAGACAATTGAGAGTGATCTGGGTATTCATGACATGTTTATTTGGATTAAATAAACATAAATGCTGTATATATTCATACATTAAGGCTATTCATGATAGGGACAAGACACAAGAGAGGAATCCAAGAATATGAATGGAGCCGACATCAGAATAGCTCGACTTGGTTTTTTGAAACCAAGGAAACTAAATGATTTGACTGTATTGTAAACAAACAAGAAACAATAATACCAGTAATACGATATCAGGTTTGAGTTAGCCGTAATAAATTTCCTTGGTTGAAGAGACTGAGGCTCTCCTGAACTCAGGAGTCTTGACTCAGATCCAGTGCACTGATGTGGTCCAAAATATACAAAATATCTTGTGACCCAAAATGTTAATTTCACACAGCCTTGGGCAGGTTTGTATGAGAGAAAGAATTTTGAAAGGCAGAAACAAGTGTGCCTGACTCTTTTCTTTTTCTTTCCTATATTGGTTTATCAGTCACTTGGGACACTGACATGGTCTAAACGTCATGGCTCTCCCTGGAAGTAACACTGCTTGCTACAAGGTGAAAAGTTGCTGAAAGGGGACCTTGGGGCTTTTTAGCTCCTTTTGGTCCGCTTTGTGACTGCCTTTGGACAGAAGTATGTGTTCGGACCTTGATTAAATTAAATCCAGATTAAAAAAAAATTCTATGTAGCCCTTCTTTCCCCATAGACTAAGAACTACATGTTGGTGGCATTAAGATTGGGATCCTCCTGAATGTGAGAAGAACCCAGATATTAAAGCCAATCAAGACGAGGGCTAAAGTACAAGCAGACTTTGAATTTAAGAAAGTGAAACTAACAGCACATGTTAAAGGTTTGTTCAAGGTTAAAGGAATTAGCAAACCAAATCTGCTCTATAATTCTTTATTAATACTATAGGAAAATAGTGAAAGGCTAGTCCTGGTTTAGCTCTTTTGAGGCATTACTAATCATTTCCTATAGTTCGTCTTTAGCATTCATTATGAAATTTCAAATAACTTTTCAGAACAAGATTGTAAGGACGAATCTTGGCTTGCTGCTAAGTGTTTAACACAAAACTATCATTTTTCAGCAGACCAACCGTGGAAGACCTGAAACTTCCTTTGGCATTCTCTTCTGATTCGGAATGTGACTTTGAGAAGTTTGTGCTTAGAAGTCTTGTGTCTCGATCTTAAATGGAATTGTAGTAGGCAGAAGTCTACTAACCTGGCCTTTTAAAAATAATTCAGGGCAGTGCAAAAAGATCCAGTAGCCAAAGCTAGTTTATTTGTGAGGTGATTGGAACAGTCTGGTGGAGTTGTCTTAAGTCTTCCTGGGGACACCAGGTCAGATCCAAACCCCAACCTGGAGAAAACTTTACAAGGTCAAAGTGACTATTGGGATGTTCAATCAGTGAGACAAGTGGTAAAAGCTGTTCGTGCTGTGGACGTTTAGAGGAAAGTTTAGATGTCCTGGTCCTTTAGAAGCTATTGGTATGTGTGCAGCACTGTGTTTTAGTCCAGAGGATATAGATTCTGAAGACCAGTAAACTTTTAGCTATGATTTTGTCTATGATTTTGGGAAAGTCATTCTCCCCCTCGAATTGCCTTTTCCTCATCTCTAAGAAGATGGCTCGGATGAAATTTCTTAATTGTCATAAGGTGCTGGAAGGAAAACAACTCTGGATTGTAAACTGCAATCCAGTGCCTTATCCCAGATTTTTCTATTCCTCAGAAAGAACATTCTGGTCCTCATTTGGAAGAGCATTCTGTCAACGGTTTGTCATGCAAACTCCAATTTAAAAGTGCAGAAAATCGCATTCTGGTGTTAAATATGAATAATTGAAACCATCCTGACTCATCAAGAGTGGTGAGCTGCCCGATAAGTAGGTAGATTCTCTAAAATTTTAATAGTGAAGGGGGAGGGCTTGATTCCTTTGTCTCCCAGGACTTCCTTTGTACACTCAAGAGGAGGTAGGATGGGCTTGAATTTCTTAAAGATGATAGGATGGTTCTGTGTGTGTGTTTGTGTGTGTGTGTGTGTGTGTGTACGTATATGCACGCATGTGCATGCTGCCAACCCTCTTACCCGAGAGGAAACTCTGTGCTCTAGACAAACTAAAATACTTTCACTTCTCTAACATTCCCGATGGCTGTTGATGACCTGTGTACTTTAGTCTGTGTAATTGTTCCCCAAGGGACAGTTCCCTTTCTCATCTTCTGCTCCGTTCATTGATTCATTCCCTGACTTTCTCAGCAACCATTCACCATTCACCGTGGTTACCAATCTAGGTACTTACATGTACCATCTCAAGTAATTACATATCCTGCTGTCCACTTCCATAGTTAGCACATACCTCAGATGAGATAGATGCTCAGTTAGTATTTATTAGAGATAATGAAACAGTAAGCAAAGCTTCAGACAAAGGTACAAATGTGTAAAAGTTGAGGGGAAGAGAGAAGGAACAGTATGGTGAACATAAAGTCCATGTAAAGCCATCAAAACAGTGCTTGGAGGTTAAAACAGACCTGTGGGCAGCAACCGTGTCTGTCCCTGGTTAGCCTACCTCCCATTCTCTGCAGGTGTCATTAACGGAAGCTAATCTCTGTCTTCAGGCATAAAATCCTTTTGAGAAAAGAGCCGACTGTTATTGCAGTGCTCTTTGAATGAGCAATTTTACTTAAGGACATTTTATAAACAAGTACTTAACTTCAGATTTTTTTCCTCCTTCTCTAATTGGTCTAAATGTGAAATTAAATTAGCCGCTGATGCATAGTTCCTGTGCTGTTAAAATTATGATTTTTTTTCCAGAAGAGAGGAACCAGTGTACATTACTATTCTGAGAATTTTCCCAGAACTTTAACGGATTACTTAGAGAAATGCCTGGTTTGTCTTTTCTTAGTAACAGGTGACATGTACATCAGCATGTGATCAAAGATGTTTATTCATGAAGTTTCGACAAGTTAACTTGACCTTAGGTAATTTTTCTTGTGAATCTCCTGGAATGACCATAAACTATCACATTATCATTTTGTTCATTATTGGTAAGTTCTTGACCAAAGCCACGGCAGCAATGATGATTTAACAGCAACCATTTAGACATTGTTACCCTTTATCTTAAGCCACTGAGACCCAACTCAGGCATTTATTTGCCTTCCCTTAAATGGAAATAAAAGTGGAATCTTTGCCAACCATTCTTCCGTGCTTTTTCTTGTAGAAACTGCCAAAACCAAATGCTGCAAGATACAAGAAAACACTTACAAACAATATGGCCACTTCCTTTCCTTTTCCTAGTTACCTGGAATTCCACAGGGCTCGATTCCAGGAATTCTGACAACTATAGATTTTCATAGGCTCTTTGTGAAGCAAGTTTCACAAAGTACCATAATAAATGTCAATGAAGAAATACATTAATTTGGGACTCCAGGTGGATTTAGAAGGGTGGACCTAACCTATTCATGCTTATTTAGGAAGGTGAATGTCATTTATTTTCATGATAATCTCAATGGAAATAATCAACTAAATTTGGTTAGAAATTGAAAATGTCACAAAACATAGAAATCTACCTCATAGAAGACCATATCAAGACCATCTACTGCTGATTACCTCTGTGGTCTCAGTATGGTTATTTAATCTGGGGGCTTCTGCCCATTGAAATAGCTCACTAGTAGAAAACACTTCTGACCCTGTATTTAATGTTGTGTTGTCCAGCACCCTCCTCTGCGGCCATGCTTGTTATGACTCTTTTCAGCTATCATCATTATTAGCAGTAATGGCCCTTTAATTCACTTTCCCAGCTGCAGAGTTCACTTAATTTTTGTGCCTCACTTAGTGGCAAAGGTCTTTCCAGTAATTTTATTGCCTTTCTTCCACCACTTGCGGTGTAGGGAAGGCACCTTTAACTATAAGTCAAAAGAGTGAATTTCTAGCTCTAGCTCAATTAGTTACTGAATCCCTGGATAATCTCGGGACAGATATTCTGAGAATCTTGGGGGAAAACATGGTGTAGTGAGGGGCAAGATTTTAGGAAACAATTCAGATGTAGTTCTGAGACACAACCTGGTACAAAGGACTTAATCCCTCTGAGCTTTAATTTTTCTTTCTATAAAATGTGAATAATAACAGTATTCCCATAAATCTGGGCATTACCATGAAATCTATGCAAATTATTTGTCACAGTACTTGGCAGGTAGCACACGCCCAGACCGTTACTGCTTCTGTTTTAAGAAAAAGGAAATTGGGGATAGACTGGAGAGGGGTGCCGATACCAAAATTTGAAGAGCCCAGCAAAACGAGTCTCCTTGGGAGCCCCCGTCTCCTTTCAGACTTGCTGACTAAGCTTGCGGAAGGGGAGTGGAAATAGATATAAAAGTCTGGAGCAGCTTAGAAATCTGGCACTTTGTCTTGGAATTCCCCCAGAGGAGCTGAATCTCTGTCTGGTGACGTTGGGCTTGAGACCTTCGAGTTTTGTGATTATATAACATACCCGATGAATGAAGTTTCCGCTCTTGGAGATAGATGAGGTGTCGTTCAAAGCCATCCAGCAAATTAGTAGCTGAATATATAATTAAGCTTCAGATTTGACCATCCCTGTTATATCATCTTGCCTTGCCAGTTGAACCCAGAGGCTTCTGTATTTCTTTCTTTTCTTTTCTTTTTTTTTTGATGGCGGTATGGGGGACTGAACCCAGGAGCTCGGGCATGCTAAGTGTGTCCTCTTACTACTGAGCTATTCTCCCTACCCACCAAGTAGTCTCTTTAAATTGTATCTTATGATAACCAAGCACATAAGCAATTAGCAAAGACAAAAATGCTAAATTATTGGAACCCACTGAAAACTCAGTTCCCTCTATTCCACATTCTACATTTTCATCCATCTATGATCGTTCTAGGTGGACACTGAAGTTAGTGGAAGAAAACAGGTTTTTCAGTTCTAACCATGGATTTTACATCTGTCTTTTTGAGTATCTTAGGGAAATTTAGAAATTCTGTACTCTGCCCTTGGTCCTCAGTTTCCTTCCCTGTAAAATGGGCATGTTAAGATATAAAACAGAAACAACTTGTAAGATCCATTCCAGGTTTAAAATTGTGTGAGTCTGCGGCGTACACAGCTTCTCAGATCCAATGTGTGAAATGTTTCCACCTGTTCTTTCTTGCTGGCTGTTGTATCATAAGGAGTCTGCTACAGAGGAGAAACGGAAGATTTTCCTTGAGTCTTTTTCAGCTTGAATAAAATAATCTCAGTGCTGGCCACACATATAAGAGCTCTTCTAAGGCTGTGTGTCTGCCACTAGGGAACATGCTCAGATCAATTTTTTTTAAAAATTCACCAAGGACAGTTTGGCATTGTAACCTTTGCTAGCTGCTTGAATACAGGGTATTAATTAGACAAGGAAGAAGGGGGGCACTAATTATTTTTTTAAGTGGAATAATTAGTATTGCTGAATTCATAAGTTAAAGGGCTTCATTAAGAAAAAAATCAAATTCTACTTGAACTGCAGTGATATCACTGTGAAATTATAAATTGCTTCTTGAGGACTGTACTTTAATCCTACTAAATGAAAAATTTCTGTTTTAGACAATTTGGATTTGCTTAAGGGGCAGGTCATGGATGAAGTTGATGGTGGAAAGGATGGTTTTTCAGGATTTAAGGCTAGAATCTTGTTATGCTGAAATGAAACTTTACCATGCAATGCACTATTTCTAAGGACCAATTCTTTGGGCGGCCAAGTTCTGTGTATTTCACTGGGCACAGGGTATAAATTCAATATTGAAGTGGTTCAAATCACAGAGCGAGGACATAAGCAACATCGAAGAACCTGACCAGTGAGCTGGGCTTCCTGTGCCTGTTTTAGGCACTCAAAATAATCATGCCCTCATGTGACAGTAGGGCGGATTTTACACTCTTTGTCCCACCACTGAGAGGGCCTCAGACCTGGTATGAGATGCCAATGTCTCCACAGAAGTTGGACCAGTATTGGCAGATCCTCAATTCCCTTTGTTCTGGCTTCCAGGTCTGCTTTACCGTGGCTACTGTTTCTCATCTCTCTTCTCCTTTCTGCCCTAGCCAGCTCTTTCTTTGGACCTCCTACCTATTATTTATCTTATTTTCATGTTATAGGACATGTCCAAACAAAATGTTAAAAATTGCCAGAATTATACTTTAGAACTTTACAGTAAGAATCTGAGTTGAGAAACAGAAGGATAACATTTGAAAATCTTGGAAAAATAAAGCCATCTCCCCAGTCCATGCTTTGAGATTAACTTTTAGCAGAGACAAGTAATACTGTCTTTCTGGCCCTTTTGGAACCACATGCCTTTGGACAAGGGTCTAAGATTGATTCACGAATAGCCACCCAATGCTGCGTGCACGCACACTTTGATCTGACACACATTGAGTGGTGCTCGGTGCTATGTATGTTTTCAGATAGATTCATAATCAGATCTACAAATTAATAGAGAATTTTTTTTTGCATTTTAGTCTCTTAGGCTACACAGTCAGTAGATGAAAGAAATAAATAAACAGACTCAATGGTCTATAAGCTGTAATAAAATTATTTACAAAATAGTGAGGAGCTCAGAATAGTGCAGTGATTTTCAAACTTCTTTTGACTGTGACCCACATATAATTGAAGCGAAGGTTAAAAAAAGATGTGCTTACCCTAACTACATGCAATGACTGGTATTTTCTGTTCTGTTTCTTTGGCTTTTATATTTAAAATGTATACTATGAACCAATGAACAGACTTAATGACCCTCTAAAGGATCACAGTCTAGGGTCTGAAAGAGCTGGAAGAAAAGAATGCTGGATTTTTGAACCCTTCTTGGGAAGAGAACAAGGGTAGAAGGTTAGTAAGGATGTACATTTCTTCTTTCCTCTTAAAGTAACAAATCTAATAGTATAAATGATTCATATACATCGTAGAAAATAGAAAGAAAAAAAAACTATTGGCTTTGAGGGGATGAGGCTGAAGTGGTAGATGTGGACCAAAATACCAAAAATATCAGGTACCAAGCTGCATATTTTGAGCTTAATCTTATAAGTGAAAGAGAACTTTGAAGAAGCCTTCAGAAAGAAAGTGCCATAATCAGATTTCCATTTTAGAGAGATCGTTCTGGTAAAATTTATAGAACAGATTTTACTGAGATAAAACTGGAATCTGAGAGACAGTTTGAGGACTATTTCAAGTATTTAGGTTAGAAATTTTTTTTGGAAGTAAACCAGTATTCCGGTCTTGGAATGGCAATGGTGACAAATTAGAGCTGTGTTGGAGATAGCCAACAATGACCAATTTGACCTGGGAGACGATAGAAATTAAGAAACTGAGGATGACATACAGGGCTCTGTGTTGGGTCTGTGGGTAGATTCAGTGTAACATGGTATTTAGGTATCTCTGTAGGAGGCAAGTCCAGAGTTGAAAATCAGGCACCTTGATTTCTAAGCCTTTTATTTCTTTACTCTTTACTCTTTTAGTGTTTGCTACTCACCTTTATATCAAAATATTCTCATGTTAAAAGTTCTCCAGAAATAGAATTTAAATTTTCTTTTACTATCATTGTGTATTATATATTTTATATATATTATAATTTAATCATTTCCCTGGTTTTTCCTAGTTTATTCCCAGCTCTTGATTATTAAACAGGATCCTGATTCATTTCCTTAGAATCGGTTCCGAAAGATAAAATTCTTGAGTTTCAAGAATGAACATGTTAGAAGCTCATGGTAGATGTCATTGAGTGGTTCCCCAGAAGGATGGCACAAATTGACCAGTTAATCTAAGTTTATGACAGAGCTCATTTCACCATATTCCATCCACTGTCAGGTATTTCCTGGCAGTCTTGTTGGAAATGCTGTCATTTTTTAAATTGCATGTCTTGTATTATTAGAGGGATTAATACTTTCATATTCATTGTATTTTTCATATACATGTTAGACAATTGTACTGTGAATTTTTTAGTATGTACTTTGCCTTGTTTTTCTATGTGTATCTTATTACTCATCTCATTGAATTTTATATATGTTTATTATATAGCACTTATTTTTATACGTTAAGGATATTATTATTTTTGCCATGTTGGTGTCAAATGGATTTTTCGCTTTTCTGGCTAGCCTTTCATTTTTATTTATGCATAGTTTTATATCCTAGACTTTTACATTTTTATGAAGCAGAAATCTATTTCTTTATGATTTCTTTCACTAATTTTATAGTTAAAAAATGTAACTTCATTCAAAGTTTTATTTCCTCCAAAATCTTTTGTTTTCCCAGTTTCTTTGTAATTCGTGTGGTTATTGTAATTTTTCACGTTTATCTCTTAAATCTTGAGGTCACGTTGGTGTGTGATGTAACAAAATTTCCGACCTCATCACCCAGTCTTCCCTCATCATACTCCATCATCATCCAGCCAGTCTACAGGGTTCTATGCACTTACTGCGGAATTTGTCATCTTTGTGAGTTTTTCTCTTTGTTTTCTTCAGATTGGAATGCACCTCACTTGTCCATGTGTAACTAGGCACATCCTATTTCTCTGTCACATAGCACTTCCTACAATAATTGGTTTTTTGATCAATTAAAATTCCCCCACCCCTTAATCATTTCTTTCCTTACTTACAAATTTCTTTACATTATTTTTTAATACTGTGATGTTCTCAAGTATTATTATTATTATTCTGTTTATTTCCTATTTGTCTTCCCAATTAAATATTTCTTGTAACTAGAAGCTGCATAATATACTTGTTTTTGGAGTTGGAACCTCTCAATTCCAGCCGACACTGGGCAGACAAAGGAACACAGGGCTTACTGGACTGGAGTTGGGTGATTGATGTCACATGACCCCCACAATCATCAACAAGCCTCTGAGCCGCATTAAGGAGCTACAGTTGACACTGAACTTCATTTTGGAAGTCCGGTTGGAATTCTGGCACATCTTTGTTGAAGCTCTGTGTAAATTCTTTTTCCTTTGTCCCAGCCGTAATGTAAGTTTGTAATAGCATCTGAGAGCCCATTCACTGGTGAGTAGATGTCAAATGTGAATGGCATGGTCTCATGAGTCACTGTATCTCTGTGGAGACCATTCCTTGCAGTGTAGAGGAAGAGTCTACAGGTTCTCCCAGGGCAGTTACAAATGACAAAATCTGTAACAGAAATGAAGGTCACAAAGACTCTTGTTAAGGTCACTCAGGATGGGAGGGAGCGAGCGTTCTGGGGTAAAAGTAGGGGAGTTGAGTGTTCGGGAAGCACTACATGGGCCTGATTCTAGAGGTACCAGGTCTTTTTTCAGACCTCCTTTTTGCATGCTTGATTCAGAAGTTGACTCACTGCAGTTCATTTGGAAAATTAGCAAAATGCAAGGCAATCATAAAACAAAACTAGACGTATATGTTCAGATTATCTACTCCGACTTCAGAATCACTTTACTGCATTCATAGTTGACTGAAATTTTTTGCATTCTCTAAAGAAAGGAGTTCACTTTCCTTGTAATAGAGACAAGCAATAGTAATGAAAAGAGAGACATACCACTGTTTACAATAACAGGAAGAGATAATTTAGTTAAAGGGTCCTCCAAATAAAAAGTTTATGAATCAACTCTCAACACAGTGATTAAACACAGCTGAAACGTGGAGTTCCTGAGAACCAGAGGAATTTTGCAGAAGCTGAGATGTCTTCTAGGATGACGAGCAGTGTGTAGAACAAAGAAAAATTAAATGTAAACTATTCAGAACCGCCGCTTTAATTTTCCTGGAAGAGCAAATGCAGAGGTTAAAGGAGAATGCACTTGGCTGGGTGTTCTGTTTTCTTGTCCCAAGAGAGGACTCACTGCATGAAATCAAGGGCAAGTCTTCAGTTGGAAATTATGCAGTCTTAGTGCAGCTAGTTCATCTCAGCTTCTGAAAAAAGCCTTTATCCCGGGAAAACAGTTACATGGTTTAAAAATAACCAGAAGAGAAAGCGATTCTATATAGTCCCTTAGGAGTGAGAGTAGCGGTATTTTCCTGACGTGCTGTTTCCTTGAACTTGAGTCTAAAACTGAACCTGGCTACTCACCAAACAGGGTAATGTCAGTTTCTTCCCAGTAGTAATTCTAGTCATCCATAAGATTTTCTTTTTAATATTTAAATATTTCTCTTTGGTGCTTTGATTTGTTGCCAATTGGTTTTCCTCTTTTAAAATGACCTATTCACCTATTATTGCTGCTATAAAAGCCATTTTTATTAATAGAAAAGAACATTTATTTGATGTACACTGTGTGTCAGGGATTATGCTAAGCACGGTGTATAGATACAGATATGTATGTATATATATGTATTTATATACACATAGAGCTATGTATGTATCCCACTGTGTGTACATATATATGTGTGTGTATATAACTGTATAGACATATTCTTGTTTAATCCTCACCACAATTCTTGAGGCTGTTTCTTGTGCCTTGCATAGGGTCAGAACTCAGTATTAGCCAACATTAATGATGTCATTTTTCCCATTTCACAGATGAGCAAACAGAGGCCATTTCCCAGATGGCAGGACAGCATACAAACCCAAGCCTGCCTAAAATGACTGTTTTAAACTACTTCCCCAGTGACAATTATTAGGGTGTTTCCCATATTCCAAAGACCTGTATTCAATTCCAGTTCCAAGATCTTAGCTGAGACTTAGCTTTCATTGCCCTCAAAAATTATTTTAAATTTAGACCCTGTGATAGAAAGTCATTAGGGAATTTTGGTAATCTTCATATTAGTTTTTCAGTCAGTCAATGATGTTTTTTTTTTTCTCGAGTAATGTTTCCCTAGTCATTTATTTTCATGTCTCTTCTGCTGGTCCAACAGGCCTTTTGTGAGCATAATGAGTTTTGAAAGAAAGGTAGTGATATATTAATTAACCAAGCTAATTAGCTTGAAGAGCCTTGATTTGTCAAACTCCCAAGCGTATCCATTATTTCTGGAAGTACGTGTTGGGAGATCTTGGTTGCGCTGGTTGAGGCAGAGGGAAAGGCAGCCAAGCGGTACTTAGCAGGACAGGCGACTCTTGATTTTAAAAATTATGGAAGGAAATTGCTGGGAATTAAATCCTCAGTGGCCAGTTTTACGTCTCACGTACAATTTCTGGTGCGTCAAAAATACACACGTAGTTTGTGCACTTGGCACAACACGTACCACCTGCCACCCAGTAGGTACCACATAGCAAAGGCCGCCCCTTCCCTGTAAGTGCTTTATCCCCATTGAAACGAACTCTCCAGGCTAGTACCTTTCACATGTTCCGTTTTGGGAGTGGCTCTGGATTTTATGCCATCCTGTAGTTAATTAAAAAGCCTAGTTTAACTCCTTGGTCAGAATTAAGCAGAAAGTGAAGAGTAATGGGGTCAGGTGTGGACTGTTTTATTTCCTCAGTAGCAAATTACATCAAATTTAGCTGCAACTGTCTAGCGCGTATTTTTAATAGCCCTCCAAATGAAATAGACATGTGAAAGGAAGGTCCTTACACCACCAGAACTATTGATAATGCTCTTTGTTCTCTGTTGAATATACTAAGCAGTGATTTAGGGTTTTGCCACAGACACGACCCTGGCCCCCAGCAGCCTGCCTTCTGTGGTAAGAGTTGACGTAGTGCAAATCCTGATGAAATCATGAATGTCAGGACAGGGACTGAATGAATATTGTGGGAAGGGAGGCATGAACGTTTGGGGAATTCCAGGAGACCAAGGAGAGCTTCCGGACAGTCACGTTCCCCAGCCTCTTCCGTACAGGACAGTGGTGCATTTCAGTTTTCACACGTGTCAAAGCCCCTGGAGTCTCCTTCTGCAAAGCCTTGCTCTGTGTGTGAACACAGCCATCACCAGTCATGGGAACACCAAGGGGCGGAGGTTGCTTTAAGATCTTTCCAGTGCAGGGAAGGCAGGGCCATCTTGTTCTGGCCTCATTCTTGGAGATCACTGCCTACCCACCTCTCTCGAACATGCTGTCACAGTAGACAAGATGCTAGCTGGTTCAATTCAAAAGGACTCTTTCTTGCTTTCTATTCTGCTTTACATATGAATATAGAATATAGCATGTGTGTGTGAGAAAATGTAACCAATAGCTGGGTTTCAAAAGTAAGCAGTGAATGCTTTTCGTTACTCCCCAGCACTGATCATGGTCCACAGCCCAGAGCTGATGGTCTTTGGCATCCCTGGGGGTCTTCTTCAGGGGCATTTGTATGTGGCTCACCATGGTGTGCACACCCCATGGAGGGCCACCCCCGTTGGAGTTGGTATGAGAGGCTCTCCCTGGCTTTGTGCACAGCTCAGCCTGTGCCACACCTCCTGGGGCTGTTAGGGGCAGAGATCTGCATGAATACCCGTATCTGTGGACTCTGGAGGCCCCTCTCTTAGGTCTGTCACCAACTTGTTCCGTGACTTTGGGTATGTAACTTGACTTCCTTATTTTTTTAGCTTATCAGGGCGTCTGGAGAAGACAACTTTTCATGTATTAAGAGTGGAAAAGGGGATTGCCAATCTTTTCCATCTCGAAAATTCTACAAACGTGCTGTGCCTCTTCTGGCAATTGGTTGATCAGCAGCCACAAGCCATAAACCAGGCTGTTGGCACGCCGTTCTCCAGATTCAGTGATCTGACAAGAGAATTGATTTTTGAGTTGTTATTTAGGTTCTTCCAAGTTCTTGTTTCCTGGTTGCAAATTAAACTCCCACCACAGAAGCACTTTCTTTTACAGGTGCCACCCTTTTTTTGCACTGAAATCCGTGCTGTGTTTTGCATGGCTCTCCCTAGTCCCTTTAGAATGTATGAAAACTCCGCTTCTGGTAAGAGTGTTTCAGCAAAGCTTTCATTTGGGGTGTCAAGACTCTGTCAGTTTCCTGCAGGTGAACTGCAGAAAGAAGAGAGGGTGTATCCTCTGGGTTTTTTCCTTCAAGGACCTCATGGTCTGCTTTCAACAGCCTTCCTCTGCACACACAAAAGTATGTAGAGGATGAGTGTTTGGGGGGAATGAGTTTTCCAAACATTTTCAGCTTTGTGTTCCTCCCTGTGTGATCCCTTGGGAAGAAGACATCACAGAATGAGGTGTAAACCCAAGTGTGCTTGGGCCATCTTTGGGCAAGAATGTTTCTACCCAGTGGAAATTCCTCGAGGCTAATAATTATTTATAGCCAGAGGTCGTTTAGCTGTGAGGAGAGCCATCAGTCACAAACGATGTTATCTCCTGGGTGTTAATTGTGAACTGCTCAATCTCTGATTATGGTCACAGGGCAGCCCGCCTGAAGAATCTCTCTGTTTCCATTTTATCGTGTTGATGAATCCATTTATGCAGCAGTTCATAACCAGAAGGCAATTTTGTCCTCCAGGGAACATTTGGTCATGTCTAGAGGTATTTTTGGTCGTCATAACAGGGAAAGTTGTACTGTAGGGTTGCCAGATACAATACAGGATGCCCAGTTAAACCTGAATTTTCTTAAAAAAAAAAAAGTGAGTGATTTTTAATTTAAATCTATCCCAAATATTGCATGGGAAATTATTTATTATTTATCTTAAGTTTAACTGGATATTGTATATTTTGATTTGCTAACTCTGACAGCCCTGTGCCACTGAGATGTAGTGGCTAGAGGCTAGGGGTGTTGCTGCATCCTGCACAGGAAGGGGAGCATCCTACAGAGCAAAGGACAACAAAGACTTTTCTGGTCCAGTGTGTCAGTAATGATGAGGTTGGGAAGCCCTGAACTGTGGTAATACCTTATAGGACAACAAGGTAAATAGCCATGGAAAAATACAGTGTGGATTTCAGTAAGGAAAGGAGTGATAGGTAAAGGAAAATGCTGATGTGAAAGTTTAATTTGCAACCAGGAGACAGAATTTTCTGGCAGAACCTAAATAATGAGTCGAAAATAAATTTCTCTTGTTGGAGCTCTGAATCTTGAGGACTGTGTGCGCCTCCCTGCCATCATCTGATCTGTTTTGCAAGGACAGGGAGCCCCTTCCCTTTATGAAAGTCTCGGGTACACTGTCTAATTAATGATGATTGTGAATTGATTCAATGAATAACAACATAAACTTCCTTGCACTGAGGAATTATTACATGCTAAACTCTGTGCTAACCACTTCACACATGTTGCTTTCTATCCAAACAAGGAAATTGTTATCCCAGTGTTTTCAGATAGAGAGACTGAGACTCGAGTTATAATAATCCCTAAGTCACAGCCCTAGCAAATGGCAGAGGTGGGACTTGGTTCCAGGATGTTTTGCTCCCAAAGCTTCTGTCTTTCTCTCACCAGAAACAGGAAGCCCAGACAGCGAGATATCTTTCACAGGGTAAAACAGTTTTCTTTCTGTAAGGCTCTTCCATGAGATTTTTAAGTGGTTGGCTTTGCAGCAGACTTTTCCTCCATGAGTTAATTTCTGTTGCTTCCCGTTTTCTCAGTAGTTGAACAGTGACATCAGATCACTTTAGAGGTAGGTGGATCTATTTCCAAAACTCTACCTGCTGGGAGACACCCCCTAACTTCTCATTGCTGCTTCTGACATTCTTCTGATGAGCACACCACGGTGGGCAAGGGAGGAACGAACAGCTGTGACAGTGCTGGGCCCTGGGGAGCCTGGCAGAAGCTGGCTTGCCCGTGGGCACTCCAATTTAGTAGCGCTCATTGGAATGTTTTTCCCTGAAGGGATTTTAAAATGAAGAAATTTGCAAATAGTTTATTTGAAACTTGTGGAAAAGATTTCCCACTAATCATTTGCTCTTGCTGATGAGTGGAATGGTCTCCATCCTTCATGCTGTTGCATTTTCACGCCCTTCTTGCATCTTTATGCTTCATGCTGTTGCACCTTCAGAGTCCCAGGTTGGCACCTGCTCCTCAGCACATGCAGTAGGGATGCAGGGAGCTCCGAGGAGACTCATGCCCTCCGAGAGTGATGGGAAGGGAAGGAAAGCAGCATCCACTAAGCCGCTGCTTAGTGACCAGGAGTCATCACCACTTGTCACATTGGGCAAAATATCAGTTATTCTGTCTCTCTCTCTTTCTCCTGACTCAGCAGGGTCAGGAATTGTCAAGTTGTTCCCATGATTATACTTCTCTCAGCAGAGTACCTTCTCACACACTCAGTGAACACTCAGTGTCTTAGCAATTAGAATTTATACAGCCTATTTTGTGGCAGTTTGTCCCCTCCTTTGACAGAAGTGTTACCACCCTGGTGCTTTTCAGCCTGATGTAAAATTAGAACAACTTATCACTCACGTCACACCACACACACACACACACACACACACACACACACGTACATTTAAACTTCCAGTCTTCCGCATACATGGTGCTGTTATTTGATTCTTAAGCCAATATTATGAAATGATATTGTTTTCATTTTACAGATAACAGAATAAGAGCTTAGAGATACTACTGGACACACCCTGAGCTTTGGGAGTTTCTGAGTGGCAGAATCAACTTGGAACTCAACTTCTTCCCCTGGGGGTTTTCTTCTCTGCCACACTGAGCCAGTTACTGGCCAATTATAAAGACCCCCAAATGTTGCTTCACTGTTACGGAATTCATGCCCTAGAATCAGATTGTGTTTATTTTGAAGGAAAGCCAGCAAGCCCCCAGGTAGGCAGTAAAGACAGATCCAAATCTGTTTACCTCCCACTGAGAACTCTGCGTCTTCTAACTTAAGAATATAGGTTGAACACATTGAAAGAAGTTGAAGAAGTTGTCTGACTTGAGGCAGGAGGTGTTCGCAGGAGAATAAGGGACCCGACAGGGAGGGGAGTTCAGACGTGCTGTTCCTTCTGATTTGGGAAGACAAGCTGCCTACATCTTTGTCCTGCTTTGACCATTGGTTGTCCATGGCTGTTATCATCCTGCCGTATTCAGAGTGGCTCATTGATTCAGATATTGTCTCATTTTGAAAGGACTAAAGGGGAGTAGAATTCATGGGTTATTTACCGAAGCCACTCCTGAACGTCGGTGGGCGCCATATCGCGACTGAATGCACTGTGGTGACTAAACTCTGCTCTCTCTGGGCTTACCTCTGGATCTCCTTGGGGGTGGGGTGACTAGACGTACACTTGGTCTGCTTGTGCTGCCATACGGTCACGATGCTTTTTCACCATATTTTGCGAAAGTGACTTACAGATGCATGGTTGGGGAAAGTGTTGGGGACAGCTCCGCCGGGACAGCTAATGTCAGACGCAAATCTGTGTCTCACATTTAAAGCTGCCAACATGACGCTATGTGTCAGCTATTCAACTCCCTGAATTCTTGGCATAAACACCAGTAAGTCACAATCAAATCTGCTTTATGAGGCATACAGATTGCCTGCCTGTTTGAGCACACACGCTCATTCAGTTAGGAATAAGGATGCTCCTGGTCTATTAATTATGCTTCAGAATCAACCTAAAGCCCTAGGTAAGTGGCTGGTAGAAGATGGATAGTTGACTAGTAGCATGAAGTAGAGTAATTGTCTTGGGGTTCTGGATGTGTGATCTGATAAGCTGAAATGTGATATTGTTCAGCCTGATCACAGAAACTACTACATCTGTGCTGTAAGGGTGACAGTTGCATGAGTCACTATCATGTGACAAAAAAAAAAAGTAACTCATCCAATTAGGAAGCTTGGATGCTACATCTTCACATGTTGATGCTATTAACAGGATGGCTGCGCACGAATTCTGACGGAAGCACTGTAGTGAAGTCCAGTGACTGTCAGGCATGTTAGTGACTGTGAGTACTATATGGTTAGTGTATGTGTAAGGCCAGTGCGCATTCACTTTACACACCATGCAAACTGACGAGAGAAGAAGAAAAACTTAGTTCTAATAGACAGTGTATTCTATATAATATGCCATCATTCCTCAGTAGCATCAGGGGTTTGAGAATTTTATTGTGTGTGTTGGGGGAGGGCAGTTTTTTATAAGACATCTGTTGATACATCTGTGATATCATGCGACATTTGTTGGGGGTGCATTCTTTAATTTGGTCTATTCTATCTACTCAGACAACCTAATGATGTTCATTTTTGTTTATAGAACTAGAGAAAGACCAAAAAAAAAAATTATAAGATAGAAAGACCAGAAAGTTGACTTTCATTTCCCAGTCTTCTGCAGGGCTGGAATCAGACCTAGCAGTATCAGCTGCATCTGCTTCAGCGGGAAATATCCAGGGGAAGGAAAATCATACCATCTTCCTTCAGGCTTTTCTTTCAGTCTTAGCCAGTGGTTATAATTTTACTTGTGGTGGAAGCTGTTTGTCTTTCATTCATTTCTCTGTGGTAAAGTCAGGCAGAGCCAATCCTAAGGCAGAACTGAGAAGTGATGAGATTAGTGTTCATTCAGTATCTTCCCTCCCTTCTTGTCCTTGGCACTCTTGCCAGGGCTTTTGCTCTGAGACGGGATGTGTGGCAGGCGTTGACTGTAAGTCTGCTCCCGATAACTATGTGGTCACAGTCAAGCCTTTTCTACGCTGAACCTCAATATTCTTATCTATTAAATGAGAAGGATGGCATGCCCATTTGTAACAGATTTATTCTGTCAGTGGTTCCTAACCTGGGCCATATGGACTCTCCCAGAAAGTTGAGTGCACGTGTAGTTTGAGAAAACTCTTTCAGATGGTTCTCAGATGTATGTCTCCATCCTTGACTGATACAGATCAGTGGTTCTTAGACTGTGGGCCCACCTGGGAATTTGACAGACTGCAAATTCTTGAATCAGAAACTTTGGCAGTAGGGCCCAGGAACCCACTTATTAACCTAAGTATTTTATTTCCATGCACAATGAAGTCTGAGGGTCACTGGATCAGATGTGGACCAAGATGCTGACCACCTGGGTCAGCATCACCAGGGAGCATCTTACAAATGTTGATTCGTGGGCCCTACTAAATATCTACTAAATCGGAATCTCTAAGACTGAGGCCCAGAAATTTATGTTTTGACAGGTTCCCAAGGAAATTCTAAAACTTGTTGAAGTGGGAGAAAACCACTGTTCTGGAAAAGTGCTTCTCAAGACTGAGTACACATTCAAATCATCTGGAGGAGTTTTTAAACAATACTCATAGCTGGATCCCAGCCATAGGTCACCTAGATTCTGATGTGCAGCCAGGATGGAGAATTACTGGACTAGATTATCTTTAAGTCCATTCTAGATTCAGGTTCCATGGTTTTCACATCCTTGTGCTGTTTCCCTTAACATGTATTTTAGTTTTCAATCCATAGTGTACTTGTGCACCCACACCATACTTGTTCTGTGCCACACAGCCCTCAGCCCGCTGTTCAGCTCGTGGTCGGCGTCTGATCTATCCTCATTGGCTGATACTAGCACCTTTTGCCAGGCTGTGAGTTAAAAGCAACAGCTGCAGCCTGAAAAGCTCGTTTCTAAGCTCTCCTATCAGAAAGGCTTGGTCCTGATAGATGTCAACTTCTACATCCAGGTGTCTGCACTCCGTCTTCCTGTTGCTGGGTTGAATAACATCAGCCTTCAGGTGGCACTTACTCAGATAGTATTTGCAACAGATTTGGGATTACTCTGCTTACTTATTTCTAGCTTTAAAAAAAAAAAAAACTGGAGTCGGGGCAACCGGCTTTGGAGGCCAGGCCGTTAGGAAGTACTTCACGCAGCTTTGCAGACCTTCGTCCTGCTGACGAACGCCTGTGCTAGCTAGGTGGCGTTGACACTTTCCTGGTGAACACTGGTTCTCAGGTAAATTCAAGGGGCCCTAGGAGCACAGGTTTTAACCTAAGGTTCAGGCTTAGGTTAAAAGGCAAGTGTTATCAAACAAGGAGCAGCCAAAATGAGCTGTTCCAAGTGAAGATGTGTCTGAAAAACAGTTCACGAGAGCGGCAGGGGTATCTGACAGGTTGGCGACTGACTTTGAGAAAGAGACTCTCCTCCCTTCCAATTCCTGGACACACAGCCTGCGGCTAAGTCATCAGAAATAAAATAAATAGGGTAACAGAAGAGGGAAAAACAGCACCCTGTAACATCCATCTGCTGTGTGAGCCAAAGCTACTGATGCAGCTACACTGATAACAGTCCGTTGTGTTTATTTTCTATTCACTGAGGTTGCCAACTCAAGCTTTCAGAGGACGAACACCACAAGTAAAGGCAGCAGGCAGGTTCTGGGGGAAACAGTAAAATCCAGCTCCAAACAGAGTATTTTGATGTTTAGATTGAAATCGCCTATTGGCTAGGAAAGGGATATTTATTGTGTCTGAAGACAATAACACTATTATGCACCCAGCAATTATGGTCATCACACTGCTCAGATGGCAGCGGGCTGTTTCATTTAGAGAGAAAGGACCAGGCTTTGCCTGCAGCTTTGCTGGGTACGTGGACTTTGGTTTTGCCCGGGTTAGTGGGCTGTGAGCTTTTACCGGTATTGTCAAAGGGGTGAAAGGACTTTCATGCTGCTTCAGGATTGAGACCGTGTGTCCCATAGTCCCTTCAGGAGAACCACAGATACTTAGGCCAGAAATTCAGTCATGGGAGGATTTGCCAAATGCCCGGTTACAAGGGCACAGAAGGTCCGGGTGATTGTAAGCAGATGGAGACAACACAAAGTCCAGTGGAGAAGCCGGGTGAACTGAGACTTCCAGGGTTCTCTCCCGAGCTATCTAAGCCCATTCCGTTGTGGGCCTAGGATCCTCCTTCCTGTTATTCTGACAGACCAGAACCCAAGGCGTCCTCCCAGATTTGGGGCGGCACAGCTGTTAGGGGGTCACGGCTCCCCTTGGGTTTTCACTGCCGCTGATTCTACCTGGGTGTCTGTGCGTCTCTTTGATGCTCACTGTTCTACAGCCCAGAGCTCTTTGTCTCTCACACAGAAGAGGTGACGTTTCTAAATGTTTCCACGAACTCGATCCACGAAAGGATCCAGCTCGAGATGGGCCACACGAGATGGATGTGGTAGGAGGTTACACACAGTGGCCGTGTGTGTTCATACATGGCGTCCAGCCAGCTACTGAGTCTGAGGCCAGTTTTCCTTGTGTTCTGAGGGACGGGCAGGGCCTCCCCAGTGGGCTCGGGGATCAGACCACCTCAGATTCAGGCACCAGACCTGAAACGGGTGGATTCTGTGATTCCAGGCAAACTGTGAGTGATTTCTGGGGTTTCCTGTTTAATGACCTTTAAAACAGGAAAGAAAATAAATGCTGCCCTAGTCTACATATTGCATGATTTTGCCATGTTCACTTGGGGCAACAAATGTTACTGATGTATGAACTTCAGTAATAAAAAAAAAAAAAAATAATAATAATAATAATAGTAATAATAAACAGCCTGGGATAGACCTGCCACCCCTGAACAGACATGGAAGAACACGTTCATATGTCAAGGGCAGAAGTTCCAAGCTTTTGAGGAGTATAGGGCTTCTAGCAAATCAGAAGAAAAATCAGTGATTGGGGCGCCACATAATTTTCCAGATGATCAGGCTAATCAGCATTAGGGTCTGCTAACTAGTTCCTCCAAATCCCTGTGGTGACCCCTTTGTAAGGGAAACCCAGAGGTTAACCAATAAGCCATTGTTCCTGAAAGTTGACCTGAGCCTGCTGCAGAAAGTCCCGAGATGGTCTGAGCATCTTCATCCCTTGTTAGGGAAAAGCTCTGTGGTTCGGTATTAATTCCTGTAGCTTTTACAGTGCCCATTGAGATTAACAGTTGATCAGCAGAGCAGTTGCCTTTTTATTTCTATGGAAAAGTTTCAATAAAATAGACTAGTGTATTATGTTGGAATGAATGACAAACACTGGTGAATTTTCATTTAAAATCAGTAAGTTGAACCAAGGAGTTGTTTTGCAACTGATGGGTCATCTCAATTTAATGAAGAGTAACTAAAAGCATATTAAATGAATACTTGGCGTGAAGAAGTGAGGCAGAGCAACAGGCTGATTATTGCCCCACGAGACATTATGATCTTCAAGGAGAGGGCTGTGTTTTGTTACTTTTTCCTTAGCCAGTGCCCAGAGCAATACCAAGCAGATAGTGAGTACTCGATGAATGAAATGCTTGCCAGACTGAATAAATTAATAAATTGATGTGGAGAAAGAAGAGTGTTTTCCTTTGGAGAAAAGGATGCAGCACTTTACTAATTGTGGCCACTTCTCAGTGGAGAACGCTGTTCACGATGGATTATACAGACATACTCTTTTCCTTTACTGAATGCTTGTAGTAACGATCTCAGATGTGAGCTCTGCAGCAGAATCACCTGGAGAGTTTATAAAACAGATTCCTCGGCCCCACTTTTGCTTCCCATTCGGTTGGTCTAAAGCCCCAAGAATTTGCATGTCTAAGTTCCCAAGGGATCTGAAGCTGTTCTCCTGGATGCTACACTTTGAGAATCATTGGCTGATAGCATCCACCTGCACTGCCCCTGTGGCTGCTTCCACTTATTCATCTACAGGTGAATTCTTCCCTAGAGCACAGATCCGCGTGCAGGGGGAGTGCCTGGGGAGCACTGGCTGACTGCACAGATCATTCCAGCAGGGATGAGGCAGTGTGTATCCGTCCATCCATTGCTACCATGTGCCTTAATGGCTTTGCTTCACATCACCCTTTCATCTATGAAGGACAGTTTATCTGTTTTTCTGTTGGCCTTTGCTTTTTGCCTCTCACTTCATGTGATGATGAGTTGCCATTAGAGGCTGACCCAGACCTATATTAATTTCTTTGGGAATCTGACTCTGGTGGTTGCTAATAGCTGCGCACAGTCACGCTGGGTGTCTGATTCGTTGGCCCTCCATACAGGGGGCTGCCCGGTTACTAACAGCACCTGTCACCCTGAGAGCCTGCCTGTGGTGTTGACTAGCTCTCCTACCTTTGCATGTGATATTTTTGCTCCAATTAATCCTCCTTACCTGTGGTTGCTTTAGTTATAAAATGTCTGCTAATTCTGGATGACTCTGGATACAACTGATTATGCTGGACATGGATTTTCTATTCATCTTGTACAAATATGAAAAAAATCCTTCATTACGAAAACAGCGGACCAAACAGCCAGGTCTTTTGATTGAACGATCTGGTTGCTTTTCAGTAACAGGACTGAGCTGCAAGGCCTCATTGATAGCACCTCATCTGGTTTCCTTTCTCAGTGACAGCACTGATTAGAGAGCTTTTTTTTTTTTATTTTGTTTTTTATTGAAGTGTAGTTGATTTACAATGTTAGTTTCAGGTATACAGCAAAGTTATTCAGTTATATATATATGTTTTTTCAGGTTCTTTTCCATTATATGTTATTACAAAAAAATTGAATATAGTTCCCTGTGCTGTACAGCAGGTCCTTATTGTTTATCTATTTTATATATAGTAGTGAGTATCTCTGTTAATCTCAAACTCCTTTTTTATCACTTCCCCACCCTTTCCCCTTTGGTAATAATAGTTTGTTTTCTATATCTGAGAGTCTAGTTTTTGGTTTGTAAATAAGATTCGTATCTTTTTTTTTTAGATTTTACTTATAAGTGACATCATATGATATTTGTATTTCTCTATCTGACTTACTTCACCTAATATGTTGATCTCTAGGTCCATCTATATTGTTGCAAATGGCATTATTTTCTTTTTTATGGCTGAGTAGTATTCCATTGTATATTTATACCACATCTTCTTTATCCAGTCATCTGTTTATGGACATTTAGGTTGTGTCCAGGTCTTGGCTGTGGTTAAGTAGTGCTACTATGAACACTGGGGTGCATGTGTCTTTTCGAATTATAGTTTTCTTCAGATATATGCCCAGGAGTGGGATTGATGGATCATATGGTAAGCTTTTTTTTTTTTTTTTTTTTTTTTTAACTTTGGGAGTACATACACTGGTAAGAGAAGAGGGTAGAGCTAATTGATTGCTCTGGTTCAGTAGGTGGGGGAGTTTACAACCTTGACCCCATTATCCACATTCTCTTAGCAAGGTTTTTAAGTTACATTAAATGAACCCCATGTTTGTAAATTTTCATCCAGATGTCCTAGATTCCTTTCAAAATTTGATTTATTCTTCAAAGAAAAGTTTATTTCTCTCTCTTCAGTGCCCATTATGAACTCTTGGGTCTTGGCAGACACCAAAAAATGTGCATGAATTCTTTAGAACATTAAAATTTCCTAAACAAAAATGATTCTAACCACAGTTATATTTTAGGGGAAAAATAGAATCTGGTCAATCCAAAAATAATAATGTGTCATAAATTTGTTGGTGCATTACTGACTAATGCATGTAATTCAAAAGTGGATACATTCTGATGACTCTTGGAACTCATAAGAAAGGGTTATTAACTGGGATTGGAAAACTTTAACAGAATGTAATCAATATACCTTCCCAAAGGGTGTAATATAACTCTGACTACCTTCATGTAATGATTGGAAATATACATGGCATAGAACATGGCAGAATCAAATTTCCCCATTTCCCCACCTCTACTAAGCATGTTCCTCACCCAACTAGTTACATCTCTACTTGGAACCCCTTGGTTTTACAGTCCCCAAAATAAAGATGGAGTAAAATTCACACTATGACCATGTAATAACTTTGAACAGAGCTGACCTTCATCAAGTCGACTGGCAATGTAGAAAGCCATTCAGGTGCCTGAAGGCAGTCCCCACCAAGCTATGCCTTACACTTTTCTAGGAATTACTGACTGAGCTGACTCAGTCTACAGCTATCTTTAGAGCAAAGGGCTAGTGAAAATGGATTCTCTCTATGTATGTCTTTTCAGATTTTTTCTCAGGTACATTCATGTGCATGGACTCAGCAGTGATAATTTGAGTCTTTAATTTTGAATTCTGCTCTAAGTCCTATATCAGTGATTTATGCCTATTTACCAGGAAAAGAACAAGGTTTCTTTAATTAAAACTTTACTACAGTCCATTTTAAGATGGCTTAACAAAACTGGCCTATGCTGAAGCATTTCCAAAAGAGGTATAGCTTTTCTATCATAAATTATTTTGCCTGTTCTATAAAAGCATAAAATTGTTTGCTTTTCTATTATTTTCCTGATAAATTCTGTTCCATTTATAGAGTGAAACTGTCTTTTCAGGAAGGAAATTCCAATTTATAACATAATAATTATGGGACACAAAATTTGACTTAAAATGGTTAACTTGCAGGTGTCTTCTTGAAAGCCAAGTGCATTCCTTATCAGGGGATGCCTGTCCAGTTCAGGGTGTGTGGACATATCTGACTGGGTACTACTTTAGAAATCCTTTTAGCTCTGAGGCTTTGTTCTTCCATATTAACTGAAATAATTACTTGGTATTAATGGTATATATGGCAGTTTGCCTTGGAGGTAGGAAAGAGTGATAACTTACCCTCTGAACATTTTAAGCAGACTTGGAACCATGGCTTGGTTTGTTTTGGGTGATCAGAATATTCCATTCTATAGACAAGAATGCATGTGTAAACGTGGGCCTCTGTGGCCCGTTTTCAGCTTCCTGAAGTTCGTTCTACCAGTTGATTTTATCCATTGTATTTGTTCTCTTTGTTGTACTTCCTATTCTGTCTGTAAGCACCCCCAGAGAAGTACACATCAAGCTGTGACTTGAAAATTTCAAGGAATTATTATTCTACCTCCTCTTTTAAGACTTGGCTCCAGTCCTGAATCTTCCTACTAAAAGTTTTTTTTTTCTTTTTGTCTTTTTTTCTTTTATAAAATAAGCTGATTTTTTCCCCCTGTTGCATTTTCAGTTTTGAAATGTGTAACTAATGAGACTAATTTCCCTATTTCCTTTCTTTAGCACTGCTTTATATACCATACTTATGGACTGGAATCATTATTAATGCATTAATGTTTGTGAAGGGTTTGCCAGAAAGAATTTAGTGATAATGGGAGAGCAGAGAAAACTTGGGCTGCTGGTAGGAGGAATACTAATGAATGATAATCCTGAGCGCTCACATAGTGCCTTTTGTCTCCAAAGTGGTTGAAAGAGGGACTAATTAGTTATCATTCTCTAGGATTATGATTGAAACAGCACAGTCAGTGTCCAAGTATGCCTGGGACAAGTACAGAAGTTCAGCGACTGGTTACAGGCTGAGCTGATGACGTGTGTGCTTCCTGTACAAAGGCAGTGACATCAGACCCCATCATCCAGTGGAAGGGTGTGGTTAAGGAAACATATAATTGATTAATATGCAGCCAGTACTTTGGATGTTGCTCAAAATTTGGGGTGCAGTAAAAAGAAGAGTTGTCTAATAGCCTAGGAATTGAAAATTAGATCCTGAAGAATGAGACATTGGGGAAAGTTTTGAAGATGGAGAAGAAGCATTTGGCTATTTTATTTAATTTTTGAGAGTTGTGGGCAAATATGTTTTCTAATACTTTTAAAGCAATATCAATAAAAGTAAGCCCCTGGAAGAATGCTCTGATGGCAGTGTCTGCCAGGTGGGCCACATCTGGGTGGGAGGTCCTGGGTTGATTTTTGATTGTCCTTGCCTCCTGGGAAACTGTCTCCCTATGAAGGAGGCAGAGCCAAGGGGAAACTGACCAGCTCTGCTGCCTTTTACCTCATTACAGTGGTTCCAAGTTCTTCTCTATTCCTGGCATTCAGAGGGCAGCCCACCCTGGGCCTTCTTGAGAGTCTAGGATCATATTCAAGAGACCAGTTATCAACCCAGTTATGTTCTAATTCACCATTAAAGTGCATTTTGACATCTTTCTTAAATTGATCAGAACACATGGGATGTGTCTTCCAAAGGAGGCAGTATATTAAAAAGTCCTATATATTCCCCCGACTCTCTTCATTTTGCCTCTCATTCTTTGTAATGGTTCCTTAGACTCCATAAAAGACTGATGAGAAATGAATGAAACAGAAAGTCCTTCAGGAAAGACCAGCTAAGGAGGGAGGGAGGAAGCAGTGCCTCTGTGTTTTTCCCAGCATTCCAAATGTAACCTTTCCCTAAGTAAGGCGTTTGCTGCTAATTCAACAACAAACGTAGTTCACTCTTGAGAACAGCCTCCTTGACAACACTTGCTGTCCACCTTTGTGCTCTTAAGATCGGGCCTCCTTTAATGTATGTTTGATTACTGTAATGTGCACTGAGAGGCGAGGCATTATTTGGAATTCTCTGTGTCACTAGGCATTATGTGAAGCTTTAGTCATGGACAGTTAGTAAGCATTGACCCTCACTGTGGTTTACACCATATTTCATGGGCTCCAAAGAGCCACTTTCTGGAAGAACAAAAGTATTTTCCAACAGGCTAGCTCCTCTGAGTAGACAGAAGGCTCTCCCTGACGTTGAGGAGTAGGAGGTGGGCTCCTTGCAGACACAGGTACAATGATGCATGAACTTATCAGACAAGAATATGGTGCCAGTTCATTATTTCCCTGCTGTCTGGAGACATCATTTATCATGTATTGAGGAGGGCTATGATTGTGTTCATCATATAGCGTTTTAGTAAACTGGAAATACACAGACATCATTAGGCAATCATCCTTCCATGGGTCAGGCTGAATGTGCTTTTGTTGAAGAGGATGAGTTAGTGCTGTGAACAGTCATCCTCAAGGGGTTGGTGAGCATCTGATACTTCAGCCCGAAAGTTGACATAAGAATATAAGTGATGTATTTTGACCATATTCCTCTTTTCATATGGAGTGAACATTTCTGTAATGCTAAAAATATTGAGGTCATATTTACATAACTGAAATTGGTAAAGGAAAGAATCTCTCCTAAAGCATACATAGAAAACCTGTTATTCTATTACTCTTGCCATAATGCAGAGATAAAAAAATCAGTGACTGTCCCTGCTCCTTAGGTTGGTCAAAAAAGGATAGATTTCTGCTTGACAGCCTGCAGGCCAAACTGTGGTTGTCAGTTTCCCTCTATGCTGGTAGCAGCATTACTGCTTACTTTGGACTCTGGTGGCTGGTCTGTGGATTCTTACACAGCTCTCATTGACTTTCTGCATTCTCTGTGTACTTCCAATGTAAATAAATATTTAAACATGATAAAGGTGGTAGACAGTACAGCCACTTTTTACTCTCTTTCCTTTACAACTTCTGTGTTAACATCGTATGGTATCTTATAAAATTAAATCAAAACAAACAAAAAAAGCTTTACAGTTTGAATCACCCTAGAAGTTTATTCCCCAACGTCCTTGAGACCAACAGTGGCAGCAGCTTGGTGCAGAAATCCACCTAGGTAGATTCATTGCAATTTAGAACAGTCTGAACTATTACTTTTTTTTTTTGTATTTAATAAACCCCTTATGTGTCTGTGTAAGGCTGCAATTGCTGCCAGGTTTTCTTACTTTTAGGTGGATACGTTTATAGAGAATCACCTCAGTCCTTGAAAAATCACCACGTTGCATTTTTTTTCTTGATTTTTCCTACCAGATTGCCAACCTTGATTGCTCTTGTCTTTTCCAAATATCACTCTCCGATGCTTTTTCCTTTAGGAACATTTCGTGACATCATTGCTTCTCCTGAAGCTGAGGTTGATAAGTAGCAACTAGTTATTTTTGCTGTGTTGGTGCTGTCATTTAAATTCCCAGAAGTTTGGACTGACCTGTCCTGATTCTGTCCTGCAGTCAGTGTTGTTTATGGACAAGAGACAGGAGATGCTTTATACCTTGACTTTGAAAAATAAGAGCATTCCTGAGATAAATATGGGATAGTTTTACTAGAAACATAGCAAAATTAAGAATGAGAGTGAGGTGGAATAATATGAATCTGAGATGAGGTAAATTTTTGTGCATCAGGTATGTCATTAGTTGTCCAGGTCAGAAAGATCTTTGCCTTCAAGACCCAAGTCAGAATACACCAAGAGGCTGGTCATACTCCAGTTACTTCCTTGATACTGATTTTCTGAGTATCTCCAAATATTTGTGCCATCATTTGTAAGACCTTCTTAAAATAGAAGTATTCTTTGTTTCAACTTTGTATGTTCTCTTTGCGTTAGATTGGAAAAAAAAATACTCTTCCGGATGGAAACTCCTTTTCTTCTTGTGTTCTCCCATTTATTTGTACAATACACGTTCAGTATGTTGAAGGACTGGAAGGAATGGATGAATACATGAATTAATGAATGGTTAGGTGTGAAAGCAGACATTTCAAAATTTTCTCCAAAGTCAAAACATGTTTCTAGAAAAAAAAAATCCTTATTTCTAGTCTAGTAGTGCATTCTACTTACAGCTTCCCTCTTCAGATCTTTTGTACCAAATTTCCTCAGGGCCTGTATTTCTTTGGAGGCCATATTTGGAAAGCAATAAGGCAAATTAAAAGAAATTTATTTAGTTGTTTATTTTGCCTCTCACCTTATTCTGTTCATTGCTAGCTTCTTGATTTGCATACTCTTAATGTGGTTAAGATTTAAATCTAACTGACTCATTTAGGCAAATTTTGTACCTACTTATAAATCTTTGCTATTTTTTTTTGAGAAATAAATGTTAATAAGTCTACTGTCTTACAAAAATATATTGTTCATCCAGTAGGATTTTGAAAAGTACATAAACCACTTAGGATTTATTATAAATCACATATTCACAAAACATGTATGATATTCTAAATAATATACAAATATGTTAGACATGTAGTTTAGAAGGTCTATATGTCAACAATTTAGAGGTTTTTTTCTGAACATCTGAAATGAGATTATATTCAATGCCATCAGTTATTTATATTGAAAAATGCTTAGAAGATATTTTAACTCTTTTAATTTTTTTCCCAAGGGAAAAGTCTTTAGAAGAGAAATTATTTATTGCATTTTCTTAGGGAGCCTCTACAACAATAAATACAGAATTCAAGATGCATGAAGAATTATGAACTAAAATTATCAATTTTGAATTTCATTTGAGAACTATGAGATATATTTTTATGAGTCCCTCTCAGCAATTAGAATTCCTAGTGTGGACCATAAAACAACTGGGGCTTGCAAATTAATTTATGTATAATTATACCCCAGGTTCTCAGACACTCAGTTCAGATAAAAAAAATTGACTGCACATTGATGTTGTTTGGATGTGTAGTTTGTTATTTAATATTTCCTCTGAAGCATCAGGCATCTGGAGCTTCCAGGGAACTCTGGGTTTATTGTCATATTATTCAAGCAAAAATATAGTTTTAGACCCTAATCATTGCTCAGCCTAACTGATTGTTGTATCAGGCACTGAGTTCCCCAAACAATTGTGTGTTTTGTAATGGGTTTGGAAAAAACTTCCGTAAGGAGCCCTTTTCATTTGAAACTTCCAAGTTCTATTTAAAGGACAGGCAAAATTATGTGGGGGCATTTGGGGACTGTTATTTGGTTTTTTAGGTTGCATTATAAGGCTCATGTTATCCTTATGATAACAGCCCATCTTTGTTCATTAAGGTCAAATGAATGTCTTCGGATGTCTCCCCAAAGACAGCTCTGCGTTCTTATTGGCACAGAACACTTCTTGTTACAGAGAGAAATGTTTTGGCTCATTATTTCAGGAAAGGGTGTCAGAAAGAAGCATTCGACTTAAGACAGCAGTTCACACATTTCCTGGGCTGTTGGAATGTGTTGTGTTTTGCTCCTCACCTGCCTCACCTGTAAAATAAAGCTGCGTAAGAGGAAATACACACCATAGCAAGTAATAATTTGGTGCATGTAGCTGTAAGTGGAGGGGCTATTCAAGATAACTGATTCCATTATGAATAAGAGTGGTCTGCAGACAATGCTGATCGGCCAGTTTATCACAATAACTTGTATGTATAAACCTTTACACATTTGTGAAGTATCAAGTTGAACCATGTGAAATTGCTGATATTCAACTGTTTTTTCCTTAACTTACAGAACTGGAATTTCATGTAGGTCAATTTAATACTTCCACATTTATTATTCCTCTTTGAAAGGCCACCTGCCATGGTTGAAAGCACATTGGATTTAGAGCTGGTGGCCTGGGTCCATGCCCCAACAATGCCACTTGCATGCTTGGTGGCTTTTACAAATCCATCAGAGACTGAACTGTGACATGTGGGAACAAAGAGAAATCTGATTCATGAGATATTTAGCCATTTTTTGACTAGGTGGAGAGCCTACTTCACAGTGGTGGTATGCAGAGGGGCAATATTATAATGTGTACAGAAAGGGTAACAAACAGTTCACATGTGAGCGATTGTGAGTATCATTCCTGATCATCAATAGGATGTTGTCAGGTAGGAAGGGGAAGCTTCATTATCCTTGTTTTACAGCTGGAGAACATGAAAGGGAAACTCAGTAGAGGTGGTTCAGGTGATTCAGAGGCTCAAAGGTAGGATCTAAATCTCTAGATGCTATTGCTCTTCTAAGGGCACCGTCTGATGACTCTGTGAGTGGCAGGTAGCTAGATATACTTCCCCAACTGATGATAGGAGAGTTACCAGGATATCCCAGTTAGTCAAAAGGCCCGGCTCTGTAGTGCTACATTGCCTCATAAGGACATGAGGATGTGGGAATGCCTGAAAACTACCCCTTTCAAAATCTCTCTTAATCTCAAAAAATGTATTAATTGCCAAACACTGGATGAAACAAAGATGACCTTCAGCAGAATAATTAAACTGGTTCATCCAGACAACAGAATATCATTTGGCACTAAAAAGAAGTGAGCTCTTAAGCCATGAAAAGACACTGAGGAAACTTAAATGCGTATTACTAAGTGAGAGAAGCCAATCTACATATTGGCTACATATAAAATGCTACATATCATACGATTCCAACTATATGACATTCTGGAAAAGGTAGAACTGTGGAAACAGTAAAAAGAGGGATGATTGCCAGGGGATGGGGGATGGGGTTGAACAGGCAGAGCACAGGGGAATTTTAGGGCCGTGAAACTGCTCTGTATGATCCTCTAATGGTAGATACATGTCACTATAAATTTGTTCGAACACATAGAATGTGCAACACTTAGAGTGAACCCTAAGGTTGGACTTGAGGGTGACAGTGATGTTCAGTGTAGCTTCATCAGTTGTAACAAATGGACCAGTCTGGTGGGGGGTGTTGATCCTGGGGGAGGCTGTGCATGAGGGGGGACAGGAGGAAATGGGGGCTGTCTGTACTCTTCACTCAATTTTGCTGTGAACCTGAAACTTCTCTTAATAAAGTCTATGAAAAATAAAGACTCTTGCAAGTTTGAGGTCGTCGTCCACATAAGGAGAGACTTCGCACTACAATCACGAGAACCACCGTGAAACGTGGTTGCTATCACTCCTGTTCTATGGCTGTGAAGCAGGCTCCGTGAGGTTTGAAGTACCTTGCCTGAGGCCCCACAAATGGGAGTGGGACAGCTTTGAGGGGAGCCGAATCCATCCAGGGTCTGGGCCAAGGTTGTCAAAGAACATGGTGCCTCTCAGGAGGTCTCCATAACATTGCCTCTCCTTTATTTCTGATTCGTTGGTCCTGTGTTGAAGTTGGCTTGGTCCAGCTTGGACACAAACACAGGATGTTGGACCTGGCTTGAAATAAAAGCAAGTTAATCTGCAAATCTCATTACCTGGGGCAGCCAGGGCTCTCTGGACCCAGGAGTAGAGCCTTGCCAGCTTCCCATTCTTGTAATGGGAAGATGTTCCCAGGTATTTGGACACTTGCCTCACGTGAGTTAATTCTAGGTGGGGTCCGCCTGCTGGCCTGAGGCTGTCTCTGGCTATGTTCAGTAGTGACGGAAACTTTCCTTCTTTCTTTTATTCATGACGGATACCAAAGCACCTAATACTGTCGAGCCAGCAGCAGACTGCCTAAGTTTGAATCCTGGTTCCTCCACATGTTAGTTTAATGACCACAGGCAACTTTCTGGGCAGCTGTGTCTCCATCAGTCAAATGGAGATGACAGTCTACCTACCTGATAGGAATTTCATAAAACTAAGTAGATTAATAGATGAAAAATGCTTAGAACACTGGGCTTACTTGTCCAGCCTCGCTGACTAACCACGCACAGTTGAACACCATACCAGACCCTAGACAGTCATGCATTCAGCCTATGCTCAAAGTGTCCTGTGTGCTTGGAGTTCCCTCCTGCCACCTCCGCCTGTTAAAGTCTTACTCATAGTTCAAGATCTGACTCAAATACCACTTCTCCCTTGAAGTACTCCCTCTTTTGTGCACCTCAAGCTCTTGTACTGTAATAGCACTTACACTGTAATCTATAATGGCTCTTATGTATTCCTAAGTATATGAGTATATATAATTACACTTAAATGTGCCTAAGTAAGTATACATGTGTGGTGTGTCTGTGATTGTGTGCTTGTATATGTATGTGTATTTATTTGTTTATTTGTCTACGAATGTATTTAACAGTCATTCATTACCTGCCTATCATGTGCAATGCATGCTGTCACATGGGGATATAAGGTGAATGAGATACAGTCCCTGACCTCCAAAATTGAACACAATAGAAGGAAGTTTTTTTTTTAAGGTAAAATATGCTGTGATAAATGCTGAAATAATAATGTGGATGAGATGCAAGAACTGCCTAATGTTGTATATGCACATACAAATGTGTATATTTATACAGACATACATTTACAAATATGCAATTAAAATTTGATGAAAAGCCAAATTTCTTAGATAATTTCCAGAAACGAACTTTATTTCAGAACTAGTCACTGCAGTAGGTTTTAAATAATAAATCAGGAACTCATTTCTACATATTCTAGCAGAACAAAGCCCTGTGCCCTCAAGGTTCTCACTGCTGAGTGCTATGAGGATCAGAATTTAGATTTGCTCGCTTTCTCATTCCGATGGCATCTCTAGGTTTCTGCCTTACTCCCAGGCTGTCCACACTCCTTGGATAGACTTTGTTGGCTGAAAGTATTTTCCATAACCTTTACTGTTGTGTTTCTTCAGCAGGATTTTTCTTTCTTTTGCATTTAATACATGATAGCTTCGTGTCCCTTTTTCTGGGAACTCCGTGTCCAGGAGTACCGCTTGACACATGTGTTTTTAGAAGACCTGATTCGCCCAGGTTTAACTAAATGGAATAGCATCATCGCAATGTATTCATGCACAGACAAACTTATTAAATTTACCTTTGAATAAGCTCCCTCATAGATTGACTCTACCTACATTGCCTTATTTGACATTTACCATCTCTATTGCCTTCAGTATGTCTTGGCAGGAAAGTTGAGTTTGTTAAGGTTTTTATAATTCCTTTTTCCCAAAAGATCATTCCTTTGTTTCTTTGCTTTAAAATGGTATACTCACATTACCCAAATGATCAGTAAAGAAATTAGACAGAGAACCCAAAAGTGTTCATTACATAGCTTACTCTAAGAAGTAGGCAAACCTCGTAGTTTCAAGATGTTATTTCTAGCCTTGCTCTTCATAGTAAAACGAAAAAGAAAACAGGCAGTGATTATTTCAGTGCAAACCGGATCTTTCATGTTTTCTGTAGCCATGTCTAAATGCCTAAATGACTGACATTAATTAATATAAATAGCATGTATGATATGATCACATTTTGTAAAATTCCTTTGGTCTTTCTTTCTCCTTATGTCTTCTTCTGATCATAAATATGAATAGAGAGAATTATTTTTATCAAATGGTAATAGAAGTTATTTCTTGGTAGTAGCATACGCGTAATTATGTTCAATTCTCTATTGACCTCCTGTTCTGATAGCTTGGGTTATGTTCTATAAAACAAACATGTTAATTTTTTTGCTTATTCATTTTAACAAAATTTAGTCAGTGTAGCTCTGTTTGGGGTTTTTACTTAATTTGCCTCAAAGGAAATAAGACACATGCTCCTTTAGAAGAGTCTAATGCAGGTTACAGACAGAGTTTTGGGCTTTAGCATTTGTAGTGTCCGGTTTTTGATGAGATCCTGAGGGAGGTATTTTCTTGCGTCAGTATCTCTTCTCTTCAGAACATCTCTCTTTTACCTTCTAACTATGTACAAAGCACTGGATATTTATGTATAGACATGCAGACTATTTGGTAGGAAGATGTTCCTTGAATAGAATGATTTGTCATTACACACACGTGCACCTCTATGCTTAAAAATCGCTATTTGTGTTTATCACACACATTTCATCTGTTAGATACTTGAAGATACAATTTCCTCAATTTTAAACCCTTCCCTCTGCCTTGAAATGGATTTAAAATGAGACTTTAATAGGACTTTTTTTTTTTCCTTTGACTCGAAGCTTTCGCTCACATTTCTCCTTTTTTTATTCCCCATCTCATTGGCTTGCTATCAGTGAGCACAGAATTCTCTCTGCCTTCCTGGGTCTCAAATAGCCGGAGTGGGTGGGTCAGCCCCCTCTCTGTCTTATGATCCAGCGGGATTCTCCTCTCATTATCTTTCACGGGAGAACAAAGTGGTGAATTCACTGCATAGGTAGCTGTGAAAAACAAAGAGACCAGTCCCTATGACATTTCCAATGAAGCCATGAAACTCACAAGCTGGAGAATCTTTGTATGTTGTGGTCTGTAGGAACCTGCATGACTTCCTTTGGGGAATTTGGCATTCACTTTTATTAACTTTAATTATAGGAGCACTATAAAATTTTCTCATTCTATGTTGCTTGAAAAATGCAGAAGTTAATTGTTCTTGGCATTTAATTGGTTTATGCTTCTCTCTAACACAATCTTGGGCTGCAAGAGGCAGGGGAAACTGGTTGGCGTGTTTCTGCGATTGCCGGGGACTATAGACCAAGAAATTAGTCTTTTCGTTAGTTCTAAGCAGTGAATTGCAAATGCAATTTCAGACGTGTGGGGAGAGACATAAAATCTGCGAGTCTACGTTCTACATATGCTAAAAGACTGACAGGGGCTTCCCCAAATGCTTTGTCTGACTTTGCCAGAATTGCTGAGGGTTTCCCATTATCATTGTGTGGGTTTAAAAATGACATATTTTTATACCTTGGAGGACATGTCAGGTTGTTTACAGCCCTGTTACAAGCCATCTGGACCCTTCATAACCTTTTCATATATTTTTTTCCAATATCATCTCATCTGGCATAAAAAAACATAAGGTGCCTGGCTGTTCCCAGTTACACTGTGTGATGGCTTGAGGAAGTTGGTTTTCAGTGTGGCACAGTGCCTCTGATTTCGGGAGTGATGAGAATCTCTGGCAAGCATCCATCTCCTGTGATGTGTTCTGAGCTTCAAGGGAGTACATGATAGGCAAAGTACCAAAAGCTGATGCTAATTTCCATTTGACACACAATTATGGTGTGCGGACCATAAGCAGGATGCCGTGCCAGCATCATGAAGTGTGTCGAGCTGAAGGCAGCGGGTTCCTTGCCCCCGAGGAATCTATAATCTAGCAGGAGGGATGTCCTTGTAAGCGGTGACTAAATGCAAGGCAGATTGGTAAGTGCATAAGCCTGAGGGAGCACAGAGGGACAGATGACTGGGAACGTCAAGGGAGCCTGTATGGTCCTGCCACGTTGGAAGACAGAACTGAACCGGCATCATGAGGACTGCTCTTGGAAACGAAAAACCTGGTTTGAGAGGAGGCAGCCCTGTCTGCATCTTCTATCGTTAGTTCTTCCCTTTCAGGTTTCGCTGGACTCCAGACAATTGATGAGGGACATATAAACAGAAACAAAAGGTCAGGTGCTGTTCTTTAGTCCACTTGTCCCCGGGCCTAAAGCTTGTTCAGAAACAAATTGTCAACAGCTAAGCACACTTGTCCAAGTCTATTTCCTTTCCTCACTAAGTGCTCCACCGACTGGCAGTCCTGATATTGCAGGTATTATTAATAAACAGAAAACACCCGATAGAAAAAAAAAAAAATGAGAAAAGTCAGTCACCAGCCAATTCCAGACTCGTGTGTTTTCTAGGGCTTCGTTTAGCCACCGTTAGGAGTGCTTGGCCAGTGGTAATAGGACCTTAAATTTGCAGGCCTATGTTAAATAAGACAGATTTGAGCCAAAAAGAAGGGGCCTTCTAGTGATGTTAATTTATTTGACAAGCTGAGTCAGAAAAGTGAAAGTTCATCTTGATCCCCTAACTCCCTTCTTAGGTCGCATGGATTCATCCCCTCCCTTACTGCATTAGGAAATATGTATAGGAGATGCACCGTGTCCCAGACTCTCTATTAGACCCTATGGGAAAAGGGATAAATGATACAGCCCTGCCTGTGAGTGGTTAGCAGTCCTTGATGGGAAAAGGTAAAAGCGTGCCCAGATAACCTTTACAGGGCTGTGCAGACAGCAGTGCTGAGACTCCATGCTGGACAGTCCATCAGAAGAAGAGATGTCTTTAGACATGGTATGTGGCATGCCCCCATGGAGGGCTGGGGTTTAAGCCTGGACTCTGACAGGTGGGGAGGAATTCTGGGTAGAGCCGAGCCCTGGGTCATAGAGCATTTGGACCACCTGGCTCCTGTCCTTGTGTGGTGGATACATCAGCCTGAGGCCTCCTGGCTACGCAGACCTTTAAATCCCCAGTTCATGAACACAGAAGATGAAATAAATGGCTGAGATGAAGTCTGCAGGGCTCTTTCTACCTCATGTTCCCTCATGATTTTTTTCCCTTTCAGAAAAAAAAAGAAAGAAAGAAAAGAAAACCATTTTGTCAGTGGACTGGATGAGACAACAAATTCTGTTTTTTTTTTTAAAAAGACAATTAGTTTCTGTTCGTACATATGTGCTGTGGATTGTTTTCAAATCGAACTCCCGAATCTGTCTTCAGTTGTTGTAGTTTATGGCATTGATGAGTAAGAGCTGCTTTGAAAAGGAAAAAAAAAATAATGAGCAGCAGGGAATTTAAAGTGAAATATATTTTGGGACTGAAACACATTTCTTGAACATGCTTAAATCGAGACCTTGTTTTTTCATCTATAAAAAATAAGATAATTTTATGAAGGCAGTAATATGGTGCGAGTTTAAAATAACCCTCTGGTACTGCTCTGAATGGCAGGCATTTTTTCCCAAGACCCTTTCTCCTCCACGACTTGTTTCTAGTTCACACTTGCTGTGAGAACCAGGACGTGGCTCAGTGGGTGGGGAGAGTTCAGTAGATTCTTGTTCTGGGCTCCTTTTGCATATGTTGATGAACTTTTATGCTTATGTAAATTTGTTTGCTAATTTTATTAACTTTCTAATTGGATTTGAGTTGCCTTGGAGCCCATTATAGACAAATTGACTTCACTGCTAAGGATTATATTAAAAGCTACCATTTACTGAGCATCCACTGTGTGTCAGCGGGTGTGCTCCATATTACGTAGCTTAACCCTTTGTGCTGGGTACTGTTAGTACCAGTTTACAGATAAGGAAGTGAGATCAGGGTTGGGGATACGCGTTGGAGGAGGGCCATTTGTCTGTGCCCCAGAGCTAGGAACACAGCAGTGACCAGAATCAACATCTTTCTGACTCTCAAGTCCTTGCTTCCAGCTACTGAACCCTCCTGTCTCACAGGATTCCTCGTAATCCCCATCCCTGTTCCTTGAGGGACAGAGTTTATAGGGGAAGCAAGAGGGTCAAACAGGAAAAGCCGTTAGCTATTATGGTATGTTTTATGCATTTTTTTTTTAAGAATACCTATGCATTGAAGTGCAGTCTGTTTTTTTCTCTCAGTGTTTCCCAAATTAAGATATGGATGACCTGCTTTGAGTCACGTGGAGTGGTATTGATGGTAGAGCCAAATCAGAGCGTGACGACTTCTGAGCCAACACTCCAACTAGAGTGTACCTCGATCCTATTCAAGAAACGGCCAACTGCTTCTAAACTGTGTGGAGTCTTTTATAGTTACACCTGTCAGTTCATCAAGGGAGACTAGGTAGGTGGGGAAAATGGAAGTGGATCGTCTAGATGGGATTCAGTCTAGACCAGTATGTGGAAAAGCTTCCATCTGTACATCAAACCTAAGATCATTGCCAACGTATCGTTTTAGTTTTTTAATTTCTCTTTTTCCCTCGTTATCGCTCTCATTTCCTGTTTTCCTTTTATTCCCCATTTTTTTCCCCAGCCACTTGTTGGATAGTGCTGATAAGTCTAGATATTTTCTCTATCAGAAAATTAATAAACCACAGTAGCTTAAACTATGTTACAACATAATATACCAGCAAAATTCATGTAGCTCTGCTGTTGCTTGTCAGTCCCCTCCTTCTGAGGTACTGATGGAACAGGGAGCCAAGTGTGTCTAAGGTGGGACCCCTCTTCTCTTTCTGCTTCCCTTGTCATCACCCCCAGTTGGACCTCTGGGTGTTGTAGGGCTCTAAGGCCCGTGATGGGCCATGTCTCCATGCATTAGAATGGTCCCTTTCCTAAATCAAAATTAATGCTTGAATCGCAGAGTTCCAGTTAGTGTCTGTAGTGATTTCAAGTTTGGTGCTATAATGCAAAGGCTTTTGGCCTCAACTATACCAGGTACCATCAAAAGGCTCTAGTTTCCATACATCCATACACAGAGAACGCTATGACTCTCCCAGAATGAGCAGAGACTTCAGAGGTAGGTAGACTGAGTTTGAATTGCAGCCCCACTGAATACACCAGTTATGTGACTTTGGCTTATGGTAACTGAAGTCTTTATACCTAAAAGGGAGCTAATACTTACCTCCCATGGTTGTGAGGAGAATTTAATAAACCTTTATTGCATGTGCTTGTGCAGCATAGTCAGTAAAGGTTAATGTTCTCCATCAGCATTGTGGCTCCCTTTTTTCCAGTATCAGCTGTTACCCTAAACGTTGGGCTGATGAAGATCTCATACCTCTTTTCTTAGGGGAGCTCTTTTCTCTAACTGTTTCATGCTCCCATAGAAGCACTTAGTCCCTACTTCTCAGAATCACCTTAGAGATCTCTAGGACCGGATTTGAGTTGAAAGTGTGGTTTTGAAACAGCTTTCCCTGAGCAGCTTATGTCATCCCCACCACAGCACTTACCACACACCCTGGTGTTGGTCAGAAGCTGTGTTCTCCGGCCCATCATGTAAACCACACTTATTTCCCTTGGAAGAAGAACAGAGGAGGAAGAACCCAGCTCCTTACTAAAGCTTGTTCTACTGTCAGGATTTTTTTTTTTTTTACTTACTTTTTTTCACTTACTTCAACTTGACAGCTCAAGCTAAAGCTGTGCCCCAAGTGACATCTTTGACTATCTTTCTCTCCCCTTTGTAAACCTAGACATCAGGGTCATGGCAGAAGGGCCTCATCGGTGCAAGGAACATATCTAGACTGAAATGTGGCCTGATAATCAACAGCAAAATGGTCAGTTTTATTTATTCCAAGGAAGAGTGTCTGTTTTCCAAGAAATAAATCCCAAAAAGGAAAATGAATAGCTTTCCAAACAAATCTATAACCAGCAACAACTATCAACAAAAAAATCCATAAGGCAAATATCTGTTCAATAGACCTGATAATGTTTAACATCCACTGACAGTTCTGAAAAGGGAATTTTTGAAGATCTGTTTCATTTAGTCTCTTTAGAGGATCTGTGTGACCAACATGTGAATAGATAGAGATCTGTAAATCACTTGGTTCTCATGCTATTTTATATTGTCAAATAGGCTTTGGAATATAACTTTACTTCTCTGCTATGAGAGAAATTGAATTTGTAGGCGAAGAAGTAGCTCTGCCCATAGTAACAAAAAAGCCATTAAGGTTAAAAATGATAAATGAGGTTTTTAGAGCACTTATTATGTGCCAGGTGCCATTCTCAATTCTTGACATGATTAATAGCACTTAATCCTGACAATAATCCTATGATGTAGATGCCACTGTTACATTTTATGGATTTGGGAAACTGAGATTCAAAAATTACATATAGTAAGTTAACTGTGTAGTTGGTACCATAATCCAGATCTAGTTCCTTAATCTAAGTTCTTACCCTTTCTCTAAGTATTTACAGTTGGGAGAGTGATTAGAGATGATCTGATTTCGCCTCCTCCTTCTAATGAAGAGGGAACTGAAGCCCAGAGAGGTGTAGTGGTTTGTCCAAGGTCACATAGCCACCAGGTGACAAATCTAGGCTGGACCCCGTTAAGGTCAATACATCCTTTTTCCTTGTACTATGTCCAGGTTTATTTATCCCTGTTTACTTTCTACTCATTTTTTGAGGACTCTTTTTTTTTTTTTTTTTTTTTTTTTTTCAGAGAAAGACAGGGAAGGAGGTGGGAATGGAAGGAGGGAGGGAGAGAGACGAGAAGAGAAGAGAAAAGAAGAGAAGGAAGAAAGAATGGGAGAAATTTAGATGATGAAATTTAGATTCAAGTCAGTTATATCAAGCAAAATATTGGGTTTACCTGGTACGGGATCTGAGTCTCAGCCGTTTGACACAACTTTGTAAGGAGCCCGAGGATGTGTGGCTGCAGATACTGATGAGAAATACACTTTTTGCTCTTTTTTATGTATATATATAAATTTTTTTATTGAAATATAGTCATTTTACAATGTTGTGTCAATTTCTGATATACAGCATAATGCTGTCATACATAGACACACATATATTTGTTTTCATATATATTTGTTTTTCACCATGAGTTACTATAAGATGTTGAGTATAGTTCGCTGTGCTAGACACTATGAACTTGTTGTGTATCTTTTGTTCTAAGAGATCCCTTGCCCTCAGGCATGGTTCCCCTTGTGAGGAGCAGTATTTGCACTTACCGGTTCTCACAGGTCAACTGTTTACATCACAACACGTTCACTCCGTTTTTCTTCATCTTCTCGTAGCTCAGGGCCTTTTCTTACTCCTAGAAATGAGAGAATGCTTTTTTTCACATCTTGTGAAGCACTCAGTCTCATCTCGCACTGAGTAGTGTTCTCCAGATTTGATGTGAAACCAGGAGGCAGACACTCCACCAAACCAGCTCTCGTTCATCCAGGTCATGTTTCTAGGACCCAGCTGTCTTGGTTGCTTTGCCTGTGTCTTCATTGCCCCTGGCCTGGCATTTGGAACGCTATACTGTCCTTGCCACTCGCTTTTAAAGATCTAGTTAAACTTCTCTCTTCTTCTTTCTTCCCACATCCCCTTCCTCTTACTTCTGCATCTACCAGCATTGCTTCTCTGCATATTAAACAGCTCTCTAATTTCCTTCTCTGAGAATATCCATTGCCATCCTGCTTCATGGCAGATTGTTGCACAGAACTGTGTTTAAGTCGAAGACCTAATCTTTGACTCTTTTATATGAAGATTTCAGAGACCATGTTAGCAGTGTTTAGTGCAGGAAAAGTAGAAAAATAAATTTCTACTTCTGTGCCATAGGGAGATTAGCTGAAAATACAACAAAGGTGTTTATCAGAAGTAGGGAGGGAAATTCAAAGTTTACAACATACATAGAAAGAATGGTCTTAGGCAGAGTTGAAGGGAGATGCACTTGACTCAGAGAAGATGTGTGTTCTAATGTGGAGGAATGAAGCCCAACAACAATAAACTGTACACCTGTTTTTAGAGTTTAATGGGTGATTTAATCACATGTGCTCTTAATTGAGCCATTTAGTGGTTTAAATTATTATTGTCATCATTAGCATTATTGTTACCAAACTACTGCAGAGTATAAACTTGGTACTAGGCATTTTGTGGAGACAGAGGAAGCCGTCGTAATTAATTATAATTTTAGAAATGTTTATTTCACTGAAATAAAGCACCAGACAAACAAGCTAACAAAAGACTCTGGCTCTTCCATCATCAGGTATGTTATTAATCCAACTACATTTTCTTTAACCCCTGGAAACAGTTTTGGGATGCAGAACGTGTAATTCAACAATGGGGAATTAAATCTGTGGTTAGTAAAGCTGCACATATGCGCACAGTAGAAGCAGTAGGCTGCCTTTGAAATACCCCATACCTGTTATGATTTAGAGGAGGAAATTCTAGAGCTGGGTGAACACTTTGGTCCAGTCTCTTCCTTCCATCATCACCAACTTCTCTTCTCTCTTTGGTTCTCTAATTCTGCTATCTAAACGCCGCCATGCCTTTTCAAAATTTATATGCACATTTATATAACGCAAAGAGTGACCAATTTTTTCCTGTGTCCTCGTAACTGTGTCTGAGGCTCATTTGCTACGTGCCTGTTAAGTACGAGGCACTGTGCTGAGCGTTTTATACATGTTGTCTCATTTAGTCTAGTTTTCAACCCATATGATAGGTGTTATTATCTCTATGTTACTATAAGGACACTCAGAATAAGACAGATTAAATAAATGCTCAAAAGCACCCAAGTGCTAAGTGGCTAAGCTGGGATTCACACCAAAGTATTTGTGAATTCGAAGCCAGTGCCCTTTTTACCAGTTTATATTACCCCTTGAGTATTCTAGGACACATTTGCTGCTTTTTAAGATGCTAAAGCACTCTTAAAATTTGATACCAGAGTGGTAAGAGCATATTCATGAGTTCTCACCGTCAAAGTTGTTTCTTTAGTTTACTTTATTTGGCTATGTGGACACTTTTCACATAATTGAATGAATTTATCATGGGTCTCTTTGAGTTTATTGTTCATGTGCCTGAAAAACATACATCAACGTAGGGTCCCCTCTGATCTGTTTTGATCAACTAAGTCTAATCTAAGTCACAAGGTAGTTGTGTTTTTAAATCTTTAATTAGGCAGCACTGTCATTCCATCAGAATAGCACTCATTCAGACAGACGTTATGACAAACCTTGATTTAATTCTATCCCGCTCAAGGGCTGCATTTGTTTCTTACTAGTAACCGTCATAGATATGCTCCAACATGTATTACTGTGGGGAATCCAAAAGTAATTAAAATCTGGTTCCTGCTCTTAAGGAGCTTATAGAGTAGAAAGAAAAATAGCTGTTACTCAATCAAGTCAAGAAACGAGTAGGGTATTGGGAATAGAAAGAAAGAATGTCTTTTGAGCTGGGCGCGGAGGATTTATAGGATTTGAGAGGTGGATAAGGTGTCCAAGAACATTTAAAGTAGAGGGAAAGGTGCAGGCTGTGCAGAGCATAAAGCAGATAATTGTAGAGCATGAAGTATATGTAAAATATACGTGGGACAGAAGCTGTCCTGAAAAGGTGAATCAGGACCAAGCTGAACCCAAAAGGCGTTTTGTACGCCCAACAGAAGCCTGATCTCAGGAGGTTTTTTAAGCATGAAAGTAACGGGAACACACCTCTTAGAAACATAATGCTGACTACTGAGTGAAAGGAAAGTAAAAGTGGAGAGAAACTGAAGATGGGAGATTATTCAGGGGGGTTCGGCCATGGTCTCTGTGAATGAGGATATATTCCTGGACTAAAGCAGCAGTGGTGAGGGGGAAGAATATAGATGCAACATATTTTTAAAGGTAGAATAAAAAATACTTTGGCCAATTGGATGTGAGATGTGGGGAGATGGAAGAGTCCAGTGTGACTCAGAGGTTCTTAGCTGATGATTCTGTTTGCTGGGAAAGAGAAAACTTGGGATGATGAATGTGATTGGAAGCACTGAGATTGAGGTAGGAATCTGTGGAGGGTGACAGTAAAACCCTGCATTCATTCACGTCTCTACTGCATAATGCACATGGTAAAGGGGAACTGTGCAAAACCTCTGTGAAATAAGCCAGTTTATATAGCTTCCCAATTCCATGATTTCCAATAGGGAATTTTCAGTTAGAGAGAAACACCGTTGTTCAGGAAGACATAAAACAATGCTGAAAGAACTCATGCAGCGAACTTAGTGATGGGGAAGACAGTCTCAAATAATAAATCTTTTAACTTAGAAAACCCGAGGCTGTAGCAGAGAGCACCACTACTTTCACTGGGCACTTTAAAACATTTTCTATAAAACTTCTTACTTCTCTTTTAATATCCGACTCTTTTTGAAACTTACAATTTTCTTATTCATGTATTTTGATCAGAAAAAGTGCTTTAGGTTCATCCCACAAAATTGGGGGAAATCAGCCCATCACTTCATCAGAAGATGGAAACACATTGAAGTCCATCTTATGAAGATGCTTTGACATGCCTATAGCAGAGAACTTGTTAGAAATGCTATTTCCAGGACCCCAGCCCAAACCTACTGGATCAGAAATCTGATTCCATTTATGCTGGGGAAGTCTGAAATCAGAAATGCTCATGATGGGGCCCAGCAAGCAGCATTCTTATAAGTTCTCTGGAAGATTTTGAATGCTTGTTAATAGTTTGTGAACCACTGCTTTGGACCCAAAGGTAAAAACTGATGGAAAAAAAAAATACATAAGAAATCAAAAAAGAAACAGGAAGAGAACTTTAAAGAAAGTCAGCATTCACTTTCTCAGAAACAATGAATGAACATTTTTTGGGGGGGGGGGCTGGATTACAGGTATGTTCCTCCCCCTTTCTTTTATCCATTGAACGGATATTTGCTGAGAATCCAGTTAGTGTCCCAGGCTGAGCTCGGTGTGGCATATTCAACAGGGAAAAAACAGAACAAAGCAAAACAAAAAAAACTTCTGTTTTTTTTCCTGTGTTCTTAAAAAAAAAAAGATTGGTTCATCTTACAGCTAAATACTATGTTGTAGTTTCAGAGCATTAGACAGGCTTGACTGTTTATGGTTCGAAGGCCAGTTGAAATTCTTGCTGAGCTCTCCTGCAGGAACTGTGTCCAGAGGGTGTGGCTTTGCTCAGCCTGACTGTGAATCCTCAATTCCTGGACCGCAAAAGTCTTCCTGGGACACAAGCCTTTCCTCCCTAGGCAGCATCACCACCAGTGAGCTCCGTAAAGAGCAAAACCCTACTTGATCTGGCGCTGCCCATTCTCGTGGAAGGGAAGATGCCTTTCAGTCTCTCCATCCCTCTGGCTTCTCGAGCCCTTGGAGCTCAGCTGGAGAAATCATCCCTCAGACTCAGACTCTTGAAAACCCACGTGCATTTCAGTAAAGCACTGGAGATGTCAGAACTGCCTCTGCTGATTCCCCTTTCTCCTGTTTTATCTCTAGCACACCCCTCGTTGCCCTGTTTGCTGCTTTTATCTTCTCTCCCTGACAGCATTTTTTTCGGTTCTGTCCAAGCTCTGCAAACATTGTTGCTCCTTTTTGTTGCCCCTGGTCCCTGGCTCCCAGGTGGCTTATCTCCCACATGCTGCACCTGTCTTGTTGTTTTGTTAATAACACATCACTTTCAGGATCAGGAGCAGACAGGCCCAGGTCTGACCACCTAAGCTGGAGGTTTATCCTGCTCACTTGGGTCTCCTTTGATGTCTGTGGATGTTTGCGGCTCAGCGGCAGATTTTTAGCTTCTTTGATGTGCTCTCCTTATTCTGATTCGATGTGCACTGGGTGCCTTTTATATTCAAGAGGAACCAAAGGAAGAAATGTCCCTCCTGCTTCTCACATCTCATTTTTGCCTAAACGCCCTATGATGCTATTAGCGTAAAGGAGTGGTTCTTTTGACAATGTATAATATCATTTCACTAAAGAAAAACAAATATTATCAATAGGGCTGAATGTAGTCATTCATTCTGAGGCAGCTTTTTCTCCCTCCCCTTTGCCTCATGTTCCTTTGGCATAAATGGTTCTTTAATGCAAGGAGAATTGGCTGAAGATAAAAACAAGTCAAAATCTGAGAGAAGTTTAATGATTGCTAATCATTTATGGACGTTAGGATTCAATACACTATTAATCTATTTCTTAAAGCTGCATAGTCAAAAACAAGTATTAGGAGTGGATTTGTTTCAAGGCCTGCAGTTTGCAGGAGTGCTGTCTGATCTCACCTGTGGATTGTACTGGCCCGTATGTCGACTGGCCTGGAGACTCCAGGGAGGGAAATTAGCGAAGGGGAATTCATATGCCCTGACCATCCATCCTTCAGTTTTCCTCAGCTCTCTAACATCTGTCCACTAGCAGCAGTTTAGTCCTGCCATCTGGACATAGGCAAATAAACAAAAACACAAAAGAATTTGAAGTGAATCATAGATTAAGCACGTATGTCTGTATGTGTGTATTTATTTACTCTCCTGTAATGGTGAGACAGTCAGTTGAGTCTATTCTTGTTAATAAGGTTTATGGATAATCTGAAGATTTATTTCATTTTTATTTATTCATTTTTAATATCTTCATACTTAAGCAGATTCTTGACAGATGCATATCTAGAAAAAATTATAGAAAATCTATTAATTAAAGTTATTTTGCATTCAGTAATGTTTTTTAATAAAGCTCTTTTGCCTTCACTGAAGTCCTTGGGTAGAGGAAGTCTTAACTGCAGAGTCATGTTTGAATATAATACCTATTTCTTATATGTGTATAGTACTCATGTTGATTTCATATGCATTCATTCGTTTGAATCTCGTTTGGGTGAGAAGGGCAGGGAAGTTATTATCTGTCCCATATTACAGATGAGGTAATGGAGGCTCCAGGATCAGTGGACGCTGGGACTGAGTTTGACCTAATTCAGTGCCCTTCAGAACATATCAAGTCCAATTTTGCATTGCTTACAGAGCACAACAATTTGGTAAAAAGAAATCCTTTCTTCAGTGCATTAAAAATTGCTTATCCATCACAACAGAAGCACATTAAGAGAACCCTGCATGAATTATCACACATTAGGAGTGTGTTTTGTAGTAGTTGATGAAAAGGCAAAGCACTAGAGAAACTGCAGAACAGTTGTAGACAGTCAAGAAATAGTTTGTAATCTCTCCTTTAAATTTAACTCTGGGCTTTTCTTCCCTAAATCTGATTAATTTCACTGTGTCATCAACAGTAATTAACACTCATATACTCGGTGAGTCCTATTTTGTCCCTTTTTAAAAAAGAAATCAAATGGAATTCTTTCATATTTTAGGATGGAGCCTTCCAATAACAGTTATACGCTGAGACTCAGCGGTTGTCATCCTCCCTGTGATCTCTCTGGCAATCACAGAGCACCAAGGTGGTAAAAAGTCACACATGAAGGTCTAGGGGGCACAAGTGAATTGAAAAGCAGAAGCTACTAATGAAATGCGTGATGTAAGGCTGCTTTGATTTTTGATGAGCAGAGTTTCTTGCAGAATCAGAGAGTCTTAGAAAATCCTTAGAAGGTATTCAGTAGTTACAAACTCCGTCTTTCCATCAATGCATAAAATTCTTTATTTCCTTATGGTTGTAAGCCTTGCATTTACCTGTGCAGTGCTGCTAGCTAGGCAACTAGAATTAGATAAACTTGAGACCACGGGTTCTCAAGTGGTAGTAAGTTTGCACCCCGAGGAACGTTTGTTAATACCTAGAGATGGTTTTGATTGTCACAACTGGAGGTGGGTGCTGCGAGTGAGGAGAGGTCAGAGATGCTGCTGCACACCCTGCAGTGCACAGCTAAGAGTTATCTGGTCCAAAATGTCATGGTGCCCAGGTTCAGAAACCTTGATATAGGCAAAAGCAGTTGCTACAATTACTCTTAAAATTCACTCCCTGCAAAACCACTTTTTGAAGAAATGACACCAATTAGACAGCGGTGATATGCTACGTGTAACAATTTTAGATAATTAAATTGGTTCTCCATTTCACTTCAGGCTTGTATGCCTATGTGACAGTGTTAATAAAGCAGCAGATTTTGAAATTTTTCTGACAGAGACTCTTCAAAAAGGCAAAATAATTTAGGAGGCGTCTTGTAACCTTTTGGTTACTATTTGCCACTTCCTAAATGTATCACAAACATTTTTCTCTTAAGATAAGGGCATGGTGATGTCCACTGGTTTCATGTTAACACCTTAAGCATCAGACACCTAGTCACTGTCCCTGCCCCTCGGAGCTCCCTTCTCTCTGGGGACCTCCCTGATTCTGCAGTAACAGTTCCTTCCTCTGAGTTTTGATAGCATTGTCTACCCCCAGACCTTGGCATGTATTCCTTATACCAGTAAATCTGTGCTTGTGTGTGTCTGTCCTCCTAGATCAATCAGTTTGTGTCTATTTTTAGTTTTCTCCCCAGAGAATCATCGAGCCTTGCAAAGACTATGTGATTGGGTGTTCTCCAGCCGTTTCCAAATTTGAGTCCGTCTCTGGTGTTATTAGCTTCCTCCTAGGTGTGTACTCATCCTCTGGCCCCATGAGACCAGTATTAGGGCTGGTGCATTTTCAATCCCTTCTCTAATCTGCTCATCTCCTTGCCTGGCTAACCTGTCAGACCTTTCCCATTTGTAATATTTCTCCTTCAGCAGTTTTCCGTGCTACCTTGCTGATTGCTTTTCTGCACCAAGAAACTCCCAGCCCAATTTGCCTCTGTGACTGTGTGCATGTGCACGTGTGAGTTAAATAGCTCTGACTTCCTTCAGTGCCTTCTCTTTGCACCCTCATGTGGTGTTTTCCTACTTCTGAGCCATCTTTTTCGTGGGCGTGATGGGCAGCGGGAGCTCCAATCTCCTCCCCGCCTGGCTGTTACCTCCTCATCCAGCCCCAGGTGGTTGGGACCACACACTCTAAGGCCGTCTGATCCCGGCAGCTTTGTCACTGTTCCAAATGGCTCAGATGCTTACCCAGCTCTGACTGGTTTCTCATCACCCTCTTGTAGAGCTGGGCTGTCTTTCCCATTTATCACATCGGTGATAGCAGTCCACCTCCCTGGCCTTCCCTCCTGGGGCCACCTGCTCTGCTGCCAGCCTTTGAGATTGATACTTGCCATTTCTGCAGCTGGATTTGTTCTGGCCTCTTTGGACGTGTTTGCTAAAAGGAGCATCACTCTTGCTGCTCATGGTGGGGCAGAATGCTCCATCATAGACCCCAGGCATCACTATTCCACCTTCTCCCTGCATCAGCCTCTGTCTGTGAGTGAAGGAGCTGTTGCCCAAGGGCAGTTCTCTGGAGGGTCCCACATCCAGTTAAAGACTCTCATTTCTTCCTGGAGAACCAAGCAGACCTTAGCAAAGCTAGGGTGACCCACGGTAGCCGTCTTCCCCAAGAGTATCTTGTTGGTTTTCTTTCTCTTCCTCTTCAGCTTGGCGTTCTCTCTGGAAACTCTGGCATGTCCATCACATGTGGATCCTACCACCCACTCAGATCTAACTTTTAATGCCACCACTGATTCTCTCCTACACACTCAGAGAGGAGAAAGTGCAGTGACTTTTTTCCTGATGTCTGGACATGAACATTACCAAGCTCTTTAAGAGTAAAAAGAGAAGGAAACGGCTAGTGGAAATCTACAAGTAATAGGTGCAAATATTTTTTTATAGTGTCTTCTGGAAAGCCTGTTCCCACACTTAGTATTTAATGCAGAGAAATAATTCTGGAAGTGTGCTTTCTGACACAGACCTGAGTGATGAACACAGTGGTAGAGGAATCTTTCCAGATTCTGTTGGACCAAAGGGCTGTGCCGTGACAAAGGACTGAAGGTCTTTTACGCAGCACTTCCCAGTTTTCCTATGGATCACATCGCCCGTGCCTTGCAGCATCAGCTTCACCAGGGAGCTTGTTACAGGTGCAGTCTGGGGACTTACTCCAGATCTACCAAGTCAGAATCTGTGTTGTAACAAGATTCCCAGGTGCTCCCTCTGCGCATTAAAATGTGGGATGGTCTGCGCCTTCTGTTACTGCAGTTAATCTTCAGAATAATCTTCCGAAGTGATTATTAAGTTCCCATTTTACAGGTGGGGATGCTGATGCTGAGTGATGATGCCATTAGCCTACTGTCCCAGGAAATTGAATTTGTCCATACAGAGACCAAACACCACACTCCTTTCACTATGGACTACGACTGTCTTGGTATTTATGATGAAGTCAGCATTACTTACTTTTCTTTGGAATGCAGTTTTAAATATTAAAAAGGAAAACGTTCTGGTCTCTTTGAGATGTCAAATTGCCAAGGGGGAAAGAAATTTCAGTGGGAGATAGGACTTTTAAAGGGTCAGCTGAGTGGAGGCATGCAGAGGTAGCACATCCTACCCGGGATGGATGGGTCAGGTTAGTTTCTAGCCACGTGGCAGAAAGAGAACAGACATGCACACTCAACAGACTGGCAGTCCAAAGATGGTCACAGCAAGGCGAATTATGTGTGGAGGAGATAATTGCTGTGGCCTTTCCTCTGAACAGCAGCTGGAAATAGGCTGGAATAGATGGAGCTAGAAATAGTGAAAAGGTGGTAGGGCAGCCTCAGAGGACAGACAGAGCAACAGTTTAAATAAGAGCCCCTGGACGGCTAAAGATAGGGACACGTATTCTGCACGTAGGATTGTGCCAGGCTTTTATCCCTTGCTCTAACTGGAGTTCTGTGGTTATGAGAAGAAAGAAGAACATTAATCAATGGGATTTATTTTCACATCCTATTTTTGTTGACATCTCACAGGAGGTTGGCTTACAGGTTTTATTTTTATGCTCACCCAAGTATCTCTCCTGTGGAACATTTTGACCACTGGGTCCAGGCTATCTTAAACCAAAATGACCATCCTCCTCTATTCAAGAAGTTGCTTAAATTCAGCATCACCTCTTCGTCCCCTTCCCTTTCCAACTGCAGCGGATACCACAGCACCTTCAGAACTCACTCAGTTGAGGAGGTTATCTGAGTTTTCATCTGCTCAATGACAAATGAATATTTAGATGCCAAATTCTAAGCTAGACTGCCCGTGACTCACTTCTTTTCACAAATGTTATTATGAAGAGCCAATAGAAGTAAGAGAGGTTTGGGCGTCTGGACTCACTGATTACGTGCCATTGTTGTTACTGCCATTAACCACCCCTAGTTTCACAAAACAGATCCCAGAGGCTGGAGTTTCTTTGTGATTTGGCTGCTCTCTTCCCAGCTTCCCCGCCCCATATACATACACAGTTTCCACGGCTTTACTCAGTTCTTGACCTGCACAGCCGTTAACGGGCAGTGCCACTTTGAGACGCGCAGCCATGACATTGAGCAGGGTGCATGTCTGCCACTCTGGTGGCTCTCTTGGTTTTAATCCAGAGGCTCCTAAAGCACTACTTCTCCACGTGGTGTTGCCACAGATGTTATTCGGGGTTACTAAGAGTGCTGTAAAAGAGACAGTTACTGTTCTAATGGCCCGCCTGGAACCATAAAGTAGAAGTTTATTAATTTTTCACATTAACACAATCTACTCAGCTCACAGGCTCTCTTCCCTTCAGAAAAATCGGCGTGATTAATTCAAACGGCTTGAAACACTTCGCACCAGTTGCTCCAAAAAAGTTTTAAAACTGTGTGAAAATAGAGCCTTTTATTTTTATTTTTTAAAACTAACATTTATTTAGTATTTCATATGTGCCAGGGACTCCTCCAGTGCATTTTTTTAAATTCTCATTTTTTTTTGAAGTGTAATTGATTTACAATGCTAGTTTCAGGTGTACAGCAAAGTGACTCAGTTATACCTATACAAATACATATATATATATATATACATATATATATATATATATGTGTGTGTGTATATATATAAATATATATATTCAGATTATTTTTCATTGCAGAAAATAGAGCCTTTTAAAAGTTTACACCGACGTAACCAAAGAACTCTTTAAAAACCAATCCTTTCTGTAGATTGAGATATAAATTAAAATTCGTATTCTTCACACCTAAATAAAGCAAGGCTACGATAATAAGGCGGTGCCATGTATGTACTTAGCACTTCACATTTCCAAAACGCACCACTATTTCATTACCATTCTGTGCACTCCACCTCCAGGCTCAGCAGGTAGTCTACTGCTAAAATGCCATACAATGTATTATATGGCAAATGGGTTATGATTTCGGTAAATTAGGTAAATTACTCCCCGTCTTGACTGAACAGCCGTGAACCCGAGGGACCCATAATTCCCACCCTTCAGAAATGAAGAAGACTCGGAAAGATCAATTAGAGACGTGTGAACAGTAGCTAAATACTTGTCCTCTTTTTTCTGCAAAAGGAATAATGAATTTTCTTTATACTTGTTGAGCTCCTCTGGCTCCTCCAAGGTGTGGGAGGCAGATGGGAGAGGAAAATTAGATCAAATATTAATAGATATTTTCTTTCAGGTTTGGTTAGGGATGTGCATCAGGGAGAAGCTTATGAAAACACACCACTCTTTTTAGTATTTTGGAAGAGCTGCAATAAATATATTTGTATAATCTAATCACAGAACAAAATGTAGGTGGTCTCTTATTACAAGGACTACATCATCCAGGATTTAGGACCACATCAATGGTAATTTAGTTTCGGCCATTGTACTTAATCCCGTAATCGCCCATGTTTTCTTGCCTCTAGCTCAAATATATATTAGGGTGAAAAATGGCCTTTTTTCGGGTGAGGCATATGGGCCACTGCTGACCTTGCCTCTGTGTTGAGAGTTCCCACATCAGTAATTCCTGGGATAAGACGCAAGTCCTGTTAAAAGGATGCATAGGGTCTAGGTTGGCATTGGGGCTTGGGTGTTATTTTAAGATAACAAAGTCTGTTGAAGCTTTAACACAAATTGATCGAACCTCTTAGTGGACCTCTAAGAGATGTGACATAGGACAGGATCTGGCACCAGAGAAGGACTTCTGTCATCTCCACATCCGTAGAATCAAACAGACTTCTCAGTCAGTATTTTCATATTCAATACACAGTCGTTCACTTGATAAATGAATGAACAAGTGAATACATGATGAAAAAGAATAAAAAAAGAACTCAGGCATATATGTTTCTCCAGGAAAGAAGGGGCAGCATGCAGTTTGAATGGGGAAAGTTTGGAGATTAAGGTGCAAACGTGGTTGGATTTAAGAGAGGACAGTGTGGCCAAGGGTGTCGGGTGAGATGCGCCAGCTTTTTCTCTATCACGTGGCTGTTACTAGCTCTGCTAAAAGCTGAAATCTCAGTAGACCCCAATTTGAACCACATACTCCTTCCATCTCCTTGCCTTTCATCAGGACTAGTTACAAAGGCTAGAATCTTCAAGATAATTCCTTCAGACGAATACACCGTCTCACTTCAAACATCTCTACCAAGAGAGCATTCATGCTCACCTGCTTCAGAGTGAAAATCCACAAGCATAGTTGTGAGGCTTGGCGAGATTCTCCTGTGGATTTTTCTCTCTTTTTTGTCATTTCTTTCTTTCTTCTTGTTTTTAATAAGTGAGCTCGATATTTATAATGCTTCTATGTCCATTCATTTCAGGTCTGTGCAAAGGGCTGTTTGCCTGCCCATTGACTGTGAATTATAGGGCTGACATTTAATGGCGCAGCGTCTTTTGCTCATTGCCCCCAACAATTGAGAGATGAGTTGGAGGAGACAGATCCAGCACAGTAAACGTCTCACGCAACGGGAACGCGCCATTTTGCTTTCATATTATTTTTCAAGTGTATGATTTGAAGAAATAGCATGTGGTATATTGACATTATTCTAAATTGCACTGTTAGGAGAACATTAAGTTTTTCATTTCACACTTTCTGAGTCTTAAGCACCATTGCTATGTGGGGAAATCAGTCATTTTCTGATGATTCACGAGCAGGTTTGTACCAATCGGAATTGACCGTAATTATGTCAAGGCTCTTCTTTCAAAAGAAGTTCATTGAGGGCACAGAGAAAGGAAAGCTAAAGGAGCATCATCCTTTGTCAGTGTTCGGTGTAAATTCACAAACCATAAAGATACAAGTAATTTTATAGTACAATGGAAATCTACTTTGAATAGACTTCTGCTGTTACTAACCACAGATACTGATACAGTCATCCGGGGATCCCTTGATAGGGACTTAATGGCAAATCCGTGGGCACATTTATCTTTCTCAAGTTTCACTTCAGGCTGTGGACATAAGAACACAGTCAATAACATCTTCTTATGATTAATTTCCTATGAAAATCACTGAGAATTTGGAATCACTGATTTTTATCACTGACTTCTGGAGTAGCAGTAAAGTCATAAGAGCTGTTCATTTGTCTGAGACCATTTATTTTAAGAAACAGCAATCCTTACAGCACGATAGCGAATCAGGAACAAGAATAACAGAATACCCACAAAAACAGGATGATCGACTGAGATACTAGAAGTGAGAAATATTTGTATCAATTGGTGGGTGAAAAAGAGTATGGTATCTTTGTTTTATTCTTTCATACTTCTCAAGGTGCTCTTTTCTCCAGGTCTATGAAATATTGTTATGGATTTGCTCTTATTTATTTTATTTTACCTTAATTTTTGTCCAGAATACATTGTTTTAATCTTCCCACCATTCCAAGAAACCTCCAAGACACAATTATTTCTTTTTGAACAGTCCTCTGTCCCTTTTCTTCTCCTATTCAGAGCATACTGTTGAATTTTTAAACACTAGCATTTTCATCTTCTTCGGCCTGACATACTCATTTTGGAAAATTTGAATCCATAGAGGTTTTTTTTTTTTGTTTTTGGGGCTGGCTTTGATTTGATTACTGCCGTTCTGTAACCTTAAAGGCACAAAAGGAGGTATTCTAAGCACCTAAGGGAATCTGTCAAGTAATAGCAAACAAAAGTTCAAGATGGGTCGGGTCCCACAAAGGAAAATTAAATGTATTATTCTCACACAACAAGATTAGCAAATCATCCATAAAGCGTAGCCACTCTTTCCTGCTTTTTATTCTAATGAGTTTAGTGTGCAATAATGATGGTACAGGCTTCATCGGAATTCTGCCAGTGAAGGAGAATTTTCGAACTCCGTTTGCAAATGAGATCTGCACCATAAACCATCGTCATCCATCATAGAGAAGTAGCTTGTGCCTGATAAAAGGCTGTTTGGGCAGACTCAATCAAACGAGTTAGAACTGGGTAGAGTTTTCAGGATACAGCTCACACTACAAAGAAATGATGCTCCAGCTAAAATCCCAACTCATAATGGTTGGTTATTAATGAAAGGTAGGCCGAGGACTTGTGTTAACTAAATGAAGACATGAAAAATGTGACTTTTAGTGTAGCTTGGTCAAGATTATAACTATAGCAATAGGATTCTGAGTGGATACCATCTAATTTGCTGGTTTTCTAACTCATTTAGTATTGGAGCCCATTTTTCAACTAGATATTCTGTGGCATCAGGATACTGAAAAAGAATCAAAGTTCAGGAGTTCTCATTTAGATACAGGTAGGGCTCTCTCTCAGCTTTCCTCACTCTCCCAGTCCACTCTCTTGGATGGGCACTACTGAAACTCTGAAACATACTGATCTAGCCCATTTTTCTAATTGGCACAGATGAAAAAATGTTAATGTCCAGAAATATTAACAGGTTTAAATAAGGCTGCAGAATTTACTAATTGCAAAGCAAATAGGTTCAGAAGTCCTTACTTCTACACACATACTTTTCCCAATGGGCAGGGCTCCTCCGTTATATTGTTCTACCTCAAGGTCAAAATGCAGGCACCTGCAGGGGCCAGGCAGGTGTCAGGAGTAAAGCAGGTGGCGAGCTGGGACGCTCAGGCCCCATGTAAGCAGAACAGCTGTTGCACATCACACAGGTGATGCACGTCTGAGGAAAATAGGGCCCAGGAGTCCTTGACTTTTTTTATCAAGCGAAAATTGGAAAAATCGGAACTTCAATGTCATAATTATGACTTCATATTTAATAGTAATAATGACCAAAAGCTTCTATACAGGTGTACAAAACAGTTACAATTCAAACTCAGCTAGTACCACTAGTCCCTGTAAATAATGTTGTGTTTACTGTTGTGATATTGTGTTTATTAAGAACAAGATTAAAACACCTTGGTGATAAGATTCATGAGGTTCATGCCTAACAGGTACCCTTATGTGCAGTCCTGAGCAGGCCCACAGTGATTTATTCAGGAAGTATTCATCGAGGATCTACTGCGCCAGTAGCAGTAGGCTCTCCTACGTTAAAGGCTTGTATTCCCAGACTTCTCAGGGCTCATGTCCTTGTGGGAGGAACCAATACACAAGAGAGATTTGCAAGAAGGTGAAAAGAGATAACAGAGATGTGCCTATGGTGTGGTGGAGCCACCAGGAAAAGAAATAAAGACGTGCTTAGCTGTGCTCAGAAAAGACTTTCCTAAGGAAGTCATAAAGAATGCCTAGGAGTTTACTAGACAAGCAAGAAGGAGGCCATTCTAGGCAGGAAGAACAGCATTCATACGAGAAAAGAGACGGAGAAGAAATCCTGTCTTGATCAAGGAATTGCCGTTTGGCATGACTAGAGGTCACGGAGAATGGAGAGAAGGAAGATGCGGAGAGGAGGCTGGAAACGTAGACAACAGTTGGTCTGTGACATGTCGCAAGACGTCACAAGAGCTGGTCCCGTGATGTGTGTGAAGGAGTTTGGACTTTATTGTGTAACTGCTGGGGAGAGATTTAAGAATTGTAACACTGTAAAGCCATCACAGTTCTATCCTAGAGTGATGACTAATGACACGTATGAATTGGGAGAGATGGAGACGGGAGCTAGAGAGACAAGCGTTGATTGTCATCTTCTGGGTTATAACTGACAAGGGCTGCAACGTGGTGAGGTTGGAGGAATGGAAGGGACGGATGCGCAGCAGTCAGATTCACAGGCTCCGGCTGCTGACTGGCCAAGAGAGAGGAAAAGGAACACACTGGGGAGCCAGACACCAGGTTTCTGACTGGGGAGTCTGGAATGACTGTGGTCCGTTTAGCCAAGGAGGAGACCAAGGAGCTGGAGGGTCTTAGCCCAGAGGGGCCTGTGGAGTGTGGCCACCTGCTCCCAGTCTCCAAGGGCCCCCAGCCCACCAGGTGTCCAGTCACCGGCCTGAGGAATTCACCACCAAAGTGAAGTGTTTTCCCGATTTCCCCCATCACGTTTTCCAAAATAAACTAAAATATGACTTTGAAAACCTAAAAATCATAAGTGAAAAAAATAACTGATTTTATTAGAAATAGCCCAGTCAATGGAAGACTTTCACACCAAGAAACATAAAATCAACTATTTTTTTTGGTAGCATAAAGCGTTTTTGTGCTGAAAACAAACAATAGCAGAGCCAATAAATGCCTACCAAATATGACCAATAGTATTTCTCAGCTGGTTTTAACAAGCACTGAGCTAGCAGGTCAAGACAAAAGCAAACAGGAGTCTTTTTTTTTTTTTTCCTTGAGAATACAAATTTCACATGTTTGGCACTTTATTTTGCATTTGAATATGGAATAACTGACTTTATTCATAGCAGGAGGGAAAGACTGAAAGGTATTTTTTCTCCTGCTCTGGCTCAGGGTAGTGTTAAACCACATTCTCTTGTGTTTCGTTGTTTCAAAATGTCATCTTTTCCTTCTCCAAAGTGTTTGTTCTGAGTAATCATCTCAAAAACCCATTGAAACCCTTCAGCTGGATGACTCGACTCGTGGCAGCGTGGTCTGAGAGCGAGCTGTTGACCACCTGTATTTTCAAATTAGTGTTGAGTTCGAACTTGAGTAAGATCAAGAGTGAACGTAGTTTCTCTAGTCAATAATCTAGCAGTTATGAACACATAGTGGGTCCCTGTATAATTCAGAAATAATGTGTTCTGTGACGTCCATGGGTATTTTATAGGCAGGATGCTAATTTCTTTTAATTTACAAAAGCAATGCTTTTTTTCTTTGCTTTTTTTAAAAATAGTACCTGAGGTTAGTGGAGAGGGGCATGCAGGGGGAGACAAATGCCAGAACTATTGCACAATCATAATAAGGATATCGGAGGGGGGCAGGTACAGCTCAGTGGTACAGCACATGCTTAACATGCATGAGGTCCTGAGTTCCGTCCCCAGTGCCTCCATTAAAATAATAATAATAATAAGGTTATTATTCGAGGAGACAAAGAGAGCAAGAAAACAAGCAGACAGACAAAAAGCAAGCTGGTAACTGAAGTTCAATCCCTAAATAATAATTCCTTTCAAGGGACTGTATGGTCCTTAATAACTAATAAGCAGCACACTCCCTTCAATGTGGGAATAACAATAACAATAACAACAACTAATAATAATAACAATTTCCAGTGAATGCAGTCGTTACTGCAGCCTGTGGTTTAAAAATGTGAGGACAGCGGGAGTATTCACAGGATATTCGGTTTTGCAGGAAGATTATCCACAGAGAATCCTGCAGCTGTACGTACTCACCTCTCTCTTCAGAGCATCATTATGCAGACACCAATCCTGCGGAAAACACTGTAACAAAATTTAAGAGACTGCGTAATTTTTTGTAAATACACCCACTTTCTATAGTCACATACATCGTGTGCTCTTCAAATGCAAATTTTGAACGTTGTTTATCTGTTACTTCTCCACTTGTGTGTCTGTGTGTTTATTCTCTCCTTAAGGTACTAATGTATTCAGGTGTTCAATTTCTCTAGTGCGAGAACAGATTTTGAATATGTGAGAGGGGAATGGTTCAATGAAATGAAAGGACAAAAGAGATTCAAAGGGATGCTTTGCCAGGGAATTGAGATTCAGAGTGAGCTCGAGATATTTATCCAGGACCCCTGATTTTCTAGTAACTGCTCCCTAGTTTGGGAATGTAGCGTTGCAGGTCTGTTGGGGGAGGGTAGTGGCTGAGAGATGTTTGCTTCTTTCCCTTCCTGAGGCTGGGCTACAGCAAGTGTCAGGGACTCTGCTAAGCCTCATGAAATGTGTTCCTAAGGGCAGAGAGCTCCTTCAGCCTCCAGGAAATCATTCTAACACAGAGGCCTCAGCTACACTGAGGACAGAAATCAGATTTTGTATTTTTGAAATTGAATGGGATCTAAAGCCTGAAATAAATATTCATACTTAATATATTTTTTAAAAGTCTTGAGTCTCCTGTATTAAAAGGATGTAGAGTCTATAGCCTGGAACCTTCTCAGCATTTTTGTAACTTCAAAATCTCTCTTCCCCTTACCCAACAGCCACCACGTTCATTTTAACTTGAATTAAGAAGAAATGATGGTAATGAACTCAGTAAAATGTTTGCAAGTGTGAGAACTGCCTGTGGCACCGCCTGTAGGACGCTCCACGTTGGCAGTGCCACGTGAACGAACAGGAACTTCACTGCCTTTCTTCTGCTTCTGACCTTAGCGCCTCCATCAGCTGCCTCTTCAGATCATGGCGGAGCCTTTGTTGGCTTTGGCTTTGTGTTTTATTGGCCCTTCTACATAGATTCATCTGAATTGCTGCTTTTTCTTGTTTTGCAGATAATTCTAAAGGACACTTTTTATAGGACTTCATCCTGTGGGGATGACACTTTCATTCTATCTGTATGACTGATTTGTAGTCACGGGTCATCGGTCACCTCCCCTCGCATTCTCCTTCTTGCCGCCATCTTGTGGTATCAGTGCTGTTGTGACAATTTACATGTCGATGTCATGGAATCGTCCTCCTTTGTACATATTACTGCCTTTAAGATGGAAAAGGGCACTAGAGCAAACTGACCAGACCCACTGAGATTCCGCACCTCCTTAGCAGTTCATTTTGAGGTGAGCTGAGCAGAACCTTGTCTCCAATTTTCTTAGGTTCAGCATAATGCCCAGAGAGACATTTGAATTCAATGGCTCAATTTTTGTGTTATAATCTCAGGAGCCCTGTTTGCCAGTTTCCATCCTCAGTTCTGTCTGAGTAGTTCTGAGAGAGTTGCGCTCTTCACAGTAATAACCTCAGAGCAATTTGAAAGCAATTCCCTTCTCCATATTCTTAAAGGACCTCAAAGACTTCAGCCCTCCCGTGAAAACAAAATACTTCTTACAGATGGGAGAGACACAAGGGACTCTTTAGCCTTCCCAGGGATTTCAAAAGAAGCCAAAATGACTCCTTCATAGTAAAGATCACCCCCATCTTGGAACATCATGCCCTCACTCTGCTAACCCTTTGATATTATTATCAAACAACATCACCAACAAAGAGCCAGTGCTAAAGAGAGTGAGGGTATCAAAGACGTCTAAGATGGCTCTTGCCTTCAAGACATCTTCAGCATAGTGGGAAGACTAAGAATAAAATTTAAAAGGTGTGTATAAATACAGGGCAGCATGCATTAAGTGTCAGTGATTCTGGGGTAGGAGACAGTTAGTAGATGAGTAGAGAGGCACAAGGCAGCAGTGTATGCAAGATGGCTGGAGCAGGCTTCGCAGAGGAGAGGTGGCCCATGTGGACCCCTAAGGATGGGCTGGCTCAACTTGATCAGAGTGGAGAGCATTGGAGTCTGGGGACTGGTAAGATAGTTCAGACTTGAAAGTCGAATAGTGCTTTTTGGTTTAATGGATAGAGTACATTTTTATACAGGGTAGAATCTTCATGAAAGGAAATAGTGTTAGGTAAACTTATTGTTTTTAATGATTGGCTAAGAGTTTTGAATTTTATTCAAGGGAAATTGAGGCCATTAAAGATTTTTGAAACCTTTGAGGGGAAAGGTTTTCTAAGACTTATCTGCTCAGAATGAATTGAAGTGGATAGATGGGGGGGTGGCGGGGGATGAAGGGAAGACGACCTTTCACTGGAGAGCAGACGTTTCATGAGATCCTGAGTGTTTAGATCAGAACGGTGGCAGTAGAATGGAGTCAAAATAATCCTTAAGTGTAGTTTCTACTTAGTGGAACGGGGTATTCAGAATGGTGTGAGTAAATCTTTGGACATTTACCCTCCTACCCATAACCTCTTACCCTGGCTGTCTCTAGCAATTTGCCAAATGCACTGAAATGACTTTGGAGAATGGTTTTAAGGGAAGTAAAATAGAGAAATTAATGCTTGCTAGTTTCTTTCCTTAGACTGGTAGTCTTAATCTCTCAGCCCTTTGAAAATTAGACAGACCTACGGAATCTATTCTGGAAAAAAACCTGTAGTTGTAAGCAAGATTATACATACAGGTTTAAGGATGTAGTCACTTCATGGATGCTGACTTTAGAGTTATGGATGCTAAGTTGAGAGTTTTTAGAGCAATATTCCTTTGATGGTTTAGTGTAAGTAAATTATGAGTTACTGTTAAAAAGCCCAGGTAGAAGTGATAACTCTGTAGCATTTGCTCCTTGTTCAGAGGGAAGGGAAATAGCAATGAAATGATAATACTTAGGCTGGCAAAGCTTTAACGGAAAAAAGTCGGGCATAAGCTTTTTATTCCAACGAGAGCCTTCTTTGGGGCCTTACTCTGATATATCTACCATATTAAAATGAGTAACAAGAAGAATTTAACTGAAGGGTCCATATTCATCTGGGGAAAGAAACTATTATGGGAGGCAGAACAATTTCAGAAACAAGCATGTGTCAAACAGAGACTTAAATAGGATAGAGCTGCTTCAGTCCGTGCAGTTTTCCTAAGTGATATTTCAGGAGGGTTGGCCAGCAGCCACACTAGGTCATCATTTTTATGGTAAGACAGGTAGGGAGTGACCGAGATTGGATTACACTTGCTTCGGTGGATGACAGACAGTCTGAAATGCTCATCAAGGAATAATGGCTGTTTTCATTGAGAGTGCATTTGGATGGTCCTTTTTATTCATACCTTTTCAACTTACTCAGTAAATACTTACTGAGTATCTACTACGTGCCAGATGTTGATCTATAGATGAGGTGACCCTCTATCTGGTTTTCCTTGGGAGGCCCTGACTTCTGCCTAATGACTCTCTTAATTATTTGCAATGCCACTTTTCATCCTCAGAAGTGTCCTGGTTTGGACAGTGACTTAGACTCTCTGGGGGAAATGGCATTTTGGGCAAAATCTCAGTCTGGCTGGGTGTGCCTGACCAAGCTGCCCTGACCACACCAGGATTGCCTGTAGATTTCTGAGTATAATATGAGCGTCGGCTGTTGTGTTCACCAGCACATCCTCTGAGCCTGGCTTGTTGGAGCGTAATAGGTGCTCAATAAATACGTATGGTAAAAGGGTCTGTCTTCTAACACAGCTTCAGCATTGTTACAGTCATCTGGAGGACTGAGAGCAGCCTCAGATCATGAAGGCAGAGCAGGTTTAATTTGGAAAGGATTAGCCAGAAATCAAAGCATTATTTTGATAGTTCAAGGAAATTACTTGGTAATCTGATTTTATTTTAGAGATATGATCTGAATGTGCTTATTTTGCTTTTGAAATCAATTTTGAAGTAAGTAAAATATAAAGATATTAAAATGTTTTCCTTGGTGATGAAAGCTTTGGGCAGCAGCATCTCCTATTAAAATGACTGTATAAAACATAAGCTTTCACTGTAGAAATGCTGTGGGGCGGGGATCACACACCTGTGACTGTGGAATCGGTGAGCAGCTACTTGGAACAGCACTAGACCCGAAGTATGTGTCCTCTCCCTTCCTTCTCTCCACTTGTCATGGTTTTACTGTATAAAGATGTCATATTTTAAGGAGGTGACCTATTCTTATTTTACACAAAAATCCATCAGGCTTGGCTATCTTGTTTTCCAGCCTCCAGAAGATTAGAAGCAGAAATTCAGAAAGAAAGCTGTTAGAGGCAAGCAGATACATGGTAATGGGAGAGACTGGGAAAACCACAAAAAGGAGGCGAGGAATTAAAAAAGCATCATTTCCGAGGCCATCTGGGGAAAAGATAAAGAGCCTTACACACGCAGCAGCCCAGAAAGGATCACTGTGTCACACCACCTCGCAGTAGTTTTCAGTAATAATGGCCCCGGGCCATCGAGAAAAGGGTAAAGTAGGTTTACTCGGCTCTGTTGAATAAGAGGACGTAGTTTATAATCCATTTTGGAGATGCTGGTGCTTTGCTTGGGCTCTTTTGGTTGCAAGTATTAAAGAGTCCCTAAGTACATCCTAAGAGAAACTCTGTGTGTGTGTGTGTGTGTGTCTGTGTCTGTGTGTGTGTCTGTGTGTGTGTCTGTGTGTGTGTCTATGTGTGTGTGTGTGTCTGTGTGTGTGTGGTGTGCGCTCACCTAGGATTAGTGATTGCAAGTAACAAAGTAAAAGTGATCAGGAGGTCACTTGGAGCCACTCGAGTCAGCATGTGGACTTGCTACTGAATCTGTCTCTTTTGTAGGTCCCTGGTATGTTTTTCAAACTACGATATCTCTGTTTCTTCCTGATTCTGCTTCATCACCATGTTGGTCTGCCGTCTCCTTTTGGACTCTTCTCTGAAGATTTGCTTTCAGTTTGAATTTTTGCCTCTGTCTTGTTCTCTCAGTTTTTTGGTTTTTTTTTTTTCCTGATAAAATTCCAAGAAAGAGAAGGCATTTTTTTCTAGTTCGTCTGTAAACGTTGGTAGTGTTATGGTTTGCTGATTATCCTGAGGTTTGCCAGCTCTGAATCAATTGCCTATCCTTGTTCCAATTTGTGTACATAAGGAGGAAGTGGATTTGATTATCTGGTCTGATTCTAATAATCCATTAAGTAGACGCTGCAGATAAACTGGCTTCACAAGGACTCGACTACAGGTACAGTGGATCCCTCAACAAATCCAAAAATAGATAAATGTTCAAAAAATTTGGGATTTAGCACAATGAGGTTCGGGTATCTGGGAAATTTGCTTTAGCTGGGAATATATCCTATTCATATTATACGAATAAGACCCTTCTCCCTGTGTGCTTCAGGCAGATTCAGAGCTTTTGTAAAATATTAATAACTTTAATATGCCTTCTGTGTTTTTTACCCCATTGCTAATATTTCCCCCCTAAATATTTGACACTAAATAACTTCCACATGCTCCTCGCCCTGCATTACTCAATTGTAAGGGTGTTTCCAGTATTCTCTGTCACACTGGAGGAGTTGATGTGATAGATCCTGGTCCTCACCATTTCCTTTTCTGCTCCTAATTTTATATGCAGATCCATCCAAAGAAGGGCAGGTGCATGTACATCTGAGGAGGGGTTCAGTATTTCAGGAAATAGTAAATGTAGGCTGTCAGCGTTGCCAGCACTGTTTTGCAAAAAGAATCTAAGAAAGTGCTCAGAAGAGTGATTCATGTCACAGCACCTGCAGAAAGTTAGACTCGTGGTAATGCCCACCGAGGCGCTGCCCACCTGGCTGGGGGTTCACAGCCCACTGAGATGACACTGCACATGCTCACTAAGTTGTGCCGTAGCGCACCGGCAAAACTGGGGCAGGGAAATAAAAAGCTAACTTTAAAAAAAAAAGTTTGATTAAGAAACATTATTATTGCAACTAAAACCTCTGAAAGTCACCATATGGAGAGATCAGAATTTTGTTTCTGACTTACATATGGAGGTGGGGTGGGGACGGAGGGGACTGGGTATTTTTTCAATTCTTAGGGACTCAAAATAGCTGACATTCATTGAGCGCTTACCATGTGCCTTGCACTGTCTCAGCACCTCAAATGTATTTGCTGATCTTATTCCTCACCACAAACCCTTTGGAACAGGAATGGATAACCCAGTTTTACGGTTGAGGAAGCACTGGCACACAGAAGTCGAGCACGTCGCCCAGGACCACGGTGCCACTAAGTAGAGAAGTTGGAAATTCCATTCGGCCATGTTTAGCTCTTCCACTAAAAGTCCTGGTTTGTGCCTGGGTCTTGCTGTAACACAGGGAGTTAGACCCCGGGCCAGGTCTGAGTTGTTTAGGATCCCTGAGTCATTGTCAGACCTCAGCATTTTGTACATGCAGAAACCAGTACCTATCGAGACAAAAATGTGCCCTTCAGGTCCTACAGCTGGTTAGTGACGAAGTCCGTTCTGCTTGGGGCTTGGGAAGAAAAAGGAAAATTCTTTAAAATTGTAGTAGTTCTTGAGCAAAGCCACAGTGTCTCTGAAGATCATTATATGCTGCCTTGGAAGGATCACAGAGGAAAAATAGATGATGTGAATGAAGGGCACGTTGTCTCAAAGAGAGCTCAGCTGAAATGTGAGAGAAGGGAGATGTTGGAACATATCGATGGAGAATCCTGCACCTGAAAAAAAAAATAGATAAATGAGCATGATCTCTAGATCTGTGTTAGTAATCTAAGTTTAAAAAAATGAATCAAAATGAACATAAAAGTCATAGCAGGACTTAATAAAGGAATTTTAACTTTACTGTATACATTAAAGTCATAATATAGAGGGTACTGGTCAGTGCTACAGCAAGAAGAAACTAGCATGAAGAAAATAAGATGGAACACACTTGGAAGCAATTGCACTAGTGCAAAATGCATCATTTAAATGGTCTCGTGGTATTTTTAGTTCATGTAGGAATTACATGGCATGTAATACCAGCAGGCTTGCCATTACAATGGGAATACAGCCAATAAACTATGGAAATGCTTTTTCTCTTCATGAGGATTGGAAATATTACGGTCAGAGTTAGCATCAGGGTCCTTACAAATTGTTAGAAATGAAATTAAAATGTCACCTTTACAGCTTAATGTTTGTTCACGCTTCAGTTGAAAGACATGCTGAAGAATCAATAGCAACTTCGTAAAGGATCAAAGTAATCACTGATAAATGCAAGCGACGTTACAAATAAAAGCATTTTAGACAAGGTGAGGGTCAAGCTTCATCTTTTATGTTAATACAGTAAGTTGATGAACTAAACCATGGTCAGCAGAAGTGGAAATAATTTAACAATTTAATCATTTAATCATTTCTGCTAGTGATCACAAGATAAAAATAGTATACAGCAGAATTAGGGAGAAAAAACTGACTCATTGCCAGAATATTCTCTGGTATTACAAAATTAGTCTCAGGAACCTCATTGTGGGTCATACAACACGTAGATATTTTTGCTTGACTTAACAAAGTTATCCCCAGATGATTTTGTTGAGCACCAAGACATATGTTGTCTTATTGAGTGGATTTTATGTTTTGCTTTCTTGGGCACCAATGTGTCAAACCATCTAGAAAATAAATTTTTTTAATAAATCACTACAAAATTTCCTACTGTTGTTTTAGAGTTCTTTGGCTCCAATATACTGTACATGCAAAAAAGTCACCGTAAGGACAAAGTTCCGGGGATTCCTGCCTTAGTGTACATTTTTTAAGCTTTAAAGCTGCTATTCTAGGAAGATACTTTTTTTTTGCTTTAACAGTCGGGGCTAGAAAGGGAACTGTTATGTGGACATGTCCTATTTCGAGCATCCTTCCTGACCCCAAATTTAAGAAAGACTTGGAATGTTTGAGCATGGGTGATTGGTTTATTTCCTACTTGTGATTCAGCGATAGGAGAATAAAGGGTTTCTCCTGACCTGTTCTGTAGTCACCTTGTCTCTTTTAGGATGCAACAGGCCACTCATTTCTAGAAGTACCAGTACTTCTGTAGTTGATCTTTTATGTTCTGGAATAGGTTCAAACTGGATTTGAGGTGTTTGGATGAAAAGAAAGAAAAATCAGTTTTGTTTTTTTTTAAATGACAATCACAAATTAGATGTTAGAGGAAAATGTTCTCATATGTGAAGTTCAGTCAGTATTTAGCAACACTTTAGATTCGGTTGCTGTGCATTCTTAGAATAATAGGGGATTAGAGGCAAGGAATAAAGGTGGAATCTATTTCTGAGACATTAAGATTTTGTGTGGTTTAAAAGCTACTGGCCATTTTATTCAATTACTTTGGTCTGCAGAAAGGCATGCTTAATTAATAGAGCCAGGCCATAATCATTTATCTTGTAATGAACACCTTTTATGGATAGCCACTAATGAAGATCAGACTTTGCCTTTCCAGTTGTGCCCATCACATGGTGCAGGGGCAACCTGCATGATGATTGAGGAACGGCCAGATGCCATGTGCTACATCATTTGGAATTGTCATTAAACCTCCACTGTATCAATTATGTCACACCAAGGTTTATTAATGGTGTACTTATCAAATATTCATTGTATGGCACTAACATTTAAAGAATGTGTTCTACTGAGCCTAATAGATCTGTGCTTTGACCGACTGGTAAATTAATTCCAGGGAACAATTTGAAATACTAAAATCTTAGCTGATACAATATGTCATGTTCTACAAGATCTTAGCTGCTCTTATTTTGGGGTAGTTATATGTTTTATTTAAGTGGGGAGGTGGCAGGTATACTGTGACTTGTAGAGGGTGGCCACATGCAACCAACACATGTGGATTCATTGTATACACGTACACACACACACACACACACACACATTAGTAGAGCTGGTCCCCAAATTGGGCCACCATTTGTTATTTACGTAAACATACAAGGCTTGTTTTTACATCTAGTCTTGTCATTAAAATTGTCTGAGGTGATTCAGATTAGTAGCTTTTCTCAGGCTCTCTGTGGAAAGTTGTACTCATGTTCTATAAGCCTGTCCTACTGGGTCTTTATTGTAAAACAGAATTGTCACTCTGTTCCTAGTTCTCTGTTGGAAACAGATTTCCAACCTAGAATTATTTAAATATATTTTAAGTATTCTTTTTTTATTTTATTACAGCATTATTGGGGTTTTTAAAAAATTTTTATTGAAGTGTAGCTGATTTACAATGTTAGTTTCAGGGATATATATGTATATATAAATGCATGTATATACATATGTATATGTATAACTGAATTATTTTGCTGCAGGTGTTCTTTTTTGAAAATAGTGTTTACCTAAGGCTGAAGGTTCAAATACTTCTGAAGGGTTTATGTTTAGGATTCGGTTTTCAAATTTAAGTGGGTGCCCTATTATATTCTAGGAGTGTTGGAAACTGATGACAAACTACATTAATTTTATTACAATACTTATTATCATTACTACTCTTATTAGTGTTTCAAGTAATGACTATACATCATTCTTCCTTTATCATTCATCTCAGATACGCAGGTGTGTGTAAATGAATATTGCAGACTTCCCATCGCTGCCGTGGGACACAGATGAGAACACTGTTCTCTGGGTAACAAGGATGCTCTTTCCCCAGCACGTATTTGAGATACAGCAAAGATTATTCAAACTGCCAGAGATTTCCCTGATAACTTTGTTAGAGTACCAACTTAGTTACGGATTAGGTGAAATGTGTATACAATTTTGAATATATCTAATGATATTCAGGTTTGAAAAATAAACCAGACTTTCCTATGTCATCTTTTAATAAACTCCAGTGAATGACATGATTTTGAACTTACCTATTGTTAGGGGAGAGATACATTTTAGCAAAGTGGAGGCAATTGAAAAGTTGCTTCTTGTTGATGGTGATGTTTTGAATGTCCTATCTTATATCTATATATAAAATGCAGAAAAAATGCACTCACACACACACGTGTGGTTAGATTTCATAGACTCTTAGACCTTCATTTGCCTCAAGAGCTGGCAGGTCTCACCCCTTATTTTACAGGTAAGCTGCTCCAGTGAGTCTAGATGACCAGCCTTAAATCACAAGGCTGGAGACAGTCCTCTGTTTTCTAGTCCTGAACCTGAGGGCTTTCTGATGTACAACACTGCTCCCCAAGAGTATTACTCTTAGTGAGCATTTATCTCGTGTTTTCTTTTTTTTAGCCACTTCTTTAAAAGCAGGATTTCCTCTCTGATTTGTGTTGAAGTGAATAGAATCCCCATTATCCTGCACTTTATGGAAATGCAGCACATGAAGGGCTTTTTTGTGCCCGCGTTTCATTTCTGGTTCTCTTTGTCACAAAAGACTCTTCACTTTTGTAGTTGAAATCATTTGTAATTATGAATTGTGCTTTTAAAAATTCATCAATGAAATCTTTGATTTAAAAATGAGGTGCCAGAAGAGAGGCAGAAGGGGAAAGACTGGAATTTAATGCGGTGGAATAGTTACGGAGAAATCCCAGAGAAGAGGCTTCTGCCTGCAGCAGTGTCTCGTAAGGCAGGAGGAAGCATGCAGATGCGGTGTTCAGTCCTACTTTGGAACTGTTACCCAGTGTTATTTGACGTAGCAGTATGCAGAAAGTACCTTTAGTGCCGTATCTTAGTTATTTGTGACAAGTTAAATATATCCACTTGACAAGATTTAGAGATGAGGGGTGCAAGGGGTTACCAACAGAGAAAACAGGACACACATATTTGAGTACTCAAACTTCTTTTATTATTTTTTATCTTTAATTCTGACCCATTACACATGAATTTTAGTTCAGCATCAGAAGTGAGTGAACATTTTAGATGTGGATTTTGCTAAATTCGCTCCTTTGCTCTAAATCTTCAGTTAATTATAGCTCACATGAAATGTTTCAACAACTAAGAAGTAAATATAATCCCACTCAACTTATTTAATACTATATTACCATTATATCATGATATAGATCTCATTTATCATAATTACCTTATATGTTATATATACATACATAATATACATACATATATATACATAAGTATTATATATTCAGTCCCCAGGGAACTGTCACCAGGAACTTCTAGCTAGCTTCTTAAGAGATCTTGCTTAGCCCCACAATCTCAACTGTTTAAAAAGAGGGGGAAAGAATGAGAAAAAGAGAGAAAGGGAGAATGAAAGGGATGGCAGGAGTGAAGGAAGGAAACAGAAATATCTCGGGATGAGGTGTTCTGTCTTGGCTGCAGAAGTTAACCTTTGAGAGATTGGGGGTCTGGTCTGTTCATCCCTGCTACAGCTGTTGGATGATGCCACATGGTGTCACTGATGGAAACAAGCCCTGTACCCTCACACAGAAACCTATCCTTGGTTTCCTTGGTGGTCCAGATCCTGGTCAAGGCTGCTTCCACCCCCACATTAGCGGAGATCCCCCACCCGAGTCACCACCATGGCAGGGGCTGCTCCTGGGACACCTCCACTATTGTCCCTTTCCGGACATCCCTTTCTCCAGCCTTTTTATTGCACAAGGGTCACTGACTTAGTGTCCTTCAAGTACGTGATTTTGGGAAACTCACTGACCTTGACAACACGTCTTAGGTAGGGTATGTGTGCGCTATTCTTTGTTCATCAAAGCCTGGGTTTCCTTCTTCTGAGAGTCCTTAGGCTTCTAATGAAAACAGAACCTCCTTATCTCTGGTGAACCACCTTCAAATACCAGGGAAGCTGAAAATGTCTATGAGACCATCTCTTATAGTCTTTTTCTATCCCTGTCTCCTCTTCTATGTGTAACGTAGGTCCCTTCTTGAGCCAAATGTACATAATTTCAGGATGCAACACTGGTGATTCTTTCAGAATCCAGAAAATATACTTTAATGGAATGTGCGGGCTCGACTCCTTGATATCAGAGGCACTCGCATACAAATTTTAAATTACCTCTACTCAGTGGTTATCTTTACTGTTAAAGATAACAGTACATGCAGGGTTTTTCTTCCAGTTCCTTGTTAAGGAACTTAAAATATTTTAGCATTAGATTAGCCCAGTATGCTGTTTAAAATACTCTCATTCCTGAAAGGGAAGAGGGAGTATTAAAAAAATTAAAAAACACCTAATTAAGTATTTTTCATTATTGCTTTTGGCAAGAATAATTATGTTATGTGAGCCTTAAAAATGAAAAGGGAAGTTAAGACCTAACAAATTCTGCTATGCTGGGCCGTGTGATTTGCACACTAATGAATGTAGTTTAACTCCCCACTTGAAGCATCCCGTAAATTAGTTGTAATCTTTTCTCACCCTGTGGTTACAGAAGGTTCAGGGAATCAAAACCTTCTGTCAGCCTCTGCCCACCAGATTCTCTCATCACTCTCACATCTTCAGCTTACTCTTTCCCCTGGATCATTCTTATTCAACACCTAGCTGGCTGGTATTTTTCCATGCTAATAAAATCAGAATCACCCTCTTTTGATCCCATTTTGCTCTCTAGATGCTGCCCCCTTTTCCTGCTCCTCTGTATGTCAAAACTCCTTGTAGAAGCTTTATTATTATCTCTAACTCTTCTCCTTTGTTTTTGTTTTGTTTGATTATGTTGAAACCAACCCCAGTCAGATTTTGCTCTGTTTTTGTCCTCGAAACTGCTGGTGATAAGGTCTCCCGTGATCTCTGTATGGTTAAGCCCAGGGCTCAGCCTTCTGCTGTGCTCTTAGCTCACTTCCCTGCACATCTGATCCGGCCAGGCGCCCCCTCTTCCTTCGAACGCTTTCTTCGCTGGGCTTCCAGAATCCCACACTCTTTCAGCTGTCCTCCACCCTCATGGGTTCCTTCTCACTTTATTGTTGGCATCTCTGTCTTTCTGATCTCCACACACGGAAGCACCTCAAGGTTCAGCCTTGGATTTCCTCTGCAGCCGCATTTACACTTTGTGTGATCTCACCCAGTATCACGACCTGAAGAACGCTAAAGACACTCCTGTTTTTCCTCCAGCTCCTCTGTACTCCAAACTTTTTTTCCCACCTGCCCACTTGAACGGACACGTGAGTCCAAACTTGTCTAAGACTGAGCACCTGCTCTCCTCCTTTCCTCAAATGTCTCTTCCTTCTGTCTCTTCTGAGTTAGTGGAAACTCTGTCCTTTGGATTGCTTAGACCAAAACTTTGCTGAATTAGACCAAATTCCTGACTCTTCTGGGATTTTTGTTTTTCACACCCTTATCTAATCCTTCAGCACATCCTGTTGGCTGGATCTTCAATTTATACACATAAGGCCTACTTTTCACTACTTAAACCACCCCAGTCAGTGCCACCATCATCTCTTAGCAAAACTTTGAAAATTACGTTCTAATTTATCTCTTGACTTTGACTTTGGCTCACTACAGTATTTTTTATTCTGTTTTTTATTGAAGTATAATTGTTTTACACTGTTATGTTAATTTCTCATGTATAGCATATATATTTATATATGTGTATATATTTCCATTTCAAATTATTTTTTATTATAGACCATTACAAGGTATTGAATATAGTTGCCTGTTCTATACAGTAGAGCCTTGTTGCTTATCTATTTTATAAATAGTCATCAGTATCTGTGAATCCCAGACTCCTCTTTATCCCTCCCTGTCCCCTTCGTCCCACCTCCCCACTGCCCCCGGTTTTTAATGCGACAGAGCAGCCAGGATGGACCCTGTTGACCTGTGAGTGAGGTCCCATCATTTCCCTGTTCAGAACCCTCTAATATCCTCCCAGCTCTATCAGGGTAGATTCCGAAGCCCTGCCAGTGCCCTGAAGATGCTCTGGACTCTGTGTCTGCGTGTTGTCTCTGAGCCCACATCCTGTCATTCTCACCCGGCCCCGCCTGCTCCCGACACCCCGGGCACACTTCAGCCCCGGCCTCCGTGTTTGCTTCCTCTTGCCCCTGATACTGCAGGGCTGCGCACTTCCTCACCTCTTTCAGGTCTTTGCTCAGCATTGCTTTCCTGGTGAGGCTGTCCCTGACAAAATGGCAAACCCTCCCACACCTCTAGTCCTCTTCCCTGACTCTTCTTCACAGGACTTACCACCGTGCAATGTACTGTATGTTCTTTAATGTGTTACTGTTATTATTATGGCCTATTTCCCGCCACTTAAAATGTAAGCACTATTATCAGGGATTTATGTCTGTCTGGTTACTGGCTCTCTCCCGAGTGTCTGGAATAGTTGCTGACACAGAATCAACCCTCTGAAATCATTTATCAAATGAATGAATGAGTTATAGAAATGCTCTCTCTGCTTGAGTCTCTCGCAGCATTTCTGGCGGTCCGTGTCTCCAGCCCTGCACAGGGTCCCAGGCTCCCCTTCCTTCTCCCTTACTTGGTGGTGGAGCCATGGATTCTTCAGGAAGCCCAGCCGAGTCCTGTCTCCTGATGTCACTGACCTGTCCTTTTCCACCCACCCTTTCAACACACAGTGACTGTCGTCATCAACATACAACAGTTACCATATTTACTGAGTGCCAGCTGCGTCCTCAGCGCGATGTCAGGCTTTATATATGTTACCTGTTGCCATTTAACCCTCACAGCCCAGGAGCAAGCGCTGTGGGGCTTGGTTCCCTGCTCCTGTGCTGCTTCCTTGTCTTTGACAATGACCCCATGCATCCCATTTTCCTGGATAGCTTCCAGTCTAAGACACAGTGGCCTCCCCTGCTGACTTCAGAACTCATACCCTTCTCTGCCGCACTGGCCCCCTCCCCACTTCCTGCGGCTGAGTGACCAGGAAGAACAAGACCAGAAATAAGGTGCCCAGGAGAAGTTCAGGTTGGTAGAAGGGTCGATTTTTTTTTAAAGGAACATAAGCATAAGAATCATTTGCACATGTTGCATGCTCACTGTGAGTTAGGGACGGGGCTGAGAATCCTATATTATCGTCTCATTTAGATGCTGTGACTCTCTCCACTTGACCAGTGAGGGGAATGGGGCTTCAGAAGGTTACGCAGCTGGTCCAAGGCCTCACGCTCAGTGCTGGTTCTAGGATATTGATCTCGGTCATTTGAACGCAGAGCCCTTGGTCATGAGCACACGGCCCTAGTTGGAGGTCTCCTCAGGAGGACTGGCTGGACTAGCATCTTTCAGTTGCATACCTTGCACCAGGCTCTGTGCTGAGCGCTAGAGACGTCATCTTAGCGGTGGAAGGAGATTCTTTCTGCTTTGAACCTGCAGTCTAGACCAGGTAGAAAATATTATATAATCATAAGCGAAGACTTCCATTTTTCACAGATGTGAGCCATCTAACATCTCTGGAAGTGCGCCCTACCACCATTAAACGTCTGGTCTTCAGAGCGTCCCTTCAGAATGGGCCCGTCAGGCTTCCATAGTGGGGCCTCTTCAGCCCTTACAGCTTACATGTCTGTGAAATTATTAATATTTCATTTACAACTTTGTATTTTTATGCACACCCGTTTTGTGCTGCTTAAATGAGCTATGTTATCAGCCTTTGGAACGTAAAGGCTTTCTATTTACTCAGTGACATTATTTCCCTAAGTTTCTTAGTTTTCTTCCTTTCAAAGAGAATTCTCCCAATATATGCTCACTGAGTTCCTGCTAGGTAGGGAGGCACTTTTTTGTATACACTCCTTTTGAAAGAGAAGATCAAAGTACCAGTAGGTAAGAGTAATTTATCAAAAGCCACGTCGCTGGGCATGGAAGCAGAACACCAAACATCCGAGCTGAGGATCTAAAGCGTGTGCTTTAGTCCCCTGCGTCCTCAAGAAAGACACTCAGATGTCAGCAGTAGATAAATTTTAATAGAAGAGGTGTAACCTAGCTCTCGGTGTGAAGAACTGGGTTTTGTAGAATTAAGCAAGCGTGTTCATTAGGAGCCGAGGGTTGGAGCATTGCCCATCAAATCTGCTCCGAGCACGAAAAATGACACGAAGTGGTGATTTTTAATTTGCACACAACTACTTGACACATTTCCACAGGTGAAAATGTAGGCTTCCCCGCGTCAGCAGGTGTTCAGAGGTGCCCTGGCAGTTCTAAGACTCAACGCAAAACATCACTTTCAACTCAAGTTTGAAAGAGTTGACGGTAAGAAACCTAGAGGGAGACTTTCCGCAGGCAGCTGGCAGGGCTGGTTTTGTTTTGCTGTTGATTTTTCCACCCCGTGGAAATTCCTTTTCTTATACTGAAGTTTGCTGTGAAGGTGGCTTTTTTTCTGGAGCAACAGAAGTCCTGTCTGTGCCACAGCTGGTTTCTAGGGACGTACTTGTGACTGAAAGAAGCCTGTGTCTTTGTTGGCTTCTCTCCTTTCTCATCATTTCGATGACTATACAGAAATCTGTGGACTTTTAAAAGAGATTCTCTCTGTAATAATTTGACAACCCGGATTGTTCTTTAGGACTAAGGAGACTAACCGTCCCAGAGCTAAAACTGGGAGGGTGCAAGGCTCTCCTGTATGAGCTGGTTGTCCTGTTTAGACGCTCTGCTGAGCTTTTCAGTCACTGCTGTCTGCTAATTAGGAGGGACCCTTATCTGCCCAGTAAGTTCTAGAAATTGCTAAATAGTTAGAATTAGTCTGCCTTTGAGAAACAGTATATTTTCCAGAAGTCAGCGGCGAGGTAAGGGTCCCTACAGATTCGGGGAGCTGATGTAAGCACCTCCCAGCCACGGGACACGCCTCCCTTCCTGACTTTTTTCTCCCGGTTTCCCTTGGCCAGTAAATTTCCCTTTCCTATATCCAAGATGAAGGGACATGTCTCAGCAAGTGCACGCGAGAAATCTGGGGGCTTTTATTTCCTGAGCCTCATGGTCATTAGAGGCACAATAGCACCTCATGTCACTGGGATGCCTCAAGTTTTGTAGAGACACCCTCCGGGGACTCGGGCATCACAACTGATCTGGAAAGAATCTGAGGCCCCTTCTCCTGACAAAGGAGCATCTGTTGAAGGCCTTTTGCCTGAAGGGTTCTATTCAGGCCCAGGCCACTAGCTTAGCCCTTTAAGTCGTCAGCCCCATTGTTAAACGGATTTCTTGAGAAAAGGCGTGTGTGTGTGTCCTTTAATTCTATTTGTTTAGTTAATGCTGAAAATGTCTCGCCTTAGGGTCTGTCACCCCAAGACTGGTCACAGTCGCAACAGTAACACCCCTGGCAGCAACTTAAATTGATAGAGTTCTTCCTGATTTTCCCTGTATTTCTTTTCATTCTGGTGTGGACCCGGGAAACAGCCATGACTGTACTCATTTTATAATTGATAAAACGTGCTCGTGTCGTCCAGTCCAGTGACCTGGGCTTTGATAAAAATTAGTTGAATGCTGGTTGGTTAATTGCATTACCGGAAATCATGACTCCATTGTCTTTGCTTCCTCTTTTAAAGTCAAATCGTTTCATAGCTGAACTCAATAAAAAAAACTGTTTTCAAGAAGCTGGATGCATGACTTACTGCAAGTCTGTCTCTCAGCTCCAGGCCTTGGATAGAGCAACACTGCTTTCTAGGTCTTTCTTCTAGCCTCATCCCATGCTCCTGGAATAGGGATATGCAGCAGGATGCCAAGAAGACACTGAGTAATATGTCCATGGTTGATCTAACATAAAAATAACAGGGCTACCTAATGGATACAGGTTAAGAATTCACATAAAATAGTAATGCAACTCGAGAAACTTCAGAGAACATTTAACCTTACAGGGGCCTCTCCTACCCAGTCTACCTTCTTAGATGTCTAGGGAAGTAGACTTCTTCAGGGAACATTTGTGGAGAGGATGCTTCAGGAAAACAGTTTAAAAGTCATTGATTCTAGTCTGATTCTACCTCTTGTACATGGATGCCATGTTCTGTACCTCTGAAAAGACTGGCTGGCTTTGATGAAGATCCCAGTATTTATCTCATTTATATAGCAACACTGGTTCTTCTACTGAAATAGCACAATTCCATGATGACATTTCTTCTTCATAATTTAAGCTGAAACGAGACTACATTTAGTGTTCTGTAGATTTCAAATTAGAACACACTGTACAGTGAGCCTTCTGAGTTGCCACAAGAAAATGAAAACGTGTCTAATATTTGCTGAGTGCTTACTCTGTGACAAACCCTTAGCTGAGCACTTTCCATGCATTTGTTAAAAGTACTGAAGGTTGCCTTTATTATTGTCCTCATTCTGAAGATGAGAAAACAGAGGCTTGGAGACTAGACTCAATTTGCCCAAGATTACACAGCTGGTGAAGGGCAGAGCTGGGCTCTCAAACCCAGGGAGCCTGAGCTCGAGTCCATGCTCTCAATAATTTGTTTGTGGTTCTTCTTGCTGCTGGGATATTTTAAGAGCAATTCCTACAGAGAAGTTCCTGATTGATGGCTGATATTGCTGTTGATCATTTTATATACATGAGTATTCATCACAAGTCAAGGAAGAGGCATGGTTATACTCATTCATTGAACAAAGATTTTATACCCCAGCTCTACACCAGGCTCTGTGGATGCAGCTATGAGTAAGGCAAGTTCTCTTCCTTGGAGTAGCTCACAGTCTAGTGGAGGAGACAGACATATAAATAAAATATGAAACAGTCAAATAATGACAAGATGAAACGATATGACAATAAAAGAGACAGAGAATACAGCCCAGGGATACTTTACCACATAGACTGAAAATTCATTTGTGGAGTTGAGATGATGTAGTGACCAGTAAAATATGTTCCTCAAAAGGGCTGATGAAGGACGAGAAGAAGCAGACAAGGATGAAGGTAGAGTAAATCTCCAGTGAGTCTTTCAAACTTGCTGGATAATTTTGCTGGGCTCCTTGGGAACATTTCATTGCTAATTCTTATTAGTTTATGAAATCTGTCTCATTGGCCAACCTCATCCCATGCCTTCAAGCAGAACTTCGAGTTAATGGTAACATTTGTTTCTCGCTAATTTCTTTGGGTTTGCTAATGGCCAATTTGAAGGCTTATTAATAGTTAATATGTTTAGCTGTGTAAACATTTCCAGTAATACAACAGATGTAAAATGACTATTCCAGCGAACCATTGCCACAGTAAGGAGGTAAAGGGCCGAGAGACTTAAACAGTGGGAGGGTTGGGTTGAGTTAACCCTTGGAGGACCACTAATGTCCTTCCAGTTGTTTTATTCCCTCAAGATTGTGTCTACACATCTATTTCAAAACTCATGGATATTGCTACGTTAAACTTTGGCTAGTTTTTTTTAAGATACAATATTAAAAATAAAGTTTTAGCTCGTTGAACAGCTCCTCTCCTTTTTTCAGGACTAGACAGACAACCAGTACAAACAGTCTGTGATTTTCTTACTCTTGTCTTTTGACCACCTACATTTTTATAAACTGACCACAAACAAGATACCTAATGTGTGCTGACTTATGGCTTTTGTTCATCATTGGTAAAACATTTTTAGCCATCTCCTAGTGATGCTGCTGTTAGCCAGCAGTTTGACTTAGGCAACATAACTATCTTTGCATACTGAAAATGTGTGTCCAATTATGTGAATACTAAGATACACTTATTTGATAAGAATGAGTGGGAAATGGGAGGCTGGTACTCACACCAGTGGTCAAAAGTACAGGTCTCATCAACTTTGATCATGACAAAAAAAAAATTAGATTTGGCAGAAATGGTAAAATTGTAGCTTTAATTGGATGTTCATCTGACTGAGGTTGGTATGTTAATCAGGATATGCTAACTGCTGTAACAAACAAAATCTCAGTGGTTTAATCAATGCAGGAAAGATTTTTAATTGCTCATGTAACAGCCAGATATAAAGCAGTGAGTATCTCTTTCTGTTCCATGTGATGATTCAGAGACCCAGGCGTCTTCTTCCTGTGGTCCTGCAAGATGGGAACCTTGGTCCTCCATCAGGTCCCCTGCCTCCAGCTGGCAGATGAAGGGTGAAGGAAAAGTGGAGATCACGTAGGAGATTTTTTAGGGAGAAAGGCCTGGGAGTGGCACATACCACTTTTACTGACATGTGTTGGGCAGATTTCAGTCATGTGGCCCCAGGTGGTGCTTGGTCATGGGTTTAAGAGAGAAAGGGAAAGGTATTTGGTGATTACATGGCATTCCCACTGTCACAGCTGGTCAGATGTGAGTTTGTGAAGAAATAGGAAAAGATTTAGTAACACGTGTAAAATGCTGGAAATATTGTCAGAAATTTAAAAATTGTCTTTCAGAAGCAAAACATAATCTGGGGTTTGATGGTTTGTGGCACTTTAGGAATAAACCCGATTCTCCTCCCACCGCTGCCCTGCAGTCTGACACGTCGGTTTGTTGTGGGCTTATGGAAAAAGGAACAAAAGTAGATTTCCACTCAGATTGCAGGTAGCCCCCCCTTTTGCAGAAACTGGGTTCTGGAGAATTTAAAGAAAAGACATACATTGTGAGTATTTCCCTCCAAGACCTAGAATGTACCTGACACACCCAACTTTCTGTCCAATATTCTGGATTTTTCTGTCTGACTCTCAAATCTCTGGTAACGTCACAGAGAGGATCTGCATCTTTTAAACTTTGTCAGTTTGCCCTGGGATTGGCCAAAACAGTCACAGTGGAGTGATGTCTACAGAGAGACAGGAGTGGAATGACAGAATTACAGGCTAGAAAGCATTTCATCTAAGGGGTTTCCGAGAACTCGGTAAATGGGAGACTTCCAGATACTTAAGTCAGGAATCCCAGTGACTACCCGTACAGGTGTCCCTTTGTGTTTGCTGATCTCCGCACACGACAGAAACACTCCCCAGGGGGAGACAAAATATCGTCTTCCCTGGGAGCGTGAGGACAATCTGAAGCTGTGACTCTGCTGTTGATCCTTTTATTATACTTACTGTCTCTGGAATTAGATGCTGGTCTCCTGGAGGGCAGAGGCTGTAACCTCCAAATCTAATTTTGTGTCACAAACACAGTAAACATTAAAGAACTGCCCATTTACAGTAACAAATAGGCAGAATCTGTCATAAGACACTTAAAAAGAAGACTCTTCACCGAGCACTGACCTCCAGGTGCTGAAGCGATCCTTGGTCTTTTTCTCGGGCAGCGGGTTATGTGGGTTCTACTCGAATAACTATTCTCACCCTGAAAATAGCGTGTCACCTCCCTCTGCTGCCTGCTTTCCTCTTTGATGTGTAGAGGAGAACACGCGGAGACCCTTTTCATCAGTGTGTGGGGTTACGGAGGGGTATCATTTACACTTTGGAATTGTGATAAGACTCAACAAATCAGCGGTGGAAGACTGCATTCTGTCGACCTAGGGAAATCCAAACAAAACCACCAGAAATCATTCTTCAGCAGCACCTGGCTCTGGGGTATGGTGAACTGGAAATGTGTTTCTAAGCCCCCAACATCTTGGAAGAGGACGAAGAACTTAGATGCACCTAAAGGGAAGGGAATCTGCGGTACAGGTGTATCAGGATGGTGACCAAGAAGACATGTTCTTCCCACCGGTGCTTCTGAACCCTGCAATCAGATGAGCCCTGCAGAGCGTTTTCTTTTTTTTTTTTTTTTTTTTTCTTTTTAATCATGGAAAGGACTCATGAAAACTTGGCATATTCAGAGGTTTTGGAATACTTTGTGTGACCTTGCTGAACCTTGGATTTTCATTATTGTTTCTCTCATATGGAAATGGTTGCAGTCTGTCTTAGATGAAGGGCGGAGACCTGGAAAGAAGTCTGCAGTCAGTTTTCACTGCAGAAGAATGACCTCATTGCTTCCCGAGGCAGCAGTGAGGGAGGGCAGGGTCTCGTGCACTAGACCAGGATAGGGTTGCACAAAGTATCCCAAAGTTTTTCTTAACTAGGTTGTCATCCACACAGTTGCTTGGATTCCTGCTATGCCATCTAGAAGAAATTTGTAGAAGACACTTTTGAGCAAGGTGTGATAGTTCTTTACAGGATGTTTTTTACAGGGTGTATTTAACCCTTTGGGACCTCATGTCTACCTCCGATTTCTCCTCTGTCTGCACTCACCTGACTTCTCCTCTAGGGGGCACCATTCCCACCACTCTTCAATTTCGTCTGAATGAATTCTCTTGGCTCCTTTACTGTCTGGGATGTGCTTGGCTGGCAGGAGTGAATTTGATGAAAAACTCTGCGGTGTGATTGTTGGAGTAGACTTATCCCTTCCGCTTATTTCACTGCCACTTCCTGCACACCTACTTCGTGCCGGTTTCTTGGGGATATCAGATGAATAAGGTGTGATTTGCTTCTAAAATGCCATTAAGTCCCATTGTCCAGAACTTAATATGTTAACTGTAGTTCTCATTAATACATTTGTTTCTTAAAGGGCCATGTAGGGCCTTAAGCCAAAGGAACAAACAGCATTTAGAATTTCAGGCAGATCTAATAATCTTTTTGTTCGGGGTCTAGAGGAATACAGGTGGCTGGGAAGCTCACAGATCCCAAAACAGAGCTCATATGACTACATGGGATGGCTCACCACCTAGGGTCCATGGACTCAAGTTGTGGCTATTCATTCATAATGTCACTTAGGAACAGCAGGGGGCGACATGATTGAAAAATACGTATTTTCTACAGAGACTTCCACCTAGCAGCCCATCAAAGGGCCTCTTGGGAGTTCCCGAACAGCCCTGGCCTTCCCTCGCACAGTATGTCCCTGGAGATCTGTGACAGTCAGTTTCAGTGTCGCTGATTCGGTGGCCTGATTTTGGTGGGTGCACTGGCAGAGGGAGTGAGAAGCCAACACTGACTTCTACTTTGGGCTTCAGATCCTGGTGACCCGATGCCCAAGTAAATGTGTCGTTTTCAAGAATCACCGTTTTTCGTGTTTAAGAGAAAGGAAGTTTCTTCTGGGTAACTTGACACCAACCATCACATAAATGGCCTCAGTTTTCTTGGCCACGTTTCGAATTTGCAGTCCACCATCACAGGTTATTGTAACACTTTTAAGGAGGGACAGTATTTGACAAGCCCCAGGTGCACACAGGAAGGAGGTGGCCACAGAGGCGGAGGCTCCCGGGCTAGAGGCTGTCACAGGGGAAGGAAGATGACAGAACCCTCTTGATGGGATGAGTGGCTCGCCTGCACCCCGGGGCCCTGTCTTTCAGAGTGAAGGGATGCCAGCCGTTCCTGTCCACACTGGGAAAGCTTCCAAAGCAAAACCTAAAGCTGCGTTTTTGAAGTTTTTCTTTTGGAAAGTCTGTTACTAATGAGCCAACAAGGTTTTGGGAAAAAAAAATATCGAATTTTCAGTCGCCTGCTGTTTGAAAGCCAATTCGCTAGATGGTTCAGTTGTTTTCAGAGGCTGATTTCTGCTTTGAGGTTCGAGGCTCATGGTTTTGTGGAAAGGACCCTCTCAGACTTTTGGAACAGGTGGGCCCTGGCCCTGCTTCTAGGTCTGTGATTATCACAAGTCCCCAGCCCTTCATCAGTGGCTCTCGATAGCTCACTTTGTAGAGGAAGACCAGGGCAGCATGGCTTTTTAAGTTGCTTCTTTAGTTAAAACTCTAGGATTCTACACATTTGGCTGATGATACTGGTCTCTGCCTGTCAGTCTCAGATAATAGATTTAACAGATCAGTAGGCATCTCCCATAACACATCACCTCCCTCCATGTTTAACTCCAAGTTGCTTATCTTCCTCCAGGACCTTTGTTTAAGTCCTCAGCGGAGTCCTCTGGCCAGAGATGCAATCCTTCCAACCAGTTATTTTTGAAGTGGTGGTTGTAGAGGGTCTACCAAAGCTCTCCCTTCTTCTAATGTACTTTTCAGGTTCAGCAATGACCCTGAACTCTGCTTATAGGCCACATTTTTTTTTTAAATCAATTGATATAATGCTGCTGAAAACTTGGCTGTGCTTCCAAGGTGTTTTAGGATTAATCCTATTGAACCTTCAGGAGGGCTGACAGCTGCAGCCCTGCTTTAAGCTACAGGGACAACTTAAGCAGGAGAAAAATCTCTTCAACTTTCTGTTCTTAAATTCTAATAGGCTTATCAGAGAAAAAAAAAAGTAAAGCAACCCATACAACATTACCGCACTGGTATGTGCATGTAGGGGCGCGGAAGAAGATGGCGGCCATTGTGGTGGAGAGGACCGGAGGTGGGCAGACCCCTTAAGAGAGCGATAAAAGGAAAAACTTCAGGATTCTAAATTCACCAACGTTTCACGCCTCATCTCTGCCTTCTCCAAGTCTCATTTGCTGATTTCAAGCCTGTCAGACGCATCAGTTGAAGGCTTCAAGATCTCTTGACCCAGGCTTCACTCCTGGTGACAAAAGCAGGGACTTCTGCCACCCCCAGAACTCCCTGAAGCTAGGGAGGGTTGCACAATGTTACAGGGAAGGAAGTGGAGGCCCAGGGAACTGTGGTCAATTCTCCAAGATGACACAGCTTGCTAGAGACAGACCCAGGAAATAACTCGGGTCTCTACCCCTCCACCCACTTCTTCCTGTTGGTGCTTTCCTGGTCAGAGAGCTTTCTAACTCTGTAATGGACGACAAGCAAATGGGACCTCCAAACTGGTTTTCTTTATCTCTTCCTTAGTGGGTTTTGCCATTTGGTCCCTAAAAATCTCCTTGTTCTCTGAATTGGTGTCTACTCAAGTTTAGGAAAGTAAATTGTGCCTCTGATATGAGTTATTCTTTAGGTTTTCTCTGATTTGAATAAGAAAATATAGACAAGTTCTAAAGGACCTGATCACAATTTTAGTCATGCTGTCGCCAACTCCCCACCCCCGACAGTGACAGGTAAAGAGGCTGAGATCTGATCGCAGCAGTTTGGGGTGGGGACTCAGAAACTGCTTCCTCCCCGCATTTTCCTTTCTTCACATCTGGAGGGAGATAATACTGAAGCAACCTTACGGGGATGTTTCAAGGCCTTTCTCCTGACGTCCAGGTGGAAAAATAGAATGGGTTCTAAAAACATTCAAATTCAGCAGGCACCATCAGGGTAAAGCCAATATGAAAATAACTGCTTGCAAGGAAGTGAACACAAAGCCCCAGTCGTGGCAGCAAATAATGTGTACAAGGTGGATAATAAATAATACCATTAAGCGCTTGTATCGTTCCTGCTTTCTGTCAGGGTGAAAGATGCGATATTTATTGCTGGGCCTGTAATTACTTTTGTGGTTGAAACAGGAAAAAAATGGGTTGATGATACAGGAAGGTGTGAGTCAAGTGTTTTTTGTTTGTTTGTTTGTTTTTTTCCTTTGGGGGTGGAGGTAGAGGATGGGATGAAGCTTCATTTTCCTTTAAAGAGAAGGGAGTTCTTACCAGCATCGCCTTTCTACTAGCCACCCAAGAAAGAAAGGGTTTTGCCATTTCAGCCAGTAGGAAGGATTCTTTTGCTCTTCTAAGCCACGTGGTTAAGGAGATTGTAGAAGAGAGTGCAGGGGGGCGGGGGAGGAGGTGATCAGAATTAAGGAAAGGGCTGTAGAACAAAAGATAAATATTAGGTAAAGGTAGTAATTCTGATTTCCCTCGAACAACATGTTTTTGTCTAATTGGATAGATAATTTGCAGCTATTTGAACGACTGGATTTCTACCCCCACCAGGCCCATTGCCACCCCACACCATCTTCTGTCACCTTCCATACGTGAGAGGAAATCATTTGACATGATTTCACCCAGGAAACTAGCTCTTTTCCAGATGACGAATGCAGGCTCTAGTTCGGAAAGAACTTTGATACCGTCTTGAAATGTTTGAAGCCTGAAACAACCGAGGCAAAGCTCTGGAGGTAGATACAAGCCAGGCCCACTCAAGTCAGCCTCCTTACCCACAGCACGAGCCCAGCAAAAATCAAAATCTGTCCTCCGCGAGTTTCAAGGCAAAAAATAAGGTACTTGTAGCTCCGGCACCTGGGGGCTTAAATCACATTTTATATTCCATAAATGTAGACACATTGTCTCTTTTCCCTTTTGTTCTTTTTCTTTCATTTCTGACAGAAACCATTTGAAGTTTCATTTCAAATTGTCTGGCTTGTCTGCATAAGAAAACTCAGCTTTCGATTTGCGATTGTTTAGGGGTGTGTGTGTGTGTGTGTGTGTGTGTGTGTGTGTGTTCATGTGGCTGTTTAATTAAATGGATGTGAGATGCTTTCTGAGCCGAAGGCAATGATTTTTCCTTTACTCATTTAATGTTGCGCAGATTATGGCAAGCTTCTCGTTTGTATAATCTGCCATGTAATACCGTTGCCTTTTAAGCATGCTGGTGTAGTCAAAAGCATTCATTTAGATGGGGATAAAAATTTAATTACTCCCTTTCACCTTTACGCATCTTTACAAATTGTGTAGTGTCTTGGGGAGATGGCATTGAATGAGCAAGAAGTTTTCCATCCTTGTTCTGGGTCTGCTGCTAATTAGCTGTGTGACTTTGGACAAGTCACTTCCTCTAAGTTCAGTATAGGTTAACTACTACAGAAAAAAGAAAGAGAGAAAGAGAGGGAGAGAGAGAAACGAAGGAAAGAAAGAAGGGTGAGAGGGAGGGAGGGAAGAATGAAGGGAGGAGAAGAGAGAAGAGAAAGAGAAATTCACATTAGAATTTTCTGTCTCACTCAAGCAGGAGTTACGATCAGGTGGTGAGATGGGCTACAGAGTACTCATAAGCATGAGAATCATGGAAAACATGACTTACGAGTGCCCTGGGAAAAATGAAGGGAACAAGCTAAAAGTACGATATTATGAAGATTGGCTTCTCTGTTTTAGTTGAATGTGACTAAAACCCAATTTTAACTAGTTGAAGAAAAATGGTGGACTCAGGAGCCAGCCACATCTAAGGCAGGCTTTGAAATACCAAGCTGTAGGTAGAATCAGCAGCATCTTGACCTCAGGAACTTTGTGGACCACGTGTTCATGTGGCTCTAGGATGTCCATGCTCTGGCGCTCCCTGCAAGTTCGAGTCATCTTCTCTTATGATGGGTCTGCATGTTCCACCGTGTAATGTAAAGACATGGTGGCTGATGCCTCTTGTTCTATGCATCTTAAATCTTCATGTTCTGGAAAGGGATTGACCTGACTATGGGAGCCTCCATTTCCCAACTCATGAGAAGAGGCTGGATTGTGACAGGGTTAGGGTTGCAGCACCATAGCCATCAACTGTAACCAAAGGACAGGGTCACCCTGTAGTGGTATGAAGGCTGGGGGAGGGTGAGCATCTTTTTTCCCATTCAGATGACCATCTTCCTGATTGGATGTCAAAGGTTCCCAGTATCCCATTATTGGGCCCCTCCAGGAAGTGCCTTGTACTATGAATATTATCTTTCTTCCTCTCTTATGTCAAATGTGTGCTTTGCTTTTTCCTGAATCCTTAGATTTGTGTTTTCTGCTAGGCTAATCTGATAAGTGAATCCCTGCTGAAGGGTTTTTGATTAATCATGAGTTAAGAAGCTACTACTTTCATGGGTGCAGTCTTCAATGTCTTTGACTGCAGGAGGAATATTCAGTGTTTACTGAGCACACATTACATGCCAGGAAGGCATTGTGCTAGAAAATTTGGGTAATCCAAAGTCAGTGGAGGTTTGGCTCGTCTGGTGTGGGACTGAAGCTCGTTGGCCCTGGTGTTCGATTGCTAAAAAGCTCAAGTTTTGCCCGCTGACAGGTGTTACCCCTGGGAAAGTTACTTAACTTCCATGCCTCATCTTCCTCCTTTGGAACTGGTAGGAATAATAGTGACTTACCTTGTAGACCTGCTTGTGAGAATTAAATGGTGTGTAGAAATGTGTTTAATGCTCAGCACAGCAACAGGCTCCTTGTAAAGGTCCAGTGATTCTTATCTTTTAAATGCTAAAGCATAGACAGGTTGTCTTTACTTAAGAGGATGGATTTAGTCTGCCCACTCAACCCATATTTCTAGGGTAAGCTTTTCTCTTACTGCCTTGTATTAGAGAACTTACCTCCCACTAAAAGCCCATTTCATCATCTTGGAGAATCTAGGCACCATGTGATCATTTTGTTCTTAGTCCCTTGGTCTTAGCTTGAAATTTTTACTACAACTTTATTTTGCTACAGTTTATTGAGGCGTAACTTTGGGAATGTCTATGGGCTATGAAGTCTACTAGGACTTCTGTAAAATCTTTCCTGTGCACCAGGTTCCCTGCCCCTCCCTGCCCTCTCTCCCCCTCTCTTTCTCTCTCTTTCTCTTTCTCTCTCTCATTCTGAGTGAGTTTTATTTCAAGTGATATTCTCATCCTCACACACTAATTCTGATATTATGGATGTTAGCAAATCCATTCAAGTACAATTTGAGGACAAATGCAGGCAAAATTTTCTGTTAAATTTGATCTTTTCTGTATCAACATGGCTAGAATAAAAAAAAAATCAATAAGGAAAATGAAGACCTCCCATGCTAACGTGAATCTCTGAAGGCCACTTTATCTCTCTGTCTTGAATTCTGAGCTCTGCTTTAACCGGACTAAAGAAAGCTGTTTCATAGAGTATTTTTGTTCTCAGATCTGCGCTATTTCTTAATTGGTAACAAATCCTGTACTTACAACAGATCCCATTGGTCATAAAGAATGCTAACATAAATGGAGCACCAACTCTATGCTACACATTCTATATAGTTCTCTTCAGAACATCGTCAAATGCATTATTAACCCTAAGACTCAGAACAGGCAAGAAATTTGCCCCAAGTCACATAAGCAGTGAATATAAGACCTGATATTTGGACCCAGGTTAGCCTAAATCTAAAGGATTTGCTGTGTCTGTTCTACTATCCTCATTACTCAAGACTGCATCTAATAGTGCAGGAAAAAAGCAAAAACAACTAATGTATTAAATACAGAGATAAACATGAGTATGTCAATTATCAACCTATTATAATTCATCTGCCTAATAGGGGGTTCTTCTCATGTTTCTTAAAGTTATTAAAGTGAGACAAACAATATAGCTATATATGAGCAACACGTGTCCCTTGATCATACGTTTCATCCAATGAAGAAGATCTTATGAAGTTCAAGCTCTTATATCAGTAAGCCAGCCTGCTCTTCAGTAATGCAGTGTTGGAGAGCCCAGGTTCTGGAGTTGTCACCACAGATTGATAGTCCCAATTGATCTCGCCATGTCACTTTCTGTAAAATAGTGAAGATATTAATAGTACCAACATCGTGAGCTTCTTGTGAGGAATAAAGGCATTGATGTATTTGTAGGGCAATTAGAACAGTGCCTTGTTCCTGATACGCACTCATAAAGCATTAACTATTCCATTTATTAGAAATACAAGGAGGTCTCATTAGTGCTCTTGCTGAATTTACCCTTTGGCAGCCATAAATCTAACAGGTCTGTAATTTGAACCTGTAATAATTTTATTTGGATTTCTGCATTGTCAGCCAAATTAGCTGATTCACTGTGGTATCCAGGATTTGGATCTCTCTCTCTCTAATATATATATACATAAATATTTGTTAAAATTCTCACTTCTAGACCTAGACCTCTTTTTCATATACCTATTTTGAGGAGATCAAATATTTAAGAAAATCTCTTCTAAATTACTAAGAGATCAATGTATTCCCCTTTCAAAAATTTCTATCACAGTATGTCAACTTAGAGGTTAAATTTAAAATCTATTGCTTTTAGTCTACTCTAAATAGAAAAGAAGCAAGATGCTACAAAAATGAGAAACTCGTAACTGGAAAGGTGGTAACTACCATGAATCACAAATAGAATAAACACAAAATTGTAAAAGAAGACATCTAAATCATTAATAGTGGGAGAGGGAAGCGATGAAAGCCACTGTGGAAAACAGTTTGGAGAGTCCTTAAAAGACTAGGAATAGACTTACCGTATGACCCAGGAATCCCACTCCTGGACATATATCCAGAAGGAACCCTACTTCAAAATGTCACCTGCACCCCAATGTTCATAGTAGCACTATTTACAATAGCAAGACATGGAAAGAGCCTAAATGTCCATCAACAGATGACTGGATAAAGAAGACGTGGTATATTTATACGATGGACTACTTTACTATTCAGCCACAAAAACCGACAACATAACGCCATTTGCAGCAACATGGATGTTCCTGGAGAATGTCATTCTAAGTGAAGTAAGCCAGAAAGAGAAAGAAAAATACCATATGAGATCTCTCATATGTGGAATCTAGAAAAAAAAAAAAAGACATAAATACAAAACAGAAACAGACTCATAGACAATAGAATACAAACTTGTGGTTGCCAAGGGGGTGCGGGGTGGGAAGGGATTTTAAAATGTAGAATAGATAAACAAGATTATACTGTATAGCACAGGGAAATATATACAAGATCTTGTGGGAGCTCACAGCGAACAAAAATGTGACAATGAATATATGTATGTTCATGTATAACTGAAAAATTGTGCTCTATGCTGGAATTTGACACAACATTGTAAAATGACTATTACTCAATAAAAAAGTGTTTAAAAATTTTAAGAATAAAAAAATAAAATCTATTGCTTTTAATGAGTAGGTCCTTGACTATCTCATCTATTAATTTCATATAGAGGGGAGATAATTTTTGTAAGCAAGCTCAGGCACAACTACAGAAAGCAAACATACTTGTTGAGGTTTCCATATTTTGCTTCATTTTCATGCAAATTAATTTCTTCAACTTCTTACATTTTCTCAGGCTTCAACAGGTGTTGGTTCCGTCTATGGAAATGAAGTGTCGACGCAAGAATGCAAATATTGTGGGGCCGTGTGCCGGTCTGGTGCGTGTGGTGCCAAGCTGCCTTCCCGAGAACTTCTCCAGTTCTCCCTTCTTTGGGGGTCCACGTGTTTGGTCCCCTTCCACCTGCCATAGGTAGTCTTGCGGCTGGTGCTTTCCAACTACACCGTGTGCCATGTGGAGCTACCAAGAGCAGGTTAGACCAAGTCTATAACCTGGGCCAGGGACACGTCCATGCCCTCTGCGCCCATACCCCCCACCCCATCCCCAGGTTTACTCTGACTCTGAGGTGGAGTCGACACCAAGGAGTGGCTTTCATCTTCTGATTGAGTATTTTCAGTGTTTGTTTTTCAAACCAAGTTATATTTATATATACTTTTTAAAGTCTTTCAGTTCTACAAGGCTTGTTAAATTGTCTGCCCAGCACCATCCCCCATATTTTGTTTTATAAGAGATGTTGAGGTTAATGCAGGAACTCTGGAGGTGTCTGCTTAGGTTCCAAATCCAGCTCTGACACTTGTGTGCAACTGTGCAGCCTCAGTGTCCTTATCAGTCAAATGGGGCTAATAGTACCCTCCCCACAAGACTGTGCTGAAGGAAAAAATTCAGTAAAATATCTAAAACATTATCTGAAATACAGTAAGTCCTATATAAGTGATATTAAAACCATCTTAATTAGGTTTATTAAATACTAATTTTATTAAATTATTACAAAAAGTATTGCTGTTCCCACAACCATGCCAACACCTTAACCTGGGGCTTTTAGCCTCCAGAACTGTAAGGGAGTAAGTTTTGTTTCAAGTCACCAAGTTTGTGATAATTTGTCATGGCAGCCCTTGGACACAAATACCAAGGGACACAGGAGATGGCTGCTCTGGCACAGCAAAGAGGCAAAGAGAATCATTAGGGCGGAAGTGAAGGGAGAGCCCAGGACGGTAACTGTGCTGGCAGTCCAGATTGGCTCTGTAAGAGGCTTCTTCCAAAAGATGACATTGATCAATGACTTCCTGGTGTCAATAAATGTTTAAAATGAGAATTAGACAATTAGCATGTAGTTTGGGTTGAGTTAGTGGCAAGTACATAGATCATTAAGGAAATGAAAGTTTAAAATGGAAAGGAAAGTGAGATTTACGAAAGGTCATAATAGGGTAAATGATGAATACTGATCTAATGGAAATTACGATCTAGCTGTATATTGAGAGGGTAAGGGATGAAAGTAAGTGTGAGTTCATGAGCGTGGTTGTGGCGGTGGATAGGAGAGTGTGATGGGACAAAAAGGAGGTATGAGCCACATGCCAAATCCTTATCTTCCCGAAGACTGAATGCCTAAAAACTGAAAAATGAATAAACCTCAATATAGGCATATTAATCAGCGATATGATAGTAAATATCAGAAAGTCATCTAAGTAATTGGAAGCAGTTACCTCTGGGGTAAGGTCTGGGTTAATCCTCCCTTGCCTCGTCCAGGGTCTGGTGGCCGCGGGCATGCTTGGCCGCGGTGTGGGATGGCTCCAGCCTGCCTCCCTCTCCACGTGGCCTTAAGCGAATCTACCCCTGCCTTTCTCTGATGAGGATGACCTCATCTCGGGATCCTTACCTTAATTACGTCCACAGAGACCCTTTTTCCAAACAAGGGCACTTCCACAGGTTCTGGGTGGACATAGCTTTCGGGGATCCACCATTCAGCCCACTACACCCTTGTCTTCCTTTCTCGTTTTTCTTCTTCAGTTTATTGGAACACTTTCTCTCACAGATTTTTGAGAAAGATTGTATGGGAGGTAAATTTGTGAAACTTTGCATGTCTGAAATGTCTTTATGTATAAATACTAGTAACAGTTTGTCTCAGAATAGATTTCTAGGTTGGAGATCATGTTTCTTCAACATTCTTAAGACAGTGCATTCTTGTCTAGCTTCATGTAGTCTAAAGTCATTTTAATGTCATATCCTTTTTACGTGATTTTTTTTTCTCCCTAGAAGCTTGCAGATTCTTCTTTTTGCCTCAGATGATGAGTTTTTTTTTATGAGCATGTCAGTGCCTTTTGTCTGTTCCACCAAGCATTTGGTGAATCATTCAATTTGGAAAATGATGCCCTTCCATTCTGGGAAATGTTCCCGAATTATTTTAATAATGAGTTCCTCTCCTGCACTGGTCTCTTCTGGAACTCCTATTATTTGGATGCTGAACTTCCAGCATTGTTCCAATTTTCTCACGTATTCCCACCCATTTTATGCACTTTGATCTTTGTGCATTACTTTCTAGGAGGTCTTTGTCTCACAGCTAGTTCCGCTATCATATATTTCAAATGTCCAAGAACTCTGTTTTGTTCTCTGAATGTTCCCCTTTTACAGCTTTATGTTCTCATTCAGTGGAGGCAATTTCTTCTTTTACCTCTCTGGGGATTCTGAGATTTGCTTTAGTTATTTTTTCTTCTCAGCACTATTCTCTCTGAATCAGATCTCTTTCCTCCAAATTCTTTTACTTTTTTTATTTTTACATTTCATACTAGTGACTTTCCTTAAACTGTAATCAACAGTAAAGAAAGCAGTCAACCTTACAACCACGTGCCTTCTCATAATTTGGTTATTTTTCCTTTATTATGTTTAAAACTGTCTTCTCTTCCCCCAGCATAGACGTAATGATTCTCCAGACCATCCTTCTTACTCTGCTCACTCTTGGGGTTCGGTAGATTTTTGCCGCTGACTTATTTTGGTTCAGAGCAGAGAGATGTCTGCTTTGGGTTGGTTATGGCTACTCCTGGCATTGTTTTTGTTGTTGTTTTATTGTAATCTGTTTTGCCTGAGAGGAGAGATGGAACCTGTAAGGAACCCCGACACCTACTTCAGAAGAACGCTACTATTCTTAGCCTTTTCCCATTCGGCACTCCTTGGTCAGATTCTGCTTTTGTATAATTTAGGGGGAAAAATCAATGTACTAATAGAATACACAGAAATTGGCCAGACTCTATTATCACTAATCTTTGAGGTTGGAGGGCAAGTGACTTAGCCCCTCTGGTCTCAGTTTCTTCATCTGTAAGATGTAAGGAGTTAAACTAAACCAGAAGTTTCTGGGCTTGACTACGTACCAGTGGGGCAGTAGAGGTGCCTAAGTAGATCTCTGTCAAGAGAAGGGAAAACAGAGTCACCCCTCCCTTCAACCCGAGCAGGCCATTCTTGTCTGTTTCCACCTAAGTTTCTAAGATTTTTGTTGTTTGATTGCATTTTGATGGGGGGGGGGGCAATTTTCCTGTCCAAAAAAAAAAATACTAAGTGGTTTTGGTGATGTCATAAGTTCTTTTTGTCTCTGAAGTCCCGTGATTTGATGTAATACTTCTAACTTCTACTGTTCTGGACTCCGAGATTTGTAGCATGAAGGTCCCACACAGTGACTACTGGCCTGTCACATTGATGAGCACAATAGCAGTCTGTCTCATAACATAACATGCAGTTTCTTCCGTGGTTCCGTGGTATGGTGCTGAGAAGTTTTGGCAGTCAGCTTAAATTAATAAAGAAATGTGGTAGCAGACAGGAGGTCCCACACTGAAGGCTTCGAAAAGATTACGATAGCTCCAATGGAGTGGAAATGGTTCTTAACTTTTCTCAAACCATGGCATACCTCAGCAGGCAGATGCTCATAGATTAGTAATCACTTTCCAGCACTGTTGGAGAACAGTTATCCATCATTGCAGTATGGACTGTGTTGCCAGAGAGAATTTTAGGAGGTTTGAATGCAAAATGCATTGAGAATACAGCACTAAAAGAGTTATTTCTTCCACCCTATGAAATGTATTTTACTCTAGAAGATAAATTGTATCATTAGACATTTTTATGCACTGTCTGACCGTGTACTGGCACCAGTAGATTTCACCCACCCCCAGCCCCCTTAACAAAGTCCAGTAGAACAAATAGCAACTCTTGTTGAGTATTGGAAGACTTGGAGGATAGTGAAAAGGAAGCAGAATCTCTTCCTGCAGAAACATTTGTACCCTCAAAGAGGGAAGAATGTTTCAGTCGTTCTTGCCAGCAAAGGAGAAGTAGACCATGATAGAGAAATTTGGGAAATGATTGTACAAGTATTACGAGTGTTTCATTTGGTAGAGTTTAGTATAGTTCAACGAAAATTCCAGAATAAGGTATACCAAATAATTTGAGTTCAAAGGGCAGCAAACATTGTGTAAACTGCATAATGGAAGTGTAGTTAAACACTCAAAATAACCTTTTCCAAGCCAAAAATGATAATTCAACAATGAATGTGGCCTCTGAAATTAATCAAACATGGGTTTTGTAGTTTTTTTTTGAAACCATATTTTATATTACACAGTAATACAATTTTGTGGTACAAAATACAAGCACACAAAAAAGGGGAAAACAAATAACCCTAGTGCTACTTTCCCATCCTTTCCCAGATGGGAACCACTTGACAGCTTATTTTGTTTGGTTGTAGATAATAGTTTAGAGCAGTGGTTCTCAAACTTGAGTAGGAATCAGAATTGCCTGGAGGGCTTGTTAAAACGCGGATCGGGGACACTCCAGGGTTTCTGATTCATTAGGTCTGAGTGGGTCCTGTTCCTAAAAAGTTCCGGGAGATGCCAATACCACTGGCCTGCTGATCCGTCACGTGAGCAGCAAGCATAGGGCTCACAGCCACAGATTCCTGACGGCAGTCAGAGGAACCGCAATCCTCCTTGTAGCCTCCCAATGATTCTACAAACACAGGAAGCAGTTGATTTATACCAGTTAATTGAGTGGCTTCATATACTGACTATAACAGACTGTGTGGTAGCAAAGAAACAAACAATCACCGAAGATGGGAATCTAGGTATGTGACCGTGGGAACCAGGGAAAGTACGTTCAGGTCTAGGAAATGTAGCCCTGGCTCATTTTCTTTCATTACCATGTTTTACTCATCAGAAAGATCGAGTATGAACCACAAGTCTGTGAGTCTGATATCTGTTAATTATTGACTGGAGGAAGGCTTTATGGCAAATGGTGGGTTTCAGCTTTAATAAATAATGGGGTTGATTCTGCCCAATGACAGATGTGTGTAATCCTCATTGAAGTCGGTGGCACTTACACAAGAGCATCAGAGCAAAACAGTGTCTTTTACAGAATGTTCTGATTTGGTAAATTATTCACTCTCTCTCTCAAACAGTCGAGGCATATGCTATTGTTCTCTGTGGGGAACAAGAAAAACTCTTTTAGGCAGGATGTAGTTTCAAGTTTTAGACTTGAAAGGTGCAACTGAGAGACGGCATACAATGCTTTTACCCAGAAACCTGTAAATAGAAAGGAGTTAATAACTGTATTGAAAGAGCTTCCGATACTGTGTTCTGGACTGACGGAGGCAGTGGATAACTGGGTGGATACCTGCTTCTCTCTGGATTTTCCACATACCAAATGAATCAGTCGTCTCTGCTAAGCTGTGGCAGCAATTAATAGCATCAGAACCAGTGAGTAAAATCTGAGGGGAACCCCATCATTGTGAAAGATAGATGTAGCTGGGAAAGCTAGTAAGTGTTAAATATTAAGCAGCAAGTGTGGAGACTGTTAAACTGAACTCTGGTCCTCATTTTGTCATTGAGACACTCGGTACCTAGAAGGGCTTTAGTTACCACATCTATAAAATGGAGAAATTACTGTCTTCTCAGTCTGCCTTCCTGGGATGCTGTGATCAGCAATGATGGAAAACATGTCACAATAATAAAAAGCACTAAAGTAATTAAAGAATAAACATTAGAGGAAGCATTCAAATACCCATCCTAGTGGCCCTTAGGCAAAAACGTAAACTTTCACCCTCTGGTTACCAGGCTAGTCAGGATATGAATCTCCTTTAAGATATCTAGTCTTTAAAAAAAAAAATTCAGTCTGTTGGAGCCTTCAACGATCTTCTCTGAAGCCCCATATTTCATCACCAAAAATGATGGCCAAGTTTTGATTGCATGTGCATATGACCAACTGTCCCCATCTCAACCAAGTGTTTCTTTAATTCTTGATCAGCAATGCATCTTCCTAGGTTTGAGGACAAAAAGGGGGAAAAAAACCTCTAAAAGGAAAAAAAAAAGGCTATTTTATGTTATTCTTTGTTGGCTTGTTCCACAACCATTCTCACTTTCCTCAGAATTATTCCTCATTTCTTGAGACTCTGTGGTTAACTCTTGTTTCTTCAGATGCTCCAATACTCAGTAACTATCTCTAGTTCCTAACAAAAATTGATCCAGAAATGGCCGATAAATACAATTTAAAAATACGCCTCAAACTTCCATGAAGCAGTGGTAATTGAGAAGGTGGAAACAAAGTCAATGTGTTTTTTTTCTTCCTCCAGTAGTAACATGCTTTTGTAAACCATCAGAATACTGTCTGCGGAGGGAGGTGTGATGGGGAAATAGGTATGAGAATATTCAATGTGCTCAACACCAGCGTTGATGCAGGATCACCGACAGGGAGAGAAGAGAGGGGAAATGCATAAATGAAACTAGCTTTGACTGCTGCTTCGTCGTTTCTCTAGAAATTGTCATGTGGAATGGCATCGGGCTGACACTGATTGCTGTTCCGTCTGTGGGATCCTCCAGCTTATTCTGCAATGCTGTAAACGTCTTACCCTGTAGACGCTGTGACTTGATTCGAATGCAAAGTTTCAAGCTACAATGACACCACCTGCCACCTCCTGCTGTTTCTAGGCAGGAGGCATGTATCAGATTGCTTCTTCAAAGCAGGAGACTTGGGGTCAGAGAAGTTCATTGTGCACTCTGCATGCCCCAGATGTGGAAGGGATAGCTCCTGGATATTTGGTGTTAGAGATTTAGAGCAAATTTGGAAAAGAGGAATTTGTGACGTAACTTCCAAAAGCCACTGCCTCCTTCTTCGTCCCCCTCCTCTCTCTTTTTCCCTCCCCTTCCTCTTTTTCCTTTCCTCTCCTCCTTCTCTTTTTCCTTTTCTTCTTCTTCTTTTTTCTTTTTTTTTTTGAGCTATGGACCTTGTGGCGTCAGGGTTCAAGTTCCCTGATAGACACACTGACCTCCCAGTCACTGCTAATGCTCAGTTACAGTATTTCTCAAACGTTAATGTACCTGTGGCGCCCCTGGTTAAAGTGCTGACCCTGATTGAGTAGGTGTGAGACTGACCTTGTTTGTGATTCAAACAAGCTTCCAGATGCTGCTGCTGTTCTGGTCCAGGGAAGAGTCTGTGACTTCAGGAAAAGTACAGAGTAGTTTAGATTCCTACCAACCTTTTGGCTAAATATGGAGAGCTCAAAAAGATTTAAATTAGAAGATTCATATTCTAATCTGATACCATTTCCTATAATTATTCTTATAGTCCTTTTCTGCATAATAAAGTAAGGGTTTGATAGCAAATATATAGGACAGAGAGATTGATGAAGGCAAAATAAAACTGAGCACGTGGAGGAAGATGGACATCCATCTTACGTGGGGAGACTTCAAAAATGGGAGAAGCAAATCTTTCAGTTGAATTAGAAGAATTGATTCTCAATAGCCTGTGTCTTGGAGAAGGGAAGCAGTGATTCCTGGCTTTGAATCTACTCACTGCTGGCAGGGGATTCTTGCCTTTTTAGCGGTTTTATTCACAACGGATGTTTCTGTTAATAGGTCCCACCTCATTTCAAATGCTGCTCCCCACTGCCCCCCTCTCCAGGTAAAGGTCAGGGTCACCTGTCGCCCTGTGACACAGAACACACCCAGATAGAAGCTTCGTCCTGGAGTGAAATCCCTCTCATCTGAATTTCTTGGGTTGACATGTCTAAGACTCGACACTGCTTCTCATCGTGGTTTGACCTTGACTGAGCCCTTCTCTCTAACTTTACACGCTGCTTCTATAGTCAGTGCGAAGCACAAGTGTTCTCTTTTTACAAACATTTATTGTGAGCACCATAAACATTTTGACCCGATCTTCTTCTTTTCCAAGTTTTCTGTAAATATAATTAGAGCAGATATAAATCGAAATGATGGCAGTCCTTCTGCAGTTTTCTGATGTTCCCAGGAGTGCTGTTGGGCTCTTTAATTGCTTACTAATGTAAAAATATCATTGTTAGTAAAGCATAAATCATGGCAGTTTTGCCCCACTAGAGACTAAAAGCAGCACAAGATGTGGTAATTAAGATATCCTAATAGATCTGGCGGTTTCTATAATAGGAGCTTTTAACGGGGTAGGAAAAATGGCATGCTGCAGTCAAGCAACATGGAAAACAGGAAGTTTTCTTCATGCAAAAGAGCTCACCTGCTCGAAGAACAATAGCGAGTCAGCAATAGCAGACTGTTTCCCCCCTTTTTCTCTCTTTTTGCTTTTCTACTCACAAGGTAGCTTATTCATACAACTTTGGGCTGAGAAGAGCTTTGTACATTGTGAGAACCAGAGAATCTTCAGTTTGGAACGTAATTCTTTTGCTTTAATGACCAGAAATCTGAGACTGAGATGGACAGAGCAGTTGATCTTAGCTAGCTGGGAGTCGAGCTGAGACTAGAAACCAGGTACCTGCTTGCAGGTAAGGGACTCTTACACACAGTTCATCAAATATTCTCAAAAAAATGTCAAGCCATGAGCGTTCTTTTTATTATTTTATTAACCCCTGGTCAGCTTATCTGCTTTTAAGACTTATTGGAGTTGGGCATTGCTGATAACATTCGGTTGGCAGAGCAGAAAAATGTTAGACTTCGGGTACTGGGGACAGAAGGACTCCACACTCCCCTCTGAAGGACAGGAAAAAGATTATGCTCCCAGATCAGTTAATGCTTCCTCATGGCTTCTAAAGGAAAAAGAGGCGTCTCTGTTAAAATGTGGAGCTGTGCCTTTCAGACCTGATGTTTAGGAGCAGTACGCAGCAAAGGAAAAATATCAATTTAAATTCAACTAGTATTAATTAGAATTATACACACAGAGGAGTGGGGGGGCCACAGTGCAGAGGCAAGCAACTTCAGTTCTGCTTACCACCTCTCCAGCCTGACACAGAGCCTTGCACCAAAGGCTCTCAGAATGTTCTCAGGCTATGAATTTTCCTTTTTTGTTTTGCTAATTTCTTTTCCCCTTTTATTTTTATCCCCCCTCATTTATTCATGATCTGGAGCACCTGCTATTGTACGTTCATGCTCTGTGCCAGGTAATAAGGAGAGAAGATGATCCTGACCTACATTTTATCTTCCCACTGGAATTTATAGTCGGGTGGTTGAGAAATACAGAAGTTAAATATGCAAACAAACACAAATATAATTGTGGTGGGATCTGTGAAAGGACATACAGGTGCCGAGAGGACATAGGCTTAGCGATTTTGTAGGGTGATCTGGGGGTAATATGTAAGCTGCGGAAAGAGAACTTCAGAGAAAGAGAAGAACGTGGGAAAGGGGGATGAGTTGAAGGCAAGGTCAGTCTGTTTGGGGAAATGAAAGAAAGTAAATAGTGAAACTGGAACACAGAAGGTGAGGGACCCAGAGGCACAGGATGAGGTGAAGAATTGGACAGGGATCAGACCAGGATCGTTTTAACTTTAAAATGATGTAAGTGGGGTAAAGATACATTGGAACCTCTATGTACTATTTTTTCAGTTTCCTATAAATCTGCAGTTGTTTCAAAATAACAAGTTTGAAAAAAAGTTTTCTCCAAGTACTTGTAGATAATGGATTATGGCGGCATGAGCTCCACCAGAGACCAGCGGAGAGGGGCCATCCGTGGTGCTGGTGAGAGATGCGGAGCATCTGATGTGGGGAATGGGAGAAAGGGAAACCAGGTGTCCTTGGGAGTTTTATTTCAGTAGCTGTTCTGGATTCAAATTGTTGATGTGTTATAATTTGGGAATGAATGGGGAAGAGTAGGTTAGCAGAGGCTGGGATGTTTGGAAAATCTCTAAGACATTTACATGACCGTACTCAAGAGGAACAGTCTGGGAGGTGATGTAAATTGACAGTAGGCAGGATATGTTGAGAGAGAAAAGGAAGTGTGCCTAAGACCGTGCCATGGGGAAAACCAGGGGTGAGAAGTCAAGAGGAGCAAAGATTAGTGATGTAGGATGAAAAGCAGGAGAACAGTGGTATTTAAACCAAAGGAGGAAATTATTTCACAAGTGAAGAAATGGTGAAATGCACAAATATTTCTGAAAGGTGGAGTGGGAAATTAGTGTTCATTAGATTTGTCAGTACAATGTCTTGATTATCTTGACCCAAGAGATTTAGGGTAGGGGAGCTGGTGAATATTTAGGAAAAGATACTAAGTGGACAACTCTTGAGAAGAGAGACATGTAGCCATAGCGACAGGTAGATGGAGAATCAAAATAGGTGTTTTATAAAAATCTGCACATTTATAAATATTGATGGGAATGGTCAAAGAGTGGGTGAAGACTGATGAAAGATGGATCCAGGCTCTGTGGGGAGAGAGTGATCTTAAAAGCAGGTACAGTTTTCTCTACTGATGCCGGGAGAGAGGATAAGAGATACAACTTTACAGGTAGATCTGAGTTTTGTTTGTAGGAAGGTGGAGAAATTCAAGTTGCATGATTCTTTTTTCTCACTGACGGGTGAGAGAAGCTACGGGGAGAGTTTAATGGGGGCGGAAAGGACACAATACTTGTCGACTGGAAAAAAAATGCAAACCTAAAAGTTGAGAGTTATGTTTTATTCAGTAGATTTAATGAGGACTTAAGCCCAGGATAACGGCTTCTCAGACAGCTCTGAGACTGGACTGCTCTGAAGAGGCAGGGGAGGAGCCAAGATACAGAGGAGTTTTGCAACCAAAACCAGGTAGTAGGAACATCAAAAGATTACTGTTACTTAAAGAAAACCAGATATTTCAAGTTAAGGAATTTGGCACCTTTCTGTGTATGGGAAGATGCAAGAGTCTGAGCTCACTGAAATTGTTCCTCTGATTTGCACCTTAGCTATCTAGGGCCAGCGTCCTGCTCTTTCCCATCCGAGTCCACTCAGGGGGAACAGTTGCGGGTGGCGGTGGTGGCGGATGACTTGATGGCTGCAGTGTCCTTTGTTTACTGATACAGCAGGCGATATTTTTCACTCACGTACTTTAACATAAAGACTGAGAAATGGAGGCTGCCGAAACAGAGTAGTGTTGCCAGGCAGTGTGTGATTTTCCTCTGGAAGTGTTCAGCTTCTCAGGTGAGGTACATGGAAGGCACACGATAGAGTGCACACTTCCAGGACTTGGCTTTTGCCAGACATGTGCTTCTATAAAAGAAGACAGGAGCAGGCAGTCAGTGGCATTTGCCAAGTCATCATTATGTTACCCCGTCGTAGCCATGACCACAGCCAGCTAGGGTTCAGTTAAGGCCACAAAGCGGAGGGGTGTGTTAAAAAAGAAGCTGGGGAGATACATTAATTTGCTGATCACATAGTGGCAATTCTAGATCATGCAGAGGAAAGGTTTAAAGGAAAAGAAGGCAGAAGATGTAGATACGTGTATAAGATTAAGAGATAAACTAAGCCATTGGGAATGGCCAAGGAAGTTCTGATTTCTGGCAATGAGGTTTATAAAAAAACAACGATCCTGCAGGGGTTTTTTTGAGCATGATACTTGATGGCTCTAACACTCCAGTTTTCCTCTGAGCTCATGTGAATGTAAGATGCCAGCCCTGAAATTTGGGAGGAACAGTCATTCTGGAATTGCCATTACTCCCTGGAAAGCTTACCCATCCTCCTCTAAGAAACCATCAGGGTCTATTGAAGGAAAAAGAAAAAACATCTTTTTTCTTTCTTCAATGTATGACAATAATACACAAGACATAAGAAAAACTTAAACTCACAAGGAACCAGGAAGTTGAATTTTCTTTTCTAGGATGGGTTTATATTCCCGGAATCTCTTTGGAAAGAAATCTGCAGGTTCTGATATTACTGTGGTCACATCAGTTTATTTTGGTAATATTTGCATGGTATTTCTTTTTCTGTTCTTAAAATGTCTAGATATCTTTGTTTTTAATGTCTAACCAGTCTGACAATCTTAATAGTTTAACTGGAGAATTTGGTCCACTGACGCTTGGTCATTGACATGCCTGGGTTTACACCCATCATCTTTTTATTGGTCCTGGTGATTTCGGTTTCCTCTTTGTTCCCTTTCATGCCTTTGCAAAGTTAAACATTTTATGACTATTCAGTGTTTTCACTCTAATGACTTAGTGATACATTCGTTCATTTATAATTTTGTTTAGTGGATACTCTAGAGAGATCAACATGTGCCTTTGAATTACTATGGTCAAATTCAAATTATTCCTATCCCTAATGGTAGAATCTTTGAATAATTTAACTGCATTTACCTCTTCCTTTCCTCTGATTTTCGTTACGAATTTTAATTCTAAATATATTTTAAAGCTCATAAGACATTAATTCCATTGAAATACAGTTACCCACACACATTTACCTTTTCTGTTTCCATCTGGCATTTCCTTGTTTCTTTCTGGTTAAATAACTCCCTTTAGAATTTTCTTTTGTGCAAGTTTGCTAGTGATAAACTCAGTTTTTGTTAATCTGATGTTTATTTTGTCTTTATTTTTGAAGGCTGTTTTTGCAGGGTGTAGACTTCTAGGTTAGCAGTTTTGTTTTGTTTTGTTTTGTTTTGTTTTGTTTTGTTTTGTTTTGTTTTGTTTTGTTTGACTTCCATCATTTCTTTTGATAAGTCAGTTATAAGTTTATTATTGGTCCTTTCAGAGAAATACCTGTTTTCTCTGTTTTTATTTTATCTTATTTTATTTTATTTGGTTTTGGCAATTTGATTATGATATGGCTAATTCTGTGGTGTATGTATGTGTGTGTTGGTGCTGTCTTGCTTGGAGTTCATTGAGACTCTCCAATCTGAGAGTTAAGGTCCTTAATCAGTTTAGAAATTCCTTAGTCATTATGTCTTCAAATACTGCATTTTGCCTCATTTCCTCTGTCTTAATAGTATTCCAATAACTTGCATGTTATGTATGTATATTGTGTCTACCATTTTGTATTCTCTTTTCCATATTTTTTATTTAAAAGTAAGTTGCTGAGGTTTTTCTATAGACTTTCTCCATTTTATTCAGCTTGTTTTATGCAGTGTCTAATTGTCTGATAAACTCATCTATTAAGTTCTTAATATTATCTATTAAGTTTTATAGTTTCAGCATTTTTATTGGATCGTTTTAATAAATTCCAATGCTCTAGTGGAATTATTCATTCCCTGCATCTTTCTCCAACTTACTCTTTATTTTCTTAAACTTACAATTAAAATACTTGGCTCATCGTGTATCTATTTCTCTTGTACTTTTTTTGTTTTTTCTTATATTAGTTTCAGTGTTCTGTATCTTGTCATGTCTAGTATTTTTTGATTGATTGCTAAATATTGTATATAAAATTTTTAGTTTACTCAGCTTCTAGTGCCTTGCTGCCCAGAGTCCCAGAGTCGGGGACTGATGAGTTTAACCAAATAAGGGACTGAGGTGACTCAAGACTTGCTTGCAGTTTCTACCATTCACTTTTGTTCCTACAATGTAGTCCTCCAATGGTTTTAACAAAGAGCTTGGTGTGATCACTTGGGCCCCTCCCCTGATGGGTCCACAGCCTAATCATTGTCTTCTCAGCAGGCAAGGACTGTCGGAAAAATCATTTTGCTTCTTAGAGGCTTTGCAATTAGCTTTTAATTCTCCTATAAAGCTTCTAAATCTGGCATGTATCTTGAGAACACTGACATTACTTAGATTTTCTTTTCCTCTTCTGAGTAGGAACCTGAATGCGCAAGTCTCTATTTTTGTGTCTGCGAGACCGTAAAAGAAGTCCTACTGGTTTCTCTGTCCCCGCCTTTAGGCCTCTGCCCAGGCAAAGCTTGGATTCTTAGGTTCTTTCTAGACACCAGAAATTGGCAAATGCCCCAAGGAAAAAGCTTCTATAAAACGTCTACTTGCTTTCTCCTCTCTCTGAAATCTTGACCTATTTGAGTTCTCATCACTTCAGCAAAAATCTGATACCCTTAAACAGATTAAAAAAAAAAAAAATTCTCAGCTTTTCTGATTTGTCTTTGCAGGAATTATGGTTTTCCACAGGCTACTGCATCTCACCTAGAGACACAGACATTTAAAAACAATGTCATCTTGCCAAGTAAATCATCCCAAGGGATTTTGCCCTTCAACTGAATGGGCTTGAGAAATTTTAAAGGCTTTGTTTGCTGACTAAGTTTCTTAGCAATCGGGAGCTTTGTGATGCATTTTTCTGAGACAGTATTGCCAACAGCTAAGAACAGTGGTTTTGGTATCAGGGAATTCCAACCGTGGCTGAGTGGCTTACTATCTATGCAACCTTGGCCAAAGTAGTAGATATCTCTACATCTCACTTTTATTATCTGCAAAATGGGCTTACTGTGTTTATAAATAGGATTAAAGGAGAATGTATTTATTGATTAATTACTTTTATTATGCTAAATGTTGTGTGTGTGTGTGTGTGTATAAATAATATATATGTACACAATCTCATTTTAATATGCTATGTACCATAGTACATACTAAGGATGCAGTAGGGAGTAGCAGTATTATTTCTCATCTTGATTATAATCCAGCCTCTATTTTGGCTTCAGGAGAAATCACTAATTACCCTTGGTCTTATCTCCCATCATCTACCCTTTTAAATGCAGAATATGGATAATGTAAATATAGGCCAAAGATTATTACTTAACTTATGATACTCATATGATTTGTGAGGAATTTAGCAATCAGACATGTGTAAATCAGCAAAGCCCGCAAATAAATAAAGCCCTGTTGTTTATCACTTTGATACTCAGGACAACGCAGAAACTACCTGCAGGGTGGTTTCCCATCTCTTATGGGCAGTAGCATAGCTAGTGTTCTCCGTGGGCTGACTTGGCACTCTGCGTGAAAATATCAGGAAGTTTTTAGGGTTAAATCCTTAAAGTACCAGGTACTCCAGTGACATTTGGGCTCCTGCCTGAGGAATTCACGCCTAGGCGCTTGCACACGTGTGGTTCGCAGGCTGGGGCGCCTTTGGCTGAGGTCCCCGTGGCTCCCGGGGTGGCATGTATTTGCACTTCATTTCGCTGGCCCTGTATGTCTGACTTGGTGACATCTGTTAAGGAGGCAGCAAAGAGAAGACGTGCATATGAAACCTCCGTGAATGCAGGCTGCATTTCAACAAGCCGAGGCTGTTACCTTACCATTTATTTTGTGGCCTTTAGGGCTTTGACAGGCAATACCCAATCTGTTTCTCATCAGTTTAAATCTCAATATTTACTTTTAAATGTTTTACTCTAAAATCTTTAAAAAAGAAAAAAGAGGGTTATAGCTTGTTCATGTCATAAAATATTGGCTTCTTTCACATCTTCACAGAAGAGATTTGGGTATAACATCTAAAAGAAACAAGAACCTTTTTACATATAATGAAAGAAATAATTATCAACGGAAACATGAAAAAAAGAAACCATGAACTTAACATAAGCTACAAACGCTCAGTGTTGACACCTTTTTCTTCTCTCAGTGACTTTCAGTTGCCCACACACAAACCAGAGTCCCCTTCCATTTTTGTCTCACCCAGCCCCTGTTAAGAACTGATTTTTAAATTTTAAGATGAATTCTGAGATAAGTCTGTTGGTGGTGGGTGCTGATTATCCAATCAAGCAGATCTTTAAGGAAGATGTTCCTCTAAATGAAAGCAGGGATCTTAGACAACATGGATCTTGAACCTTCCTAATCAAGTAATGGTCCATGTGCGTTAGGGACACCATCTCCTGGAGCCTGTGAGACATGCAGACACTGCAGCCTCATCCCAGATACACTGATCTGCAGCTTAACAAGATCCCCCGTTGGTCCATACGCACCATGAAGTCAAAGCCCCGATCTAGACCAGGGATTGACAAATTTTAAATTTAAAGGGTCAGATAGTAAATCTTTTAGTTTTTCAGGCCAGTCTCTGTCACAGCTGCTAAGCTCTGCTGTCAAAGCATGAAAGAAGCCATGGACAGCACAGAAAGGAATGAGTCAGATTGGCTCCAATAAAACTTTATTTATGGACATTGAAATTTGAATTTCATATAATTGTCACATGTCACAAAATGTTATTCTTTTGATTTCTTCTCAACCATTTTAAAATACCCAAATTGTTGTGGAACAAGGCAGTCTGGTACCGCAGGTGGTAAACGAATTTACCAGAAACAAGGAAAAGTTTATTAGATATGCTGCTGCAGGCAAACACAGGCAGAATGGTGAGGGATGTCTGTCCCGAGGGCCGGTTGTTGAGGTCTTTTATAAAGGAAGGTAGCCTTTAACTCTTTGTGCTTACGTGGCACAGGAACCAAGAGCGTTGCAGGGTACCTCATTAGTCCGTGCACAATTCTGATTGGTTGATGTTGAGGTAACAGAGACGGGAGGGGGTTGTGCAGGGGTGGGGCTGGGGATTTCGGCAGGAGTTTGTGTTGTGACCGGTTCTGGAGGTCAGGCTTCTGAGCATTGTACAGATGATCGTTATTTCAGCTAAGGCTTTATTATCTTTAAAGGGCAGCAGCCGGGCATCTGAGGGGCCTTGGAGCAGGAATTTGCCTGACGTCTGTGGACCCCACAGACGCTAGGTCCCAAGCTATCACTTTGTATGTTGGGAGAGGAATGCTTTTTGTGTTTTCTGGTTTATGTCTTCATGGCATGAGTGATTGGGGCACAGGGAGACACCTTGTGACTGGAGCCCCCTTTGGCTCTCTGTGGGGCCTCTTGCTTGTCCTCGAACCCTACACAAACCATTCTTAGCTCACAGGCCATCCAAGAATGGGTGGCAGGCTGGATCCAGTTTGCCATCCCCGGAGCATATCGGAGGATCTCGTTTACTTTACTTCTTTAGGGGTGCTCGCTGCCCTCCTTAGTGCCTGTCCTTGTTTGCTCAGGTTGACATATCAAAATGCCGTGGACTGGGGAGGCGGGGGGTGGGGCTTAAACAACAGAAAGTTATTTCTTTTCTTTTTTTTTTTTTCATTGAGATACAGTCAGTTTACAGTGTGTCAACTTCTGGTGTAAACCATGATGTTTCAATTATACATATACATGCATATATTCCTTTTCATATTCTTTTTCATTATAGGTTACTACAATGTACTGAATATAAGTCCCTGTGCTGTACAGAAGACACTTGTTATTTATCTATTTTATATGCAGTAGTTAGTACCTGCAGATCTTGAGCTAGTTATTTCTTTACAGTTCTGGAGACTGGAAGTCCTGGGCCAGGGTCTGTTAGTGTGGGTTTCTGGGGCAGGTACACTTCCTGGCTTGCAGACAGCTTCCTTCTCACTACGTCTCACATGGTGGAGAGAGAGCCAGACTTTGGGTGTCTCTTCTTATGAGAATATTAATCTTCTTGGATCAAGGCTCTACCCTTAAGATTTCATTTAGCCTTAATTTCTTCTGCAAAGGCCCTATCTCCAGATACAGTCACATCGATGCTTCAGCATATGAATTTCAGGGGATACTGCTCAGTCCATGGCCGTGCTCAATGTAGCCTTCTCTCAGCATGCTGCCCACGGTCGTGTCTGTCATCTGCAGTGTCCCGTTGTCCTTGTGAACTGTGTTTCTTCTTTGGCACTTAAAGGTCTTGTATATTTATGACAGTATATCCCATTTCTTGAACTAAATTGCAAGCTCCTGGAATCCAGACAGTGCTGATGAAGGATCCAGGAATTCAAATAAATTTAAATGCCTAAGTTGAGCTTGATAGTTGATGATGGCCAACTAGAAATGATGCAGCCTGATCTTTTTCTGCTCTTGGGTCTCCCACTTTGCTAAGTGATTTCAGGTTACGCAAGCATCCTTTTGGTCTATTTCCTCGTCTCTCTTGTGGGGGAAGAAGGATGAAGATACATCTGTGTTCTCTCTGGAGGGATTAACAGTTACTCTTTAGAGGCTTATTTTGAAGAGTCTGTGCTCTGTGCTCTGTAGTATCTGGTACATAGAGTGGACCTAGGCGTTAGAGAAGACCTGAGCTGTATAAACCTTCCTGTTTCACCTACTTTTCTGATGGAATAAGAAGACCGTTATTCCATTCCCTGATCTTCTGGTGGAGCGTTCTTACTCCCTTTTCCTACTCCTCCCCCATCACGTATCTGTTTGGCAGCCATCATTAACTCAAGGTCCTTGCTTAACAAAGTGCACTTCAGTGCATTTTATTTACTATTAATGTTTCAACGTTGTCAACTATCAATCTTAAATATTAGGTCACAGTGAGTTGATTCTCTGGGGAACCATTCTGTGTTGCTCCCTGCTGTATATTTTCTAGTGTTTTTTTGCCCAGTCCCTTTTTAATGTCTCCCAAGACAGCTTCTCTCGCTTGCTTTGGAAATGTTTGCGTTAGTGACTCACGGTGCAAACAGATGGGGACTCGGGTAGGGTCCCCATAAATCATTCTCAAGGGTTATCTATGTCACAGTCAGAATTTAAAGCCTGAAGGAAGAGTGAATGACTTAGGGATAAACCCTGTAGATCATTTCATCTACTTTGCTGCCTTCTGGCTGTAATAGGCATGAATTAACACTTTCCCTGCCTCCACCCTTTTGGTCCTCTATTTTCAGCTGGGGCTAGGGTCCCTGATTCCATATGGCTTTAGTCATCCAGTTCCGTCCTGGAAACATAATTGTCACTAGGTTTTCTGCTCACACTGAGTAGAAACACAGCTGGCTGGGCACAGGTGTTCTTGCTGTGTTACAGACATTCACTGCAAAGTGGCTGCACCCTGCATCTCCTGCTCCAGGTGAGTTCTTGTAGAATGCCTGCAGACAATGCAGCGTCATCCAGCCAGGGGTGCAAGGACGCATGGAGAGGATTCATGAATGGCAAATGAAGATGCTGAACAGGAATACTCTGAGCAGAAGCCATGTGTTAACATCCAGAAACCGTGATCTCTTAGGGAGAAATTCATCTCTTGATGTTTCATTCATTCTGTTATGTATCATACAAGGAAGCAGACAGTCCTGTAGGATTGAATTTGGAATAAATAAAAATGAAACAATTCGAGCCACTGTAGTACTTGTTGCAGGCAATGCTGAGCAAGCTTCCTTTGTTGTGCAATTATTTTGGCGCTAACAACTCTGCCTGTTTATCTCCCAAATCGGTTTCTTGGCTATTTTCTCCCTCTCTTATCTTTCCATGCAGAAACTTCAGATGAGAACACTTTTCTCTTAAAATTAACTTGTGTCGTTTAAAATGATCCGACATTAACTTGAATAACATTTCTTTCATACTGGAACTCTAGAACGTTGTTTCAAAATCTTTTTTGTGATTTGTAAAATTTGTTTGTTTGTTTAATCCTTCTGCAAGGAGAGAGGATAAGAATACTTCTGAGTTGTGTGATCTTGAGCAAGTGACTTTGATCCTCAATTTCCTCAGCTGCAAAATTGGGATTAAATTTTTATTTCCCTAAGGAACTGAAATCCTTAGGGAACGTACACAAAGCACTTAGAGTAATTCACACAGGCACATATTAGATGATCAGTGTTTTCTGATGGGTGTTCACTGGTTCTGATATGTCATCCATCCCAGAAAATAACTGTGTTACATTGAGAGGAAGGGGAGGAAAGTGATTTCTTAGAGCATCTTTATTTGAAACCTTTGCACATTGGTAATTTTGTATTAGAGACTTTTCCTCAGCTCCTGTTCAGCCGAGTGCGTGGGTCTGCACGTTATTGCCGAAATGATAAGCAGCAGCACTCGTTATGCCTAAAGACTCTCAGCACACTTTTATTAAAGATGGAGCAGGTGTCTGCAAAGAATTGGAGTCTAGTAAATTGTGCAACAAATGGTGTGCCAGAATCAATTTACTGCAGTCCCCTGAATACAATCACTTTCTCTTTACCAGCTTCCAGCATGAACCTCTAAGCACACCTTATATGCGTGTATCACACATAACTGAATGCCTCTATGTTGTCTCTCTTAAGCAGAAGTTGATACCACGAAAGATAATGTAAAAAAAAAGGGAATAGCTATCAAGTTGAATTATAGTCTTCCAAATTGCTGCTTGGGAAAGGAAGAACAGATGGAAGTGTGGAGTATCAGCGTTTGGGGGTTTCGTGGTGCTTGCAGCGGATTTCGTACCGATGAAGAAGCTGAGGCGTAGAGAGTGGAAGTGGCACACCCAAGAATGGAGGGGTCAGATTTTAAATCCATGCTTATCATCTCTGGTTCCCCTTTTTTTTTTCTCTGCAATGTGTTGCTATCGGAATTTCTTGGTGGGTATTTCTCCTTATCAGTTGTGCTTAAGGTAATGTTATAAATTGTTCCTTCTTCTAGAGCATGTGATGGAAAACAGACCAACTTGTGTTCATCTGTTACGGGCCAGCTGCTGTATACACAGTTTCTCTTTGTCTTTGGGCTCTCTGAGTTATCTTGATTATACGAGTGGGAGCAATTTAAATGAAAGATGTGAATGTTGGCTTTTCAAGATTCATAGTCTGTAAATAGAGAAGAGACATTCGAACTTGCCTGCACATATTCTGATTCTTGGAGTGAATGCGAATGTTTCCACGGTTCTGAGTGGGAAGGGCTCTGGTCCTGACTCACAGCTCTGCGTTTTCATGTATGTTTAGAAGACAGAGCACTTCACGGTCTTGATATTTATGCTCGATATTGTATAAAGATTTGTTTTACAGACATTCCAATGGATAACTTGGTTCAAAGACTTTTTTGTTTGGGCAAGTTAGTGTTAAAGAAGTTGTAATCTCAAAGAGGAATAACAAAGAAAATAAAGAAGAAAATGTTTGGTTCCCCTCTGTAGGAACAAGCATATCGACTGTATCTCAAAGAATATGAGTTACAAATAATAATGCCTGAACTATTTTTATTTCCTTGCTATGGTGTTCATCACCACCATTCTTTCCCATGGACCTCTGCATCCTGAAATTTTCTTGATTATAAACACTATTTTAAAAATGTGTAATTTTCCATGTGTGCGCATTCTGAGGAGCAGGAGTGGGAGATAGCCTCGCCTGTTAGGGGGATTTCTGATTTAGATTTTCTTACTGTTATAAGATAATACGGTGATGAAATATACTGGGCTGCTGCGCATCTAGACTTGATCTTTCCATCCATTATACAGGAGTAAAGGATACTGGCATCATTCTTGTAGAAATAGTAGTGCCGCAAATAGCCAATCTATTGTTGGTTCCAGTTTGGAAGCTGACAAACACTTGCTTTATTGCCCTGCCACGTGCAAAGTCTGTCTTTCTGCCTACACAGCACAAGTCAGCAACCTACATGATTCTTCCGGGATATTCTAAAAGCCCCAAGGTGGGAGTGCATACAGTGTATATTTGGCATTCAGAATCAGATGTGGAAGTGAATTCAGTGACATCCTAGGAGAACTTCCAAATATTTCAGAATATTTTTTTGGGTAGTCTGTTCTACTTGCGTTCTTTAGTTTGTGCTGTCCTGCTAGTGTTTTTCTTTGTCACGTATGTGCCGTTTGGGATTTTGATTCAGCAAAACAAACTAGTTTATTAACTAATTTTGCTTTTTAGAGGGGCCTCTTTCACCTGAAGAGGCTGAAAGGCTAAATCAAATTGGGGAGGGTTTTTTTTTAATTTGCTTCTATATTTTACCTTTTTAAATAAAGATGAACAACCATAGCAACAACACCTTAAAGTCATGTCTGTTTGATACCAAGGTGAAATACTCCATTAGTAAGATGAGAAAAATAGGAGTTAGAGGTTGGACAACTACATGATTTGTCATCTGAACTGGGACACTTTTGAGAGTGAAAGGTCATCACAGCGCACATGCTGTAGGCAAGAAGGGGTTCAGGGTCGCCCCTCTGACAGGTGCGTTGTGTTGCTGATCTAAGCACGCTCAGGCTCTCAGAAAGTAGACTAAGCAAAGTAACATCTTAGTTGTGCTAAATCTAAATCACCTCTGGACTCAAACATCCATAAGAACAGAAATAATCATCACAAATATATGTTAAGAAAAGCACGTGTTTGTCCTTGGAATCCATGGACCTGAGTTCAGCTGGTTTCATATCCTTATGCAGCTTTGGAGAGAATCGCTCCATGCTCCCATCTGCTGAGACGACCATCTGTCTGTCTCTTCCTGGGTTTCGTTACCCCTCCATGCTGACATCTGAGGTGACTGTGTGCTCATCTGAACTTAACCACACCATCTATGCCTCTTTCAATTGCAGCGTCCCCTATTTTAATCAGGAGGGTCCTCTTGGTTCACCCACGTTTGATGTCTTCTCATTTATGCCACTCGCAAGCACGTGAGGGGCGTATCTGGCTGCTTCCTGAGCCCTTGGTTACCTGCCGAGACTTTGTTAGATGGATCTGCCTGGACATCCTTTAGAGGTGGCTCTGCTGAGCCCTTCTGTGCCTGGGAGAAATGGGGAGCTCTCCAGGGATGTGGATGCTGTGAATGCTTCAGGTGGGAAGCAGAATAGAAACACCCTCTCCTCTCAAATTTCTAAATGTAAATGGAGAGTCTCCACCATTCTGATCCTGCCATCCCCTTCAGTCTGAGAGCGAATCTTCTTGTTCTCCTCTCTTGACTTTTCCCTCTTTCCCACCCCTCCCCACCTCCAGAGGATCTTTGCCTCCTTTATGCAAGGGCCGGATGGAAGAGGGGGTGATTCCTGGCAGGCTGGATCTTTTATTCCTTTAATATTCTGCCCTATACCTGGACCGTGCTCTTCCTTCCACCCAATAAAAGTTGACAACTTTATTCCTTGATTCTACTTTAAGCATAAGAAAGTCCTTGAATCTAGCAGCCTAAATGCGAAAATATCAGAGAAAAGGAAGAGCATCAGGGTGGCTGAGATGGCTGGGAACCCCTGATAACCAGTGACTGGCAAGGGTGTCATTGTAATGACCCACCACTGCTCTGAATTCCTAAAGGGAACAGGAAGCAAGTCTGTTTACCTTGTATTACTCCTCCTCCCCCAACACGTGGACCGTGCAGAGTAGGCACTCAGTAAACAGGTAAATTAAACCAGAAGTGGAGCGCAAAGCCTCTGGGGTCTTTTCTCGGTCATTCCGGCTTGCTCAGAATCCCTGGCCCCCGTTAAACCCCTCACTTGAGCTGACTCCATTTTGTGAATCCACAGCCCAGTGGGAGATGTAGAGCAAAGTGAACTCAGCAGCGGCTGGGAGTGGGATATCGCAAAACCATCAAGGATTTATATGCAGGTGGGTTACCGCCCTCCCTCCTTCCTCCGCATTCTCCTGCCTTCTTCCCACCTGGCCCCAGTGCTGGCCTTAAGTGATGGCAGCCTGCTTTTCCAGCTCTCACCGAAATCCTGCTGTCCGTAGCAATCTGACAATTCCGATTCGGGAAAAAGCAGCAACATCTACCCTGACACACAGTGGGCACCTTATAAATAACCATTGAACTTTTGCTTTAAGTATTTTTTTTTTTTGCATATTTCCAAAGAATTTGAAATGACCCTGGAAATGTTCAGAATAAAACACTCCTAATTATCATTTTTTAAAAGATGAAACTAAAAATCCTCAGGAGTTTTAAGAGTCTGTTTGCAGAGGAAAGAGAAGGGAGCGGAAAGAAAAGAGACGATACCAACTTGAAATAAGAGGCAAACTTTCCAAATTAAATTTCTGTAAATATCTTGAGATGTATGATTTGGCTGGTTTCTGATTTCTGCCTCTATTTGGTTTTCAACAGTGTTCTGCTCAATTACTATCTTAAAATTTCTTCATTTAACAGTCTGTGCTTTTCCAATAATATTCATATCTAACTTGATTTTTGGAAAATCCCATGAGTTTAAGGAAGGTGATTTACTGCCACAATTTTACTAGTGGGTAAACTGAGACAGAAGATAGAACTGCTCATTTCCCGTGGCTGCAAAATACTTCAGACAGAATTCCAACTCAGATTTCCTTAGGCTTTTATTCTCCAATACTTTTTTTTAAAGGTTTATTGTCTGACTGTTTTTTTTTTTTTTTTTTTTTACTATTACTATTTGTGCTAATAGTACTTCTTTTTAAAATTGAAGTACAGTCAGTTACAATGTGTCAGTTTCTGGTGTACAGTACAATGTCCCAGTCATGCATATATATACATATATTCGCTTTCATTTTCTTTTCCATTAAATGTTATTACAAGATTCAATACCTTTATTTTTAAGAAGAAAATGTATATTTAAAGAAAAGAATGAATCTTCACCAAAGGGCATGAAAATTTTATAGAGAGAATATTAGTAAAAATTTAGATTTTTAAATCACTTTCTAATTTCTGGAGGGGTCAGAAAGAATAGCTGGTCCCATGATTAAGGAAAACTAGTGGGGTTTGCCCTTTACCCTTTCCTAATGTGTCATAGTACTGAGTCCAGGATGAAGGATGGAAATGGACAAGACTTCTATTTTATCCTTCTTACAGAAATGTTATTTGTCTTGGTGGGGAGGATTTACTTCTGAAAATTAAAATCATAAAAATAATGAAGTGGAAATTGGAAGGGTGACTACCCCTCTTGGGCACATCTGATCCTGGGAAAAAGTCATCGTTTCATTTTTTTTTTCCCAAAGAAATTCTGAAATGGCTCTGATGCTTTCAAAATACTTGTTAATGCATATCAGTTGTGTTAAAAAGGTCATTTATAAAAATCTGCAAATTTCACTGAAATACTTCTTTTGGTGGCGAGGAGACACATCTACACAGGTTGCCCTGATAGCAGAGCTGCTTGCCAGGGTTAAGAAAAGTGAGACTCTATTAGTGTAATTGTAGCATTAACATTTCTTATTGCCTGTGCCATACCAAATTCCCATAGGAGTATCAGGGTAATATTTATTTTCCCTTTTGTTTTGCTGCTAGATATTTTGATTCTGTATAATTATAATTTGGTGGGTGAATTATTTTGCATAATTCTAGATTAGGCAAGACATTTTTAGGACTAATTAACAAAGGCAAAATTTGGAGGTATCCTGCTGTAATGGGATACCTTTTTAATGTCCTCGATTTGGTATAAAAGCCGTGGTTTGACGCGTAAGATTTATAAGCTATTAAATTTTTTTTTAACTATTTGAGGTTGGCCTGTGGAACATACAGACCCATATAAACATGATTAATGTTATAATAGAGTTTAACTGTGCAGAATATAGTAATAAATAAAAGGTACAAAAACCGCTTAAAATGCATGCCCATATAAATGGTTAGTTTGCATTATGATCATTGCCTTTGTAGTAGGTTCTGGCTGTATATTTTCAGGACAAATAAAGCAATATCTATTGTCTGATATTAAAAGAAATTATTAAGCTGAAGGTGTTTGTCTATAATACTTCAATATTAGTCACTGTGATTAATGTTATGTGATTTTTTTTTCTTTAAAAATCTACATTTAAGACTATAAACCTTCTCTCTCTGTCTCTCTTTAGAAATAGACAGTGATTTTCTTACCAAGGGATAGATACTCAGCATTACTATTAATGGAACCATAAATACTGAATATTGCCACTTTATTATCTCTCCTGTCACTGCTGGTCATAGATGTAATTATTTCTCCATTTCAGGAAGTTTTTTTAAGGATGATTATTAATAATATAGAGTAAATGAGGAATTTAAAGTGACAGTTGTTACAGGTATAGCATTGATATTTTAGATAATTGCATTTAAAGTTCAAATTGGTGATGGATTGTATTGATTAAAGAGAAAGAGGTAGATGTAAAAAAAAAACCTCCTAAATGTGAGCTATGGAGTCCATCCAGAGATAATATATTGTGAGATGCAAAATGAACACCAAACAGTTAAAAAAAAAAACAAACAAACTGATACTGTTACACCAAGGCTGTTTGTTAACTTGAGATAAGATGCTAATCCTTTAGAGCCTGATAGGAATCACATCCTTTCCTTGGAATCTTATTCTCTGTTGGGCTTTATTTGGCTCCCTTGTAGTACTACTACTACTACTGCTACTACTACTACTACTACTACTACTACTACTACTACTACTACTACTACTACTACTATTATTATTATTATTATTATTATTATTATTATTATTATTATTATTATTATTATTATTATTATTATTAAAGTGAGCCATTCAGGTCAAACTACTTAATTTCTGTCAGATGACTCAAAGTTTGGTTAATAACATGTCAGCGCTATTTTCCTAATCGCTTCAGATTTCTCAGAGTCAAATATATTAATGCAGTGCTTATAAGCATTTTACTGTAAAAGTGATTGCCCGGAAGGTTGGTGTAAAAAGCTTTTGACAACGAGCGCATTAATCATTTGCATTCTTAATGTGCGTAGAACACACATAGATTAAGATGCTGAACAGCAGAGTGGTTGAAGCTAAATCGCAGGTACATGGTGAGTCCTGCAGAAAGACTTCCAGTGAGACAGTGGCTTCTCTTGCAGGATTCAGTACGCAGCCTATCAGTTGCCAATTTAGTTAGTGGCAGCAGGCAATAAATTAGTATATTTCTGTTCCCAGCAAGGGGTCCAAAGGTGAAACAGGGCCCCAAATTATGCCTTTTGTCTATCAGCATGTCCCCAGATGGACCTTTGCTTTCTCAGGTAGATCAAAATCTGCTCTGTTTCTAGAGGTGATGGATTCCTCAGAGAATCTTTTACTATCAAATCTTTTTATTGGAAAATAAAAATAAATAGCTCACTGTAACCTATGAAGCCAGTCTTTTAAAACGGGCTTCTTAGGTTAGAGGAGGAGGACATCTGGTTTTCTGTGGTGTTTGTTCCTCTTAGAACTTACTAGTAGCTTGTGTTAAATTTAAAGTTTTCTTGTTTTAGTGTAGTTACAAATATATTAGGTAAAATAGGGAGTCATCGTTACACATTTAATTATTAATACTAATAGACATGTATCTCCTTGTAAAGCTTTTTGCTCTCTGAGAATCAGAATTGCAATCTATTAGACAAAAGAAAAAAAACTTTCCTTTGGATTTTTTAGATTTTAGATTACAGAGGACACCTTTAAGTTAAAGAAATGTTGGGCCACATTTACAACATTATTTTCAGGTTTGATCGCTGAAACAAGTAAAAGACATGAAAAAGGCTAGAGAGGGTCCAAAGAATAGTAACTCAGTTGATTGGGTCTATCAGGTGATTTCATAAGTAAATTGACTTTAAATGATGAGGGACTTATATTCAGGAACTGTGAAGACATAGAAGGGATATAATCCAAAACTTTTAAAGCATTCATAAAGAGGAAAAAAATTACCTAACTGTAGAATACTAGGACGCAAACTTTCTTTTTGAAGTTGAAATGAGAACTTCTCTGGCAGCGAAGATGCAGCTCTACACAGTGAGCCATGAAATGCTTAACTGTGTTGCTTAAGCAGAGATTTAGTCTACATCCCTACTGTCCAGGACAAGATGCCAGTGGCCGATGTGGCTGTTGAGCACTTGAAATGTAACTAGTGAATAACTGAGAAACTAATCTCCAATGTTATTCAACTGTAGTTAAATTTAATTTAAAGACTAATACTCAATTCAGTTACTGGAAAACTTGGAAATATATTTGGAACAACCTGAGAATATGAATCTCCTTTTTCAACGGTAAATTTTATAAAATCTAAGTATAGATTAACTATCTCCAGTGGAACTTTAGCATCTGAATTGACATATGCTATAAATGTAAAATATACATTGGTTTGAAAAAGCTCTAACTCGTAGTAGGATATTAGTAAAGTAGCTTATTAGCATTTTTTAATATGGATCCATGTTGGACTGATACTATTTCGGGTATATTGAATTAAAGAAAATGATTATTAAAAATCATTTCACTTGTTTCTTTTTACCTTTTGAATGTGGTAACTCCAGGATTTAAATTACACCTGTGGCTTATATTATCTATTTTATTTCTATTGAGTAGTGCTGTTCTTTCAACGAGTTGGTTTAAGCGATTAGAAAAATTCAGAAAGTATTGAGACGAGCCTATACTCAGTTTATTTGCAGAAGTGAGGGCTGTTTGGGCTCAGGGCCCATTTCTTAGTCATTTTGGTTTAGTCTGTCTCATGATCGACGCCTTTTCTAAGACAGAAGCCCTACTTCAGATGTGTCCTGCTGTCTAGAGTGTAGCCACTCCTGTCTTCCACTGGCCCTTCCTGACAGCTGGAACTTGCCTCACTTCCCTGGCTTCCAGCTGTCGTTTCAAGTCCTTGAGGATGTCAATGCCTGTATGATGAGTGACAGTCTGCCTGTCTCCTCTGCAGAACAAAGACCTTAGATTCTCCACAACTCCACTCCCCTTGCCTGACTTGATTGATGCTGGTGACATTCAGGCTTGACTGACACTGGTCTTCTTAGACCTTGCTTCTTAAATGCCTGGGTAACCTCCTAGAGAACCCGTCACCCCAGCCATTGTAGTTTTCTTATTCCCACTAGCCTCTGACTCTGACTCCATCTTCCTTCTTGAGCTGTGCAGCATAGCTGAGGCAATCTCTCATTAATGCTGTGGAGGGAGACTACAGTATCTTTCTTCTTTTGTGAAACATCCTTTTGTGACCTTATCATAGGAAATACTCTCCAGTAGAAATGTTTCCAGTCTACCCCAGAATACTATTTTTGAGCAGGAGAGGATCTTCCCAGAATGTCTGAAGGTGCCCCACAGAGATAATCACTATGGTATCTTTCTGTGTGGTTAATTCCATTCTGACCTCAAATGATCCTTGAGAGATTTATCAATGCAATGTGCCTATTTATCAGATTTACAAATGACCCAGTCATAGGGAAACTGCAAGCAACTTACTTGTCTCCAAGTTTCCCAAGGTGAATACAACAGATCAGGTCTTTTAAAGGGAGTCTACAAAGAAACCTTGCAGTCTGGTTTCACTGGGGGAAAATGTAGGTGAAAGGTCTAAAATAATTTGAAAGGAGGGAATAAAGTGATTCTCTAGGCTGATTTATTAGATTCAGGGTTGCTTAGAGCCAAGTTTTTCAACCTCAGCATTACTGGGGCCAGATACTGCTTTCTTGTGGAGTGGTGTCTTGTGTATTGCAGGATGTTTAACAGCATCTGTGGCCTCTACCCATTAGATGCCAGCAGAACACACAATCCTGAGTTGTGACAACCAAAAAATATCTTCAGACATTTCCAGGTGCTCCATGTGGAGGATAAAAATTGTCCTCAGTTGAAAACCACTAGGTTAGAGACTTGGAACTGAGATTTGTTTTATTTTTATGCATGAGACTGTTGATTTGTTTCCTTAAAATGTGAGTAGTGTACCTTTTTAAAAAATCTGTTGCTTCTTATTATTAAATGGGCATGTTATCAACTCAGTATAATTTTCCATATGCCTCTCAGATTTTCACGGCATGAGAAGAGAAATACAGATGTAACTGGTTCATTATCATTCAAATGGAATGTAAGAAGAACAGAGCTAAACAACAGAAGTCATTTGATCAAAAATAAGTAGAAATGTTGCTATATCTAGAGTGCTTAAACTTCAGTGACCCTGAATCCCATCAGTGAAAATGTTTGAACATGAACCCCAGTCTATGTCTATTTACTTACCATGTGCTAATATATTATTAAAAATTATACAACAAATACACAATCTCTGCCAGGAAACTGAAGAGAAGAGAGGATTTCCATTTCCCAGCTCATTTTATGAGGCCAGGATTGCCCTGAAGCTAAAACTAGACAAGTAGAGTTAAAAAAAAAAAAAAAAGGAAGGAAGGGAGGGAAGAAAAAAGAGGAAATTGAAGACCAATATCTCTCATGAACTAACACAAAAATACTCAGTCAAAACAGTGTGGTACTGGCAGGAGGACAGACAGACAGAACAATGGAACACAATAGAGGATCCGGAAATAAGCTTACAGAAATAGGCTCAACCAGTTTTTGACCAAGATGCAAAGCCAATTCAATGGACGAAAGATTAGCCTTTGCAACAAATGGTGCTGGAACAATTATGCACCCATGGTGGGGGAACAAAAGAGCTTCTACCTAAACCTTACATCTTATACAAAAATAAACTCAAAATAGATAATATACTTACATATAAATTATAAAATTTTTTGAAAGTTTTAAAAATATCTAGGAATAGGCAAAGACAAAATACACTAACAGAATAATTTGTAAAAGGGAAAAAAATGATAAATTGGACCTCTTCAAGATTAAAAACTTTTGCTGTATTGAAGACCCTGTGAAGAGGTTGAAAAGACAGGCTACAGAATAGAAGGCAATGTTTTCAAACCACATCTTTTAAAAAAGGATTTGGAACATTCAAGGAACTCTCAAAATTAACAGGAATGAAATAATCAGTTAGATAATGGGCCAATGACATGGACAGGCTTTTCACGAAGAGGATATACAGATGGCAAATAAGCACATGAAAGATGTTAAGTGGCATTAGCCACTGAGGAAATTTAAGCTGAAACCACAATGTGGTATCACTCTCAGAATGGCTGTGATAGAACAATAGTGACAGCTCCGAACGCTGGTGAGGATTTAGAGAAACTGTATCACTTGTACATCACTGGTGGGAATGTAAGAAAAAGTTTGACCATTACTTTATTTATTTATCTTTTTCTGTCTTTTTTTTATTATTGAGTTATAGTCAGTTAACAATATGTCAATTTCTGCTGTAGAGCACAATTTTTCAGTCATACATGAATATACATATATTCATTTTCACATTCTTTTTCACTGTGAGCTACCACAAGATCCATTACTTTAAAAACTAAACATTCAAATCCAACCCAAGAATGCACTCCTATTCATTTATCACAGAGAAATGAAAACTCATGTTCACAGAAAAACCTGTACAAAAAATTTCAGAGTAGGCTCATTTCTAATAGACAGAGCTTTTAATAGGCCAACCGTCATTCAACAGATGACCCTAAACCCAGTTACCAGTTAATTAAAATATTCCTAGATATGTGCCAATGTGTGCTCCTTAGGTCAAATATATCTTCCTCCTTCTTTTAAAGTAAGTGTTTTATTGATGTATAACGTATAGACAGAAAAGTCCATGTGTTATAAACAAACAGCTTGATGAGGTTTCAAAAAGAACACACTGGTGTAACCAGCCCCCAGATCAAGACTTAGAATATTACTAGCATGCGTAGGACTTCTTTGTGCCTACTTTTTTTACTCCATCCCATGCAGAGCCATGATCCTGACTTCTGACACCATAAATTAGTATGCCTATTTGAAGACTTCAATATCAGTGGAACCCTACAGTACATACCTTTTTGTGTGTGTATTTTTATTTTATTTAACTTTAATTTTATTTTATTGAGTTATAGTCAGTTTACAGAGTTGAGTCAATTTCCAATGTAGAGCACAATTTTTCAGTTATACATGAACATGCATACATTCCTTGTCGCGTTCTTTTTCGCCGTGAGCTCCCACACCCACAGTACATACCTTTTGTGTCCAGCCTCATCCATGCCGTTGACTATGATCGCCATCCATTCCTTCTCATTGCGCCATTGTCCTCTTTAGAATTACTATACCACACTTTATTTCGTTGTCCGTGGAGCTTTTTCCCTTGCATTTTTGGACATTATGAACAGTGTTACTGTGAACAGTCTTGTCTTCTCCTCCACTTGTTCTCTTTCCATATTTTGGTGCTGTTTTTCCTCAAAGTTATGACACTGACTGCCCTAATACATTCTTGACTTTTCCAACTGAAAAAAGGGGGAAAAAAAGCAATGGTTCTAGAAATAGAAAGCAATCTATACCGGACAAATGATGATTGATCATCCTCCGGGTTTGAGTCCCTGGGCTAGGAGCGTAGGAGCCTGGGAGAGAGACCGTGGGATGTAGTATCTACTCGCTGGGTCTGTGATATCACAGTTTGGAGCATCGCCACGTGCTGGGAGTGGGAAGGGCAGGAGTCCCAGGTGAAGGACAGAAACCGGAGTTTGAACTTTGAGAGAGATCTTATAAGTAAGGGTGGTGTTTTCCCAGCAAGAGAAATGTAAAAAGGCATGGGGTGAAGATATCAATGATTTGGGTTAGGAGATTCATGAAGGAGAGAGTGCCCATTACTCCTTGTGCAGAGTTTGTTCTCAGATTCTCCACTGGAGGGGTGGGTAGACGTAAGAATCACACTGAAATCCTTCTGCCTGAGCATCTCTTAAAAAGCACAACAAAACTGTGCTAGTCTCAGGAGAAATGTGATGCAGGAGGTGTAAGCAAATGTGGATGAACAGAGCGCAGCATGAGATGTGTGTGTGTGTGTATCTGTAGTTCTCGCTTTTCTCCTGCTCTTGTGTGTATGTGCACGCCTGCAAAATATGCAGTCCTGGCAATCATTAAAACCATTCTTTGCTCATAAATGGAAAACATTTGACAACAGAGCGGAGGGAGAGAAAAAAAACTATGGGACCCTTACGACGCGTTTTCGTTTTTAGCTGCTCTTAAGAAAATATGTACCTGCCCCTGGCTGCGGGCTCACTGCTCCTCGCCCTCCCTTCTCTCAGGCAGATTAATCATCTGTCCAAGCGCTTGAGGTACGGATTAATTTGTGACCCTGGATGAAGGCCAGGGACTTCTAACCTTGCCCCCTGAGTGAAAACAGTTCGGTAGGTGGAGGGAAACCCATCTTGCTAATTATATTTTTTGGTAACAGAATGAAAATATGTGGAAAAGTTTCCTCCTCGGATGATTAGATCTTTCTGAATGCCAACCTTCCTATTTGTCGGCTACGCACGCCTTTGAAAAATGCGCTTGTGTGGGAGAGCTTCAGAAGGTTTTTGCCAGATTAGGAGCTGACCTTGTGTTGGCGAATGACTTTCTGAAGCTCAGGTGGCAGCCTTCCCAGGTATCTGCTTCCTGTGCCTGGGTTTTGCTCATGAAGTAAGGTCTTGCCTCCCCTAGGGGCAAACTTCTTTGTTAAATGTGAACTGTGGTGTAGTGAGGATCTTCTTTATTTGCATTAATTTTTCAAAAAGAAGCTGATGGGAGGAGTAAGGGCCCCGGGGCTTGGATGCTTCTGTGCAGATTTTGCTGATGCAGTAGAATGTCAGATACTGTATCTTAAAAGACACGTGCAGTAAGTAGTTCGCTCATCTTCAGTAGCTTTGCTGCGTGGGATGACTGAGTCACTTGCAGTGAGACTCAGGGTGGGCGCTGGGGGAACAGGAGAGAAACAGATAAAGCAAAGTTACAAGAAAAAGACAGAAGGAGGGAGGCTTTGATTACATTTGCCTCTTTGCGGTGACTCCGTTGGCTTTACTTCAGGTTCGTTGCAGGTTTATAGAGAGGAGCCCTGGTGGGTTCCACCCTGGCTGTGATCATGCTGTGACTAAACGATGTAGAACTGAGGCTGCGGGTAATAGGAGGGCTGACATCTGGCTAATTGCCATTCCAGTTGGGGTTGCCAGACAGTTGAGTGGAAATTGCTTAGAGATGAAGAACTTCCAATGAACCGTGATGGACAGAAGTGTCTGAACAAAGAGATGACAGGAGAGCTGGGCAGGAGGAGGGGAGGAAAATACCTGCTGTATCTGCTTCTCTCTCTTGTCTTTACCTCTGGTTGTATCTCAGTAGTACAGGTCACTCATTGAATGTCGAGTAGTTCGCAGAAAGAAAACAGATTAAACCTAGAGGCAGAGGAGTTGGCAGAGCTGAAGCTGCATTAATTTTTCTTAGTTTTGACTTCACCCAGAGCCTGCCTGTATCTTAGAAGACACATGCAGTAAGTAGTTCACGCATCTTCACTAGCTTTGCTGCTTGGGATGACTGAGTCTCTACCTGAGACTTAGGGTAGGTGTTGGGAGTCGGGGAACAGGAGAGAAACAGATAAAGCAAAGTTATAAAAAAAAAAAAGATAGAAAGAGTGCCTGGGCACTCACTGGTCACCCAAGGGTTCCTTCCAAAGCCAGTGCCCCCAAGCTGGGCAGGACCCAGGCCCTTCAAGCACAACGCCCAGTGCTACCCTCCACAGGTGCCTGCAGCTCCGTGATCCTCCTGTAAACCCCGAGGGCTGGGAGGTGACTTCTGAATGAATCATCAAGAGATTTACCATGGCTGGTCACTGCTGGGACCTGCTCGCTGTACCCTGCAGCCTGTGTGGTTGTTACTACAGCCAACAAATCTGTGTTCATTTACTTAAAAAAAAAGAACAGTTCCTACTTCACCCTCACCTATTCTCCCAGCAGAAGCTTCTCAGTAATACGTATACATTTCGGTTGTGTCTGTAGGGAAACCGATGTAGACGACTACATGGAGTGTTACTAAAGGTAGGATTTTCTGGAGATTTCTGAGTTGGTGGGTAATGTCCCTAGAGAAGAAATTTATGGGTAGACCATGCTTTTTAAAACCTCTCACATCTTCGCTGATTTAGAGAGGTAGCCTACTTGCTAATTAGTTCTTTTTATGCATGGTTTTGACCCGATATAGTTGTGGTTTTAACAGGTTTGGCATTTTTTGGACTATAGACAAGTTCTTTCATTTAGAATTTCCTGGTAATTTTTAGGATCAGGCAATATTTTTCATTTCATAACACTCTTGTTCAAGTGTCTTATAATCATCATTTCTTTTGTTACTTTAGTTAGTCTTGTTTTCGTGCATTAGAATTGCATTGCTGTGGTTAAAATCTGGTAACAGGCTATTTGGCCTTATGTGCAGCTTTGAAAATTGCTGTTACTTTTCTAACAAGTGAATTTCAGGTTCTGTTTAAATAGACAAACTAAAAGGGATTGTTTAAGAAAAAAATAATGTATTTTCCTCTGTGTTAATTGCTAGTGTATTTCAGACCAAAAGTTCTATTGAGGGACTTAATTTTGTTTAGAACACAATCTCCTTTATTTTTTTTTTTTCTTTTGCACACATGCATTCAGACTGTGAGCTTCCGGTTTTGTATCAAAATCAAAAAGTATGCTTGATTTATAGGTATTTTTCTTTCAGATTTAATTAAATGCATCTTTTTGTGGTAAGTGTAAATTTGTAAGATCAACTCTGTTTGAGGAAAGTATACAGGATTCTGGGTTACAGTATTTTAAGGAAGTTATCATGATTTTAAAACTGAAAAGATGAATGGATTTCCCCATGGATTATTTGTTAACAAACCACAGTTTTCTCTTCTGTGTTGACTGAAGAGGACAGAAAACTTCACGTTGGTTAGTATTGAGTGCCAGTCCCTCGTCCTCACACTGCTTTCCAGGCAGAGCAAATTGCAGAGTTAAGGTGGTACTCGGTAAACATTTGTTAGAGGAATTCATGAATAAATGAATAATTCAGGCAAAAATCTATCTATTAGAAAAAAACAGTTCCAGTCCTGAATCTTACTCAATATGTATTCTCAGCAAGCTTGCTTTGGAAAGAGCAGTAAAGTACAAATTCCCAGATTTTAAGGAGCTGATAGCTTTTGGGAGGAACTAAGGGAGAGAGAATGAAATGACTAAACCATCATGAGGCAATACACAAGATTAAGATGTAGTGTTGAGTTATTCAGGGATAATTACATGGTAAAGAGAAAATTACCTAGAGATACACCCATGGCAATGTCAACATTTACGTGGTCCTACCATCTCTGCAGCATTATTTTTATTTTGTTCATGCGTGTTCACAGGTTTCTGTCTAGGTCTAGATGCCATGACAGTGCTGGACACACCCAACATTAGACGAAGCAGCCAAGAGAGATCCCCTTTTGTGCTAGTTTCACAGGTGCAGTGTCTGTGTGCTGCCCAAGGGTTACACCGAATCCCCTAATAAAGCCCCCACCCAAGTCTCATCACACTCTCCCTAGAAACCCCTTTCTTTTACCTTCTCCAAGTTGAGATTGCCAGATAAAATACATTCACTGAAATTTGAATTTTGGATCAGCAATATATAACTTTTAGTATAAGACAATATTATAATGTAACAATATTTGAGACATACTTAAGATTTAAAAAAGTTTATAATTTATCTGAAATTTGAATTTAACTGGGCATCTCAAATTTGTGTTTGTGAAATCTGGAAACCCCACCCCAAGTTCATCTCAATTGCCACTTTATCATTGTATGTAATTTTACCCACCCTTTAGAAGACAGGAGTCTAATTGGGAAAAATATGTATACTCAAGTTTAAATGCCAGGTAGCAAGATTAATGAATAGTCATTAAAATAAATATATTCATGTAGTGCAAAGAGGAATTTGTTTATCCAGCGGATCAGTCTTCTGAAGGTGGATTTTTATCAGATATTTTATAGTGTTCCACCTCAAGAAAGTATCCATACCTCCTTCTCCTGTTTAAATAGCCATGAGGTTAGGTGGGATATGCCTGGTTGATTCCCATCTGTGAAAGTAGTAATCCCCCAGCCACGAGGGCAAGGCACTTGGCCTTTTTGTGTGGCCGAGTCCTCTCATTTGTAAATTGGAGATTATAACAGGACCTACCTCAGAGGTTTGATGTGAGGAACCAATAAGTTAATATATTTCAGTACTGAACATAGGGTCTGGCCCACCATAAGCCTGTGTCACCCATGGCCACTGACTCTTCTGGTGACGTTGGTACAGACTGATCCTTTGCTCTCATGTGGAGTGTATATGTCTTTCTTATCTACTCTGTGTTTTCTGAAATGTGGAGGGAGAACACTGGATCAGGAATAAGTAGTCATGGATTTTAGTCCCCGATCCGCTGCTGGTTTTCAGGTGGCCTCAAGCAAACTTAGTCTCAGTTTCTCATTTACAGATTCTGCATGATTGAATTTCAGCTTTACAATATGTGAGAAGCATCTGAGTGGCTTTGGGGAAGGTATAGATCTCTAGGCCTGTCATCAGATGTCTTGATTCTGGAAGCCTGGGAATAGGCCAGGATGGAGAAGATTTTTAATAAGCTCACAAGTGAATCCGCTGCAGGTGGTCCATGGACCACAGACTAGGGTATAGCGGACTAGATGACCTCTCAATTTCCTCCAGTAAGTAGTTAAATGTGGACAACTGGGAATCAAATTAAGTAACCAAACTGTTTATCTAGATTAAATGTGTGTTATAAATGTCCTACAAAATGCACAAAAGCTAATTTCAAAAGCTGTATTAACTGTGCATTGTGAATGCCTCTGGTTACTTGTTATTGGGCAACTTAATCTAGAAACGTCCTTTCATGAATTTTCATCAATTTTTTAACAAAGCTCTGTTGCAAATGGTGAATTATGCATTAACATATGTTCATGCTAATTTATACACCAGTGACAGATTTTTGGCATGGGATCAATAATCTACAATGATACTTTTTAAAGTTTGTTTATTAATAGCATCAAGGAATTTTGGTTATCATTTAGATAACAATGTATCATTTGAACCTAATAAAAAAAAGAGCAAATTTTGCAATTCTCAGATGTCTAAGTACTTACGCAAGGAATGATACGTGAATCTGAAACAAGGTAAATATCTCCTGCTCTTCTCAATTAATAGTTTTTACAGCCCTGTTGGATTATCTTATGCCAGTGTCTTGTTCTCAGATGGAAATGCAGGGTATTATTGTACCAACTTTCTCTGATATCCAAATAATCATAAGCTAAGTAACTTAGTTCAGTCATGAAACAAGGCAAAAATTGTCATTTTGACTAGACCTCTTCTAAAAATTTAATGCAATTTATACTTTCTTTCTTTCTGCACATTCTTCAAAGTTAAGACAAAAATTTACCATAAAGAAGTAAAAATAATCCTGTTAAGGAGCATTACTAGTATGTTTCTATCTCTCCAGTGTACCTTTACTTAAACATAGTGATTTTTAAATAAATCTTGTTTTGAGAAGCCTTGATATAGACAAAAAATTCTAATAAAACACGTAAGTTAGAGGATGATCATATATATGATTGAAAGACTTTTCTGCTTTAAAATTTTTTTAAATCTACAATTTAAAAAATATATTGATCCCTGGAAGAAGCCCCTGTCCTGTTATACTCAAGTGTGATTTTTCTCAAATAATTTTATTCCCAACTTTTTGGAAAGACATTGTTATGTACCTGGAGGCCATTCTTTTCTATATACAGCAAGAGCTTTATCACTCAGTGTTACTGATTTTTAGAGAAATATCAGGTCTCACATTTGACAATTATGTTCCAGATATGATTGAAGAAAATAAAGTTATTAAGACTGAATCAATTGGATGCCCACTTATCCCTCTGGTGATTAACAACAGAACCAAAGAGAGCTTATGAGCTTTGACGATGCCTACTGTACTATATAATACTGACATATTTGAAAATACCTCTTGTAGAGGGTAGGGAGAATGGGAATGGAGACAAAAAGAACACATTTTAAAATTAGATTTTTGACAACACCTTCTGGTAGAAGCCCAAGGCAAATTATTCCTATGGTCATAATAGGGGTTTTTATTTTTTTAGATTTTTTTTTCTTTTGATCATAGAAGGAATATCATTTTGGATAGCAAAGAGAACTGATTTTAAATCTTGGTTCTTTGATGTGTTAACTCTGTCAAATTTTGTAACTTCTCTGAGCCTTTGCTTCTCATCTTTAAAATAAAGATTACAATGCTGTCTTTATTAGATTGTTATAAGAATAAGTCCCTGAAACAGTGTCTGGTATTTAAGAGGCAATTGATCAACATTTAAATGCATTTCCCTCCACTCTGACATAATAGAGATGCCCCTGCTGTATTGATTTGAGAACTACACTTTCTGTCTGTCCCCTTAACCTACTTGGACATTTAGTTTATATAATAGGATTTCACATCGGTTGGCAGGTTGCTTTGCACTGTTTGGAATGTATATGATGAGCCACACTAGCCTGGCAGAAACTGGAGTCTCTTCCAAACTCATATTCTACCCTTTGCATGGTCTCTCTTTCCACTCCTATCCATTTATAACATTTTTTATTGCAGGGGTTGGCAAATTATGGCCTGCAAGCCAATTCTAGCCACCCACCTGTTTTTGTAAATAAAGTTTTATTGAGACACAGCCCTGTCCGTTCATTTACATAGTGTCTATGACTGCTTTTGCCCTTTAAGGGTAGTTGTTGTGATAGGGACTTTATGGCTCACAAAGCCTAAATTATTTATAGTTTAGCCATCTGTAGAAAAAAAAATTGTAGACCCTTAGTCTGTTGCCCAATGAAGAATAGCTAGATTTTTAATAACTTGCTGATTAATAATTAAATGCTTGTTGATAAATAGATGCTGAATGAATGGAGAATAGAAAAAAATTGATAATCATCATCGTCAGATTTCTTAACTCTCCTACTAAGAATGGTGACAATGAGGACAGAGAAACAGTACCATTGAGGAGAAGTAACAGAGAAAGATGGAAGCCAGAGGAGATGACTTCTGCCACTAACTGCTTTACTTGAGTCGTGCTGTCTCTGAGTCTTAGTTTTCTTATGTGTGAAATGAAGGTGTTAGTTTCTGCTCAACCTAACATCATAAGATCACGTTGTATGAACTTATGGTGTTTTCATGTTCTATAACTTTTATTTTGTTTATGTGATAATGATCTCAGTCAACACGCTCTGCCTAAAGACAGAGTTCATGATGTACTCATTCTTTTTAAAGATCTCAGGGGAAGTGGTGTCCTTGGGAGAGAGCCAGGTGTGAGTTAAGATGTCACAGGTGTTGTTAACATTTGAGGATATAGGAAAGCTTGTTTGACATGCAACAGAGTTTCTAGGGTCCCAGTGGAGAGGAAGAAGGAACAGTGAAGGTCAGAAAAGAGAAAGCACAGAGCTTGGAGAGAGGTGAGCTAAGGGAAGAAGACAGATGGCCAATGGCCTTGCAATGGGGGTATATAGTGTGGTGAATTCAGTGAGTCAGTGTTTCCAAGACAGTGGTTAAGAGTGCCCCCTGGTGTGTGGGAGATCAGACGCTGCAAATGGCTGTCGGGCAGGGGACCTGGTGGCTGGTCAACTACAATTCAGACCAGTCTGCCCTTCCAGAGGCCCCTAGGTCCAGTCAAATGGGCACTGAGCCAGGATTTAGAAGACCTGATTTGAGGCCAGACTATTCTGTCTTGGGTCACTATGTCCAAGCCTCAATTCACTCATCTGCAAATTTCGAATATCTTCCCTGTACTTCCTAGGACTATTCAGAGTTTGATGAAATAGTATGCCTCAGTGTGTTTTAAAATCTGTTCAAATGTAAACTAGTATTATGATTTTATTGAGCATAATATCTGAATAACCACAAAAGAGCATGGGCTTTTCGTATGTTTCCAGAAGAGTGGGTAGATTTATGCCTGTACGTGCACACACACAAGCAGGCTCACACACACACACAGGCACTTACTTCATAGGGCCACCTTTTTAGGCAAAACAGAAATAAGGACATGGTAAAATGACCTCTGGGTGCTAGTTTCATAGGTACTGTTTTATAATCACTAGGTCACAAATATCACCAGAAATATGTGATGTTTAACTGTCCAAAGTTGCACATCCATATCTTCTTACCCAGTGAGCAAAAGAATGCTCCCTCCAGAGTAGACTCCTCTAAATCCTTTTTTAATATCGCTGGGCATGGATACCATCATCCTTCTATAGGTGTGTGATCTGTGGCGTTTACTGGGTTCCCTCTACCTGGATTAACAAAGAGTCATGTTACCCATGATTCTCTTGTCTCTTTGATGAAGGAGAAAAATCCCTGAGAGGTGATGTCATATCTTAAGAGTGGAATACTAGGTTTAGAGCAACTTGTTCTTTCTCTTTTTGGCTCTACAGTAAATGATATCCACATCCTCGATTCAGTCTGCTGGGGAACATGATAAGGAGAAAACAAACAAACCTGGTCTTTCTTTAAACAAAGGGATTTTCTGTAGGAATACACAAAACGGTGGTTCTTTTGTTATAGCAAATGCTTAGCTAGCAACTCCACTGATGAGCAATTGGTTGGAAATGTTTTATTGGTCTTGATTTATGAATGACAAGTTTGAGTGATTATTAAGCTTAATTGCTCTTAAATGATGGATTTTTCCCCCAATTGTTTATCTTCAGGGCAAAGATGAAAGTAAATGTGTTAGACAAATGCAGAGTTCAGTGGTTGCTAAATGAGCTTATTAATGTTTACATATGTAACAATTTAGGACATCAATCCATGTGTGTTGGAAGGAGCTGACCATTTTATTTCAGTCTGCAGAAAGTCCCACACACGCCAGTGCTATTTTACTTTTGGGTAAACCCAACACGCAGCTGTTCAATTTCAATCACAAGTTCAGGTTTTCGTGGGGTTAATTTTGTCCTTGCTGTGGCTGGTAAGAGTATTTTCAAGAAAATGAAATTACTATACCTGTTTGGCATGTGGTAGGGCATTAGGTGAAGAGCACTCGGGCTCTGCCAGTTCTGCGAAGTGAGAGCAACTTGTCTGGTCCCCAGGAGCTCTGCCTTATTCCCACAGAATGATTTTCCAGGCAGCCCGTTTCACCTTTAATATAAAGGGTCAGCAAAGCAGAGTTACCTGCTTTTGCGAAGCAAAAATAAAATCCCCGGATTTCTAAGCTCTGAAATCTTGTTGCTCCTTATTGTAGCTAAAGATGATGTAGGATCTTGTTACAGACTTTATGGAAGATGGCACAAGCGGGTGAAAATTCTCAAATCAGAACACTGGTGTCATGAACTGATCAGGGGTTAGGCTGGTGTCTTGCATGGGCGAAATAGTTCTCTCCTTGTTTTCCCTTTAGCTCATTGGTTCTTCATTGAACACGCTGCACACATCATAACATTCTTCTTCAAAGATAAGGACAATATATCTACTTCAAGGTCTATTTCAAATAGAGCCCACCAGATGTTTTTTGTGGATTTAGCATGTTGACCTAAGAAATGGGAGATTTATATATATATATACACACATACAAATGAAAATAAGGGAGTCAGAAACTTTGGTCCTGTATCTGAGTTTTGTACAAGAATCTAGAAAAATCTGCACCACCAGGTTTTTAAAAAGTACCAGTGCAGTGGTGCAGACACTTGCTGGTGTCTCAGTCTGTTCGGGCTGCTCTGACAAATTGCGACAGACTCCTGGGTTTAAACAAGAGAAATTTAGTTCTCGTGGTTTTGGAGGCTGGGAGTCCGAGATCAGGATGTCATGACAGTTCTGTTCTGGGGAGAGCCCTCCCCCTGGCTGCAGACGGCTGACTTCTTGTTGTATCCTCACTTGGTGGAAGGAGGGAAGGGGGCTGCTGTGTGTCCCTTTCTTATAAGGACACTAATCCTATAAATGAGGGTTATAACCTCATAGCAGAGGTGCCTCCCAAGCACCCCACCTTCTAATACCATCACATTTGGGGGTTAGAATATATGGATTTGTGGGGGACACAAGTATTCAGTCCATAACAAAAGTTTCAAAGAGACTGGAGCCTGGCTCAAGAAGTGGAATCAGTAGCTGGTCATTGAACCTTTCACACTTCATCCATTCTAGGGACCTGGTTATCGCATGGCTCTTGGAGAGCAGGGATGCACTGATCCCCACTGTAGGGTTTCACTGTTCATGAAGGTACCACAGTGCCCCACCCCTCTGCTTCTCTGCTCCTTCTGTAGTTAACTTTTATCTCTGAGCTTTGCTCACTGTGGTTTCTGCTTACTCATAATAGTTTTTAGCACCTCACAGATTCGTAATACTACGTTAGGTCTATTGACTTGGTGTTTCTACACAAATTTTCTGAGATAAAAGATACGATTGGTGTAGTTAGTCACTAGCATCTCATTTAAGGCAAGCTTTCACCAATTAGGCTACTTGTCAGCATATCGATTCGTGACTCTTGGGTCACATGCACAATATTAATCAATCAGCTATTGCCAAGTTGAGATAAATGATAAACTGTGCCCTCCCAGAGTCATTCTGTACAGGAAGAGGCTGTGGGCATTCTGAGGCTCAGCCTTTCACTGCAATGGGTTTTTTTCAGTTGGCCAAGACAATAAAAAATGGACCAATATTCGAGTGCTCATCTTTGTGCCTGGTTTTCCAAGAGAAGAAAAACATGTATTTCCCTAAATGTTGTTAGTAGTAGTAGCAAATATGTAGTTTCCACAAAAAATGAACAGTCAGGATTGGGACTGGACCCCTCAGCCAGGAAAAAGAGCAATTATATTATTATTACTGCTGGCATTTAAAATAGCTGTTTCCAGCACCATGTTGCTATTTACTCAGGCTCCTCCGGGTTTCCCTAAAGTCTTCTGGTATCGCCTGTTCCTCAGAGTCCCCAACTCTCATCTGTTATACTCATTCATGCCAAGGACTTGCAGAAGTAACAATTACTTCTTAGTATATATCTTCTGCCTTGAAGAAGAGGCATCCACCTCTAGCTTCCTTCCTTCTTATCTACCAAAGTCACCTTGTGGATAAGATGACACTATCTGCTCCAGGCAGGCTTCTTGCACTGTGATTCAGAGAAAGGAACACATCTACCTCTTAACTAATTTACTTTTCTGGAAAAATACCATGGTTAATCCTCTTGTTCAATCAAGTGGAACGTTTCAACAAATTTATATAGTACAACAATCTCTACTAAAAACCTATAGTTAGATAAAAACTTTGAATGCAACTAAAGCCTACTAATATGGTTAGTGAAGTAAGAATATACTATGTATAGTGTTATACTGTGTATTGAATACCAAAATATAAAAACAGCGCACTATATTTTAAAGCAATTTGTTTACAGATAGCTTCAGGTGCGTTATTACATTCCATTCTCGCATCAACTCTCTTAAGTAGACAGAAAAAGATGTGTCACCCATCTTTGAAGGGTGACACATTTCACACATGCACACAAGTGACACATTTTGGATGTGGAACTATATGTGGACGTGAGTAGTTCAAGTGATCTGTCCAAGTTCATTGGCAAGAAAAGCAGTAAGGCGGAGTGAAAGAGTATGAGCGTTTGGGCGGACTTGTCTCTAGGTTTACATTCTAGCTCTGCCACTTTCTAGTTGCCTGACTTTGGATTACTGGACACTTGTCCGTTGGTCTCACTTTTGTCGGATGCAAAATGAGGATTGTTGCAGACTTGTTATGCAAACAGAGTGAGATAATGCGCATAAAACATATTTGGGAAATGGCAGCAAGGCAGTGCTTGCTCAGTGGGTAGAATGGGAACTCTGGTTAGCGGTCTTCCTCCTCCATCATATGTCAAGAATTATAAGTGTCATTTTCCAAGAGAAAAGGAATGAAATTACCAAAACTCAGAAAAGATATATCTTGACTTTCTTTGTCCCCAACCATTACAGTGTATCTAAAAATGCATTCAGGGATGCAGTGTTCCCATGCTTCCCGTTGGGTACCAGGTACTGAGGGGACGCACTTCTGGCAGCATCAGTCTAATTTGTCTTAATTGCCTTTAGCAACCTCAAAACAGGCAGGCAAGGGCTCCCGATAAAAGGTGTTCCCAGAAGTGAAAAACACTGAAATTTCACAGAGATTATAAAGAAATAAGGACAACTTGGCCTCTAAACACCTGCTATTTACTGCACAGTTTCTATTAATTTCACTACCTTTGGGGCTCTTTCTGCACAGTCAAACACATACCCCAAAGCAGTCATTGCTTATAAACAAACTCCTGTTCTCTGGGCTGTTCTGTGAGAGCTTCCTTCTCTCCAGGGGTGCCTTTGACTTGATGAGTCAGCCAGTGACCTCACGTGTTATCAGTCCTGCAGACTTGCTCTGAGATGTGTAACACACATAAACAATAAAAACCCAGGGCAGTTTCTCACTACAAGGATGAGGTATATGTTCATCTCCAGAAGAGAGGGAAGCTGCTAGAAATCCCCAAAAAGCAATTGATACATGCTGAAATTCTTTTCCATTATGTTCTCCCTTCTCCCTGCTGAAAATCATTCAACTCCAGTTTGAAATAAAAGAAATACGACAGTTCAACTGGCTTAAATATATTTTAAAGCAAGGTCATATATTCATTACATATGGTTTGGATTTGGCATTTAAAAATATCAAACTTATTTCCCTAGAGAGGTGTTTAATATTTCATATGATTTTCCATCCTAAAAGGAGACAATTGAAATATGTTTATCTCTCTGATCTATATCCTGTATAGACCCAATATATAATGAGTTTTCTTTTTCTTTTTCTTTTTCTTTTTTTTTTTTTTTTTCGCTTGAACTCTTCTTGGCTTTGGAAAATTACTCACTACTGCTATCTTAGAATATTTCAACCACCTCCCTTGACACCCACACTCCTACCTCGCTTTTGTAGCTTCTCCTGCTTCATCGTTACCTATTGTCATCACTTTCTCTGAGGCTGAGTCTCTGAACTAATTGCTCCTAAGGTGTTCTGAAATAATCCAGCACAATCCATGTTTTAGTCTTGATCTTAAAAAGAAAGAAAGAAAGAAATTAAATCCCCCAGACCAACCTACCATCTTAAGCAACTATTACTTTCTGTGAGCCAGTCTCATTTCCATCACCACCTCCACCCTTTTGCCTTGCACAATGCAAAGGTAGAGATTTTACTGCAATCTTTCACACAGTGATGTAGTTGCCCTCCCAGGCATCATCAAACCTACAGAGAAATCCTAGTGGCGTCCGTGCTTTGGCACGTATCAGGGGGAGTATGTGCAGAACTTAATCTAAATTCAAAAGTGATCCCTATGCTATATTTCTTCTACTCTCGGAAGACAATACTTATACTGGCACTTAGAAAAATGGTCAAAAAAGCATGCTGAGCACATGTGTTATGTATCATGATTGGTAAGGGGGTTTCATGCCAAAGCTGTATCTTTTCATTCTCTTGAGCGTTCCTTTAGATTTTTTTTTTCCTGTTTTGTGGAAATTGGATAGATCCCATTTAAGTTTTACCAAGATAAGTTTTAGAACTGGACCCGTGGTTGCAAACTGTTGTGTGTAGTGAGTGTTCAAAGCACAGAATGATACTAACGTGGCTTTGGGCTTGGAAGCTCTTCCAGCACAAAGCGAAGGACATTATTTAAGGCGTCTGCTGGGAGCTGAATTTGCTCTTCAGGTGCTGCTCAGTGGGGAAGATGCAGCTGCGAAGTGTGTATCCTCATTGATTGAAGGCTGTGTGTGTGGGAAGCCCTTCTTTCAAATGAGTAATACCCTGAAGGTTAAGGAAAGGAGTCTCTTTCCTGAAGGGTGGTAGGAGAGAGAAGAAAGTTGTCCGTAAACTCTGTCCTATCCTTCTGCGTTTTTCTGAGGGCCACCCTCCCAAGCCTGGAGACCAGCAGTCAAAGGTGGAGGAAATATAATTCATATAACATAAAATTCACCCTGCTAATGTGTACCATCCACTGGCTTTGAGTGTATTCCTGAAGCTCTGCAGCCCTCACCACCGTTATTGCAGAACGTTTTCATCCATCTAAAGAGAAACGCCATGTGTATTACCAGTCACATGCTTCCCCACCCTCTCTCCAGCCCCTCCTCCACTAACTACTTCATGTCTCTATAGATTTGCCTTTTCTGGACATTTCATATAAATAGGATCATACAATCTGCTGCCTTTTTAAAAAGTGTTAATAGATGTTTTGTTGAGTCACATGCCATTGTAAGAAATAAACACTTGGAGGTCCTGTGTGTATCCTTAACCCAATCTCTCCCAATGGTAACATCTTACATCATGGAACTACAGTGTCTTCTTACCCAGGTGCTGACATTGATACCAGCCACCAATCTGAATCAGATCCCCCCAGTTTTACTTGTAAACATTAGTGTGTGTGCCTGTGAGTGTACATATTTTTGATCCTAAACAGTTTCACTGTATGTGTAGGTGTGTGTGTCTACCACTGAAGTCAAGACACAGGAGAACGCTGGGACCACTGGGATGCTTGTGTTCTCATGTTGCCCCATAACGCTCTCCCGCACCATCCCTACCCTTGTGACCACTAATCTCTACTCCATTTCTGAAATTTTGTCATTTCAAAAATATGATGCCAATGGAATCAAACGGTTTTTAACCTTTTGGGACTGACTTTTTCTACTTGGTATAATTCCCTGGAGATCATCTGGGTTGCTGCCTGCATCCATAGTCCGTCCCTTCTTATTGCTGCATTGTATTCCATAGAAGCAGGACAATTTGTACAACCATTTACCCACTGAAGGACATCTGGGCTGTTTCAAGTTTGTGCTCTTATGAATAAAACTGCTATGAACATTCTTTACAGGTTTTTGCATGAATATACATCTTAATTTCTCTGGGCTAAAGGTCTAAGAGTGCAGTTTCTGGGTGGGAGGGTAATTGCATGGAAGCTTTATAAGAAAATGTCAAACTGTTTTCCAGAATGGCTGTACCCTGTTAAACTCCCATCAGCAGTGTATGAGCGATACAGTTTCTCTGCATCCTTGCCAGCATTTGGCATTGTCACGGTTTTTAACTTCAGCTATTTTGATAAGTATTAGTGAATGTGTGGCTTTGTGACTGGCTTATTTCCCTTAGCACCGTTGAAGGTTCATTTATATTGGAGCATGTATTAGTATTTTGTTCTTTTTATTGCTGCATAATGTTCTGTTGTACGGATACACCATGTTTCGTTTACCCACGCATGAACTAATGGAAGACTGTGTTTGAGAGTGAGAAAAATGCTTTCTGAATTTCTTAATGTTCAAATTCTATTGAAAGTATAGCCTCTATTTTTAAAAAGCATAAGGCCTATATTAGATTCTTTCTATGTATTCTCTCAGACAGGTTTCATTAAAAAAAAAAAACATGATCCATGTCAGGATGGGCAAACTGGAAACTCACATATTAAATCCAGTGTGTAATAATAATAATAATAATAATAATAAATCAATCAGGAAGACTTCTTTAACTTGGCCAAGTCAATTTTGAAAATAAAATTTGAATGCCTCCAATTCACTACAAACCCCACGCTCCTCTTCCTCGTCTCCCATTGGATTAATCCACACGCTTGGCCTGCTTGGCCTCATGAGGAATTTGAGTTTGCCAGACCTGACTTACTATCTAAGTCACCTTACAGATAAAGAAATTAGCATTCATTCATTTGCCGTACAAATATTTGTGGAGAGCCTAATATGCATTGGGCCTTCAGGAGATGCTGCGATTCAGAACGCTTAATTAACTTAGTCAAGGTCACCCATTTAGTAAAAGCAGTGATTAAGTACTACATTGCATATTGAGAGTGCAACTTCATCTTTAATACTTATTTTCTCTGGGTCCTAATTAAGGTAATCCAGAGAAATAGTTTAAACTTAAGGTACTTCATTAGTGATCCTTACTGTTGTTTTTTTTTTAAATGGAAGTGAATTATTTCAGTGTTATTTTGAAAACATAATTTCTACTTGGCTTATCAAATGCATCAGATTGTTTACCTTTGTTGGCAGAGAATCCAGTAGCCAGGCTACCTGACATGCCAGCTCTCCATCATTGTAAGTTTGGCTAGCCTCATTGTGTAGAGTGGGGATACAGATAGTGAGCACACTGTATCATTAAGTCACTAATAAACTTGAGTTGCTCCTTTCCCCCTTTCTCCATCCCCCACTGCCGATGAGTAATTTATCTCCAGCAGCAATATGCATACGTTGCCTTTGAAAAAGAGGGACGTGGCATTATCCATCACCGCATGGACGAGTTATAGCCAGCTCCATCACGGGAGAGAGCAGATGATTGCAATCAATAATCAATCAAAGAACTCATGACAGTAATCATACATCACTTTCGACTGCGGAAGCTTCACTCAAAGCTTACTATTGCAAGATCTAATTTCTGGATACAGTAGGTGCTTTGCCACTGCCCTGATCCTGCTCCTGGCAGAGGAATCCTGGGATGTGGAGCACCCCCAGGCTGGCGCTCCCCCTTTGGGAAAGTTGAGCAGTAGTCAGGCAGAACTGAATGGGAGAGAAGAAAAGCCCAGTGGTTTCAGGTTTGCCTGGTTCCTCGTGACTCACGGTACCCCACTCAGTGTGCACTGTACCCCACTGGGGCCATATCAGGTATGTCATTGCAAAACATTTCTCATTAATCAGGCAGGTGTGTTTTGTGAAATTGTTGGCAGAAACTGTATAACTCAATGTTGAAGTCATGCCCAGGAAAATATACTGTCCAATAAAAGGCACGGTCTCTATAAAACCAGAATTAATTTCGAAAAAGTGGGAGGTTTATTGGAAAGTGAATGCCTTTTAAAAACACTAAAACAATGCTTCAAGTGGAAACAATATAAAAAATACGAGTGCTTTTCTAGTTTAAATGGAAGGAACGTATTCTGGAGAAATTGGTGCACAGCAATTTTCCAAATGCGATCATTCAAAAGTGTTTGCTGAGCCCCTACGAGTCACAAGAATGTGACATGGGTCCCTGCCCTTCAGGACCAAATATCTGGAATAAGGGGGCAAAATGCCTGAGTAAACAGTGCAAATTGCTCAGGGCTGTAAGAGTTTATGCAAGTGCTTGGGGTCCACAGAAGAAGGGATATAAGGAACTGGGGGTGTTGGGAATCCTCTATGAGATGGTGGCTTTTAAATTGGGAATGGAAAAAAAAAGTGGGGGAAAAGTCATTCCAAACACAAGATCAGACAGGCACGGAGGACAGGACGGGAACACAAGAGAACGTGGCATCACGTTCAGGCAACACTGTGAAGATGTGTGTGGTTGGAAAGTGGAGGAAGGTCGGGGCAGCGGACTTTGGTGGAAGGAAGAAAGCTCTGTGGGAGAGGGGAGGAAAATGGAGACGCCAAGGTGCGTTGGAGCTGTAGACTGTCAAAGAAGGAGTGAATAGACCAACTTGAAATTTCCATATGCATTCTGACCGTGAGCATGGAAAAAGACAGAAATAGGAAGCTGGGGGCAGGTGGATAAGTAGCTGGCTGTTTCTCCATAACTTAGGTAATTTACTGAACTTTTTAACTCCCTCCAAAACACAAAAACAAACAAAAAAAACAACTTCCTAGAGATGTGGGCTTCTCTTACAGGTCTCAGAGGAATTTTTTTAAATTGGGAGCAAGACGTTATTTTACCAATACAGGGATTTTCAGTAAAGCTCATGGTATCAATCTTATTAAAACTTGCAAGTTCCTTGAAAAGAGATGGCCTCCCTTCCAGGTCTCCGACAGGGCTGCGGTCTCCGTGAAAGGCTAGGCAAAAGTGACTGTGTTTGATTCATCCACGTGTCTAAGTCTTCTTCCAAAAGGAGTTTGGGAATACCTCCAATTCTCTCCATCCCCTAGGATGTGTCCTCTTTCTTTCAAGCTGGAGTGCCTTTTTTCTTTTCTTACTGATTCGTTTTCTGAAGGATCATTTCAGCGTTTGGTAAAAGAAGCTTAATTCCCAAGAAGGCTCCTAGGCGTTTTCACAAGAGAAGTTTTGAGCTTTGAAACTGATCTCCTCTTTACTTTAAAGTCTTGTATTGTTGACAATCAGGCTGTCTCTGAGAACCAAGTTTGATTATTATTTTCTTCATGTAAGATTTAGACTTAGTGCACTGTCCTTCTGATTTTAATCATCGTTAAGGAGGTGGAAGCTGTCAGGAAGAGGGTGCTGGGAGCCTGTGCTGTCTGAGTATGGGATTATTCGATTTCATTCTTTTTACACTGGAGAGTTTCATTGGGAGCTCTGGTTTTTCCTCACCTGAGTTTCTCCGCAGCTCCTTATCATCTCATGGGAAAACCATCTTCAGTCCAGAAGATAAAAGCCAACTGGAAGCCATCAGCCCCTGAGCTTTTGCTTGAGGAAATAAATAAATAAATGCAGTAATAAGTAAATAAATAGATAAAGTGTTACTTAACATCTTCCTTATGATATATTTAGACTTGCATTACAAAACATAAACAGAGAACCATTGGGTAGAATTCTGAAATTATTAGTTTTCATAGGTTCTAAAATTAGGCTGTTGTGGAGTGGGTTTTTGGAAATTTAGCTTTTTTCCGAATGATGTTTCCCATTCAATGTTGAAAAGTAAACACAGCTCCTGTTGGGGCTGCTGCCTGGAGGCAAATACATAGTTAGCTGGATATAAATATCTCTCAGGGTTTCTTACTTGGAGACTTAAAATTACAGTCTAGAGGAGGCAGCTATGGTCCACAGCCTGTGAACATTTTTGGACCACCGATAGCCATCTTGTCTCCCCAGATATTACAAGTCTGGGAAAAAAAGAGGAAATAACACAAAGAGAAAAAAGATGCAGATTCCTAGAGACAAGAGCGCGTGCCTTTTTGCCGTCGGTCAGTGCGAAGTGTTTATTTCACCCTTGAGAAACTAAGAGGGAAGATGCCACGTGCTGTTCATCCGAAGTCAGTCCGCGGTGCGTCCCATATTTGTATCCCCTCCTGCCGCCTTAGCAGTCGTGTTTTGCATCTCCGATGAAGTCCAGCTCTTATCCGTGGGCACTCACCTTCTTCTGTCTCCTGCCCTTCCTTGCAGGATTGTACTTTCTCTCCAAAAAAAATCCAAATCTTCCACTGCCCTGCAGGCTCTCGCTACGACCACTTGACTGAGCTTCCTACCCGGGAGTCAATCTGTTCATGAATCACCACCAGGAGCATCTTCCTAAAACAGAACTGAGCGTCTCATCCCAGCACTCAGACAGCTGTGGGATCTGGCTGTGCTTCCTCCCTCCCCAGCACAGCGTCAGACCTGCACAGCTGTACCCCAGCCTGCTCTCCAGTCTGCATAGCCTCTCCTGCCCACCTCCCGCCACCTTGGCACTGGCTCGGGACCTGACATCCCATGACTTCCTAACTTCCAGCTGCCTTTCTGCCTTGCTCACAGCCTGAACTATTTCTTTTCATCTGTTAACCACTTTTCGAATTCTATCCATTATAGTACCCTCTTCTCTCCCCAGCACTGTTTTTTTTTTTTAACTTAACCTTATCAGATGTTACTTTTACAAAACAAAACCAAAAAACACCAACAAATATATATAGCTTCACCAACACCCATGAAATCTTTTTTGATGTCACCTGTTCAAGCTGAATTTCTTTCTTCTCTGTTCTGGCTATGTTTTTGTCTTTATTATTATTTATTTATTTTTTTACTATGAAATAAATCCCACCTTATAGTTGGCTTGGTTTTGTCTGTCACCTTCCATCCCTCCTGAGCCCAGGCTGGAAGCCGCTTCCAGATACCAACTGGGTCTTCCTCATCTTTGCATCCCCAGTAGCCCTTTCAAAAGGCCTCGCTCTTAGGACCATCTTTGCTAGACCAATACCTCTCCAGAGAGGGGCTTTCCTTACTACAGTGTCTTACTTACTTGCCTTGATATAATTCCCTCACCCGTAATTTCTTAATACATCTTTTCTTTTAATATTGATTATAAACTCCTTCATAGCAGCAATTATCTGTTCTCCTTTTGTATTTTCCAACGGAGTATCAGACGCAGAGTAGGTTTTTAATAAAGTGCGTGAAATGAGTGAATGTCCATATAAGGTGGGTAACGTAGCCTCAGGGCTAAAACTGGTGTCTGGCCTGGGATTGATGGACATGTGTGTAAAAAATTAAAATTAGCTTCTTGTTCTTTCCAAATGGAAAGGAGTTTGATTTTGGCGAGTATGTATTGACCAGCAATCTGGGTTTGGGATGTTAGAACATGGGCTGGTGTTGGAACCTCCAAGCCTTGTCTCTGATGCAGTATGTGTTTAAATTCCTTCTTTAATCCAAGATTTTGTGGGGCTTAATTTAAACTGTAGTGAATTTGGAGCTATGGAGAGATATGTTAAGAATTAATGGTTCCCTGGGAAAAGTTCTCAGAGTTCCTGAAGGAAACATTCTCTACAAGAGTCCAAGAGACAGTAAATTCATGAAAAATAAGCTTGATTCAAAGTTCAGGTATATTAAGGTAAAGATCAGTGGGAAATCCTGGTAATTCCAGCCGAACAGGAATTCCCAGAGGCTGCATTCACTTTTTTTCTGATTGTTCTTAGGCTGTTCAGTGTCATTATTTTGATGTAGTGGAAAGATTCTGATATCACAGTTACAATTTTCTGTTCATTTTCTTTAAATACACACTCTGGGAAATTAAAGTCTCCCTGGATTTTAAAATGATATCATTTCTTTTTACTTGACATGACTTTGTCTTCTTTTTTAAAGGTCCTTCCATTTTAGTGGCACCAAGGCATTAGGTCTTCAGTATGGTTACACTTCTTCCTCTCAAGAGAAGAGTTATTCACAACAGTTGATTATGTTTGGCTTTGTTCTGTGAGTTCAGGGAAATAGGTGTATTGGGACGTAAGATATGCAGTTATATTGTGGTGAGTTGGTAGTAAAAGATTTATAGACTGTTGAAAGAAAATCCCTTATCTTAAGAAGAAAGTTTTAGGAGTTAATTATTTATGGGTGTCCCCCTTCCTTACTGTCATATTACTTCTGCCACAGCAAGGATGCTATCCTATTTAATTTCTGCCATCTTTCAGGGACTTGTTCAATTGAATTGAATTTATATTGCTGGCAGAATTAATTCTAAAATAATAATAACCCACAAAATAAATGCACATGATAAAAACCGTGGAGAGATAAAGGAAAATTAAGAACTATGAGCCCCACAGTCTTACCATTTGAGAAGGTAGATGTACATTTAGTGATTATAGAGCAACGCCAGACAGTGTACGATGAAATACTTAAGAGAAAATTGCGGACTGTAGTAGTGACAGAGATTTCTGTGGCTGAGACAGAACTTGAATTAAGACTTGAAGGCATCAAGAGGAGAATTTGAATTAGCAAAATGGAAGAGGGAAATACTTCCAGGAAGGAGAAAGGCATACGTGAAGCTGTATGGATAAAGGACGATGTGGCTGGAGGGGGAGTTTAGAGAGAAAGCCATCCTGATGGGGAATAACAGGTTCAAGTTGAAATGCAGTAAGCGGTAAGCTACTCTGAAAGAGAACCTTAGACCTGGGGAATTCGAATACCTCCAACAGATAAACTTGACCTGATACGTGCAATGATTCATCTTCCTGTGCCTCTAAGCTTTAAATGTATATGCTTAGAGGTGCATTTTTAATTTTTGTTATCCTTTGGAAATTATCTGGGACATATTAGAGTCATTTTACTCCACACATGATACGATAACACTTTTTGTAAATGAGAAGGCAACCAGGATTGAAGAGTGTGTGTGTGTGTGTGTGTGTGTGTGTGTGTGTGTGTGTGTGTGTGTGTGTGAAGGAGACCCCTGTGTAACCCCGGGGAAAGGGCTGACTGGACGTTTGAAGAAAGAGCCTGCAAATACTTGGGGAAAGAGAGTCCTGGCAAAACCCCAGTGCTGTTGCTTTTGGAGAGGAAAGTTAAACAGGAGGAGAAAAAAGAAAGATGTAAGAAGGCAGGAAAAATTGGCCTGAGTTTGGATGTGTCAACTACAAAAGCATTGTAGTGATAAACATCTGCCTTCCAGAGGGAAGGGTTTGGGGTCTCAGTGTTCTCCAGCACAGATGGCGGATGATGAGAAGCAGAGGCGAGCGGCGGGGGGATGTGTGGGGAGAGTGTGAGATAGGCATCGACACCTTCTCCTTGGTGGGAATCAGTGTCACACGCCCTCTGGCTCTGAGTTTCCTCATGCACAAAGTGAGCCTTTTGACCCAGTCCTCCTAGGACCCTGCCAGGCCTATAACTTCTACAAGTAGAATTGTTATCTTAGATTAAACATGTTTTTCTGATTTCATACTTTGTTGTAGATGTGTTGGTCTGATATCCACGGTGAAATTATCATGGGACTCAGAAAACACTAGTTGAATTGAATCAGTTTCTCTGCTAATGTCTCCATGCTTTCAATAAGAGCACAGTTGTTATTCAGAGGATGGATGGTGCTGGGAGAAGAGGCTCCTACTTTGTCACGTCAAAGGAGGGCAGGGAAACTCACAGTTGAGTTCAGGGCTTCCAAAAACCTGTGGCCTCAGTGCTCTTGGGAATGATTTGTGAAAGATGGAAGTGTTTCTGTGCCCTTTATGCTGTTGACTTCAGAATCTGTTAGGATCAACAAGCTTCTTTTCAACAATCTCGGATCTGCTTGTCTTCAATTATTTCACAAAAAAATAGTCTTGACTATATTACATCTTTAGTCTGTCGTCTTTTCTCCCCTTCTCAGAGTATGAGTGTGTGTGTGTGTGTGTGTGTGTGTGTGTGTGTGTGTGTGTGTGTGTGTGTGTGTGTGTGTGTGTGTGTATAGAGCTGATGGGCACAGAGTGAAGAAAACCTTCAGTATAAAAGTATGAGCAAACACCACCTTAAACCCCTAATCTTGTTTATATCTAAAAACATCTTCTGGCCACTGTAAATTATTCATTCACATGTGAACTCTGCTCTGTCATTTATTATCCACCATTTGATTGGATTTTTATTGAAGTTGCACTTCTCTTATTTAAAGAAAACTAAACAAATGTCATATTTCTGTCATCAATCTGGATGTCTCTGTGGAAATTATAGTCAGGTTTTCTGGTTTGTTATAAGGGAAACTTGCGTGCTTTAGTTTTTTGTCTGTTTGTTTTTACGTTTTTGGGGTTTTTCGTTTGTTTGTTTGCTTGTTTTTGCATTATCTGTCACGAGTTTGTCACCAACTTGAATTTTCGTGTTCCCTGAAAAAAATCTTTCCTTTTCATGCTTGTGTTTTGTAAGCTGCTGGCTGTCTTATGGCTGAGACCTACAAGGAGAGGTGAAGTCCACTTCCCCAGAAAAAGGGTATTTGTCAAGGGGCAAAGTCTATGGTGAAAATCACTGAGTTCTGGTCCTGGAGAATCAAACAAAAGTAGCCAGGAGCTAGTAGTGGTTTCCCCTAGAAAGTAACTGGGCAGTTTTCCCTAGAAGCACCAAGCCACTCCTGGAAAATGTTTCCTTGTCCTAAACTCCTTTCCAGAGGCATTGTCTCATTTGATCCACACAGTCACTCAGTGGACCAAGTAGAGAAGATGACATTGTCTCTACTTTATGGATGAGAATATAGTGGTTCAGTGTCTTGGCAAGACTTACCCAGATAACATGGCGCACAAGGGGAGGAGCCAAGAGGGGGAACCAGTGCTTAATATTTCTGGTGCAGTGTTCTCACCATTCTTGGCCCCTTATTCATAATTTATCCTTGTTCAAGCACCATATGGTTTTCTCCTTCTGCTCCATCAAACAAGACCAAGTGAGCTGAGAACTGTGAAGACAGTTTTAATTATATTTCCTCATTACCCTCAGTATTGTTGATGATTCTCTTTAGTGCCAAGAAAAAAACATCCTTGGATAGATTAAAAACTTGAACCTTTTTCTTCAGTGGATGGAGATAACTTTCATAATCCTGGGAAGAGAAAATCTGGTATTCTCTCCCAGATCCTCTGTGCTCTAACTCTGTTATGTTTTGCAAAGTCATTTTATTTTTCTGAGTTCTTGTTCTTAGAACCAGAGAATGGAGGGCCTGAACGGATGAGGACAGAAATTCTTTCTAACTTCAATATTTTATGAGGTTTGGATGTGAGTTTTGCTTGGTTTGTGAGGCAAAATGGAGGACTTCCTTTGGCCTTAAGCCTTGCTAAATAGCCAGGACTTGGCCTTTGATCTTTGACATTCAGTGTTGTCCGAGACTCTCAAATCTGTGTAACCTGGTCCTTTTCCACTTTTTTATAAATGACCCTAGCACTCTTGTATTTTGGTCCTCTGGGCAGCTCTGAATACAGCACTTAGACGTGAGAAGAGTGATATGAAAGTCTTTTTCTTCTAAAAGGATATTCCTATCATTATAGAGCTGCTCCTTTACAATTATTTTAATTTCATCCTTTTACTTTAATTAAAGATATACTTGGACCTGAATTGCTATGGACAAGTATCCTGAGGTAAAAACGTAACACAGTGTGTGGGATAATCCAGCTCTCATCTCAGATGCTACCTCTGAATCTGAAAAAAGACAAACCTAAAATAATTGAGACTTTTGAAAGAATAAATAAGTTTGAGCATTTAATAAGGGCATGTTTAGGGTACGTGATACACACTTATTTTGAGGTGTAAATAAATTAAACAATTGAATTGAATGTCAGCAGGAGTAGTTTAAATTAAACCACAGAACCACAGTGTCTTAACTGTAAAGATGGAGAATGACTTATGCTGTGATGGCGCAGGCGCTGCAGAACTTCTGTCTTGCATTCCAATAGACTGAGGGGGCAGGGGGTTACAGTTTGGAACCTGAGTCTGAAAAGCCAAAAGAAAATTGAAGAACATCTAGAAAAGGGATTTTAGATTTAATAGGAGGATGAGTTGAAGGTGTCATGGATGCTTGTCTTGGGGAAGTGACAGGGAGACATGATAAATACCACTGGATCTTTGAAGTTGTGCAGGGAGAGTTGGGCTTAACCTGTGCTCTGGTACCAGAAAGTCATCCTAGAGTTTAAGAAGATGAAGAGAGACAGATTTCACTTCAGTGTGAGAAGTGATAGCTTATTGGTCAGATCTGAGTTCCTTGTCAAGTAAAATGGGTGGACAGAGTGTTTTAGAGCAGTGCTGTCCAGTAGAAGCACGGTGTGAGCAGAGCAATGTGTGTAGTTTTACAATTTCTAGTCGCCATGTTAAAGAAAGTAAAAGACACTTGTATTACTATTCTTTCAACCCAATATAGTCTAAATATTATCATTCAATATGATATCAATATAAAACTATAGTAAATTGTACATGATTTTTTCCCCTACAGTCTTCAAAATCCAAGGTTTATTTTACACTTACATCTCATCTCAGTTTGGACTGGCAACATTTCATGTCCTCAGTAGCCATTTGTGGCTAGTTCCTGCTGTGTTAGACAGTGCATTTTTAGAGTAACCAAAGGTAATAACCAACCTTGAATTGCTGTAATTCAAAAAAGTATTCTTATGTGAATAGCATGGAGGCAGAATGGATACCTTTTCCAAAGCAAAGGCAGCTTGGGGTTGTGCACAGATGTAAGGTGACAGGGTAGTTGCTTAGTCCAGGGACTGTGGGGGAGGGAGGACGATAAATGAATCACAGACCACCATTAGCCCATACAGCACACTTACAATGAAAGCCCCTCTGGACAAATAAAACACAGAAAAGGAGCATTTCACCCTTATTTTACTCCAGGGCAAAGGCATGAGTAGAAAGCAGAGCTTGAGTTCAGCCCACCTTTGCCCCTTGGGCTGGAAGGAAGCCCTCCTGGGACACTTCCTGGCCTCTGTGTCCCTGTGGGCCGCCTGGGGGCCAGTTTCTGCAGTGACTGCAGACTGCAATCTTCAGCAGAGATTCTTAAATTTTTATAGGTCACAGGTCCCTCTTAGAATTTGATGAACACCATAAACCTCTTACCAAGGAAAAACCGTCAGAGATTCTGAGTGGTAGTAGTTTGTGAATTGCCTTTCAAAGCATGAACCGCTTTGGGTCTGTGGACCTGTGATTAATAAAGCAGCCACAGTAATAGTTGTTCATATTTGTAATGAAGGGCAAGGTGGTCAGGAAAGTAGGAGAGGCACAGACATGGTTCTCTGTCATCTGCCTCAAATAGGTTCTTGGATGTGAATTGAAAATTACCTCTGTCCCTTGTTTGTTTTGCCAAGTCATTATTTTCTCTCTCAACTGTTGGAGGATTTTTCTCCTGCTGTCACTGGCTCTCCTTGAAGTTCTCACCTTGTCACGTTGGGGGAAGAGCAGCTGGTGATAACTAAATTGAAGCACTGAAGGCTCTGACACCAGCCAAGGAACAAGCAGGTCATTTGGTCTTTTTGTAATGTCATCCCCATTGGCGTTTCCTTCCAGTGTTTTTCTTGCGGTGCCGCAGATGCTCCTCCCCTGCTGCCTGCTTCCTGTTGTGATAAATGTGCAGGATCACACAGGGCACATTTTATATCAAGAACAATTGACTCTGCATGCTGGGTCTCCAGTTCACGCCCCAGGGTCACGCTCTTCTTTGCACATTAAGATTTCAGAACAGTGAACAGAAAGACCATTTGTGGGGTTTTAGTTCCCTGTGTAATAAGTCTGCAGTATCATCTCATCCAGAATATACATTTATGTTACTGTGTGTTTGTGCACCTGCTCTGTGTAGAGACATATTTACATACATATTTTCACTCTTTCACATTTCACTCTGTTAAGGAATGAAATAATGCCATTTTCAGCACCATGGATAGACCTAGAGATGCTCATACTAAGTAAAGACAGAAAAGACAAATATATAATATTGTTGGTATGTGGAATCTAAAAAAAAGATGCAAATAAACTTATTTACAGAATAAAAATAGACTCACATAGAAAACAAACTTATGGTTACCAAAGGGGAGAGAGATGAGGGATAAATTAAGAGTTTGAGATTAACATATACACACTACTATATATAAAATAGATAACCAACAGGGCCTACTGTATAGCACAGAGAACTGTATTCAATATCTTGTAATAACCTATAATGGAAAAGAATATGAATATAATAGATATATATGTATGTATTACAGAATCACTTTGCTGTACACCTGAAACTAGCACATTATAAATCAACTATATTTCAATAAAATAATAAAATTTAAAGAAAATTACTCTTTTGAAAAAGAACTTTTCCCCTTGGATTGACTGAACTTTCTCTAGAAAACTTAAGGTCTTGGTGACAGGTACCAGGTTTCTTTTTCTGCCTGAATTATAACCATTATAATCACCCATTAAACCCAACAAGGGTTAGGTTATTGAGATTGATGCTATGCTGTATTATACCTTTTCAGTTGCCACTGCAGCTCAGGATGGAGACAGAACAATTAAGAAGTGCTCTAAGAACACTTAGCAGTTCAGAAGTGTGTGGTAAGTGAAGAAGAAAAGGGAAAGAAAACATTCTAGGATACTGACAGCACCTCCAATCTGCAGGGATGATAAGACACTCAATTTGATCATAGAAGCAAGGATCTCTTTCATTCAGTCTTTTTTTTTTTTTTTTTTTTTTTTTTAACCTTGTGGAGGACTGGCTTTTTGAGATTTAGTTTATCAGGTTCTGAGAGACATTGACTCAGACTTGGAAGCTTCTCCCTGGGGATTGCAGGGAATTAGAGACCTGAAAGGCATTCCTAGAGATTGTGTGTGAAAGTTGAGGGATGTCTTCCCGCGTCGGTAGAAGTAAGGGGAAGAACAGAAGAGAAAGGGCTTCTGCTGCCCTGATACTTCCCTGCAGTGCTACCCGGAGGCTGGTAAATTGATACATTTTCTTGGTCACTTCCACTTCCATGAATTAATGATAGTGTGACTTTTTTCAGATACAATTGATGTGAAACATTGTATTCAACATAGTGATTCGATATATGTATGTGTTGCAAAGTGATCATCATGTTCAGTTCGGTTGATATCCATCACCACACTGTTACTTGTGATGAAAGCTTTTAAGATCTACTCTCTTAGCAACTTTCAAATATACAGTACAGTATTATTAACTATAGTTACCATGCCATACATTACCTTCCAGGAGTTACTTATTTTGTAACTGGAAGATTGTACCTTTTGACCATCTTCGCCTATGCTGCCCACCTCCTACTCCCTCCTTCTGGCAACTACTAATTTGTTCTCTGTAGCAATGAGCTCCGTTTCTGTGTACTTGCGTGCGTTTGTTTTAGATTCCACATGTAAGAGAGGTCGTGCGGTACTTGATTTTCCTCTGTCTGACTCATTTCACTTAGCAAAAATGCCCTCGAGGTCCATCGATGTTGTTGCAAATGGCAGGGTTTCTTATTATGTGGCTGAGTAATATTCCATTGTATCACATTTTGTTGATCCATTTTTCAGTCTCTGGGCACTTAGGTTGTTTCCACATCTTGTATGTTGTAAATAATGCTGCAGTGAACATAGGAGTGTAGATATCTTTTCAAATCAGTGTTTCTATTTCCTTCAAATAAATACCTAGAAGTAGAATTACTGGATCATATGGTAGCTCTATTTCAGTGTGACTTTTTAAATGATACTGACAACCTCAAGCCACTTTGGTTTCCTCTAGGAAACTATGGATGACCTCCTAGTATTTTTGTTATGGGACAACCCCATAAACAAAATTTCAGTACCACCATTAGGAAGATTGGTCCATTAGACAATGTTTCATGAAAATTGAAGAAAATTGTTCCCCTATACCTGCGTACTGGTACAAAGTTACATACAGACAGAGCTTTGGAAATTACCACAAGTTATTATTATAAGGATCATCTTCGGAGAAGGGAATTTTTCTGGTTTTCCCCCTATATATAGTTTCATAGGAATATTATTAACATCTTGAGACCAGAGGTCATATATTTTCTAACATTGTATCTTATGAGTGAATTGCCACATGCCCTCTATAAATGAGTGTTGAATTTGGAGATAGAATGTAGTAGCTGTTTGTTTTACTTAAACATAACTCATTTAAATAGGCTGACTTCAGTGGCCACTCACGGCAAAATTTTCCCAATTTTATATTGTGTTCCATGCAGTGGGGAACAAAGAATTAAATAAACATCACCCCATGCCTGTCATTTGAGTGTCAAATAAGCACTGCTTATTTAGCACATCTGTATGTGGAATACTATATTTGGTCTGATGAAGAAGTTCTAAGAAAACAAAAATAAAGTATTCCTATCCCCATGGACTTATGTTGGAGTTGAGGGTGGTCCTTCTAGATGCACATATAGGATATGCAAGTAGGAATCTGCAGAGTTTTAAATGAATACAAGGAAGATGATGTCCACAAAGTATGCAGGAGATCTATAATTCAAACAGAACAGGTGAGAGGAGTGGTGCTGGTAACGGTGTGTGGCCCTTTTTAGATCTGGAAGTTTCAGAGGAGAACCCTGGACTGACAGAGAAGAGAGATCAGAGCCATGACAGTGTAAAGAAATGGGAATAGGCACTGTGTTTATGGGACACAACAAAGGCTGGGCTGGCCAGAGCTGATGGAGCAATCTCCCTGGCTCTCTCAGATAATACCTACTCTCCTCTGACAATCCTTGGTTGGAGAAACCTATCAGAATGGTGCCAGCCCCCAGCATGGTAATGGGATGATAAAGCGTGAGCACTGGATGGAGCATGGAAGTCATCTGGGCCTATAAGATGAACATGAATTCAAGCCATGCTGTATACTGTCACCTCTAGCCTTTAGTATCTCATTCCTGACATGACAAGCGGAGCCCCCTTGTGCATGCTGGAGGTAGAGGACATTCTGGTTTCGTTGCATCCCCTTGGAATCATCTTTTCTCCCCATTTCAACCAGCTCCTTATGTCAAATGCAGAAGTTTCTATCTTATACATTGCCTTTTGCCTGTCTGTCTGGGCGGTCAGCTCTTAGGCACGGCGCCCTTTTACTCTTAGTATCTTTACGTCTCCTTCTCCCTCGTCTTTGTACCTGTTTTCTAACAATCAAACAAAAGGAATCCTTAGAAGTTCACCAAGTGAACCCAGGTTTTCCTGCTTATCCCTGTTACCTCATCCCTTCCGCTCCTACTAAGGAGAATTCTAGAATGTTAGAGAAGCAAAGCCAATAACCATGATCTAGGGCATTCATTTTAAAGCTAATTTCACCTTTGGGTAGATAGCACCTCCTATTTTATCAGATATTCTTATTAACTAAGAGTTGCATCACTTATCATGCACGACATTAGGTAATGTGCAAAGTATAAACTACGGTTTGCGTGGCTGATGCTTGTATGCTTCTGTCTGTCCCAGGCACTACACTTAATTCTTGACCTTGATTATCTCATTTATTCTTCATAACAACCCCACATGTTGTGTACTATTAAAATTCCCTTTTCATAAATGAAAAACTGAGCCACAGAGAGCTTAAACAACCTGCCCAAGGTCATAAACCACAAAAAAACAGGGCCAGAATTTGAACCAAGGCAGGCTAGTCTATGCTTCTCTGCTGTATGGTCTCCCATTTTAAATGGGATTACGCTGGGGCTGGATTATTCAAATTCTCAAAACTCTAGAGTAATTGTTGTGAGCATCACTTCTCAGCATGCCATCTGCAGAAGAGACTGAAGTTTGAGTTTGATAGAAAAAATTCTCACCTTGAACTTACTACAAATGAACTAATTGCCTCAGTCACCCTAATGTGAGCCTTAAAAAAGTGAATAAGGCAATATTGATAGAAATCAATGATGGAAAAAAATCAATGATGGAGAAACAAATATCTCTTGAGAAAAATTTTAAGTAATTTATGTAGATACTCCCTTCTCCCAACACAGTGGCACATAACTGTCCACTCCTTAACTGTGGGCTGCACTTAGCAGTTTATTCCCAAAGAATGAGATATGGAAGTGGGAAGAAAAGAGTTACTTTACAGTAGAGAAAAATGAAAAATACTACCTCAGTCAAATGATCAAGGTGAACATCAACAGTGCTAAGTTGTGCTACTCGTACGTACCCTTCACGTTACTGGAGTAACGTCATGCACCCTGTTGGTTATTGGAGGTCAGGACAGGAGAAGGGTTTGAAGTTCAGATCCAGGTCATTTAATTCAAGTTGCCGTCTATCAAGTCCTGTTTTGAAGGCAAGGTCTAGTTTAATTGTTTGTACTATCATCCATTATTGACTAGGTGGAAATGGGTGGTTTTGGGTCTGTGTCTCTAGGTGCAAGTATAGAAATGAGGAAAAATAAATATTATGATCTTGGTTCATTCATGGAAAAAAAAAAAAAACAGTACGTACCCTTTATATGAAGTGGTGAAAGTAGCACTTATGGGGTCTCCCTCCCTTAAACCAATAATTCTTTGGCCTGAAATATTCAAAGAAATATTTCAATTTTTTAGTCGACACGTGTAGACACATGTAAATAAATAAGAAACAGATTAGAGGGGGAAAAACTAACCAAAAGTATGTTTTTCACATTTTTTATTAGTGATATAATGTCTATAAGAAAGATAGTTTATACACCAATTTACAAAAACAATGTTTATTTATATTGAAAATTTTAAACAAGAAAAGGTTATATGCAGTTCTGTAAGCTGAAGGTTTAAATTTTACTAGGTTTATATTTCAAGAGGAAATGTCTTTTTGAAATCAACGTTAGGATTTTAGCACACTTAGCTCATTCCAAAAGGGTGAAAATAGTTGGGTAGTATAGGGCTAAATGACTCAAATTTGACTGGAGGTTTTGGAAAGTTTTCAGGTTACTTCTGGTTTGAGCAAGAAAACGGTCAAGGCTGCTGACAGCAGTGATGGTGTGATACTGTAGGGTGGTGGAGAGAGAGCAGAATGCCTCCATCCCTCTACTGCTTCTGTCTCCTCTGCCAGGACCAAAACATCTTTGACTTGACTGTTATAAAACAGATATATGTTAAGGCATAGACAGAGCACAGACAGCAGTGACAAGGGGGTGAAGAGAGTGTATGTTTTGAAGCTGCCCTGCGTGAATTCAAGTTGGCTTGACCAGGTGGCATAAAGAGACTGGTCCATGAGACCAACGAAATACTGTCAAACGTGAATTACTGTTCAGGAAACATCTATTATGCACCTCCAAGAGACAGGCACTTTGTTAATTTCTGGGAACACCAAGATAAAAGAGTGAGAAGCCCCACCTTCAGTGTGTGAGTGCACACTCTTGGAAGGGAGCCAAAAATGGTACACAATAATGGCAGTGTATGGAGGGCAATTATAGATGCTCACAGTGGGTCCAGAGGAGTGCAAAGGAGGATTAACAGAAAGGATGCTGTTTGTGCTGGTTAAGGATGAACAGTTTTCTGTATGGACCGGATGAGAAAGCCATTTCAGAGAAAAGGAATATATGAGAACGTCTATAACAACAATATATAACAAAGGCATAATGATAGGTCTTATGCGGTACCAGTTGACATCATGTGGTACCATCTATCAGAGCAGTAAAGAGCACAGGGCTTGAAGGAAATAATTCTAGATTCAATTCCCTGTCCATAGTTACCGGCTACTTCATTTGAGAGAGCTATTTTACTTATAGATTTCAGCTTTCTCACCTGTAAAATAGGGTGATAAGAGAGGCTAGATCTTTGGGATTGGCAGATACAAACTACCATGTACAGAATAGATAAGCAGCAAGGTCCTACTGTATAGCACAGGGAACTGTATTCAATGGCTTATAGTAACCTACATGAAAAAGAGTGTGTATGTGTGTGTCTGTGTGCATATATATATGTGTGTGTATATATATATGTAACTGCATCACTGTACTGTATGCTAGAAACTAATACAACATTGTAAATCAACTGTATTTTAATTTTTTAAGTGGAGGGAAAAGGTGGTTGTATGAAGTACTATAAGTGGTCATTAAAATTATCAAGGACAAGATCTTATCAACAGGATTCGTTGGGTGTTGTCAGATTGCAAAGTAGAAATGGCCTCAAGTGAAAGGAACTATGGCAGATCAGGACTAGAAGAAAAGATGCCTAGCGGGTTAGTAACTGAAGGAAAGCCTAAGGATCTGGATGAATGAGACCTTGTCCGTGATGAGAGACAAGCTTCAGTGACATGCTACAGGTGTTCCATCGATCCTCACTGATGTTTTGATCAGCCTGGATGAATGCTCACAAAATCTGTAGATGACACGACGCTGGAGGGGCTCTGATGACTTGGGGTGATGTTTTCCAGCTTCCAACTGATGTTGACTGACTAGCTGAAATAGATTGCTGAAGTCTAACAAGATGACACATTTTAGCATGAATGATATAAAGTCTTAACTTTGAGTTTACAAAGATCAGTGAGAGAATAGGGGAAGACCTGCATGTTAAAATCAAACGTGAAAAATAAAAGGTTGGTGATTTTAGTACATTTTAGGCTTGATGTTGGTCAGCAGTAAGAGAGAGCAAATATGATTTGGATTTCATAAGTAAATGTGAAGCTTACCTAGGATGGTAGATGTGATGGTCTCAGTCTTCTCTGTTTTGGTCAGAGCACATCTCCAGTGCCAGTCTTTAAGAGAAATGTATGGACAAGTTATCCAAATTCACAGGATTACTGTAAGGATGGGAAAGGAACTTGGCCTCAAGTGCTGAAAAAGAAGGAAACCCGCAGGGCATAGTTTCTACTCTTAGACATAGGAGGAGTGGTCATGAAGAAGAGGAATTTAATTGACTTGGGTAGAATCTGAGGGTAGACCGAGGATGAATGAATAGAAGATAAAAGACAGAATTTAGACTTGGCATAAGTAAGTCAAATGAGTTCCGAAGATGGAAGGTAGAAAGAGGTGTAGTTAGCTAACGATGAAGACTTCTAAGCACGGTTTTACTGCGCCAGGTGAAGACTTTACCAAAGAAACTATTTGCAAGGGAGGGTTGGGCTAGATGGCCTTTAAAATTTCTTCCAAATCTGAAAATCTCTGACTCTGTGATAATTAATAAGATTTTATAACAAAAAAAAAAACGTTAAGCCTTAAGAGCCAAGTCATCATTTTGGATGAGGACTGAAAGTGAGTCCAGGAATGTTTGGATTAATGTAAACTTGAAGGAGAACTAACAATGTTTATAAAGAGCACCCAAAGTAAAAACCATCCAGGGTCTTGTGCTGCAGGAAATTTCAAGCGAAGGTTGAAGTCTAATTCAATTTGTCATTTATTAATGATCTAGACGAATTAAGAGCATGCACACTGAAGTCCGTAGATGTTCCTTAGTTAGGGATTACAGAAATACAGGCAGAAAGCAATGAACATTTGTTTTTCTTTTGGGATGTCAGTAGAGTCCTATGTGCTGGAAGAATAAACTAGATGATCTATTTGCTTGTCATTTGAACCATCTATATTTCTATAGTAACAAAAATAATACGGTGAAGGCTGGGAGCGTGATATTTTGATACCAGCTATTAATGATGCACATAGGAAGCAGAAAAACTCAAGTTTGCTTTTTAGGAGAGATTCTGATTTGTTAATTTGGCTCTAAGGAGGCTTTGATTTAAAAAAAAAAGCCTGTTATCATTTAATTATATCAAACTAAAGGGTAGCATCTGGTTTTGATTCATTTAACCTTAATGGGAAAGAACAAGTCATTACTTAAAGAGTGTCTTATAGACTGTTATTTCTTGTATTTTTAGAAATCATTTATTCCCCTTTAAATTGATGTGCTATAATTATTCATTAATAATTCTTCTTGATGTCTCTGCAGTCATTCCATTACCCACAGTCATTATGCATCGTTTTGTGAATGTTTGCTATGATATTGAGATATCTATAGCTCATTGAGTCATTACATCCATTGGTGTATATCATTTCAGTGAAGAATATCCAATTTATTCTGCATCAAATTTCATTGAAATATTTTCCCAGGAACTTTAGAAGCTGCTTTTATGTCCAGGGGGAAAAATACAGTTATAACCCCTGTCCACAAACTCCTAGACGTCTCTCACGGAAGTCTTGACCTTGGCTGGATAATTCCATTTTTGTTCCTGGGCTACTGACCTAGAAGAGATTTGTTAATAACCTTCTGAGCCCCAGATTGTAACAGAAAGCAACGCCGCATAGAATCGTTGTCAAAACTGCTTTCTCTAACAGTAGTTTGTACTAAATGAACTCCATTATGAATGGGCTTTGATAGCCTTTAGTGAGAAGACCTAGGAAGTTAAAAGAATATCGTTTCCTTTGAGTAACAGCATTCTGGATTTTAAACAACCACAGTCTGTTTGTTAAATTAGGAAGATGGACACCACATCATAGAATGAAATGTTTAGCATGGTGAGGATAGTATTTTCTTTAAGTTTAAAAGCTCAGACTTTAAAATCCGTTGTTATTTTGTCTGAATATCTTTTCCCTAGAGGTTAATCTAATAATGAATTACGCACCTTCTCAATATGCATAAAGCGTCTTCCCTGTCTCTTAGAAAGACCACGTATAAACTTGCATGTAGGACGTCCAGCGTATGAAGGCAGGTTTTCAGAACAGACGTGCTAGCGTGTGCGTACTCACACCGCAGAGGGTTCTTGTGTCGCAAAAGGGTGGAGCTCAATTTCTTTAAATCTGAGCCCCCATTAGTCGCATTTAAAATAGCGTTTAGATTCCCCAAACCTCCAAGAATAAACTTACTTTGCAAAGTAACATACACTTATTTGTGAACTTTGCTGCAGTGAGTTATTCAGTAGGTGGCTGACACAGGTCTGGCAAAAAGCCAGCAGTGTGAAAATCAGGAATATATAGTTCTTGGAGCTATTGTTTGATACTGTATCTGTTCCATAGGAATATTTATAACTACTTATTTTGAAATAAAAATAATATTGAGATAGTGCTTTCTAAGTAAAAAAGCTTCCTTTCATTAGTTACATAGAAACTCTAGAAGTTTTTTTTTAAATACATTAATTCATTAAGCAAATACTTATTAAGTACATGTTATTTGCTTGACAATGTTAAAGCAACAACGATTAAAATTTTAAGGGCCATAGAAAAGTATAAATATTACTTGGCAGTGATTAGCATTACAAAGTGATATTACTGTTCTAAATTCTGCATTGTGTATTGTTGGAATTTTTAAATAATGATTATATATTACTTTTTTTAAGTAGAAGAAAAGAGTGATAATAACAAGGCATTTCAAAGTTTTGAAAAATAAATACCTCTAATTCCTTCACAGACAGTCATTTTTTTACTTTCTGGTGAATTCAACTTCGAATATTTTTATGCATTTGATTTTTGTTTTTTAAATGTGTCTGAGTATAGTATGTATCCATTTTATGTTCTAATTTTTAAGAATATTAATTAACTACTGGGCTTTTTTACAATGTTATTATAAACTTCTATGATTATTACTTTAATGATCACACACAACTATTTATTATTGAAAATTTAATATTATTGAAAAATATTATTATTGGAAAAATTATTCAAAGAAGCCACAGATTTAACTATTCGGAAAAAAAAAAGATTTTTGCTAGCACAAGTAATTATATGTATATTCTATATATATATAGAATAGTTTCCCAGAAGCAGAAATATTGGGTCAAAGAGTATGCAACACTTGGAGCATTCTTCCATACGATATTGCCTAATTGCTTTCAAATGTTTTCTCTACATTTCTCTGCATTACAGCAGTGTGTGAGTATGCCTGTTCCATGAAACTGTCACCATTTGTGTGCGTGTGTGGGTGTGTGTGTGTACACACACATATTTTTTCTTAGTTATGGGCGGAAGATAGATTAATTAGTGTTTCAGTAAGTTCTGTTGAAGTGAACGTTTTCCTCTCTAGACTTCATATTTGCAGAATAATCTTTCCCTCTGTTGTGCCTATTTCCTGTTGCAATTCAGTGTAAAACTCCTAGGAACTTGGTGAGATCCACAGAACCGGGCTCCTCACCATTTGGCAGGGTGCCGTCTGTTGTCCCAGGACGGGTGTTTGGAGGGGAAGAATCCAGGTCTCCTCACTCTTGATTTAAATGTATCTATCAAAATTTTAAATGAAAAATGAAGCCCAGTGAGAATATTTGTCGTCTGGGGCCAGCTTCAGAGACAGAAACAACCTCCTCCGGTGATGAGTAGGTTTGTTACGTTCTTGTAAAGTAACTGGTGAATGCAGTGGTTAGAAATACCGGATCTTTGAGCTGGAGACACGCTCAGCTGTTCCAAATCTCCCATTTGATTGATGAGAAAATTGAGGACAAGAGAAGGGGTACAGTTTGCTGAAGGTCAGGTAATGAATAAATGCAGAAATAGGAGTCATGGGCTCGATTTTTGACTGCTGGCCTTTCCTCTGCCCCATGCAAGATGCTAGGTTTTTTCATGTAACTCATATGTTAATTGATTTCTTTATTGAGAGAGGTTGTTAGAAAAATATCACTCTATTTCCATCAATGCATTGAAGATAGAAGGATTCCTATAAAAAAGGTACTTCCTCCCTCCTTTTGTATGCCATAAGGGATTTAAACAGCCATAAACCTCACACGCGCTGCTGATAAAATACACAAAAGAATCAGAATCAAATTAAGTGATCAAAAATGAAAACCAAGATGCTGAAATTAAGGAATAATGTAAACCGTACAGTAAACAAAAGTTAATAGAAACACCTGTTTCTGCCTGATTCTCTAATTCACTCCTTAATTAGTTCCATACTCCATATTCACAAATGCGTTCTTAGGAAAAAAAAAAGAAAACCCCAAATTTTATTTATTTTACCATCCAAGAGAATTTTAGAAAACTCCCAAAGCTTTCTATGTAAATCTCAAATATCTTCCCATATTGTAAGGTGCAAGAGAGACAAAATAACTTATTTTTTATGAAGCAAATCAGATAGGCATAGGAGGAGTTAGCTTTTAACTTTTCCATTTATTATTTCCTACAAGCTCACAGAAAAGCAAACTATAAACAATATCTTTAAAGAATTAGGAAGAAATGGCTTGAAGATTTTCTATATTTTAAGTTCGTAATTCATTATTGAGTATATACTTCCCCTCTCCTGCTTTTTTTTTTTTTTAGCAGGGTCATTTAAATAATACAGAGAAAGTTTCAACTCATTGATTATTTAGTGGGTTAAACAAGGGATCAGCAAATTTTTTCCATAAAGGGCCAGATAGTGAATAGTATATATTTCTGATCTGGGAACATATGGTCAATGTTGTAACTACTCAAGTCTGCCCCTCTAGTGGGAAAGCAGCCATTAAAATAAACGAATGAGTGGGTGTGATTGTTCAGCAATAAAATTTTATTTATGGACACTGAAATTTGAATTACATACAATTTTATGTGTCGTGGAATACTGTTTTTCTGATTTTTTTCGACCATTAAAACTTGTAAATACCATTCTAAGCTCACTGATATACGGTATGCCCTGGGGCTACAGTTGGTTGACCTTTGGTTAAACTGAATATCCTTGCAGGGAGTTTAGTAACTCCTACTATGACCCCTTTAATAGACAGGTAGGTCTGTGAACTAGTGAGCTGCTCACAAGCTGTCTCATACTGTGTCCTTCTACTGTGGAACAGGAAAAAGAAATAGGAGAAACAAAGAGATGTACATTCATAAATACTCCTTGACCTTGATCCTTGAGTACTCACAGCTTCTCTTATAAATCTGTACACCCATGCTCGACACTGTCATCTTCTTAAGATAAACTGTGACTGTGGATCAACTTTCTTTGAAATTCATCATCTTCTTCCTTGGAGATGTTTGTGTGTATGTCTTCTGCTTGGATATGAAAATGCAGTACTGTGCGCAGGATAGGGCCGTAACTGCTTGTGACCCAAAATCTTTGCTTATTTTCGTAAGTACATGAATATCAGCATTAGAAAAAAATTCAAATGGCTTAACAAGGAGAATGATTCGGATATTGTGTTTTATTGAATAGATATCTCTGTCGCTTTTTCTGTGTCATTTCATCTCTGCAGGATAGTAAACGTCTTGATATTTGGAAGCATATGGAAGGTTGAATGTTTCACTTTATATCCAGATGTTTGGTGTTATGCAAACCTGTGATATATAGAAAAAGAACTCACTGAGCCATCTTTATTCAAAGTTTTGATGAATTCCTTCATTGTCCATAAAAAATGATGGTTTATAAACTTACAGATATTCAGGAATTTATTTAAAGCTATTTGTAGATATGAAAGCCTAAGTAAGATTTGGAATAAATAAATATATATATTTATTGTGTTGGAATTGATCTCTGCCTGTTTCTTACTTATACTTTAGTGTGTGCGTGTGTGTGTGTGTGTGTGTGTGTGTGTATACATGTATATAATATTTTATGAGTATACCAGACAATGCCAAAGTGGAAACACCAAGCATATGGAACTTTACTTTTTGAGCCAATAGTCATTGTGACCTTTCCAACATTGTTACCTGCTCTAACAGTCAATCCAGGGATTTCCGTTCAAAAAAAGACCCTCATCCTCAGAGCTGTGATGGAATTGTATGGTGATATTCACTAGGTGGTGGATTTTACATTAAATGAGAAAATGTGTGTGACTAGGGCTTTCTAAATTGAAAAGTGCTGTACAAATATTAGCAGTTATCTGTTTAACTTCCCTGAAGCCACCCAATGCATTTTTCTCCATCCTATTTCAGAAGCTATTTCTAAGTCAGGAGGTAGATGCTTTCATCGCTGATTTCCTGTCTGTCGGCTGTGGATGTGTTCTATTTTTGTTATTTTGCACTTGTTAATCAAGAATCATTTATTATGTGGCTGCTAGCCCAATCCTCCATGAAAACACACGTGGAAGATGCAGACATCAGAGCAAGTGGGAGTTCACAGGAGGGGTACTGAGTGTGGCAACATCAGGCTCATGGGTGAGTTAGGGTTCTACTCTGGACCCAAAGGAGGGGAGAGGTTTTGCAAAGTGTCATCTCAATAGAAATGTTTTCAAATGAATAATTTGGCATGTCCTCCGGAAATGCTTTCTTCTCGAGGCAACAGAAATAAATTTTATGTGGAGGAAAATGTGCGTTGCTATCAGAATCTAAGCTGGCTTTGCTGACAGCTAACAGCAGGAAAATCATTCCCTGGGCCCCAGGTTCCTTATTTTATATATAAAAGAACTGGGCTACTTATATTGAATTTGCCATTGTACTTTATTTAGCCACATAGCCTTGTATTTAAATGAGTGAAAAGCAGCCAAAAAAATAAGTAAATAAAAAGACCTTGTCAAGTTTCAAAGCCATGAAGAGTGGTCAGGCAATCATTTTGTTAATGCTTGGTCCCTTTTTTACCTTTTTGTGAACAGTTGTCAGTCTCGCATCTTTCTAGCGCTTAGGCTCACGTGGCATAATTTATGTGTCAGCATGATTAGGAGAAAGTGAAGAGATACGTATTGTCAAATGTAAGCATTTTTGTCTTGCACCATTTTTGGTGCAAGAGGGATCTCTGTCTAAATATATTAAAGACCATGGAAAGGAAGGTTTTGATGATTTTCTTGGAACAACTCTTCACGTAGTCAGATTCCACAACTATGAAAATATGTGCTCTGTCTTTAAAAATTAATTGGCACTGGAGACAATTTCCCAAGTTCCTGCTCAAGCTTTTCATTTAAATATGAAGAAAGAGAGTGTTTCAATATTGGTATAATCCCTGCGATGTCTTACGTCACTGATAGTATGTTTGAAACATTCTTAAGGAGACCTGCATGAGAAAGCTGACCTTTGACATAAAGTTTTGAAACCTTAGGAGCACTTGAGTTGAATGTCATTTATTATCTGGAAATAGCACCTGTACCTTTCTGTGTGTGAATGTAAGTGAAAGGGTCGCCTGTCATTAAATAGGGTGTGAACAGCCTCTCTATGTTGCTTCAAAAATTATTGAGTTCAATTTTTTCTCTTTATCTATACTCAACCCTATCTTTAAAATAGTCTTCTCCAGAAATTGCATTAGGACTTCCTGCTTTTCGGCCTGTCCTTTCAATGGGTTCTGTTTAGCACATCTGATTGGGATCTACTGTCTATCATTTGGCCAGAAGCTGGAGTGCCACTCATGGGGTTTTGTGCCAAAATCCCAGGGAGCACCCCCTTATCTTGGTCAGTGGACCTGCATCAGCAAAGCTTTGGGAACTCCTATGGGAGAGTGGTTCAATGTTTTGATGCAACATATTCCTAATAGTTAAAAAAAACAAAACAAACAAACGAAACAGAGTCATGGCAGGGGTCATTGCATTTCATGCCAGCTTTCATCCATTTCAGAATGTTACACTCTTCTCTGTTTTCTGTGACCTGCTTGAAATTAAAACCATTTGTCAGTAGTGTAGAGTCTATACCATCTGAACCTTTTCTCCTTGGAGTTTTGTTTGTTTTCCCCAAATAATTCAGAGTTTCAAATATACTAGGATAAAAGGACAACAAATGCAGAAGAGATTTATAGGAGAATAGGTGCTTCATTTACATAATTTCCATGACATTATTTGCTTTATAGTCATTATTCCAAGCACTTTCCATGGAGATGAAATGATTTTGAAATAAATTACTAAGCTAATTCCTCACTCATCTTTAATTTCATTAAATATGTGGACTTCTTGTTGAGGTTGGAATCCCTAAGTATCCATTTATTGTCATCTTCTTTTTCCTTATGTCTAGATGATTAACTGCAGCAGTAAGAAGTAATTGATACCTAATCTCATTATTTCATCTTCCAACTTTTGAATCCATTTTGACACATTATATGTGAGTCTTCTTCAAATAGAAATTTCAAGAATGAGTAACTTCAATAATGAGGAGACATCACTCCTAAATTGAGATGATTCTTCTTTTATTGATTCCTGAGCCCAGAGTGTGGGGTGTTTTATTATAATATTTTTGAGGTAAAGGACTTCTTTCAACATTTTATAACAGCTGGATGTGTGAACACAAGAAAAACTTACATGAATCCATACACATAAAAACTCAGGGAGTTCATGGAACCCGTTAAGCCCATTCAGGTGGGAAAGCTCATTGTGGTCCACAGAATATGAGCATTTTCCTGTTCAAGGGCATACACTGCTTATTAAGGGACCTTGTGTCTAGACAGGTAACTAGAGGATCTGATTTCATTATGACTCCAGTAGAAGCTAAGGAGTTGAGCTCTCACACTGCTGTCACAAGGGAAGCATATTGGAATTACAAGGAAATGCAAAGTTCATAAGGGGCCAGAAAGGAGTTCTTGCCTGGGAGGAACCTCGGCTTAGTTGAACAAATAACCCCTCTAGGTAAAGGGGCTGCAGTGTAAGACTTCTCTCCTAAACGAGACCTAGCTGGAATCTATGCAGTTTTAAACATATTTCAGAACTACATTTATATTTTCTCAAAATAGAAAATAAGATTCTGTTATACATCAGTCTCTGTTCCATTTGAGGATGGTCAGAAATGATGTGGCGAGAGCAGCTTACATGAAGCATGATGGGGAGACGAACTTTATGAGACTGATGAAGACCAAGAAGGCAGGGCCAGAGTCAGAGAGGGAGCAGCTGTGACCTCCTGGTGCAGGGCACAGTCAACTGCAGTACAACCGGGCTTGGATATATTTGTCAGTTACACCAAAAACCATTTTAAAAAAGGATGAGGTTATAAACAGTAGAACAAAACTGCTAGAATACCTAAATCCATATAATAGCATAACAGGAAAGGGCGTGGGATTTTCATGCATTTGAATCCAGGAGTTGCCTTTCATATGATGTTAGCTTAGGAATATTAACATTTATAAAACACCCAGGACAGTGAGATCTAAGTACTGATCGTTATCGTCCTTAGATTGGACCCTATGGAATGGCGAGATTCAACTGTGTTTTAACTCAAAATCATAATTTCAGAAGGGTTAATCTAATATTACTTAAAAAGAGCAAAAGGGTTTTAACTATTCTTTCAAATTTTAGCGATGTCTACCTACAAATATTTTTGAACTAATTTAATATAGCCATTCAAATATGTGTTACATGAATAAATATGTTTTATCTATTAATAAAAACAATTCTGCCAGGTAACATTTGTTTATCTATTATTGTAAGTTCTACCTTGTGTGGAAATTATCGGAGGGGAGGAAGAACAGAGCAATGGCGGGGAGAAGGTGGGCCCTGGTTCTGCCAGGACCCACGCTGGGGCTCCATCGCTTAGCAGCTTAGTGAACTTAGCCACAGACCCTTCTCAGCTTCTCTGTGCCTCAGGATGCCCACGTTTAAAACAGAGACAAGGGAGCCCCTTTGCTGGGATGGAACAGTTCTGCATGTTCATTGTGATGGTGGTTATACAACTCTATACATGTGATAAAATGTTACAGGACCGTATGCATGCACATACGAAAAAAAACACATACAAAAACTGGTGAAATCTGAGTGAGGTCTACAGTTCAGTTAATCATATTGCGCAAATGTCAGTGTTTTTGTTTTTGATAATATTTTATTTTGGTAATGACAATTTGGTAAGCTGTTAGCGTGGGGTGAAGGGTATACTAGGTGATGGGTTCGTAAAAGCTCTCTGGACTACTTTTGCAACTTCTTATGAGTCTGTATGTCAAGATAAAATGATTAAATATACACTTATTGTATGATCCATCAATGCCAGTCTTAGGTATTTTCCCTGAAGAAATGAAAACTTAAGCTTACTCAGAAACTGTCCATAAATGCTGATAGCTTTTCTAATCACAGTCACCCCAAAATGGAAACAACCCAGATGTCCTTGGACAAGTCAATGGGTAAACAGACAGTGGTACATCCATTGCAGTGTAATATTCAGCGATAAAAAAGAAATGAACTATTGACATTGGCAACAACAATCAAGAATATAGATAGATAGATAGATAGATAGATAGATAGATAGATAGATAGATAGATAGATAGATGATAGATTAAAAAATGATGGCCCTGGAAAATGAGATTATATACACGTGTAAAGTTCCTAGAATAGGGGCTGATTCAAAGTGAGCACTTTGTAAGTGTCCACTATTATTATCCACCCTCCAAATACTCTTGTCTTCTAGACTAATAATAAATATCACATTTTCCCCTGACTTGAACAAATTAGTGAGCTTTTTAAATTCTTTATTTCATTTACTTATTACTGTATGTCACTGTGTGTAGGGGCTTACACATACACTTCTCATTAAGGTACATACATATATAAAAAGCATTCAGCGCCAAACATCCAAACTCTGATCTCTGTACCTGTAGACCTTCAGTTTTAGAGCGATATGTTTAAAATGTCCAAGCTGAAGCTTTTTGGACCTGGAGACACATCATACTAAGTGAAGTAAGCCAGAAAGAGAAAGAAAAATACCATGTTATATCACTAAAATGTAGAATTTGAAAAAAATAAAATAAAAGAGGAGGACACAAATGAACTTATTTACAAATGAGAGACAGAGTCATGGACATAGAAAACAAACTTATGGCTACTGGGGGGAAGGGGTGGAGTGGAGAGATAAATTGGGGGTTCAAGATTTATAGATACAAACTACTATATATAAAATAAAGAACAAGGTCCTACTGTAGAGCATAGGGGACTATACCTTGTAATGGCTTGTAATGAAAAAGAACATGAAAAGGAATATATATATATATATATATATATGTATATATAAATGAATCACTATGCTGTATACCAGAAATTAACAGAACATTGTGTAAATCGACTATACTTCAAAAAAAAAAAAAAAAGAAAAATGTTTGAAATTCCAATTTATTTAGGATTGAAAGAAATAATATTTATTGCAGGATCATCTTTTACATTATAAATACTGTGATTAAAAAAAAATATATATGTACACACACATATATATCCCTCATGTTGAGATACAGCCCTAACATTTAGCATATGTGCTGACTGTGCTAAGTCAGGCTTTTATGATGGAGTTGTTCTATTCTGAAGAACACGCTTTGAATCATTTATAAGTCTGTGTAATAACAAGCTATATCATAACAGGATTTACTGGGCTTTTATTGCCACCTACACAGCCAGCAAGTACTTATTTATCAATCTGTACTGTGTGTGAAGCGCTGAGCTGGACAAAAGGGGCCTGGGAGGCATCTGAGTCCAGGCTCTGGAGTAAGAGATACCCGGGTTCAAATCCTCACGCTATCAAGTTCAAAATGGCTTAGTTAGCACAGTTTTAAAGTCTGCAAACTTAGAGGTGTAACTGAATGCAAAGAAGAAATATAAAATGGAGAGAGGGCACGGGATGGGAAGTCAAAATACTGAGATCCTAATACCAGTTAACTAGTTAATCTCTGATTTGAGGCGTATAACTTCCTCAGTCTTATATATATGTGTGTGTATGTTATGCATATATATACTCTCACAATACATACATACATACACATATATAAATGTGTTTGTGTAAAACCATCAACACGCACGCACACACATTTATCTGTTTATCAATGCACACAGTTCTAGAAGCTTTTTACTAAATTTAACTAAGTGGTATACGTTGGCCATTATTAATTTAATGTTGCTTATTAATCATGTTTTATTTAAATAACTCAAACTGCAAGCTCTGCAGAGCTAACACACCTCAGTGATCTGGCAGCTCTCTTGAAGCAGCCGTACTGTGCGCGTTCTGCCCATTGGATTGTCTGCTGTGACTTGCTTGATGCCTTAAAACAAATTAAATGGCCCTTAAATCAAAATTCCCATTGGTCTGCCCTGTATGTTTCCGTGTAAAAATGGCACTTAAGTCAAAATCCTTACCAGTCTGCTATGTGTGTTTCTGTGTAGGAAGCAGGCATTTCTCCCGTTAGTGCAGATGTACTTAGGTACTGGAAACAAAGGGCATGTAGGATTGAAAACGTCAATTTGATTTGAAACATGTCTGTGGTTTGTTGGTTTTACATAAAACTTTTATGTTAATTAAGTTCTAAGTAGACCATTTCTTAGTATTTCAAAGGAAAAATACTTTAATCGTATTGATTCCTTTCAGCAAAGTGGTTCCTCGGTTCATTAGTAGCGATGCTGCAGTAACATTTTTTGAAGTAGCAGAAGTTAAAACAAACCTGTTAGCATGATCTTCACATTTGTAGAAACCATATTGATCTCATATTGTGGTGTTTGAAAATGGGGTTAGAAATTTAAGCACAAGTAGTAGTTGATTCTAACAATACTAAGTTCCCTGTAGTCTGATTTAATATGACATAAAATTGACGTTTCTTAAAGGTTCTGTAGACATGAGCCTGTGTGTGAGTGTGTGTATGTGTGTGTTCTGAAGAATCATTGTTTTGCTGAATATCTTTTCTCTACTCTGTTGCTTTCTTTACTGTGGAGATCAGTAAAGAGGTGTGGCACCATTGTTATTAAATTCTTATTAGGAAGTAAGACTGATTAAGTATTTTCCAGTTGGCTATGTTATCCTGAGCAGTTTTAGCTGGTATAATTTGATCTATGGGATAAGGAGATCTATATAAACAAATCATTTAGTAAATCAGATTCTTTTGGGCTTCTGTTGACTTTTGGCTTTGTTTCTATAGCTCATGATTAGTTGGAAGGTGCAGAAATAAAGATTATCTATCTTAAGTAACAAATAGACCTTATTCAAAGGACACCAGGATATAGGAGGAACATAGACCAGAGCTCTTCTTGGAACGTGACTCAGCCCCCCACTTGCCAATGTGTAGAGTCTCAGTTGAAAATATGAAATGTTCAGGAGCAAGAGCCTGATAGAGAAGGGGAGAGGAGTGGTGAGGGTTGGAGGATGTCCGAGGGCAGCTTCTGCATTGGCGGGATCTCCTTACATGTTACAGGTCACTTCCAGAGAAAAGGGCATGCTCACGTCGTTAATGGTCCCCTGCTCATCCAGGAAGACAAGTGGCCCTGTTTTACCTCCCATTTCCCGGGGTTCTTTTCCAGACCTACTTAAGAGAGCGTCTGAACCCCTTAATCTCATTCCTGAGAATAACCTTTAACTGCACTCTGGAATGTCACTGCAACATTTAGCCTTAAGTAAACTTTGAACTGACCCCCAGTGAGCATACGCCTGACCCTTGAGCCTCTCTTTCCCATAAGTGGTCCCAGACCCATCACTGCCTCACCTTTGTGGTCACAGGGACAAAATGGATCGAAGGTGTTGAGGTAGTGGATGGTGTCAAGGTATGGATATTGGACTAGATCTGTATGAGGGACTCTGCTTCAATCTTTGGGAAAACTTTCTGTGCTGGGAGCCCCTGGGGTGCTGAGTCAGTGCTGGGCTTTCTGAAACTTTCATGACTCCATCAGTTTGTCCAGAGTTACAACACACGTGACAGCTATGCACAGATTCCATAGAATCTGGCTATCTGAATGACTGAGTAACCTTCATTCGCTGGTTTTGTAAAGTGGTCAATCCAATGGCCAGATCAAAACCCACACAGAACATGTATGTGGCTTAGAATGCACTGTGATGAAAGATAATAAGAAAAAGTATTTTGGAAGGCCTTAATATTTCTAACCCCATGGGGGGAAAAATCAATTTTTGAACATCAGATTATGTGTGTCCTGTGGAGAAAACTACAGAAGTAATTTGGGCTTTCTAGGCTTTTACAATATAAATAGACATCCAGGGCCAACTGGCAATAAACAGTGACATTAAACCAAAGCACAGGTGGGCAGCCAGCTATAAATATCGCCCACACGGAGGGATGCGCTGTGGGAACTGGTGCGCTCTGGAGTCAGAGAAGAGCAAAAGGAAGGGTTGCTAGTCTGCAGTTTTTCATTGTCCTGTCTCATTTTTCACCACTCTGCTTTTCCAACTCAGCCTAATCGAGATTTCTAGGCAGCTGGGGCCTGTCTTTACCTGATTCCTGAGGTCTGAGCTGATGACAGGCAGAACGTGTTCCTTGACAGAATTCTGCCTCCTGGCAATGTAGACACAGACTCTGGGGACATACTGTGTCAAACGAAGCTTCCAAACCTCCTGTAGTCAGGGGACCTGCAGTCAAGGGCTTTGAGCTGTGTTATTACCCATGGGGCTTTGCTTTCAAGACATGCTAAGGGGGAGGGGGAGGGGAAGGGGGGTCCGGGCGCTGCTCAGCAGTTGCACCTTGGGGACTGGAGCTCTGGCAGACCAAGACCCTGGTGTATGTTTAGAAAGGTCAAGGGGAAGAGCAAGCTTTCGTCTTGAGAGTGATATGGGTGGGGGCAGGGGGACCCCTTACATTAGGAATAATTGAAAGTGGAGAACAATCCCTTTTCCCCCGGGGTACATTTTAATAATGCAGGTGACTGATCCACTTAATGTCTGCCTGATTTGAACTGTGCATTGCTTGGCTTTTCATTAATAATGAATCCACAGGTAAACAAGTGCTTCACATTAAATGCCTCTTGAAAGTGTTTCGCGTCTGCTGCCAGGAAACCTATTAAGCACTACGATTTAGGAAAAGGCAGAATTGAACAGAAACTGTATGTGATACAAAGGAGACACCTTTCTACTATCGTCTTGTAATGGGAAAGTTCACGTGCACCCCTATGCTGAATACTGGGAAAAATTCCAAATGATGTCTTCTTCTCTTAGTAATAAGATAATAAATATAAATAGAATACAGAATATGCATTATTAGTGATATGTAATTTATTAATAACAATAAATATAAATATTTTAAATTATATTTAATTATAGATTTAAAAATAATAAATGCGTGACGCTACATACTTCTCTATACCGTGGGCATAGTGAATTAAGGGGCAGGAAGAAGAGCTTGTCTCTCTGTCTGTCCTCAGGCTTTCAGTGGAACTAAGCCGTTGTCAGGTTTATTTTTTCTGATGTAAAACTGACTATGCAAATAGGTTTCAAGGATTTAAAAATAAGTACTATTTACGGAGTAGATGCATTTTAATTGTGTTCCGGCGACCAAATTAAAGAACTGCTTCGCTCACCAAATTGTGTGAGAGTATCTGAAAATCAGAAACTCAGATCTTAATCTTTTTTTTCAGAATTTTATTTGCTTTTTTTTCTTTTAATTTTTGTTTGCTGCCTCTTCTTTTTCAAAGGCTGAATTAACCTCTGGTGGGATCATCTGTTGTCTCTTTCTATTTAATTTGTTGGCCTGGCCCAGCAACTCTTTACGTCTCCGATCAGAGTATTGTCTAAGTTGAAAAAGCCCTTAAGATTATCTTTCCCACTGCTCCCCTTTTTAAATGGATGAAGACATTTCGTAACTCAATTAAGCGGTTTGTACCAGATCAGAGGAGTGTTGGAGTTTCTGGGTTCTAGGTTTCCAGATTCATAGTCTAGATCTTCTCCTCCTAGGATGAACCCTTCATCCCAGTTTGCCAGAGATCTTTCCAGTGTTAGCCCTGGAATTCCCAAGTTCCAGGATATCTCTTAATCCCAAGTAAACCAGAATGAGTGGTTACCCTACCACCATGCTTCTTGTACCGGTTTCTGTGTTTTCTCTTTCTGCTCTAATCTCTGACTCCTCTGTGCTGGTAATTAACAACTCACAAAGCCAGAAAGTTCATCCCTTATCCAGTATGCATCTCTACAATTGGCTGTATCTTCTTTTGCATTTTTCATATCTTATCAATCACTCATCCATTTGTTCATTCAGCAAATATTTGAATGTCTACCATGTGTATCATTTTAAAATCACATTAAGTTCTTTTTAAATAATGTATGTTGATTGCATTCTTCTCAGTTTTTCTATCCTGTTTAAAAGGTTAGGTCTTTTTTTTTTTCCCTTACTCATCATTGTTTTGGCAATTTATGAGGAGTCTGTGAATGTGGGAGCCCACGTTTGTGAATGTAGGTGTGTAGAAAATAAAAGTGCATACTTTGGCGCTGGCGACAAAGCAACATTTGATATGAGAGAATTCATAAAAGCTGTGAGACTTCTGCAGCACCCTCAATATTAGCAATATTTTTTTCCAGCAACACACTTTTTCCTTAAGGCCACTGAAGTATAATATTATAACCTTCTTCATAAAGCTGTTAGATAGAGCTATGGAATAGTTCTTTAGAGCCAACTGTAGAAGAGTCCAGAATTTGGGAAGTGAATTATAAAACTGGACTGATTCAAGTGTGAGAAGTAATTACACTGGAATAAATTCAACTGGTGAGTCAGTGCAATCATGGATTTAATATAGTTGGAAACTATGAAACTTTTATAGTTATAAGCCATGAAAGTAAGGAATGAATCCCCCTAAACAACTTTATTGTTGCCTTTTTCAGGGGAGTGGTGCCATGTTTTGCTGTTTTGAGGTCACTCATTTTGTCTCTTTCTGTCAACCCAATATATTAAAGTTTTGTTGTCTAAAGCATTGAGTAGTAACAGAGAATACACTGAGTGTGAGGGTAACATTCATTAACTTTTCATATTTAAATAGACTTTCATGAAGATAAAATGGCTTTTTGTGAGTTTTTAGAAGTGCATACTACTAGACCCTCTGGATACAGCTAGACTATGCTTACCATATGTGTGAGCTTGAGCAAGTCATTTAAACTCTCCGAGGCTCAGATTTCTGGACTCTGCCATGGGGATAAGGGGTTATCATAAAGGTTGAGGGTCATAACTTGTCAGGACACCTCGGGTTTAGCAGCTGGGTCATGCGAGGCGGTACCTACTTTCTGCTGCTGCCAATATCACAAAGGTAGGTGGCTTAGGGATTTCCTGAGTTCTCTCCTTCTGGACCAGTTCTCTGATTTCATTTTACTGGAACCATCTTCTCTCTATATCAATTCTGTATAGAAACGAAGAACTTACTGGGAAACTGGGGAATTTTGAGTTACTAAATTACTGCAGCGTACCTACTAGAATCATGGATGCAATGAAGAGGCAAACCCAAATACCACAGAGGGAAGGTGCTAGTGGTTAGAGGTACACTGTGTTACATTTGAAAAGGACAGCTTGTACAAGGATACTTAGAATGCACTTTACTTGATGCATTCACGTGGTCACAAATATTCTGAAGCTAAAATGTTCTATTTTGTGCCCAGTTCCTAATGTGCCTGTGTGTCACCTGCAGTTTTCCTGCTCTTTCCTAAGGTCTTTTACAGACCTGGAAACCATTAACTATGATTTCCTACTGTTTCTTGACCATTTGAGTTAGTTTCTTAGTTGCTTTTTTCCCTACCCCTGTAGTAAATTCATACTTTAATGTGTTTTTTTAGAAGGATGGTAATAATAATAGTGCCTTAAAAAAAGCAAAATGATTTATGTTGCATAGTAATTCACATGTATTATCTCACGTGGTCCTCACAGCTACTCTGTAAAATAGAACTTTGGGTATAGTTTATTCTTTACGATATATTTTGAGAATACAGTAACAAAACTGTATATGGCCTGTTTACCTAGTTCAGTACACTCTTTGCCCTTAATAAGTCAGCCATGTCATTGAAGAAATGTGGTAAGGTAGTAGTAACAGTGACAGAGAGAATGTTTCTAGAGATAAACACATGTTTAAAATAAATAAAGTAGACAGTCCTCATCTGCTTCCCATTACTAGGTAAATGTACCCCTGAACTTCCTCACTATGACGAGGGGAGTGTTACAGTGTCCACTGTTCACAAATTTAACAGCCTGGCCTTTTGTGGGTCTCCAAGATTTTTATAGGCCAAATTTTAAAAATACCAGTCATTCGTCTTCATGGTAGACAAATTCTGTGGTGGGGGGCGGGGAGAAAAAAAAAGTCAGTTTCCACTTATTAGAGTTCATTATTGAGTGTTCCTGCAGAGAAAAAAAATGGCAAATCTCCATAATCCAATAATAATAAAAAGTGAAATTAAGAATGACTCTGGATAAGAGGCAGCTGTCTTCCTATCTAGAAGGTTCCCCAATCCTCTGTCATTGATAACGGGGCTGAAGTACAAATGGAGCTGTGTGACATTTCCTGTTCTGTTGTGAGTTGTAGCATGTATTAAAGAGAGCACTTATGCAAATACCTTCCAGGCCAAGAAGTGGAGTTCTTCCAGCTGCCAGAGCCCACTGTGGACTCCCTCCCACTTTATATTCATGACCTCTGGTTCATTCTTAAAGAAATGAGTGTGGCTTTGTCTGTCTTTATAAACCGTACTTTCTCTTTCCTTGCACTTATTTCACTCAGCATTATATTTGTGAGTTCCATTCACATTTTATGTGTACTTGTTTCATTTTTTCTTGCTGTGTAATATTCCATTCCATGAATATACTACAGTTTATCAACACATTAGAGGTTTTTCAGTTTAGGGCTACCACAGACAATGCAGCAGTGAACATTTTCTAACATGGATCAAGATGCACTTGGTCAGGGGCTTCTTTAGATTCTGTACTTAGGAGACTCATTGCTGGTGTGTAGAAAATGTGCATCTCCAAACTTTCTTCCTTATATTTCCCCTAGCAATGAATGACAGTTCCAATTGCTGCATATCCTTGTCATCACTTGCATTGTCAGACATTTTAATTTTTGCCAATCTGGTGGAAGGGTAATGATATCTCAGGGTGATCTTTAATTTGCATGTTACTAATCACTAATGAGCTTGAACACCTTTTCATATGCTTATTAATAATTAGAATTTGCTTTTTATGATGCCTTTCACCTATTTTTCCATTAGATGAACAGCATTATTTGAAAATAAAATAAAATACCATTTGAAATTTTTCTCTTCTAAAATTGGAAATAGAGAGTTCAAGCAGAATCCCAAAGTTGAATTCTTAAGTTGATGGTTCAGTAGTTATTTTTAACTGTCATATAATTGAAAACCTTTATTCCCTTCAAATTTCTTTTTCTTTTCCAAAAAGTCTTGACAGTTCTTTTTCTCATCTTCTTATTTGTTCCTCCTCCTTACCTCCCCTCCTCAGATGAGGTAACATAAGGCTTGTAACTTAGAGCTTAGAGCAGTCTCTAAGAAAAAGAAAAAGGCAGGAGGACTGTGCTTGGTCCTAAGCTTTAGAAATCTCCCACTTTGCATTGGAAATAGGCATCCCCTTGGTAGAGATTGCTACTGTTTACACCTCTTCTGAGGCCACCTCTCTGGAGGGAAACTTCATGAGATGCCAAGGTTAATACAAAAAACAAGTTGCTGGGCATCGATCACAAATGTAAAGAACGTAATGACAAGTTCAGGGAAAGGAGGCGGTTTCACCTACCAGTGCTACAAATGTCGTTCGGATGATTTATATGCCGTCAACTCATTACACCCCTGACTATCACCAAGGATCACCAAGACAATGGGGATGGTTCTTTACACATCTCTCTCAGGCTTTATCTCCATCTTCTGAAGCAATTTTGCCATCCCTTCCAACCTGATTATTTACACATGGATGGCAGTACTTAAGAGACAAAATGTAGCATGCTGATGTCCACCACACCTGTCCACATTTAACCTTAAGCAGTCATGCCATTTGGATGAAAGTAACAGACACCGTACTGTTTTGTGATTATTGAATACCATTATGGTAGAAATATGTCAGGGACTGTATTCCTCAGATTCACTAGACTTGGAGCCAGAAATAAGATCACTTAAGGAGCTGATGGTGGATGATGAATTTTATGGATTTAGGTTCTCACCTTCCCTGATGGTTGATTTTTTAGGAATTTTTTTTTGTATTTTCTTTTACTTTTTGCTGTTGTTGTTGTCTGAATGTGGATGAAATTCTCATTCTTCTTAACTCTTACCGCCTATGATACCCACCACTGTTTTGGTTTGGTTTTATTTTATTTTTAGTGTCCTGTATCCTTCCTCTTTCTTCCTTTCAATTAAGTAGCTATTGTTAAGAAGTCTATGACATGTGCTTATAGAACTATCCTCTTAAAATATACTGTGAAAGAAAATTCCTATAAAAATGTATTAAAAACAGAATTAGAAATCAGGTGATTAAGCAACTGAACTTTAGGTAATTTAGGTAACTGTGTAGATGTGTGAATTTTCTTGTAATGGAAACAAAATAAATTCAGGTACTTAAGGCCAGCATTATTTTTTGTTTCTACTCATATTAAAAACAATAAATAAACTTTTTTTGGGGGGGAAGTGGTTGTAATCATTATTTTATAAGCTGAAATGAAATGTTTTTATTTGCTTCCGTGAGTATTTCAGCCCCTCTGGGCCCTTCTAGAAGTGTATCTTTCGTGAATTTTATCTGTTTATCTAGTTTTTAAGACTTGGATCTCTGTGAAAAGAAGGCAGATGAGTATCCAGCCCTGACCCCATCCACCCCCCAGTCTGCTGACCTGTGCCCTCCCTGCCTGCTCCAGAGGGCACCTTACAGAGGCCTTGCCTGTCTGATTGCAGCCCCCAGGCACTCTGCACAGGGTCCTGGCAGAGGAGATGTGAGGTTGAGTTCCTTATTTTTGTACTTATTTTTGCTTGAGAATGTTCTTGCGTAGAAGAAAAATGCACGAAGTATTATCAAGAAGTTTCTTTTAGAATACAGAAGTAAAGAGTCCCAGAGGGTCAGAGCTAGAATGGCCTTAAAATTTCCCTTCTAATTCTCATTTCGAGTATGGCTTGCACTGAACAGCATAATAAGCAACAAAGGCAAGAACAATATCTCTTCTTTTTTCCTCCTCCTAGAACAGTAGTAATAGTGATTTAACTTTTATTTTGTAGTTTACAGGTGTGTCTTTGTGTACCTGTAATCCTCACAGTCCTGTTGAATTAGACTGAACAAATAGTAATCATACTTCATAAACAAAGAAACAAAGGCCTTAGACAGGATTTCAAAATTGTAGAACAGATAAACAAGATTATACTGTATGGCAGAGGGAAATATATACAAGATCTTATGGTAACACACAGAGAAAAAAATGTGACAATGAATATATATATGTTCATGTATAACTGAAAAATTGTGCTCTATGCTGGAATTTGACCCAACATTGTAAAATGATTATAAATCAATAAAAAAATGTTAAAAAAAAAAAAAAGAAACAAAGGCTTGAGATGAAGAGCATAGTTTGAACTCAAATCTTCAAATCTGCATGTAGTTGCACACTACTTTTACATATTAATCTGCTTCAAAGGAGTTTTAGGATAGACCTCTCTGGGGACTACTATGCATCAAAAATATAAATTAAAAACTTGGAAGTGTTTAAAATAAAAAGGCATGACTGACATTAGAAAAGACAGAAACAAGAGGGTGCAAATAATTTCATCTGGGGAGGAATTATATCAAAATTGCTAATTCAGTCCATAGAATAATCCTGGAAAGTTGTACTGGATCAAGAGAGGAGAAAAAGAGTTATGAAAAATTTTAGTATATCCCAGAAAAGAACAGTGGATTGATAACAATAACCATGTCATCATGTTGGACATACGATTTGCCTCACAGCCACTGTGTACGCTGCTTTGAGGGGATGTGGCTGTGCTTTTCCCCCAGGAAACCAGGCTCCCCACTATCAGACTCCACATTTCAGGTCAGACTCCGTTTCTACTTAGTGGACCAGCCATGTCCACTGATGGACAGGCTGGAACCTGTCACGGCATCTTCTCCTGGCTCTAACGATTGATTCAGAGAACGACTAAATGATTCCATCAGAAATAAAGACACAAGGAGATAGTTTTATTTTCATTTATTTATTATTGACGTATAGTCGATTTATAATATTGTGTTCATTTCTGGTTTACAGCATAGTGATTCATTTATATATATATATATATATATATATTTAAATGAATATATTTAAATTCATAGTCTTTATATTATAGGTCATTACAAAGTATTGAGTATAAGGAGATAGTTTTTAAATTTCTGAAAAATACCTTGATACTGAGAGGAGTTGCTCCTGGCATCTTGTACCTCCGAGGAGAGGGCAGGTCAGATACATCACTGTCTCAGAGGACATGGGGAGAGAAACCTCCTTCTAGACTTGGTTTTAGCCCCTGAATTAAGCCACAGCTGAGGCCATCTCTATCACAGTACTTTTAATTTATGTTGGCCAGTAAGTTAAATTCTCTTTTTGCTTAAGGTAGTTTTTTTAATCAATTGAAAATCAGTTATTATATTACATTACTTAGTAAGACTGTAGCTGCCTGGAGGGCACTGAGCACCCGGGGGTTAGGAGACCCAGCCCAGCCCAGCCCAGCACTAGCAGCAGCAGCCCTGCCATTGTCAGTGATGCTAATATCATGGTTCTGTAGCCTTCTGAGTGGTGCATGGATTGTCACCTTTAATTCTCTCCGCATCTGTGAAGCAAGTATGATTACTGTCCCATTTTCCAGCTGGGACTACGCCCTGTCTCTTAGCCACGGTGCTGTATACACTGGAACTTGATGTCCAAGAATCGCTCTCAGTAACAGATCTGTTGAAGTGAATCCAGGGCTTTGGGGACACACTGTGCTTTTCCTTCAAGTATGTGTTCAATTTGTTCAGTTCTAAGGCTGCACTCAGTTCCACCATGGACCTGCTCTTCCTTCTTCTCTCCAGCTGAAAAGAATCTCTCTCTGTCCTCTACAGGCTCATTTAGCACTTTGACTATCAGTTGCAACCTAAAAATATATATATACATGTATATATATAAAATATAAAATATTATATAATAGTTTAATGATATATCAAATTATAAGAATATCTATGATTTACTGATATATAGATAATTAGGAATTTTATATACATGTATGTATGTATTTGTATGTCTGATTGCTGTAACAGTGAGTCTTGGAGCCAGAAGGCATAGGCCGCTGTCACTGTTCTATAAGGGCTGGCTGTGTGACCTTGGGCAAGCTATCTTCAGCCTCTTGTCAGAAATATGCTGAAAATAATATCCAAGTCACAATATTACTGTGAAGATTAGATAATTTGAGACAGAGCTTTACAACCTGTGAAGTTCTCTGTAGGAGATTATTATATTTTTTAACCTGCTGCAGCACTAAAGCCCTGGGTGTAGTTGGAGCTCCATAAATACTGTGGAGCTGAATTCAATTTAGGAGTGAGTGACAGCCTAAATAAGTCAGAAACGAGATAAGAATTTATTGTTGGCTTCAGTGGCATCCCCCCTCTCCACACACGTCAACTTTTCTTCCGTTTGCCGCCTTTCCTGTTGTATTTAAATATCCCTCTTTTTTCTTCCCTCCTAAGTTTTTCAGCAAACCCCATGGACATGTCAGAGGCATGTCAGTGATTTTCGAGATTTAAAAGGTTGGTGATACTGAGTTAAAGTTTGTAAATTATTTCTTACCAATCACAAGATAGATGGGCTGTCCTTGGACGCTGCCCTAAAAACTTTTTTATTCTGTAGGGTACACATCTGTGCCCAGAGAATGTGGTCCTGTGGCCAGAGGCTACTCACTAACTTTAGGATGGTAAGTCAACTGCTGGTGGCCGTTGGTGTCCTTACTATACAGCTGAGGACATGCTACAAACCAAGGGACCTCATCCCATATCTTCAGTTCACATGCAGATTTTTATGATTCCTTTTGTAGTCCAGCAGGATAATGTAATATAAATAATAATCTAGACTAGGCAATATGTAAAATCTCTATTAATTCATCAGAAATACACACATAATATAGTTACCATTTCTGAACTCCAAATATTTTAAGCTGACGTATAATTCTTCAGCTTAATTTCCCCCATGTCCAAATCTGCACAGTTTTCCAAAGGTCGCTGGTTAATGAAGGTTGTTTTAAATATCAGCCCAATATCACGGTCCTTGTGTTGTTAGAAACGTGACTCCTCTGGGGTTTCCCTCTTTAACGGGGAGCTGGGTTGCAGTTTGCCACTCAAGGTTGTCTCTTGCTGATGCGGAAAGTAGTTGGCTTAATGATGTTCAGACCCTTTCATCTCTCTGTTCACAGTTACACTGGTTATTTAGCCAGGGGAGTTCTTGCTGGAACGTGCAAGGACTCGATGTGTAACTGCAAACCCGTAAGCTCACGTACCTGTGTTTGAAGCAACCATGCCATGGAAGTGTTGGGCACCAGCTCTAAAGCCTCAGACCAGAGGAAAGGGCCCGTGCGTGCAGAAGAGAGGCTTCTGTTGGCATTTTTACTATCTAATTCCCCATCACTTCGCAGAGCTAGATAAAAGTGGACTTGGGACAGGGCCATTACTTTCTTTGATGCCTTCAATATATCAAAACAGGGCAGGCTTTCGTGTACAGTTCCCCAAATGGGGACACTCTCTTTTATAGCTAACCGCCAGCTGTGAAATTGAGACTGGGCAGGAAGTCAGTGAGGAGGAAAGCATTTTAGGAATGGCCATGGGAAAGGAGGGAATGAGAATTACAGCTCTTCTTCCTACCATTAAAAAAAAAAAAGATTCTTTAATGATGGGACGCATGAGATATTTATGGCAAGATTCCCAGAAGCATTGTAAGTATCTCGGTCAAGTCCAAGGTATGTGTTTCCAAACAAACAGCCTTGAGAATGCAGTCAGCACCATGACAGTCCCCATCAAGTGTCAAAGAGAGAGAACTCCAAAGGGGGACTTTTGCTATTGACTCTCTCTCACATCCTAAAAATAGTCTGGGAACAATTTCTTTTATAAATGGACATTTACAAGACCTGCTGTCTTGGTAAGTTTTCATGAGAACATGACAGTTTTTTCTTATCTGTTCTGTTCTCTCTTGCTACTCTGGGGCCCGCAACAGCGAGCATAAAATAGGCATTTTGTGAATATAGGTTGATCAATTTGCAATAAAAACACTGAAGAGGACAAGTTGCTCATTTCAGCTCCTTCCCTCTCAAATGCTCTAAAGCCCTTGGAGCCAAACTCCCAGAAATAAATCTGTCTCCTTCATGTCAAGCATTTCTCAAGAACTTGTCACAAAATGTCAGGGATGAACTGTCTGGCATTTAACAAAACATTTTTGTTTTGTTAGAAGACGTAAAGAGTTATACAAATTAGAGGAACATATATGTAGATGGATAGAGAGGTATCTATCAATATTTTATATATATAATGTGTGTTTCTCTTTTTCAAAGGAGAAATTGCATTATGACCTTACTAAATATTGTCTGAATAATGAGCTTTCGTTGGCAAGATTTATCACTATTGCCGGTTTGGTTTAACGTGAATACTACATCTTATACACTGAGTGATCACTGAGAACAGTAGTTATAAGTTGCAGAATTGAATGAAAAGTGGAAAATAAACTGAGTAAGAGTTAGCGTTAATTCTGGTTGTTAACAGATCTTCTCAGGTTTAACAAGATAATATACAACTTACATGAAGAAAGGTTATGAAAAAAAATATTTCAACTTGACAAGGTATCTCTAAATATAACTCACCTGGCATAGAAATGCCCTATTTCCGTAACTGTAATTGCTTTCTCTTTCTCCCTTTTCTTTTCACCTCCTCTCATCTCTGTATTATTCTTTTAGTGTGTTTTTCATGAAAGGCCGCCTACATTCTATCATTACTGCCGAGAAGCCTATAGTGAATGTCTCAAAATGTGCGTCTCTTGAAGCAGCAGTTTTTCAGAGCTGAATCGTACTAACCTGAGAAATCTGGGGTGTCTGAAAGTTGCAGTAAGCTAGAGCAAGACATCAGCTTTATTGGCCCAGCCAAAATACTGCTGCACAGTGAGCTCTGATTTTCTTCCGGTGATGAATTCTGCAATGCGAAAGATGTGTAAGGGCAGTCGGAGGGGGTAAGGAAGGGGTGAGGAACAGGTCTTCCAACCCACCGCTCTGGTCTTGTTTCTGTCCAGGAGAGCAGAGTTTCGTCAGCACACCAGCCCATCTTGGGGTGTCTGCTCCTCGGAGAGAGGTTGAGGTACAAGTACCTGTGTCAGATCCAGTGTTACATATGAAAATATTGTTCTGATTAATTTGATCTGGAAAAAAAAAAGAAGGGCAGGGCCAATGTCCAAAGAGAAGACAAATGACTGTTTGCAGGACTCTTAGGAATCTCTTGGCAACAGGCAGTAGAGTGGAGTGATTCAGACTAGAGACTCTGGAGCTGCCAACTGTGGTCCAAATTCTGGTTCCTCTGGAATCCGGTTCCTCTGGTGACATAACCCTGGGCAAGTTACTGTCCGTCAGTTTTTTTTTTTTTTTATTTCTAATAATAGGAACAATCACATGCCTGATCTTGTGTATAATATGATAATTAAATGAGTTCGACATAGTTAAAATGCTTAGAACTTGGCATGTAATAAAAACTCATGAAATGTTAACTATTAGTAGTATTTTTTTTTCCTATTCTGTTCCTTGTTGCAGAGAGAGAGAGAGAGAGAGAGAGAGAGATTGATTGATTTAGAAAAGTTCACCAAAGATTTGTAAAGATGAGCATAGAGGAACTAGGTTCCTAACTTATGAGGGCAAATACTTCCCTTTTGTACAGCATAGCCTGGTGCCTTTGTAGAGACAATCCCTTTTTCTTGTAGGAGAGGAAAATGTTTTTTCTACCCTTGTAGGCTCTTTTGACTAGTTTATTCATTAAATTGACAGGAGACAGATTAACAAGAGAAAAACAAATTTAATTACATATGTACGGGAGCCCCCCAGGGGCAACGAGAGACTCCTCAGCCATCCGCCAGTTGATGCTTACGTGCCTTTCTGAGCTGAGAAGAGTGTACAGGGTTGGGGCTGCAAAGGGAGAGAAGGCAATTCACGGGACGGTGGGAAGAGCAGATATTTGGTAAAACGGTTGTTTGCCCCGCCATGCGGTGGCAGTGGGGCCCTAGAGGGCCCTGAGCAGAGGGGTCATGCGGGGCTACAGTGGCGCCTATTTAAGGAAGGATGTTAAGCACCTCTGGGACAAGAGAATTACAACAGAACGCAAGTTTCTGAGGATTTCTTGAACTTCTAAAGACATGAGTCGTTTTCTGAATAAGATACAGGGAGAATATTATGTTTGTTTAAAAGTTAAATTTTTTTAAATAGGATTTTTTAACAGATCGCTGAAAATATTGCCTACGTAAGGACTGTTTGATCCATACACAGTCTTTTTCAGTATTTAGGCACACGGGTGCACAGATCGTCACGTGTAAGTAAAAGTCATGCAAGACTGAAGTTGATGTTTCTATACTAGGGTTTCAGTTCAAATAGTGACATTGAAATAAAAAAAATGGATTACAGGAGAAACCAGAAAACATCAGACATAGAAATAAAATTGATCATGAAGGTGTATCAAAGGGAAATTTAATACCACAGGCACTCCTATTAAGTGGGGAAAGCTCAGTGTCAGCAACCTCCTGACAGATCTCTGGAAAAATGACTGCCCCCCCAATATTTTTCCAACGATAATAGGTATCAAATGTGTTGGAGCAAAAGAATAACAAGTCATGCACAGGTTGTTTTAAGTTACCTAATACTTTGTGTGTTCGGATGTCCTTTGGAATGTAAAGAAAGTGAACAGCTTTTTGTCACTGGAGCCTAGCTGTCACGTAAAATGAACTTTTAGTATCAGTTAGTGATTCATAGAGTCCTTGTTATATGTTAAATTTTTGGCCAATGTTTTGCAGACATTATCTTAATTCCTGAAGTGGGAGTTATTATGTAGCCCATTTTGCACACGCAAATATTGAGATACAGAGAGGTTAAATGAGTCAAGCAGTGTCACACAGCTAACAGAAGCGGAGTGGAAACCCAAACTAAGGATGGCTTAACTGAAAGTGCCCAGCTAAACCGCTCTTCCAGAAGAGAGTCTGCCTCACTGCGTCCCCGGGTGCTGTGCCTCCCTGGTACCATGGCGTTAACACAGGCAGGTGGCTCTGGTCACACTCCTCTGTAAGTGTGCTCAGTGGCGCTTAGCATCAGCGCACAATGAATACTAAACATTCAGAATTGCCTTAGAGAACAGGTACGTCCCTTTCCCAGAGACTGTCTTGCATAGCTGAAGTGTCACTAAGATGAATTCTTCTACAGAACGCATGCTTATGTCATTTTCAAATGCTTCAAGAGTGCACGGAAACTCAGCTTTAAAACCATACCTAACCGTGGGCTCCTTGGAAACCAACAGGGCGCACCAACCTGCCAGGCGAGGAGTGTTTGCCCTGGGCAGACGGCTGGATCAGGAAACGAGACAGTGTTAAAGCACTCTTGTAGCCATGTGTGTAGCCCTGCCCCAAAGCCCAGTATTTTTACGTGGCCAGACAAAAAAGGATAAAAATAAATCGTTTCCCTCGCTTTCAGGTATACATTGGCACCAGTAACATTCCTTTTAGAGAAAGAGAACTCAGGTAAATAAGATGGGTTAAAGACAGAGCTGAAGTAGCCAAAGGAGGCTTCTGTCCCTGGTAATAAAAATAATTAACAATTATACAAATTAGAACTTCTTTAATCTTTCCGTTGGAATGGCTTTTCATTTCTCAGTTTAAAGGGAGATCTGTAGACACGTGTCAGTAGAGGAAATGTTCAGTAAAGATGGGCCCCTGATGGTATTCGTTGATGGACGTGTATGTCTAAGTTGAAGGCTGTTACCCCCTCTTCCTTCATCCAAGAGTAAAAGTTAATAATAGAAATGAAAGCAACACCTAGTCAAATAGTTTCAAAAGAATTCTACTTTTTTACAGCATGTACCAGCTTCAAGGTACGCAGATTAGAACACAACACGGTCACACGTGACAGAGCAGACACGGGGTAGAGCAATAAATTCTTACTGAAGTGAATTTGAATATTTCAGTTATCAGTGGTAATGAAGAATGAGTAACAGATGTAGTCACTTTCTTCCTATTTTTATTTATATTCTCAATGGTAATACTGTGCTTCTATTTGAAACAACTCGTAGTTTTACTATGATTTATATTTCTATGTTTAATAGGGAGTGGCAATAAGCCTAAATTTTATATACAGCCAGCCCTCCATAACCACAAATTCAACCAGCTGTGGATCAAAAATATTAAAAAATAATTCCAGGAAGTTCCAAAAAGCAAAACTTTAATTTGCCACACATGGGCAACTATTTACATAGCATTTACATGGTATTTGCAGCTATTTACATAACATTTACATGGCATTACGTATTAAAAGTAATCTAGAGATGATTTAAAGCATATAGGAGGGTGTGTATAGTTTATATGCAAATTTTACACCGTTTTATATAAGGGACTCCAGCATCCTAAGTTTTTGGTACCTGCAAAATGGGGGAGGTGGGTGGGAGGTGAGGGGCAGTCCTGGAACCAATCCCCCAAGGTTGCAGAGAGAGAATGTAGAGAACTTTTGCCATCCTCATTTTATCGCAGAAATTCAACTTTAATAGATATATTTTAGGTGAACTTTGAATTCAGGGCATGGCAGGGCCATTCCATGGTAACTCGCTGGCCTTTATTATATCTCAGTTTTAGTCCTTGATTAGTATGGGATAGTCATCATTTATGCAAAACTGTTGAGTGATCACTGCTGTTGTAAAGCCTGGGGACTTCACATCCTTTCTGCTTTACTTTAGAACTCACACAAGGGGCTTTTGGTGATGCCGTTTTGCCTGCGGGAGTCTCGTCTTCTTAAAGGAAACTCCTGAAGACCTAATTTAATCCCAGAGGCTAAATTTGTCCTGGGATATGAAAACGTCTGAGAAAGACGGATGGAACACTTGCTTAGAAGCCCTTTATCTGTTGTGCTTTAAACAAGTGATGTGGGTCACACTCTGCCTTGGTGTGGGCTCTCTCGTTTGTAACTGTTCCGCAGTCCCTGGCCACCATCACCTACTTCTGGATAGTTTCCATCTCAATATAAGATCACTTACTGGAAAATTGGTATTGCTCCATTATGTTTAGGCAGTGCTGAGGGTTTTCCACTGAGTTCCTGTTGCAGCTTGGAAAAGGGCAAATGCATGTTCGCCTACTCTCTCTGACCAGTTCTCCAGACTTTCTAATGACGGAAAGCTGCTTTTGTGACTTCATAGCACATCTGGCCACTTTAAGTGGACTCCTGCAGCTTTGTGACTGATGGGTCTCCTCTTTAAGGAAGGTTGTAGGTTTTCTTCCCTCCTGACCTGACATCTCCAGGCAAGGATGCCTGTAAGAAGCCGTGAAGTAAATGAGACTTACCTTTATTCCATAATTCAGTAAATGTTACTGAGTGACTACGGAGCTGTAGCTGTGCTAGATACTGGGCTTACACTAGTGAACAAAAATCAAAATACTGTCCATTCTCATGTTTCTGATCGACTAGTGGGAGAAACAGGTATAAGACAAATAATTATATTAATGAGTGCATAGTTACAAACCATGCTAATTGCTGGAAGGAAAGGCACAGTTAAGAGGGGTTCCTCTTAATGTTGCTGGGAATTAGGGGAGGATTCCTTCTGGGGGTGCTGTTTAAGCTAAGACCTCAAGGATAGTTCTGGGGAGGAAAGATGCCCTTACAGAAAGGAAGAACATGCGTATAGAAAGACCCAGTGGGAGCGAGCACAAGTGAAGAAAGACCAGAACACAAAGGCTTAGGCATCCATGCTCATTTTTTCCCTTAATGGCGTTCTAGAGCATCTCCTCTGCGAATCCACAGCTTCTGCAAAGGCACTCTAGTCTGTGAGTGATGGTTGAAATTGATACTCTTTGTGGAGAAGATGGACGAAAATTCTTACTCTGCTATGTTGGTGATGTCACACTAGCCTTTTATTAACCTTGTCTTTATCTTCATGGCAGTGAGAAACCACTAAAGTATTTCATTTCACAGATACTCAAAGAGAGTCTTCTTTACTACTTTTACTCATCAGAGATCCAAGTTCCTGAGTTACTTACGAGATAAGTAATAGCAGGTAAAATAATTCTGGGCTCAACCCTCTGTGAATTTTAATCAGTAGAGCAGCAATTTGGGCGCTGGGTTGACTTTGGAAAGTGAACATCCATGGAAGGAATATAATCTGTCTCCTTCAGTTTTAGTTAAGAGAATCTAGCTTTAAAATACTCTTAAAAAATTATGGATTTTATTTCAAATTGTAGTTTACTCTGAATGATCCAGTATTTGTGACTGGTGAACTCTGTCTGTCCCAAACTTTATACAATATTTTTAGCAGCTTGCAGAAGGACTGTTAGGACTTGGGGGTCAACAAGACAGCAAGACAAAAGAAAATTTCTTACAAATATATAGAATGACACCCCAGAGAATATATGGGCTACAAACACTTCTCATTACATATTGATGAGTGATCAAAGAGAGTAGAGAAATTGACATGGAAATTTATTTCTGCTGTCCTGCAATGAACGCCACATTCTGTGACACAAATAGCAGAAGTCTTCCTGAGAATGTAAACCCTCTAACTTTTGCGGTATGTGCTGAATTTCCCTGAAGCTTTTGGGTATTTTCTGGCAAGACTGTTCATGTGCAGTGTTTGGATATGTTCTCAAGCTGTGTATTCACTGCTCTCTTTTATTTCCTGCTAGTCTGTAACACAGAGAGGGACGAGCCAGCCCCGTGTTTAGTCTTGCTTCTTCAGTGGGTTTTGTACAATCCTCTTCTCCAGTCTGCCTAATAACGTGTTGCGAACACTTTACCCCATCTTAAATGCAACTCAGAAATAAAAGGACTATGTAAGCCGCCTTTTGTTTATAGTGCCAATCAATTGGAGCCTTTAAGCAATTATTGACTAATTAATAGTTATCTTTGGGAAAACAGAGAACTTATTAAGGACTTAAAGGACTTTAATGTAAATTAAAGCTAGTTGCCTTCATACAATTCTACTGTGGTAGAGCCAACAGAGATAAGCGCCAAGATACTGCTTCAAGTTTTTAAATATTATTTGATAATAGTTTATAAGGGGATGAGGGAGATCCCTTGCTGAATTCCTTGTTGACGATGTATTGATTTGACCCCCTGGCTTGTCAGTATGCTTTTGGCAAAAATTCAGCATTTCTTAAAAATATATTTTTTCTGTAATAAAATGACCTCATTCTCTGAAAACAGCTTAAAGACTATGCTTTATTAAAGAAAAATAAAATGTGGAATTCTGTTTCAGGATTTATTTGTACAAAATTATCTGCTGATCTGCCTTGGCTTAAATATATTATGTATCTAACTTGGCATAAAAAGTAATTTGTTTTCATTTTCTTGATTCAACCTATATGTCAACATTATCACATATAGGGACATCTCAGAACCTCAGAAACATTAGCCTCACCAATGACAAGGGTATGTGGTACAGATGTTCATAATTCCTTTTATTTTTTGTATGTTTTAAACATTTTTTTATATTGACATATAGTCAGTTTACAATGTCATGTAAATTTCTGGTGTACAGCATAGTGATTCAGTTGTACATATATAATTCCTCTTATGATCAGCAAACTATCAAATGTTTTGGAGTACTGAATATATGTTCATTCAAAAGCTAGACACTATAGGGACTGAAGAAAGTTGATTAACGATTTTCCTGTCCCAAGGAAGCTGAGAATATATGAGGGAATAATATATCTTTAGCAAGCTAATCATAATTTTGTACTTCTGGAAACTAAGTTTGGCACGAATCTGCTTGTTTCGTGAATCCTAGCGCAGTCCGTGTTAGCAGAGAACAAGTGCTGAATGTGTAGAGGTCAAGTTTTGCAGCTGTGATTCTTGGAATGTTTAAGCAGTGGAACAGCCTGGGCGCTGGCCGTCAGAATGGATGTGGTCATCCGCAGTCCGTGTGGTCTTACACTGCCCTGGTTCCCGGTGTCCCCAGCAATAGCCCTGGTATCTGCCCAGCACAGAGTAAGTACTTGACAAACACCTGTGCTTAATTAAGCTCTACGAAACAAGATAAGTCTTTACCATCTCTAGGTAACCAAAGAGGAGTTTATAGTCTCAGAGTTGTGCTCCCCTCCACCCCAAGTTAAACACCAATAAGCTTTTAGAGTAATGGATTATACACTGTCGATTACAAGTAGATAAATGTCTTCAAATAGGATGTTCCTTTACAAATCAATAGTGAACCCAATTCAGCCAGCATTAAAAATATTCTGCAGTTGTATTATCAAAATGTTGATGTTTTAGCCAAACTTCCAAAAATAATTTTTTATGGAAAATTTCTACCATTGCTTCAAATTAGGTATATTAAAAAAAATTGATTCTATCAAGAAACCAGACCCAATTAGTACATAAGCTTCTATAATCTAAGAAAGTCATAATATTCTATGCATTTCTGAGGTTCTTATAATTTTAAAAAATGTATATTTGTTCTAGGAAAAAAATAAAATACATTTATTTTTAAAAGAGTAAAACTGTCAACTTAACTACCATGCATATATAAGTACTACTAACATTTTGGTGAAGAGCCTTCCAGGCTTCTAAATGTAAATTAAAACAAAACAAAATAAAATAATATCACAATCCAAACTGCTTTTTTCACTTACATTATGAACACTGTTCCCACAACACAATTCTTATTGGCTGCATGAAATAGAGTTATGAAACTCTATTTCCAAAATTTTCATTTTTAAACACAAGACCTTATTATTCATGTCTTCCTGCTTGCATGACTTAAAATAAAAAATAAATTCATGCGCATACAACCGGTTAGTCAAAGTGTGTACACATCTTGAAGGTCTTCACTGTATTTTGCCCAATTACTCCTTTCAAAATTTTAAGCATCTCATAGGCAGCTCTGTGGTTGCTGGAAGAGTTAGTCACAGTCAAATGGTACTTGAGGGAAAAATACTTGGAAATGCACTCTCATTTCCTTGCTGGGTTAACAAACAAATATGCTTTTGTCTCTTATTTTTCTTTTCACCATTGCCATCAGTTTAATCTGCAGTGACCAAAGGGACATGTTTGAGATGAAATAAGAATTGAGCTCCCAGTTTTTCCAACTACTGTTTTCGATTCGAATCTAGAATTGAAACAGTAATCAATAATAATAAAAAAGATCAACAGTTCTCTAGAGCATTGTGGAAGGACCTCGTTCCAGAGAAAGGTAGGAAGGCTCTTTCACAAGTCTGAGGATTTCATTAAATATAATTTAAATCATTTGGTTGTTTCCTCTTCTTTCCTTCAAGGTCCTTGGTCAGAACTAGCTGAAAAAGGACAGAAAACTTTATCACCTGGTGAGCTGTTCAGGGACTTGTGTGACCGATGTCGGATGCCGCTCGTTAAGTTCATGATGGAAGCCCTCCTACAAAAGTTGTGTCGCATCGCCCCCTCCTCCCAGCCAGACTGCGGAAGCACTGACTTTGTCAGTGGCTTGAGCAGAGCAGTCAAAGGAACGAGTTGAAACCTCACCTTTGGGTTCCTTGGTAGAAATAAGGCAAAGAAATAAGAACATAGAAATGGGGGAAAGGCAGCATCTTTGCATTTTGACCATTGTTGGAATTGCTTAATAACATATTAAAGGGCACATTTTATTTCCACCCTCAAGGCTCTATTCAGATGAGGGGAAGTTTTGTCCTGTTTTGCTTTGCCCTTTCACCAGAACCTTCAGGCATTAATTACTGACCAAGAGGCTTATTCAGTCATTGCTGGGCCTACAGCTGTGTTTTACGTATTTAAATAATCTTGTGGAAAGTATTTTTTTTTTTAACTCTGTCTTGTATCTCTTCTTAAACATTCTTGAAGCCAAGAAGTTGGCCCAAGCTTTTTCTTGGAAATCCACTTTCCTACTTACTCAGTTTTTCAGAAGCCAGTGTCCAGCCAGATTTGGAAAAGGCACGAGTCAGAATTTTGTGAAATAGACAGATTGATTCTTCACATGGTGTGGTCGGCAGTCTTCCCTGCCCAAAGCTCCTTCAGCCACAGGCTCCCACTGATGCCCAGAATACAGATCATTAAAGTCAAGAGTTTGCTGAGGTCTTTTATTAAGAGACTCCCTTTTAAAGTGCAGATGTACAGCTTTGTCAGTTCTCTATTCATTGCTAACGCTTTTATCTTTTTGTTCTTTTTTGCTTTATATTATTTTTAAAACCATGATTAAATATTACGTTAATAATTGAAAAATGACCCCCTGCACCACTGATACTTTAGGCTGGATAATGCTTTGTTGTGCGTGGTACTGGGGAGGGGACTTGTGTGATGGTAGGATGTTTAACAGCATCCCTGGCCTTTACCAATTTTGGTAGCCAACCTATGTCCAGACACTGCCCATGTTCTGATGGGGCAAAAATCACCCACTCTGGTTGAATCCATTGACCTATAGGGAGTAAGGCACTAATTCATTCTTTCACTCTTGACTGAGGCACTTCATGGATATGAACACACAGAAATCCCTGCCCCCGTGTAGTATATGTTCCAATGCATGTGGCAGATCTTGGAATGTCAGAGAAGATATGCAAGGCCATATATTTCAACACAAGAGGGCAGGTCAGGGTACAGATAACATATGTTCTTGGACAAAATAGGGAGTAGGCACTTGGCTGGAACAGAACCCCAAAGGACCATTTCTTTGTTTATTTCTTTGTTTGTGTAGGGTTATTTCACCAAAGAATTGCCCTTTTGAAAGGAAAGTATAGTTACATAAAAATTATAGCTTTAGAAAAAAACTCTAAGAAAAAAGACATCCTGGATACGTACCAGGTAAAGGCTTGTACTTTCTAGATGGTATTAGATCAAGAACTGGCCCACAGGTCACTGGCTCTTTAAAAATGGCTCAGAATACAAATGACTCCATCAGCAGAGGTACTCAGGTCACCACTATAAGCTGCTGTTTACTCATTCCTGTCTCACACGACTTTGGCATTTTTTTCCAGTCCTCCTTCCATCCTCCTCTTGGTTTGGAACATTGACACCTCTCTCCCGCACATCTAGGTGTATCTTAGTGACCTCCAGTGCTGACTTTCCACTCTCTGTTGGAGAGGAGACAGGAACTGAGACCTTGCTCCCTTCCTGTTATTGCCGTGATCTTACTTTGGCTTTACCCTTCCTCACCCTACTAGGCAGAATTCTAGGACTTCTGTTTGTTTGAGAGCTTCTTACTTGGGGGATTGAGGAAGAGAGGATTTTCTCCTCTAAAGACTTTAGCTGTAGGAGGTATGACTTCCTTCTTTCGGTTCTTGTGCTGGATCATTCTCCCAATGTTCCCTGCATTGTTACCAAACTCAGGTTTGGCTCCTTGCCACTGAGAAGCCAGTAATAGAGAGGCGAGTGTCAGTAGAAAGGACAGGTGCTTTCATCAGAAAAGTCCGCAATCTGGGGAGAAGGTGGACCCCTGTCCTGAGAGCATCTCTGAAGATTCTGCTCAGCCATGACAGTTTTTAGAAGGAAAAGAGGGAGAAGAATCTGAGTACCTGATTGAGGCAGGGGTTTGGGTTCCGCATCAGCTCCGTCATGTGCAAACTGGCTGACTCTCTCTTGAGATGTTTTCTTGCCACGTGATCTGCTTGCAGTGTTGCTAAGGGGGCTGTTGGGGGGTAAAGAGCTAATCATTCTTTTTTTTTTTTTAACATTTCTTTATTGAGTTATAGTCAGTTTACAATGTTGTGTCAAATTCCAGTGTAGAGCACAATTTTTCAATTATACATGAACATACATATATTCATTGTCACATTTTTTTCTCTGTGAGCTACCACAAGATCTTGTATATATTTCCCTGTGCTATACCATATAATCTTGTTTATCTATTCTGCATATGCCTGTCAGTATCTACAAATTTTGAAAGCCCAGTCTGGAATTCATCATTCTTTAACTGCTTCATCCTTCATTCTTACTTATTTTTATCCAGGAAAAGAATCAGCAGGTTAATAATTAGGTTCTTTTGAGGTTAGAGGGGAGAAGAAATGGGCAAATAAGCTGTTTTCAGCACTGCAATAAGGCATATGGTGCCTCTCCTGGAAGGATGAGCAAATTAAAGTACAAACATTTACAAGCACATAATGCACATGTTATTGACTAACAAGTCTTTGCTTAAAAGAGAATCATCTCTTTCCAGGACTGCTTTATCCATCTGTAAAGAAGGCCAAGACCCCCCATAACTGAACTGAACTCCTTGGGAACTCCTCTAGTTCTCAGTTGAAGAGGGTTCTGATGGTCCCTAGAAATGAACAGTCATTTAGTCAGCGGGTGCTAAAATTTTGTCTTGGATTTATTTGAGTAACACCTCGATCCTCATTAGAACAGTTTCTCTAGAGTCTATGCTAAAATTGTCAAACCAAATTATTTTTTTCTATTTCAGATACTAAATATTCTTTTCCTAATTAAACTTGCTCATTATAGACACATTTGTTATCCCTGCTGCTCTAAGAAATGTGTTCCTCCTTTGTCCAAAAATCACACACTCATTTCAAAACATGCCTACTGCCCATTTAATACCCCAGAGCAACCTTTCACTTGGGGATTCAGCCTTCTCCAAATTGAAGTCCCCACTTTATCCCTCCATCATTACCTTACAGTGTTTTTAAAAATAATATTTGCATTGTAACTACCTATAATCATTCTGTCTCCATTGGTATGAGATTATTTTTCATTCCATAACTTGTGAAGGCACAGATTCCTGGCTAGATCTCTCAAAACGCTTAATTTTACGCACTTGTAAATCTGTTAGCAAGAGCAAGGAAGGCCACAGAACCCCAGTGGCAGATTAGGACCGAGCTTCTGAGTTCCAAAGTTCAGCCATGAGAAATCTCAGACAAGAAATGTTTTTCCTTTTAATTCTTCTTTTAGATGCTCCTGTTAAAGGCAACGGACTTAATACCAGCATTTTGATCCATGTTCAGGCACTTTAAAAAGGTTATAACCTGTACAGACTGGAGCATTTATGGATTGGCATATATTTTATAATTATTGGCCTCAGTTTGGATTACTCAGCACTTACTTCCTTTTTGGAATAGATCTGCAAGGTAACAGTCTCTTGTTCGCTTCCCTTATTTATAGTGTTCACCTGGTAGTGACCTGCTTTCCAGGGCAGCCCTCCACTCATAAGAATTTCCAAGTGTTGGAGCTTACATTCTGCTACCAGATTACAGACACATTCACTCAGGAAACATATTTCAAGTGTAATGTGCTCAGCTAAACCAATCTGCGTGTTGCTGTTTCGGATGATGGTCTAAATCACACCACCTCCCCGGTGAGCTCAGCAGTGTTCTCAGAGCACACTGACTCTGTAGACACCTTGTTTAATCCAGTTATCCTCCAAGTCTGATCCCCGTGCCAGCACCATGGGTTTCACTAGGAGCTTGTGAGAAATGCAGATTGTAGAGTCCCACCGCAGATCTGCTAAAGCGAGAAATTTGGGGGTGGGACTAGATACTCCATGTTTTAACTAGTACCCCATGTGATTCTGATAGATGCTTGGAACCGGCGATCTAACTTACTCTTTTTCACAGTTGAAAAACTGAAACCAGAAGTAATAAAACCACTTGCTGAGGGACACAGAACAGAACTAGCTAGTTCTATACATAATGTCAGAGTAGTAACTATCCTAACACCCTTTCATGTCCTGGGCTGCCAGTGCAGTTTCTCTCTGTACATACGCAGGGTTAAAATCTTTTCATTTTTAACAGCTAGCGACAAATTCCTCCTCCATGGCTACTTTTTGAGCGCAAGTCAATATCCTCTCCCTACTTAAATCTAAGTACCATGAGACACTCAGGAGCCTCCATGTTTGTTTTCTCCCGAGCTCCACTTTCGTTGCTCGGCTATTTAGTTGAACATCTAACCAAGTACATCCAACCACTCATTAAAAAAAAAATAGATCTTCCTTTTCTTAGGGTTTTTTTATGATCATTTTTCCTGTGTTGTGTCACATCACACGCTCTCCTTTTGAATCTGAACCTCCACAATCACCAAGAAAGACTTGGCAAAATTCTTTCTGTTTTAACCAGAAAAGTCAGGCTAAATTCAATTCCGTCTCCAAAAGTCAATTTGCAGGAGGCATCTTTGAAACAGCCTATGAAATTGTGAGCAAATGAAGTTTCATCTTGCCGATAACAAGGTTGCCTTGCCAAACCTGTCAGCGCTGGAGCTGACCCCTCTGCGTTATATTGCCTGCTCCAGCTGGTGCTGTTGGCTGCTAATCAGAAGTGTTTATACTTTTTCATTCTCACTTGATATCCACTAGCCTGCCTGACTTGGTATTCAGAGTTGCTTCATTACAGAGAATGTTGTTGCAGCCCCGTCCTGACATTTCACTGTCAGCCAGGGGAGATGGGTCAATACTGCTCCCACCACCCTTCACAGAGTAGAAAATATGCGGTCACACCAATTAGGTGCTTTAAGCACTTTTTTTTTTTTTTCCAGTTCAACCTTCCGTTTAGCTGCCAAAATGGGTCTAGAATTGAAAGGAAGAAAAGGAATTATTAGAGACCAAACCCTCGGCTTAGGGTGCTAAGGAGATTAGCCTGGTGAGGTACCAGAATCTTTCGGAGGGTACAGATCAAGCCAGGAACCATGGAACTGAGGTGCCCTCTTCTGCACAGTGGCAGCAAATGGAAGAATCAATCCTTTGGAAACAGTTTACAGCAACTCAAAGCCTATTATCACTAATGATCTGAAGTGAGGGCATTGAGCAAAATACTCTAGAATCCTCTCAACTTCTCTTCTCTGTTTCATGCTTGGGAGCGTCTTTGCCAGGCTGAGGGGCGATGAAGGTATTCAGGAGTTCCTGACCTTGTTTGATTTCTGAGAGCTCTGAACTACTTGGATGTCCTTCCATTCATTGGTCTAACTCCTCCTCACTCTTTCCCCGCCCCCCCCCCCCGGGTTTTGGCATCTGCACCCAAGCAGCCTTACTAGCTACATGTTAAGTAACATGGCATTGGAAAATGCACACATTTGGGAGTCAGTGACAATTTTGGATCGGTGAAAACGGGGCCCAGATGCCAACTCAGTCACTTTCATTAGCTTCTGTGGCCCATAAGCAAGACACTAAACGTATCTGAGCCTATTTATAGCTGTAAATTTGGGATTAAAAAGCAAAATCAGGGGGGAGGGTATAGCTCAGTGGTAGAGTGTGTACCTCCATTAAAAAATAAATAAACCTAATTACTACCCCCCCCCAAAAAATTTTTTTTAATTTTTAAGCCAGAAAAAGAGCAATTAAAAGAGAAAAAAGAGCAGAATCAGTAGCATTTAGTTTGGGCATACTTACTTTTGCTCTTTACTGTGTGCTGAGCATTCTGCTTCGTGCTGAGGCCACAGGTATAAATAAGAGGCAGGCAAAAGGGCTAAGGAAGCCGTGAGAAGGATGCATATTTCTACTTAAGCACCCCTCTACGGCTTCCTGATGGAGATGGGATATTAGCTGAGTTTTGAAAATGGAATGAGTTTGCTAGGTAAATATACTGGGGGAGGGAGTCTCAGCAGAGTCTGAGAACCATGTTGGGGCCCAGGGATGCACGGAGGCCCAGACACAAATTGTAAAGGCGAAAGTCAAACAGCTGAAATCAGGAAGCTTAGAATGGGTGGTGGGCCGTGAGTAGCAGCCAGAAATAAGCCTGGGGGGCCAGTTACGGGCCTCTTGTGCCTGTCATGGAGCTCAGGTTCTATTCTCCTGTGATGCACATTTAAATCCCAATTTAAATATGGGATTTCCTAGTCAGGTGCAAATTTGACTATGGCTTGTGTGTTTGGACGGATCACTTCTATGGCACTGTGGTTGGTGTATTAGAAGACAGACTAGAACAAGTGTGTTAGAAATGATAGTGACCAAGGCAAGAAGATATCATGTATCACTTATATGTGGAATCTAAAAAAAAAAAAAAAGATACAAATGAATTTATTTACAAAACACAAATGGATGCACAGACATTGAAAACAAGCTTATAGTTACCAAAGAGGAAGGCAGGGGTGGGGAGGGATAAACTAGGAGTTTGGGTTTTATATATACACACTACTATGTATAAAATAGATAAACATCAAGGACCTACTGTATGGAAGAGGAAATTATATCCGGTATCTTGTAACAACCTATAAGGGAAAAGAATCTGAAAAATGATACATATATTAGATAATGTATAATCTAATCTAATATATACATTATATATATATATGTAACTGAGTCACTTTGCAGTACACCTGAAACTAACACAATATTGTAAGTTAGCTATACTTCAATTTAAAAAAATGATTTAAAAAAAAGAAATGGTAGTGACCATAGGATGTTGTGAGTTGTGTACATACTACAACAGTGCAGTGCCTTCTGAAGCCTAGATCAGCACCCTTTTACAGTGAAGGGCCAGAGAGGAAGTATTTTGAGCCTCGTGGCCACATGCACTCTTTCAGAACTGCTCGACTCTGCTGTTAAAATGTGAAAACCGCCACAGACAACGTGGAAGTGAATGTGTAATTCCAGTAATCCAAATTTGAATTTCAGAAATGTTCATGTGTCAAGAAATATTACTCCTCTTTTGATTTTTTTCAAATATTTAAAAATACAAACAACATTCTTAGCTCCTCGGGCCACATGAAAATCGGCAGCAATTACATTTGGCTTTTGTGTGGTGCATTTCTGCCTTGTCCTAAATAATTGCTCTCTTTCCTCCTATTTTCTCTGATAGTCGTGCTATTCTGTTTTCATGGTATTTAAAACCTGGCTTCTGAATAATTTAATAGAGTTATATTTTTCACCCTTTTTAAATGGCTTTTTTTTTTTCTGTTTTGTTTATGAAATCCCTTTCTTTCCCACAGTCATTATTTTCCTATAGTTTTTTTCCTTGAAGTTTCAGAGTTTTGTTCCTCACATTTAGGAATTCACCTGGAATAGAGTTTTGAATATAGAGTGAAATTGGAATCTGATTTGCTTTTTGCTCTCTACATTGCTAACCAACTTTCCCAGCTCCATTGATTGAAAAGACCATCTTCTGCCCACTGTTCCCCGATTGTACCTCTGTCCTGTGTCAAGTTTACATGCGCATGTCAACCTGGATACTTTTCTCTCTTCTGTCTGTCACATCATTTTGCTACTGTCATGCTTTCTAAATGACTATAACTTCTGGTATTGGGGACAGCAAATATCCCAAACTTTAAAAAAAAAAAGTTTTGCCCTTGTTAACCTTTTATTTTTCATATGCATATTAGAAACACCTCATAATGTTGCCAGTAAAAACTCAGTGTATTTTAATAGAGTTGTTTTGAATTAATAAGTCAATTTGGAGACAGCAAACATCTTTACAATATTGTCTTCTTCTAGGTGATCATTATGTGTATGACTTTACTTCTTGGGCCTTCTTTAATCACTTTCAATAAAGTTTTGTAATTTTCTTCATGAAGATCTTGCCCATTGTTGGTTATGGTAATTTTTTTTTAACTGGGTAACCTCTGTTCAGTTTTTATTTAGCTTGTAAATACTCTTTGAATTTCAGTGTGTTAAAAAGTCCTTCCCCTACTGGATAAATTTTATTTTGGGATATAGCCAAAAGTTATGCAATGCCAAGATTATGAAACAAGAGATCCCATTTTGGTTAAAATTAAGGTAGCATAATACTTTCAGAAAGAAAAAGTTTTTCGTGTGCATCATAAACTTCTTCTGAGTAGAATTTCGAAAAGAAAGCCCAGAAGTGTCACGGTAAGTTGGTGAAGTTATTTGACTGAGTTGTGTTTTCTAGGAAAGAAAATCTTACATGGCTGTATTAATTTAGCAATTTTTTTAAAGGAGGAATCTGTTATTCTCTATATATTATTAAATGCTTATTTGCATGCCTACATAAGTCTTTTATCATATGTTGGGGAGGAGGCAATTTCCCCCTCTATCCTTCTTAAATTCTTGTGGCTGGACTAAAAATAAAGTTGACATAAACCAGATTAACAGGAGAAAAACAAATTTTAATTCATGTGCATGGAGGTCTCATAGGCGTAGGTGGCCAAAGCAAGCAGCTTTTATACTTGTTAGATGAAAAAGCAACAAATTTGTAAGGAATTGACAGGATAAAAAATGTAGGTTCGGGGTACCCAATTACTGAAGAATCTAAACAGAATTTGGACTTGAATAGTATATTAAAGAAGTAAGGTTCATTTGTACAGGTTTCTTAGCCCTGAATTCCCTATCTCAGGCAGCAAGGGTTTCCTTATACCTGCATATGCCAGGAATGCATCTTTCAAATGGGAGATTTATTTCCTTCTTTCAAAAAGGAGGGTCAGAGTGTTCTTTTTGCCTTAGCCACCTTTTAATTTTAATTCAAAATAATCATTGAGGCACATTTTGGGGTGGCCTACCCTGTGCCCTAACACATACACGTGTGATTATAATTTAATTTGCCATCATAATATAGTTTCAGGATTCTGACATATCTGAAAATCTGACATAACTTTGGAGCAAACAGTTTTCTTTGTTTCTGTAGAAAAGCGTTTATAGACGTCCTTGCTTACCTGCTGTTGTAAACATCTAATCTGTTAGCTTGCTCTCTTTGGTTGTCAGTAAACCAAGTTTATTCGGCTTTTCTCTGGGTATCTTGACTTCTAGGTCTGAAACCTCTAACTGACAAATTAATGGGGAGTCTACCACTTATGTTTTTCCTTCTTCTTAACGCCACATGTATGAGGCCTTTCTCCTCTTGGTGAGTTCTGAGGTTTTCAGTTAGTAGTAACAGTTTCTCAAACTACCATAGAAGTGTAGGTGAACTGCTCCTATATGTTACCAATTGTCATTTTAAAACTTGTAGGATTATAGTGACATAAATGCTGTGTTCTTAGCTCTTTTTTTGCAGTTCTGTATTATCACACATTGTGTATATCGTTTGGGTTCATATTTTGCTTACATCATATGCAAAATTAACTCTGAAATCTCTCTATTCCACAGTCAGATAAAGACTTAAGCCTTAAAATACTCAGCATGTTTCTCTGTAACTTCTACACTCTTTCTAGCTCTCTTGTAATAAAACAATGGCTTTATCACCTCTCCCATTCACTAAACTCTTACTCTTGGCGAATTTTCTTCACTTTGAATGAATACTCATCATTGCAGTTTTGCAAAGAAATTAAAGGAGAGAGAATTTTACATATTGTATGCAATAACTATACATGTGTAAACCTACCCAACATATATTTCGATCTCAAAATTAAAATATTCTCATATTTATGACCCTACAGGGACGTCTAATTTCTGATGGACACGGTGTTAACTTGAATGTGTGACAGTTTGCTGAAGGTTTCGTCAGTTATCCAAATGCTTTTGTAGCTGTGGTAGATAAAATAGGAAGCCTTGATTTATTCAGAGGTTGGGACGTTTTTGCAAATGTGCATTTCTCTGCAGCTGATATTATTAATCGCATGGGGCCTTCTCCCACACCCCTCGCTATTGTTACTTTTCCCAAGTGTCTGTCTGTGTCTGCGTCCCCATAACAGCAAAGTATGGTTTTTTAAAGTGGAATTAGGTGATTATTTTTCCCCTTCAACACTATGCCGGCAATTTGAGTCACTGACATAAATAAATCAGTGACACCTGGTGCAATATACACATTCCAGCTGCCAAGAATAACATAAGTTAAATAAATCGTGTGTGTAATACAACCAGCTAAACTCCTTAAGTATATGTCTTTATTAGAATGATGTATTTTCAAGAATGGGCTGCCTTCTTTTCATACTAATACTCTAAGGAAATACAGGGAAAAATACAAAGAAATATATTTTTTACAATTAAAAGGGCTTTCACAAACAAGATTTAACACAAGTTACTTATTTTTTACCTGCTATTTATCATGATTTGGTTTATTTTGACTGTCAGCACTTGACAAAGAGTACCTCCCTTCCACATGCCTTACATTTGTATGTTAAGAGTGGTTTTGCCTAATTAAGGGTGCGGCTTGTTGTCAAAGTTAACTTGAAATATCACTAAAGTCGGAAATGTGGCTGCCTGACATAATACATGTTATAGAGGAGAGACAGGGTTTTCCAACCTATCGATTAGGAGATAACAAAAGTCATACATTTTTGTTGACAAGAAGAGATTTTTCTAATGGATTTTTTTTGGATGAGTCAGAATTCAGTACTTTTCAGCATGAAGCCTGAAGATCACTGCTTCAGAGAAACCTGAGAAAGATTTTAAAGTGCAGTTTCCAGGGACCAGCTCTAGACCTGCTTAATCAGAATCTCCAGGGATGGAGACCAGAACAACCCTATTAAAGATAAAATTGCTGTAGGTAAATGAAAGCATTGCTGAAATTTGAGATGACTGTCTAACAGGAAAGAGCTTTTATGTTGAAGTGCTTCTCATCCCAATTCCTGCTGGCTAGAAATGGGACCTTGGGCCCCTCATTTATCGAGTTTTGGGTCTCTGCTTTCTCATCCACTAGATCAAGAAGCAAGGGTACATAATCTCTAAATCCTTCCCAGCTCTCATTTTCTGTAGACATAGCATTTGGAAAGATGGTAAAGAAAAAGGGCATAGGACAACTCTCAAGATGGAAAAACTTGAAGATAGATTTTGTAAAAGCCATAGGCACAAAAACCAAAAAAATAGTTTTATTTAAAAAATTGCTTTTCCATACTTTTTTCACAACCACCAAAACCTTTGAGAAAACCTGAAAACATAGTGAAATTAACAGACACACATACACACACACACACAGAGAGACTTTCACATGTTCTCTTAAATCATAAATTGATAAAGAATGGCATATATCACAAAACAAATTGCAAAAAATAGCTAAAGTTAAATAACAAAAAAAGATAAAAGCGATATTATAAATATTGGGTCTTATGAGATAATTTTTTTTAATTCAGTAAAGAGTAAAACCTAAAAAAGATGGAAACTAACTTTCACTAGAGTGTTTCACATAAAATGAGGTTTTCTTTCTTTAATTTACACAGATTGCCCTATTCTTTATTTTTACCTTTGATTTTATGTATATTTACTAAGAAATTGATAACTGCATTTTCTTCTGAATTTCCAACTTTGACCATCATCTACCTCACAGCTTATCTTTCGTTGTCAGTAATTGTCGGGCTTACAGTCGAGCTTGGAAATGTGTAAAAGGTAAAAAATGATGACATCCAAGATGGTACATAGAAAAGTTCTTAATTAATTAATTAGCTCAGCAATCCTTCTCACCTACCACTGCTAGATTAATTTTCTTAAAATGTGTTTTCTTCATGTAACTCTGCTGTTCAAGAACTAAAAGTCTGATCTCGGCGTTTGGGGATTTCAGTAACCTTGTTTCATCTCGGCAGTCAGACCGCATGGTCCTTCCTCATCAGCGTCATTGTCCCAACCAAGCCAGTCTCATCTCTGCTGATCAGCTAATCAGGAGTCTCCTCACAGAACAGGGATGAGCTGAACATCTGATAGCTTTTATGTGTGTCAGTTACTGTTTTATTCAGCTGCAAGAAACAATAACCAGTAAGTGGTAAGAAGTCTGGAGGAATGAAGATACTGTAATTATTTAAGCAATGGCCTGTCTTTCCTTCATGCTTGAAAAGTGATGGTTGAGGCCTCCCGTTATTTCTGAGTTCAAAGTCAAAAAAATACAGAACAGATGAGGGTCGCACCATCTGTGTCTCTCCCTTTGTATCAGGAAGGTAAAGGTTTTACCCGAAATCCCCGGTCCCGGATTTCCACTTGCATCTTACCGCCCAGAAGTGCATGTTCTATGACCACATCTAGCTGCAAGGGAAGCTTGAAAGTGAAGCATTGGCTCTCCTGCTTTTATAGCGGGAGGCCAAAAAGAAGGGTTTAGGGGACGGATTGGGTAGCCATTGAACAGCATCCCCTGTTTTATTGCTTTGCCTTGCTATTGCTTTGGTTTGTTACATTTTATGTGGCCCTGTTATACTTGTAATTTGCTCCACACAATCAAGGTGTTAACTGTCTCTTCAATTATGTTATATACTTTCCAAGAGCAGGGGTTAATGTTTGTATACCTCAAAGGGATTAGTCCAAAGTGGGTGCCCAATGAAATTTCTTGGCATATATTTAATACACACTCTCTGCTTTTAGGCAGTATGGGTGCTGTAAAGGAGTTGAGGTTCTAGAATTTTTAAAATGGAATTTGAGTCATTAATCTGCTATTTAATAGCTCTGTCATGATTACTAACTTGTGACATCTCTGAGACTCATTTCTTTATCTGCAAAATGAAGGAAAATAATAAAAGTCACTTTATTAGGTTTGTTTGAGAACATAAACACAAAAATGCATGTGAAAACATATGGTATACAATTCAAACTAGGATGGAAAAATAGTCACTCTTCCTAATACAGTATTTCTAATATTCTGGAAGAAAAATCCACTAAGTGACGGGTTTGCAAGAGGCAGAGGAAGTTGTTCTCCTATTGTTGTATGACATTTCTTTTAAAGCGGTACAACGAAGCTGGGAAAAGGACAGCAATTACAACCAACAAGCTCTTGCGTCCGATGTGTTAGGCTTTCCCAGTGGCTTCTCCAGGCACTGAGGTGAACTTGCCACTTCTTCTGATGTTACTGCAACACCAGGGGGCAGAAAAAGATGTGGCGCTCTCGGAGAAACGTGGAACTCCAGAAAATAGAGTCTCGTCAGAAATCCTGCTCAGTATGAAATGAAGAACAGTGTGTGACAAATTTATGATTATACATGGACAAGAGCATTCAGCGATGCATTGGTGTCCTAACTTAAACATGAAACAGAGTAGAGCTCATCGTTTCTGATTGCAGTAAATGATGCCACTGTCCTTCCTGTGATCCTTTTACTGTGCTGCACGTAATGGCCGGACGAGCTCCGGCATGTCAAAGAGTGACCATTGCCTGAGTAAGGACATCACTGATTAAGGACAACAGAAACAGTTACACATGAATTCAGCACTGAATCCGCAGTTGCTTCCTTCTGAAACCCAATCAGCAGTCTTCCACGACTTGACATGGGTGGTCGCTGGGGCTGGAGGAGTCGTGCTACGATCAATTAAAGAAACTGAACAGAATGTTCTAGCTTAGGTTATGCAGATCGCTTATATTTTTAATACTATACAAAATGCAGCATGTCACCTAAACTAATGAAAGGATTCCAGGAACTATTTTAATATGGCTTATTGCGAATGTCTTCTGCAAACTCTGTTTCTATCACTTGATTTTCAAGAGCAGCGTTCGAAATCCCTAAGTAGTCAGATCAATGCCACATTCCCATAAAGTTCTTTGGCGGTCTGAAAATTCATGTTTAGAAGATGCAGTAAGAAAAGATCATGAGATTTATAGATAGATACATACATACATGCATACATATATTTATGTATTTCTATTTCTATATATGTTTTTATATTTATAAATGGTTGGAAGGGAAGGTAACCATCACCTCATCCTCTAGAAAATGAGCTAACTCTCTGGCCCTTCAGCGATTGTTTTATGTGTTTTGACATCTGTAGCAATGGCTCAGTACAGCAAAACTTTATTTCCTACTCGTGCAGCATCTGCTTTGGGCCCAAGCATCTCTTCATGGCACCTGCTCCTCAGAGGAACTGGGATGTCCAGTGCCTTTCAGGCTGCTTTATCTTGAGACATCCTGTTTCAGCATGAGCTTCCATAATCTTTATGTTGTGGGGAGAGTGGTGCTGGAGGGTTGAGCATAGGCCCTTTGATGTGTGAACCCAGATTTGACCCGTGGCCAAACTGAGTCAAGGCTATTTCCAACTTCAAGAGAGTAGGGAAGCACTGTCTTCTGAAAGAGAACTGGATGTTTGTGTAGTGATGCCTATGATGGGAACATAAATGTCTGTCCTTAGTGATTTAAATATGTGACATCATTTGATAAATCCCTCATTCACTGATGGCAGTTTTTTTTAATGTAGCTATGATTTCTCACTTGGGATTCATTTGTTTGTTCCTCTTACATCATGATTGGAAATCTGCCTATCATTTTCCAGTGAAGTATAAATTATCTGACCTTAAAGAAGTGAACAAACAATGGAATCTCTTCTGTAAGAACTGATATAAAAAGGTAAAACTAAAAAGTGGTTGATAAGGAACCGTATTAAGGTGTATTTTTTTTTTACCATGTGAAGTTGTTGGGGTTTTCTGTTGAGAGGGGATGGAAGAGGTTTCAAACTTTGGAAACTTGAAATCTATGAAATTAGCTAAAGTATTTAAATTTCTAGATAACTTGTTTTTAAGATGTTAAAACATTTCTTTTGATCAGTAAATCAATGCATTTTTTAATGATACAGTGTTCAAAATATCTGGATGTATATGGTGGAAAGGCATTTAGTGTCTTACGGATCAAAGTTGTGATCCTCGATGTAGTGCTGAGTATAGGCTAAATGATATGGGAAATAAAAAGCCCCCCTATTTTAGTGACAACACAGTAGAAGTGCATATCTTGATCATGTGAACTCCACTTGGCAGTGGATGGGTTGGGAGTCTTTTCTGCATAGTCACTGAATGCCTTCAGCAGTATCTCCAAAGTCTGAGAGACCCTGTCACTTCAGCATGGAAATTTCAAGGACACACTAGTTGTCACTATCCAGTGGAATGACAGAGGCAAAGTGAACGAGTATCATGTGGATACTTTTGATAAACTAAGCCTGGATGTCGCCCATGATATATTTTCTAGAACTCAGAGCTGTTGCCACTTACATATTCAAGGAAGGCTGGAAAACATAGTCTAGCTATGTAGATCAATGGATTTTTTTCCTTTTTTTTTTTTTTTTTTTTTACTGAAGTATAGTCAGTTTACGTGGTGAAAAAGAATGTGAAAATGTATTTTTGATTGAGGAAGAGCTAACGCATTTTGGTGCACACGAAGTGATTGCTAACACATAGTTCTGCCATTTACTCTATGTGACATTGCCTAAATTGCTTAAAATCTCAGATCCAGCCGTCCATAAAAAAATAAAACATAATACTTGTCCTATTGGATTATATTAAGAATAAGAAGAATGATGCATTTAAAAACCAAATACAGTGTCTAGTGCAAAGTAGACAATGTAAGGCAACAGCTATTGTTCAGTACCCTGTGAGGGACAAAATACCCATGAATATCTGTTATCCTCAGTGACTTGACAATCTGGTTGAGGAGAAGCACAGTGTAAGATGGCAAGATGCATATGGGTATATTTGATGGATGTCAAACTATTTCACAGCGGATAAAGATCACTGTTACCTAGGATTAAATTAAGGAGAGCATCATAGAAGAGTTAAGACTTGAGTTTAGCCCTGATGGAGGGTAGGATTCAAATGGAGAATTTAGATACTTCATATTTGATATGGATTATTAAGAGGAAATATCTAGTTTGTCTCTTTATACTAGAATTATTTTTTTTGGCTGAACCAGGGGAATTTTGGAACACATTATGAGAGTAAGTTATGGGGAACAGAAAAATAAGTAAGCATAATGAATTAACTGAGGTTAATGGAAATGTTTGAAAAGCAAAGTTGTGACCAGGCTGTGATGAAGCCATTGTTTGTGATTTCCTTCCTTTTCAGCCCCTTTTGAAACTTCTGGGAACTGGAATAATGGAGAAGGGATGACTAGACCTTTGAAGGAATCTGTAAATTTCCAAGCTTTTTGAAAAGCTAAAAGTAATTTCTGCTGTATTTATCAGGACAAGGATCTACTGCAGTAACAAACACCAAAATTTCAGTAGCTTAACACAACCGGGACAATGTGTTCAACCTGATTGAGCAGGAACTTTGCTCTAAGTATTTACTCACAGATACATGCTAAGAGGCTCCAGGACCCTGTGATGTTCAACATCTCAGCACAGGAACTCCATGGCCACTGTGCCAGGGAAAGAGATGACCTACACTGGACAGTTCCTACAACATCTGGGTACCACTTAGAGACTGGATCTCTAAGATCTAATTGGCCAAAGTAAGGAGGTAATGAGCAGTCTTAAAGTAAGCATACAACCTTATGCTTTGCTACCTTTTCAACCAGTGGTTTGTAGCTCAAATCTGAATCAGACAAATCTTTAGGGCAAGGAGATGTCCCCTTCAAAGTCTTCTCCAAAGGAAGTTGTTCACATCTTATTTTCCTTAGGTTTTTTATTTCTTTGATTTGAGTGAAATCAGTTACATGTGTCATGCACTTTTGCCTAGCATCACAGAGAAAGCAAAGAGAGGATGAAAGTACCCATCTCTTCCCTTAAGTTTATAGTATTGTAGCTGAGAGAATACTTGCACACGAAAATGACTGGATATCAATTTAGCATGAAATAATGTGCAGATATTATGCAAAAAGCATTGGACACAAACAAACAAAAATACTAGATTTCTAGGTTTCAGAGAAATGAAGGGGCATTTTCAGGAGGAGACGATGGATGAGCAGTGGGGCAGGCTGATGATATTTTAGAATGAGGCAAACAATGTGTATTGTGGAATAAATACAGGAATGACTGTGACATGGTCCAGTGAGGAGGAGCCTCTTTGGAGCTTTCAGGTGCTGTTTTCAAGAATATTTTTTTCCTATATTTTGGGGAGAACCTCTTTGTAGAAAAATGACTTTTCTGATGCACTATCTCATGACCATCCTCTTTCTTTTATTCCTGCCTGCCCCCTCGTTGCCTCTACACTTTTTGATCTGTGTTATACTACTTACCATTGTCTTTACTGAATCAGGAGTCAGCATGCTTTCTAATAGTCTGTTAGAAACAGTGGGAGATCCATCTCACAAATATTAATAAGCATCTTGTAAGTGCAAAACAATGGAGTTTGGGGATAAATACAATACAGACTTTTTTTTTTTTTTGCATATTTTGTAGTCAGGTTGGAACCTTTGTACATAAACAAGAGATTCTTGTAGAGAGATCAATGCAGAGAAGATGTAATCACCGAGGACTTGGCCTTTCCGTAAAGGTCAGAGAAGCTTCCTGGAGAAGGTGATCCCTAAACTGAGTACTAAAAAAAGAGGAGGACTTAGCCATCTGAAGAGAGTAGGAGACCTCTAGGCAGAGGAAACTTGGAGAGTCAAGGTGTGAAAGAGATCCCTGGAAGTTAACCCACCACGACTGGCCTTCCTAGTGGGTAAATAAGATTCAGGTGGAAGTAGTTAGGAATCTGCCATTGGAAGGTACTAAATGCCAAATGAAGGACTTTGAATTGTATAGGGATGAAAGATGCAGTTCCTGCTGTTTCTAGAAAGCTGCTACTTTTATCTTTAAACTCTGCTCTCATGAACCATCATAGGTAAGCATAAATTCTTGAATTTGCCTGAGGAGGAGGCAACTTCTAAAACTTGCAGAGTCAGGTATGTAAAAATCAGCCTCTGCTTTGTGCCTCCACCTGCTTTGAAATGCATCTACAACTCACATTACTTCATTACATCAAATTCTGCCACCACACAAATGTCCCTATATTCTCTGAACATGAGTTCCTGAGAATTCTAGCAAAGCCCACGGATTCCAGCCAGTGTTTGAAGCATGCATCTCAGACCGGGAGTTGATGCAACATATTTCGATAAAATATGAATCCAGGCACGCACGGATTGAGACATATTACTTGCAAATGTAAATAAATATAAAGGTGTGTTTTTCTGTCTCTTGACAGGAAGGAATATTTGATTCATATGTTTAATATGCTTCGCCTCTTTTGCAAAGGTACCAAGTCAGGGAGTGCAATTCATCATACAGGAGAATTTCAGAAACAAGTTTCTTAGAAATAGGAACTACAGATCAAAGGGTGAAAGGCAGAGAAACTGAATAGGATGTATCCAAGGGGAAAATTTAGCTGTGTGCATAATTCTGTGTGTATTTATGGGTTTGGAGGAGTGTCAGACTGAGACGGTGGAGGAGGGGTCTTGATCTTATGTCCACGAAGCATCTGATGTTCTGGGTGGCTTAGACGAACTATTCAGTCCATTTGTAGTTAACACTGACTAAGCACCCCAGGTTTGGATCCAGTGTTGAATTGGGACTGGACCATTGGATGAAGCCTGGTGTTAACAGGACCACATTTTTTTTTTTGCTTGATGCCTGCAAGGACTGACTTTCACTGATGCTATATTATAGTTTTTGGGCATCCAGACTTTTAAGCATTCATCTCTATCATTCCCCCCAAAATGCCTTTGCTCTAGAATTTCCAATGTATTATATGCTATGGAGTTCTGATTCCTTCTTACATATGGAAGGGGACCTGGAAAAAAAAAATCTGTCAAATTGTGTGTTTTGAACTTTGGTTTAAAAAAAAAAAAGGACGAACATGCTAGAGGATATAGCTGACTTAAATGAAATGATCTCTCTTACAAGATGGAGGCTCATTAAGCAAGAGTCAGGTTCAGGGTTTGCTGGTACTATCATCAGTGTATAAAGTAAAAGTAACAGTCTTCTTGTCCAGGTTTTAAAGCAGTTTTTCTTGTGATAAAAGCAAAGTAAGTACACTATTCCTTAAAAGAAGTATTCACAGTGTTTATTTCCTTTAGTGTTAAATACTGTGTGTTGTCTGTGGTGAGGCTCAGGGTATACAGGGTAAGGTTGATCATAGAACTGTAGGTCTGAAAGGTATTGAGCTATTGAGTTCAAATTCTTTATTCTCCTCAAAAGAACTAGGTATCAAGTCTACAGACTCTGAAGATGGAAGTGCTTCCTTCCATGGAAAAATAGTCCATGAAATTAGCAGGGACCTTTCTACCCTAGGGATTGGCAGCCTTTTTCTTAAAGGGCCAGATAGTAAATATTTTGGGCTCTGTTGGCCGTGCGGTCTTGGTGACAGCTGCTCAAATGTGCTATTGTAGCATGAGAGCTGCCAGACCAAGGAATAGATGTGGCTACGTTTCAATAAAATCTTATTTTTGAGACCTCAAATTTGGATTCCATATAATTTTTCCCATGTTACATAATCTTCTTTTGAGTTTGTTCCAACCATTTAAAAATGCAAAAAACATTCTTAGCTCATGGGCTGTCCAAAAACAGGCAGTGGGCTAGATTTTGCCCACAGGCTGCAATTTGCTGACCTAAATTTACATTGTCAAGTGGTTGGCTTTCTTCCTCATGTCTTTTAGGTCTGGTTTTAGAATTTTGACAGTGATGTAGGAATGTTTGTTGCTAAAGTGATTAGAATAAGTATCAGTAAAATGGCGAAGGTGTGTTTAGTCTATGGTGTTATTCTTGGTTTTAATCATCAGTTTTATTTATTCCTCTCAAACCCAGGGACCCCCTCTTGACAAGCACTTCTAGTACCAGCCCCTGTAAACTTGGGCTGGTTTCAGCTTACAGCTTGCCTCCTCCAGACGTGTGACTTTCACCTTGCGGCTGGAAAAGAGTTCCCTCCCTGCCACCTGGCCCTGCATAATTCCTGGGAGAGCTTCAAGACCACATTCAGCTCTTACACCTCTTTGAAATCCTGAGAGCCATTCCCTACCATAGTGATGGGTACAACATACAGTTACATTCCTAATTACTTACACACTGTCACGTGGACTTCCAGTTCTCTAAGGGAAGGTTGGTTTCTTCACTCATACGTTGGTTAATTCTTCAGCTGCCCCTTGATACAAAGCACGTATCTGAGCATACACTGGTGAGTGATATATCCCAGTTGGCTGAACTCAACAAATGCCCTTTTCCAAAACTTTTAAATGCACCCTCTTGTTAGAGTCTTATGTTGGGTGTTTTCTTTGGTCTTTTGAAGAGTTATGGAGAATAGCAGCCTAGGTGTAGTGAAAAGACAATGAATGTGTCAGCTATTCGAGACCAAGATTAGAATTCTAGTTCTGACACTCACTGTGTGACTTTAGGACAGTTATGTAAAATCTTTAAACCTCAATTTCTTATCTATAAATTAGGGATAGTGATTTCTGCTTTGGAAATCTGTAGAGCAATTAAAGCTAAATTATATGGCATGCTATGTGGTATATAATAGGCACTTAAAAATGGTAATCATCATTAGCGCACTTCAGTATGTAGTGTCATAGTGTGGAAATATGAAGAATATAAATGCTTATATATGTGATTTGGAGGGGGAAAAAACAACTTCAGAGTTAAGTGGATAATATGTTAGAGAGTAGAAGAGAAAGCAGAAAAGGGAGGCTTTGGAATTTTTTTGATCACTGTATGCTTTTTCCCTCTGAAATTTCTTACTTATTGGGACTTTCGGCCACACTTCTGTGCGCTGATTACTTTCCAATTTCTGTGATTACCCAGGTTTTCATTCTAGACTGAGGTATCCACATACTTACTCAGGTGGTGCCGATGTGAATTCAACCCAGGCGTCTTCCTCATCTCCCCTCCTCCAGAATTCCCAATTATTTATGAATTTCCCATCATTTTATCTCCTAAATATGTTTCGCATCTTCATGTGTTATCAGCAGCTGTATCAACACTTGACTCCTCCACAGTCATCCCCACTGTGGCCAGAGGGGTTTTAATTAAAATAATAATAATAATAATAATAATAATAATAATAATAATAATAATAATAATAATAATAATAACAACAACAACAACAACAACAACAACAATAATAAATATATCTGGCCATATCACTCTCTGCGTAAAACTGTTCAATAAAGTTTAATGGCTTTTAGGATGAAGTCTGAACTCCTCTGTTTAGCCTTAGTGTGTCTACCTGGTTGAGACCCCTGCTCCCTCCCTTACCCACCTCTTCTCATCCGTCACATGCTTTCCCTTGCTCTTTTGATTCTAGACACACTATCAAATTTATTTCTTGAGTGAATCATACTCATCCTGGCAATTACATGACTTTTGTGTTCCATGCCCAGCACTTCCTGAAGTGGGTTTGACCTTGGAAAATTTCCTTTCCTTTAGAAAATATATCTCCTAAGTGGATATTGTCACCTTAAACATTTTACCTTCTGCAGTCCCTTGTGAAGCACCCAGCTGGGGGGTGGTTCAGGAGCCAATGACTGACCACTTCTGTTGAGGAGAAATTGAGTCCTTCTGTACGTAGCGTAGTATGGTGCTTTGGGAGTTTCCCATCAAATTCTTCACTTTTGTCATTCGCTCCGTTGGTATTGCTGCATCTACAGGGAGTGAGAAGCAAGTGTGCTCGTTTCTGTGCAGCACGTTCCAGCTGTCCTTCTTTCTTCTCTACTTTTAGTCTCACACACGGGGTGGGCTCTGTGTTGGCCATCATATTTTTAGGAAGCCTCCTCTGGGAAATGTCAGTAATAGGAATGCTTCCTTTAGAACACAGTGTATCTCTTGGGGGTGATCCCAACTAAATTATGATGTACATGAGAGAAGTGGGTTTTTTTAAGGCTAGGAAATTATTTCAACTTACAAACACATGATGACACGTGTAGTGTAATCTCATAGAGCTGGTATCTAGTAGACACCAAACGAGGAACCAAGTAGCCTGAGAGCTGGTCTAATTCTTTCCCGCTTACATTGCTTGAGCCCCTCATTCCTTCGTCTCTATTCCCTGAAGAACCACATATTTCTTTAATTAAATCCCCAAACTGTATGGTAACATCCAGGTGGAGGATGGACTGAGTATTACCTAAGTGCAAACGGAAAGACACACTTTGGCTCCCACACTGGTGACTTTCTGTCCAACCCTGGGGAGCCTTAGTTCATCATCACATTGCTTCTAGAGCATGTGGAATCATCATCCTAATTAGCACAGAAATGTTGGAAAGTGTGTTGGTGTTTGTGCCAGGAGGTTAAACTCAGAGCAGATGGATTCCAGACTGTTCCAGAATAGATTATCCACTACCAATGCTTTCCAAATTGGTTTCCTTTGCTTTTCTGCCTACCTTTGGCAACCAGATTGTAAAGTTTCAGCAACCCTTACTCTTATCTCTGGCTGCCAAAGCTCCTATTTGTGAAATAAATGTCCTATATGTTTAAGAAATATTACTTAATGGAATTACGAAAAATAAAATAATGATTCTCAATTGGTCAGGAGGACAAACTGTGCTATAAGATGGGTGACTGACATTATAGGTCCCTTTGGAAGGTGACCTAATCAATGTGTGGCCCTCAGTCAGAACTCTAGGTGTATCTTCCAAAACTGAAGGGGTGTGGTTCTCCAGAGATCTCTAAAGAAGATTACATATTGTCTGTCAGCATCCTGCTGTCCTGAGAGTAAAGAAAGGGACACCTAGTGACCCAGTCTTTTCAGTTCACCTGAAAACAGTGAGAAGTGACTTCTGACAACATTGTTGTCAAATCAGCGATTGTCTAAGATGAGCATTTTGACATTTCCCTTGCGGATAATACCTCTGCATTTCATACCCTGCGTTCCTTACAGAACCTCAACTTGTGTCTCACTTTTTTTTTTCTTTAAATATGCCAGGAAAAAAAAATCAGAAAGGAAAATTGGCAAACATTTTCCCTGTCAATAATGAAAACAAGACCAGAAAGACAGTCCCATGGCAAATAAAAATCTTGAATATAAAACATTTTATATCTGAAAAGTCTCCAATTTCAGCATGATGGCCTAAGCATCTCTATAACGTACCCTCAGCTGATGCTATCAGAGGAACATAAGACGTTTGAGAAAACAATGACATAAGAGGGAACACAGGGGCATGTCATTCATAGTAGGAAATAAGAGAAGACTATTTGTGGACAGAAAGCTCCTCTCCCCCTTTTTTTCCCCCTCCATTTCTAACTCAGCATTGAGTCAAAAAGAAAAAAAGGAAAATCATTTTTTTCCCCTTTCAGCAGAAAATGTCATGGAAATGTCAGAGTTCTTTCTGTGTGATTACATCTCTCTTAAAAGTCGATAGTTGCAAATCATTGAAACACTAACTATACTGGAATACTCATTCCCAGTAAAAGCGTCATGTCCAGGAGAGGTGAGCTGGCTCTGAAGCGTTGGAAAGGTTCTTCCGAGTGAAGCGTAACCTTGAACCCCTGAAATTCTATTGACAGATCCTTAGAATCCGATGGATTTGTGTCAGTTACTGACAGATTTATGTAACTCTCTCTTTCTGTCCTGCCCTCAGGTCACATCCTTTAAGGTCTCCATTCATTCTTAAGCTTCTCTGCCATTAAATGTACTTGTAATTCTCTTCTCAAGATTCAGTGTGGTAGGAATGTTCCCTTTTGAAACTGACATTCACAAATAACACTTGGAAAGAATGGGGCACTTTGAGAAGCTGTTAATCTCTTCCCTGGCTTTAGGCAGAACTGATCTCCTGTCTCACAAACCAGGATCTACCCATGCTTTAAATATCCTTGCGTCTGTATCTTGGTCTTTTTATATAACCTAGGGACATATTAAGTTTGTTATCACACAGTCTCTCTTCACTGATGACCTCTAGCTGCAGTACATGCTAATTTTCTGTATGTGACAGGATAGTGAATAGAACTTTTTTTTTTTTTTTAAATTATCAAGGAAGTTTGAGGATAGAGATGAATTCCTCAAAATTGTTGAGGAGACCCTGCCTGGAGCCTGTAAACATTACTGAGAGAGCAAAAGTGGGCAGGGCAAGGGCTGGGGGTGGGAGGGGGTGACACTTAGAACAGAGGTACGATTCCATTTTTTAATTTGAAAAATTGTATTTTAAAAGTAGCAAACTGACATTGTTGCCTTACTAATAACAAAGTTAGAGACTTGATTTGGACTTCACCAGTTTTTCCTCTTTCTGTTTAGACTTCAAGTGGTGGTACCGCATTTCATTCAGCTGTCATACCTTCTCGTCTCTGCTGGTCGATGGCAGTTTCTCCTTCTTTCTTTGTTTTTATGACCCTGAGGGTACTCGATGGCCATGTGTAAGATCTCAGTTTAATTTAGTCTAGACTGTCATATTTTAATACCTGAGAATGAATCAGAGTTGCTTACCTGAATGAGGGTTTGGGGTTTTTTTGTTTTTTTTGTTTTTTTGGTAATTGAAAGTGATCAGAAAGCCATGGATGGCAGAGATGTCATCAAGGAGAACTGAGGGAGATGTGACAGAGCAGGTTAGCCTCTTCTAGGTGTCACTGCACTGGGTTTGCCCCATTTGGTAAACCAATTCCATTTGCATTAGAGAGGGGAAATGTTAAGCATCCCAAGGCCCCCCCCAAATAAGCATTGAATACCTGTTAGAAGCAGATGCTATGGAACATTCAGGAAACAGCATGTCCCTCGAGGAGTTTATGATCTGGTAGTGGCTGTAAGACACACATCCATCTATTTCAAAATACAGATAAATGCCCAGGCAATTGGGAGGGCAAGAGAAGAGGGGTTGTTATTTGCCTTCAAGAGGGAGGCAAGTCCTTAGGAAGTTAACGATGATGAAAAAGCACTTTAGATGGCAGTTGCCCAGGGGTTGGGGTATTGGGAGGTGGGATATGATTCTAAACATGGGAGCAAGAGAACACTTGCATAAAAGTGATTTGCAAGAGAGACCAGAAAAGTAAGTTGATTAGAGATTGAATTAAGGGCCCTAAGTACCAGGCAGGACTAATGACTTTTCTATAGGCTGTGGGTTAGCCTTAATAGAATTAAACTAGGTAGATGTCATGGGCAGAGTTAGGCCTTAGGAAGGTGAGTCTGGCAGAAGAGTGTAGTATGGCTTGGAGAAAAGATAAGAAACAGAGAAGACATTAAGAGGGATCAAAAAAAAAAAAAAAAAACAAACCCAAAAAAACAGAATAGTGAAGTTGAGGGCACTCTTTTTTTTTTTTTTAACATTTTTTATTGCTTTATAATCATTTTACAATGTTGTATTAAATTCTAGTGTGGAGCACAATTTTTCAGCTATACGTGAACATACATATATTCATTGTCACATTTTTTTCTCTGTGAGATACCACAAGATCTTGTATATATTTCCCTGAGCTATACAGTATAATCTTGTTTATCTATTCTACAGTTTTGAAATCCCATTCTATCCCTTCCCACTCCCCACCCCCTTGGCAACCACAAGTTTGTATTCTGTGTCTATGAGTCTATTTCTGTTTTGTATTTATGCTTTGTTTGTTTGTTTGTTTTAGATTCCACATATAAGTGATTTCATATGGTATTTTTCTTTCTCTTTCTGGTTTACTTCGCTTAGAATGACATTCTCCAGGAGCATCCATGTTGCTGCAAATGGCATTATGTTGTCATTTTTATGGCTGAATAGTATCCCATTGTATAAATATAACACCTCTTCTTTATCCAGTCATCTGTTGATGGACATTTAGGCTGTTTCCATGTCTTGGCTATTGTAAATAGTGCTGCTATGAACATTGGGGGAGGGCACTCATTCTTAATAGCTCCCTTTATCTCATTAACTGAGGGGATGGCATCTATGGAAAGTGGGAGTGGGGGATACTGAATGCTTGGATAAGATCTTGCCAAGACTGATGGCTACAAGGAGTGGGACCAGGGCTTTGTGAATCAGAAGTTAAAGATAAAAACTACTGAACCACATTGAGAATCCATGTGAGACAAAGACAAGTGACATTTGAAGAGACCCACTCAGAGTAGTTTTTGACTCTCATCTGTCTTTTGAGTTCCTGATTTCCAAGGTGAACTAACTTTCCCCTGAGTATTTTAAAAACCACTTTGGATAACCTCCTCTTCCACGGGTCCAGTTTGGAGGTAGGGGAAGGGAGAAGGTTGCTTATTTGTTTTTTATTGTCTTGTCTTTGCTTTCTAAACATGTTCTGATTTTTAAAAAACAAACAAAATTCTACTGAGAAATGAGGTTTTTTTTCTAAAAAGTAAAAAAAAAAAAAAAAAAAAACAGTAACAAACATCAGTCATGCTCCAATTTGTTAGTCAAGCATGAAGGAAAGTTTATTCTACATACTTTTTAAGGCAGTTTCTGATCCTAGGCTTTAATGGACTTGGTTTTGAAAAGCTGATCACCAAATCAAGCAACTTCTCATTCATTTGATCAGTTTATATATAGCCTAGATCCTGTCTCAAAGGTATGAGAAAATACCTCATGTGAGAAATTTAATTTTATGATAGTAAATCCATGCAGATTACTGAATAAGGGATTATAGGAAAATAATTTCAGTAGTGATATAAAATATAAAATTGCACAAATATTTTACTTTAGAAATCCCTTACTCCTTAAAGAAGTAGGCTTACTATTACTGTGTGTTTGTAAGCAAATATCATCACTGATCTAATTCCTATTAGAAGAAAATTCCCCATCACTGCTACCATTCTTTTAGGATAGGAAAAATTATTCATAGAATCATAGAAACTACAAGGGTACAAGGGAAGAAACTTTGCAGACCATCAAGTTAACATCCTGGCAAATAAACAAAACTTTTCTTTCTTTCTTTCTTCCTTTCTACCTTTCTACCTTTCTTCCTTTCTACCTTTCTACCTTTCTACCTTCCTTCCTTCTTCTTTCTTTCTTTCCTTCTTTCTTTCTTTCTTTCTTTCTTTCTTTCTTTCTTTCTTTCCTTCTTTCCTTCTTTCCTTCTTTCCTTCTTTCTTTCTTTCTTTCTTTCTTTCTTTCTTTCTTTCTTTCTTTCTTTCTTTCTTTCTTTCTTTCTTTCTTTCTTTCTTTCTTTCTTTCTTTCTTTATCATGGTCTGAGCCTTCATGATTATGCATGAAGTGAGGGAGAATAAACTACTTGTTTTGAAGACTCTAATCTATAGCAACATCTTTGTTATATTTAACGCAAAATAAATGCCCTCCCTAATTTCAACTCTTTGGTCCTGGGTTCTTGTTTGAATATGTACAAATAAATTGAATAATCATCTCCAAAACGCCTCATCAAATGTTATAAAAGAGCTTTTATTCACTTACTGGGTCATCTTTGCAAACAAAATAACACCATTTCCTTCAGCCATTTCTCAAACAGTACAGCTTTGTTATTCTCCGTATTCTTGTCATCTTTCTTGGAACAACCTTCAGTCTCTCAGGTTCCACGCAAGGTTCAGTGTTTAGAAATGGCCTAACTCTCCAGCTGTTTTGTAACATCCTTTATTCTCTAGATTGTGTTGTGTTTTTTTTTTTTAATATCAACTATTTGCTTTAGCTTCTTTTCAGAAGGCCCCTCAGACTTTTAATTCAGACGGAACTTTTGGTCAACAAATTCCCTGGATGGCTCTCGCCTTAACTACTGTCAAGACAGGATTCTTTTGCTTGTATTTATCCAATTGATTTTGGTTTTAGTGTAAATGTAAGTCTTTACATTTATCTCTACAACATTTCATCTTTATTCCCATTGTTTTAGTCTATTGACAGATGTACTTGACCATTTTGTTTTGTATAAATATATCTGACAGTTTTGTTTGGGATGGATTCCCAAAACATCCCGTACTAGAGATGCTAGAGACCATCCTAGATTTTTTTTTCTTTACCATCTACTAATTAGACCACATTCTTTATGTTGCCGAAAGATCAGCCCCCGTCCCTGATGAGCCAAATTGAAACTCAGAGACAGGGTCTTGGAGATTAGAAGAAGAGAGGCAGCTTTATTGCTTTGCGGGACAAAGGGAACTCACAGCAGGCTGGTGCCTTCAAAACTGTGAGCCCACCTTGGGGTTGGGGCAGGGGGATTATACAGCCACAGCTCAAACAGTAAAGCATCGGTAACAAGCAACAGAATGATTTTCTTCTCATCAGACTCAGAGTGGCGTCACGGTGTCTCAAGGTGACCAAGTCTGTAGAGGCTGGTGGTTGTCGCTCTTTCCATCTCTTCATCTTAGAAGCGCCCAAGGCGTGGTCTTCTTGGTGATTCAGGCTGTTTTGTAAGGTTACAGTCCCGGGACCTTCTCCCTGGAGAACGACTCAGAGACCAAGCATGTTTATTACTTTCGATGACTGAAATAAAGCAGAAACAGTAAAATTAATACCTTTAGTCTTAACAATGGCCTGGAGCTGTAAGTAGCAACTGGTCAGTCAGGTTAGTTGACCATTTTAAGGGGAAGCATAAGAATAAGCAATCTGTTAGCCTAAGTGAGGCCATTCTATTAATTCCTCTTCATTTATAAGAATATTGAACTTGAACAAAATCAAGGATCGAGCTCTGTGCTACTCCCCTAGACAACTGTTTCTGGATTTTTCTTTTGTTGTTGTTTTTTGTTTTCTTTTTTGACTGTAACATTCAGAGGTCAGGGTGTTTGAAACATTTCCCTTTAAGTACTGATGATCCCATTAACCAGTATTTTTTGGATGCAGTGCAGTTGTTCAACTTATTATAAATCCAACTAATGGTACTTTCATCTCCCCGATATTAGGCTATAAAATAAGACATTGTCAAAGACCATTCAGTGATCAAAATCAAAAGATTTTGTGTCACATTCAGATTTCCCTGATCTACTCTTAGTAATTCTTACCCTTACTAAGGATAAGGAATCTGTGTCATGAAAGTCAGCAGTGAAAATTTGGATCAATTTTCTCCACACAAAGTCCAGACTGGCCGTTACACCCCTCTCTCTAACAACCTTTAACTTTGAAAAGGCAACTACCCCTCAGTTAGAACCAGCAGAGGCCCCAGTCGTAAGTTAATGCCTAGGACTTGACTATTAAAACTCCCACCTACTGTGCCAGAAGGAAAAATGCCCAAAACTACAATGCTTGGATTAAATGGCTGTGTCTCGCTAGAATGGCTGTAAAAGTAATTGAAAGGGCCAAGGAGTGCCCCTCCCCTCCTTTAATAGGTATAAAGAAGCAGAGATCCCCACTGGTTTTCAGATTTGCCAATCAGTTAAATGGCTAAAGCAGGTGGAGAACTGTCTCCCAGTTCCTCATCTAGTGCTTTTTGGGGCTAGCCCTGGATTTGGAGATTGAAGGTGCTCCTGGCTAATTTTGTCTAATTTTGGACAGATTTCTTCATCTCTCAACTGCTTTCCACCCTTACTTGTGAAGTGAGGAGGTTGGATAGTTGTGAACAACGTTTCCAAGTACTGCTCTCTATTACTTGGTGGAGAAGAGAGGGAAGATACAGTGGGTGGAGAGTTGGACTTGTTGACATTCTTGGTATTGCTGCAGATGATAGCATATAATTAGGGGCTCTGGCTCAGTAACTATCCAATGATGATGGTGTCTTGACTATGTTTAAATTAACCCATCTTCAAGGGGTTCAGTGATAAATTTGCTGTTTTGCTAAATCTCTGCACAAACGAATACAGCAAAGTTAATCAGCATAATTCTTTGGTGAAGAGAATTTCCTTCTCAAATATTTTGTTCCTGGGGTGGCTTGGCTCTCATTTTAATTTTAATTTCATTGTCCTTTATTTGAACATTTTGAATTACTCTTTAGTTAGCTACAGTAAACTTGATTTAAATTAGGGTCATATTAAATTTTTTTTCTGGCTATTCTTTGCAATGTTTTCCTTCTCTCCTAAGTAGAAAATTTGGGAAAAAATAGCTAGCTATATTAGGTGACCTTCGTATGTACAAAATTAATGAGCTATCAGTCTGTACTACTCTAAGGCACTACATGGGGAATATTCTCATCAAGAATTACACACAATCATGAACTTACATTGGCCTCTGCAGTTATATTGAAGGCCAATTACTTCTTTTAAATTTCAAAGTAACATTTTCTAACAAGGATATCTTTCCCCAGAACCATGGCTTCTTTCCCTTGGTTCTTTTCATCCAAGTGGTGATCAGAAGAAGGCTGGATGAAGGGGTAGAGGAGCAATCACTCTGATCAAGACCACATTGCCAGCCTTCAGGACTGTCGTCTCTGTGAATGGATTCTATAGAGCAGGGTTTGTGGCTGCCAGAGCTACTTTTTCCTTTACAAGGTCGACAATCACTACTGCTGCTTTTTTTAGTTTAATTTTGGTTAACATGTTTTTATTTTTCTTTATTTTTTTAATGAAAGTACTGGGGATTGAACCCAGAACCTCATGCATCCAAGTTTGTGCTCTACCACGGAGCTATTACCCGCCCCCGCCATGTTTTTAGATGCTGCTGCTATCCAAATGCTGAAAATCCAGCAAAACGTATTAATCAGTTTTCCTCCAACAAGATTGACTGTAGAAATGGATATTGCCATACTATGCTATGAGATGCTTAATACACACAGCTGACATAACTGCCCGGGTGCTGAATCTGAGTTTAAAAGGGGATTAGACCTGTTTCTGAAGGCTGCCAGAGGAGGTAGGCTGTGGCAGAGTTTGGGTCTCAAGGGGGCTCATTAGATGAGAATTAAATGAGGAAGTCCTTCCTTTCTCCCCTCCCTTCTTCCCCTTACTTACTGTGCCTCCTTCGTTTTTCTACTCAGAGTTTACAACCTCACTCTGATGTGCTTTCTGTGCTTCAGGTTTGGCCACAGGCAGAACAGTTCAGTCACTGCAAAGGGGAGTGCATTTTTGCATGGAAGACATCATCCTGACCATCTGATCTGCTTGGAGGGAGGACATCTGCACTTGCACACAAACTTCTGTGTATTAGGTCTCTAGGTCCTACGTGGCAGTTTATTCCCATCTGGACACAATCCCAAGTGTGAACTTGAATGTTTACAGGTCTCTTTGCTTTTGACCAGGGTTGTCTGGGAGCTGATAATTACGGTACCAGAGGCTTCCTTACCTTTCTTTTAAAGAGATACTCATGCTTCATGTTATATATCCAGAATTACTTGCATCACCATAAAAATAGCTCATCCAGAGCAATACCCTAGTCCACACTTGTGGATTTTTCACTGAGCGAAATGTACTTTATTTAGTATGGATTTACTTTCCAAATTCTATTGTGCTTGGTTAATAATAAAAATCTCTTTGCATCCCATGGGCACACACTCATAGAAGAAAAGATTAAAAGTGGATTAGGCTACAAAAAAGAAAGAGCCAGAAACTAGGCACATGTGGAATGTAAAATTTGTCTTCAAATACAAATAATCTGTAATTAAGGTATTACCAAACAAAAGTTCATGTGACTGGCACACAGTAAGGCCAAACAAACTGAAAGGTCAGAGTTTGGAGCAGAGAAAGGTTTGGAGCAGGACCAAGCAAGGAGAACAAGTGGCTCATGATCAAAAAACTCAAACTCCCTGAAGTTTTTTGGGAGGAAGTTTTTATAGGCAAAATTTGGGGTGAGGGCTGCAGGGTGTGTGTCTTTCTTCTGATGGGTTGATGCTGAGGTGACAGAGTGGTGCTCCAGGAATCTTGTGCTCCACCTGGGTGGGGGCCTTAGTTCCAGAGGAAGAGTGCAAAGATATTGTTATGTATATTGTTTGGGAAGGAACCAGGACCCTCCCCCAAGGCTGCACTATTGTTTTTTGACTGTTCCTTTCCTGTCTCTGCATCCCCTCCCTTCCCTGATTAGCAACTGTTTGAATCTGCCCTTTGGAACTAGGGAAGGTCAGAGAGGCTGAATGAAGCCTATTTCTCCCAAACAAGAAATAGGAGACCTTGAAAGGATTTGTACCAGGAAAGACCCAACAGGGTCCTGCTCGGTTTCAATGGATTCAGAATAATACTTTTCAGTATTATCCCCTTCTACCACCTTTTTGAGTTATTCTTTATTTTCTCCTACTGAAAGACAAAAACTCTCCATGAATATACAAGATCCTGATAATAGTTATTCTATTTGAATGTAGATTTGGCAGCTGAGATGAATGGAAGACTCTCTAGAATAGCAAGTGATTTTAACACTGGAGTGTGCATCCAGGTCACCTGGCAGGCCTGTTAAAACACAGGCTCTGGGCCCCACCTCCCAAGTTTTTCAGGAGGACTGGGTGGTTCCAGCGAATTGGCGTTTCTAACAGGATCCCAGGTGATTTTCATACTACTGGTCGAGGGTCCAACTATGAGAAAGACCATTCCCAATGAACGGAATGCATTTTTACGGCTGGCACTACGCCAGTGGTCCATTCGGGGGACTGGAAGCCTTTCTTTCCATCACTGCCCCTTATTATACTCGCATCTTCTGCAACCACACCTTTGACATTAGGTGACAGAAAATGATCAGTGTCGGGGGACAAGGATGGCTGGTGTCGTGGGTGGTAAAAGAGCTTACCAAAGGCAAAGGATGAGAATAGAAAAGGAGTTTATTAGGGTACACTGCATAGACGCACCGCGGGCCACACAGACGAGAGGTGCCTGCATAAGCACCTAGGGTCGTCTGTTGGGATTTTTTAAAAGGTCAGGTCATGAGGTGCCTGATGGCTTGTGCACAAGTCTCAGATGGGTTGTAGGTGAGGTGAGAAGTTTAGAGTCCGTGAAGGGTGGTGGGGTTTATGACTCTAAGGTGGGCTGAAACAAGCCAGCCTAAGCTCTTGTGAGATTAGGCATTACCTAGGACTGTTAGGGCAAACCTGCCCACTAAAGGATATGCTTTATCTGTTGAGGGATCACAGGCAGTCATCTGAGAGCCTAGGAATGGAGGTTCTTGGACTTTGAAGGACATCAGTTCGCCCCACAAGCAAGAATACTCTTCACCGTCACTCTCACCTCCCTTGTGTGTCCAGTATCCTTAGTGACAGATCCATGTTTTAAACCCATGAAGGACACGTACAAAAATTTAATTCAGGAATAAAATGTAGGGGCCCCAATTTCATCCAAGGGTCCCAAACATGTGTTTCCACTTCTCATATCATCATCTAGGCCAGGAGTCTGCAAACTACAGCCCAAAGACTGATCTCTCTCTCTCTCTCTCTCTCTTTTTTTTTTTTTTTTTGTAAGTAAAGTTTTATTGGCACACAGCCACCCTCTTGCATTTATTTATTGCCTATGGCTACATTGGTGGAATTGAGTAGTTGCAAGTAGAAAAGAAAATGAAAACTTGGTGGGGTGTGATGTCAGAGTTGGGGATGAGGAGGAAATACCAAAGGGAAGTAGAATGCTTTCACTATGCATCTTCTTAGGTAACAAGAAAGGGAACTCCTACAAAGAGGGAATGATCAGCAGAACTTATCTTTCCCTTTAACATCACACCATTCTTTTATCATAAAAAGAAGAATATTAGGAAGTGAGCAATGAAAGCAGATGTGTTCTCTTCAAAGATGTGCAGCTGGGGAAGGCTGGGGTTTGGTATTTGCATTATCAGTTGATCTTCCTTCCTAATTATTTTGTTTCTGAAGCGGGAGAGGCAGAGGCAGGTGGAGAAACACAAGACTGTAATTGTTCATTTATTGCTTTTCTTTGTTTTGTTCTTCCAGCAAGCAGCAGACAACCATGTTTTCTTATGTGGTTTAATCTCATTACACGGTTTCTCCGTGACTAAAGCCTTAAGCTAACAGTTTATAACGGGATTACAGAGTTTGGCTTATTTTCCACAATTTTCTAAACAAGGTTATTCAAGGATACTTCCTCGGGTAGTATTCTTTTCCCTTATGTTCTGTTTTCTTTTTCTATATTCGGGTCTCCCCTTTCAATTTTTGCCTTCCTTTCCTTTGCTTCCTTTTCTTTGCCTCAAAACTTTAGTTTAAGAGAGATTTTCTATAAGAAAAGGCTATGCATACTCTCTCTCTCTCTTTAAGGTAAAATTGCTTTAAAGCTTATAATGTCAGCAAGGATTTAAGCATTAATCAGTGATGCACATATGTCTACTGAATACACAGGGTAAGAAGTTTATGACAAGAAAGCCAAACAAGGCTTCTTTTGAATCTGCTGCTTTCCTGAGAAATAGTAGATTATACTACAGTACTGGCATCAGCCCCTCACCCCTGCAGTGGATTCAACTTCAAGGGCAAATCATAATTTCTTGTGTAATGAAAGGAACTCAACATGGACAGTAAATCACACAGATGAGATTCCCTCAATAAAGTGTTGGGTTTTTTTTCCAAAGGCACTCCATTAACCAAGTGCGTCCTCGTAAATTGAAACAAAAATTAAATTAATCCCAGCCTTGCATCCTGTAATTAAAATTCCATATATAAATTAATTCTAATAAAAGTATCCACATATAAATTAATTCTTCTCTTCTGGTTTTGCACTCATCTTCAGCGAGAGTGTGAGTAAAACAGTCTTTTCTTGTGACACAGTTTAGTTTAGAGCAGGGAGACTGATTAACTTTCATTTGTGGTGCTGAGAAATGGTTACTGCTCCAACAGTTTTATAGTGAATGTTGTAGAAGTTTAGTTATGGGAAAAGGTATCTTCATATTGGTTGGGAGTTTATTTTTCTCGCTGAAACTGAGGTGGATTTTATTATTTTATATACTCTGAGTCCTTTCTCTTTTTTTGCTGAAACATTCTTATAAGTAGCTTCAAAGATCGAAAGCTAATGGTTTTGGTGGTATTACAATCACATCCATTGGTTTGGTGATGCAAGTACATTATTTACAGTTGGCCGAGAATCACAGAATATTAGAGGTGGAAGGAACGTTAACATTATTAGTGGTATTGTAGGACAGGGCTTTGGAAAACTGATTCCAATTAATCAATAAACATGTATCTGTTGACTTTCTACTATGCAGTGATGACTGTGCTGGGAGGCACAGAGTTTAGGTGGCCTTTACTGCCTCATTAAGGAGACAGCACCCAAAGGCTTAAAGACGTAACTAGGCAGAGAGATGCATGCTAAGTGACAACTGGTTGATGCAGAGAGTAAGTATTATGTGAGAGCTGTGAGGTGTGGCCTCTTTTGAATGATATAAACTTGAGAAATTTTCCAAATTATTTAGACCATGCAAAAGAAGCTGGTATTTTCATGCACTCATTCATTCACTCATGTACTCGAGCCCCATGGAGTACCCTCTGTGTGGTCTTCCCATATTCTCTGCCTTTCCTTCTGTTACAATGGAATATGTTCCCTGCTACTAATCAAGGTCAAATTGCAGCTTGAAATCTCCATTCATAAACTCTCTTGCCTTCTCCACTGACTTCACTCCTGTAATTTCCACTCGCCCTTTCCCATTTCATTAATTTCTCTCTCTCTGCTCCTTCTATATACCAACATGCTTTGGTGTCTCCCATCTTAAAATAAACAAACACGCAAACAACCTCTGGATTCTATGCCTCACTTTAGACGTTGCCCCAGGACAGGGTCCTGTTCCCAACAGAGCGTCTTGAAAGAGCTGTCTTAACACCGGCTCCTTTCCCTCATTTCACTCTCAGCTCCTCTTATCAGACTTCCACCTCCACCCTCCATCAAGGCGGCCCTTCTCAGGTCAGCAATGACCTCCACGTGCAAAATCCCAAAGTCAGTTCTCATTCCCCCTCCTGCCTCACATCCCAGCATCTTTTAATACAGATGATCACATTCTCTTTGGAAAACTGTCTTTCCTGCTTCCCTCCTGTCTTTCATTTCCTGGGCAGTTCCTCTTCTGTCTTCTTTGCTGCTTCTTTTCCCTACAGCTGATTCCTAAATATTTGCTATAAACAGAGCTTGCCCTGACCCCTTTTCTTTTCTACTCCCTCTGTATGATCTTAATCAGCATCATAGTATTAAATGCCATTTAGAAGCTGATGACCACCAAGACATTTCTCTCCAGCCCCTCTCTTTTCCTTTCAGACCTGAACTTACGCGACTGTCTGCTGGGCATCTCAATGCTGATGCTCACTGACACCCCAAGCTCCCTCTGGAACACAGTTCTCGACTTCTTATGGCAGCCTCTTCACCTTCCAGGTGTCTCACAGTTGGAAAGCCAAAAACTTTGCTTCCCTCTTGACTTCTGTCTACCCCACATTCAATTCACAAGTGCATCTTCCCAGCTCCACCTCCAGAATAAATCTCCAGCCTCTCCGCTTTCTCCATTTCCACGCCTACCTTCCTGGTCCAAGGTTTTAATCTTTTTCCTGGAATATTCCAGTAGCCACGTCAGTTGGTCTCTGCTTCTATTTTCGTCCCACCTGTGCCACTCCCTAGAGTGATCTTTATAGAACCAAAGCAGGTCATCCCCCTCTTACACCTTCCAGTCCCTGTCCACTGCACCTGAGAGCTACACTCTTTACCAAGACCTACAAGGCCTTATAGGATCTGCCATCCACCTCCAACTGCCAGACAAATACCGTCATCCATCCCCCTCGCACTGGCCTCTTTTCTGTTCCTCAGACAAGCCACAGTGTTTTACAGTTCAGGCCCTTTGTCTCGTTGGTACAGCTTTCCATGTGCTTTTCTACCTTGAAGCTCCCCTTTTCAATCGTACTTCTTCAGTGAGGTCTCTTCTGACCACATGACCCTGAGCACAGAAGCAGGGCCCTAACTGCTCTCCACCACACAAAGTCCTTCATAGAACTTCCACAATTTGCGGTTGCCCTGTGATTTTATTTGACTCCTGGCCAGTCTCCTTTCTCCAGAATTAAGGACCACGAGTGTGGAAGGAGGTGTCCTGCTTTGGTCACTGCTGTGTTCTGAGTACCTAGAATAGTGCCGGGGGTGAGGCGGCAGGTGGGTTAACAGATGCCCATGCAGTGCTGGGGGTCTGGGGGTGCGTGAGACGTCAACACTCCCTTCAAGTCCCTGACAATCAAAGGATTTGCTGATTCTCCTTGGGCCTCAGATTTCCTAATTATGACCTGAGCCTAGTGGGATTATAATGTGTTGCATATAAAGGGGAGAAGCAATCACAGTCATTTTGTTGTATAAAGTCAGCACTGTTGACTTGAGCTTCCCAGTTTAGCCCTGCCAAGAATAACCCTTTCTGTAAAGAAAAAAAAAAATCCATTAAGTATTTCTTGAGGAACAGGACAGAAAAGCAGCTCTTGCCTGGGAGTGAGCTGAGGATGGTCTTCATACACATTTTTTGTGTCTGTGAGTTAAGCAGTTTATTGTTTTCTGTTGCCTGGGAGTGAGCAGAGGATGGTCTTCATACACATTTTTTGTGTCTGTGAGTTAAGCAGTTTATTGTTTTTTGTTTTTGTTTTTGTTTTTAATTTATATATATATATTTATTGAATTATAGTCAGTTTACAATGTTGTGTCAATTTCTGGTGTACAGCACAATACTTCAGTCATACAGGAATATACATATATTTATTTTAATATTCTTTTTAACCATAAGTTACTACATGATATTGAATAGAGTTCCCTGTGTTATACAGTTTAAACTTGTTGCTTATCTATTTTATATATAGTAGTTAATATCTGCAAATCTTGAACTCCCTATTTATCCCTTCCCACCCTCTCCCCGCATCTGCCCCTGGTAACCATAAGTTTGTTTTCTATGATTGTCTGTTTCTGTTTTGTAAATAAGTTTGTTTGTCTTTTTTTTTTTTTAAGATTCCTCATGTAAGTGATATGATGTGGTATTTTTCTTTCTCTTTCTGGCTCACTTCACTTAGAATTACATTTTCCAGATCCATCCATGTTGCTGCAAATGGTATTATTTTATTATGTTTTATGGCTGAGTAGTGTTCCGTTGTATAAATATACCACAACTTCTTTATCCAGTCATCTGTTAATGGACATTTAGATTGCTTCCATGTCTTGGCTATTGTGAATAGTGCTGCTCTGAACATTGGGGTTCATGTATCATTTTGAATTAAGGTTCCCTCTGGATATATGCCCAGGAGTGGGAATGCTGGATCATAGGGTAAGTCTATTTTTAGTCTTTTGAGGATTCTCCATACTGTTTTCCGTAATGGCTGCACTAAACTACATTCCCACCAGCAGTGCAAGAGGGTCTTGTCTGGCCTCTGAGGGGAGTTGGGAAGTGCATCTGGCGAGCGTTCGGTGTCACCAGTCTAGGCATCGCACTCACACTCTCTGGTCTCACTCTGACCAACAACACTCAAGTGTCCTGGCTCCGGCAATCCCTGCTTTTTTCAGCATATCTGTAGCCTCCTTGGTGTCCTGTATGCTCATCGTTCCCTCTGACCCTCTCTTTTTCCTTCAGGAAGCTTTGGCGTTCTGTATCCTCATTCGGTATTTGATGTACTTACATAACTTCCTGAGAAAAAAGCATTTACCTTTAACCTTTCTGATTCTTGCTCTCTGTCTCCACCTTTGAGATTGCATCAACTGCGGGAAAGGTTCACATCTTTCCTTTGGCTGTGAATCCTTCCTAAATTAGAGCATTTCAATTAGGGTGACCTTGGAAACTTTTTTTTTTCTTTCCAAAGAATAGAATCTTCAAAGATCTTTATGCTTATAAAAAATTTAACTTCCTTGGAAACTTTCTTTTACTGTGAAGTTCCAAGTGCAATTATGAACTTTATGAGGAAAGTATTATGCAAACCAGTCGTGTCCCAGGGGACCGCTACCCGACAGCCCTTGCACCATCAGCAAAGCGCTCCTTTAAATGTGCCATTGCCGTGCTGGCCATGTTCTGATAGAGTGTTTGCTTGTCAGTAAACCAGGCAGCCGGCAGCAAGGATCTGCCTGTTATAAACATGCTGTCATCTGTAGTGGCCCCTTTATGTGGTCACTTCGCACCACAGACTTTGTTAATAGTGTGAGCTTGTACACACTTGGGTCAGTGACGGTTGGTGAATGTGCCCTTCTTCCAAGTGATAACCACTCCCTCCTCTCTTCCCCTGATTTACCAAAAGGAAACTTCAGAATCCTGGGAGAACGGAGCCCTACAGAGGAAGAAAGTGTGCTGGCACTTTTACAGGTAGCAAACTGAGGGAGACCACCCTGTTATTAATGGGAGCTGGTCTTTCTTTGGTAGAGCTGCCCTGAGCTATAGCCTCTCTGTCTCAGGTTAAGCATCGTTGCATCGCGTTGTGGCCCTGAAACTGCAGGTGTGGGTGACATGAACCTAAGGTGATCATCTGTGAAAACTGGGTGCAGGTGCCTCTTATGCATCAGTGCCAGCACATGGGCAATATCGATCCTCCCAAACACTGGGTGAGGGTTCCTTCCACTCTCTGAAACCATTTGTTTTTAGTTGTGTCCTTGAATGATTTAAACTGGTGTAGCCGTGAAGATTGTAGTATGAGCAAGAATTGATCTAGGAGAAAGTTTGTCTGCCAGGTTTCAAATAATTCTGTCTTTTCACAAACTAGGAAAAATTGAATTAGTCAGACTCCGCAAGAATTTTGTAGGAGAGTAATACATAATCTGCGAATGAGCCCATCAGTGTGTAATGCTCAGTGTTGTCTTCCAGCTCTGTCCTTAGCGTGATAGCCTTCCGATCTGTTGTCGAGTTCTTTGTTAAAAATGGAAAAAACACCCACCTGCCACCCTGTTGAATCTTGACTTTGTCAAATGGGTTTCTGACATTGCTCTTTATCTTTTGGATATTTTTTTTCAGTTAAGGAAACTTTCACTAAATCCATATGGAAATGTGGACATTACCAAGTCTTAGCCAGTCAGAACCCAGAGTGCGGCTCCTTGGTGCGGGAGACTCACAAATGATGAGACCAGATCACAAATGAGGAGAAAACATATGGACTATTTCCAGCTTAAAAACTACGAGAGGATATGTGAATGACACCTGTACAGGGATTAAAATACAACATACTTACCCAAATGTACTCTTAGAAACCTAGCCAGTTATAACTGAACAGGGGCGTGTAGTGAGTGTTGGGGCAGTCCAGGGGTTAATTCTTCAAGAGGCTTCTACGCTGAAATAGGGAAAGGTTATGAGTTCTGAGCATCAGATTCCTTCGAGTTTGAATAATACAGGCTGTGCGGTGTCAGTAGGCAAGATCTCAGTATTTCCGCTTAGATTCTGGATGGTCGCCATGGAGTCTGAGGCAACTGACCTTATTTCACTGAGCCTCAGTGTCTTCATGTGTGAATGGGAATAACCATAGTGTTGATATGAAGTTTAATTAAGGTAATGGCTATAAAATTATGAAGTATAATACCTGGCACATGGTACGGTACAGGGTACATGGATGCCGCCATGTCAGAGAGTGAATGAAATCCAAGGCTGTTTAGGTGAAACAAAATAAGGCTGAAGTTTAATGGCTTCTGAGCAGACCTTTATGAGGGGGAGATTTTGCTATAAATCCTAGAGGACAGTTGCTCTTTTCCCTGCGTAGTTAATTCTTATGGGATCTCTAGAAAGAAGCAGCAAGAAGCTCGGACCTGGACCAGAAGATGATGGCATTGCAGGAAGTGATGCCTTAAGTGATCCTCTAATTCATGTGAGCTGCCTACTAGGTACCTGGCAAGTCACCCATACATGATTTTTTTTTTAACCTAGCTTTTTTTTTGGGGGGGGGGGATGTTTGTAATTAGATTTGTTTATTTATTTAATGGAGGTACTGGGGATTGAACGCAGGACCTCATGCCTACTAAGCATGTGCTCTCCCCCTGAGCTGTACCCTCCCCCACAACCCATATGTGATTTTAAAAGGCCATTGACTTAGTGTTGGAGGTGACTTGTGAGGGGTGCCGTCTTACTAACGTTCTAGAAACACAGTCCTAGAAGAAGTGCCTGGAACCTAGAAACGTTTGCCCGTTCGGGTCCTGGGCCCTTAGTGCGCTCCTTCCAGCTGTTCCTCTTCAGTCGGTCTTAGTGCTGCAACCTGGGGACGTGGTCCTCAGACCAAGGCCTCCCTCTCCTGACACCTGTCGAGTATCGTAAGCCACTAACCTTTTGTACACAAGCTTTGGCTCAAGGAGAGAAACAGAGAGAGTATCATATTTTTTTTTCTAATATTTTAAAAATAAATCCATTTGGGGCACTGTTTTCTAACTGTCATTTGTTGTTGCTAATGAGTAGTTGTTATTTAACTATGTGTTTATATTAAACATCCCTCATGCCAACATGATAGCCAGACTCTTGACTAATAGAGAAAGAAAGTAAAAATAAAAAGCTTAGGAGGAGGGTGAGTGAATAAATAGAAATAAAATTGGTTATTTGAACAAGAGGTCTCCAAAGTGGATAGTTTCCAGGAAAGGCATCACCTTACACGGCCAGAGGTTCTTTCTTGGCTCCCAGGCAGTGTACACTCTAGTAGGATATTGTTCTTTTCTCCCTCAGCCTTACTAACTGAAGGAATCTTAAGTGGGGACGCACACACACACAAAAAGACGCCAGTCTTACTGTGAGCCTAGCCCTTTTCCTAAGGGTGTCTGTTCAATTTTCTCAGGACAGGGAGCGTTACCAGGGCTTCCTATGCTATAGTTTCCAGTCTCAGGCTCATTTTTCCTAACTTTGTCACCATTTGTCTGAAAGAGAAATGTGTTGGGTGACTTGTTTTTCCACTCAATGCAAATTAGTTTATGCTTTGAAATTTTCTGATCTTCTCACCTCAAATGGGAAAATGTCTGACTCTATTGATTGACCAAACGAAGGACTCAGAGAGGTCAGGTGCATTTTAGATGCTTCTTAAATTGTCCTCAATCATCCCTTCTTAGAAAGCTGAGTCTTGTGACAATGGCATTAAAATAGAGGAAACATCCTTATCAGGTCCTCTCTACCTAAGGGAGTCATTCACTCCAATCCAAGGAGGTCTTTGCATATACAGTTCTTCCCTAGAAAAATCTCCCATGCCGGCTCCTCCAAGTAGCCCCCATCCGTCTTTCTAATGTCAATATCAGTAGCATTCCTTCAGAGAAGTCTTCCCCAAGTTCTCAGTCTGCGCTGCTGGTCTTTACCACACCTTGTCAGAGACCTGTGCTCCTCTCTGAGAAAGAACTGCCCAGTTCATAAGTATGCATTCTTCCTGGATTTTTTATTAAAAACTGACTTAACACGGGGGCAAAAGAAGGGGCCAGATTTGAAGCTGGACCCCAGTGGGATGAGTGTCAGTGCAGCGGCCACCAGCATTTCTCTGTTTTGCTGTTTAGAGAGTACCCCTATATCCACTGCTTCAAAGCTGAAATTCCTTTTCTGTTCAGGTAGCTTTCAGTAAATTTAAAATAAGCTAAAATTGAACTCATTAGTCATTTCATTATTGGCTGCGCCCTCCTTTCTGTTACCTTTCTTAATGGATACATTCTGCCTTCTCAGAGCTTAAATTTCTGCATTTTGGTGGCGAGCGTGCCTGTGATCTCACGCTTTCATTTGTTGTCTTCTGCTGATGATCCTTATAACTGTTTTCTGCTTATTTTTATAGATTGCCCAATCTTCTTTACTAGGTTGTTTATATTTCTAAAAGCACCTGATTGATGGCAGTTCTCCTTGCATTCCCGCTAAACTAAATGGTCTCTGTTGCCCTTTTTATTTCTAAATTTTAACTGAGATGAATTTCAGTTTCACTGTCAAGAATCATTTCCGAATTGTGGAGTTTTAAGTATTTCTGACCAGAATCTTTCTCAGGGACAATTTTAATTTTTTTAAGTAATCGGAAATTAGTAAACTTTGTTCCAGTAAAAATAAATAGGCAGGTAGGTAGATGGATGGATGGATGGATGGATGGATGGATGGATAGATAGATAGATAAAAATCATACTTTAGCACTTAAAATTTCATTTTGTCCCAAATTTTGTGTATCTAGCTGTCCATCTAAACACATTTTGGAGAGTTTACCCCATTTCAGGCTTATCAGTAGCATCCATTCATTCTGTTTATCCTCCATCTAGAAGCTTTTCTCCTCCAGTCCTTGGAAAAATAACCAGCACCAATGGGCAGGAGGAGGTGGGCTGACACTTGAGATGCCCAGTCTGTTTTTTTTTTTTTTCTTCCGCAGTAAAGTCATTGTCATTGGTGGAAGACCCTGGGCTGGGAATAAGAAATTGTCATCTTGACTTTGTCACTAATTAGCTGTGTGCCCATGGTCAGGCAAGTCAGGTCCCCTTCCTGCACCTCAATTCGCCCATCTGTAAAATGATGGGAATAATTAAATGAATTCAAAGTCCCCACAAGTGCTCATGATCTAAGGAAACTGACAGACATGAGATCTTCTGGCTATCGAATGAATCTTGATTCGTTTGCTGCCGTATTCAGCGGTTTCACTGTCAAATGGTAGTTTCTAAAGGAGATAAAACATTCTGCCTTTGGAAAGCTCCACCCTAGAGCCCAGCTCTTTTCCCACATGACTCCGGCAAATAGGATAGCCCCTGATTTGCCTCTCCCCACGCTGCAACTCACAGCGCTCGGAACTTCACATTTGTTGGAAGGTGCAGTCATGAAGCAATAAGGCACTAGGGGATAACAAACTGGGAATAGGCTGGAGAGAAGAGAGTGCCTTAATGGCTCATCACTTTCAAAAGGAACTATCTGTGAAAAGAGAGACGGAGCCACAGAGAGCGCAGATCAGCCCTGCGTGTGGCTGCTGGATGGAGCTGGGACCCTTTGCCAGGGATGACATCCGTGGAGATGAAACTGCGGTAGAGAGGGGATTCTTTTGTTTGGAGGAGTCAGTCTCCCCAGCACTAAACATCTCATTAAGTGTCTTCCTTAATTTCAGTGATGTCCAGAAGCTCTCAGAGATAATCTGAGCAGTCAGTGAACTGATGTGTCTGCCAGGGCATGAACAGCAAAGATGGTTCCGTGTTTGCCCTGGGTCTATCAACAACAATAAATTTTAATCAGTTAGGCATTTTTCAAGCATGCTACTGTTTGCCAAACACTATTTTTGGCAGGCATCTGTAACAAAGCCTAATGCATTATGCATATTATTTCCACAGCATTTCATTGTATTAGCACATGTAGTATTTGTATGGAATTTTTGTAAATTCATTACCAAAGTATTATCATATTAATGACTCTGGTTAAAAAAGTATTAGAAAATCGATTAATATTCACGGAGAGTATACATCTTATGGTGGGGAAATGGGAGTAATCTATTACCCTTTGAATTTCAGGGAAAAAAATATTAGCATGTGTATGGGAAATATAACTTAAGAAGTACATAGCAAACGTGAAAAAAATTTTAAAAAGCTGAATTACTTTGATGTTTCCTTGAAGACTGAATGTTCTATTTCAGAATTGTAATGGCAGTCATTATTACAGATTACATTATAGTGAGGGGTTAGTTTTATTTAACAGCATAATTTAGTGGTGAAGACCTGGAAAATTTATTTCACTTCTCCATATCTGATTTCTTTGATCTTCTGATCGGCTAATGGATGGCTTCTCACTTGCCTTGTTTCCATCCTTCCTGCAGTGCAGAGGGCATTAGGCATTTGAACCTTGCTTAACTCTTTTTCTGGCCTTAGAGTCAGATAACAGTACAGCATGGTAAAATTATCTATCTCCACTGGAAGCTACTCCAGTAATTCAATTCTCCAGCGAAGCATAGGATTTAGCTCTAGTAAGTGTCTTTTGGCATCACTTGGCATCACTCTTACTGTTATCACACAGGGCCATGGAAATTAGTAACACATTAGTTTCTGTACTGTTTTGGAGATGGTATTATTTCCGGTGGTTCCTTGCACCTTGATTTGTCTTGTTCCTCTGAATTGGATGAATCATGTCCCTTTAGACACTATTTTACAACACAATAGTTTCTCACTGTCAGAAAATGTTACAGCGATCCTTCTTTTCACAAGTTTTCATTCAGATAACACCTCTCTCCAAGAAGCTCAAAAACCTCTACAAGTATTGCTCTCCGTAGCTTCACAGCAGCCTTTCGGTGGAGAGCAGTTTGTTCTCGCTGCTATTAAAGAAAGGGAACGATCATCTGCTAACACAGCACTGTGCTAGGCAACAAGGGACTGAAAGAATGTTCCGTGTCCCCTCTGGAAATACAAACCCAAAGGCATTGCAGTTGAATAGACAGAAAGATTAAATACACCCACTCTATGAACTAGGATAAAATTGCTATGACGTTTAAATTAGAAGAAAAATGAAAATTCTTTTTGGGTAGAGACAATACATGTAAAAGGGTAATTACTCTTTTTTTTTAATATACAACTGAGTTATCCACATTTCTGGAGACCATGAGAATTGAGTAGTTTCTCCCTTCCATTCACAGCTGCATAAGCAGTGCAGTCTTTTTCTTCACTATTTCTGCGCAGATCCACCTTCCTGACTCATGTTCCATTCTGACTACAAAAAAAAGAAAAAAAAATCAATGAGACCTTGACCTGGCTGCTCTCACGTTTCACGTGCTAATTCTTAACTAGACGCAAACTCCCTCTGGGCAAAGACCATTGCCGTCTTGCGCTGCTCTCCCCCAAACTCAACATAATATACTAGGTACAAATATGGCGCCTGGAAAATATCTCTTGTTCATGTTGTTCCCAATTCTTGTACTTGAGATGAAAAGGGAAACCCTCAATTTTAATAAAATTCTGAGAGAGAGCATGTTCCTCAACCTAGGTTTCTTTGAGGAAAAGGAAGTTTATTGAGTCAGAAATTAAAAATGGCCACCTATCCAAACCCCTCAAATTTGTGTGTCCTATTAACATCTGAAGGAGACATCAATGTAAAGAGAAAAGAGGAATGTTTTATAGATGGACGAAAAGCCTCTTAAAAGGGGGAACAAAAATCAATGTCTCTAGACTGTTTGACACTCTTGGGTTGTAATTTGAGAAGAAATACCTTGGCTGAGAAGGTTTAGACAGGAAGATTTTCTACCTGCCAGATTTTCAAGCTGTTGACCACAGATGCCCTGGAATGCTTCATGGCTGACCTTCTTAAGGAAATTTTTGTGGTTTTGAGTCAGAAAATACCACACTTCCATTTCCCCCTATATCTTTATTCTCAAAGAGTAAGAGAACAAGGGTAGAAGAACTTATGGAATATTGGAGTTTGGGGTAATTCGTGATTCTTGGCAGCACCCGTTAAAATCAGCCTACATGATTTTTGTTCTAAGATCTTCATTTTCTGCTTGCAACTATACTTTCTAAAATCCTAATCATCAGTGAATTGTGGTCCCCAGCTCTCAGTCCTCCTAATGCCCATTCCTTAGTAGCTGATGGGTGGTTTGGAGATACAAGAAAACAGGAGCAGAAGGACCAGACCAAGGTCATGGCCCCAATACCAAGCTTCTCTCTCCTTGCAAAGTTGAAAGTGGATCAAAGCATTTGATCATTGTTTACCTACCTCTCTCCCACCAAGAAGGAGGTGAAAAAACAAAAAAAGACACCGTTAGTGTCAGGAATGTGGGGACAGGGGGAGAAGGAGCCTTCCGAGTCATGATGTACTTTATCTCTAGGAATGGCCCAAGTCTTCCTCCTGTTGGTCCTGACAAGGATAAAACATCTTCCAGCCTGGGGCCCTTGCTGTGCTAAAATAAGGAAGATAATGTGAAGGAGATTCAGAGTAAAAAAAAAAATTGTACTTGATTTTATTTCTACAAGTATATGCTTTGTTTGACCACATCAAAGGAGAGGGGAGAGGACAGGAAATAAGTCAAAAGGCATAGTATAATGTGTGTTTTCCAGAAAGTCATTTGCTCGAGGATGTATCGGGATCATAATTTGTGTCCATTCAGGCTTTGCTAAGGGGAAATGTCTGTTACAGAAATGAGCACAGGAGTATCTCTGGACCCCCGTGGGCTGCATCAGTGTCAATTCCCTGGGCTTGTTGGTATGGCTAGAGGCAGTGAACTGGTTAAGTGGCCATGTCCATCAAAAATTAGTATAAATGATAGTAGAATTTGGCTAAGAGAGTTGCTTGACAGACTGGTCTGAAAACCACACTTATGAGCACTGACCCAAAAAAATGTGGAAGATTTGCATAGCAGTCTACATCTCTCTTGAATACCATTTTATCTTCTATTTAGGAAAAAAAGAAGTGTTTTGTTGTTCTTCTTCTTTATTTTTGTAAAAAGATGATTTACCCATTAATTTTGCACTTACACTGAGTTTTCCTGAGACATTGTATTTGAGTTTTGCTTCCGGTGTACAAATGAGAGCTAGGTTGGTCAGATTTTTTTTAATTTTATTTTTTATTGAAGTGTAGTTGATTTACAACGTTAGTGTCAGGTGTACAGCACAGTGATTCAGTTATACGTATACATACTTTTTTTTCAGATTCTTTTCCATTATATGTTATTACAAGTAATTGAATATAGTTCCCTGTGCTATGCAGTAGGTCCTTGCTGGTTATCTGTTTTGTATTTAGTAATGTGTATATGTTAATGCCAAACTCCTAATGTATCCTTCCCCCACCGCCCTTTCCCTTTGGTAACAATAGTTTGTTGTCTAGGTCCATGAGTCTATTTTTGGTTTATAAATAAAATTTGTATCATTTTTTTAAGACTCCACATACAAGTGATATCATATGATATTTGCCTTTCTCTGACTTATTTCACTTAATATGATAATCTCTAGGTCCTTCATGTTGCTGCAAATGGCATTATTTTATTCTTTTTTGTGGCTGAGTAGTATTCCATTGTATATTTATACCACATCTTCTTTATCTAGTCATCTGACAATGGACATTTAGGTTGTTTCCATGTCTTGGCTACTGTAAATAGTGCTGCTGTGAACACTGGGGTGCATGTGTCTTTTTGAATTACAGTTTTCTCTGGGTATATGCCCAGGAGTGGGATTGCTGGGTCATATGGTAAGTCTATTTTTAGTTTTTTAAGGAACCTCCATACTGTCCTTCATAGTGGCTGCTCCAGTTTACATTCCCACCTAAAGCAATGGAGGGTTCCTTTTTCTCCCCACCTTCTTCAGCATTTATTACCTGTAGACTTTTTAATGATGGCCATTCTGACTGATGTGAGATGATACCTGATTGTAGTTTTGATTTGCATTTCTGAGATAATTAGTGACATTGAGCATCTTTTCATATATGCCTGTTGGCCATCTGGATGTCTTATTTGAAGAAATGTCTATTTAGATCTTCTGCCCATTTTTTGTTTGGGTTGTTTGAGTTTTTTGATATTAAGCCATATGAGCTGTTCGTATATTTTGGAAATTAGTCCCTTGTCAGTCATGTCATTTGCAGATATTTTCTCCCACTCTGTAGGTTGTCTTTTCATTTTGTTTATGGTTTCCTTTGTTGTGCAAAAGTTTTTAAGTTTAATTAGGGTCAGATTTTGACTTTGATTCAGGTGGTCACTAGTGTGATAAAAGACAAGAGTGCTTTAAACCTGATTAGTTCATTGCAGCCAGTAAGACTAGACAATGCAAATGGCTCAGATTTCTGTGAAAGAAATCACAACTTTCAGCCTAGAAAGGATATGGAATCTTCTCGGCTCATTAAATTGCATTCTCCAGTTCGTGCAAACTACCCAACGAGTTGTTCAGTATATACACTCAATTTTTGCTTCTATGATATTTGTAATATGCCCAGAAGAGGACTGCCAAGTTTTCTAATCATCTTTCAAAAATGGCAGGAGATAACTGATCATTACTGGATTTGAACGTTAAAAAAAACAGCACCAATAGAAGCCAAAAAAAGGAAAGTCATAGCATAAAATAAAAGATTGTCCCTAAGGGATACCATTTTTACCTCATCCTATTTCAAAGAAGGTGAAAAGAAATCCCAGGTGTATTATGGGCATCGTAAAGAATTTAAAAGGCTTACTGCCATGCATGTTTTCATTCTTGACTTCTTCTGTAAATATCCATTTACCAGGTGCCCTGTACTAGATCAGTAGCAGATAGATCAGAGTGTTCAGTGAGGTCCTGACAGAGAATGAAAATTCACCTCCATTCACCATTTTGGACTCTTAACTAAAATAGCAACACTATTTTAAATTGATGAGGCTTGACTACAATAAATCCTTCCTTTTTTTAACCTTAGTCAAGAGCTTCTGTTTCCACATGAATGCTGTTCCTCCAAGTATTTACCTTTGGAAGCTAGTTCCTGACACTTACGGAATTCCTTTCAGATTTATGTGAGCCATGTAAGAAAAAGGTAAAGCTTTATTTTAGAACCAGGTTTTTACTTTAGGCTGCACAATGATGTAGCAAAAAGGACAAGGGGTTGGATTCAGGTGGTCCTGGGTTTGCTCTACCCTGTACTGGCGTGTCTGGCTTTGGCTAAGTCACTGACCTCTCAGAGCCCGTTTCCTAAGCACATGGTAAACCAGGACATATTGTTTTAACCCTAGAGTAGAATCATAAGTGAGCTCTGTAATCATCCTGAAGTGTCTTTGACGCTTTATGACAGTATCAGTGTAATTTCTGCATTTTACATGTGCTCGTTTAAACATGTACGTTATTCTGTGTGTAGTCAAAAATAGCAACTCTCAGTGTTGACCTTCTCTCCTGAACATGACAGACAGCGGGGAGTTTGTCATCCATGCTAAGGCCAGACACTGTTTACTGCTTCCCCTCTCTTGGGAATGTCAGGCCTAGGTCCTGATTCTTCCGGGTTTACAGCCTTCAGCTCTACCTTTTCAGCTTTTGGCATCCGGGATAAGATTTCACGTGCGTGTTGGGTATTCCTTCTGCCTCCCCAGCTTGCAGCCTGCTGCCTTCTGTTCACAGCCACAGTGCTGAGGAAGGATGCTGTCCTTCATTCCCCTGTGTGGTGCTTCCCTGCTGTGAGACTGGGTATATCTGGCAGCTGGTTTGTTAGTCCTGCCTTGCCATCTAGTGATAATGAAGGCTCACTGGTGGTGCTGATCTGACATTCTGTGGCAAGTCCGGGTTTCACAGGCAGACTGAGGCAGGAGAAGTAGCACACTGCGCTGAAATCCTGCAAGGAGGTTGGAACCCAATGCCATCTGGGCTCCTCCCACCCCAATTCCATCGGTAACCCCTGCATCCACCACTTTGGAAATACAATTGTTCTCCTTCAGTTCCCTCTGGTTCTACGCTTTTATCTGGCACAGATGAGATACTAGGAGTATAAACATGAATTAAACGTGGTCCTGTCTCAGAGTTCTTAGTCCTTACGGGGAAAGGACTTCTTGATAAGACTTGGTAATGTTTTTCAAAATAGCTATAGTCACTGATGTATTTAATGAACACTGATCACACCCCTACTATGTTCAAGAGATTTTGCTGTGTACTGGCATGGAGAATACGGTATGTGCTGGGAAAGGGGAGGTGGGGTGAAACTAAGCTTGTACACAACTAATAAATACAGGGAAAAAATGGAGGAGGTGTTAACTAGAGATACGATAGAGAACTGATTCTGATGTAAGTGATCCTGGAAATGCTTAGGGGAGAGTTGGCATGAAGGCTGAGTCTTGAATTATGAGTAGGAATAGAGGTGCAGAGAGAAGAGAAAAACTTCAGCCTCAGTGAAATGTGTGCGTCGAAGTTGAAAGGCAAGAACATCTGTGGTGTTACCAACAGAAAGATGGCGTGCTGGAACTTCCTCCTTTCAGCTCACAGTATCTCTTCTGGTTTGGTACTCAGCAGCGTCATGTTTGTAGCTTGGAAAGAGATTTGGGGGCGTATTTACACCGCAGACACTGGCAAACACTGAGAATCAGGACTTCCCCCCCACCCACCCGGACGTTTACCAGCATGCCCTACCTCTGCCATTTCTCAGGTGAGAACACTGAGGCTCAGTTAGGGTAAGTGCTTAGTATCACACAGCCAAGTGTAGAGGCAGACCTAGAAGCCATGTAAAGAGCATTCTTCTGTAGGAATTTAATGCCCGTGAGCTTTGTGATTCTGGGTATGTACCACCATGTACACATGCCAGTGAAGGAAGACACTGGGTCCTCAAATTGTTAGTAGCTGTGCCAAAGTCTGGGTGTCCCAGGTGTCTCTTCAGACGCTTACCCTTGAGACTGGATCCTGGGCCCAACCTCTGATGTCCATTTCTGGCTTTTTCCCAAGTTGAAGGAAAGGAGATGAGAATGCAGAGAGGGTGAACTTGGAAATTAATAACCTTAAGGGCAAAAATAAGGGCATTCTAAGAGGAAAAAAAAATCTGTGAAGGTTAACTTCAAGGTTGTACAGTAAAGTAAACACTTTGGGACTGGGAGACTTTTGACATGCAGTTGCGCTGACCTATCTAGATTTCAGCATCCTGGAAAGGAGGGGGCCTTTTGGTAGATGATCTTGAAGCTTTATGCTTTTCCTGAGACTCTGATTCTGCATCTTTCCTAAGTGTTTCGTATGATGGATATGCCCTTTTTATTAAAAACAAACAAAAACAAACAAACAAAAAACCTTCAAAAAAGACAGACTAGTGGATTTGGTGCTATTTATTTCAAACCAAGTTTTCTTCCTTCCAGCATCCTTCTGTGCTTAATAAGGAACGTTGCCCTTTTATCCCACGAAGGGCTGCATTGTAGAAATTCGGGCACATACAGGGATTCATGAAGACCTTGCTTCCTGTTTCTGTTTTTTCTCCCCTTTCCTTTGTTTTCCCTCTCCTCTCCTTTCCTTTCCTTTAGTTATTCCTTTTGTTCCTTTGTTTTTGTTTTTGATTTTACAGGATATGATGAACAAGACATTAATGACAGAGCGGAGGCCCTGGGGAGGGAGGGATGGACCAACTGACTTCTCTCAATGCTTCAAGTTGCCCAAGTAGAAAATTTCCAGCTGATAGATGTAAATGGTCTGGGGAACTCCATTCCATCTCCCTGAAAAATTATACCTTTTAGCAATGTTGAAATTTGGATCATAACTCAGGGAGCTAACAGAGTGGGGTGGGGTGGGGATCAATTCTTAATAGCACCCCCAGAGGAAGTTCAGGATCTCCAGGGTGGGTTTTGAATCCACAGTAGGAAATCCTTACCTGGTAGTGAGACAGCTCTCCCACCCCTTAGGAAAGGGCACTGCCCTCTGGGGAACTGCGTCTTCCACGCAGCTTCTGGAAAACAGTAGCTGGCCTGCGGTGGATAGTTTAATGCAAATGAATATCTGCTCAGACATCACAACAGGAGGATATTGATTAACAAGTCCCCACTGCCCCTGTAAGTCTTTAGCCCTATACATTTGGCTGTGAGAATCCAATAAAGCTGATGGAGTAAGCCATCCCTGAAATGTTGCTGACAGTCAGGGAGAAGAAAGAAAAGACAGTTAAGTGTAGTTATGCCATGGCTAGGAGCTGGCACTCCAGAGTACACGTGCACCATGCTTGGATGCTCTTTCTGTCACTGTCTGTTATCATCTTGAGTGAAAAGAGCCCTGTGAGCTTCATGCACATGCACAATATTGGGGTATTCAACTAAAAATAGTTACCGTATGTGAAGAATCCATCACAATTCTTGGCTCTTAGAAAATGCCTAACACATGGAATAATTAGGGGTCTAGAATTATTGTTATAGTCATAATAAACATGGTCCATCACGAGCTTCCTGGTCCCCCTCAGGTGTCTGTCCAGACCTCTCACTCTTTCTCTCTCTCTCTGTCCATTTGTTCTCTTCCCGTGTCCCAGCCACCGCCAACACCCTCTGAGCCCCCTTTTTACCGCTTGTACTTCTCTATGCAGAAAAATGCACACAACAAGTCTGTGTGTAATTTCAGGAGTGCCTTAGTAATCTACTGTCCAAGATAAGTGGAGGAACTTTGACTAAAGGTCAATATAATTCCAAGGGCTACATTAATGAAATGATATCATTAAAAAGTTGAGAGATGCACAGGATAGTCAGTATACTGCTTCATTTTTTCAACAGAAATTTAATAGAGAGCCTAGGGTGTGGCCAATGACCGAGGAGCTGAGGATACAGAGACAAACAGAATCTCATGTAGCTTATAGTCTAATCGAAGACAGACAGTAAACACACATATGTAATGATGCCAGGCTCAAAGTACATTGACAGCAGAACATCGTAGTTATGCTCTTCTTTCGTGTCCAGTTAATGAAACAGAAGAAATTTCCTATAAATGTAGGAGTGAAATACCTAGTTTTTATTTTAAATTTAAAATCGGAGGATGTATGAAAAATAATACAGGACACACCTATGTTCCTGCCGTCCTGAATTCACAAGCATGTTGCTTTCAGTATTCTTTCTTTTTTTTTTTTTAATGAAAATGAAAAGATAGAAACAAAGCTAAAATCCTTGCAGAAGATAACCACCTCTAGCCACCGCCCCCTGACCCCCAGCAACCACCACCATAAATTGTATGTGTGTAACGTAAGCTAAGTGTTTGCAGTCTACTTACTCCTTTTATCCATTGAATCATATTGCATCGTATCATAGAATATATTTTATTTATCCTTTCCCTAAATGATGAAGCCAGTCCATGTGTTTATTCCTTTGAGCAGCTTTCAACTAGTGCTTACAGGGTGTCCCTCCCGTTCCAGCCCCTCAGGTGGTGTGACTTGCAAACAGGAGACAGACTCAGTAATTGACTTGAAGGATCAGGAATGACAAGGGGCACGCACAGTTACTACCCCTGTCATACAGGGTGGGAAGAGGGAAAAGGAAGGACCTGGTTTGCTCAGGATTGGGAGATGAGTTCATTCGCTTAGGAATAAGTAAAGTCTTTGTGAAGAAGGGAGCCTGGAAAATGGCTCTCTAAGGAGCTGGAGGAGGAGGTGACAGCGTGAGCAGGGACATGTCGGAAAGTGCATCGCAACCACAGGAAACAGGAGGTGCTTCAGTGGACTCCACTAAGGAGAGGTTTGAGTGTGCACGTGCGGTGAGGGGTGGAGGCGGGAAGACAGTCGTTGCTTCAGTCACTTCAAGGAGCCAAACGTATCGTATGCTCTTTTGGACATAGTCACAGTAAGTCAACAAGATTGGAGTGATGTAGGACAAGGGAACAGAGATACTTCTGCGGCTCTGCGTGGCTCTTACATGGGCTCTTTAAGTGTAGTGTTTTGGCTTCACTGGGTGTCACAGTCTGTTCCAGTGACTCTGTAAAAAATACCATGGACTGGGTGGCTTGAACAACAGAAGTCCATTTCTCATAGTTCCAGAGGCTGGAAAGGCTGAGATCAAGGCACCGGCAGAGGCACTGTCTTGGGAGAAGCCACTTCCTGGTTCATAGACAGCTGTCTTCTCTCTGTGTCCTCCCGTGGCAGGAGTGAGAGCTCTCTGGAGTTCCTTTTGTAAGGGACTAACCGCATTCATGACGGCTCCAGCCTCCTGACCTAACCGCCTCCCAGAGAGCCCCACCCCACCTCTTAATACCATTTCTTTGAGGGTTAAAATTTCAACATATGAATTTGGGGGAGACACATATATTGAGTCATAACACTGGTATGGCTATGTCATTCCTCCTTTACCAGTGCACCTCAGCGAGCCACAGGGAACGAGAATGCCTTACAGCAGACCAGGGATGAGTGTGTGTGTGTGTTTGCGTGTGTGCATGCGTGTGCATGTTGGCATGTGTGTTTGCACATATGTGTGTTTGTGTGTGTGCGCGTGCATGTTTGCATGTGTGTTTGCACATGTGTGTGCACGTGCTTGTGTGTGTTTGCGTGTGTGTGCCTGTATATAGTAGCAGCAGCAGTAGTAGAAGTTTGGTGAGAAAATGGCATGAAAATTTGTGGTGAGACAATCCTTTTACATTTGGTTTATGTTCTCCTTCAGAAAATGGTCATTAGGGCACTAATTATGAAAGCATAGGCAGAGTTCCCATGGGGACTGGGATCCAGAACTTTCCGCTTAACAGGAACTAGCCTAAATTCCAAGGACACCGAATAATAACATAGAATGATGATGAAAACCCAAGGGAATATCAATTACTATATTCCATTGCTTCTAAAGCACACTTTCCCCCCTTATTTTATCATCTTTGACTATTACAGTCATTGTTCGGCAGGTGGAAGGCACGGTGTGATTATCATAGCCTGTGCAAATGCCCACAACTTTATTGATTAACTTCAGAGATTTGGAGAATAGCCCAGACAAGCCCTGTTTTTAGAAATAGGTAGCATAGGTTTTCCTGATGGCTCAGAGGGTACAGGTGTATGGATGAATCACAAATATCCATAACTCTACCTCAAAAAGAGACGAAGAAGTCAAACTCTGAGTAAAAAGAAGTTCTCAGAAAAATTTATGCATGCTTTGGCTAATATTTTCCTTTTTATGTATGAGTGATGTGCGATAACAAATTTATATTTAAACAAACCTCAAAGGGCTCTTTTAGTAAGGATAAATTAAAATTCTATGTGACAAGAACAAATTATGCCACAGTTCAGTTATCTTTCTTAGTCATACATAAAATATCAGTGCATCTTATGTTAATGTTTTAAATTTAATTGAATAGAGCAATAATTACTACATGATCTGATAAATGCTGTATTTGAAGTATGCGCAGAGGACTTCTTGGCATTTGAGAAGGTTTGCAGTAGGAGAGGACATAAGATCTAGGGAGTTGAAGGATGTGTAGGAGTTTTCCACATAACATTCCAAACAGAGGTTGACATTTCGCCTTTCAGATCACATACTTGTGTAACTTCTTTCCCATCTGACAGTTGCTCCAGGCCTTTCACTTCACTACTATTGGAATGCAGGTGCTGACTATTACTTTATGCTTCTCAGCCTAAGACTAGATTTAACCAGGTAACTTTGCCCCTCTTTTATTGCCCACGAGACCACATGGAACAGCTAGTTTTCAATTTCTTCCATCTTAACCTGTCTTCTGAGGCTTAGAGCGCCAAGCATTTGCATTCTTCCGTTTTAGATGATAAAATCTAAACTGCATTTTCAAAGGGGTACATCGATGCCACCACTTTTCCTAGCTTACTTACATTGGGCTTCTTTTGGATGAATTAGCCCTTCATTTTATCTGAGGTAAAAGGAATGCCTTTGTTTGAAAGCCTTGAAATTGGTACCAGTTTGACCCACATACTGACAGTGCAACAGTACATGTTCATTTTGCTGCTGAAGCCCATGATAGATATTGAAACCTAGAGTTGTAGACAGCCTGGTTAGGGAGGAAATATCTAATCACAAGAGCAGTGATGAGCTAGCACAGGATGGAGAAGCAAGTAATGTAAGTACCTAGTGTAGTGATGATTGGAGCCTGCATGAAACCGTCACCATGGACTAGGATGATGGCCCTGAGGGACTGAGCGGGAGAGAATAAACCTTATGCCCCATCTTAGTTTGCGAGGGCTGCCCTAACAAAGCACCACAGACTGGAAGGCTCAAACAGCAGAAATCTATTTTCTCACAGTTCTGGAGGCCAGAAGTCCAAAATCAAGGTGCTGGCAGGTTTGGTTTCTTACTCCTGCTGATGATCACTTCTTGCAGTGCCTCACATGGCCTTTCCTCTGCACACACATCCCTGGTGTCTCTCTCTGTGTCCAAATCTCATCTTATACAGACACCAGTCAGACTGAACTAAGTCCCACCCTAGCAGCCCATTTTAACTTAATGCCGGTTCAAAAACTTATCTCCAAATACGGTTACATTTTGGGAGACTGGGAATTAATTCAATCTATAAATGGGGGAGTAGTGGCAATTTCCGCTCTTACACACCTCCACATCTAAGGTCAAATTTGAGAACTCAAATTGCAGGAGGCCCAAAGCTTTATACTCCAGGCGTGGAAGTTTCTGTAATAATGTAAAAATGCTTCATGTTGTTTCAAGACTAAGGACCACTCTTCCGTCCGAGGAGTCTATTCCACCTGCTTCACTCAACTGCTTTTATTGTTTATCTGCAGCCGCAATAAATATAAACCACCGGCCTTAAATTCTCCATGCATCACTACAGAAATAAATTTGTCCCTCCCGAGTTGCAGAACTGAAGTGTCTGTCCCTAAAGGTGGTCTTGCTATATGGGATGTTTGAATCTGCGCCTTTTCACATTAACCCATTCATCACCTTCATCTTCAACAACCACCCAGATTTTATTAATATACTTTTTTTTTTAAAGAAAAGAGGGGAAGAACATAGACCCAGAACAGTAAATTAAAGCTCATTCAAGTGCAGTTGGTTGATGAGAACACAGTTTTGCTTGGTTGCGACGAGACACAAGGGGCTTGTTAAGCCTGCTTGTCATTGGCGAACATTGAGTCAGGCAGTCTTAAGATAGAAACCTATCTTATTTAACATTTTGACAAATTAATAATTGAGCTGTAGCGCTTCTTACCTTCATTGATGGGATCTAGGTGGAATCTTTGAAACAAAAAAGATGAAGGCTCTTTTCCCGAAACCTTAGACAAGTGAGCAAATAACTTCTGCAGCTGAATGGAGTGTTTTCCCTGAGCCATAGAAGGAATGATACCATTTTACTTTGCCTGTTATTGAAAACTTTCAAGATAGAAAAATGCCTGTTTTTTTAGGGCAGTGTTAAAAATAGCCTATAAATGTACATTTTATATGTAGATTTATTATTTTTCAAAAATCTCGGGCACATGTACTAGAAGCAAAAGCTATAGATTTTTTTTTTCTACAGTGAGAATAGAAAAAAATTAAACTCTATCTTGGAGAAAAATAAAATAGTTCATTAAAAACAAAGAAAACACATTTCTCCAGGAGGTTTCAGTGATGTACCTTAAATCCCAGTATAAAATAAGCTGTTTTCCTGAAATTTTTTTTGCATAAATAGACCTTTTTTTCAAGGTGCTAAACAGATTTTCCCTTGCCTGTCCTGTCCATTAAATATATGTATATATAAAATATATAATGTATTCATACACGATAGGTATTATATATATGTTTTATATGTTATATATGTCAGTGTACATTATGTGCTATTTTACATGTTACATATTGCAGTGTTTATTATGCATTATATATTACACATAATACATGGACACAGTAAAACATAATGTTTGAATTTAATACAACTGATTACTAGTGCACTTGCATAAGATGCTAAAGTGAACTATTAATAATTGTTGATATCAAGCCACACGTTTTCTTACTCTAGACATGAAGTGGGGTACCTTTCTCATACACAGGTAGCAAGAACCGATTGAGAGTGGGTGATACTGATTGTGACCTTGAGTTGTCTTGGCCTGATACCTGTGGGCGAATGATTTTCTTTGTGTCTGAAATTTCCCACTTGGAGAATAAGAGAAATATGTTCTATCTTCACTTACATGTGTAAGGATGTTATTCGGGATTTCTGTGGAGAACAGCACATTATTAGGTACCCAAGAGGGTGCCGGTGGGGTGAGGACATGTCCTGTGAGCAACCTTGTATGTTCTAATGTGTATGATTCTATTTTCTGTGTAGGTGTTCTGTTATCCTAATAATGCAATTTCATCTCCCAAGGGGATCCAACATGCAGCCTCCACTTTGATAGACAGTTCAGTGTGTCTGATTCCCTTTCTTTCAGACATCTCTGTGCTCTTACTTACCCTTTTTGGGGGGAGGGTAGGAGGGTGGGAGGTTGGAAATTTCTCTCCCATTTACTTAAATTTTATTCAAACTTAAGCTCTGACTCAAGAGCCATGTGACTCTTTTGGACCATCCCCAAAACAAAGTCATCGCTGCATTTGAACGTTCCACAGCAATGCCGTCCCTACCCCAGAGTTGGGCACTTTCCATGTTTACTGATATGATGCAGTTGGGACACGACCACACCTGCTGGATGGGTACACATGGTGTCATGGCAAGACTCCTTTTATCTTACCTATCTGATTTCATTTTCTATATCTGAGACACTTGTGTTTCTGGGAACACACGGCTCCCACTTGTAAAATTGAAGGCTCTTCATGCACTGATGCCTATGGTTCCCCAAGAAGGACCTCATAGACCTTCAGAAGCAACGTCTCTCCTGTTCTTGGACACACTTAGGTCATTGGAGGCCGACACCTCACCATTTCTTGACATGGTGCTCACCATGCGCTTTCCTCCCCTTGTAAGACTCAAAGTCAAAGAAGATACTGTGGCTTCCTCACGGCCATCCCCTAGTGCCTCAAAGACCTGACTGTCGAAAGCCCCTCCACCATTTGCTGCATCGTATGTTGTCCCCACAGAAAGCACTATCTCTGTCTTGAATCTTCTGTAGTCCTTTGTCAGACCAATAAAACACTTCCATGCATGTGAAAAGACAAGCCGAGGTGGTTTCCAGGGCTACCTTGAGCCAACAAGGAGACTGACTACAATCCTGGACTCCAAGCAGAAGCTTAATAGAATCTTTTTGATAAGAGCATTGTATACATAAGGCCAGGGCCTTGACTTTGATACACATAGGGTCTGTTCTTTCTTCTTTCTCTTTTCCTTTCTTCCTTTTCTTAGGCATAAGCATCATGATATACCCCAGGAGTTTCCCAAGAAGATGGTGTTCGAGAGCAACATTCTAAGTACACATCCATCCTCCCTGGTAGGAAAAAAGAAATCAAAATGCATGCCCCAACATATGATGAGTCAGAAACATCCCCTTCAGACCTCTTGTGACCTGTTGTGACTCTCCTCGGAGGAAATATCTCAAAACCCTTTGTTCTGTGTCCATCATATTTATAGAAGGTGAAGTGTGGTCGCATCAGGATTTTTTTTTTAATCTTTTTTATTTATTTATTTATTTATTTTTGCCCCTTATGTACTGATGGAGAAACTGCAACGTGAAATAAAGCGAGCGTGACTCACTCAACACGATTTTGATCCGTGCTGAGACAGCATCCGAGCTGTTCCCGGAGCCCGGAGCTCGGTTCACCGCGCCGCACTCGCTCTGCCGCTCCCCGCGGTGTGTGCGAAGCGGGTGCCAAGTGCTGCTTCCCAGGCTGCACGCCGCCTCCGGTTGGCTGCGTCCCTTCCCCCGCTAACTTCTTTTGGTCCCAGGACTGCTCTGGGAAATGAGGCTGCTGGGCTTCACCACATGGCAGCGGCTACATTTCAGTGTTAGCTGGAAACATTGCCTGGGATTCTAAACTATGAAGAGTTTTCTGAAGGGCCTCCAGGCAAGGATCAGGGTTTCCTCAGTGCAGATGATCACTGTATTATATTAATAGACGGAATTTTATTTTAACCAGTGGGGCTCCGACGTGTCTCGTGGATACCTGCAGTGTGCCTGACGTGATGTTAAGCGTTCTTTTGCTGCGGTCTGCCTGTCTTGCTTCAGATAGATCTGATTCAGCGAGACCCAAATTTCAGTGTGTTAAAGATAGCTGGGGAGATGCAAATGCCACTGATAAACCAAGAGTTGCCTGTCCTGATCCCATCTTGGCTGGAGACACTGCATTGTAATTATGTGCGTATACAGCCATTTCTGCGTGGGAGAGTGACTGCCTCTTGGTTGGAGATGGTGTTTTCTTCCTCTTCTTCCTTAGTGCCAAACATTTTATCCAGGTTCATAAATACAGTGTTTGGTAAACTGGGTTCTGTTAGCTATCATCACTTGCAGAGCCCTTAACCTCTCGGTCTCAACTCTTACAGTGTAAAATGATGGAAGAATATTAATCATCACAATTCCAGTGTTATCATCCCATAACCTGACATTGTTGATTCCCTTTGACAGGACGTGGTTCTGGCTTTAGTTCTTAGCCAGTTAAGAGATGGACATCTTCTTCTCTCTGAGTTGTATTGTAAGAAGGCGCAACTACGGACCGCCTGGTTATTGCTTGTGTTCGGGATGTAATTAGTTTGCTTTTGAGTTATCCATTACAAAGGGAAGTAAAGTTGAGTCTTTTTAGTGTCCTAAAAGAAATCTGTGAGTGAAGTAGGAGTGCTGATTGGGTTGAGGCACCAATGGTTATTTTTCCAGCCAGCACACTTCTTCTCTCAAAGGTAGGAAAGGTGGCGAGATTCCTTCTCAGCGTTTTCATTCAAGTTCTGATTAATTCTCAAAAGGGCTCCAGTTCATGAAAAGCCATGGGCTTATGTTTTTGAATAGATGATCAAATAACCACACTCTTGTACAAATGCCTTCCGTCTTTACATAAAATGTTTTATCTAAATGACCCTGAGCGCCCTGTGGGCCCATCCGCCAGCCCTGATTCAGAAACAAGTGATCACACCTGGAGCCTAAATACTTTCAGTTTGTGTCCGTGACCCAGAACTTGAAAGTGATCCTCTTCTCACCGTTAGTTCTACACTGTCATGATTATAACATACTGATTCCTAATTACTCTGAGAAACATGACGAGGTTAAGAGGTCATCTCTCATCATTTCAGTTCTCCATATCTTTAAGTAAGTGGAGTCCCTTCAGTGAGATGTGGCTGTAGCAGAGTTTTGTTTTTACAAGTGTTTTTCTGTCTAGTAATTGGAAATGGAAAAGGTAGAGGGGAAAAATGGTACCCTGGGTCATCTATTCTGGACAAGACTAATTATTGCTTCAGACTATGTTTCTTGGTATCTGACCATCCAGGTGAGGTTTGTAGACTTGAAAGTGACTGCTCAGCCCAGTGGGGACAAAGCTCGCTTGCATTCTCTAATGCACCGCTTTTTATTTGTGTTTGTGCAACGCTTTGCCCATGTAAGCTATTTAAATTTTTAATCTAAAAAGTCATCCTGATAAGAACTCCCGCAGTCAGAAACCAAATGAACCAGTCCAGAACAAGCACAACTGTTGAACATGTGCAGACACCCTGAGCTTTGGAATGCATTTAATAATTTAGCTTCCCAATTAGGTTTCACTTACTCTTTCACGAAAGCCTCGCAGATGCTTTTGAACCACTGAACCCAATACATTTCTTATTTTAGAATATATTTTACAGGTTAAATTAGAGTTAAAAAAAAATGAAAGAGAGGATGGAGGGGTTACCCCAAGCCTTCTAAGAACACATCTCCATCCCAACCAGTATAAGCATGGATCATAGATGCATGCTAGCAAATATAAAAATCATATGGACAGTTTATTGGGTATTTGATAGTCTGCCATTCCCATTTGACAGATTAGGCTACTGAAATCTACAGACTAAGTGATTTGCCCAAGTCTAACCATTTCTTATTGGTTGAAATAAACTTGAAAATAACCCAGAAGTTCTTGCCTTCTAAGTCTTGGCTGGCCAGTCAAGGGCAGAGAAAAACTGGGACGCAGTTCTCTAGAGTTCCACGTCAGGGTTATTTCTAGGACATCGCACCATACCCATGGTTGGTAAACATATGAGGATGCTGATGTTTAAAAGTAGAACGGGAGGAGGGTCTTGCCACTTGTTCTGTCCCATCTCCTCCCCCTATTGTTGAGTTAATCCCTGTTGGCCTGACAACAAAAGGAGCTGCCATAAATCTACCACTTTTGTGTACATGGTTCTCTCCCCTGCTCCCTCCTTTCCTTTTTCTGAAACAAAAAAGTTGTGAAACGGAGAATCCGTGAAAGGGCCAAGTGGTAATCAACTCAAGTCCAAACCACCAGGACAGGAAGGCAAAGCAGACGCACCACCTGATTGCTTGCTCCTGGGAGGCACCCGGATCGCGTATCAAGTCACCCGTGTGACTGCGTGGCTCTTGCTTAGTGTCTTTGAGTCAGACTGCAAGAGGCTGGCGTAAATCTGAGGGTCTCCCTTGGAGTCAGGATGGCGAAGCTGTGGCCTCGTGGCTTTTACTGTGACTATATGATGTGGCCATGGGTTTCATTGAGCCAGGGGCATAGAAGGACTCCACGCAGGTACTGCCCCATCTGAATGCGGGGCAAATGTCCTTCCTCCATCACTGAAGGCAGAACAGCCTCCCAGATGCTGTCCTTCCAACATCTCATCGATTTCTTGATCTAAAGAAGTAAGGTAGGTCAGGAGACAGTTTTATTGGCCCTCTTGAGACACACAGAATGTTGACTCTTCCCTTTATGGGTCTCTTGGTCATTGACTGTGCTTGTAAAGTTGTAAGAAAACCCATCTAGTGGTTGGACCTTCTTGTCACTTTCCAGTTTGCAGCAAGCTGAAGGCAAAGCCATGAACCCTTAGGCTGATGTGTGGTTTTGGCATGCAAAGTCCTCTTGTTTCTAACACGATCAAAAGCTGGGGGCTGCTGGGCTGGAATGTTTGATTTTGCCACTCTGCAATGTATTTTCTGGAACAGGGTCGTTTCTGGGGATGGCTTACTACTCCAGAAAGAGCGGCGCTGCACCTTGGAAAAGCTATTTGTTGATAAAACACTAATTGTAAAATAGTTATCTCGGAGAACCCAAATGTAATTACATTAAGTTTAATTACATATCATTAATTATAGAAAATATTTAAATTGTTATGTTGAATTGTGCTGCACTAGTCACTGTGCATCGCGCTGGTGTGTAGAGCAGATGTGCTTGAAGAGTTTGGATGTCATCCAGAAGTTAGTGAATTCTCACTGTTGAGATGATCAGAGCCTGATTTATAATACCATCTATTGAAAAACAATAGCTACACATTTTCAGTGATGAGGCAATATCCAGTGTAGGAACGCATCTTATGCTTAGGTGATGCTTTGGTAATGAGAGCTTACTGCAAACTTAAAGTTTAATCAGCCAAGTATAAGGAAGTCAGAAGCCTAATTTCTCATGTAAATCAACAGCAGCCCAACAAGCATACTGGGAGAGAGCCATTCCTTTCCCTGCAGTGAAACTGACACTTTATTTAGGATGCCTGAGTGATCAAAGGAGTCTAGTGTTAAATCGTATGCCTTGTTCCTCCGACGTTCACTTACTCAAATTAATTCATCATTAGTTTGAAAATATTTATATATATTTCACTTATATTCAATTCTCTAACTTGATTGAAAGCATGGCGAAGTTTCTATATAAGGAGAATAGGAAGAAACAGTTAGAGAGACTAACAATAGATTTTGCTTTTCCAGTGTGTGACTAGTACTTATCAGATCTGATACTAAATGCAATGACTGATCTTCAGTTTTGTTAAGCAGACAGCAGTACTGGAATTTGCTCTTTTGAGGCTTTCATATTTACATCCATTTGGAGTACAGCAAAGCAGAGAAGCAGTTATTTAAATAGAAATGTTCCAGAAAGGCAAAATCTGGATGACTTGTGTTCCTGCCAGTCAAACGTTTAGTACAATTTAAATTTAAATTCTATTCTTGTATGTGTATATATGTGTGTGTGTGTGTGTGTGTGTGTATACACCGTATTCTGTTAACAGTACTTTTGCTCCATTTAACTTGTTTTATTTTAACAAAATTTCACAAAATTTGGAAAAAAAAAAAATAACTGGTTAGTGCCTTGCCAACCCTGAATCATGGCATGTCACTTCCACCGTCTTTGGAGAGGATCTGTTCTACGGAATTTCATTTTAAGGATGATCTGTGGTTATAATTTGAAAAGCTAACATGTAAAAGAAAATGCTTTTTTAAAAGATAACACTCAATTATTTTGACAGAAAACCTTTAAAATTGTATCTCAGATAGTTGTATATTTATGTGTAGGTATGTGTTTGGTTGTGTTTGTGGGTCATCTAATGAGAAAGTAGTTGCATTCTATATAAATGATGCCGACCATGCCAGCAGGTACAATCTATGTGTCAAACTGTGGTGGGGAGGGGCAAAGGGAGGGATCAATTACAAGGTAGAGAATGGAATAGAGCGGTTATCTGTTCTCACTGAATACAGACCTTTTGAAGGCTTGTGTTCAGGTAAGTTCTAGGAAGCTCAGTTTTCATCACTCCAGCCTCGCAGCTGCCCCAGGATGAAGGGTAACTTTTGGTAGTTGGGGCTGGTTCGCCCCAACTCCCACCCCTTAGTGGATTTCCTGCCTGGCTGGCTGGCAACAGCGTCATCCAAGCAACCCCAACTCCATGCGATTCATGAAACAACTGTCATTATCGGTAGATGTTACCTTACCTATTTTGAGTTGAAACTCGCCTTCCGACCACAGTGTCGGCTCTGTTTTATTTCCGGAAGCTCTGTTGCGAGGTGAGTCTGTTGTAAGCCTATTTCGGGCCCAGACCTGGCAGGAGACTTTAGGGCCTCTTTGTCTTCGAGAAGCAGCAGGGATGTCAGAGCTCATCTCAGAATCACCCTTCTTTCCTATGACAGTTTCAGGAAATAAGAACAATTTTTCCCTGACAGCTTTAGAAACACTATCTACTAATTTATGCACTACTTCTCCTCGGGTAATTGGGATCCAGACATGTTCTGCATAACAGCCCCTGGCTTTGAGGGGGGCTAAGGCTTACCAACTGCTACCCCTGGAGGAGGAAAAGCCAGAGGGTGAGCAGATTGTGCCTTTTCAAAAAAAAAAGAAAAAAGAAAAAGAAAAGAAATTAGGGGTGGTAAGGGGGTTGGAAGACAAAGGAGGAAGCATTTGATAGGTCATCTGTCAGGAGGCCTTGATAGAGACTGGTGGAACAATGAAAACCCACTTCAAAGTGAACAATGCCACGCCGAGGAGGTGCCAGTTTAACCGAACAAAAAGAAAGCAGACGTGTCAGCTATTAAACACATTCATTAAGGGGTGTCTTTTTAACCCTTTCGTTCTCCCCACTATTTTTCTTTCCTGAGTAGGTGAAAAAAGAAAAAAAAAAAGAATGAGTCTATCAAAGCAGGAGGGTGGTGTAAGGTTGCCAACTTTCTGGAAAGTCAAGCAGAAACATTTGCATTAACGACATATTTATTATTGGAATAGATGTTGTATGGAGCATGGAAATCAGGTAAAATTCTTGGTGGTTTCAAGTAATCTCACACGTGTGAAATTTCCAGTGAGCAGCCCCCACCAACACCATGCTTTTATTTTCAGTTATATCTGAAATAAAAGATCAAATGCTTAATTGGAATTTAAGAAATGAGAAGGTTTCAGATTTTAAAGCTATGATTCATGGACAGGAGGAAAAATAAAAAAGGGGTTATTTTCACATCTAGGTTTTTGTGATAACTAGAAAAGCAAAAAGAGGCAAAAGAAAAATTTAATTAAGTGCTGTTAGTTCACAAATGAGCTCTCATCTTGAATATGTCTGATGTGCTAGTCTATGCTATGAATTTAGAGATGAAAGAATAACTATCAAAATGTAGTAAGAACATCAGACTCTGAGAAATTCCATATGCTTTGAAAGCAGTGAGCTACTCAGCCTCAAATTCTGTCTTTGGCAGTGCAACAGAGTCTGACTTTTTCTTTGTGAACATCTCAAATAGTGGAAGATTTGATTAAAACTGGTATTTCTAATATGTGATCAATTCACTGGAGTTTCCTCCTGAAGGCTTATGTTTCTGCAAGTGAAGAGCAGTTTATCCTTCTGCCATTGGTTGGTCTGATTCGAAAGGACTATGAAAGATCATTTTGTGGTCAACTCTGTCTCTTCAACATGATATAAGTGTCTTGTGGTCATGATCTTTGTCTCATCTCTCTTTTGCCGTCCTCCAGATGGGGGAATATGTGTTACCCATATTGGTTTGTTTGTTTATTCATTTATTTGGAATTTATTGAGTTTACACTGTACTAGGTAGGATTCTTGATGCTGGTCATTCAGCAGAAAACCAAACATAAAGCTCCACCTCCATAGGCTTATGATTCTAGTGGGAGATGCCAGATAACACATAGCAAATACTCCCAGAAGATAATGTAGGTGTTAAAAGGGCCTGGAAGAGAAATGAAGTATAGTAATGGAATAAAGAGTGATGTGAGTGCTCGTTGGGTCTGGAGGTCCAGGAAAGCCTCTTGGAGGAAACAACAACTGGGGGAAACGACTTCAGTTGACTAGTTGGGGTGAAGGGACCACCTACCCACATGTCTGGGGGGAAAGTGTTTTCCAGAGAGACTCTGAGGAAGTGGTGCTTGGTGTATTCTTCCAATACCAAGGAGTCAGTGTTCCGGAGTGAGAAGATCAAGGCGAGGGATATAGGTCCTGGTACAGACTTTGGATTTGTAACTGATGAGGTAACAGGACCCCTTTTTTCCATTACCATCTTCTAAATTTTAGAAATGGGTTTAGGGCTGATTTCAAGGAAATGAATTCTGTTTTCAAGTAAAAGACCTCAGCTCTCCACTCGTACTAATATCATTGCAACCCATCCAAGGCCCAGAACTATTCCAGGACCAGGGAGCATAGCAGGTGTGAGGATGGAGCACCAGAATGAAGTGACCACTGGCCTCTCTGCAGATGAAGGCTGGCTTGAGGGACCGAGTCCTCGGTGAAATCAGGATGTGTCTAAATGCTGCCTCTGTTATGTTTAAATTACTTAAGCGGAAAGTTTCAGTAAAATCATTGTTGGAAAATCATTGTCCATTGTTAGGTCTCTTTCCTGTATCTATTTATAATAGTTCACCAAACTTATATGTGTAGAATTCAAAAAGCTAGCAGGTCCTCTCTGTAAACATTACACTAAAGTGCAACTATTATATTTTGGCTCTTTATGTAAAATACCATCACTCTGGCGGAGAAATATTTTGTGCTTTCATCTGAAGCTTCCCCAGCAGGGTCTTTGACATCGTATGTTTTTTCCTCATGTCAATGGAAACAGTTATTATATGTTTTATCACAGCTTACATTTATCATTAGTGTAGTGACCCCTGCTGGGAGGCTTGAGATAATCAGTCTCAAGTTGGGGTTCCAGCGACATAGACGCGTGGACCTGAAACATGAGTTCTTCATAATCCAGGACAGTGGGTTTTGCAGATCAGGCACCATTTTTATCACTGGAAGGTGATCGCTCACCAGAAGGGAATAACCCTTGTCGTAAAACTGCAAGTGGGACCCCTGCTAAAGGTGACACACGAAATTAGGGCATTCTTCCTGGCTGGCTGTCTCTGTGACTTCGCGTTGTTTGTTCTGTTTTATGTTATTTGCCAAGTGGCACTACTTGATCTCTTTCCAATATGTTTTAAAAAGAAATCTAAAGGCACAGGCAATGTCATTTTCCATCAGAACCTTTTTTTCCCCTCCATCACAATAGCATTATTCAGTATCATACGCCAACCTTTTTATCATCACATTTGCAGAACTAAACTCTTGCAGAGGGGGTAGACACCCCACAGGGAAGGGACCTTACATTATTATTTTCATGAATATTTAAAGATGCAGATGCACTTTTGTCAAAGTGTAAGCTTTGATTCTTGTAGACCCACGCAAGTTTTCAGACTCTCCCCATCTCCTTCCCAGACCATATTGTCGTAACAAAACGGCTTAGATAAACCAACATGAATAGTGTCCACCATCCTACATTAATCTCTGTGCAAAATAAGAAAATTATACTTTAATTATGTTTATACTTCAGAATAACAAAGGGTTAGTACAGAATGTTGATACTGAAAGGTTTGTGACTTGCTAGAACTCACCTAAACATGTTTAATAATATTTTAAAATAATAATTGATTTAAAGTAGTTACATTAAAAGTGATGTATGTGTGTGTACACTTTATAGGATAGTCACTATACAATGTTAGTAGGTAAACTCTACATTAACTAGAATCTAACTCTTTAAATCTTTCAAATAATTCCGCAGTAAGTGGTTTTTATTCACATACTCCAATTTTTATTGGAAATGGGTGCAGAAATATGGAACAAGAGGATACAAGCACAAAATCATTTTATTCTCCTTCCTTCCTCCCTTCCCTCCTTTCTGTCCTTCCCTTCTCCCCTTTTCCCTTTTTGCCCTAGCTTTGAAGAAGACCTTAGATTCGCTAACAACTCCACATAATTTCGTGTCTTTTTTGTCTAGATACATAATAAAAACCTTGCCAATTAGAATAAGCAATCTGCAGAAATACTCCTGTCCCCTAAGTGGATAATGTCTTTTATTTTTTAAATTTCATTTGTGGGTTGGAAGGATGTAGTGACATTTCTTATATGATAAACGTCCCTTTCATTTTTAAACTAAATTCCACACTATTTGGATTTCACCTGTTTCATGACCCGTTTGTGTTTAAGAGTTGAATCTAGAATGCCACGTCACGTTTCGTTCTTCAGCTGTCTTACCTCCTTTAGTCTTCTCTGGTCAGTAATAGTCTCTAAGTCTTTTTTTATTTTTTCACAGTCTTCTTAGTTTTGAGGAGTACTGGCCATGGCTTTTGTAGACTACCCTAAAATTTGGGATTATCTGATGTTTATCTCATGTCTAGACTGTTGTTATGTTTTCTGAGGAAGCCGACCACTGCAGTGAAGTGTCCTTCCTGTAACTTTGTATCAGGAAGCATGTGACTCCTCCTGACTTGCACTTGAAGGTGATGTTAACCTTCATCACTTGGATGAGGTAGTATCTGCTGAGTTTCTCCACTGTTAAGTTTCTAGTTTTCTCTTTGCATACTCTATTTTTTGGAAATGAGTTACTAAGTCCAGCTCATCCTCAAAGGATGGGGGAGAGAGGGTCCTTTTTGAAGCATGGATATACAACCTGATGGGGTAGTAAGGAGTGAAGGGAAAAGGTATGTCTGGTTTGGATCTCATGGCTAATCTTCCCTTGAAGACTTGAGACATGGAATAGGACACATTGTCTCTCAGAAGTAGGTAGACCACGATGAGGCAAACTCTTTTCCCCTAGGCTGTTAATGTCATTCATAGCTGGTGGTGCCTTCATGAGGTTCTGGGCACCATGGTTGAAGACTGAGCTCAGCTGTAATAGCAACAGCTGGCTGACTGGGCATCTCTCTCCAATGGTAGTTCATGGTCAGGGAGGTTAGAATGGGCTGTTCCCCATCGCTACCCCGGCTTTCCCCAGTGTGCAAGCCTTGCTGTGTCACACCTGCTGGTGAACCGTTGGCCAGAGTAAATCACATGATCCCAAGTCCAGAGTTGATACTGAAGGCACCATACAAGGGAGTGAGTACCCAGAGGCATGAGTCATTGGGACGCCTTCATGTAACAGTCTACACATTTGCACCAGCGAATAACTAGTTAAGTTCAGATTCCACTGTAGCATGTTGAAGCCAAGAATTATATTTTGTTTTTCTATTATGTTTGCTAAAGCAGGAAGTCCAACCCATACTTTAGATTTTCAGTAACAAAGATTGACATAGAATGAGGTTTCTGTTTAACCTTTTAATTAGCAAATTCTGTGAACCGTATTCTTTCCTCAGCATTTTACTGTTTTAAGGTATTGAAGAAGTAAACGAGGACTGGAATAAGAACCAATCAGCCTGGGTAGCATATCTAGTTTTGACTATGTAGGTGAATAACCTTCAACAAATGATTTACCCTTTCTTGGCCTTAGTTTAATTACCTGTAAAATGAGGATGTTCAATGGCCTTTACAGATGATTCAGCTCTAGAAAGTCCTGTGGTATATTCTTTAACTCTCCTTTTTCCCTTCATTAATTCTTACTGTTTAGCAGAACAAGCTGGATACGTAAGTCTAACTAGGTCCAAGAATGGAATGTTTAGCAGAAGTAGTTTAGATCAGTGGTTAACAGCAGGGAACCTTCATAGCCGGAGGCAGAAATGGATTCAAATCCTGACTCTTTGACGTGCAAACTCTGAGGTCTTAGGTTTAACCATGCTGAGTTTGTCTGTAAGTGATAGTAGTTACAGTTGCCTCCCAGAGTTTTGAGAGGATTAAACTGAGTCAGATGAAGGACTGAGGAAGGCATGCATCATATAGTAAGTGCTCACTAAATGGTGTCTACCACTATTTTTAGCATAACTACTATTGATAGTAATAGCAAACCAGACAAATAAATGCTTTATCCCGTAATACGTAAAATTGTATCCTCTATTAATGTGTGTGTGTGTATATATATATATATACACACACATGTAAGTGATTTGTACCCAAAGTGTCTGACTTGAGTCTGAGAAATTTTTACAAGCTAGGCCTTGCTCTTAGGAGATAGGTTGATGGGAATTTTTCAGGCCATTTTACAGATGGCTAAACTGAGGATAAGTCTTTCTATGATAAGTCTTGATTCTGTGGTGGGTGCCCAGAGAGAGAGTCAGATCAGGTCCAGCCGTGGCTCTGTCCCAAGTCTAAAGTTAGATCCAGTGGCAGGTTGGTTTTTGTGCTTTTCTTTCCTTCTCTTGGGCTTGTTTCCCTTTAGGATCTGTTGGGCCTTAATTCACATGGCTCAGCACATAGAACCCAACATGTTTTACTCACTCAAAAGTGACCTTTTTCTAGAGGCTGATTTCCTTCTGCCCTAAGTTGAGGTCATTTTGGGGGTTACCAATTTTATCTTTTAACTAGACTGTAGATGCCTTGAGGATAGAGGAAGCATTTTTCGTATCTTTGTTTTTTTTTTTTTTTCCCAAGCACTTACTATAGAAATGTGAACATAATATATCCTCTGATAGTTTTTTAAGGTAGCCCAAAGAGAGCTGAGACACAGTGAAATTCAACGACAAAGAAATTCAGCCAACATTCTGTGCTACACGTGGCATAATGCACTTAATTTATGGGATGGACTTCAGTTCTTCTCTGTTAACACTGGAGTTTTAAACTTCTGCCTTTGAGTAAAATTCTTTAATCATAAAAATTGCCCATCCTTAGTGTCAGTAGTGCTCATTCATAATGCTAAAACCATCCTTGCCCCATAAGTATGGGAAAGTAAATGTGCATGCATTAAATAAAAAGAAGAAAAAAATAAAGACTTAAATACTGAAGTGTCTGTTGTTGAGCCTGTCCTAAGGCTTCATAGACCATTCAACAATAAAAATTATTGTAGCATAACCTTTAATGAAAAAGGATATGAAAACGAATATATGTATGTACATGTATGACTGGGACATTGTGCTGCACACCAGAAATTGACACATTGTAATTGACTGTACTTCAATTAAAAAAAATTATTTTAGCAGGTGCTACTTACATACTCCTGCCATCCCTGTCTCTGTAACTGTCCTATTCTTGTTGTTGTTGTTATCATTATCATTATTATTTTGGTTCAACTTAAAAAGCTTATTCATCCTGCCCAATTTTGACAAATCGAAGTTATCTCTCACTGGTAAAGAAGGAAGACATGCCTTTCTTTGGAGATAAAAACCATTGGGAGTGTCCCCTAAGAAGTTGAGGGCAGAATGAAACATCTGTGACAGATTCTCTCCCTCTGTTTCTCTCTCATTTGCTTTATGACAAAATGGAGAAGAAAAAAAGATGCCCTCCTCAAGAAACTGCTGTTCTCTGTTGTTTTTGATTTTCCACATGAAAGGATTCTATTCAAGCACAGGAGGGTCTAGGAAGGCTAGATTCTTATTGAGCAAGTATATTCATACTTTTCCTCCTACACCTCGTAGCCTGATCAACTGCTGTTATTTCAGTAGTCAGAGTAGCCCGGGATTCTGAGAACAAATACATCAAATGCTTTTTAAAGTCGAGATAAGGCTAAATGTAGAACAAACAAAAGGAAGGTATTTGCTGCATGTGGTACCTCCCCGTGTCAGTGTGTATATACTCTACATGGATGGGCATAAAAGGATAACAGTGATAGGGACACCGTGTCATGCCTTCAGTGAACTGTGTGCTCTTGACTATACTGATGGGCATTTGCCCTTTAGACTGACATCAGAAACCCCAGCCTCCCTCCCCGAGCCCCCAGCCTGCCCCAGGCTGCTGGAGCCTGTGACAGCACAGCAAGACGAATGTGAAGAAACGCACAAAAGGCAGGAAACAGATAGCGCTGCTGCAGTCTCATTGGCTGGTGTCCTCTTGGGATGGTCTATAATCACTTCTTGAGCTTAGAAATCAGCCTTATGGCTTTGGAGTAGTATTGAAGCTCCCAAGCCTTGCGGGTCCCTTTTGTCCCTTTTATTGTTTCTAAGAGTTTATTCATTTTGCCATTAATTTTAATAGAGGTATTGGATTTGCTCTTTTGTTGTTGGTTTTACATTTTGGAGAAAATAAAGCAGGGCAATGAAAAGAGAATAAATTCTGGCTCCTAAGATTTGTTTGCAGGTCAACAGCGTTGAAGTTCTTTCCACTCAGCATGTAAGAAGCCTTGAAAAAAATAATAAATTACTGTCCCTTTGAAAAAAAAAATGTGCTCAGGCATTAGTGTCAAAGGATGTTAGGAGAAAATCATTATCATCTCTGTGTGTTTACAAAGGACACACATGAATATATACACACATAGTCAGAAAAGTAGTTCTTTAAGAATTTCATGCCACGAAAGATTTAATTAACCTTTTCACTAGGAAACCAATTCTGCTTAGAGCCTTCATTATCCCTTCTTTCTGCTTCCATCCCATGGCTCTCACATGTTACTCCTTTCCTTTTCATTTATCCCCCTATCCTTTTGGTCCATTCTTTCATCAATGATCCTATTGTTAAATCTGCCAGCTGGTGCTTGAGTTACAACTCCTCTCCATTTCCGACCCAACAACCTGACTTCCATACGTTAGCATTGCCGTTACATGCTTTATTGCATCCTCTATTCTCTCTCAGTTTTTAGTTGAAAAAGACATTTTGACCCAGGGGTATAAGGTCATTTGAAAAGTTTGACAGTCTATAAGGAATAAAGCTTTGAAATATTGTTTTTCCCACAAGGCAGAGCAGTGTGTCTCAAACAAATGCTATTTATGGGCATAAAACCAAAGGAAATCCACTGCCAAAAAAAACCCATTTATTGAATGCTGATATTAAAGAGGTTATAATTATCATTATCATCCTAATTTTACTATTATTGTGATTTTGCTTTGAATTTTAGATACTAAAATAGATTCAGGAACATAGGAAGTATGCCTTCCTGCAAACACTGAAGAAGATATTTTAATTACCATGCATGTCAGTATTATGCTTTTGGTCGTGTGCTCATTCTCAAGCAAACTTTCAGAAGTTGTCTTTTGTTGTTGTTGTGATGATTTATAGCTGTTTCCCCACTGCGTTTCCTCCTATCTATTGTCGAAAGAGAGTGAGGGTGTATATTCATACAGGCCCCTTGCTTGTAATGCCTAGACATGTTGGTTGCTAGGTAACAGGGTTCTACAAGGGAAGCAGGGCCCGGAGTGTGTATCTCTGATCTAGCGGAAATGCAGAAACCTCCACAGGAGAGGAGTTCTCTGTATTTCCTTGCGTTTTTGCTGAACCAAACAGAATTATTATTGCATGACAAAGTACCACTTAGCCTTATGGAACTTCCTGGCAGTTTCTGTTTAATCATTGCTCTAAAGAATCCGTAAGTCTTGCTTGGTTATTTCTACAAGATTGGCTGTGGGGTTTACTTCCCTGAATCAGAACTTTGTTGTCCAGGATCCTGATCCCTTTGGCTCTTTCTAGTTTATTGAAGTTCATCTTGTCAGGTACTTGAACTGAGGTGATAGTTTCTGATGTCTGGCATCCCAGTAGATTTTTTTTTTTATAATTCTTTTATCTTATGTAAACAGTAGTGTAGCTGGTATAGAAATCAAGTAATCAGGCAAAATTGCTCCAAATTCCACCTCTGGAAAAAAAAACCTACTCTTGAAAACAATTCTTAATTAAAATAAATGGCTTACATGCAAATATTAAGCATCATGACAGGATCAGAAAGATATGGATTCATTCTTGAAACATTTCCTGGGTGCCCATGGGCACAGGTACCCAGTCTTGATGATACAGAAAATAGACAGCATCCTGGCCTCATGATACACGTGGGGAGAGATACACACATATACACAGATAATTACTTTGAGGGGAACCTCAAAGCAGAGCAGAAGGAAAGCGTGTGGGGAAGACCAAGTAGGCCTGCGGGATTCAAGAGCCTTCAACACGCTGTGTCTTGAAAGGTGAGGGGTTTCGCAGGGAGAAGAAGGTAGGCGGCCTTTCCTTGGTTTCCAGGTTAACTCTCACTTATCCATCAGTGCAAACCGCTGTTACATCGGGAAGCCTCCCTGGACGTCTCTATCCAAATGGGATTCCTTTATCCTATGTCCTCTCAGCCTCTTCCCTGCAGAGGCTAAGCTCAGCTTTTATTATATATTGAACAGTATTATGGAATATATTAATAGCTATCGCTACCTCTCTCCATCATTAGAAATAAGGTTTGGTCGAGGAAGGGACATAGTTGTACTCACATTAACCCTCTGGAACAACACAGTGCCTTACACATAGTAAGAACTTAATAAATGTTAAATGAATGAGTGAGTGGACTTGCCAGTTATGTTATTTAGCTAGCCGCCTTCCCTGCTTTCATGGTATGGGTGGCTGACCTCATACTCCATGCCCTTGCTGTCCCTAAAAGAAAGAAAAAAAATCACAGCTTGGTGTTCCGCCCTTTCTAAATCTACCATATATATGCTACCATAAGTCTAAATCTACCAGAAATATTCTATGGCTTTAACCTTTTGCCTCGTATATATAACATGAAGGGAAGCACTTTTAGATTAATTCTGTGGATAGTTAAAATACAGGAAAAAATTACTGGCTAGTTCTTACACTGGCTCAACTACAGTGCCGGAAATCCTCCCAGAGTCTAATAATAAACTATGGTGACAGAAGGGGAGGGTTGACATGTACTAAGTGCTTACTTCCTGTAAGACTTCATATTACCCCTTCAGTTTATACTATCACATTTAATTTCGACTGCAACAAAAGATTTAGGTATTCTGTTAGCCTCATTTTAGAAAGAGGTATACTAAGGTCTAGTCAAATGGTATTTCCTACGCTCACAGGAAGCATGTGGCAGAAGTGAATGTCAATTCCAGGTCAGTTTGACCCTAAGACCAGTTCCTTTCCATTATTCCCATTCTTCCTCCCATCAGCCTTTACTGTCTGACTCCTGAGAACTTATTTTTATATGTCAGCTATTTTCAGAATCCAAATTTGCCAGTTAATTTCTACGCCATCAGGGAGATGGTGTGTCGATTGCAAACACAGAAATATTTTAACATCCATTGATTTGATTGATACCAGTGAGATTCCTTATTCTCAATATGGACAACGTTAGGCGAAATGTTTCACAAGTGGGACAGTTGTTATTGATTGATTCATTTATTCATAAGGAGAGGGGAGAAATTGTGCTTTGTTGCTTTTTTGAAGTAGGGATCTATTCTGATTGGTCGTCTTTGTCGGCATATATTAAATATTGAGGAGCTGCTGCTAATTCTGACTCAGTTTGGGGACTGTCACAGATGGGTCCATGGAGAATGAATGCACTACTGGGCTGAATTAGAATAAAGTCTTCTTTGCAAGCACTTGTTCAGCAATATGAGGAGAAGGGACAATGTGAGGATTCACAACAGAATGTCGGGGTGAGCACCCCTTTTTTATAGTTTCTAACATGAAATTTTAACTTTCATGGTTTGTAAAAAGTGTCCTTTTCCTTGGAAAGAAATGCTGCAATCATGACACTTTAAATATGTCAAGCCTAATTTTATCTCACTTAAATTTAGAGGGTGAATAAATGTGTTCAATGTGGCTTATGCTAGAAGCTTTGAGAAGCTGATATCTTAAAAAATTATTTTTATTTTACTTTGGAGGGAGGTAATTAAGTATTTATTTATTTGTTTGGTTTAATGGAGGTACAGGGGATTGAACCCAGGATCTTGTGTATGCTAGGCACACACTCTACCCCTGAGCTATACCCTCCCCCTAGAAAATCTGGTAACTTAATTTGCACTAAAAGCATTTAACTCTGTGAAGGGCACCCCAAACTTGTCATTACTAACTGCACGAATAGAGAGGGCAATTTGCTAATGGGGTTCCATTTGTGGCAGTTTATGGACTGCCTAACTTTACCCAATTTACTCACCAAGGCACTTCCAAAGATGAACCATTCAATGTGAATGAAACATGGATGGGTTTTAATTCAATAGAAGAGCATATTACCTATTTAGACATAAATACATAGGAACATCATATCGAAATGACATTCACTCTGCAGACCAATTACTGGTGACACCAAAGGAAGCAGAGCAACAACCACCAAAAATCCTGCTGTGATGAAACATATCATCCACTGAGGGAAAGAAGCACCAATTAAAAGATTTGGAGGAAAATGCTTTCCAGGCTTAGGAGCAGGGCAGTGGGATGAGAGTAATCCTGGTATATTCAAGGAACACGATAAAGGGTGGTGGGCCTGGAGAACCAAGAGAAAGAGGAAATGCTCTGAGTGTTGAGGCTGGAAAGGTTAGCAGGAGTTAGATCATGCCAGGCATTGCAGGGAATTGCTATGGTCTGAATAGTTTTGCTCCCCACCCCCCCCCCAGCAAATTCATATGTCAAAATCCTAACACTCAATATGATACCATTAGGAGGTGAGGCCTTCAGGAGGTTCTTAGGTCATGAGGGTGGAGCCCTCATGAGTGGCATCAGTGCTCTTAAAGAAGAGACCCCTCCCACCCCCAGAGCTCCCTAGCCTGCTTTCACCATGTGCGGACACGGAAGTCAACAGTCTGCACCCTGGAAGAGGGTCCTCCCCACACCTTGACTCTGTTGGAACTCTGATTTCATATTTCTAGCCTCCAGAGCTATAAGAAATAAATTTCTGTTGTTTATAATCCAGATCTGTAGTGTTTTATTATAGCAGCCCAAATGGACTAAGACAGAATTTATGCATTTATTTCTTCAATAAAAACCGAGTATCAGCTATGTGTGCTGTCCTGGGGATACAGAAGTGAACAAAACTGATGAATACCTGAGAAGATAGATAATTAATAGCTAAGCCCATAAATACGGAGTATGTCAGGTGGTAAGTGTTAGGAAGAAAACTAAAGCAGGTGGAGAGGCTGGAGAGTCCCTGGGTAGAAGAGGTCCTGGTTTATACAGGGTAGTTGGGAGGATAAGGTGACCTCTGAATAGAGATTTAAAGAAGTTGGCCATGTTAAGGGTTTTAGACTTTCTTCCTAAGAGCAAGTTTTGAGTCATGGAAGGATTTTAAGCAGAGAGGTGGCACGATCAGAACACCACTCTGAAACAATCACCCTGGCTGTAGGATACAAAAGAGATGAGAACAGGAGAGAGTAGAGGCAGGGAGCCAGTAAGGGAATTACTGCAGTTGCCCAGGAGAAGATGATGGTGGTTCAGACCGTGTTGGTAGAGGGGATGTGGCTGAGTATGGATGAATTTCATTACTGGAGCTGGTTCTTAATTCCACGTGGCTGTAAGTGCTAGTGATGTTTCCCGAAGGAGTTCTGAACTATAAGAAGAAGTTACTTCAAGTTTTTATCTGTTTCACTTTTGAGTCACTTTTATATTTTATACTTTTTCTATAAAAGGAGGTAATGATTCCTAGGTTTTCTGCCTCTTAAGCATAGGAATAGACTTACCATATGACCCAGGAATCCCACTCCTGGGCTTGTATCCAGAAGGAAATCTACTTCAGGATGACACCTGCACCCCAATGTTCATAGCAGCACTATTTACAATAGCCAAAACATGGAAACAGCCTAAATGTCCATCAACAGGTGACTGGATAAAGAAGAGGTGGTATATTTATACAATGGAATACTACTCAGCCATAAAAACCGACAACATAATGCCATTTGCAGCAACATGGATGCTCCTGGAGAATGTCATTCTAAGTGAAGTAAGCCAGAAAGAGAAAGAAAAATACCATATGAGATCGCTCATATGTGGAATCTAAAAAACAAAGACAAAAACAAACAAACAAACAAAAACAAAGCATAAATAAAGGACAGAAATAGACTCACAGACAGAGAATACAGACTTGTGGTTACCAGAAGGGTGGAGGGTGGGAAGGGATAGACTGGGATTTCAAAATTGTAGAATAGACTACACTGTATAGCACAGGGAAATATACACAAAATGTTATGATAACTCACAGAGAAAAAAATGTGACAATGAGTGTGTATATGTCCATGAATAACTGAAAAATTGTGCTGAACACTGGAATTTGACACAACATTGTAAAATGATTATAAATCAATAAAAAATGTTAAAAAAAAAAAGAACTGATACAAAATATGTAAAGTGCTACATCATATAAGGAGTGAGCAATTGTTACTGTACAGGGAATAAGGGAAATATGATAAATACTGTTTTTGCAGACTAGGGGATATGCAGCTTTTTACGCTTCTGAGTTTCCAGAGTGAACACAGAGCAGCCCACTATATTAAATTATTTATGTTGCAGTTTAGATGCACGTGACTTAATATTAATTGACATATTGATTGAACTCAACTGACAGAATGTCTATGTTGCAACAATTTCTAAACCACAGCTTAGATCCGAATCTAAGTTTAGATACGGAGCTCAGTGTTCTGATCCATTCTCAGGCTTTAGGCTTCTGAGCCTGTCTGCAACCCCTCCAAGAGCTTCCTTTGAGAGTCTCAAAAAAGCCTCCGTGCCAGGTGAGGGAGGAAAGTCCATCTTTTCATATCAAGACCCCTCTAGTTTAGAATTCCGATACCATCCCTTTGCAGACCTTCTGCTTCGGGAAACTTCCCCTACTCTGAGTACAAGCAAGAGTCTTCTTTATGTATATTTAAAGTTGGAAAATTCACACAATCCCTGGTGAAAAAAAAGCAAGGAATGGAATTCTTGTATGTAGATTATATGAATGCATTTGAATAAACTGGACTGCCATCTTAGATCGTGAGTCGATAATTTCCAACTTGATATGAAACATACACAGTTCATATCTGTACCATGTTGTTTTGCTTCCAGCATGGGTTATGCCACTGATGTGTGAATTTTCATGGCACCCAAAAACAAACAAACACACAAAAAAATCCCACTTCATTTATTTGCTCTGTCAATAGGTGTTATAAATCCCTTTGCCCATTGATTAAAATAAACGTTTTGGGTGAGTTGGTTTATTAGCTTTGAGGTGAGGTTATATTCCGTAGATATCCGACCTTTGTTAATCATTGCGTGAGCAAATGAAATAGAGACCATGCATTGAAGCAGTGAATGAGATTTGGTGTTAGTGAGTTTGATGGAATCACAACCAGTAATTTTAAAATGTGACTGAATTCTTCCCACAATTAAAATCTTTCATTATGCTTCTTCAAAGCTAATTTCTTTCTTGTTTTTTTCTGAATAGTTGCTTCCATTAATCTCACTCTAGGTAATGATGGTAATGATACAATTATATGTAATCATTGCCTGAATTCAATATGCAACACATCAGTCCCTTTGTGTGGTGATTGTGCAGCTCTCTCCAGTCTGTGGATTTGGAAAGTTTCCATCGTGCTATGCCAAGATCAGATTCAAAAGTCTCTGACATTTTACATAACATCAGTCAAGACGAGTGTCTCAACTGTCCCTTGTTGCGACCGGGCAAACTCATTCATCTAGCTGATGCCCGCTGAAGCAGGCTAAGCAGAGTTTGCTGTTTTTATTGTTTCCAAAGCACTTAAAATATTCATAAGAATAATAACAAGAACTTTGAAAAGGCTTTCAAGTGTGCAGGTGGCTTATCTGCCTGAAGTACTAATGACACAAATCATAATCTCAGTTAATTTAGTGTGTTTTTGCGGTCAAGGGAATATTTATTTCAAAAATTTCAAATCTACTTTTCTAACATTTACAGCGACTGTCACTGCCAGTTATCATTCAATATTTACCTACTCCTGGAAGTACGAATAGGTAAATGCCTGCTTCCAGTTCTTTGTTTTTAAAAATATATTATGTAGATGCAATTGTACTTATGTTCTGAAGACAGATTTTTGTTCCAGTACCTGCTTATTCAATTTAGTTCAATTAAGACTTAATGTTGCCTGCATGTTCTCACACAATAGGATTGACTATGTTCATCTCTTCCAAGAATTACATAATGAGATGCACAGGTGGCTGTAAGGTAGCTAGCTTTTCTATTATCACATGCTTAAATTTTTTATTATTGTCTTTCTTTTTCTTTCTTTTTTTTAATTTCTCTCTCTCTCAAGATAAATAGCAGAATTTTTTGACCTGCAGTAAAAAGTAAGAATTCATAATTTTACCCTGACCTATTCATTTGATTTACTGATTTTTTTTTTTTAAAGGACATCATTAGCATAAGAGTGTGAGATGGCTTGCAGTGTGTGGATGGCAGTCACGTTGATGGCCAGATCTGAAATGAGCTTTTTCGCATCCCCTTTGGCCACTTTACATGGATCTTCTCTCTAGTACTGCAGCAAACCTTTGGACGTCTTGATCTCAGCTAGATAATTAACATCTACTACTTTTAAAGTTATATCAGATTTAACTTAACCAAAACAGAAAACGTTTGATTTTCCCTTTCAAATCTAATCTTCCAGACTCTCACCCTATCTGTAAAGAGGCACCACTATCTACTAGTAGCTCAAATATTAAAAAAAAAAAAAAAAAAGTTCTTCTGCTTCCTCTCTCTTCCTCAATTTCCCCATCCCAACCACGGACAAGTCCTAGAAACTTGAATTCAAAACTGCATCTGTTCCCACTTCTGATCTCTCCCACTGCCTTCTCCACACCACTGTCCCCTCTCCCCTTTCGGGCTACCGAAATAATCTATAACTGGTGTCTTTCACCCCATCTTTCGCTTAAAGTCTATTCACACTAATGCTTTAAAACTTCATTTATATTGTGCCTTTTCCTTGGAATAAAACCCAAATGTCTTACGCCATCTTTCAAAGTTCGAGATGATCTACCCCATCGTATTCCTCTAGCCCCCCTTGTTCTGGCCCCCATCCTGTACTACTCAACAGTCAGATCATACTTTTGGGGACACCTCAAAGTTCTTCTCTCCTTGGCATCTTTGCATTGTCTGCTCCCTCTCCTAGATCCTCAGAGAAAGGCCATCTCTCATCCTGAGTCACCTTCTATCATCCAACCTACTGTTATTTTCGGCAGAACTTTGATATTTTCCTGGTTGATTGATGTTTCTCTTTTTCAACTAGAATATAAGCTGCACAAAATCAGGGAACCCAGTCTCTTGTGTTTATCGTGATGTGCTTGGCCCACGGAATGAGCCCAACAATAAATGGATGAGCAAATGAAGTGTTAGGCTTATCGTGGAAAAGTTAATGCTGCATGTGTTGGATGCTCTAAGTTGGAAAAATAGTAGACTCATGTGAAACTTCCTCTCCGAGAGAACTGTTGGCCAGTCTGAAAGAGAACCCAGGAAACTACTAGAATGGTAGTGTTTGTCTTCTCCAGTCTCCCAACTCCTTCCCTTCCTTTCTCTAGTCTTCATTTCTTAAATATTTCTTGTTCCAGTACTGTTTTCAGATCATGATTCAGTAAGGTGGAAGGAATTCAAAGGTAAATTAGAAAAGGTCCCTACACTCACCCTTATAAAGTCCTCTCCCTCCTGGGAAAAGGTAAGAAATGTACTTGGAAAACTGCAAAAAGCACAGAGAAACTCTATATTCTCTTAAAACTAACAATATTAGAAAGCTGCTGATATGGAAGTAGACACAAACCAAGTCTTCTCCTCCAGAGCTAAGAGTGCATCAGCACTGAAGAAAATCCCACCTAATCCGAAGAGATACAGGCGAATCCAGTGTGACCCACACCCAGCGTGCCTGCGCTCCCAGCATGGCCAATGCCATGCCAATTAGCTACTTCTCCAGCCTTAGACATTTAATTCCTGAGGCTTCCCCTGACTCGTTCACTTCCTTCAGCACATAATCCTGTTGGCACTTCTTTCCTAATGGTCAGGCTGCACTCACTCCTGTTAGGTTGTTCAGCCAACTGGCTACATCTCATTGTGGCTACTTGAGCTGAAACAAAAATCAATCAATCATTCAATCTTCAAGTAATTTTCCAGGATCTCTTTTACACTGACCTCTGTTCCAACTCTACACAATGACTTATATCAAGCCTGAGCTTTAAAAGGATTGTCCTGTTTGGGGGCCCTGTTTAATTATCTTTTCTTACCCAAGAAACAGTAGCAGCTGGCCGTGTTTGGACAGTCCGAGATGTTCAGGATGGAGGTTACCTACTTCTTCAGCCCACACTTCCAAAAACAGGGTCCAAAGTTCAGAAACACCTAATTAAGATCCCAGAGGATAATTTAATCAGAGTTTATAAGACCTGGAGCCCCATTAGATCAGAATATAATCACCACAAAGCAACTTTTCCTATTTCCTGTCAACTGCAGAAACTATTCTTGAGTAGAACAAACAACAAACAAGCTCAACATAATCCATGAAGAACTTTTCCCAGCACTCTACGAACGTCATGAGTCCATCCGAGGTAGACTTGAGGGTGGAGGATAAGTCAGTCACCATTGGGTCTGAGGTCGTAGTGCTAATCCTTCCTACTGTTGATTTTCCTTGATCATTTTTATTTGCCATTCTTTCAGTTCTTCTCTACAGTTTCCCACCGAGAACATGAGAGTTTGGACTAATCTGTAGAATCTGATATGATGCCATTCTTGTCATGCTCAGAATATGGATCATTCAGCTTTTCTGTGTAATTTTCTTCCAAGGTTCTTTCCTTTGGTGGTTCTACTCATCAGTTTGGGCAGACCATCTTTTTCACTCTTCTTAGCCATAGACTGTAATTCATCTAGATTGGCATCCACGTTGTCTACCCCCAACCCAGCAACTCTTACCCTTTATCTGAATCTCCTGCTCAAATCTATTCTAAAAATTGATTCTAGAAAAAAACTTCAATTTAGTCTGACTTTCTCAAGTGACACGGGGAAAGCTTGAATTTGTTAGGCTCTTGGCTAAAAATGTTTAAGTATGTGGATATTTGTGCAAATCAATTTAGGTAACTTATATACATACAACTTAGAAATGTATCCTAAGACTATTTTTCAATACTATGGACTCTTAATAAGCAGAATTAAAACAAATAGTTCTAAATTGAAAGCCAGATATTGATAATGTGTTTCATAGGAATTAGCAGTGACATCTAAAATCTAAATGCTTTTATAATCAAGCAGCTATAGGCACTGTGGATGGGACACAGAGTCCTGTGTTGAAACATGTGACTCTTCAGGTGAAGCCAGACAATCCAGAATAATATTAGATCATTGCACTCAAAGAAAGGTGGTAAACCGAACATTCGGAGAACAGTGCTTTGATTTCATGACTCTTTGGTTCTTTTTGACCATCCATTCTTTTTCTCTTTTCTGCATTGTAAATGTGTTTGACTCAAGGCATTTTCATGATCCACTGAAATCTGAGATAGCCAGGGGTCCAAATTGCCCATTTCCTGCAGTGTGCTATCAGATGTGGCCAGCCATGGGATCTTTGTTTAATAAAGACATTTTTGAAAATAATCAGTCATTTTTTTATTGTTTCTTGGTTTTGGTATCTTGGATGATTAGCAATAAATTTTTCCCTCAGGTCGATATAGTTCCAGCTTTTCTTAAAGAAATATTTGCTGCAAGAGTAAGAAGTTGGGTAGGCAGGGTAAATGTTATTGAGGTCCCAGGCTGAGTCATTTAGGTGCCTCACTGCCATCTTCCCAATAGCTATGAAACGCAAAGAGTAGCATTCTCATTGTATGGATGAGAAAACCGAAGCTTAGACTGATTGCAGTTTGCCAGGCGATGATGTTACAATTTGACTTACCCAGGTCTGTGTGACTCTAAAGCCAAAATTCCTTCCAAGATCTTAGGCTATTTCAAGTATTCTATGTAAAGGATGCTGCAAATAATAGTAGTGCTTTTTGTATAGTTGAAAAATATGGAATATTTAACATTCCAGTTGCTAAGCTTCCACACTAAGGAACAGTAACTTATTAATCTCTCCAATAAACCCTAAATTCAGAAAACATTAAAGTGCTGTGCATTTATTTTGATTTAAATAATTTATGTAAATTTTAATTCAAATTAGGCTCAGCCTTAGGCACCTAGAATATTAATTCAGAAACTAGTCTTATTAGTCCAGATTCAAATGCACAGAGTTTTAGCTAAGGACGTCGAAGCAAGCACTTTATCTTTATTAGCCATCAATTGGCAGGCATTTATTGAGTACCTTCTAAGCATTGGGGAGGAGCTTGAACCTCAAAGAAGTTGCCATCTGTTGGGGCACTATGAGTAAATCACATGAAGTAATTTGAAAAAGATGTAAGAGAGTTCATAATTAAGTGTTAATTTGCTACAGAAATTCAAAGAAGCAGAAGGTTATCGAAAGCATGGAAAATTTATTGCACTGGATGCATGGAAAATTTCATGGAAGACAGTCCACTTTGGGTAGCCTTCAGAAAAAATGGAGACTCTTTGGGTAAATTGAGAAGCATGAAGGAATTCATAGGCAATAATGAGTACAAACTGTTGTGCTGAAAAGTGTTGAAAGAAGTTGGATACATTGATGTGTCAGATTCCAGACAAGTCCTGTAGTGTGTGCGTTTGTCTTCATGTAAGTTGAGTAAGCCTAGAAGCCTTGTGCCTTCTGCTCACCTTCTGTCTCAAGCACAGTGCCTGGTATGTTTTAGGGACTTAATACAGTGTGGCTCATAACTATGAGAAGAAGGTGGAGGAGTCTAGTCTGGATTTGATGTAGGAAAATATAAATTAGAAAATATTTTTTAAAAGCTTATCTCTGCACCTACTTGCTGATTTTATGGGTATCACTTTGCTAAACAGTGTTAACTTTAGGTAAAAGTTTATTCAATCACTTATGTACATACACATAACAGTGGAGGTGGGATGATAATGAACAGTGACTGAATGGTGCAAAATTCGCTTTCATTTAGAGTCAGACTTCTTTACTGTGTATCATCTTTTCTGAATCAAATAAAGATTAATGATTGCTTTGCCTTTGCACTCCTGAGCACAATTCAACAAAAGTGAAGCCCCGTCTGTGTTGTCTGGGAGAAAATAAAAAGCCTTGAGTGGGAAGTAAATTAAAGTTAAGCGTGACGTTAATTCATTCAGTCATTGTGGTACCCAGCCTCTACAATGCCCCCAGTGATCCCTGCCTCTTGGTGTTCCCACCCCTGTAAAATTCTCTCCTGTTGTGCATGAGCTGGACTATACAGCTCACTTCTAATGAATAGAATAAAGCTGAAATGATGGTGTGTGACTTGGAGATTAGGTCATTAAAAGCAGTACGGCCCCTCTCTCTGTCTCAGTCTTTGGAATCACTCTCTTTGGGGGACTCCAGCTGATGTATCATGAGCTGCCCTATGGAGAGGTCCTTAATGGTAAGGAACTGAGGCTTCCTGCCAACTGTCATGCGAGCGAGCTTGAAAACAGATCTAGCCCAGTCAAGCCTTCAGATGTGTGTAACCCCAATTTGACACCTTGACTGCAGCCTCATGAGGGACCTTGTGCCAGAGACTCTCGGCTGAGCCATGCTCGGATTCCTGACTCTCATAAACCGTGTGAGATAATAAATGTTTTATTGCTTTAAGTCTGCAAACATACCTGAGAACACCATGTGATAGGCATTGAGTTCCGTGGTAATCCTGAGAAAAGACCTGGTTCCGGCTTGTAAGGACTTAATAGCTGATTGCAGAACATAACACATGTACAGATATCTACCACATGGGGCAGTGGGAAGAGGATTGAGGGAGGAGTAACAGCTTCACGGCAGAGGTGACGTTTGAGTCAGGTTTTGAAGGATGAGCACGCTGTCCACACGTGAAGATGTTGAGGATAGCTTGCATAAAGTGTTTACTTTGTAATGAGATTGACAAAACCGCAGAAATGGAGTGGTTGAAAAATCAAGTTAGTACTTACAGCAGTAATACTAAAGTACTTTTTTTTTTTTTTTACTTCAACAGGTATTTCCGCACATAGTAATGTATTTGATTCCCACAGGAATCAAGTGAGGTGGGCAGAGCCGTCATTATTGTACCCATTTATAAGCAGGGAAGCTACAGCTTGGGGACTCTTTTATGTCCAAGGCCAGGCAGGGAGCAAGTGGTCAAGATGAAACGTAGGGTCTTTGAAAACGTATAGAAAGTATAAGGCAACATATACAATGAAATAACGTCCATTACTTAGAAAACAGTGTGGGAGGGGTCAGAAGGAAGTGAAGTCACTTCCGTAGAAGTTTTGAGGAGATGTCTGGTGTGGATGGAGCATTAGTCAGAAAGCCTGGCCGTTTCCTCCCAAGAGTCTTCTCAGAGAGGTGAATTTACTGATGAAAGAACTTCGGTGCTCGGGGAAGGGTGTAGCTCAGTGGTAGAGTGCATGATTAGCGCGTATGAGGTCCTGCGTTCAATCCCTAGTAACTCCATTAAAATAAATAAGTAAATAAATAAACCTAATTACACCCCCCCCAAAAAAATAAACAAACCAAAAAACAACAGAAAAGAAGTTAGGTGCTCAGCTTTGTAGGCGCTCACACCTGATTCAGCTAGCACGTGAGCAGGTCTGTCTCTTAAGGGAATAGTTGTACTACCCGAGTGCACAGACAGATGTTATTATGATGAAAAATGTCACTACCCTGGCCAAGATTCACTCACCCCCCCAATAGAAATTTACTTCTGTAACTCTCTGTCACAGCTTCCTAGGGCTGGTCTTAACAAAATACTAAAAACAGAGTCTCTAAAAAAAAAAGACATTTATTTTCTCATTTTTTTAAGTTAAGAATATGAAAGAAATATGTCAATAAGACATGGTCCCTGTGAAGTTGCTAGGGAAGGAAGCTTTCTTGATTCCTTTTGATTCTCTTGGCTCCCAGCAATCTTTGGCATTCTTTGTGGTTGTATCACTCCAGTCTCTGACTCCAATGCCACAGAACCTTCTTTCCTCTGTGAGTGTCCCCATCCTCCTAAGGATGGAGTGTTGGATTCAGGGCCCACCCTAATCCGGTATGACCTCATCACCACTTGCTTACATCTTCAAAGACCCCATTTCCAAGTACGTTTACAGCCACAGGTCTTCAGATGAGGATCTGAATATATCATATGGGGGATACAGTTTAACCCACTACACTCTCTTTTCCCATATGTCTTATCTTTGACCAACCTCACTCCTGCCCTGTCCAGGATAGATTCTTTCTGCACTCAAGTGTTATTTTGGCCTGAGAGCCTTTCTACCATGTTAAGGTGTCTTTATCGTATCACTTTTTACATCAATGACTGCAGGGATAAGAAGAGCAGGAAAGACTGGAACATTCTTCCCTAAGTAACTTGGTTTTTATTCTAAATGCCAAATATTTCCTCCAGTCCTAAACTCACTGATTAAAAATTTCTGCAATCACTGCTGTATCAAAAATCTACTATATTCAATACCTTGTAATGGCCTATAAAGAAAAAGAGTATGAAAAGAAATATATATATATATATATATAAATGAATCACTATGCTGTACACCAGAAATTAACACGTAAATTGACTTTACCTCAAAAAAAAGAAAAAGAATCCAATGTTAGTGATGGGAGCGTGTTGGTATGGATAGTAGTTTGGGAAGCAATGCTAGCACCAAAGTGGGGTCTCGGGAGGGCAGCTTTGGCTCCTCCTTCAAGCCATCGAAACAAAAAGCAATAATAATTTTCTTTCCCTGCCCTGCTATTTTATTTTTCAATCATATATCAAATGTGAACGAAAGTGTCTTTACCATGTATTTTGCTTTTTCTGTACAATGTAAGTTGCTGCAAATAAAACTTCAAGGGAAGCTCCCCAGCCTCCCATTCTAACCAGACTGATGTCTCTTGAACTCTTGCCAAGCAGAAGTTCTAGAACACACTCTGGTGTTGAATAGCCACATTCTGAGCTGCTTTGTAGCTTAGCTTTGAGAGGCCATTTTTACTCACCTCATTTCTGAATTCGTAGTGGGAGGGTACTTGTAGTTAAACCATGTGCATTTTCAGGTGAAGAAATCAGATATTATCAAGTGTAAGCTAATGGAATGATCAGATCTGAGAAATGAGAAGCATGGATGGTCGCAGAAAAAGCAATCGTTAGGTAGAAATGTACCATTTTAGAAAGAACGGTTCTGGCCTAGAAGCCAGAAGACTTTGGCACTCCTGTTATTGTAACCTTTAGCATGTGATTTAGCCTCTCTCTTGTCAACCACTTTTTTGGTACAAGTTCTGTGCATTTGTTTTCTGTGACTGCCATAGGAAGTACCACAGATGGGGCAGCTCAAATAACGAAACGTATGTTCTCACCATTTTAAACACTGTGAGTCTGAGATCAAGGTGTTGGCAGGGTTGGTGTCTTCTGAGGCCTGTCTCCTTGACGAGAAGCGTCTGTCGCCTTCTTGTGCCTTCATGTGGTCTTCCCCCTGTGTGTGTCTGTGTCCTGATCTCCTCTTCTTGTAAGGACAGCAGGCTTACCGGGTTAGGGTTCGCCCTAATGACTTCATTGTCGCTTACTTACCTGCCTTACAGACCCTTATGACAAACACGGTCACATTCTGAGGTGCTGGGGATCAGGATTCCAACGTGTGCATTTGGGGAGGGGACCCAGTTCAGCCCTTCACAGGAGGGTATTGATGATAAATGGAGTAAGAGTCAGATTTCTTACTGTTAGAGAGAGAAAAGTTACAGACAAGCAAGATGCAAGGTATGGAAGAACCCTGTGGTCTTAAATTAGAATCACACAGCAGTATGAACTTTTGAATAGTTTAATATAGAGAAAGATAAGGTCAGAGATAATTATATATGTGTGTGTTGTGTGTGTATACACAGATGTACATAAATACATACATGTCCTAGCTCTGTCCATTGAGAGAGACTAAAGGCAGTCACATGCCAGGAGCAACAAGCACATCCAGTAACTTGATCCTGGTTTCTAAATAACATTTGTTAAGAAAAAGAACCAGAACTCCCTGGACAAACAGCTTACTTTCAGGCCAGGGCAGGAGGAATGTAGAATGAGCCTAGACCACCTGGTAGTGTCCGAAAACCAGCAAGTGCTCAAAAAATAAAAGGATGCCAAGGGGACACGGGTGACAGTGTGAAAGAACTCCCAACCTCCAGAACCAGAACAAATAGAGCAACAAAATGTATACTGTGATATTGGACCATAATCCCAAGTAGAAAAGAAATATATGCAAGTTCATACTGACACAAACAATGTAACAAATAAGTGGGGGAAGAGGCACAGATCTTTCTTATAAAATTATTCCTAATAATGCGTGGGCTGGGCTGAGTCACCCTCACCCAGACAACAGAGCATGGAAAGGGGGAAATTAATAACTTCACAGTGGAAAGCTCGGCAGTCACTAGTTTAATCCGAGATTCCATCACCAGTCATAAGTCATTTTAGTAGCATGTACCGCCAATGTAATTTCCACTTCACCTCTGTGGTTTTCTTCCCCAAACCCATAATCCTAGTCTGATCATGAGAAAAACATCCAAACTGAGAGCCATTCTGCAAAATACCAGTACTCCTCAGAACTGTAAGGCCATGAAAAAGAAAGACTGAGAAACTATCCTGGACCAGTGGTGACTGAAGGAGTCAGGGCAACTAAATGCAATATGGGATTCTCAGTTGTGTCCTGAGGTAGAGAAAGGACATAGTGTAAAAACTGGTGAAATTCAAATAAAATCTGGAGTCTAGTTAGGGGTTTAAAAAAAGAAACGGTTGGATCAGATGGTCCAGTCCCGTCTGGCTGTAGAATTCCGTAATGTTGTAGAAGTCAGGTTCACTAAGGAGAAGTCTGAGAGGAGGTGTTGGACTTAGGGTCTAAGTGCTATTTTTCAATTAAAAAATGTTTTTTAAATGCTTTTTTCTACATCTTCTCTTCCCTTTCTTAAAGAAAGATAGGGAATTGAAGAAGGCTTTGCTGCAGATAAAGGAAACTGAGACATCAGCTAGAATGACAGTCAGGGAGGACAGAGCTGAGTAAAGGATGGTCCCCAGCAGCTGATCTCTGGGGAATCATCTGGCCCGGCCTCCCTATGGGCACGTGACCTTGAGCAAGTCATATTTCTGTGACTCAATTTCTTTGTCTGTGTAAACTGTGGAAATAGAAAATCAGAGAATATCTACATTTCCAGTTATAACGTATAATTCCACTAGCTCTATGAACAAGTGGTAGAAGTCTGAGGAAAAGAGAATGCGATTTCTAGGGTGGGTAAAGGATGCTCTTCTCCGCACCACAGTGACACCTGCTGGGGAAATCAAGGATTACCTCCCTGGGTTGGGTAGCTTAGAAAATCAGATCTGATCTGGGATGAGAGAAAACCACGTGCACTCAGTTTGGACGTCAGCTGCAAGCTTGGGTAAATTTAGCAGATTGAAAGGAATGACTTTTGCAAGGCTTTTTCTTGCCCCCTCCTCTTCTTTCAGACATTACCTAGCATAGTTCTGACACTGCCCAAAATTAACTATGACATCTTAAACAAATTACTTAACCTCTGTGGGCCTCGATTTCTTCAGCTATAAAATGTGGGTTAAAAATAACTACTCTGCATGGCTTTGTGAGAATGAATTGAGCAAATCCAATTCCAGACTGAAGTGTGTTATTTAATTCTCACCCAGGTGACTAATATTTGGACTTTTCTAGCCTTGTGATCCTAATCAAGTATTGAATGACGTTCGTGTCGAATGGTGGGTCAAAGAGCAGAATCCAGCTGCTCATGACTTTGACAAAACCCTGAATTATATCAAGAGGATAGATTTAATTTTTCCTAATATGAACTTGAAAGACTTGGGGAGATGGCTTTAAAGCAGCGGTTAGCAGCACATGATTAATGGTTATGATCCTAAGTCAGCGACAGGCAAGGCACCGATGGCTCTTCTCTGGGGGGGACCCATGCGGCAGGGGAGAAGCCTGGTTGGGGTGGCCAGCACTGGATGGGAGCCTCAATGAAAGATTGATAACTTGGGGAGATTTTCAACACATGTGGTTTTGTCTCGAATAGGTTTTCAAGAAAGTTTCTTCTCCAGCCGAGGCTGTACGCTGGCACATGTTCTTTTATTATAAATTAGATTTTCAGTGATAAGCTGCTCACTCTTCCCTCTGTGCATCTGGTCTCATCTCGGTGGCCAGAGGAGGGGAGGGATCAGCTGCAAGTTGCCCCTGGGACCTGGGCTTCTCACAGAACAACTGGTCCCTGGAAGACTCTGTCTCCATTTACATATTAAGAAAATTTTTTTTGAAAAGGGATTGAAAATGGGATTATTGCCCTAGAACTTAGGAGTCAGAAAGTATTTTCTGGAAACATTTATCTGAATGTGCCTCTCCATAGAGTCTTGGGTTTTACAGACCTCATTTGAATATTTTGAATTGTTTTTTTAACTGACATTTTCTTGAGATTCTTGCCATCCATGTGATACTCACCAGGCATTATTATTAGGTCCTCACATGGGAGGAGACTGAGGCACAGAGAAGTGTAATTTGCCCAGGTTAGTGTTAGAGATAAGAGCCCTTTAGAGTCCTTCAACCTCTGGGTAGGTAACTCATCCCACATGTCCTCTGCAGTAACCGCACCTCCACTGTCCTACAGGAAATAAATGGAAAACCCTTATTATCGAAATAGTCACAGAACTATTGTTGCTGACATTGTAAACTTCCTGGTTGTGTCTGCATGTATCTCTTTGTATCTGTGATCTTTTACTCAGCAGTTTTTATCCCTAAGTTCACAAGCTGACATTTAAACGTTCTTGATAGTAAAGATTTATATAATTTTAAGTAGAAATATCCTGATTTTACCAAATATTTTTACTAGGGTCAAAATACCATGGACTGGAGTGATCAAGAACTTCCTTCCAGAGAGTGAAACCCAAACTCCTTGGACTTCCAACACTCTTGAGCTGGTACAAACTGCCTCTTTAAAGTCGCTTGTCTTAACGCAGATCCCCAGGGGGTAACCCCTGGAACGTGTCTGTGCAGCAGGTTTCTGGCCCCACCCCACACTTACAGAATGAGAAAAAGGTAGAATCTATAAATTTCCAACTAGCTCCCCGTGTAGTTCTGATGCCATGAGCCCGTGAGCCAACATTTGTGGACCCCGTCAGTCCCACACGATCTGCTTTATTCTTATGTGATCTTCACCTGCAGGTTCTCATAACACAATGCTCTCATTGTGCCTGATATTCTCTCCCAGAGCACTGCTTGTATGTCAGGACCCAGGTCAAACGCCCCGGCATCGTGCAGCTTTGGCTCATTCTTTCCACTGCAATGAACTCTTCCTACTTCACCTCTTAGAGTGTATTTGTGTGCATCTATTTGGCTCTCGTTACTTCTCTGTGTCTCCTTTCCTCTAGAAGAAGATCTAGATTCTGTCCCGTAATGCCTCACCAGGCACAGAGTTCTCCGTAAGCGTTTGCAGAGCGCTGTATCTCAGTGTACCGGTAGCTTCAGGACACAGGGGTCCTGATGCTATTTTATTCTGGAGACTGAACAAGACTGATCAGGTGTTTCATCTTTGGTCTCAGGGTTTGGGATTAGTTGTTATAAATTCCATCCAGCTCTATCACAGTGCTGTGTTATTTTAAGCCCTACCAGACAACCTAGTTTGGGGTTAAAGAAGAGAAGAGAAGGAAGAGGAATAGATCGTATGTATTAAGGAATTCTCTGGGCAGTTGATTGTTCAGATTAACCAATGAATAGTGGAACAGAAAGCCTTCCCAGTCCTTCATGATCCCAGTTTTTGGCCCTTTATTAGATGAATGCATATAATTGTTTAAGGATGCTTCACACTGCCACATTCATTAAACACTGACAATTATTGTAAATCATATGTGTGAACAGAGTTTAGTGTGTGCATCTATCAAGAAATTGCATTTTTAAAAATTTTTATTTGTTTGCATTTTCATCAAAAAGTACCTTCATGCTGCCACTAATACATTCATTCAATGTTCAGAATAGGGATTTTTGAGTACAGGGTTTAAAAGTATTTACATCCAAGTGCATTGTTAAATAGAGAATTTGCAAATGCCATAGTACTAAACATAAAATTGAATATGAAATTTAATCGTTGATCCAAGAGGTCCCATTGAAGAACAGCTGTTTAAGCCTTCTGGAAGACATTTTGGGAAGTATGATTGAGAATCTATTTCGGGTGAAACAGACACCTTCTTATATTTTTCTCTATTTCTCTTCATTCTCATTAAAGAGTATCATCTGCTCTTGGTTTTGTGTTTAATTCGAATTCACAGTCTTACAGTAAGGTCATCCACCTTACTCAGCTCTGTGAAATGGAATCTGATTTTGGAATAAAGGTAGAAATCGTTTCTAGGTTGCACTTACTAAGCCTATGTTGAACAGGGCGTCTTGTTCTGCCACCTCTGCTACCGAGACATGATCCCTTTCACCCAGTGAAATCCTTTAGGAGGCAATCAAGCAACTAGAAATCAAGGGCAAGGGTCAGCTGAGAGGAAGGAAGCATCATCCCTGAGCAGCAGCAACCCATAAATGGCTTTATTGTAGCCCTACTATGTGCGTGTGTTCTTCATAAAACAAAAACAAGACAGAATCTTGACAGTTTCTTTTTTCTTTAGATAGAATTTTAGTAAGGCTCTCTTCGAATCCCAAAGGCTATTATAAAATTGGGAGGGGGGAACCTATTTTAGAGAATGAGTACATTTCTTACTCTCTAAAACCAACCAAACGATGCAAATTCCTTCAGCCGAGTTACGACAGCCAACTTTTAAACAATCTGAAACGCTCGGTGTTCAAAAAGACGCAGCACTTATACTCGACCCGGTAATGCTGAGCTTCTTGGAAATTGTTTGCTGTGATTCTGTTTCATCCTTTAACTTTGGGGAAAAAAAATTACTCTTTTTCTGCCTCATTAAGAGTGTGTCTGCCTCAGAGCTGACCTATTGGAAGAAAGAGTGCCTGCCTAATTGCTTCCAAGGAGGATGAATTGGTGAGATTTTCCACCCTTCTATTTTTTTTTTTTTTTTCTGATTTAATGAGGGCCACAGCCCTCTCTCTGAATGCCTTAATTATCAGATTATGGGCTAAGAGTTGGTCCTTTTTTCCAACCCCATCGGCACCTCTTGCTCCCTCTTGTTGCTCGGCAACTTCTGGTTCTTGAAAATATAGATTATCAGTTACATGAAGGATGAAGGTCTTATAATGAGACCCTTCCAGGGTATAGGACGTAGAGTGACATGGCCATCCTTAGGGTGAAGTCAAATCATGTGCAGTTAGTTACATGTTCTTGGATAAGCGAATAAATGAGTAACTGAATGGATGTGTGTATTCTTCCTCAAGGATCATCTTTAAAGGAAAAATAAATTCCCAGAATTACAACATAGTTATGGGTAAAATCTTCCCTGTATGTGTGGAATCCAGAGATAGTCCCAAAACTTGGAGAGGAGGGTGGGGTGTGGAGTTGACAGGCTCGCTGCATGGCTGTGAGCCTCAGAGCTCCGAGAGCGCAAGCCAACTGGAAGCATCCTCTGAGATCCTGCCCCTCAACCAACCGTGAGGCCATCGGGCTGGGGGTGGTTTCATGCTGGGGATCATGTTTGGAAATCCCACATGGCCACGGATTTTGCCATGACACCTGAGGAAGTTCGTTCAGTAATTTTTTCTGAGCCCGCCAAGGAGACTGAATCTCAGCCTCTCCCTGCTCCAGTTTTGACTGGGGTAGCAGTCCTGATGGCAGTCACATGGTGTCGCTATCATTATCTGAGCAACCTTGGGAGGCAGAACTATAAAGGACTGTGACTCATCTTCAGCTGTTTCTGATCATTCCTGAATTGCTAATCACAATGCCAGGGGTTTTGGGGGAAATGACAGATGAAATCCAGCCGTTTTCTTGGTGAATTCCCCCAAATCTTATCATCAGATTCAGTATTCATGGCACTACCATGCCTTTGGTGGTGTCTGAGGGGTAAGAAAGACTGGCATCCTGAAGTCTGAGGCAGCAGGAAAGTTTGAATGTTTTGAACTTTTGCTACTTTGTATCCTGATGCTAGTAGGGCGATTAGGGTATTGCCTACTATTTTTTTAATTCTCTGGATTTGGAAGTCAGCAGATCTGAACCCTAGTCCCCATATCCCCTGTTCTATCCTTTATTAAAAACAGTTTTTTATTGAAATATAATTTACATCCCCCCATACAATTCACCCATTTAATATGTACAATTCAATGAATTTTAATGTATTCACAGAGTTGTGTTAATTCTGTGCATGGAAGTGTCTGCATCCCTCCAGATAAATCTGTGAGTCTTGAGTTGCCTCATGTATAAATTAAGAGCGGAGCAGTGTATTTTTAGTCTTCTTCTGAGTGATGAGTTTATAATTTCAAGCCTTGGAGTAATCTGTTTATGTAAAAAAACACACATCATGAGATACAGTGAATGCTTTATAAGTTACCATTTGGAAGATATCTCTCTCTCTCTCTCTTTCTCTCTCTCTCTCTCTCTCACACACACACACACATACACAATTCTTCCAAGTTAAATTTTCTGTCATTTCACATCCAGTTCACATCTCTCTTTCTTTACTTTGTACTTGCAATTTTCTCCCGTTGACCCCTTCTCGTGAATGTCTGCTACATTTTTTTTCTGTGACATACGAAGATTGCCTCATACATATGGACTAATCTAATTTTATAGGTATAGTTTTTCCCTGAGCAAGACTATAAAGTTGATGCCTTGTATCCCACACATCACTCTCCACTCATACTCAGTGAATAGTCGTTGAGTCTTGTACACACAATTACTCAGGAATGTGTTTGGTGTCTTAAAATGGAGGTGGACCTCTTCCCGTGCCAGCTACCAGAGTCAGCTTACAAAGGCTCCAATACTTTGCAAATGGACGGCACTGTAGGAAGTGCCAGGGCAGAGAGTAATTGTGATTGCAGTTGTGTACCTCCAAGTCCAGGAGTTATTACCTGGAGTAGAAAATGATGTTTCATTGACCAGCATTGCAAGTGCACAATTATATATTGCTCCAGTGGGAGTTAATCATGAAACGTGATAAAGCTCTGCCTAACAAACGTATTGTCATGGTCAATTTCACTGGCCGCGGTGTGTTGTATGTATGGTAGCCTTTGATCAATGACTAATATTGTTTGTGAGATTTTCTACTTAAGTTAACGTATGCTGACTTCTGATAAGGACTTAATCTAATATAGTAGATGGCGGAAATCCATTTTTTTTCAATACAATCAGTTACATCTATATTGTATTAAAAAATCTTTCGGTTTTCACCTTGACTCTGCTAACGTAGCTAGAAAATTCTTTTTGTTTTCTCTCCTTTTTTTTTTTTTTTTAATTTAACAAGGTTTAGTGCTTCTTACTGATGTCCCGACGACAGTAGCCTTGATACCTGAAGTGTTACCTATCCTGGAAAACTATCACAGTAACAACTAGGAAAAATGGTTGTGTTCTCATCACCTATGTGAGAAGACCATTGCCTGGAGCACCCTTCCCTGTGAGCTCAAGGGGACAACCATCAGCATACAAAACACACATGAGTTTCCTTCCTTCCTACCTAATAGACAATATAATAAAATTGTAGACTCTGTAGTGAACCATGGTAATATGACGTGTATGTGTGATAAGCTTATTTCCCCTTCATACCAGGTTACATGTTTTCTCGTAGGAAAGGAAAAAGAGGCAGACCCCCAAATTTTATATTTTTATACTCAATCTCCATAGGATGAAACTGTGCTCTTTCTAAATGGTGGTTGTTCATGCTCCAACTTCTCATCTACCACTTGGCACAGAATTATTATAGAATCATTGACACTTTGGCAGTTTTATTAGCTCCTCCCAGTCTCTACTTTTCCAGCTTAATCCATCATCCTTTCTTTGATGTCCCTGCCATGCTGTCAGACACTTTCCAACCCTACTCAGAAAGCCACTCTCCCAAAGCCGCTGAGCATTTGCAATACAGCCCACACTTATCCTGATCATCCTGGCTCTTTCCTTCATCACGGACCATCCAAAAACTAGCCTCAAGATCAAGTACCTGGATCTTTGCAAGTCCAATGACTATCTTCTATACACCTTTGAGTATAGTTTCTAAATGACTCCATTTTTTCTGGGACAGACCTGTGTGTGCTTGTTATCATGACATGACTATTAATGACACCTTCTTTAATTCTCAAACATGTTATTTTTGTTCTGTCATATTTCTGCTATTGATCTTATTATTACTTCTAAGCACTGGAATCCCTCTTTTTTTTTTTTTTCCCTCAAGAATTTGGTGTATTTCCTTTCTATCCAGATTAGACCTGGCGTGACCCACTTTAGCCTCTTCTTGCTCTCATCCTAAAATTCGTGCTCGTGTGTCCTTGTGGGGGCATTCACACTGCAAATTGTTACCTTTCACACAAACCAACCGTTTGCTTCCTGGGGTCAGCATCCTGCCTTCCAGAGACATCCAGCTGTTTAATATGAATTTTTGCTCCTACAGATTTATAGTCTCCATCTTTCTTGGGCTTCCATGATAGTGGACCAAGCATTTATGGATCATTTTCAGCTTCCATTTTCCTAGCAGCTGTTATAAACTTTCAAGGGAACTCTCTGCCTGTTGTGTACTGAAAACTGTGGTCCTTCATGGTAAACTATTTCCCCACCTACCTCCTTACATAGAGACTTCTGTATATCATCACCCACCTTCGTTACCTTTTCTCCAGCAATGGGGAGAGAGCTTTTCTTTTACTAATTCAGGACAAATTGCTTTTGCTAATCCCCTCTCCTCTTTTCTGCAGTGTTCCATCACTTACCAAATCTTTCTTAATCTTCTAAATATCTAATATCTCAAACACTATGGGATCCTTCTCCACAGACTTTACCTAGATCACGCCCACTTAAAAACAAAACAAAACAAATAAAAATCTCTCTTGGCCTCAGCCTTCATTTACTACCTCATCTCCAGTCTCTCTTCTTCCCTTCTTAGAAAAATCTACCCTTCTTCACCTCCTGTAATTGGGTGCCTCTATCACCCAGCTGATTCTATTCTAGGAAATATTACTGATCTTTCAATTGTCAAATCTGGTACTCTCTTCACAGAGTTCATCTCATGCATGTTCTAATGATATTTGACAACATGGGCCATCCATTTTTATTTCCACTATGAAAATAGCCTTTTTTTTTTTTTTAACCTTGTCATTCTCCTTGAAATTCTACATACAGTTATCAAGGCAGAGCCAGGTTTTTGAGCAGCAGTGAGGCTGAGTAAGTGATAGGGGGCGACAGGGTAGCCGAGGAAAGTGGGTCTGGGGGTGTGGGTTGGATTTTATGGGTTTTACCGTCTCGTTTTCACACTGCCTCCTCTCATGCATTTTAATCCTATCAGGTCAATATATTATCTTAAAAATATTAAAAATACTTCTTTTTGGAAAAGCTGCTCAGATGACATGACTTATCTTAAAACTAAAAGGAAATTAGAATGAACCAACAAATGTTTCTTTGACTTTCTCATGCTTAGGTTTTGAATGGAGATAGGAAATTACTTCACAGGGTCCAGGTACCTATGACTGGATCCGGGGGATCTGATATTCTTTCCCATTTCCCACTTGCCAGCACAAACTTAGAATCCAGGAGCTACGTGGGAAATGGTTGGTCTATAAGCATCTATCGTATTATACTGGCGCTAAGACTGAGTAATCGTGTGCTATTCGTTAAGTTTCTTATTGTTTAAGAGTTCCCTTGTGATGTTCATGTTCCGTGATTCTATCAAAGTAGGTCTAAAGGAGTTCACAGGTATAAAAGAGCTTAATAAATGTTGTGTGGTACCGTTTCTCTGTCAGTGTACACACGAAACTCTCAACCATTCTCCGTGATGAAATTCAAATGCAATAATTTATCATCCAACATTGGAGGAAAATATTTTATTTTTACATGACCTAGTTTACTATCTGTTCCATGTCCTTATCACATGGGTAGTCCACTGGTTTTAAAAAATGATGACAGCTGGTAATTGGTTTATTTACAAATTGGAGTCCTACCTTAATTAATAAATGTTTGAAGCTTTCAAAAGCAGCCATGGTAATTTTTCTACCCATAGTAATTTTTTTAAGGAAAATTATATACAGACTTTTTTTTCGACTGTATTTAACATTTACGAGGGTTGTTATCCTCATATCCTGAAAGTTCAAATTTTATTCAGTGAAGATGATGATTGAAGGCTTCTATTCAAACAAAAGCCCGAGCTTGCTGGAAGCACTGTCGTGCTGAATCCCACATTGCAAATTAGACAAATGGCATGCCCTCTTGGTGTGCACACAACACACCAGCTCTTGGCCATCAGGGCAGGGTTATGGTGACATTAAACAGGCTGGCCTTCATCCTTCCTTTGTCGCACACTTAAGTTCTCTCTTTTTCTGTGGATTCAGAATGCCCTGGTGGACATGGCTTCTTGGTTTTACTGATGCCTTTCAGCTCTTGTATTTATTGGTGTCGAAGACTTTGGGGATTTGTTTCCAGTCTTTTCCCCTTAGCCTCCCTCATGTCTTTTCTCTGAGCCACAGGATGTGCTAAGCCAGGCCATTTATATTCTGGCCCTAATTTATGACTACTCATGCCTCTGGTACCCTGCATGCATCTTAATATGAAGCTTTGGGGCACTTGGTTCCCAGGTGGTGAAATTATCCTGGGCGTTGTGTCCACAGCTGTGTCTCTGGCAGCATCTCTTAGGATCCCCTTAAGGAATTATGCTCTGCAAACTGTGACTATAAAGAAACCAGGCTGGTTTTCCTACTCTATATGTAAATACTTGTCTCATTACTTTCTAAGTACATTTTATATCTACTCCTCTCTTAGGGATGGGAGTGGACAATTATGAATTGCTCAGATGAAGATAGTTATCCTAATGTAAATGTTGATTCCTGAAAATGCCTGATTTTCCAACTGATCAAAGGTGACAGCAACTCCAAAATGGATTGCTAGGAAAATAAAGGAAGAGGCTAGAATGGCTAGAGGAGTGTTAGGAATTCTATTGCTTCTTCAGTACAGCACTTGGGATTTTGTATTTGAAAGGGGGATAATAGTGGTAGAAGGAAATGTTACTGCTTCTGTGAAACTGCTTGCCAGATTCCCTTTCTCCATCACTAGATACAACAGTCCATTTGATGCACATAATGGTGGTCTTCACAAGAAAGGGTGAGGTTTCTGTCAGATATTTATCTTTTAAACATATAATCGGTCTGAGAGAGAAAAATGGGGCCTGGAGGAAGCACAGGGTCTTTTTTGAATGTGTCCAGTGCAAAGGGTGCTAGACTGGGGATCTGAAAACACAGATGTAGGTCTGACGTTGGTCATCCTGAGCTGTGTGTTGGTGTACAAGTCGCTCAGCTGAGTGTCCTGCGTAGACCACAGCCTGGCACATAAAAGGCACTCCAAAAACTTTTATTGAAAGATACATGAATTAACAATTGACTTGTTAAAATCTAGCATAGGATTTGACATCTAGGTTTCAAAGTTTGATCTTTCCTTCCATATTAGACTAAAATGACTTGACATTCAGATATGTCACAGTGACAAAGCCTAGGGCAACTGAGTAATCTGCAGATAGGAAAGATGTCCCATTAGTTGACTGCTAAATTCTAGGATGGTAAAACATTTCCAGAGACATCTTGACTGGGCCACGATGGAAATTCATTATAACCCTAGCACCTGACGCTCCTGTGTCACTCGGAAACATGTAGAGATTATAAAGTGAGGTTAACATCTAAACGACATCAATAAAACCTAAAGTGGAAATAATGCCATCAATGTTTAAAAAAAAACTAATTGGAATTCTGAACTCTAGGTCAGATAATCCAGTGTGGACAGAAGTTTCTAGATCAGCCCTAACAGTCCTTAGAAAACAGGCCTTGTTTCATGATTGTCCTCTAGTTTCCTTTACAAGAAGAGTTCCACAGACCAAGGTGGGAGAATTAAATTTATTATGAAAACCTAAGGCATGATGGTAATATGTTAGGATTTTGTGAACGATTTTGCAAGAGTAACTAGGTTTATATTCTTCCTTGGTAGCTGTTTGTGAACATTGTTTCCTTTGGCATTTTAAGTTCCTGGAAGGCTATTTCTGAATCCTGTTCATTTTTTTTTTTCTATCACCAAGTTCCAGTCTCATTTCTACCTTAAAGCAAAACATGTTTTGCCAAGAACAATTCAGGTTGCCTCAGGCTTAGTTCGAGCATTGCCCCCAAATGCTTTGCACTTTGGCAATTATATCTATTTATTTGTTTACTCACCCCTTGTCCACCCACCAGCAAGCCTCATACCAGGCCTTGTGATACACTGGGGAGGGAGAGATGACAGATGATCGACGTCAACCTTAAGGGGCTCACAGTCTAATTCCTGTCTCACAGTAACCGAACACAAAAACCTGATGAGCAATGTACTATGAGAAGAGGAAGGTATCTTAAACACACACACTTTTCTGAGCTTGAGGTAAGAAGAGGTGGTCAGAGAAGGTCTCAGGGACAGATAAGATGTCAACTGAGATATTAAGAGGGGGAGGGTTAAACAGGAGAGAAACGATGTGGTGGGAGGGAGGGGGGGACCTGGGAAGTAAAGAGCTCCCTAGGCTGCAGGAACAGCATGTGCAAAGGCGTGGAAGAGAAAAGGCCATGCCCTTCAGAACTGGATATGGGAGTGGTGGGAATTTATTGTACTGTGACTCAGGAGAGGACCAACAGCAATAAAGAAAAAAAAAAAAAAAAGAGAGAGAGAGAGAGAAAGAATGATATTGCAATACTTACTAACTCTTCCTGTTTCTAACTGACATTTAATTTTAAACTTATTATTTATATAATTTATCATTATTTCTGCATATTTGCTTAACAGCCATTGCTCGGATATTTCTTAGATAGGAGCCCTGCATTTTGGTGCTGCTTTCACAATTTCTTTTTTTTTTTTTTTTAACATTTTTTATTGATATATGATCATTTTACAATATGTCAAATTCCAGTGTTCAGCACAATTTTTCAGTTATTCATGGACATATACACACTCATTGTCACATTTTTTTCTCTGTGAGTTATCATAACATTTTGTGTATATTTCCCTGTGCTATACAGTGTAGTCTATTCTACAATTTTGAAATCCCAGTCTATCCCTTCCCACCCTCCATCCCCCTGGTAACCACAAGTCTGTATTCTCTGTCTGTGAGTCTATTTCTGTCCTTTATTTACGCTTTGTTTTTGTTTGTTTGTTTGTTTTTGTTTTTGTTTTTTAGATTCCACATATGAGCGATCTCATATGGTATTTTTCTTTCTCTTTCTGGCTTACTTCACTTAGAATGACATTCTCCAGGAGCATCCATGTTGCTGCAAATGGCATTATGTTGTCAGTTTTTATGGCTGAGTAGTATTCCATTGTATAAATATACCACCTCTTCTTTATCCAGTCACCTGTTGATGGACATTTAGGCTGTTTCCATGTTTTGGCTATTGTAAATAGTGCTGCTATGAACATTGGGGTGCAGGTGTCATCCTGAAGTAGATTTCCTTCTGGATACAAGCCCAGGAGTGGGATTCCTGGGTCATATGGTAAGTCTATTCCTAGTCTTTTGAGGAATCTCCACACTGTTTTCCATAGTGGCTGCACCAAACTGCATTCCCACCAGCAGTGTAGGAGGGTTCCCCTTTCTCCACAGCCTCTCCAGCATTTGTCATTTGTGGATTTTTGAATGACGGCCATTCTGACTGGTGTGAGGTGATACCTCATTGTAGTTTTGATTTGCATTTCTCTGATAATTAGTGATATTGAGCATTTTTTATGTGCTTTTTGATCATTTGTATGTCTTCCTTGGAGAATTGCTTGTTTAGGTCTTCTGCCCATTTTTGGATTGGGTTGTTTATTTTTTCTTATTGAGTCGTATGAGCTGCTTATATATTCTGGAGATCAAGCCTTTGTCGGTTTCACTTGCAAAAATTTTCTCCCATTCCGTAGGTTTTCTTCTTGTTTTATTTCTGGTTTCCTTTGCTGTGCAGAAGCTTGTAAGTTTCATTAGGTCCCATTTGTTTATTCTTGCTTTTATTTCTTCTAGGAGAAAATTTTTGAAATGTATGTCAGATAATGTTTTGCCTATGTTTTCCTCTAGGAGGTTTATTGTATCTTGTCTTATGTTTAAGTCTTTAATACATTTTGAGTTGATTTTTGTATATGGTGTAAGGGAGTGTTCTAGCTTCATTGTTTTACATGCTGCTGTCCAGTTTTCCCAACACCATTTGCTGAAGAGACTGTCTTTATTCCAATGTATATTCTTGCCTCCTTTGTCAAAGATGAGTTGACCAAAAGTTTGTGGGTTCATTTCTGGGCTCTCTATTCTGTTCCATCGGTCTATATGTCTGTTTTGGTACCAATACCATGCTGTCTTGATGACTATAGCTCTATAGTATTGTCTGAAGTCTGGGAGAGTTATTCCTCCAGCCTCTTTCTTTCTCTTCAGTAATGCTTTGGCAATTCTAGGTCTTTGATGGTTCCATATGAATTTTATTATGATTTTTTCTAGTTCTGTGAAATATGTCCTGGGTAATTGGATAGGGATTGCATTAAATCTGTAGATTGCCTTGGGCAGTGTGACCATTTTAACAATATTGATTCTTCCAATCCAAGAGCATGAAATATCTTTCCATTTTTTAAAGTCTTCTTTAATTTCCTTCATCAATGGTTTATAGTTTTCTGTGTATAATTCTTTCACCTCCTTGGTTAGATTTATTCCCAGATATTTTATTACTTTGGGTGCTATTTTAAAGGGGATTGTTTCTTTACTTTCTTCTTCTGTTGATTTATCGTTAGTGTAAAGAAATGCGACTGATTTTTGAACGTTAATTTTGTAACCTGCTACCTTGCTGAATTCTTCAATCAGCTCTAGTAGCTTTTGTGTGGACCTTTTAGGGTTTTCTATATATAGTAACATGTCATCAGCATATAATGACACTTTTACCTCTTCTTTTCCGATTTGGATCCCTTTTATTTCTTTCTCTTGCCTGACTGCTGTGGCTAGGACTTCCAGGACTATGTTGAATAGGAGTGGTGATAGTGGGCATCCTTGTCTTGTCCCAGATTTTAGTGGGAAGCTTTTGAGTTTTTCACCGTTGAGTACTATGCTGGCTGTAGGTTTGTCATATATAGCTTTTATTATGTTGAGATATGTTCCCTCTATACCCACTTTGGTGAGAGTTTTTATCATAAATGGGTGTTGAATTTTATCAAATGCTTTTTCTGCATCGATTGAGATGATCATGTGGTTTTTGTCCTTTCTCTTGTTGATGTGATGTATTATGCTTTCACAATTTCTTGATGAGTGATACTAAATAATACTAAGTTAGTACTTAGTAAATATTACTAAGTTATTACTAACTTTGTAATATCTGGGCCTCTTTTTCATCTTCTTATCTCTCTAAGTTACCTTTAAATTGGCAAAAAACTTTCTCATGCCTTTTTATGTGTAAAATATCAGTAGCTTCAAGATATTTGAAAAACCCTAACCCTATCCCTGGGGGACAGGATCACATCCAATAGCAGAGGCCAAAGTCTAAAGATGTCAAAGCTCATCTGCATAGACAACCAGCGGGGCAGTTGAAGATGTCAATGAGAAGATACTGTAACTGTCTCCTCTGAAATGTTTGCATCTCAGCCATGAGCAGTCCCACCCAGGACCACTGCTGGGGTCACTGTAGGTAGTTCAACTGTAGAAGGTCGAGAATTTGCATCCCCCACCATGAGTTCCTATCAGCAATTTTCTAAAGATAAAAAGCTAAGAGGAAAGAAGAGTACAAGTGAGAAAGCAAATTTGATTTTTAGACAAATACTATGTTACAACAAAGTTACAACAAACCCAGAAAGTAATCAGGCTTCCATTTAAGCTAGAGGGAAAAGATTCTGGATTAAAGGGGCCAAGAACCATGGTCCAGAAGCCCTTTCTGGTAGAATCAAAATCTGCATATCTTTGTACCAAAACCATCCCCTTGTCCACTGTTACTTATACTCTTAGGAATTCAAGCTCTGAAAAGGCACAGGAAAGTAAGATTCATTTCATGTCTTGTCTGTTTCTGGCAACCTACTCTATTCTCTCTCTGTCCATCCCTACCCTTCTCACAACAAAACCTGCAGGATATTTTATTGTTAAACTCAGAGGGGGCACCTGGATTACAAGATACCTATAATAATCTCCATTTTACAGGTGAAAAAACTCATCCTCAGAGAAAATAACTAGTCCAAAGTCACATCTTGATACTACTAAAGTATGGTAAATTGTATAATCATTATTTGAAATTTGTTTAATTCCAAGGTCATATTCTAATGTTTCCTGCTCTTCATTGTCTAGAAAGACTGATTGTCTAATTCCCAAATCACCATCCGGTTAAATTTTTTTTTAAATAATATTAGAAAGTAGATTGGATTAGGAAAACAGAGTGGTGCCAAGAAGAGAAAACACGGGCATGTCACAGGAGTTCAGCTCAGAATCCAGAAAGCTCAGACAGGCCATAGAGGCCAACACCAGTCAGCAGTGAGGGCTTCTGGTACAGGAAGGAAACTGTCCTATGTGTACCTTCACCACGTGCCAAGCTCAGTCACCTCCATTGTCTCCTTGCATTTAATTCCAGTGGTGAAGATGGCCTGCCTTCTTTGGATCTCCCAGCACCAGATGTTTGCAGAATGCATGCTATAGTAATTTTGAAATCTCATATAACTTTGCCAAATATGCTCTAAAGATTAATACAACCATTAAGTAACTGGAAGAATCCTTATGCAGCAAAATTGTTATAAAGTGAATTTTTAAAAAAGATCCAAATCCCTTAGGAAAAGGGTGAAATTATGTGAATTTTTGACTATTCACAGGAAAGAAACCATATGAATGAATAATATATTGAAAGAAGTCTTTTCAATTCAGTGAATAAACAAATTAATAAGATTTTTAATAGCAGTGAGATAGAATTTTTTTTACTGTTAAAATAACAAAGAGGGATAATGCAATTGTGTCCTTGAGAATGTGGTTAAACAGGCATTCTTAGATGCTGTTGGTCAGGCAGTACACTGCCCAGGTTTCTGGAAATCGATTTGTCATTTTTATCAAAGGTCTTAAAAGTGTTTGCTATCCTCCTTCTTGATCAAGTATCTCTCCTTGAAATCTATTTTAAGGAAATAATTAGAGATATGGACTATATATATGTTTATATATATATATATATATATATATATATATATAAAATGCTGATTGCAGCTGTATTTTTAACAACTTAAAACATTGAAAAGAGTCTACGTTATCATTTATATGGAAATGGCTGATTAAAGTGTAGTATAAACATAGGGCAGAATATTGTGCAGCTATTAAAGTATCTTCAAAGAATTTTATTGAACATGAGAGTATATACCCATGATGTAGTGTTAAGGAGAGAAAATACAAGATAAAAGAACAGAATGTGCAATGTGAACTTGTGTGTGTGTGTGTGTGTGAAAGAGAGAGAGAGAGAGAGCAAGATGGACTGATTCACCACAATATGCAGGGAACACATCAAAATGTTAATTGTGGTCCTCCTGATGGATGAGATTATGATCTCATTTTCCTCTTTATACTTGACTGTGTTTTTCAGATTTTCTGCAGTAAGCAAGTATTTCTTTGAGCGTATGGAAAAGAGCGGTTACTTTGATTTCACAGCCTTAAATGTAACTGCATTGTATTCCCAGATGCACCTTCCCCGTTCTGCCCTGGGTGTATACACCCGGAGTAGAAGGAGAAGAGAGGATGCTGGCTGGGAATAAAGGCTTCCACAAACAAGAGAAGCTGGTCTCCAGGAGGCTTCATGTGATTGGTGAGAAAATCATCTTTGGTCCCCAACAGAATAAATGTGTTCTGCCGGGGAGCACAGAGCCGAAGTCTTGATGGTGTACCAGACGGACAACCATCCTACGTAAAGCAAGCACTCCCCCCCCACCCCCGGGCTAGTTGTTCCGTACTGTGACCCGACGTTAATTTATATACCATAGTAGTTACTGTTGTCTCGTAATCCTATTTGTTTGCTGTTGTCTGTTCCCTTCTTTAGACTGTAAGTAACATAAGGACAAACATCTGGTCTGTCTTAGTGCTGTGCCCTCAGTGCTGCGAACACGGCCTGACACACGTTAAGCGTTTGTTGAAGGATAAATACTAATTCACTACCAGCCTGCATTAGGATTTGACCTCTAGTCTTTTCAAGTTTAGTCTTGACTCACCTATGCTGTGAGTGTACCCTCAGACTGTAAGTTGGCTGCAGATTTAGATGTCGGGGAAGGAAGGGAAGGAAAAGCTCTAAGAATCACAGGACCTTTGGGTTTTCTGCCTTTATACGGGAGATGACGGAGGTGCCTCTGTCTCCCCACACTCTCACTTTGTCCTTCGGACGCAGGAGACAAGGGTGGGGAAAGGAGCCATCTTTGGGGGCCCTTGTGGTCACGGCATAACATGTGTCCCACTCGCTGCTGTTTTATTGATACCTAGTTTGTGACTTTCCTGTACCTCTCATCAGTACAAGCCTGTTCTGTAGACTGGAATTTGTTGTACCACTCGGTCTTGCACACATCTAGGAGGATCATTACAGCCTCAAAGTCAAATAAAGTACTTTCCCACCTACTTAACTTTAAAAGAATGACATTAGGTAGCATGATTCAGCATACCGTTATATATGTGTAATATAATTTTATTTTTATCTTACTGTTCCTCTGCTTACTGTCATAAGCAACCCATTTTAAAACACTCACTGAGATGTCGGCACTATATTAATTCATTTACATGCCATGTGTTACCTACTCGGCCTTTATCATAACCTTGTGAGGTATATGTTGTTGTCCCATTTTACAGATGAGAAACGTGAGTCTATTACAATGCAGGTGTGACTGATCTCAAAGAAGCTATTACTCTACCCACATTTCATATGAAAATCCTGAAATACTAAGTATCCTAGGTATTCTCCAAATACTGAGAGCTGGGACTAGGGCCAGCAGTCCATGAAAATAATCAGGTCACCCTGAGAAGGCTGGTTTTCTGAAACATCCATGCTGGTAATCTCAGTTTTCATGATACCGGATTACACTGCTACCAGAGCTGCCTTTCACTCCTGTGTTATTTGATACCCTAATGGGTCTGCTTTCAATCTGTAGGCAAGCAAGTTTGCAAAGGCAGCAGGGAGATCTGGGAAGACAGTTTGTTTGGAGGGCTCAGAAGGTGAAGAGTCGTGAAGTTTATAGCTCACTAAGGTGTCACTGCCTCACCGTGTCATCTGTTGAAATGCATTTCCATCTCTGTTCCTTGAGTCAGCCTCTCGCTCCTGAACGCTCGTCCTCTGAGGGAAACAGGGCTCACTCCATTCCATCTTTTTGACTTTTGAATTAATTTTCCTAATTGGTTGAGAGAGGCCATTTGGTACATGAAACCGCTTTAGTGCCTAGCCGGGAAATTCCTGAAAGCTCTGTCGATGGAGAGTGCCCAGGGACCCGCGGAAGCTGATGCCCGGTTCTTTCAGCTCCTCTCGGTCAGGTCTTTCTTTGTGCACTTCGTCTTTAATTGATCGGCTTCAGATACCTTTACAAACTAGGCAAGGGAGAAAGGACAATGTTAACTTCCGCTTACGTGGGCTCACAATGCTGGTCGTAGGAAACAAGATTGGACGGCTCGTACCAGAGCCATGCAGTTTAAGAAAGCCATGGAAACCAGTGATCTGTTTAAAACTGAACTTTCAGTTCTTCTAGGAAGAGAGAACAGAGGACAGCGAACAGGAGGAAAAAAAAAAAAAAAAAGGAAACTAAAGCAAGAAGGTCAAAGTTTTAAGACACCATTTTGGTCATCTGGGCATCCCTCAGGATGTTGGGAGTTTAATGACCTGTTAATATTTTGAAGCACAGTCTGCAGCATGAAGAAGACATGAAACACTCCCTCAGGCAGCCCCCATGCCCTTGATGGATCTTTTAGTTTCAGCTTCCTGCAGGGAAGTGTTTAATTGCCTCTATGATTGAGATGATCATTTTTATTGTGTTCAGCCCAGAGCTAGAGAGAGGTGGCCCCTCCTTGGGCAAGTTTTGCATTTCAGGTTGTTTGTCATCTCTTAGCCGTCATCAGTGGTGCTGTCACTGTCATCATCATTATCATCAGAATGGAAGTGTTAAGCCTGTAATTGCAGGTGGCACTTTGCTAAGTGCAGTGCAAGGAGACACTTGGTTCTCACTGGCCAGCTATGCATAATCAAAACACACTCTACACCGGAGCAGAACCAGCATTACAGGTTCATGCAGAAAGGAAGATGAAAACACTGAGTAAGTGAGCAGGTCTTAGGAGGACTGAACTGCCTGACCTCTGTTTTAAGACTACAAACAACTCTCATCTGGGGACTTTTAGTCTCTTGAGGTACTACCTCTAAACCACTGCTGTGTTCTTGGCACAGTCCTAAGTCCTTTGTAGGTGTCATATATACTCCTTGCAACAGATTTACCTGATAAGTGCTATGATTATTCCCAGCCCATTTACCAGATGGCAATACTGAGAACACACTCCTAAGTAAGAGGCCAAGCAAAGATGATGAACCAGCGTGTCCGACCCCAGGTTCCATGGGAAGTTAGCATCTAAACCCTTTAGAAACCACTGCAATGTATCAGAGAAAACACACCTTGGGGAGAAGATCTGATTACATTACATTGTTCTTTGAAAATGTCAGTGAGCGTCATGTTTATAAGTAGATAAAACCCAGCTAAACAGACAAAGCAGGAATGGAAGAAGTTGATTGCAGGGAGTAAATTTTTGAAGTTATCTCTGTAATAGATATATTTTTAATATTACAATGTTGCTTTAACAAGGTTTAGAAGTTGAAAAGCATTGTGTAGTGAACTGGGAGGGATATGCTCTGCTGGGAAATGGAGTGACACTCTCTAGAGGGTGAGAGAGGGAGTGAAGACTGATCATTTGGGTGAGCGTCTCATCCATCTGCATCCTGATTATTTGTAGGTACACTCACCTCTAATCCTAATACTGCATTACTGACTCTTCATTAGGTTCTGGTTATTCCATTAAAGGATTCAGTGGTTACATATTAATTTAGGATTCTTTCCAAATTGATACTATGTGTACTGAGAATTCCATTCTCTCTTGTCCCGTCTCACCCCCCCCCGCCCCCCCCCCCCCCATATTTTCTCCCATCTCTTTCTTATAATTGCTCTTCTGGGGGAGGGACATGGATTGGAGGGGGAGGCGTGACAATGAATCTCTTCTTCCTTCAGCACCAATTTCCCTTTCTTAAGAATCAGAATTATTTTTAGGATAAAATTACCCTATTCTTCACTTTGTTAGGGCATTTGAACATGCAAATGGATGTTATAAATCATCACCATAATAGGAAATTCCTACTATCACGGGGTAATCCTGCATAAAGGCTGGCTTTAGAGGGCCACTGAAAGTCCCCTGCAGTCCTCTACCCGTAATTAAAATAGCCCTCCTAAACTGGAATAGCTCTTAGCCAGTATATTGGCTGTGCTTAGGTTTCAGGCCCATTCATCGAGTCTAAATGTGCCATTCACCACCTCCACCCCACCCTAGTCACCCGCTGACATTCTGTATTTATTTGTCCTTGAGAGAGCTGTTTTTTTCCTGGTTTCGGAGGCCATAAATACAATAGAAGGAGCCCCTGTTTAGGAGTCAGGTGGTCTAGTTTTTCCTGCTAGCCCTGGTGCTAACCAGGCACGTGACCCGCCATATGTAAGTTACCCTTCAGTGTCTTTATTTTCTCTTCTGCAAAAAGAAGTGAGTGGTGTAGGTGTCTCAAAGTCCTTTCTTGTTCTGTGAGTCTGTGACCTCTGCTTAGGTCTAGGGAGCAGATGCAGGGCTGGGGTCTTCAGCTGCTGTCAGTTCCCTATTTACTGATTCACCTCCCACCCCTCAGGGGCCCTGGATAGGCCCTGGTTTGCCTGTCCCATGCCCGCTGGCTGTGCCTCCAGGCTACAGAGCTCTGAGATCCCATAGGGCCCTTCTTTTCCTTCCTCTTTTGCATATGAAACAAGCAATCTGTCATGTCGGCAATCAGTTGCACCTGTGAACCCCAGGCTTCCTTGCCCACCTCTGTTTTGAGGCTGTCTCTGGCTCACCTGTCACGCGGTGATGGACAGTGAGGAGAAGTGGGGGTGCTTCTGACCTCACTGGTGGACAGCCAGGAAGCCCTTGAAGACTTAACGGGATACGACGGCGGCAGCTGCTCAGTGAGACCTCTGTAGCCTCACATGTGGCTGATGATTGAGGGTCAGAGTGTTGTTCTTGGCAAGGCCCTTGGTGTGATGGATGGTGAAGGTAAGTAAGTGTGATGCCCAATTAAGAACACCGTACAATTACCCTTGTTCATACTGGCAACATGGCGGTCGTAAAAAGCTTCACCTGCAGGAGGGGTGAAGCTAGGATTTTGTACTGGACTGTCCTGGAAAGAATGTCACCATCTTCCACGTGATTCCATAGTCCTTGTAATGACTGTGCCCCAGTTCCCTATTGCCCTCCTCGTGCGTGCATACGTGGGTTTCCTTCCCTTCCGTTTCTCTGGGCGCTCTACTCTTTCAGTCATAAGTGACCATTTTTCCATCTTGAAACTGTTGTTAGCTTTCAAGCTTTCTGATCATTCTTTGAAGAAGGCTCTAAGGTACCAAAACCAGGGCCGAGAATGGATTCACAGATGGGAATCTCAGTGTGATAACAAGCCACCGGGAACCAGAGTCTGACACTTCCTCTGCCCTGCAGTGTGATCGGGCCGCTCATCTGTGTCAACAAACAGTATGAAGTAGCCGACTGCACTGTTGGTCCCCTGCCTGGTGGGAACTGACTGCAGGAGGGCCCCGGGGAACAGAAGCCAGTGGAGATGCTGCAGGTTGGCCAAGCGTTGTCTGGATTTTGTAGACAGGCTGAGCAAGACTGTTCCACAAACTTTGGTGCAGAGGGGAATGTGATATTTAGCAGAACAAGGTCCATAAAACTAAATAAAAATGTTTTATATGAGGTCATTATATCTGTATGTCACAGAGCCTTTAAAACAGCATACATTGTAAATCAGAAGCTCGGGTTCATAGCGTAGCTTTCCTTTAATCGACATTATTATGGTATTGGAGGCTCAGGTCATTCCTTACCTCTTTCTGGTTTAAATTAAGAGGCTTTCCACATGGCGTTTGTTCCAGAAAGGAAAGGTCCGTCTACTCATGGGTTTCTGTAACCTGCAGCCCAGCAATCAGAATGCAGTTCTTCTTGTGGTGGCCACAGACGATGACATTCAGATGCTCAGAAACCACAGGCAGTGACACTTCACCCATGGACTGCAGGTGGTCACCAAGGGAGTCATTTGAGAGGCTCAAAACTACATTTATGTGTAGTGGATACCAACGTAATACATGTCTCTGGGGGCCTTTTAACCCATAAAACCACCCATTTTAGAGTTTCACTGGTGCTGTTTTTCAGTGGATAAATTACCTAAAAAGACATTTATTTACTGTCTTTTCAGAAACATGACATGATTTAAACAAGTGCAGAATGGAAGACATCACACACAAAAGTACATTCTGGATGACTCCCATTTCTGTCGCATTCAAAAACAGACTGAACTTTTAATGTCCCTGAATTGTACACTGAAAAATGGCTATACTGGGAACTTTTATGTTACGTATATTGTACCACACACACAAAAAAGACAAAAATGGAAATAACCAGCACAGCCTCATCTAATGAGTCGACAGTCATGAGAGTGGCTGCCAGTGTGGGTACCAGTGACCAGAAGGGGGCCGGAAGGGAGCCTGGGACGGCTGGTGGGTTTCTGTTCCCCATCTGAGTGCGAGCTACACGGGAGGTTCACCCCGTGGAGAGCCATTGAACTGTATGCTGTGCGTGGCGTACTTTCCAAATCTGGGTTTCACTCCAATAAAATATTTACCAGAGGAAAAGTGTTCAATAAGTCTTAGATGATTTGATCTAACTTGACTGGGGTGTTGGTCACAAGTACGAAAATTAACTCAATTCTTCAGTTGCCACCGGGATCTGGGCAGAGATAATTGAATCAAATTATGTCACTGAATAATCTTTCTATTATTTCTTTCTTGAAAAAATTAAATTAGGTTTAAGGAAGCCAGGGCAAGATTTTGGCAGCATCTAAACCACCATGTTGCCACACTTTGAAGCCGCTTCTTCGAAGCTCTGGAGGCACACGGTGGTTCCAACAATCAATGCAGTGTTAGTCTAACAGCCAGCTGTGGACTGTAGGGCACATAGACTGTTTCCTCAAAGCTTCTGCCTCTGAGCAGCACTGCGGGATAGTGAGTTTCCTGTCACCTAGCAGAGGCCAGGGGACCATCTGGAAGGGGTGCTCCGCAGAGAGTGGGGAGATTGGACAAATAACTTAGAATGACCTCTTTAATTCCCAGCTTCTATTTCTGTGGCTCCTCTATGCATTTGTAAATGATTACCAAACATGGGTTCATGTCTCTGTGTCAGTTTCTTGTTCATAATTTTGTGAAAGGGGCTCATAGGGCTTACAGAATAATGCCGCTGCCCTTCGAACCCTGCCTTTGTTTCCTAATGCTGCCATAGCAAACGGTCACAAAGTGGGCGACTCAAAACGATAAAAATGTATGCTCTCACAGTTGGAGAGGCCAGATGTCCAAAGTCGAGGCATCGGCAGGTCCGCTGTCCCTCTGAAGCCTGTGGGGAGAAAACGTCCTTGCCTCTCCCGGCCTCTGGTGGTGCCTGCAGTCCGGAGCGCTCCCTGGCTTGTGGTTGCATCGCTTCAGTCTCTGTCTTCGTCTTCACGTGGTCTTCTTTTGTCGTTTGTCTGTGTCACTCTGTATCCTCTTCCCTTTTTGTAAGGACTCCAGCCATTGGACTTAGGACCTACCCAAAACCCAGGATGATTTCATCTGGAGGTCCTTAATGACATTTACAAAGACCTATTTTCAAATAAGGTCACAGCCTGAGGTTCTAAGAGGTTGTACATTTTTGGGGGAGGTGGGGGACGCTATTCAACCCTCTATAGATACCCACCTGTAAAGAAAACGAACAAGAAAATCAACCTTAGGAGGTTACTCAGGCCTGCAATCGATACCAAGAGAGTGGTTAAGAAAATGAAAATTTGTGACAGTTCTCCAGAAGCCTAGGGGCTCAGAGAGGAGAATTCCACACTCATCTATTTGTACAGCAAATTATTTCTGTATCCCTGCAATGTACCGGGTTGTCTAGTAGGCACTGAGTGTGGAGAGGGGAATAAAAAGAAGCAGAAGGCATCCTCATGGCATTTCTGGTCCAGTGGAGGAGATCACTGCTAACCTACTAAATGCAAAAACAAATCTATCACTGTAAATTGTTAAGGAAACCACACCCCATACCATGACAGGGAATCATGTTCGTAGGAGATTCTTCCTTTCCCATGTGGGTCTGTCAGGAAATTTTTCTCTGAGGAAATGATATTTAAGCTGAAAGTAAAAGATGAGTAGGAATTAGCCAGGAACAAACATGGGAAAAATCATTCCAAGTAGGTAGAGGGTTGAATTTAAAGCGCAGAATGGAAGTCATGTGGCTGTGACGTGCTGGTCAAGGCGGAGGATGGAGAGTGGAGGCCAGTTATGCACCCGTGGTGGTTCACATTCAGGATTTGCGGGTCCCTGCAACAGGACACCCCAGAAATATTTAAGCAGAGGAATGGCAAGCTCTGAATGTTAATTTTATTTTATGTGACCCCACTGGTTAACGTGTAGAGAAGAGATAGGGACAGAAAAATGACACCTGCAGGCTGAATATAATAAGGTGACCCCAGAGGCTAGAGCAGAGACCTGGCCACCTGGGAAACACGCGTATATTCTTGCCGCTGCGCTGGGGGACTGGGAGGCGTCCCGCTGCGTTAGTTCCCAGACTGAAAGGCAATCCTGACTCAGCAGACTTTTTTTTTTCCTATAGGGATTTGTACAACTCCATCGTCTATATAGAACTGACTGTTTAAAAAAGGTGAAATGAAAATCATTTTCAAATGGATCTTATTTTAAAGTAACAAAAGGGATTTTATTATATATCTCTGATCACTTGCTGCAAAAATTGGGAAATTGTATTCCGGTTCGGAATATAGGTCCAGGATTTGATTTATGCAGGTGGGCATGCCATGCATGGCTCTCGGGCTAGCCCGTTAGGGTCTGGAGGTGCTGTCACAGGATGGAAGGCCTTCCCAGAGAAGCAGGAGTCTCTCAGACCTAGAAAATAGTGTCCTGTGGTTCCTCCAAACCAACAGGGCACCCATATCCTCCCAGAAAGCTGCAAGGGGGAAGAAGAGAAAATGTGGATGAGATGAGATGTAAGGAAAGCTGTCTCCTAACCATTTGCAAAGTTTGCTCATAATAACATTATTTTTAGGATTTTTTTTGAGCTTGACGGGAAAACAGAAGGAATAGTCCAGCATTAAATTACTCACTTGAACGCCTTTCCAAATTGAAATCACAAGGATTGCAAGTACAGAGTTGTAACCACACAGGAACCCATCTGACCATTTCAGCTGTTATTAGAAACCATGTGGGCACAACGCTATCTGAGCTACTAAACGTGCATGGCTCTCTCCCCTAGGATCCTCTAAGACACTACTTCTTCCTGCTCCCTGTGTAATTGGCCGAGAGAAGGCTAGCATCTGACTCTAGCAAAAGAGTTCATTTTTCTGGCAGGCAACCACGTTATAACTGAACCACATGGTCCTCACAGTAGAAGTCCTCTCATCTGAAGGATAACTAACACTGTGTACACATACCCCGTTCCAACCTGAGCTCCTCGAGCCCCCTTGAGAAGATATATAAATCCTTACAGATTATGTACAAAGCGTCTGGGTGCCAGAGGTGGGCTGGGGCAGAGGTGGCCTTGGCACAGGGCCCCGGCGCCACTGCCCCATCTGCATAGTATTATCCACATGAGTAGGCTGTCTCCGTTGAAATCGACAGGACCGTATGGCAATGCTCGGATCTGAGATTATTTCAAATGGGTTCCTGTGTAGTTACAACTCTGTACTTGCAATCTTTGTGATTTCAATTTGGAAAGGCGTTCAAGTGAGTAATTTAATGTTGGACTATTCCTTCTGTTTTCCCGTCAACCTCACAAAAATCCTAAAAATAATGTTATTATGAGCAAACTTTGTGCTTAACAGGACAGTCGTGGGGTGCAGTTTCATGTGTTCAGGTCGGATTTGACTTGATCGGCTCGGCACTGGGTCTTATGAAAACAGGTCCTAGTTGAGTGAAGCCGATTTTTAACCCTCAGATGATGTCTTCCCTGGAGAGAGAAAAGCTAGGTTATCTGTGAACATACAGTTAGCCACTGAGCTCAGGCAAGGTGGGAAGGCTTTGACTTTGCTAAGGAAAAATTATTAAAGTCGTTATATAATAAATATATTATATATATTTTAATAATAAAGCTATTATTAAAGTCACAGTGATTTTCCTCATTTATGCCTCTTAACCCCTGATTCTTTTACAAATGTGATGGTCTCCTGGTCATAAGCATACCTCAAATCACTTTTCAGAATTAGGTAAAATGCATTCTGCCGTCATTGTTATCAAAGTTGTGCATGCACATGATTTAAAGAGCTCTGGAGTTGTGCAAGCTTGTTGTAAAAACATCGTTCCCTCGACACCACACTTCAGCACTTCCCCCCTTCCCAGGAGTGACCACACTGAATTCTTCTAGCTGATCCCTGCGGAATTTCCTCCATGTCTCTAAGTAACATACTTACATAACTCCTTTTTGAGTTTTTCCATTTTAAGCATTATCTACTGACTTTCTGCTGTGACAAATACAGAGTTGATATTCTTTCATACCCCTTCACCTATTCACCTCTACCCTATATGCGTCCTGTTCTCATCCTCAGACTCTCAATACAGTTATATTATAATTTTGTTTAGATTGATATTTAGTGTTTACAGTGTGGTTATTTTTGCTTTCCAGTACAGTTTCCCCACCTGGAGTTAATCATTGTCTTTTGTATGGTCTTGTTTTGTTTTTTTAGTTTTAATGTTATCTTTTCATCATGCGCCTGAATCACCTCCCAGTTATTCAGACGTATCTGCGGGTTGTTTCTTCCCGAGGTGCTCTCTCCCATAGACTTCTGACTTGCTCCAGTCTGAAAAGACTGACTGCTCCCAGGGTCTCCTTTCACCGCCGTTCAGAGAACTCCCTCCCTTTCTGTCTGGCAGCACCAATTTCCTAAAGCTCATATCATCTTTAGTCTCTCCTTTTGGTGGATTGTAGCTTCCTAAGAGAAGATTCATGTCGGGGTTGTGAGGGGGGAGTAGAATTGAAACTTCGCATGTCAGAAAATGTTTTTATTCCACCCTCTCACTTTATTAGTAGTTTAGCTGGGTATGGAATTCCTATCAAGGACATGTTTTCCTCCACCATTTGAGGATGTGGCTCTATTGTCTTCTAGCTTCCGTGGTTGCTTTTGAAAAATCTGATGCATTCCAATACCTGATCCCTTTAGGTTCTCTCGTCTCTCAGTCTCTTTGTCTGTCTCTTTTTGGAAACATGCAGAATGTTCCCTTTGTCTGCAGCAATCTAAAGTCTCATGATATCTGTCACAGTGTGGATATAGACCTGTTTAATCTGGTTTTGTGTGTCCTTCAGTGCTGGGAGGTTTTCTTGTATTATTCCATCAGTAATGTCTTCTCTTCTATTATCTCCATAAAATGTTCCAGGAATTTTTTTTTTCAGAGATTGGAGCTCTAGAACTGATTTTGTGTCCCTCTCTTATTTTACATATTTTTGTCTTTGCTCTAATTTCTGGACTACATTTTTAAATTCAATTGGTATCTTTCTATTGTCAGTATTTTTTTTTAAATTCAAAATGCAGTCATGATGAACTAGATACAGAATTCAACACAAATGCAAATCAAAAGATTTACCAGTAATTGTGTCATTATGGGTAACACAAAGTCTGTCTGTTGTTACCATAAGTGTGATAATTATTGTGGGCCAGAGAGTAGACAAAAACTGAGGGATTCTAGAACCTCAAGGCTGGAATGGAAAGGAGAAAAACCTTTAAAAGGACAGGCCTGGCTTTAGCAGTCTTTCAGACCAAATGGCCAACCCTGAAAGACATGAAGACCATATTTATAGCACTTTGTCTGAGTTCTGGAGGGTGAGACTTAGCCATGGGAAGTCCCTAAGGCTGGAATACTTGGGGTCAGATGAATCACTGAATACTAGAAGCCCAAACCACAGAGACTAGGCAAATTCTATAAGTGAGAACTTGAGTGGTCCCAAGCCTCATGCTCAGACACCCTAATTCCTTGAGTTACATCAACACAGGCTAATTCCAGACCCACCAGCTTGTGAGCCTGAGCTCTCTGACTTGCCTGATCAGCATGGTCTCAGGACTGGGAATGACTGATTCTGTGAGCTGAACATCTTCAGTGTCACCACTGGGAAGAGAGAGAGAGGGATAATTTTGAGCATTTCAGACCTTTAGTGACTACCCATCACTTTCTCCACCGAATATTACCACGTTTACCCTTAACTGCTCCTTTTCTCTTGTTCTAATAGATTTTATTCTTGTACCTTATTTTAAATCAGATCTCACTGCCAGTTTTTGCTCACTTGCACTTCATTTTTTTTTCTTCTTACTTCACAAATTTTGCCTAAGTTCCCTATGGTATCCTCAGAGTTCTACAGCTTTCCTCACATTGAAATTGTAACTTAAGTTGATTTGAAAGTCTTCCCAAGATTTACCAAGAGATTGATATGATTGGTACATCCTATTTAGTTTCTGTCCTTTAGCAATCACTTGTATGCTTGTTAAACCTTGCCTCCCTGTTTTCCTAGTAGCCTAAAGTCTTCTTAAAGCAAAGACTATCTTCTCTTTATTGTCACTCAAACTTCCTACACGGAATCAGCATAGGTAGGTACCCTAGCATGGTGAGCACCTGTGACTCCACCCAGCCCTTTCTATAAACAGACCCCCTTGAGTGGAATCTTAGCCTTCCTTCAGTCTAACCTGCTGTGAAAGACTAATCTCAGGAGAGAGAGTACAAACCTAAATAAAGCTCTGACCTCTCCCAGAAATGTTTGCATTTGAAACCCCATCTTGCTGGTCATTGAAAGGTTTTCTCACTAAAGAAAGGAAAGCAAAGTACAGACTAAGAGGAGTATTTTGGTTGCCAAGGATGCTCTCCAGTCTCTTTCAGAGCACTCCCTGTAGACAACTGCCCAGCTGGCCACGTCAGTAGCAATTCCCTGTGTAGCCTGTGATTGATTAACCAAGAATGCCTGCCCGTGGGTGGGCACACCTCCCCTGAGTTAAAGCACCTATTGCAGGAGGGAATAAACACTAGACTCAGGCACAGAGCTCTTGATAAAGGAGGGCTCAGAAAAGCAACCCATGCCAGGGTCTGAGCAAAGCTGAGAGCCTGGGTAATCAGTATGCACCTCATTCCCCGCTGTGCACAGCACTACCTCGGGAAGTCTCAGCTCTGTCTTTGGATATAGCCATGATCAATCATTGACTCCATTTCCAGCCCTTCTCCTCCTTCTGGGGAATGAGAGGTAGGGCTGAAAAGTTTAAGCTTCTAATCATGGCTTAGTCTTTTCTGTTTTCTCACCAAGGGTCACCTCACTAGAACAAAAGACACTGCTTCTACCCAGAAAATTTCAAGGGTTTCGGGAGCTATGTGCCAGGAACCAGGGCCAGAGACCAATATATAGATTTTTCTGTTATCTCGTAATGGGAGAGGATGGTTTTGTCCTCCTGGAATACAGACTTAATGTGTTAGATGAAGTTGATGGTTTGAACTGAGCTGGCATATTACAGAGAGAGAAACCGGAGACTGGGTAAGGCAACAGAAATAGAAAATATAAATTGGAAATGAAATGAATACTAGTTCCTCAACTTTAATACTTCCTTTCCTTAGTAAAGACCAGTCCACACATGGCTCACCATTGTTTGGATCAAATGTTCATGGCTGAGTTTCCACTTCTATACAATCTTGTAATAACAGTTTTAAACATTTTGAAACATTTTTACACATGTAATCAAGTGGAATATGTTGAGCTTATAGCACTCGCACTTCAAAGGTTAAGTCAATGGAATGACAGAGAAATAAAGTGACTTGCTCAAGTTCCTACCGAGAGTGAGTCATCAAATTTTGACCAATTGTTGATCATAATAAATGGTCGACTGTTGAACGCTTGCTATTGGCTTTATGCTATCACTTTATTTTAAAAGCTCCTACCTGCTCTGGTTGATGGTGATGACATTTAGTCTTGCTTTATAAAAGAGAAAAAAAAAAGGATAAATGACTTGCTGATGTCACATAACTGATAAGTGGTAAAGATTGTGTTTAAATCCAGAAACAATTGTCTCTAGAGCGTGTGATCTTAACCACTATTTATAGTTTGTCTCCAGCAATTCTCCTTCTCCGGATACTTAGTGATTCTTACACAGTAGGATCATTTTTCGATTGAATCCCATCTCTCTCCACAACGGTATTTTTATTTTAGTTGATTTCACTCTTTGTAGCGTCATCTCATACCTCCTCTGCTAGGCCACCTACATCACTTCTTCCATATTTCATCTTCCAGTACTTCACTTGTCGACCTCCCAACACTCCAGACTCTTCAGCACCATTTGTGTACATCCCTCTTCTTTCTCTAGGTATTTTGTGAACACTTTGAAGCATAAGCAGTTTTTGTCAATTTTGTTTTATAGTTTAATTTTTTTGCACTGGAACTCAGGTCTCCAAACCCCATACGTAATCTTTTGATCAGAAGTGCAGTGTCCAGATTCAGGAAGACTTAAGCTCAAGTCCTGGCTCTGCCCCTCACTGGCTGGATGACAATGGTCAAGCTATGTGTCCTCTCTGAACCACAGTCTACTCGTCTATAAAATGGAGATAATGGTAGCAGCTAAACTATAGACCAGACACAAAGAGTATTCTAGGTTATAAACAATAATCTTTAACATAGTAAGTAGCAGATTAAAAATGATGTAATAATAGAAGCTGTTATTAATGTTACCATCATTATTAATCATAATTATGAAAGGAAAGCTATGAACTTTTGGAAACATCCCACACCTGATGTTCCTCTGGCTTAGGAAATCCCTGCGTATTTCCTGAGTCTAATAAGCAGGAATCTCTCCCATATCACTCAAGGTGAAAAGGATGCTCATCTATTTTGATAGAAGCCATCTCCTAGATATGCTGTTGGAGGCAATAGGTGTGTCGCTGTGGCAATAGTAGATTCCACAACCAGGAGAAAAGAGTAAGAAATGGAAATTCACAATGACAGGTTCTGGACATTAAAAATTACTTGTTTTACCTTGTGGTATCTTCTAGCCATTGACTGGCATTGGATCGTGAAAATAGTGCTATTCTTTTTAAAGTAACTGTAGCTGGCCAACTTTTTCACATGGTCAAAAGGAACATCTCTTATTTGTCTGAAACTGCTCTGGGCTAATACGTGGCTGGGAGAAGGGCTGAGGAACGTGACTGCCAGTTCTGACACGAAGCTGACAGTGTGATGAATAACTGAGTTTCAGGATCCTGCAACTTTGATTGCTCTTCCTCCTCCTCTTTTCTTTGTTCATCTCCAAGAAGAAAATGATCCACATCTGTAACATCACCTAATCCTGCCATTGGACATTAAGCATTTATTTTAAATGTTAAAACCGCTGAGCTTGCATGTTTTATGACCCACAGATACTTGTATTTATTTATTTTTAAATTTTAATTTCTATCTGTGGAAATTGCCAAATCCACTGAATGGAAAGCAAATGAGATCTGGAAGCTGGGACTTTTCCTGAAGTGTATCCAAATGCAGCTGGTTGGGAGAGGATGAGGAGGGAATTCCGCCGGTGGTGCTGGCTGGAATGGCGGGACGGGAGGGCACACATTTGTTATTGGATGCTTTACGATTCGGTTATGTTTGGATTATGGTTTTTAAAATATCTTTGGGTTTTGAAAGCCCAAAACAATGTATCTATAACCCATGGCCCATCAGTTTTATTGTGGCTTTCATTTTATAGAGAAAGAGTGGTTTTGCATTTGCAATGAATTAGCTGTTTATTTCCCCAACTCTCCCATTTCATTATAGTGATGCGGTGTATTCACCTAATGGTAAACTTTTTTTTTTTTCTCCTAATTCCTGATCAGTGTTTGGCTCTCACTTGAAGGGCTTCATTTTTAGAGTGTTTGGTATGTAGCTGGAAAAGAATTCAGCCTTTGTTTTGACGAGGATCTGTTTCTGGGATTTTGAAGTGTTTTTCCTATGTAATTATGACTGTGTGCCCTGCCTCACTCTCTTTTTTTTTTTTTTTTTTTTTTTGTTAATGAATAAACTAGAAAACTATTGTGAAGAGATCATAAGCTACTGAAAAACAAGAAACAATCCTGTAGTTGATACCAGTTAGCTGGTGCCTGTGGCTTTAGAAATGAAGTTCTTTGTCTTACCAGCAGCAGCTAAAGTGCAGTGACACTTAGATGATATCTCACCGAGTGTGCAGACTGAAGACTTCTCTGCATACTTTTACTGCGTGTATGTTTCATTTCTTAGGGCCAGGTGGTTTGCCTTCCTTCTCCTAAGATTGTTACACATGAAAGTAGGAGGGTCATTGTATTTTGATGCATCTTCTAGACTGTTGAGAGGCAAGGAAGAGAGACAGGTACAACCTCTATGAAAGATGTCTTCCTCAACTCTTTGTTGAGACAAATGCATTGTAAATGCGAACACATGGTGGTATATTGGCAGGCAGGTCATTCGGGTCTCTGGATGTAGAGAATTATAACGTTGTGTCTCTGTCATGTCACTTTACTTTGTACTCACATGAGCGATTGCAGGAATGCACAAGCTAACATATCAGTTATGAAAGAGCCCAAATGAGGGTCTATGGATGGATGAGTTTCAATAGCCGATAGTTGACGGGGCTGTGAGTCCTGAAGGATGATTTCATTGACTTGTTGCATCTCTCATGCAAACAAGGATTCGACAGCCATCAAAAGGGCAGATTGGTCTGTAGGATCTCCAAGGATCTATGTGAACAGTGTGTATTTGGAGAAGTGATTACAAATATTAATGGGCTCTGAGAATCACAAATCAGAAAGCGTGTGCTCTGAGACCTCACTGCCCATAGGGTCAAATTCAGGAAAATTGGATTTTTAACAACTGTACAATTTCATTTATTTAGTTTTTTTTTTTAACTCTAAGTATAGTTTCTGCCTTGAATAAAGCTACTGTAATAGGATAGAGAAAGTGTTAGCACAGTTGGCAGGGCTTGATTTAGTCGTCTGTCTGGTTGCTAGTTTGCCTATTTGCTTGCTTTGTGGTCGCGCCCATGTCTTTCAGGAAGCCCTAATTATCCCTCTCTTGATGTTTCTGTCTCTTTAAATACCCAGAAACAGGAACCATGGCCGCCTTTGCTGAGTTACATATTCTGATTTTCACGCATGCAGTTTTTCCTTCTTCGGGGATTAAAATTCAGGACTAAGCTAAAGTCCGTGAGAAAATTCACTGCTTTCAGAGCCCTACACTTGATGCGATGTTCGGGAGGACCATGGGTGCTCCTGGTGAGAGAGCTGATCCACAGGAGTCAATTATTTCGGTGGTAGAATCACAGAATGTTGGACCCAGCAGAGATGAGGAAATCACTTTGTCCAAAGCTCTTCGCTTTCAGAGGAAGAAAGTGATATATAGAAAAAAAAGAAGAGGATTAATTGCCCAAGGCCATGCAGTCAGGATGGGACCTTTAGGAATAGAATTTAGGTTTCTTGGCTTTCGATGTTTTATAAATGCCTTGCAGTATTGACTTAAAATAAGCTCACTTATTTCAAAGACTTAATAACAAAGATTTTACATAATTAAATAATCTTTTTCAGTCTTTACTAAACTTTTTTTTTTAATGAACATTACACAGTTCTTGTATAGAAAGGAATAGGGTGGTGGTTTGCAACTGGATATGATTTTGTTCTTCCCCGCGGCTTTGGTAATGCCTGGAGACATTTGTGATTGTCACGACGGGAGGGGGGAAGGAGGAGTCCTGGCATCTAAGGACTAGAAACCAGATATTCTGCTAAACTTCCTGCAATGCCTAGATCAGCTCCCCACTACAAAGAGTTATCCAGCCATCCAGCCCAAAATGTTCATAGTTCCAACACTGGCAAGCTGTGGTCTTAGGGGCATGCCCTGTGAGGAACGCCACAGCATCCTTAGTTCTCCCCTTTTCCTTTTTAATTATGAATCTTCTGTGGTTCTAAGAGAAAAAAATCCAACAAGAATGGGGCTTCTTTGGACCCAAATACATGTGTGTCACCATGATTGACATTTATTAAAAAAAAAAAATCTTGGTAAGTGTGTAAAATATTGAAGATGCTTGTGAGTACTGGGTTCCAAGTTTGGTACCCTTGTGTAACAGTTTTTGCATGATTAGAAACTGGCACAGCTTACCAATAATCACTCAGAACGCATGCTGGCCTTTAGCATGAAGTGTGGCCCTGCAGGCTGACCCTAGTGGCATTCAGACCTTCTTAAACAGATGCACATGAATGTGTGGGGAGAGACCACAAAGACCAGTTAAACTATGGAAGGGTTAGGAGGCAGCCGTGCAGGAGGCCTTGGAAAACACCTTCTCTCGTTCAGATGAACTCTCACAGTTTCTTGAGGGAAATCAGGTAATGTAACAACTCTTTGCACCCCAGGAATTAGACATTTTCAGATCTCATTGGTTTTCTCGGGCAGTCTGCTTAATCTTTATCCCTGATTGCTAACAAGCCACTAGACTGGCAATACTGCCCAACAAAAGAGTAAAATTTGTCCATCTATCATTAAGATAATTGTTATTGATTAGTCTCCTTGTAATTTTCTACTTTTTGTTTTCAGATGTTGGTTATAAATCACACCCACAACAGACACTGAGCCTGTGTTTGTGTCTATTATGTGGTCCTGATAAGGCTGGGCAGTGTTTCTCACCTTCCTGATGCAAGTTATTGAGATTGATTGAAGTACTTTGCTTGTCCTATCCTAGACACTGTGTAATTAATGTTTCATTATGTTAATACATGCAAATGTGAGAGTGTGTGTTTGATTGGGAGGGGAGAGAAACAAAAAAGGATTAAAGAGTTCACGCCAAAGTACAAATTAATTTATTGCATTGCTAACTGGCCTCTGAGGAATGAGGGAGAAGGCTTCAAAATGAAAGAAAAGAATGCACAGAAAAGAAAGAGCCTGTCCGTGTCTTTCAGAGGTGGTACAGTTGAGAATTGTGAGAAGGATTTTCAGGCATGTGACAGAGGTCTTGTCCATCCTGTGGGTTCAGCAGTCCACATCTTCCTCTCCAGTAAAAGGATGTAGGATGAGGAAGCCACAGAGTATTTCCTCTTTACATATACAAGTATTTATACCTGTGCAGAGCGCATTAGGCTCATACTGAAACGTTCATGCAACATAATGGTCTTTCATATGCGATCGGTGGTTGACTTCATGACATTATTTGAGGTAGAAAAGGGAATTTCACCTCAAACCAGTTATCCACAGATCTACCACAATGAGTTGCTTATTATTGTTGTGTTTCTTCCTGGTCTGCATGGTGATCATGTTGACTATTTCCTCATATGTCACTGTATTTCTGTTTTGTGATTTACTGATCTATTTCCCCAGTATTAGACAGTTAATGTGTTTTGATACAGCTAGATTTGCTATGATATCAAACATTGTAATGAGCTTTTCTTTTTGTATTTGGGGCAATTTTTGTTCCACCGAATTCCTTGATATAGCTTCTTAGGAGTGGATTTACTACAGCCTAAATCTTTTTTATGGCTTTCAATGCACCCTGCTTTCTTTAGAAACATTCCCACTCCCAGTATCTAACAGAGAGACTTAACAAATGATTACTGGATTTAACTCAGAAGAGACTTCACTGAACTGCAGTTAACGTAAGGTTGCCACGATGAGTTTTTTTAGCTGATCATACCTTCACGTGGGTAAAAGTTTTTGAATCTTCCCTTCCACTGGGTGATGCTATTTTGAATAGACTTTTTAAATGGGAAGCTGAAAAAATAAGGGTTTAGAAAGTAAGATTTAGCCAGGAAGGGTGGGGCTGGATGGCATTTTGAGAAGAGAACCCTAGTGCCAGAACTAAAGCATTTGCTACCCAGGAGGTGGAAGGTGGGGAAAGGCTTTGAAAGAGCAGGTTAAAGGATGCCAAACAGACAAGAATCCAGAATGTATTTACTGGAGGTGTTACAGAGGCATTATTATAATATCTTCTAAACTATTAGTCTGTTGCATAATTTTGCTTATTATTTTGTTTATTTTATTTTATTATTTTTTTGCTTTTATTTCTGATAAGTACTTGGAAGCAAGGGGCAGGGTGGGCATCTGTGACCACGCTCATTTCTTTTCATACTGTCTGTGGCTGCTTTCCTGCTACAGTATTAGAGTTGAATTGTTGCCCCACATGCCAAAAATATTCACTATCTGGCCCTTTACAGAAAAAAAAAAATTGTAGGCTTCTAATATAGAGAAATAAATCTGACTGTCAGAAGTGGAATTTGGAGTCAAAGATATTATTTCAAATTCATACTCATCCATTGGGCAAAATATAATTTATCATAGACTTTAGCCTCAGTTTTTTCCTCTCTAAAATCAACATAACAATAATTTCATCAGCTGATTAAAAATTCTATCATAGGATGGGTTTAAGTGTTGATCCCCCGTTCTTCCCTCCTATAAAGGAAAAGCTTCAATGATTAGTGTTTATATGATCTAGTAGTTACTTGCACACTGTCCTGATGTGGTCTAATGAAGATCCATTAGTACTATGTAAATTTCAAAAAGTATTGTGTATGAATTAATAATTAATGCAGCCAAAAATTCAAGTCAATCTGCTATAATCCACCCCCTCCTGCTTTTAGCTATGGCTGTGCTAAACTGTTAGTTGCTGATGTCAGCATTGACTAGAATGGTTTCCTGAACATATTTATCTGTGTCAAAGCATTGAACCCACCACTATTAAGCAAAAGGGCACAGAGTTGTGACTCATTGAATGTGATGGAGCAGGGCTCTCACCTATGGTCCCAGCTCTCATGCTTCATTCTGCCATTGCTCTCCATAGTCAAAGCTAGTGGAGTTCATAGGGTCTAAGTGGCCGTGGTCCTTTCTACCATGATTCATGCATCATTTTTCATAGTCACTTTGCAGACCGACAGGGAAGTGTGACAGTTTTTGGTTCACAGTCCCCTTTACTCAGACCCACCACATTTTTAATCACTTGGCTTCAGTTTATTTCCAGCTAGAAGCCAGTATGATGAACCTGCAGTCATCCCTTTCCACTTATTACCAGGGGGTGTTCCAATAAATATGGGCCTTTTATCTCCACCCAAAGTTGTTTCCATTAATGGGTACCCAACATTTAGATGAGAATGAGGCAATTAGTCTCTTTAAATCCAGATTTAACTAAAAATCCAGAAGCATGATCATATATCCTACATTTCAGAGACAGAAATGCACATACTATATTTCAGTGGAATTAATTCTGAATGCTTCCAGTGTCTGACAAAATTTCTTACTATCAGATAAAAATAAACAGATTTCAAAAGAGTGTAAGTATGAAGATCTGTGTCATCTTTAAAATAGTGATGGGTCAGAGACCAGGTTTAGGCATCCCACGTTGCCTAAAACAGTTCTAGTTTATGCACATTATCTTGGCATGATTATAAATTGAGTCCCCATTCAGTCTCAAAATTTTCTTATTTATATTAAAAAAGACATGATTACCCTAGTGATCACACCAGTGATTTAGCTAGAAATCAGTTTAAAAAAAACCCAAATTGTACAGTGTCCTCATTTTATATACATTTTTGTTAAATTTTTCTTTATTTTACGTTAATGGTGAAAACAGTTGACATGCTGATGTTCAACAGTAACCTCAGCTAAAAGCTACTTTTAAAACCTTCACCAGCTGCGTTACTATCTTGGAGGTGCCCAAGGCATCCATGAAAGACTTTAATCTATAGAGTCTGTCTCTGAGCTTCTTCAGGTCCTGCTTGCCCGTAAATGATGGAATCCAGTTGAATCCTGCAGCTAGTGAAGCAAGCTTTGAACCTAATGGAAAGTAATTACTAAAAGCATCTCAAAATGTTCTCTTTGTTTCGTTTATTCCTCTTTGGTTCACTGAACATGTTAAAGATATTCTTCTGCCCTGGAACTAATGCCAGCCAGCCCTTCTTTGTTATTATCTATTTTGTGTTCATCAGTGCTAAACACAAACAGGGAAGGGGATTTAAACAAAACTGTAGGCATAGTTCTTGACTTTGAAAGGAATCAGTCCTGTGTTAATATATGTGGTAGATCAATACAAATTCTCTGAGCTAAATCAAAACTTAAAAGGTATGATATTTATAAATTCTGATGACCGATGTCTTGGTTCTTCAAGGATCCAGCTATGTGGGATAAATCCATATTTTTGTGATGGAGGGACAACCCCAAGGAGAAAATAAAATAGACAAAGGTTTTTCTCCTTTGGTACTTGCCCACCACCCCATTCATGCAGAGGCGCCCAGGTCTTCTGTTTGTTGATGGAAGTGCAGAGCAATGGCATTCCAGTGGGCCCTTCTTAGGCCATCCCGGACCCCTGTCCTGCCAGGGCTCACTGTGTGAACCCCAGGCTCTTCCTTCTATGACCAAGTGATGATATCTAGAGTCTGATAAACCACCTTACACCAAGTGATTTTGGGTATCATGGAATCCTTGACTCCGTCTCTCTTCGAAGGTTACGTATTCACATAACCAAAAAGTTTCAGTGCCCAAAAAAGAAACCATACTTGATGGATTTTCTGGAATCACAGTAGCTGAAGGGGAGTCTATGTCAACTATTTCGATTAACACCATGTGTTTTTGCCTGTCCCACCTCTGAGCTGGTTTGCCCCCTCCCCCAACTTGGCTATGTATTCTACTTTTTATACGGTGTGAGAAAAAGGACATTCATAGGGAGCAGGAAGGTGATACAGAATGAGTCCTAGACCAAAATTAAGACACATCTAGACTTTATTACCTCTTCTTACTCTTCTGAGCTATGTGACCTCTCTGAGCTCTTTTCCCTACCTACAAAATAAAGATAACAATCTCTCCTTGACCTACAGGATCCAATGAGTCTTCCATGTAAACTCTAAGAAAGTTACTAGAAATAGAAGAAAAAATAAGCAGAGAAAGAAATAACACAGTGTTTGTAAACTACAATGCAAACCTTCCACAAATCTTAATGCAAACTTGGCCCATGATTTAAGGTGGTGAATAACCCCCAATGCCAACCCCAAGACCACCCTCTGCAAAGGATGATGGGTATTTGTAAGTGAGTTCGATCATTATCAGTTATTTTCACACGTATGTTATTCATTCTCCTGGCTGTGCAATAGTGAGAGTATATTTTTCATGCTGTTTTTTAACTGGAGAGAAAAAGAATTGAAAAGGGCAGAGAGAAGTTATGTATCTGATAACATTAAAAGATGGTAACTGATTTGGCTCAGGTGATTTAATGTGTATACTAATTACGGTTTTGAAAATTGCAGTCCTGGCAGATATCATACAAATCAAAATGTTGTATAACAGAAAGTGACCTTTTTTATGTTCCAGTGACTTCTGTTAAGTCCCTGGCTATTCTGATCTTGAGGTAATAGGACGTTAAAAGAGCTGAAGGCATTAAGTGAGAACCCACACGTGGGACAGAATGAGAGAAGTAGACGTGTTTGTCTGGGAACACGGGTTGTTGGGAGCAGAAGTGTCTCCAGTTAATGCATTATATGGGAGCCCACATTTGTGATGGAGACTCATGTACCACAGTCAGTAAATGCAGCATATTTCCTGCTCTCAGCTTCGCATTTCATCTGAGAATTGTGTGCAAATTTACATTGGAGTGTTTTATAGGAACGCTTTGACCTCTCAGTGGGATTACAGTTTCTATCATTCAAGGGAACCTGCTGTTTATTACTTAGATAAATTTAAGGCATTTGCTATTCCTAAATAGAGACACACAAGATCATTTCTTTGCTTTGATTTTTTTTTAATTAGAGACATAAAATCCCTAATGAAAGGAATTTGTTAGAGGTCAAATAAGATAAATACATGAAAAGCAACTGAACAGAAAGTTGCCCAGGAATGGTAAAAATTGGCTAAACAGCCCTGGGAACCCACAAGTCACCACTGGTGACACTACGCCAAGCCCTTAGTTCTTCATGTCTGTGAGTTACCCAGACCTCTTTTTTTATTTTTTTTATTACTTTGTTGAAATATGATTGACATACAAAAATCTGTACCTATTTAATGTATACAACTTGATGAACTGAGAGATGAGTGTAAACCTGTGAAACCATCACCATAATCAATGCCATAAACATATCCATCACCACCGAAAGTTTCTTCCCACCCTCCATTTTTTTTTCAATTTTAAAAAATTTTGTGATTAAAAACACAACATAAGCTCTACGTTCTTAGCAGATTTTTATGTATACAATGCAACGTTGTTAACTCTAGGCACTGAGTTGTACTGTGGAGTTCTAGGATTTATTCATCGTGCATAACTGAAATTTTATAGCCTCTTTAAAGCCCATGAAGAACGCTGCTGGGCTGCAGCAGCGTGTGCTAGACGGTGCTGGCTTAATTGCAATAAGAAACCAAAAGAAATAGCTTTTCCCTTCACCTTGAGTGTTTATTTATGTAAGATGAAAGAAGCTAACAAGACCATTTTCCCTTTCTCTGGGGCTTTTTAGTAAACGATGCTGTGATAATAGCCTGTGTTGTGCACATCGTCAGCAATGAGAAGGATGCATCTTCCCCAGAATCCCTGACAGCCCTGTCGGCTAAGCCTCTGGAACAGGTGCAGCAGGGAGCAGGGACGTGAGACAGGCCGGGAAGTGTCCAGAGGCAGCGAGAAGAAGGGTGAGAGGATGGAGTACGAAGTCTGTGGTCCTGAACTAGACAAGAGGAGGAACCAAGGTAGTTAGGGAGCTATACAGACATTTCATAGATGTTTAATAATATGCATGAATGAATGAACGACTGTAATGAAAAACTTCACCCGCTCGCACAGCCTATAAGCCAAATATTCTGATTCAGATTTTGTAACTGGTAAATCTATTACTGAGAGGAATGCAGCTTGGAGGGTGGTGAGTTTAGCACAAGGGGGCAGCTCCCAGCCTGAATCTCCTTCTCTGTGAATCATTAGCAGCATCCTTTGATAATAAGGGTCAAAGACTCCAGCCCGGAGAGAGGGCCAGTGAGGCCCTTTGCCTGTTTTTTAAAGAATGGTTTGTACATTTTTTAAATGAGTGCCTTTTAAATCATCATGGAAGTGTCCGTAGAGTATACACAGTGTTGCCTTTTGGCCCATAAAGCTGAAAAATATTTACTCTCTGGCCCTTAACAGAAAAAAAAAAAAAATTGGCCAGCCCATTCTCAGAATATTCAAGGAAATATTATCAATGCAAATATTGATTATTTTTATTTTTATTGACAATAATATTGAGCAATCTTCATCATTTATAGCCAAACTAAGAGAATTAGGTCTAATTTTTTTTTTAACCTCTGCTAGGATTTTCTTTTACTGATATAGGCAGTTTTCCTAAATAACTCTTATTTTTGTCTACAGAAGTTTATTTATCCAATAGATATTTATTCAGTACATCTGAGATACATAAGGGCTACCGAACTACGAGAACTTCTTTCTCATATTTATGAGAAAGAAGTTCTCATAAATATGATATGTGCTAGAAAGTAGAGAGCCACAGGAGAGGTAGAATACAGAGCTATCACTTGTAAAAGCTGGTGGGACTGTCACTGATACTCAGTGTGACTTTCTATCTGCACAGGCCGGTGTCTAACTTACCCATTTTGTAAAGTGAGAGCCTGATGAGAGTTAATGTTTACTATTTAATCAGCTTAAGATTTATAACTAGTTCTAAGATATTACTGGATGTCACACCATATTGGAAATCAAGTGGACTGAGAGTCACTTTTAATGTAATGTTTCCAGCTCCTAGAGAAATCTTCACCCCATGTTTTATTGGGTGTCTGCAGTAGGACTTGACTACCAAAGGATTTATGAACGATTCAGTCTAGAGAACTTTCCAGATTATACCCAATGGTGGCATTCCAGACATTCAGATATCAACTTGATTTTATGCATTTGAATAATGCATTTAAAAATATATAGATATGCTGGGGTCAGTCATTCCTTGGCCACTGTTTGGGCACAACAGTGTTGAGCCTTCAACACTGATCCCTTCCTGCTAGCATGCTGGGTCCAAGGTAATAACCACTGGATTCTAGGAAAGCTCTAATGAGAACGTTGCTGCAAATTGCATGAATTAACTCATGCATATAGTCAGCTCTTTTTAGGTGAGAAACACACGTGTATTTCTTCATCTTTTAACTGAAAGGTGAGGGACAGTGATATCATCCCTTCATCTTTGAAGCTCACATAGGTCATACATATGTTGTATAAATGGAGGTCAAACTTCCCCTTATGGTTTTGAACCTCTGAAGAGACTTCATCTTGCTCTCCAAGTCACCTCCCCCTGGACCTTTATCACTACTGCACAAAACAAGTTGTTTGTGTGGGTCCTTTAATAAGTGCTGACTCGGAAGTTGTTTAAATCTCACTGCCTCTCAGTTCCAGTGTTGATGCTTCTCTTATCATTGTGCGTTTTCCTTCTTGAGGTCCTTCTTGGACTGAGCAGGAGAACATCACCTTTCTGCTGAGACAGGATGCAATAAATATCCTGACAAAACTGAGAACATTTTAATAAAAATCACTGCTTGGCCTCCATTTGGGGAAAAAAAATTGGACTCATTATAACACAAATGTTTTATCAGCATGGGTCCTGCCATCAGACTTCATGCTACAATGTCAACCATGAGGTTTGCTGAATTTTTAAGGTTTTCCCTGGCCCTGTCAGACCTTTACAGAATTAATCCTTCATATTTGTAACAGCAGTTTCTGCAAGATGAATAGTTCATTTCTCATGAATTGTAATAAAGCAGCCTGTGCTTCCTTGGCACAGTGACCTCTGCAGGCTTTTATCTTTAAGAGAAAAGATGAGACTGTCTCTCTATTTTACGGATAATGAGGTGGGCTGTTGATCTCTTGGCACCTTCAACAACTGCACCCCTTTGTCTCATAGAAGTCTGCGATAAACTGATCACAGCATGATTATAGCAAATCTCTTCACATAACAAATTTCTTCCTAAATTTGAGGGTAATTTTTTTTGTAAGTAGCAACGTTAATACCTGTGAAGTCAGACTTTCATAATATTAGAGGTGAGGACATCTAGAAGTTATCCAGTCCAACCCCTTATTTTACTGATGAGTTCATGGATTCTCAGGGGAATCCATCACACTCAGAGGGCTGGTGAGCAACAGAATTAGACAAAGAACTCAGGTCTCCTGAACCCTTGTGCTGAGAGCTTGGTTTTGCAACCGACAGTGTGCCTTTTCTGCATGTAAATTACACAGGTTGCTCTACTGATCTGCTTAGAGTCATCCGGGACTCCTTTCTTTTTTGAACAACCCACATCTAATCCATTAGCAACCCCGTTGGCTCTGCCTTTAAAATGGCTCTTGGATCTGACCATTTCTTATCACTTCCATTGTGGTACTTAGCCTGAGTCACGTCATCTCTCACCCGGACTGTGGCACTAGCCTCCTAACTGCCTTCCCTTCTTCTTGTGACCCCAGTTGTCCAGCACAGTAACCAGAATGATCCTTTTGAAAGATTTCTCGACCTCAGCACTGTTGATGCTTTGGGACAGATCATTCTCTCCTGCAAAGGGTTGTTCTGTGCATGGTAGGGTAGGTAGCAGCACCCAAGGCCTCTTCCCACTCTGAACCAGTGGCGCCCTTCCCAGTTGTCAAATGTTACCAAATGCCTCTGGGGCTGGGTGTGTGTGTGTGTGTGTGTGTGCAAATCTTTCCCTGTTCAGAAATTCTGTTTTACAGCTTAAGTTGGACCTTTTCACTCTCTTGAGCAAAACTCTTCACTAGGTTTCCATCTTTGTCGGAGTAAAGACGAAGATCTATTGCTTGTCTCCCAGGTCCCTGTGACCTTTAGGCCTTGTCTCCCTGCAAATTTCTTCCCCTAGATACTTGCTCTTCATAGGTTATGGATTGAATGTTTGTGCCACCCCCATTCCACCTAGCTCCCCCACAGATTCATCTGTCCAGTTTGTTTTTGGAGGTGAAACTTCTGGGAGATAATTGAGTTTAGGTGGGATTTTAGAGTCCTCATAAGAAGAGAAGAGGTGGAGACCAGAATGTAGTCTCTCTCTTGTTCCTTCTCTCTCTCTCTAATATTTTTACAACCACATGAATAGAAAAAGCAAATTACTATTAATCAAAAAATGAATAATTTCTTAGAAGGAAATGCATATATATTTTAACAGTGGCTATCGCCAGGCAAGCAGGATTATGAATTTGGTTTTATATCTATATGTTGTTTCTTGTATATAGTAAATATGGGCAACTTGATTAGAAATAAGGTTCTGTCCCAATCAATGGCATTCCAATGCTTGTCCACTCTTCACTGTCATCTCAATGGAAATGTTCCTATGCACTTGATACCAGTAACTGGTATTTTTTTCTAAATACCCTAAATAACCTTTCTCAGTGATCCACTTAACAGTTGCATTTATGAAAAGCAGTCTATCCTCCTACTTTGAGAAAGACTGATGAAAAACACAAGGGAGGGGAAAGCAAGCTTAAGAGGCGGGTAAAGGTTTAAACCCAGGGCAGATTAAGCAGCACATCAAAGTTTCTCTTTTAAGTGTTAATTTTGCATGAGGCCTAGGGAATGATAACCTAAAGTCAGGCTGTGTTACCTGTTGAGCTGAAAAAGATCCCATTACAATTTGCCCAGTATCACGCAGCTCTTAGAGATTTAGCTCTCGAAACAGCAGAGGGATGAGAAAGCTACTCCCCTGCTCTAACTCGGCCCTTATCACTTTTCTTTACCATTGGATTTAGCCAGAGGACACTCAGACAGTTGCCTGGGGCACACACTTCTTGCCCTATAAAAACCTCAGATCTCAGCAAAGCTGCCACTGCTTTGTGGAAGATGCCATGTGCTCAGAATGTCTGATGCGGAGCCGCTGTGTGGGCTCACGAAGAGATTTCTGCTGGGACAGTTACTTCTTGAACTCCACAGCCTGTGTTTATATTCCTGAATTTTGCTCCCTGTCTTGTAAAGGCAAGAGACAAAGAAGGATCACTGTGTTAAGAACAAATTGGGTTTAGTAACCTTTCTGCATGGATATTTGGTTGTGTTGGACTAGGTCAGCAAGTGTCCTGACACTAAAATCACGTTTTCTGACTCAATCATGGTAGCTTTCCAAGAGTTCACGCTTTGTAAGCATGTCAAAACTGAGAAGGGTGATATGAATTAGTATACTATTTGCTTACTTTTGCCATAGCCTCAAGGAAGCAATTTCATGGGGGTTAGGGTTGCCAGATAAAATATAGGATGCCCGGTTAAGTTTGAAATTCGAATAAATAACAAGTAATGTTTTAGCATAGATACATCTTACACATTGTTCATTTAATACAAGCATTTGTTGTCTTAAACGTGTATATACAAAAATGTTATTTGTTGTTTATCTGAAATTCAGATATACCTGATGTCTTTAAGTTTTATTTGCTGAATCTAGTGTCTCTAATGGGGGGAAAAACTTGAACTGTCCTTTAAAATTTTTCATTTAAATTTTCATCCATCATTTCCCTACATTTTAATGATACTTAATAAATTCCCATAGTAAAATGCACCTGGGTTTCTTCCTGTTAAGTCTTCTTTTGCATTATTTAAATTCAGGAGTAAATTCCATAAAACCTGATTCATTTCTGATTTCCATATGTTAGTAATGAAAACTTTTCCTGAAGTTGAATGGCTTCAAAATGTTACTCTCTAAGAAGGGCTGGAATGCACATAATTTTTTAAAGATAGGACCACATCTTCTGACAAGTATTTTTACCATATCTCTTAACAAAGTAGAAAAAATTAAAAAACACACTGATACAGCACAGAAACCCCTGTGGTCCTTGGTTCTGGTGCTTTGGTGAGATACACTTTCTCGCTCTGGGCTGACTCAAATTAATGTTCTACGTTAATATGAAGCACACAAAGCACACCTCCAGGCTCTGGCAGAGTGAGTGTGCTTATGGTTTCGCCTATCTAGAGGCTAAACTGGACTGAGGGGTAGGTCAACCAGACAAGAGTTTATAATTCAAATACTTTAAAAGGCTATAATTATATGTGGAGCTAAAATGTAATGAAAGACATGTAATCTGATAAAGAAAAAATAGTATATTTCCCAAAACTTCTTTTGCACGAGGACTGTAGCTATTGCAGCTGATGAAAAGAAATCTTTTGACAGCTCTTTGTGTGAATAACCAAAACCGTTCCAAGGAGCATGCTAAATGTTCAATCAGACGACCACAGAGCAAGGAAGAGAGGCCCTGCTCAACATCCAGGGCAGGCTCTGGTCACCACAACACCAGTTGCATCCCCAGTCGAGGGGATAACAGCCAGCACACATGCAGAAAAGACATGGCCGCCAGCCATACTAAAAACACACTTTGCAACAAAAATACTAGACACACACTCACTACCCAGGGATGCTCCCACATAAAAACAGTCCTTCAAGCCCGCAGTGGATAACTGTTACTCCTAAATTCATAGAGTCAGAGAAACATAAGTAAAATGAAGAAGCAGAGGAACCACTTCCTATTAATCCTGAAAGAGCAGTGAAATAGACCTCTCCAGTCTACCAGAGCTCAAGTTCAAAAGGAGATAATAAAAATACTGAAGGACTTTAGAAAGGCTATCAATAGAGGTGCAGATGACTGTAAAAAGAAACCAGAAACTAGAAAGAGGAGCAAATTAAAATCAGAAAACTCAATTGCTGAGATGAAAGCCAAGCTAAAGGCAGTAAGTAGCAGACCAGATAACGCAGAAGAACGAGTAGGTGATCTGGAAGATAGAACAATGGAAATCACCCAGTCAGAACAGCAGATAGAAAAACAAATGAAAGAAAAAAAAAATGAAAGCAACGTAAGAGACCTATAGCACAATATGAAGTGCGTCAATCTACACATAACAGGGGTCAAAGAAGGGGAAGAAAGAGAAAAGGGGATGGAAAACATATTTGAAGAAATTATGGCTGAAAAGGTCCTAAACCTAAAGAAGGAAATAGATATCCAGGTGCAAGAAGCTCAGAGGGTTCCAAACCAGATGAACCCAAATAGGCCTATACCAAGACATATAATTAAAGTGGCAAAAGTTAAACATAATGAGAAGATTTTAAATGTTTTGCTAGGGCTGATGTCCAAAATGGTAATTGCACATGTAAGTGAACTTGGTTTAATTGAAAATGGATTCTATTTCACCATCCACAGAATAGTTTTAATTTTTTTCGTTGGAGATCTCTTTCTTAACACAAGAGAAGGAGATGCAGTGGAATATATTTCTAAGAGGAGATAATGATGGCAGAATTTTCTGGGTTGATTATGTGAACTTGGGGAACAGCAGAATCTCCAAGCATCCCAAAGTGAAAGTTTTCATAATTTGCAAGAGATAAAATTATGCATAGCAAGTTCTGTGGGGATTTGTATGACATTTTCTAATCTTAAAATATTTTTAGGGGCTTCTTTTTACTTCCATGCGACTTTTCATAAATTTCATTTTTAGCTTTTATTGCTTTAACCAGAAGCTTTTACATATTGGACTTGGAAGGGAACATCTGACTCCACAGGGAATTATTTTCACAGTTAACAATGCTTGATATTGTAGATGAAATGTCATACCTTAAAAAATCCATTCTATGTTAGTCTGCCTCTGTGACTGGCCTTTGAAATTGACATGAATATGACAACGAGCCCAAGCACAGAGGGACTTAAGCTTACGGAAACATTTTTGCTGTTTGCTTGGTCATTTTGGCGAGTTTCTAAAATACACTGAGGATCTTTTCTATCTCTGGGTACTCAATGAATATAAACTTGGAATGTCCCTATCAGTGTTCTCTCTGATGCTTATTCATGTTCGACAAAACTGAAGCAAATCAATGTAAATGTTTCTCCTTTGGGTCACTTCTTAAGAGTAGATCTTCCTCTGTTTCTTCATTAGGAAAATATTGAAGGTTTTGCTATGTTGGTATCTGCTTATAAACTGCCATCTTTCAGAAGAAGAAGAAGAAGAAGAAGAATGCCTATGGCCAGTCTGGTACTTGATTACTTCTTACACGGACACAGATAAGAAATAATACCAATTAGTTAAATGCATATATGGCTCTATGCCTAAATCCTAGCCAAAGAAGACTTAGGAATTTTCCCAAGCCAAAATTTACAGGGAGAAAGGGTCACTTACTCTTACCATGAATCCTGATTTCAGACCTAGCTGTACAAGTTTCTTAGCGGGTAGGAATTTGGTACTCTCAAGTACATTTCTCCAAGCATAATTGCCTTATGTAATTTTACAGCAGGCCAAAAGGATTGCTTCTTTTACGAAGCAAGGATGAGAAATACTACTATTTGAGGGTTCCACAGAATGACCACAGGCATCTTTAAGATAAAACTAAACCAAAACAAAGCAAAAACTTCTCCAGTTGACTCTCTTCTAGATGAAATTCTCACCGTTCTTATTCCAATGCAAAATAGTCTGTAAACTTGTAAAGAAGGTAGTTTCCCTTTTACTCTTCAACAGCATTCTTCCATTGCTGTCCAACTATTCCTTTTACTCATTTCCTAGGGGATCTGTACCCTTGTCAAACTCTGCCTGAATTCCAGCCACAATTTTTTGAGCTATGAGTTCTAAAAATTATTTCTACTTCTTTGTCTTCTTCAGTTTTATCATCTTTCTGTCTTTCTCTGTTCCTGCATTAAATCAGATGATTTCATGTTGATTCTTTGATGAAACAGTTTGATAAAATTATTTCATATTATAAGGTATGATATAGTAGGCAAATCCCTCCAAGAGAAACTAGTACTAAGAGAAGAGGGAGGAGGGTAGCCTAGGCTGAAGTCAGTGTCATGTATCAGTGAGACATTTCTTAAGCCTGTGTGTGTGTCCCCAAGGTAGTGGAGGCCACTTGTACCTAATATGGGCTAAAACTCTGAAAAAAGGATCATTAATAATACCTATTATTTCTCAATAGATTATATGTGCTTGGGTCCACTTCCATCTTTTCTAAAAAAAATGACATAAACCAATGCAAGTTACCTAAAGCAATGAGGCACCTTTATTCCAGAGCCATATATTCAAAATATAATTGTTATAAGGAGTACAAAAGCTCAAATTGCCAGCAAACTGCAAGGGTAATTGTATTGAAGAAAAGTGAATCTTTATTTAACTTTCCTAAATTATGTACTCACCGCACTGCAAAGTGTCATAACCTCCTTGTTTCAGATTAAGTGGATTATTTATTTGTGATAATGGGCACATATGCTCATTAGCATGCTGTCATAAACAGCTGCGTTAAATATATTATGTGTTCTGTGACATAAATAAGGTGTTCAATATGAGGTTGTTGTTTAAAATATAGGCCTCAGGAAGAACAAAAAAGCAATAAATGCTTTTTAATGTAGTTGCCTGGTCTTGAATTCTGAATTTATTTCTACCTTATTCGTGCTGCTTGTATGGAAATTGCAGGTATTACTCTAGTGAAATATCTTGACATTTAAGGACATTAGAACTTCCTTCTGCTTTCTCATTCTTGGTGTATCTCAAGCTAGCTGTTCACTACCTATGTTTCTTTTCTTGTAAAGGAGGATATCCTGTAGACACGAGGGAGCCATTTATAGCAAATTCAGTGTGCAGCTCAGTAAGCTTAGAGCAGCGTTCATTTGATGGATGTCTTTAACCCATTCTAGTCCTGCAAGTTTTTAAACTGAGTATTGAATTTAGAGATCATCTTAGTTCAACACCCTCATTTTACAGAAGGAACTGAGGTCCTGAAGATTTCAAAGGCTTGTTTGTGTCACAGATCTTTAGGTAATAAAGCCAGGACCAATGGCTAAATACCCAGACTCCCAATGTGATGTACTTTCCACTGGAGGAATGGGCTGGAATAATCAGGTTGTCTACACTAAAAGGATCTGAGGGAAGGAGGGTCTCATTGGACAGGGAGGGGGCCAGGCTGTGTCTTTTGGGATTTTTTTCCATTATAATTTATGGTAGACACAATGCTCACTGTTGTCTTGTTTTTGTTTTTGTTTTTACTAACTTGAGCAAGATTCCAGCTGCTTTTTGGGAGTAAATGCCCTAGTTAGATGAAATGAGTGTATGACAGTGAATGATGGTCAAGGTTCAATGGAAAGAGTAGCATAACAGAGATACTGTGAATATAAGGCTTAGAAAGATTGGTTGTGTGGGAACATGGAAGATAACACTATTGAGAAACAATGAGAAGCTGTTCAGCTTTATCATCACCGGAAAGTGGAGTTTACAAAGCTAGGAATAATTCTGTCCATTGGAGCTGGTATGGGTCAGTCTTTCATAAGAACATTGATTATAAACAATTTAGATGCTTGCCTTTTAAATGATAGAAAACTGGAAAATTTTCACAAAGTACAACAAAAATGATTCCCTTTCCAGAAAAGTTAAGGAAGCTAATGAAGTTGAGATTGTTATACTGTGAAAAATGAGGCTAAAACATAACTTAGGCGGGGGGAGTCTCTAAAGAAATTAAATGCTGCCTCAAAGAATGAGGGGCTCTTACAAGGATGTGTCCATCTACACAGGATTCAGGAGGAAATGGGATTAAATGGAAGCAAGAAAATTCAGTTAAGACTCTAAGAATGATTAAATATTGAAAACAAGATACCAGGGAACATTGTAGAATCCCTAGTGCCAGAGATCATTGAAAATGAAATTGCAGATAATTGAACTTGAGTTTAGGTATTCAACTGTCTGAGCAAAGGGTGAGCCCAATGACCTTTTGAGACCTTGTCAAAGTCTTTGATTCAACAACCAAGCTTTCTGGTAAATGCTATGCTACCCGCCCTGAAAAGAATGTACTTAAACTAATTGTACCTGTTCCCTCCTCTCCAGATTCTTAAATGGCTTTCTATTCTTTCTGTTGATTTCTTATATTTATGAAAAAAATCCAACTATAATATTCACCTAGATTTCCTGGCTCGTGAGCAACATTTAGATGGAAATTAAGACTCACTAGGGATTTGGGACTTTAGGTGGTAGCTTTATTGACTTGTTTCTGCAAGCGGGATTTCTTACCTATTTTAAAACTCACGTGAGCTTTGTAAAAAACTTCTCCCACCTTGTTCGGAGTTGATTTTTTATTGCTGTCGTTAGTGAAATACCATGTCTGAATGGATTTTTTAAAAATGTTCATGGATACAATAATCAGAATGCAGAGCTGGAAACAGCCCCCCACATCTTAGCTACCCCACTACTACAGCTCCTTTAAAATATCTAGTTTCATTTGGAAAATATTAATCTGTTCTGTCTAAATTTCCAGTACTGATTGATATGTGATGCTGGCCAGGCCTAGATTTGTATGAGTTCTTAATTTTTTATATTATCACTTTTGGGGCCAATAGTTTCATTAATCGTGATTACTTCAATTAGACACTTTTTCATTCTTTAACACAACATCCTTGATTTTGAGTTTCATTTACTCTTGGACAGTTTTCAAAGCCCTGGCTTTTTTGAAAAAAGTTTTGTGAAGAAAAGGCAAGGGATTTACGCTGAGACCTACTTGAATGAGTGAACATCTTTCCCTGTGCTTTCACCTTCCAGGTTTCCAGATTAAGTCCTTCACGTCACTGCGCTTCCTGTCAGAACCTTCTGATGCCGTCACCATGCGGGGAGGCAGTGTCCTCCTGAACTGCTCTGCAGAGTCCGACCGAGGAGTCCCAGTTATAAAGTGGAAGAAGGATGGCATCCACCTCGCCTTGGGAATGGATGAAAGGAAGCAGCAACTTCCCAATGGGTCTCTGTTGATACAGAACATACTTCACTCCAGGCACCACAAGCCAGATGAAGGACTTTACCAATGTGAGGCATCTTTAGGAGATTCTGGGTCAATTATTAGCCGGACAGCAAAAGTTGCAGTGGCAGGTAAGTGGATTTTTTCTTCTCCTCTTTCTTCTCTGTCTCTTCTTTTGACTCCTTTTTTTTTTTTTTCTTTTTGAGATAAGAAACTAAAATTTGCAGAAACAAAGTATATATTTTAAGAAAAAAGAAAAACGTAAAAACATGTTTGTTTATTTCCTCATGGTCTTGATTTGATTTTTTCTCTAAATTAGCTTGGAAAACAGTAAAAGGATCTCAACAACTAACATAACATTGTTTTGGAAAATCTCATAATGTTATGTTAGCTATTGAGATCCTTTTCCAGTTTGTTCTGGAAAACCTCATAAAGTTTGGTTCAAGTTAATCCACTACTTATGTTTAAGGGAGGAGTTTTCATTAATTGAAAAATATTAGAAAAATAATTTCCTAATTAATTTCATTTTACAGCCCTTAATGAAAATTCGCAGCATGTGTTTGGTTTTTTGTTTGTTTGTTTGTTTCCTTTTTACTTTTAGAGCAGTGAATTTTATTTTAATTGTAATGGCTTATCTTACAACATATACATCTAAATGAAAAATAAAAATTTTCTTAGTGCTCTCAAATATCTTTATGCTTGGTAATGTGTTGACTCAATAACTGAATAATAGGATGAAAACTGTTTACTTTTCATCTGGATGTTTTGAAGCCTGAAAGAAGCAGTATGAATGTTCTGGAATCCTTGAATATTGCTCTTTTTTGCCCCAATTATTTTGGTTAGAGGGTGGCTTATAATTATTTCTTTGGAACTATTAGACTTATAGGGAGAAGAATCAACTTTTTACTCATTTCTATAATGATTCAGCTTAAATTTGGACTTTGATGTGTTTTGTTTAAATTTTGATACTGGTTACAAAACAAGGCAGATGAATCCAACCTGAAACAAATGTAGGTCTTCAAATAGGTAAACAGGTTTGAAGAGCTCCTTTCAACTTAATCTTTAGTTCTATTCATTTGAACAAATAGACCATAATTTAGTCATTTTTTATGGGTTTCCTTTCCCAGTCTGTATCCAGGAGGACAGATGAGAATGAGGACTCATTTTCAACAATAATATACATAACATAGGACAGTCAGGATAAACCGCCACTCCCCCATGGACTCTTCTAATGAATATACGATAGAGCTGAAATCTGAAAATGCTGATTTTGTCAAGTGATGGTATAAAAACATTAGATCTCATAGATAAGCAAAGAGTCCATACCCAGCTTCATGCCACTCTTTAATGGCTTCTTTTCCCCACTAAGGACTCTCTTTCAAATTCAGGTAAACCAGATTATCCCTGAGCAGAGATGTCCTGGTGGGCAGGGTCTTCACCTGGTGATACAGTGGTCAACCATCTTGGTTTAACCTGAACTGAACTGAACTGACTTTTGCACTTGAAAGTAGTGTGTCCTGAGAACCCTTCAGACCAGGTAAAACTAGAATGTTTGGTCAACCTACCTAGTGATGCCCTCCACCTGCTTTAGCAATGCCACACTGAAGCATGGATGCAAAGCATCCCTTTTACTCAGGAGATCCATGAGGTGGCATCCTGATCATGAAAACCAAGGCTGTCAGCCACCTGGATCTGTGAGTGAGGAGGGTCTGAAGTTTAGCTGATGAACGTAGAGTGCAGAGAGGGCTAAAGGTCTGTGCTCATCACGGCTGATTAAAAAGAACAAGTGGAGTGAGCGCTGAGGATTAAGGTAAAACCTGCTTTCCTGGAGTGCCCCATCTGAGGCAGAAAGGGTACCATTTGATTTTCCCTCATTTGAGAATTTCTGGACTCTTGGATCCCATCTGTCAGTTGCCCACAATACAAGGTAGCTCTGCCGATTTGAATGCATTGGGCTGGCATTTTGATGCTCCATTCCAAAAGGCACACACGTATGCGCTATTAGTGAAAACATCCTGATAAATTGTGGTTTCAGTTTCCTCTCATCCAGATTCTCTTTAACATGTTCTGTTTCAATAGGGAGATGAGGAGCCATCCTTTCCATGTGAGATTTTAAAATAAAGTGGCTTCGACTTTTGACTTTCGTATTCTGTGCAAGGATGGTCTGGCAGATTCAGTCACTGAGTTACAATCTAATATTAGATTGTATCATTTCAAGGCAATAAGGCTGTTCGCCGCGTTTTAAACACTTCCCGGTGCTGTTTGGCAACACAGCATACATCAATGTTATGTCTGCTGAGGTTAAGATTGCCAAACCGCTGGAATGCACAGGGGCATATATCTTCCCTGTAATAAAGACCATGGGCCTGATTTAATCTCATTTTTAAAGCATTAACAGTCAATAAACCAGTCACTACTAAAAGGTAACAGGCAGCTTTGCTTTGAATGAAAAAGAAAGAAACTGTTCTGTACCCTCAGGTACTGTGTAGAGCCCTTTTAATACAATGCTTCTCTTCCATTTTTGTTTTCTCAAAGTGTCTTTTGATAAAAAGAAATGCAGCAAATGAAATCTGTCTTTAATCAACTCATTTTATGCAGTGATCTTGTGATGCACCATTCTTTCTATTTCCTGGGAACTTGTCAAGAGCTCTTTGAACCCTGTGTGCACAGTTAGCTGAAGAGGGAGGGAGACTAGGAGAGAGAAATGAAGGGCCACCAGCCCATTCAACGTCTCGTTCAAAGTCTCAGTGTAACTGGCTACTGACTGTCGGTATTTCTGGGAATTGTGAGTTCTGTCAGTAAAGACTGCCTGGGCCATTAAATCTCTATTTGAAAGCAGCTTGGCTTGTGCTGGTTGAATTGTACTTGTATCCCATTAGTGCTAATCAAAAATGGTGCGATTTTTCTCTGCCGTGTATACCTTTACTTAGGACCTCAAGGTTGAGGACAGAGCCCAGCCGGGGCCTCTGTCTGGCTTGTTTACATAGCTTCTCCTACCGCCCTCTCTGCTTCGTCCCTAGAAGAGCATCCAGTGTATTTGGTAGTTTTTCATGTAGGCATTTGTTTTATCAATGAAGATGTGGGGCTTTATGCCAAGAGTTTCCAGCCAGTGTCATCTTCTTCCTTCTCTTTTTTTCCTCTACTCCTTCTTCGTTATTGAACTTGATGCAATTAGTTTAATTTATCTATGTGTGTCCCTCCTCTTGATGGACAGAGTTGGACTAATTTAATTTATATCTCAATAATCTGCAAATAACTCTTAAAATTAGAAGATGCACTGTGCTGGAATATCCCATATGCTACTTGAAAAAAAAAATCGTGTATCAATTCCTTATTTCTTCCATAACCCATAACATCAAGATGAGCTTGCATCTGGCCAAGCACATCTTTCCTACCCCAGATGTCACCAGCTATCTGAGCCTGTCAATGCTTTTCTGTAAAACAGGCATAATGATAACCTACCTTCTAAGGCTATGGTGGCTTTTAAATCACATCTAGGATCTGAAGCCCACAGTGCAGAGTACATACTTATTCAGTAGCAGCAGCAGTATAAACAGGCTTAATAATGGTTATTATTGTGTTATTATAATTATTACTATTAGGAAATGACAATGTTCAGTATTCCCATGTGATGGTGCAGGACATTTTCAGGGGGGAGGAGAGAAGTGTAGGCTGCAAATCCTGAGCCATAAATATTGTCATCTTGGATCAGATAACTGCCTTTGCAATCCATGAGTACAAACTGGCAAGCCTGAATTGCATTTTCAAAAGTTGAATCTATGCATATTTTTGACAAGAAGTGACAAAATCGGTTTGACTACAAAATTCATTTTTCACAAGTTGATCTACTGTCATGTCAATGGAGCTAATATAATTTGTACTGGCCAGACTAGGAGTTCTAGATCGAGCAATAGCTGCTGTCATTTCGGAAAAAGATGCTGAAAAGTCTTCTCAACTAAGCCTCTTGACTGCCCTTCCAACCAAAAACGATTCACCTAAGCCAGGTTCACAGGAGTTAGTGGATCTAGACTGGGAGTTTAACGTAACCCCTTCTCCTCCAAGAAGATGATGATGATGATGATGATGATGATGATGATGATGATGGTGATAGTAGTAATAATAATAATAATGCCAATGTGTAAGAAAACCAGATCACTAAAGAGATTCTCTGAATAATCATGAAAAAGTCATCTTACTCATTTTCTCTGATAACATCCCACTGCTCCCCTCCATCAACACACTCACCTACCCACACAACTACTCGACCATCCCCAACTACTTCCTCTGCAGGGCTCTGAGAAGCAAGTGCTTCCTCTGCTTGTATTCACACTCTCGGGGCTGCGAGGGGACCAGTCTCTCCTCCCTCACGTGAAGGACCCTGACTGCAGGATGCATTTTAGAGCATTTGTGTCCAGCCAGCTCCTTTTTTGTCAATTTTTAAACCTTTCTATCTTGAATATGGAAACGATTAACTGGCTTTTTTTTTTAAATAATACTTCATTCTTTGTACTGTGTATTCATATGCATTATTGTTGCTGAAAGATCGGCCCCCGTCCCTGATGAGCCAAAATGAAACTCAGAATCAGGCTGTTAGAGCTTAGAAGAAGAGAGGCAGCTTCTCACAGCAGGCTGGTGCCTTCAAAACTGTGAGCCCACCTTGGGGTTGGGGCAGGGGGATTATACAGCCACAGCTCAACAGTAAAGCATCGGTAACAAGCAACAGAATGATTTTCTTCTCATCAGACTCAGAGTGGTGTCACGGTGTCTCCAGGTGACCAAGTCTGTAGAGGCTGGTGGTTGTCACTGTTTGCATCTCTCCATCTTATAAGTGCCCAAGGCATAGTCTGCTTGGTAATTCAGGCTACTTTGTAAGGTTACAGTCCCAGGACCTTCTCCCAGGAGAACAACTCAGAGACCAAGCATGATTATTACTTTCGATTACTGGAATAAAGCAGAAACAGTTAAATTAATAGCTTTAGTCTTAACAACGGGCCTGGAAACTGTAAGTAGCAACTGGTCAGTCAGGTTAGTTGACTGTTTTAAGGGCAAGCATAAGAATAAGCAATCTGTTAGCCTAAGTGCGGCCATTTTATTAGTTCTCCTTCATTATCTCATAAAGTTCAGAAAAGCTTTGTGATCTAGATGCCTGAATTGACCAAGAACAAAGTGAAAAGGGGTCATGACTTTTTATAGGCTGAGGCTAGAACTCAGATTGTCTGACTCTGACACACACTTATTCCCTTATTATTTTGCTTCTCAATCTGAGGACTAGGTTTAAGGGTACTGTGAGGAGCCCACTAGCTCAGTCTTTTTTTTTTTTTAATGAAAGTACTGGAAATTGAACCCAGGACCTCATGCATGCTAAGCAGGCACTCTATCACTGGGCTCGGCCTTCCCCCCAGTCATTTATTTTTAAACAATGAAATTCCCCAAAATATAAACTAAGGGGAAAATAATAATATATTTTGTTTACCCATTTATTCCCTTGAAAATATCGATTTCTTGTAGGTGTAGGTGTTCAGAACAGGCCTCCCCAAGATGTGCTACTTTGGTACGTGGACAATTTTGAGCCAAAAGCAGTGGAGATCTTTTGGTCTCAAAAGAAACTACTGTCCATCCCTTAACAACCTAGAAGAGTTTAAATTGGGGATTTCCCCCAGCAAAAGAGTTATTAGCAGAGATACATTTTATCTAAGTGGCTCCACGTAAATGGCGGGACGAACATCTAATTACCAAGTGTCGGTGCTTCGTTTTGTCCTGTGAATGACCCTCTGTCCTTGGAGGCCCCAGACTTCACTCTCATTCCTTAGGTCAGGATAGACTATAAACCTCGTTTTGCTTTTCTGTCTTTGACCCTCTCATATATGTGAGGTCTCTTACAACACTCTCGTGTATGTGGGATTCCCATATGTACAAAATTAATTGTGATATTCTCCTGTTTGTCTTATGTCAATTTAATTCTTACACCAAAGGTAAAAGAAAAGTTTTCTTCCTCCCCAACAGGGGAAAACACTGTGATTTGGATATTTTCTTCTAAGATGAGAAGATTTTACTATTACAGCCATACATTAAATAATGACACATCGTAGATTTCTCCTGAAATACAGAGAACATGGGATTTGTAAAATAGGCTTAAAGTCATTCTAGGGGCAAGATTTTGGTTATCTTTTATCCTTTTAAATGGTTTTATAATTCAGGTCAAATTTGCATTTTTCCCCCTGTTTCTTGAAAATCAAGAAAATAAAAGGCCAACTAAATTGCATTTACTTGAGTTGTTATTTCATTCACAGGAGCATAGTTTTTTACTCCCTTATTACAATAAATGTTTCAAGATGCAAATTGTAGCACTCTGCTTTTAAATAACACAGGCGTTATAATTAAAATTCCCCTGAGTTAAAAAAAATAGTTACTTGAGGAGTTGTTTCAATGAATTCTCTTCCAGAATGCCTCCCATTTAAATGAGTTATGAAATAATTAGGAAAAGCATATTATGGTGAGAGAAGTGAGAATTACCTCAGCAGAATGGTGTATTTTGTGAAATGATAACCTGACCTTTACATTTTTACTTAAAAGGAAACAGAAAAAGGAGTGTGTCTTAAAGAGAAGAGAGAATAAACTACATTGCCTCAGGCTGCTCAAATGTTATAGAAAGGAAACAGCAAGAAAAGTGCTCATGTTCCTTCTCTGTATGGGAACCAATATAAGAATCTTGCCTAGAAGGTCAAGTTCATCCAGTGAAGCAGTTTGGAAAATGTATCCCAGTGCCCTTGAATACGCTCAAAATTCTACATTGTGGAAGGTTCAGTTACAGAGCAAAGCTTTTAATTTTAAACTGATAGAGATATTGCTTATTTTCAAATGGTACGTTGGAAAAATAAATTGTTCTGACTCCATAATTCTTAATGGTCTCAATTATCACCATTTAGCTAAATGTTTCTATTGTTTTGTGGTTTAAACATGAGAGAGAAAGACAGTATAAGGAAGAAATGTGGTGTTAGACATAGTTGTATGTGTGCTAATGTTATCATTTTCTTTTAGTTTTATTGCCAAATAAAACTGGGATAATCACCAGTATTGCCCCAACACCTACTTACCCGCGTACTCCCACACCCTCAACTTAAATAATTGCATTTTAAAGAGTAGGCTTTTAGTTGCCTCCTTCCTAAGTCAATTAACTCTGCAATAAAATTAAAATAGAAATATATTCCTGAAAAATATGCAGAATGGAGAGACATCTTCTACATTATAAAAATTACAAAAGAGAACTTGACAGGGCTTTTTATAGTAGAAACATCAACAAAATAACTTTAAAAAGGTCTTCCAACCTTTCATTTCCTTTTCTTTGTTATGAATTCTAATTTATATGACAATGGAAATAGCTAATTATTCATTCTAAAAATCATTATGTTAAGAGCCCTGGCTTTTTATGCAACCCTTAAGCTAGCTACAGTGATTTTTGCTGGTACTGTAATGAAAATGAGCAAGTAATATTTAAAATAGTTCTACAGTAAAATAGGACGGTGGTAGTAACCCAAACTCTTGAATTCTAGAAGACCCTGTTGAAGTACAAGAGCTTTTTTTTTTTTGATAAAGTTCAGGCTAACAGACAAATTCGAGGAAGTAGATGGATCAGATCAGGTGGCATAACTATAAATCTCTCATGAAATTATGACTGATAATAAATTTAATAAAGCAATTTTACTTTTACGAACCTATCACTAGTATTGATTTTTTCCTATTATATTTTTTATGTCCATGCTCAAGTGTACTATTTAAATTTAGTTTTATGTAAAGACCTGTGAATTAAGATATTTACATTAGATGTGAGTTTTTTGGCAAAGTACAGAAACATTCAAATTTAGGAAATGTTCTAGAAACTAAGTTAGAAGTCATAGAAAATCTCAGTGGATATTTCCCAAATCGTCTTTAAAAATTTTTTTTAATTAATTAATTATTGAGTTATAGTCAGTTTATAATGTGTCAATTTCTGGTGTAGAGCAGTTTTTCAGTCATATATGAATATACATATATTCATTTCCATATTCTTTTTCACCATGAGCTACCACAAGATCTTGTATATATTTCCCTGTGCTATACAGTATAAACTTGTTAATCTATTCTATATATACCTGTCAGTATCTACAAATTTCGAACTCCCAGTCTGTCCCTTCCCACCTCCCTCCTCCCAGCAACCACAAGTTTTTATTCTGTATCTATGAGTCTGTTTTTGTTTTATATTTAAGTTCATTTGTCTTCTTCTTCTTCTTTTTTTTCTTTTTAGATTCCACATATAAGTGTTATCATATGGTATTTTTCTTTCCCCTTCTGGCTTCCTTCATTTAGAATGATGATCTCCAGTTCCACCCATGTTGCTGCAAATGGCATTATTTTATTCTTTTTTTTTATCACTGAGTAGTATTCCATTGTATATATATATCACAAGTTCTTTATCTAGTCATCTGTCAATGGACATTTAGGTTGCTTCCATGTCTTCCCAAATCATCTTAAACTTTTCCTGTCAAGATCAAAATAAAGAGATGAGAGTACTGAATACCATCAGTGAAAATGCTTATGCACTTCCCTTTAAGAATTTAATTGTTTTTTAATAGTCTTGTAAGTCAAGTCTATATATTCTATAATAAGCAGTCCCACTGGTCATTTCTCCCATGATTGTTAAGTATGTCTGTTCTCCATTAGAGATGAGAATTAGAATAAATCAGTAAGAGCTGATTCCTAGTGACTAGGCAGCCATTAGAATGTAAGAAGCAGCCACACATTCTTGATATAGCAAACAGCTTGTTTTGGATCTTGAATTATGAGTTTAGCATAAAACAATGATAAAAATTTTTCATAGCAAATAAATAACCACAGTAAATCATATATACACATCCATGCTGATATGATATGATATGATATGATATGATATGATATGATGATACATTATTTTCAAAGTTGCTACTCTCAGTGCTATAGCTGCAAGTTCTTTGGAGGCTTTCTATTAAAAGACAAAACCTATTGCCTCAGTCCCACAGGTCAGAGTGTTCTAAATGGAAAGGCATGTTGGAAAACTTCCCAAAGCATCTGAGAAGCAGCCCTTTTTTTGCAAGAAGCAGCACAAAATCCATCACAGGTCCTTAACTGGGACTTGTCCCTAAATGCCACTCAGGTATGGAGGCCCCTGCTCTAACTGGGCCATGTAGAGCTGCGGGGCTGTGATTCTGTGTTCTATAAGACATTTTAATTTAGTCTTCGCCCCATTACTGGCACAGATTTCCTCCAACCCTCTGAATTTCCTAAGTGATGAGAGTGATAAAGGTGTTATTTGTTATGTAAATGAGGTGACCTTTGAACCATATCTAAGTTTGGAGACTGGTTGCCAGGGAACCAACCCTGTGTGTGATGAGAGGGTTAGAACTTTCAGTCTTACCATCCTGACCTCTGGGGGCAGACAGGGTCAGGAGATTGAATCGATCTCTAATGGCCGATGATTTAATCAGTCATGCCTATGTAATGATGTCTTCATAAAAATCCAAAAAGTGAGAGTTCTGAGGGATTCCAGGTTGGTGAACGGGTGGAGGTGCCGGGAGAGTGGGGCACCTGGAGTCGAGGAAATGACAGATCCCTTTTACCTGTGCGTTGCCATCTGCATCTCTTCTATCTGGCTGTTTCTGAGTTGTATCCTTTTGTAACAAACCAATGATCGAGTAAGCAAAATATTTCTCTGAGTCCTATGAACTGATCATTAGATTAACTGAAGACAAAGAGAAGGTCATAGGAACCTCTGGTGTATAGTCAGTGGGTTGGAAGCATGAGTAACAACCTGGGCTCATGACTGGCATCTGAAGTGGGGACTAGGGAGACAGTCTTGTAGGATGGAATTCTGAATTTGTGGAGTCTGATGCCATCTCCAGGTAGATAGGCATCAGAATTGAGTTGAATTGTAAGGACACTTATTAGTATCCAGAGAATTGTTGGTGATGTGGGAAATCACCCTCATACACAAATGTTGGGATTTGGTCTAGGAAATTGAAAAAGTGACTCTAATTTCTAGAGGGTGGTGAAGTCCCAGGGTAGTATGCCTAACTTGGAATCTGGTGAGCTTAGGTTAGAGTAATTGCACATAAATGATTTGATAGATATTGGTACAGGTGGAGGTGTGTGTGCATAAGAGAACCTGTATTCCATTATCTATTTATTTCCCATTATGATTTTTAAACTGTTGAATTTACACTCTGTATTCTAACCTGGGGTTACCCAGAAATATTTAGATGTAAATACAGAGCATTCACATACACTCTTCCATTCAGATGACTCTTCTTATTTAAACCTCTATGTCGTGTTAAAAAATAAAATTCATCTGAGTAAATTTAAAGATCTAATTGGTTTTATTAAAAGATTCATGAATTGAGCAGCATTCCATCCCGCAGATAGTAGAAAGGAACTTGAAGGAGCTGAAAAAAAATAAGTCTTCATAGGCAGAAGGGATGGAAAAAGGAAGTTTCTAGCAAAGAGTGGACTGTTCCAGGCCAGGTCCTCTTCCTCTGGAGGAAGGTGGGGTCTGTCAGGCAGATTATCTTACTAGTGCTGATCAAAGTAATTCAGACCGACTGATTAAGTGCGTGTGGCTTAGCACAAGTGACTCCATTTTTAGCCTGATTTTTTTTTTTAAACAGTCTTCAATCTCTTGATGAACAGCACAGTTATAAAATCTGTTTGATTTGCAGTCCCTCTACTTTTATTGTTCCGTTATGCACATTGCTAAAAATTGTATTTTATGAACAAAAGAAATCACCCATTTGGTAACTCTGAAGCTTTACCACCCTTAAAAGTTCTGTTCACAAGGTTTCATTTGCTGAGATTTTTTTATCTGGAACATGTTGCCAACTAGTAGTCTATTTAAGAAAGTATTTTAAAGATTAATAAAGCCTCAACATTAAGTTTCAGTGCTGGTTGATTTTATTGGATTGGATTTTTGTGGTCCCTCTTGCAAAAAGAATTCATTTCCAGAGGCTGAACATGATATAAAAAATAATTAGTATTTTTTTGATCTAAGCACTGTTTCCAGGGGCATCCTTTGGGTCCTCCAGGGCATTGGGTACTTTATGAGCAAACATTGTGGGTATTTCTCTAAAATTATTTCCAGTTGAGTATCAGCCAAGGAGGGGCCTAGGTTTGGAAGATGTAGGTGCAGATAAAGTAAATGTCCCCGTTAACCCTCCTCACCCCAAATACATACAGATTGCATAGATCTGGAGGTTTTTTTGTTTGTTTTTACTAATAAATAGTTCACATATTAAAATCATCTTTTGAAAGTAAATAATTCACTCATTATTAGTATATTTATAAAGTTGTGCAACCATCACCACTTTCGAACCTTGGAACATTTTTATCATTCCCAAACCCTGCTCCCCAGGCCCTGGCAACCACCAACCTACTGTCTGTCTCCTTTGTTAGTTTTTAACATAAATGAGAGTGTCTGATTATCTTATATATATTCTGTCACTTGTTCTTTCACTTAATGATACAGCTTAACATTTTTCTATATTTGTTCTTACAGGTCGGCCTCATATGTTTTTAATTCTCCTTAGTATTTTTGGTTTACCATTTGTCTGTTGATAGAGATTTGGTTTGTTTCTGTTTTTTTCACTTTTGTTAATAGTGCTTTTATATATAGTCTTGTAGCTAGTGGATACTCTTTTGCGTATATTTTTGACCAGTTCTCTAAGACGTACATCTAGTAATGTAAGCGCTGAGTAGAAGAGTGCCAATATTTTAATAGATGCTGCTAGACTGAAGAACAGTTTGTTAGCCTGGACCTAAACATCAGAGGTCAGCATTTGTTTTACTGCCACTGACTGAGCAAATGGAACTGGCTTCTCCTTAACTCGTAAATATCACTCAGGTCTATTGCTTGCTCCAATGAGAAGTGAGGACTTGACACTGTTAATTAACGGCCACAACTGTTTTCCTCCCTTAAGAAAGAAATAGAGAGTCTTATATAAACAGCAACCTAGAAGAATACATCTCATCTGAGTCAGAGGATTCCCCTGTGTTGACAGGTGTCTATCCTGCTTTGTGTGAAATGAGTCTTCTAGTGGGTGTGTCTTCATGACTTGGGATTGAGGCTACTTTTAGGTCTGAACCAAAATACTGTCACAATGGGATTAGGTCATATCAGCACACCATAGAAGAATGGGAACTCTTTCCTGTGGCCTAAAGACCCTTCAGAGTCTGGCCCTTGCCTTCACCTCTAGCCCAATCTATCATCCTGCTCACACTCTTCCCTTCAGGTTTTACAACAGTTTCCTAAGCATGCATATTCTGGGGCTCATGGCTTCGCATACTTTATTCTTTATGTTTTCCTTTCTCATCCATTACGCTCATTCTTGCACTTTATTTTATTTTATTTTTTTTACAAAACTGGATTCATACAGTCCATCTTTAGGAATCTTGACCTGGAAGCTGAAGTATGGAGGACATGGTTATAAAGAAACAAGTTTACCTTTGCCTTCGGAAAAAATTATTCAAAATGTCTGCTTTTCTAACGGTGCGTCAGTAGAATACTCCTTGTATAAAGCTAGTGAGAAGGCATCTTTTGTTACTTCACATCCTTGTCACCTTCTGTACCAATATTTGTGCCTTCTCACACATAACTATTCAATTTCTTTTTGTCTTTTATCTCACCTCTCATTATGTCTTCAAGCTGTATTATAAACCTTGAGTCTTCTCCACTTCTCACTGGCCAAACCATCTCTCAACGGTCCTTTAAATTATTCTTCAATTTTCATAGGTTCTGATAAAAATCCATCAGTTCTTTTTTTTTAATCTTATTTTGTCTGGATCTGGACTTTTCACCCGCAGCAATATATTATTGCTCACCTCTCTAAACTGTATTTATGGTGTACACCTCCTTTCACTGGACCCTCATCCCCATCGTCCTCTCCCCTTAACTCTCAGAGATTTGGGTACAATGTCTTTCCCCCCTCAATTTTGGCCACTTTATTCTGGCCTCTGGTTTCGTATTCACAAGCTATTCCCTCAGCCTAGAATGCTGTTCCCCCAGATTATTGCTGGGAAAGGCTCCATCCTCCATGTGCTTCCCCCATCATAGCATGGGACATGCCATACCATGTTCTTTTAACACACACGCACACACACTCACACACACGCACAACTCCTACACTGGCCAATGACTTCATGAAGACAGATCATGTCACATCTTCTCAACTTCCCTACATGAACAAACTCTTCAGAACCTAGTTAGTTATATGGTGTTGCGTGGTAGTTACATGTATGGGCTTCAGAGCCACCCAGACAGGAGTTTGGATCCTATCACTAAACATTCACTGGTTCTGTAAACTTGGGCAATCTGTGGAAATGTTGTGGGCCTAGTTTCCCACCTCTAAAATGGGCCTACCTTATAAGGTTCTTGGGAAGATAATCAAGAAATGCTTATTAGCAGAGGGCTGGGGACTTAGCAAGGGCTTAATAAATGAAGTTCTATGCAAAATAGAGAATGGGGGTACTCTTGAAGATTCCCTAAATACCCTGAAGCAAATGGGAAGAGAGAAACCCTATGAAGGAGCCCTCTTTTCCTATATGGGACACTTGTCTGCACGTTCTGTGACCGTCCGACCTGTTTTCCATCCTGAGTCTTGTTTTCCCACATCCAGATGGGCTCTGTGCACACGTGGAAGGTTATATGTGCCTGTTTCAAGCTCTTAGTACCAATACTTTGGCATCAGTATTTCTTCCTGTAGTAAAATAATGACTGCCCTGGAAAGTACTTGGATGATATTCATGGTTTTGATTTTATTCTTTGATGATCTCGAAACACATCTCTTAATTCTCACTTAGTGAAAATCTGAAGTAAAGTTTGTCATGGCTTTGAAGAGGTTTCTCTGGACCAGCAAACCTTGGGACCCTTCCTTTTCCTTCTGGAAGGGCATATGAACTTCACAATGGTTACCCTCGTCGACTTTTAACCTTTCATGAAAGGAAATGATCATTAAAGACATAAAATATGACTTGGGTTAAGAGAGCCATGCTAATTATGTGACTTGGATTAACAGCTATGATTTCATACAAATCTTGATTATTTGGAGCTGACTTAGAAAGTTATCCCCCATTTTATGTTTCTTGTCTGCTTGTGTTCAGAAATGCAAGTCATCATCCTATTTTGCCAGAGGGTTCAAATTTGTTTCCTTCAATACTAAGCTGTCTTTATGAAAATTTGTGTACAGTACAAATGATTCTTTTTTTAAAAAAAGTCTTTTTGAAAGGCTCACAGAAAATATTTAAATGATCAGTGTTATTTATGTTGCCTTTGTAGCCATGTAAATAATTTCAGCCCTTTCTCCATCAGAAGTCTCACAACTTAATACACCTTCGGAAAATGTGAATGAGATTACAAGATAATGCTGCCCCAATAAGCATTTCCGTGCTTTGGAAAGGAAATGTGAGTGCAAAGCTGAGAATGTGTGCCTTCAGCCTGGTGACAATAAAAAGGATGTTTATAAATGAAATAGCACCACAAATGGCGCCACTCTTTGGAGGAGGAAAGCAGTTTGGCAAAGCGAAAGATGTTAAATGTTTTAATTTTCTTCTGTGCCAGTAAAATCTTGTAAAACAAGGTGACATATTAAATTTTCTATACTACCGTGGCTCCAAGAGCATGTCAACATTTTCATTATAAACTCTATTTTCAGAGCTTTATAGCTCAGCTTTAAGAATTCGCTCTGGGTTGACATTTGGAGTGCCAGGGCTTACCTGGGGAACATGTGTTTCACATGCTTGAAAAATTATGAGTTTATCCATGCCTCCGTCTATAATGAGTGACCTTTTCAGACTTTTTCGCTTGGCCTGCCGTGCCTCCGAAATTGGAGGCGGAAGCCTTACGTGTGGTAGGTCACCAATGAGAGGAAATAGCTACAAATATGGTCAAACAGGTCAGGGCTGCCGATTTTTGTTACTAAGACTCACGGTCACACTAGTCACTCAGGCCATCGTATAGAAAGCAAAAAGAACTCTACTAGACTGCCCTCGACATTTTAGACTAGGCTGTGTGCTACCCGAGGAGTCTCCAATGCCACATCTCTACAGAGAAGGCTCTAATTGATTGGAGAGTTCTTAGTCCCCGGTCTGTTTATTTCAACATTTGTATTATTTTGTGGATGGCGTTAAGACCTTTTCCTAAGGCTTCACAACGTTCATTCTCATCTCGTTGGTTTGTTGCTAAGTCTTCTTTGTGGCTGTGTGTGCGTTTTCCCTTTCTATCATATTTAGCTCTCAGTAGGCTTTTAGTCAATATTGAATAATTCAGACACCGTTTTTTACCCTTTGGGATGTCTGCAGTTAAATCTCCTCAAGAGTTGCTTTTTTGGAAGGTAATTGGAAAAGAGTGAGGGAAGAAAGAACAAAGAAGCAACAGAAGAGGAAAAGGCATGCTGTCATTTGGTGTCACGCTCTGGAATGTCTTGAGGGCTGACCACTTGGGATGGCTTCCCCAAAGAACAAACATGGGCTGTCTAGGCCAGAGTGGAAAACCCTCAATAAAAGGTGTCGTGCCAAGTCTTTAGCACTAGGTTGTTTCAGGACGTTTCCAGGAAATCACTTCCTGATATGTGTTCAGCATTATTCCAATCACCTAACTGCATCATATTTTTACACAGCTGTCAAATCCAGGTGAAAATGTGAGATGCACCCAGGGTTTAATCCCAACATTTGTTTCCATTGTGTGAGGACTAACTGTGTGCCAGTTTCTTAAAAATATTTACATTCCTCACAACCACCCTTTATGAAATGTCCCTCAGGAGGAAATATCCCTAAGGGACAGATGGCTTAAGTAATTTGCCCGCAAACTAATGGATGCCCAATGCTGGTTTAAAATCCAGGTCTTGCAGACTCTAAAACCGTATTCTTTTCTCTAAGTCATCATGCCTTTTTTAATGTGTACAAAGACATCTGTTTCTATTTGCGTTATTCTGCCAGAATCATGCCTGTACATGTCTGTAAATCTTCCAGTGAAAAATATTAAGATATGAAGCCTGGACCTCCAAATCCAAAAGAAAAAAAATGAAGAAATGAATGATTCTAATCAGGAATCTGACTTCCTTTTCAATTTCTCTTTTACCTCATTGTCAACCTCTTTCCCCTTCTTCCTGCTGGTCCCATTGCACTGAGTGGACCTGCATCCACTGAGTCATCTAAGACAGAAATCTGGACAAGGTAGTTTTTCTCTCTCTCACTCACAACATTCTTATCTAGTAACAAGCCATGTCCAGTTTCTAAGAAACGTATTTTTTTCTTTTAAACAGACTTACTTTTTATTTTATTGAAGTATAGTAGATTTACAATGTTGTGTTAGTTTCTGGTATACAGCAAAGGGATTCAGTTATACATCTATATGTATATATAAAGTGTATATATATATATATATATATACTTTTTCATATTCTTTTCCATTATAAGTTATTACAAGCTACTGAATATTATTCCCTGTGCTATACAGTAGGACTTTGTTGTTTAAATAGACTTACTTTTAAGAGCACTTTTAAGTTTACAGGAAAATCGAGCAGAAGGTACAGAGAGTTCCCATTACTCCCATTTCTCCTCACGCACACAGCCACCCCTACTTTTAACATCCCACAGCAGAGCAGTACCTTTGTTAATTGATGACGCTACACTGACATGTTATCACTCCAAATCCATAGTTTACCTTAGAGTTAGCTCTTGGTGTTACACCTTTTATTGGTTTTGACAGATGGATAATGAAATGTATAACCTCTGGCAACCACTCATCTTTTTTTGTCTCTTGAGTTTTGCTTTACCCAGAGTGTTGTATAGTTGGAATTACACAATACGTAGCCTTTTCAGATTGGCTTTTTTCACTCAATATACATCTGAAGTTCCTCTTTGTCTTTTCATGGCTTAATAGCTATTTCTCTTTGTAACTGGATGCTATTCCTTTGTTTGGAGGTACCACAGTTATTTATCCATTCATATACTAAAGGATATCTTGGTTGCTTCCAAGTTTTTGCTATTATGAATAAAACTGCCAAAAACATTCATGTGCAGGTTTTTGGGTAGACATACATTTTCAGTTTATTTGGTTCCATACCAAAGAATCTGACTGCTAGACTGTATGGTAAATATATATTTAGTTTTGCAACAACCTGGCAAACTATCTTCTGAAGTGATTGTACCATTTTGCGTTCCCATTAGCAATGAATGAGAGTTTCCTGTTGCTCGGCATCCTTATCAGCATTTGGTGCTGTCAGTGTTCTGGATTTTGGCCAGCCTAATAGGTGTGTAGTGGTATCTCGTCGTTTTAATTTGCAGTTACCTAATGACGTGATGCCAAGCATCTTTCACTTGGCTATTTGCCATCTGTTTATCATCTTTGGTGAGGTGACCGTTCAGATATTTTCACTCATTTTTTAAACTGGGTTGGTCTTTTTCTTACTGTTGAGTTTCAAGTGTTCTTTATGCATTTTGGATACCTTTCCTTTATCAGATAAATGTTTTGTAATTTTTTTTCTCCCAGTCTGTGATCTGCTTTCTCATTCTCTTGACAGTGGCTTTCACAGAACAATTTTTAACTTTAATGAAGCTCAGCTTATCAGTTATTCCTTTTCATGGATCATGCCTTTGGGGTTGTATCTGTGTCATCATCATATTCCAGGTCATTTAGATTTTCTCCTATTTTATTTCCTGGAGTTTTATAATTTTGTGTTTGACGTTTAAATCTATGATCTATTTTGAGTTAACTTTTGTGAATGGTATTGTGATGGCATGTGTGGATTCTTTTTTTTTTTTTTTAATGTAGATATCCATTGGGTTTCAGTGCCATTCATTAAAAAGGTAGTGTTTTCTCCATCATTTTCCCTTTGCACCTTTGTCAAAGATCAGTTGACTCTATCTACAACTGTTTATGTTAATTAGCTTATAATCTATTTTATACACAGAGGCTAAAGTTGTCTTTAAAAAGTATTTGATGTTGTTCAGTGTTTCCCCACCATTTTTAGGACCAAATCCAAAGTCTTTAATGACCTGAAATCCCTACCTAGTCTGACTTCCTCCGTCTGCCCCCTTATCCTCTTTCCCTTTCCTTCCTCCACAGCCACCTCCATTCTCACCAGTGTTCTCAGGACGCTCCAACCACAGTAGTCTTTTTAAGCTCCCACTCCCATAGCAAGACTTGGAATATGGAGTAACCTCCTGGAGACACTTATTCCAGGTCCCCCTGGTCACGCTTCTTCCTACTCAATCTTTGGAGCTCTCTTTGGGTGGCACCTTTCCTGGGATATCTGTTGGTTTATTTTTTTTGGTCTTAGTGCTAACTGCTCTCACAGCACCATGCCTTCAGTGTCCTTCGTAACAATTGCTGACTATACTTTTATTATTATTTTTTAGCACCTGCCTACCCCACTAGAATACAAACTTCCTGATTGAAGAGGGAACTGTGTGTGTCATCTCCCCTGCTGTGTTCGTAGTGGGCACAGCGTTCCAGTGTCTTACTGCCCTACTAGGGCTGTGGGCAGCACTGAACTTAAATCATCATTAAGGGGTGTGAACAGAACTGCGGGACAGGGGAGCTGAAGATTAAGCCCCTGATTACTGGAGCCCAGCACTTCTCTGTTTATCTGGGGGTCAAGTAATCAAATCACAAGGCAAAAACTTTAGTGACCAGTGTACAGGAACAACCCAGAGAGCAGGGATTTGGAGAGTTACAGGATCTTGGATTTAGAAAAGATACAAGTCTGAATATATTAGTCAAGGCTTTCTGTAATGATCTTAAACCCAAAGAATTAAGGGATTCAAACTACTATATATGAAATAGATGAACAACAAGTTTATACTGTTTAGCATAGGAAACTATATTCAATATCTTGTAGTAACCTATAATGAAAAAGAATATGAAAATGAATATATGTTTGTATCTGTGTGACTGAACTATTATGCTGTACACCAGAAATTGACACAATATTGTAAACTAACTATACTTCAATAATAATAAAAAAAATTTATCTTCCTTCCGCATCCTTCACGGCCCCATGGTCCAGAGATCATTCTGGTTCCTGTCATGCCGAGGAGGGTAGGACGGCTGCCATTCTTGGCCTCTCCTCCCACTGAGCCAACACAGAGAAAAATTGTGACTTTCATCTTTTCTATTTTAAGTAATAATCTGTTTTCCCTTTCAGAAAGCAGTTTTCAAATGCTTCCCACTTTTCTTTCAAGCCTCAGGGGGCCTGATTTATTCAGCGTCATCTGGGAAGAGCTGAGCCCTGGGGTGGGCCAGCATCAGAGCACAGACCTTACATGCACACCTTGTAGCAAACATGAGGTAGAGATCATAGTTCTTTTATTTTGTTTGTTTGTTTTTTGTTTTTTTTTAATGCAGTATAGAAAAATCCTCATTGACTTAAAATGAATTAATATTTAAAATACATGAATAAACTGATAGTTTTTTTTAGTTCTATTAAATTTTAAAACGTATTATTTATTCAGAATAAATAGGAATATGCCCCAATCCCCTGTTAACTGCTATTGCTAGTTTCTCTAAGCACTTTGTCGCATAGAAGGCCACTGGGCTCCTTCCACGTGGTGGGTGTGGTCTCATTTTTCGACCCTATTCTCTGGGGGTGGACACAGAAGCTCAAAACTTTTTCTACATAGAAACCTAGTGAGTCAGTGTCCAGAAGCCAACAGCATTTTGGAGTATTACCCTCTTACTAATAGGAGAATATGGATGGGGACATTGTAACAGAGAGATCTCTAAAAAAAAAAAAAGTTCTCTCCGTACTATTTTATCTGTTTGAAGGAGGTAGGAATTTCTTCAATATCAAAAGCCATCTCTAATGTTGAATTGGTCTCTCTCTTGTTACCTGTGTCGTAGTTTAATTAGCTCCTAAGCGCAATGCTTCTCAGATTTGCTTTGTATCAGAATCTTCTGGAGGAATTTGGTAAAAATACCAGGTGAGGCCTTCCCCTACCTGAGGGCAGTGAGGCTGTTTTCTGTATTAGATCCTCAAGTAATTCTGATATACACTGAAGTTTAATACGTATACGGGTTTAGGTTGATGCAGAATTGCACCACACTTTGTTACTCTGTGAACCCCCCCTTTTATTTTAGCATGTAGTTAATTACACTGTGGTGCTTTTTTTTTTTACTTACTATATTTTGAATCCTTATTAATTATTAGAAGCTATTAACGATGCTATCCTCTTTATTAGATGATATTGTAATGAGATACACTTGGGTAGATGGTAATTTTATCAATTCATGCTGAACACTTCTTGGCTAAGGAACTTCACGTTAACAGTTATTCCTTTAAGAATATTCCATCATACAGTGATTAAAAACAGTCAGTAAACCATGAGTACCAGGAGATTAATAGGAAGAGGTTTACAAATGTGCACATTGTGGGGCACCAGTGATTTATTTTTGAGAGAGACTGATTAAATGCATCTCTGTGGATTGCCATGGTTTATGGCAGAAGTGATGTGATGATTTGTGTTAGAGGTTTAATAAGTTTAGAGTTGAAAATGTAGTCTACTTTCCTTTCCTTCCCTCTGGCTGATAGTTAATGTCTAAGGTACTTCATCAGAGAAACTACCATGGGATGTCCTAATAAGAGTACCGTAATGCAAAGGGTAAATGCACATTTCTAGGGTCAGCGTCAGAGCTGGCTGTGTTCTCTATTTAAAGCGGTAAGAGTTCAGATTAGACAAAGCCCTTCCTTCAAGGAAGTCTTCATCCAGTAGAACATTTGATCTATCACAGTGTTTTGTTTGTTTGTTTTTTGTTTCTTTCTTTCTTTGGTTGGTTGGTTTTTCTTCATGGTGAAGACTCAGTAGAAGCTGAAACTCCTCAAGAAATAATTTAGCATTTTATCTCTAATTTATTGCCTCTAAATTTGTCTTTTTAGTGCAGTATACATCTATCTCTCTCTTGCTTCTCCTGGAGATTTCCTGCTTCAATACACTTCCAAATGTATGCAAATATTTTTATCACCAAGAAAATAAACTGCGAATTGGTCAGTTGCCTGGTATTCATGGTGCTACCGGTATAACTCCTCAAAGCTGGATTGATGTATGGTTATGAAACCATTCAAACCTTTTATGCTTTTACTGGGGATTCCCCCACCACATCCTCCAGGGGCTGCTGGAAAGAATAATAGCAACCGGGGAGAATTTGGCAAAAGGAAATTACAATTTCAGTGGAAAAGCTTGGATTTAAGATCATTAGATCCTAGAAAACTATAACTTCTGTATTAAATTTGATGCTTTCAGTTAGCCAGGCATTTGAAGCGAGGATCCTGGCCTTTCACCCTCTAATACTGAAGAGTTTTCACTTTACCTGATATATCCACTTTGTGACCTGAGCATCAGTTAAGTTGGTAGACAGAGGGAAGGGAATCCTCCTTACATTTCACGTCCTTACCTATGAGTTCCATCTCAAGATGATTTATTTAGCAAATATGCTCATTTGTCTCCCCAACGACACTTCCAGCACCGATAGAAAGTTTCTAAGAATTGAAAGGCACAACCCAGATATAACGTAGAAAAAACGGTGGGGTATTTATGGACACCAGACTGCGAAACAATTTGTAGAAACAAAAGTCAGATGCAGGAGGAGAGAGATGAAAAAAAGCTGAAAAGAGGCTGCAGCCACTCAAGTTTCCTTGATGATAATCTCCAGGGGTTAAATGTAACGATTTGTAATTATCAGATTATTGTGGGCCTGAGAGATTATTCTGGAATAAGAGCCCCAGTTGTTTGTAATACTCAGGCAAGTTCTTTCAGCTGTGAGCAGTGGTGTTCAGAGTGTGGCCCCAATCAGCTGTATAAGCATCACCTGAGAGCTTGTTAGCAAAGCAAATTGCTGGGTCTCAGCCAATCATCTGAGCGGGGTGGGGCTGCTGGGTGGGGCCTAGGAAGCCGAGTTTTAAAAAGGAGATTCTTCCGCCTGCTCGAGTTTGGCTCCCCTGGCGCAAGCACACCTGGGCGGACTGCGGCTCAGGATGGCGTCTTCCTACCTGGCGGAGTCCGGGAGAGGCCTGAGGACGTGGAAAACGCCGAGGTAGGAATGTTGAGGGAGAAGGGGTTCTTGTCTCACCGCAGAAAGAATTCAGAGACAAGGCAGGGAGGCCTAGACACTAAAGGGAGGATTTATTACGTGACAGGGTGTGCTCCAGGGGAGAGCGGCCGACTCCAGCGAGCGCCGGCGCGCGTTGCTCCGGGAAGCCGGTTCCGCGGAGGGTGAAGGGGACCGGGCGGGACGTTCCGTGGAGCGGGCGGCGTTCGGCGTCCTATTCCCTGGCTTTTCACCCCAGCTCCACCTTTACGAGAGGAAGAGGAATTGTCCTTGTTTCATTTCAACTGGCGGTGTCCAGGCGTCGGGGCAGGCCAGGCACTTCCTCACTGCCCTGGGGTCTTGGCTGGTTCATCCGTTTCCTATGGTTCCTGTAACAACGTTCGGTAAACGGGGCGGCTTAGATCAACAGAAGTGTATTCTCTCACGGTTCTGGGGGCCAGAAGTTTGAAATCAAGGTGTCGGTGGGGTTGCATTTTCCTCTGAAGGCTCTACGGGAGATTCTGGTTGTTGTGTGTATTTTTTTGTTTTTTGGGGCTTTTTTTTTTTTTTTGGTCTCTTCCTGCTTCTGTTGGCTCAGGCCTTAATTAGCTTGTGACGTGTGGCTTATTAACTCCAGTCTCTGCCTTCAGGGTCAGTTTCCTCTTCTATTACATGTATGTGTATATATATTCTTTATTATGGGTTATTAGAATATACTGAATAGAGTTCCGTGTGCTATATAGTAGGACCTCGTTGTTTATCTGTTTTTTTATATAATACTTTGTATCTGCTAATCCCAAACTCCTAATTTATGCCTGCCCATCTACCCCTTCCCCTTGGGTAACTATAAATGTTCCTTCTAGGTCTGTGAGTGGCTTTCTGTTTTGTCAATAAGACTCTTAATTACATTTACGAAGACCTTAACTCTTTAAAAAAATAAGACAGCACTCACAAGTTCTGGCAATTAGGTCATGGTCATGTCTCTTTTGAAAGTGGACCGCGGGATAACTAAGCCCACTACGGGTATCACAGAGTGGATGCAAAGTAAGAAAAAACAATGAAGGAACATCCCAGAAAGAAACTTGTTGCAGCTGACCTAGGGAATCACTCAGGCCAGCTGGAGTAGAAGAGCGTCTAGGAGGCAGATCTCCAGGGAAGAGAGACTTGGTCGGTTTGATAGAAGGTTTGAGGGAGAAAGAGATTATAATACAAAAATTCTTGTAAAAGAAGAAATATAAATCCCTAGAAAACTTAAAAGAGTGAAATAAAATAAATTTTTATACGTGACTTGGTCCATCAGCAAGCACTATTTACAGACTTTTGAAAATATAAACAGTGTTTACATATTTGGGCATTTCTGAATCCTCCTATAGACAATGCACAACACAGTAATGAATCTATCCTGAAAAGTTAAAAGTATCTGGCAGAAAGTAGATGATAAAAAAGGAAGGCATGCTAAAAAGCAGGAGATAAAGACAATAACGGTCTCTTACAAACTATGAAATCAGTATGTATTATCTATCATTGAAAGCAGAAGGAATAAAGAGAGATGAGTATTAAAAGTTTCAGTGATAACCAATGTGGTTAGTTCCAATATCAATATACTGGGAGGAGGAAGTGGTGGCGTAAGTGAGTTAAATACTCATCCATCATTGAGAGAAGTCAATAAATAATGTCTTAAAGATGATAAATCAAGGAACAATCCCACTATTTAGAGATATAAGAGAAGCTACAGATAGAGTTTTTAAAGGTTCCCAATGAGGAATAAGAGTACTGCACTTAACATTAAGCCTTCGTTGTTTTAAACACATGTGTTTAATACATCAGAAAATATTAAAAGAACCTATTATTTTTCTTCCATTCTGTGGTTTCAAAGTGTTTTTAATCATTAGGTGACTTAATAGAATTTTTAAAATTTTACTGATTCTTAATCTTACATTGCTTATTTTGCTACTTCTCAAACTTTGGATCATTTTTTTTTTCCAGTCACTTTTTTTTTCCTTGACAGGCTGGTACTTTATTAAAATGCAATTAAATGAACTGATACAAAAATACATAAAAATGAGGGGAGGTATAGCTCAGTGGTAGAGTGTGTACTTAGCCAGCATGAGGTCCTGGGTTCAATCCCCAGCACTTCCATTAAAAAATAAACCTGCAAATGGCGTTACATTGTTTGTTTTTATGGTTGAGTAGTATTGCATTGTATAAATATACCACATCTTCTTTATCCAGTCATCTGTTGATGGATATTTAGGCTGTCTCCATGTCCTGGCTATTGTAAATAGTGCTGCTATGAACATTGGGGTGCAGGTGTCTTTTTGAAGTAGGGTTCCTTCTGGATACATGCCCAGGAGTGGGATTACTGGGTCATGTGGTAAGTCTATTCCTAGTCTTTTGAGGAATCTCCATACCTCCCCCATTCATTTGTCCTCCAGGGTCCAGTGTTGTTGTTTTTTTTTTCCCACCATTATTGCTCATTTTCTCAAAATGGTATGGGAATTTTATTTCATTTGCCTGTAATGAAGTTCAGTAAACATAGGTCTTTGAGAAGAAGGCTTTGTCTCCACTTGAAATGCAGTATACTTTTTTTTAGTTTGTAAGGCCTTGAATTTTACGGATATTCATTTTTTACAAAGCTCTCATCAATCTGAGACTGACGTTATGCCCGTCTGTTTATATGTGAGAACAGTAAAGAAAGCTTGCATTACTCTGTTCTTTAAATGCTACCAGGACGTATTTAAAGAGCTGGTTCATTGAGGAGAATGACTCCTCTCATTACTGACTGAATATGCAAGGAGAAACTTCAGCAATAAGAAACAATGTATGATTTTTTTTTTAAAGAAAATAATTTCTGAACAATGAAAAGAACCATTTTCTTAGGAAGACCTTAGTCAAGGTAAAGTACAATTGAGTAGCAGTGGGAAAGGAAAAGACCTCTCCAGTTAAGCACTTCCAGAGCCGAGCACAAAGGTGCTTCCTAAACAAAAGGACCTTTGCCAATGAGGGTCCACGTTAGAATCTTTTCAAAGGACCCCTGTTTGGTTCAATAGGCTCCTTCGAATGCAGTACATTTTAAAGGGTTGGTAAGTAACAAGACTCTGTGGAGAACCGGACAGGAGGGTTTTTAGTATTACTGTGGGAGCTTTGGAGACACAGGTTAGCTGGGAGCTTCTGCTTTGACTTAACCTGTCATGATTCTGATAGTTTTTAGAACTCAAGAGTGGAAACTGGAACTTCTAATTTTTGTGGACCCCTTTCCCGGATCTCCTCTATTTCTCGTATCAGTCCTGTCTCAAAGCTGCCTTTGACCCTGGATGTTCTAGTTTGTTCTGTGGCTATTTGTAACCCTCTGCTTTGATCCTAACTTCTTTTTATACATTTATTTATTCGCTTATCTAATTATAGTTGATTTACAGTATTGTTTCTGGTGTACAGCAAAGTGATTCGGTTATACACACACGCGCGCGCGCCTGCGCACGTTCTTTTCCATTATGGTTTATTACAGGATATTGAGTACAGTTCCCAGTGCTATACAGTGGGACCTTGTTGTTTATACTTTTTTGCTTTTTAAAAAGAATTTGCGTTCTTTTTTTATTGACATGTAGTCACTTTACAATGTATCAATTTCTGGTGTACAGCACAGTGTTTCACTCATACATATATATATGTATATTCCATTTCATATTTTTTTCCATTATAGGTTATTACAAGATACTGAATTAGTTCCCTGTGCTGTACAGTAGAAATGTGCTGCTTATCTATTTTATGTATAATAGTATCTGCAAATCTCGAACTCCCAATTTATCCCTTCCCACCCCGTTTACCTGGTGGTAACCATAAGTGTTTATTTTATATAACCCTAACTTCTTGAACTAGACCCTTGCCCTTTTTTGGCCAGGCACTTTCATTACATCCCGCTGTAAGCCCTGCCTTTGTGGCCCTCCTCTTTCCTCCCTGTGGGTTCTTCCTAGCTTGCTGACCTGTGGTCTGATGTCTCATAAATGTGACTTCCTAGACCTGGGCCACTGACTCTCTTCTGCTTGGCTTTACTAGAGCCTCCTTGCTCCCTTCTAAGTTGCATCGTATGAGAGAAATAAACATTTGCAAGGTTTTGATTCTAAACCCAATTCCCTTTTAAGAGAGAAGTCAATTTCAGGACAGTTGAGGGGAATTTATTCCCTATTATGCGCTCCTATAAACATTTTGATTTTAAAACCTGACGCTCTACCTAGAAGAACTGGGTGACAGATTTGCCTAGGAAGGTAAATCATCACTGTTTTATTATATCCTATAAAACTGGTGAAAGGCTTAAATGTTTTTGGACAGATGGTACCCTGTGGGATTCAGGGAAGCAGGAAGTAAGAGACCATACTGATTCCCAGTGTTCAGATGTTTCTCGAAATATGTTGCATGTCATAATAAAAATAGACCCACACAACAGATACTTTCTGAGAATAAACATGGCTTTAGAGTCTATTTTACATTTAAGTGAAGAACCAATAATTATGCAGGAAATTCCATTTATATAGGTTGTCAGTTTAAATGAGTTGGGCATTCTTGCTCATTCCTCCTACAGCTGCTCTAGAAAGTGGTTTTCCATCTTTTTAAACTCTTCGAGTATAATAAGCATATGTTTATCCAGAAACCCAAATAATTTATTTTCACTTTGCTTCTACGTTTACAACACAAAGAAAAATCAAAGTACATAAAAACGCTATTACTTCTCACAGGGCAGCTTTATTTTAGTCTTGGGATCCTCAGGCATGGATGATAAAAATGACTGTTAATAATGTGACTTCAGGCCTGACAAGAGCCTATAATTCTTTCTGAATCTTTATAAAAATTAAGTTGTGTGCATTGTAATTTTAAGTGTATTTTATTGCATTTTCTGTAAAAGGCACTGTGGTGTTCAAAAGATGCTCTTGCTAAAAAACCTTGCTCTCAGGCATTTGGTAAACAGTCACTTAACTAGAATCCTCTAAATACAGGACTTTACTGAAATTTCTTTAAGATTCTATTATATTTTGCCTTCTAGGGGAATGCAGTTTTTAAAAATAACTTAGTATTGGGCTTCTGCAAAGAATTGGCAGATTTTTCTCCCCTGGCTGGAGGAAGGAGCAGGCTAGGCATTGGCTGGTTCAGAGAGATCTGAGGAGAACTTTGTAAATACAGTTAATGGGGCTGTCTTTTATAGAAACTCCAGATACCTTCTGAGTTGGGAGAAAGCTATTCTGATCAGTCAGAGGTGCTTGGGTGTGTGTCCTTGGGTCTTTTTATCTTGGGAGTTAAAAAATGAAGGGGGTGAGGAAATACAAGGAAAAGATAAAGGAGGAGACAGTGGGGAGGAAAGGCTTCAGAGGCAAAGACCAATGATAGGAAGGTTTTTTTGTTTTTTGTCTTTTTTATGTTTAACTTTAAGTTAATTTTTTTTTATTGAAGTGTAGTCAGTTTACAATGTCAATTTCTAATGTACAGCATAATGTTTCAGTCATACACATAAATACATATATATATTCATTTTCATATTCTTTTTCATTAAAGGTTACTATAAGATACTGAATATAGTTCCCTGTGTTATACAAAAGTAACTTTATTTATGTTTTATATATGCTAGTTAATATTTGCAAATCTCATACTGCCAGTTTATCCCTTCTCACCCCTTTCCCCCCAAGTAACCATAAGATTACTATGTCTGTTTCTGTTTTGTAGATAAGTTCATTAGTGTTCTTTGTTTTTTTTTAAGATTATACATATGCATGATATCATATAGTATTTTTCTTTCTCTTTCTGGCTTAGAATGACTCCAGGTCCATTCATGTTGCTACAAATGGTATTATTTTATTCTTTATGGCTGAGTAGTATTCCATTGTATAAATATACCACAACTTTTTTATCCAGTCATCTGTCGATGGAGATTTAGGTTATTTCCATGGCTATTGTGAACAGTGCTGCTGTGAACATTGGGGTGCATGTATCTTTTTGAATTGCTTTTTTAAATATTTGAGACAAAACAGGAACTGCTGTTACAAGCTCACGACATGTCCTTGTGTTGTGAAGCTTAATAAAAATTTCTAAAGCTCTTTTGAGATCAGAACCCTGCTGCTCTATGACTGCTTAGTACTTAATCTGTCAACATTCAGCAGAGGACAGGTCCTCATTCTTTGAATCTATGTAGTAGGTTATGCTGCTCTGCATTGAACTGCAATAGATTGTAGTGGTTTGATATTTTGAGATCCTTGAAGCAGTAAACTCTTCACTTTATAAAAAAGAGAATCAGAAACTTTATCAATGGTAAAATTGTACTTTTTGTTTTGTGGTGTGGTGCATTTTTGTTCTTGGGTAAACATAAAACAAGGAAGGGTGAGGATGAGAAGACGGAGGAAAGGGAGGCCATGTGACTTGCTCACTATTGCACAGCAGCCAATTGGGCAAAGTCAGAATGTTAACCCAGGTCAGTCTCATGTCAAGGTGCATGCTTATAACCATAGTAGGTTCTGTCCAGTGATTTTAGCAATATTATCCAAATACCTAAAGTTAACCCCACTTTCAAAATATTCCTGCAGATCCCAACTGGTACCCACTGATGGACATTTGAGAAGCCAGTTGAAATGCCCTAATGTCCAAGTGCTAGAATGGCTATTACAAGGAGGGTAGCATCAAATTCATTTTTTAACAATGAACATTAAAAAGAAAACCTACGAGTTATTGATACAACTTAATTCCTGGTGCTTTGTTTTCTCTCTGTTAATAATTAGCAATATAATAAATAATGCCTATTATAATTGAATCAGTTATAGAATCAATGGCAAGTTTGGCCAGTTACAAGGTTCAGATTGTGGGAAGGTAGAGAAATTTTGAATTCTAATTGTTCCTCAGGGGAATTTTTTTCCACTTGACTGGGAGCTCTTTGAGGGCAGGGATAGAGTTCCTCATTTTGAATCATTAATGGCTACCAAGGTTCCAAGACACAGTAATTGTCAGTGAACAATTGTTGAATTACCTAAAGAATATTCCTGGATAATACTTCTATTGTGATATAAGCTAATGGTATTCATTTTCCATTAGTGTTCAGTGAATTAATAAAACTAGTATTGCAGAGTTCCTGATGATGAGAAAAGGCATTCCTGAGTCCTCTTCTACTCAAAAGGTACCTTCAGTAAAATTTGTTACGAAAGCCTGGGTGTTACTAGGTAGTACTGTGGTCCCAATGCCTGCAGACTCAAATGTAATATGACATGTGATGTTTTAATGAGTCATTAACGTCTACTCCAGTATTTTGATTTTTGTGTGTGCAGTCTTTAAGGACAATGATCGAATAAAAGACAGTGTTCTGTTTTTTGAAATAAGAACTACTAGGAGATGCTCTACAAAAATGACATTCCCAGTGGTGTTCCAGCAGCATCTTATCTTTGCAATGTATCCCTTATTCCTTGACTCAAGGTATCACTCCTAAGGTGCATAGATGAATATAAAAATGATAATATATTTGATACATAGATTGCCATCCTTCTCAGTTAAAAATGGTGCTGATGGTATGATTAGATGCATACATAAATATGTTTGAAAAAATCTTTGTGAGAGCATTTTCAACTCCAAAGAGATGTTGTGTGTTTTATAGATCAATGACAGCGAGTAAACAGCAAAATGTACATTCTATTAACATCACATTGCATTCAGAAGTAGATTTTCTTTTTGAGAGACTGCAAGCAGAGGAGATTAGAGTTTTGTTTTTTTCCCTAATGTATCAATTAGCTTTTTCTGTATAGCAAACCATCTCAGAACTGAGTGACTTAAAACAATGACTGTTTATTTAATTTATAGTTCATTAGAAGAGTGGGCAGTTTTTCTGGTCTGAGCCAGGTGGATTGGTCTCACTCATGTACCTGCAATCAGCCAGTATATTGGTAGGGGGTGGCTTGCTTATATGACAATCTTGGGTAGAAAGATGGGGGCTTCTCTCCAGGTCCCATCCTCCCACAGGCCAGCTTGGGGTTGTTCACATGGAGGTCACACAGAGATCGCAGGGGTCTAACAGTGAGTGTCCGGGAATACAAGGTCTGACTCTTGAGCCTTGGGCTGGAACTCACAATGCAGCTTCTGCCATATTCTGTTGGTCAAAACTTATCACAAAATCAGCTGAGATTCAAGGAGTAGAGACATGCACTCTTCTCACATCAAGGACGTAGACTCGTTGATGGTGATCATACTCCTCAGCAAAGAGAGAAGTGTCAATCACCTTTGATGAGAGGAAAAGAGACTATGATCATGCTTAAAATTGTAATTCTCCCACCAGCCGCCTCAAGAAGTAGTGTCCTTTAGTAATAACCATAACCACAACAATAGCAGCTAACATCTATGGAGGACCCAGTATGTGACAGACACAGTGCTAAATACTTTCTTTGGGTTAACTCAATTTTTCCAATAACAATATAAAGTAGGTATTTTTTTCCCCACTTTAGATAAGAAAATTTCTCCATAGAGGGGTCAACTCTTTTATGAGATATAGAAGTTCTCCAAAAATGAGATTTCCCTTGTCAAATACATTTTGGAGATTCAGGGTTAAACAGTGTTGAAAGGTCTGTCCATCCACCCACCTGTCCTGTGGGACTTCTCAGAGTTTTGAATGTGATCATGCACATTGTGAATCTTACAGAAGGGAAGGTTATAAGCCTCTTTTTTCAAACTTGGAACCTAGGGACCCTTCTTACGGGATATCTGTTAACATCTTACAAGACCGTGGCATTCTGTGAAATCCAGTTTGGAAAATGGTGTAATAGTTACTGTGCTTAGGCTTCAAACTGAAAACCAAACCACCCCGATTTTACAACAAAGGTAGCTTTTTCCATGAGTATATAAAGATGAATGCAAAATACCTTATTTTTTCTTCTCAGTTTGCTTGTTGGTACAGAAACACATGGAACCTATAGACATGTAAAACTTAGGCCAGTTATATCCCTGAATCACCTCAAGGGTTTTGAACGAAGCTGATTTACTTTGCAGTGTTCTCTTCCCTCTTCCTCCCCACCTTCTTCCTTCTTCTCCTTTTAAAGCAACCCCTTCTTTCCGTATTGACATTCCCCTGAGCAGTAACACAGTGTTAACTGTTACTGACAGTTGGCAAATAGTACTATAGCATGGCAGTAAGATACTGAGTGAAATTATACCTGTGTCAAATTGCTTCTGAATCATTTACTTCACGAGAGTCAAATGAGAAGGGACCCCCCCTCCCCCGCACACAAACCCAGTCATACGAATGAGGTGGTAAGTAGCTGGGGGGTCTTCAGTGTTTAGCATCTACTATTTAATATTGCTATTGCCAGAGAACTAGCCTTGAGGGGGCTGCTGGACTCAAGATGAGGCTATCTGTGTGTTGATATATAGGTAGAGGAAGAAATCTTAGGACAGAAAGCTTCATTTAAAGAAAATATGTGTGTCTTTGTGTTTCTGTATCTTTTACCTTAGAGACCCAACACACTCATTTAACCCATGTACTCATTAGCCTCTGGAGGAGTTTGTAAAAGGATAAGTAATGACCTAACATTAACTGTGTAAATGTGAGAATTTAATCCTCAGAATAATCCAATGAAATTAGTATTTTATAGATAAAGATTAGGAGGAGAAAGGTAAAATAAATTAGTCATAATCACAAAAGGAGTAAGGAGATAGGATTTGAACCTGAGTCTGTTTAACTAGAGGACCTAGAACCTAAGAAGAGGGTAGAATAATACAGAGGTAACGTGTTCGTCACACAGAGAGCCGAGCTACATAAGCATATATGTGTGGAGGGACCAGGGTCCCAGGCTGCCATGAACCGAGCTGTGGCATCAGTTAGGTGGCCCTTATTTTCAAACACATTTGCAAACACTGCTTTTCTGGGCGAGGAACCTTTTGGCAGGAGGGATGGTCTATGGGTTAATGGAGGGGCCCTTGAACTTGAACCCATCCTGGTCCTACAACTCAGATTCAAAAAATAAATGAAAGACTGGACAACATGACCAGAAGGAACTCATAACAAAACTCTGAAAGCTGAGAAATCTACTAAGAGACAACTCTGGCTGAGCTTAACTGGAAGAGGAAAAGCTTAATGAAACCTCTTATTTCAGAGGAAAATGCCAGTCTGTCTTGAAATTCAGCCTGGGGTGACGTGAAGTTGGAAAGTCAAAGGATGTTCAAGTAAAATCTGAGCCCAGCAGCAGCTGTGCCTGGGCGTTTAGGGCAACCAGAGGCTTGTGGGCAACCCAGGTTGGTTCTGGGGGGGCCCCAGAAATACGGATACTCGGCCCTAAGGTCACATTGTCAGGCACCTGGACCCCATAATAAGGGGTGGGGGCTACTCACACACAGCCAACCACAGTTGTGTCCATGGCTGGTCAGGTCATCTTGTTACACAGCGACACACACACACATCTGTGTTGATGTCATTACGGGTTTTTGAGTCATCAGGAAACCTGATCTTGTGATTAGTAGTATTTTTAACTTTCCATCTGTCCTGTCTGAGCTCAGGGACTTGTACCTCTTCCATCTCACTGATCGTGCTTAGCACGTTGTTGGTATTCAATACATGTTCCCTGAGTGAGTGTATGAATGAATAGAATAGACCTATTTGTGTTTATATATATATATTCACATGCATCAGTTGGCAAGAGATGTAAATGAGGCCAATTTCTAAACTGTCACCTGTAAAAGGTAAAATTTTAAAGGCTAATATTTGTCTTTATGGGCTCAGGCTCTTACTACCCCGAGGATAGGCAGTTCTGTTTCTCAATGTGGTGGAATCGTATCAGAATGTAATCTAAGGGCAACACCCGTCCACGCCACGTAAATCTGCAGCTTTTGTTAGAGACTAGGGAGGAAGTAGTCCTTTTTGGTTATTCCCAGGGCGAAAGTCAAACACAAGCACCTGATGAATCGATGAACCTAATGAAGAAATGCTAGGGCTGAGAGTCAGACTGGTGTCCTCTCCAGCAACATACTTAGGACACACATGGTCCGAAATTACCATTATTCATTTTCAAAATGTTCATCTTTCACATGCAGATCCTGAGCTTTATACTATATGGTAATATCTCTGTTCTTTCTAAGCACTGGGGAAATGAGAAAAGACCTGTTTTTTTATTTAGATTTATTCTGTATTTCTATAAAAAAAAGTAAACAAGTTAGATCTTAGGTCTTAGATCATAAGTGCAACTTACATAACCAAGTAAAAGATATATTATCTTTATAGCTGGCAGCAAAATTCATCTTTGGAGAGAAACTTTATTTGTCAAAATCTTAATAAGTATTTGTGGAAGGTATAGCTCTAAGGGCACAGGTGCCAGCAGGAAACCCAGCTATAAAAAGCGTCAGTTACGTTTTTCTGGATAAGAAAATTACAGGACTGTGTGTTTTGCTACCAAAAGTGGAGGAGAGAAGACTGGAGAAGGTGGAAAGGAGAGAGGAACTGGAGACCTAGGGTGAGGTAATAACATAGGAGCTGGACAGCCAGGGACCATTGTCTCGTGAAAGGTGACAGAAGGACATTTTTAAATGGGAAATATATTGTTCTATTTGAAGTTGTTTATATTGATTTAACCATTACCCCAAAATCAAATTTCAGTAGCATTTTCCACAGTCATGAATATGTTTTCTGTCCTGTCTGTGTTACCATGAGGAGAAACAGGAATCCATGATGAGAAGTAACGGAGACCCCAAGAATGTAAGCCACTTTGGCATTCTCAGAAATTTGGAAACTTGAGGACCCAAGAATATTGGGAGGAGATCTCAAGAGATACGCAGTCCCAGGGGGCATGTGGGTTAACACGTTAATTGAAAGTCCGGTTCAAGTCAGTGAACCAAGACATGGTTCTGACTTGGGTCTGCTCGCCTGCATGCGGTCAGGCTAATCTGCTGACACTGGGTTGTGGTGAAGGAAAGTACAGCGTGTATTGTAAGGCACTGGACAAGGAGTCTGGGACAGCTGGTGCTCCAAAGGCCCAAACTCCCTGATGGGTTTCAGGAAAGCGTTTTTAAAGGCCAGATGAGGGAGGGGCGTTGCAGGGTATGTGATCAGCTTGTGCACAATTTTGACTGGTAGATGGTCAGGTAATGGGACAGTGTCATAAGGGTTAACATTATCAATCCTTAGACTCCCTAGTCCCGGGGGCCACATGCTCATGGTCATCAGGTAGTTAACTTCTTCCATTTTGTGAGGGTTTTAACATCTGTAAAACAACTCAGGAAATGTGTATCAGATACTCATATCTAGATATTTCAGAGATGAGCTAAAGCAGAGGATATAGGGAGGGGTCTGTCCTGGGAAGGCCCTATAGGGTCCTTCTCCTTTACATAATTTCAGCATGATTTACATTCATTTGCAGGGGACAAACTGAAGACATTAAGATTCATGTTATTAGAGACTTTTAGGCATATCTGAAATGTACCCCTAAACTGTTGACATTGCTATGGAATGAGATAAGAAGATCCCTCCTTTAGATGGTTTTGGCTTCAGTAGACCAGGAGTTTGCCCTGGTGGATCATCACTGAAGCTCCTTTATTTATTTACTTGATAGACTTCAAATTTAAAGGAGTTTTAGATTTACAGCCAAATTAAGTAGAAAAACAGTTCCCAGATACCCCCAACCCCTACCTCTGCCCCCAACAGCCTCGCCTAGTGGTACAGTGTCAGCGTGTTCCACCAGAATGGTACACAGGTTTCAGCAGGTGAACCTACACTGACACATCATCACCAAAGTCCATAGTGTACATTAGGGTTCACTCCTGGTGAATCTCCTTTATTTTGAATCTGCAAACTTATGTCACATTACTGGGTGGTATGCTGGGATGCCCTGTCTCAGCACATGTCTGGCTAGGTTGTTGATAAAATACAGCCGTTTCCCAGCAGGTGGCCTGACTCAGCTGTGATATTAACACATCCATTCCAATTACATATTTTGTCAAAGAGAAAGTCATATATATATAAATACAAACATACATACTTGATTGTTTTAAAATAATGACAGCAATATCCAGCGCACAGCTATTCGCTTGGTAGCAGATCACAGGAAGAGGATGCTGGAGGCTCTGAAGGGAGGAGAAACATCATAACAACTTTGTCCTCAGGATCTGGCTTTTCATTAAATATCAGCCTGAAATAAATCAATTCCATCATATTCTTTTTTGCCCCTGGACTGGTTTTTACAAGATCCATAATAATCTCATAATGCTTGATGTTTTTACAGACTGTGCTGCAAACAGGTGTTTATCCTCCTTGCAAAATTCTGCTTTAACCTAGGTGCGGATTTAGGAGTTTAACATGATTTTGTGTTTCCCTTTTATGAGTGAGGAATATCCAATTACACACCTGTTTTCTCCGCCTTCCCTGGGAATATATGGGAAATATTCCAGTCACTGGTAGTTTGGTCCAGGTCACAGAGACCCATCCTAGCCCCCTTTCATGTGTAAATTCTGACTGATGCCCCATTAAATGGTTCAGGGGCTGCTGTTGCTGTGAACACAAATGCTTTGTGTTACTAAAACCCACACTTGACTTCAGTTCTGAGGCTGTCATGCAGGTGTTTCCTAGCAAACTTCCCTTTATGTGTGGGATTTCTGAAGCTTAGATGCCTGAATGAGAACTGGTAGAGACAGACACAGACACACACACACACACACACCAGGAAGGTCGGCTTTTAGGCCCTATCCACCCAAATGTATTACTGTGCCTAGAAGGTTTTATTCTGGATTTATAAATCAGAATATTAGTTTGATATTGATCCTGTCTCCTCATGATGGCCTTTTACCAAATGGTGTGGTTTGACATGAACCCGAACCATTACGAATGTTATATACCATTACCTTCATAGGTAGCATTCTACTGGAAAGTTTGTAATTCCAAGTGACTAACCCAATCCATTTAGGAGACGTGGCATTTTTTTTCAGTCCCCCCAAAATGTCTCAGAAGCCTAGACTGAAGTCTAACATTTGTCAAGAATAACAAAATACAAAATAGAAAACAGTTTCATAAATTATTTCATATCATATTTTTAGAATGAAACTTCATATCATTATTTTAAAGAGGGAAAAGAAAACCAGCGTGGTCGGAGAAAGGTATAAACAGAAATTCCCTGTTTTGAAAGGAACAAGAACAGTATTCCAAAATTTACAAATGCAAAGTATTACCAAAGGTGTGTCTACTGCCACCTGCTGGTGGTGGGCAAAGAGGTCACCCTGTTGTGTGGCTACCTTGCTTTTAACTGACTGTTGCAGAAGTGAGGGTGTATTTAAATTTGAGGTGGTTTTTATGTACCTCCCCCTTTTGATTGCGAGTTTCCTCTCTCCTTTGTGTTTTCTTATTTTCTAGTTTATTTCTCAGCTCACCTGGACCCGTGGTGTTTTAGGGCATCTCAACTGACTCGCCAACCAATTAGAGCACTTGAAGCTGCAGGTCTTTGGAAGGATGATCTTGACTTAAAATGGTTACACTTATTTCAACTCTAAGTTTCCATCTACAAAAAGTTGTGCCTGGATAATCCTGGTTTCTAGTGGATGCCACATGCAGAGCAATTGGTAATTGTGTTTCTGGTGGTGTCATTGACCAATTACTTCATATATCACTGGTTTGGGTACAGAAAGTTCCAGAAGGAACTGCCAAAAATGAGAGCTAAAATTTTGATGACATCCTTGGAGCATCCAAAGTTTGGCATTTTAGTAAAAATAACTATGATTAGTAACATTATTATGATTATGGTTGCCATTTTTAAAATTTTTCCAAAGAAGGATACTAAAATACAGTTAGAACAACATATTACATTCATCACTTCATAAGAAAAAGGCCTTTTTTTTTTAATTGAAGTGCAGTCAGTTATAATATGTCAATTTCTGGTGTACAGCACAATGTCCTAGTCATGCATATACATTCATATATTTGTTTTCATATTCTTTTTCATTAAAAGTTATTACAAGATATTGAATATAGTTCCCTGTGCTCTACAGAAGAAATTTGTGGGATTTCTTTTTCATCAATTTTTATATATAGTGGCTAACAGTTGCAAATCTCAAGCTCCCAAATTTATCCCTTCCCACCCCCTTTCCCCAATAACCATAAGGTTATTTACTATGTCTGTGAGTCTGTTTCTGTTTTGTAGATGAGTTCATTAGTGTCCTCTTTTTTGTTTTAATTTCACATGAGAGTGATATCATGTGGTATTTTTCTTTCTGGCTTACTTCACTTAGAATGATGATCTACGGGTCCGTCCATGTTGCTGCAAAATGGCATCATTTTATTTTTTATTGCTGAATAGTATTCCATTGTATAAATATACCACAACTCCTTTATTCATTCATCTGTCGATGGACATTTAGGTCGTTTCTACATCTTGGCTATTGTATATAGTGCTGCTATGAACTTTGGGGTGCATGCTTCTTTTTGAATTAAAGTTCCCTCCAGATATGTATCCAGAAGTGGGATTGCTGGATCATATGGTAAATCTATTTTTAGTTTTCTGAGGAATCTTCATGCTGTTTTCCATAATGGCTGCACCAAACTACGTTCCCTCCAACAGTGTAGGAGGGTTCTCTTTTCTCTACACCCTCTCCAGAATTTATTATTTGTGGACTTTTGAATGATGGCCATTATGACTGGTGTGAGGCGATACTTCATTGTAGTTCTGGTTTGCATTTCTCTGATGATTAGTGATATTGAGCTTTTTTTTTTTTCATGTGCCTATAGGCCATTTGTATGTCTTCTTTGGAGAACTGCTTGTTTAGGTCTTTTGCCCATTTTTGGATTGGGTTTTTTTTTTTTTGTTATTAAGTTGTATGAGCTGTTTATATATTCTGGAAATTAAACCTTTGTTAGTCACATCATTTGCAAATATTTTCTCCCATTCCACAGGTTATCATTTTGTTTTGCTTATGGTTTCCTTTGCTGTGCAAAAGCTTGTAAGTCTAATTAGGTCCCATTTGTTAATTTTTGCTTTATTTCTATTGCCTAGGTAGACTGCCCTAGGAGAAATTGCTAAGATTTATGTCAGAGAATGTTTTGCCTATGTTTTCTTTTTTAATTTAAGTCTTGAAACCATTTTGAGTTAATTTTTGTGTATGGTGTGAGAGTATTCTAACTTCATTGATTAACGTGCTCCTGTCCAGTTTTTCCAACACCACTTGCTGAAGAGACTGTCTTTTCTCCATTGTATATTCTTGCCTCCTTTGTCAAAAATTGGCTATAGATCTTTGGGTTTATTTCTGAGCTCTCTATTCTGTTCCATTGATCCATATGTCTGTTTTTATGCCAGTACCATGCTGTTTTGATTACTGGAGCTCTGTAGTATTGCCTGAAGTCTGGGAGGGTTATTCCTCCAACTTCTTCTTCTTCAATACTGCTTTGGCAATTCTGGGTCTTCTGTGATTCCATATAAATTTTAGAATTATTTGTTATAGTTCTTTGAAAAATATTGTGTTAATTTCATAGAGATCACATTAAATCTGTAGATTGCTTTCAGCAGTATGGGGAAAAGGCCTTTTTAATAATCAAAAAATACGTATTCTCAAAAAAAAATTCGCTTTAATATAACACAAACTGAATATGTTTAGTTTCCCCCAAATCACCAAATTTTAACTTTTTTAAAAGATACTAGAAGCTAGTGAAAGCATCACCATGGACCCACTTTTAAAGACAAAAGGAGACATAGCAGGTGTGTGGGATGTAGATAAAAAGGTCTAAAGTAGGAAGGGTATCAAACCCAGTGGGCAGATGGGAACTGCTTTGTGAGTGGGTGATGCCCAGAGGCATGCTGATTTAGCATCTGGGATGGAAGGTGGATGAGCAACTATAGACAAAACCGCAGTGGGCTCTAATCCCAAGTGGCAGCAAGGTGATTGGTATAGAGGAGGCAACATACAGATAGCCGATCAATTTTAAAATGTCGAAAGTCATAGAATTCAAGTTACGGTCTTCCTTTGGAGGGAAAGACATTTTTTTGAGCTTTTTCCCATAAGGAATCTGCTTATATCATACGGGTAAATGTGAAAACTGACAAGTTGTTATTATCTGTAGTTTTTTGCAGATGTTATGAATAAAAGTGATGACCCATGAATAGTATGTTATGATTATTTCTGCATTTTATCTATATTTACATAATGACTTCATTTTCTTATCACTTTTGAATGGTATTGAGTATGCGATAAAAATACCAGATCAGGTTTTATGGGTGATATTTATAAGTGTTGGATTAACTGTGTGAATGGCTGATTAATTTTAAAGAATGCTGTCATGAAGTGATTCAAGAGAAAATCTTGTACTCAACAGCACTGGTTTGGTTAAAAGTAACAAAAATGGACCAACAACTTTTCTTATGAAAATTAATGTTGGAAAATGAAATCACTGTGTTGGGGAGGTGCTGATAACTTACTGAAATCACTAAGGAAAACTAATGTTTTCATTCAGGTTGCAGATAAGTTTGTTTTCATGTATTAAATTGTGTAGCTAGTGGGTTTTTTTTTTTTAACATTAGAAAAGAAGTAAACAATTTTAGCACTGCCAGCAAAAATCACAATCTTATTAAAAATAAAAGAAAAGGAATCGGTATGGTAAATTACAGCAAAAGAACATATTTCATTATAGTTTTTCATTGTTTTTATCTAAGATCTGAATAAACAGATTTTCTTTATAAAAGATGCTTTTGCTTCAATCCTAGCTCAACTCTTGTATAATTTACATCAATCACGCTTTGGATTACCTTTATCTTATCAACAGACGGCATTTGGTGAATCTGAGCAAAGCAAAGAAAAAGCTGAATGCCAACCAAAATTCCAAATTAATCTTTTGAGTGTTCTTTTTGAAATCTGAATTTATAGTTTGTATTTTTTTAGAAATAAGCAAACCCCAGATTCTTTGAAATAGCAACTTTTAAGAATCTGCCATTAGTAAGTTGGATTAGGACTCAGGACCAACAAGATCTATGAAAGTGGTTTGAGAAGAAAAATAATCTGATTATCATAAACAGAAGGCTTATTGAATTTGGAGTAAGTCACTCATATTTTCCAGATTGACTGAAAATGAGCATTTGTCTCTTCAATATGTAGGATTATAAAATCCTACATATTGAACTGAGGTGAGTGTTTATAGCCACCTCAATTATTCTTATATTATTTTTATTACATATTTATGTGTAGTTCACTTAAATTTTTCATAAGATATTTTCCTGGAAAATTATCTTTCCCATTAATCAGTGTGTATACATACAGTACATACACACACATGCATTTCTATCAATTAAGTTTGGAAAGTTAACGATTATTTCAGGCCAAGAGGGAAGACAAGTACCTCTAGAACAACTAATTGTCTTCAAGGAGAGCAGAAGGAATACAACTGAAAGGCAGAAATTTACATACTATATTTACCTTAAATCTTAAATCCCAAAGAAGAGAAACTGGCAGGAAAGTGTCATTTAGGTGCAATTCTTTCATCTTAAAAAAAAAAAAAAAAAAAAAAAAAAGGTTTAGTTGGATGGCCATAACCCATGTAGAACCTGATATAATGTTTGTTTTGAAAGCCTAAGGACATGCATTTCCAGAAAACTCAGAGACTTAAATACTGTATAAGAGTTTCCACTTAATTACAGTGAATGCAGATAATCAGGGTCTAGAGCTGAGCTGTCTTGCATTGCATACTTGCTGGTCTCCTGCTTCAAGGCAAAGCTCCATTAAAATTCAACAGATAATTAACTGCTGAACGCCTCTGGGCTGAGAGTTTGATAGTGTATAGGTTGGGAACTTAAGCCTCTAGGTAAAAGACAGACCAGAGTTCTGTGAATATTCGTGGTAATCATCAGGAAACGGCAGACGGAAACTCTAGGCTCCTGAAGTTACACAGGGTGTCCACTGCGTCTTTGCAGAGAACAGAAATATAGTTTATGAAAACCCCAGTGAGGACAATAAAGACACCTAAGATGTATATGTTTGAAGAAAACAATGTAAGCTGGCCTTGGCTCTCCATGGTGAAGTTGCACTTGACCTCTGAAAATGTTTCCCTGTGAAACATCGCATGGTTCCAGGATGGTCTTCCTGCTTGACCTTGAGGTTTAGGCACTGAGGTCTAATTTTGGTGGCTGTTGCCTTTCAGCAGAGATTGAGCTGTGCAGGGGAGGAAGAGGTTTTTCCTCAACCCTCTTAGGGTTCCTGGCTGGGTCTAAAATTAAATTGACAAAGCCTGATGAACAGAAGAAAAGCGTACGAATTTTATCGAATTTGTACAAGTACATGGGAGACTTCTCAAGAGTGGAGACCCAAGGAGCGACCAGACCAGGAAGGCTTTACGCCTTATTTATTCTATTGGTTTATTTTTTCTGTTTTTTCTCTTTTTCTGGATAACCCTAATTACATGTGTCCCCCATTCCTCTATTCTCCTAAAAGTGTGCCACAGTAAAAGCATCATGGGTTTGTATTTTAATGTAGGAATCCAGCCTATCCTAGCTGCACAAGGCAAGTGTGAGGGCAGACTTATTAGCAGAGGGACAAACACACACCTTGGATGCCAGCCAGTCTGGTTTGACATAGGACCTGCATATCACATTTTTTCTGGGATGTTGGTACCTACCTCCTAGAGACTGCCTCCTGTGGCCCACGGGGAGTTGCCATCCCATTGTGGTATTGGGAGGAAGCCACAGGGAGCTGAGCTTGGGTGCAATGTTGCCCTAAGAGAAGGGGACCTCTGGCCCTAATCACCTTATTTTCCGTGCAGCACAGAGTATCAGGGCCCCCTGTGTGCTGTCTTGGTCCTTGAGTCACACATTGCTGGATTAGACTTGATGATCTTCTGTTCATGACACTACGAAAAATGCAGTCTTGTTGGGGAGTTGCTGCACACTAGAAAGTCAGTATAGAAAATAAAGATTAGTGCATAATAGTAGGTTAGAAACATATTCTTGAGTATTTCCTCCTAGTTCCATTCTCCCAACTTTTATAATTTGTGGAAGATATGTGTTGAAAAGTAGTTGCAAATACAAACTAATTAGAATTGGAAGGCTTTGGTGAATACCAAGGAGACTTTCTTTAACTCAATATGATGGACAGTGGGAAATGCAGAGTTTTCAGCAAGTAATAAAATGATAGGATTCTGTTAGAAAGAGTAACTGACTGCATGATCCTCTGGAGGGAGGGAGACACAGACAAGATCAGTTGGGATGCTGCTGCAGTGATCTATGAAGTGACTAGGGCCCTGGAATGAGGTGGTGACAGGGTTAATAAAAATGAAGGGATATTACTAAGAGTGGCTTCAAAGGATGGGTCAATAAAAATGTGATGACTCATTGGAAATGGATGATAAAGGAGAGGTAGAATGTAACTTCAAGATGGCAAGACTAGGCAACTAGAAAAAAGTGTTTCAATTGGGACAACACATCTGTTGTGGGTCAAAGAAGATGAGTGACTGTGGTAAGAGCATGATACCCAAATAAAACTAAAGACAAGCTTAAAAATGATAATAAAATATGGGACTGGTTAGCAGTTGACTGAGACTGAGTGGAACTTGGGTAATTGCTGTAGACTGACCTGTGTCTCACCTCACCGAATTCATATATTGAAGCCCTAACCTTCAGTGTGATTGTATTTGGAGAAAGGGGTTATAAGGAGGTGTTAATGGTTAAATGAAGTTGTAAAGGTGGATCCCCAATCCAGTAGTGCTAATGTCCCTATAGGAAGAGGAAGAGACACCAGAACTCACTCCATCTGCACTATGTGAGGACATAGTGAAAAGGTACCAGGAAGAGAGCTCTCATCAGACACTGAATCAGCTGGCACTTGACCTTGGACTTTAAGTCTTCAAAACTGTGAGAAAATACATTTCTGTTAAGCCACTCAGCCTGTGGTATTTTGTGTGGCAGCCCGATTGACTAATCCAGTAATTTTCATGCTTAGGATATAAAATAATTATGTTTTACTCTGCCTAATTAATTATTGTAATTAAGACACAAAACAAGAAGATAAACATCAGGAAAGCAAAAGTAATGTGATTTATTATTAAATAATTATGCTATATCTCCAAGAATATATGAAGATGCATAATGTAAGTATCTTGGAAAAGACACTGAGAACTTCAGCTGGGATTTATCTTCAAAACGTTTAGCTTCAGAATTAGAGAGCTATCCACAGGCCACTACTGTGTGCAAATTTACAACACTGAACCACTTTATAGAGTACTGACAGCAAAAGGAGGAGGGTAACCTAACCAATTGGTGAATAATAATTGTAATAATAGTAATAATAATGACTACTAATAGTTACTGAGCACTTGCTTTTTTTGACTTTTTATTGATTTATTGAAGTGTGGTTGATGTAAAATACTATATAATTACAGGTATATAATGACTCACAATTTTTAAAGATTATGCTCCATTTATAGTTACTATAAAAAATAGTGGCTCTCTTCTGTATGTTGTACATTATAGCCCTGTAGATTGAGCACGTGCATTGCACCAAGTATTTTCCGAGCACCTCGTGTGTATTCATTTAAATGGTCTTCTTACAATGCTATTAGGAGGTTCTATTAATCTCATTCACAGTTGAGGAAACTGAGGCAGAGTGAGACTCAGCAAGTTGTTCAGTGACACAGCTGTAAAGGAAATGAGAGAAATAGTGAAGGATTCAAATCAATGGCAGTTTATAAATCTCCAAAGTAGTCATTCTTGTGGGGGGAAATATATTGCTAAATTTGTGTGAGCTTTGCTTGAAAAGTTGTACCGAACCAAAATATCTTGGAGAAAGAAGAGGCTTGAGGCACAACACAGCCTAACTCTCCACTCAGTGGAAACAGTTCTTTTCAGAGCTGCTCTGGCAGGTCCCCCAGGCTCAGAGTGGATATTGCCAACAGGGCAGTAGCTCTCTGCTTCCCAAGGGAGCCCTTTGCAAGATGGCAGAGCACACTGGTTCTGAATTTCTCAGCATACTGAGCTCGGATCTCTATCTGTACCCTGTGCACCTTTGTTTCCCTGTCATACAGCTAACATTTCTCAAACCCCTGTTCTGTTTCCTTTTGGGTGACTGAGCATTTTACAGCATTTTTTGCATCCAATCACACGAGTGGGTGTTACCGCTCCCATTTTACAGTTGGGAAATGTGGGGCTGAGGAAGTTTAAACAACATAACTGAGGCAATTTACAGCTCAGAGTTTATGGGTTAACCGTACCCAACGTGGGTAGTCAGTGGCCAATGAAACAGTGACCTGCTTCATCCTAGTTGTCCTTCTCTGAATCCTCTACTTAAGCTACACTGAAAATACTACCTAAAACTGGATGTAATATCCCAGATGTTGCATTACCTTGGGCCCTTATCTCACTGGATTCAGTTGGTATATTTTTTATAATTATTAAGATGACATTAATCATTAAAAATAAACTTTTATTAGAAAAGTAGTATGTTCTCATAATATAATATTGTTATACCACAAAATAAAGCAATGATAATAAATTATCTAGTATTCCTGATCAGGATCATCATTTCAATCTTTTGTTACATTAATATGTAATTTTTGATGTATTTTCTATGAATGTTATTTGTACAGTAGCTTCATTTGCATTGTTATGAGTCCTGCTTTTCCTTAGCCTTTATAGCATCAATATTTTATAGATGCTCATAAACTCTTTATGAACATTATTGTAATGATTATATGATATTCCATTATTAGCCAGCTTCACTTTGCCAGTCCTTTATTATTCATCTTTATAGAACCATCCTAAGTTAAATATAAATGATTTGGTGATTGGAATCTTTGTAAATAGTTTGTCTTTTTCATCTATATTTTAAATTACTTTTTAAGAACAAATTTCAGAAGTGAGGTTTCTGGCTTGAAAAGTATTTGAAAACTGTAAAAAAATTTTAAATCCCTCTGTCCGTGTCTCTTTCTCTACACACATACACACACACTTACTTATTTTTTAATTTGATAATTCTTATCAAAATGATTTTAAGTAATTCATTCTCCTATATGCAGTTTATAGAAATGACTGTTTAAATCATGCTCTTTCTAAAAATTAGTATTGCCACATAAACCCTAGTTTTATTTGTTGTTGTTTTTTTAGCAATGTTTTTATACCACTGAATTTGGTTCTTGTTGATTTTATGATACGCTAAAACTTCTGATAGTTTTCTTTCTATATCTGTTATTTTTTAGAAAAGTCTGGCCAAAACATGTTACTTAATCTTCTTAAACATACTATGTAATGTCATTACTCTATGCCTTATTCAAATTATTCCAGTTGCTTGAAAACTCTGGTATCCCTGAAAAAAAAATACCTTATTATTCAGATCCCTTTTCAAATAACACTATCTCCGTGCAGCCTGCTTTCACGTAGTCAGGGAGAATTTGTCGGTCTTTGCTCTTGGTCCTCATTGTTTAAACCATTACAGTGTGAAATGCTGCTGCATGTCATTGTTTCCAGGAGTTAGTGACGATCCTTTCCTGACTCGTTCAATTTTATGTTGATGGAGGAAACAAGGTTATTAGAATTTACTTAGTTAAATGAAAGATAGAAAAAATAGGACAGGAGAGAGGTTGGAAAGTATATATATCCAGTAGGCAGCATTTTGACAGTAAGAACCTTCTGAAAAGGGGGTGAATTGTAAATACCACTTGTAATTTTATGGTGTTTGTTGAGTTTATGCATGTGAACAGCTATTCCAAGATAAAGACACAGAACTGAATGAGATTAGGAAACTGAAATGGGTGGAAGAGAAGGATCAATTAGATCAATGATCTACCCAGTATTTTATTTAGCTAGTATTGTGATTCTGTTGTTTTGCCATCTTATGATAAACTGTATGTTCCCACTCTTTGTGTACTAACACATCCGTAGCTGTCAGAAAATTCAGGGCACATGAACATTGCCAGGAAATTTGCAACAAAGCTGACTTCAAAGGGTAATGGCCACCCAAACAAACTGAAGTGATACAGGACCATCACCTCCATAGCAGTGTCTGTTTTGAGAACACCCTCAAAAGGATGGGTACCGATCTAAGTCATTCTGTCAGTGACATCTTTCAGGATGTACATCATTCAGTTCTTCACATTATCCCAAGACGTATCATGCGGAGAATTAGAGGCTTATGACTTCCACTTACAATGTTAGGGCAACAAGCATTTAACTGTGCATTGCAATATAGTAGAGGTTACAAAAGAAACGAGAGATAATCCCTGCCCCAGAGAAGGCTACAACGTTTATACAGAAGCAGCGTGCAGGTAATATAGTAGTGCAACCAGGCACTGTATCTTACAATTTAAAATTTATAGAAGGGTCATTGTGAATTTGAGTGGTAAAATCTAAGCAAAAACGCCAAAATGATGAGAATAGAGCCAGTAACTCCGCTCCTCAGTCATCTTGTATCCCCAGTGTCTAGAACAGTACCTGGCCTACACTAGGTGCTCACATATTAGGTCATCCACTGATTTTACTTAAGCAGTCACTGGTTTGGCTAACAGGCACGTGAAGTCATAAACAGAGTTTTAAAATAATACCAGGATTTGGGGGAGTCAGAGAAATTTTACTGTTACTCTTTGAAGCACCAGAACTGTCTCTTAGTTTTAAACAGAAAAGTGAGGTTTGGAATCTATTTCCATTGGAACTCAATTCATCCAGCATGTCCGCTGCACTCCCTCCACAGCTCAGCTTGAACTCTCTAGTTGACTCAGGATAAATGAAATATGCATATTCATAGACGTCATTAACGTGGGTTAGCCTCCCACGAAAACACAAGACTCAATCTCAGCTGCTTTTGTCAAACTATGTCCCTCAAAGGGTAAGCTCTCTATTCTCAGACTCACTGAACAGGCAGTACCTCTGAGATACAGTGGCTGCTCTCCATAGTGAGATAAGTGCCGACAGGAGTAGAATGTGCAAACCATCAATTACCGTCCCTGTGCCCTGCCTTCCCAGCTCATTCCAAAGGTCTCCATCCAGCTCTTGACCCAAATAGTCCACCGAGGTCTAGGCTGCTGCCAACAAACCTATTTATAGCTCAGAGTAAACTGATAGCTCGGCTAGGAGGCTTTTTTTTTTTTTTCCTTATTTTTAATTCATTCTTCCTCCAGAATATAAATAAGCCAGCATACTAGAAATACAGGAAAAAAAAAACCCTCCTTCACCTGACTCTGCCCCGCCCAATTTCAACCCTGCTGCTTTTTCCTGAACAAAGAGAAAACAAGGCATTGAGGGACTGTATTCAGATGAAATGCTTCATTCCAGATTGTTAGAGAACCCCCCCAGGCAGAGACGGAAACATACTTGGAATCCACAAGTTTTTGTGAAATCACTTGGCAGCTCAGCCACATGGCACTTCTTTTGCAGATGAAAATCCTGATCTTTAGTATTAAGACTATGAGATGGGCAGTGGAGACGTGGGGGAGATTCTTTACTTGTTTTGTTTAAAAAAATTCATCCACAAGGAGTTTGACTAAAATATATGTTTATAGATGTTTGACTAAATGTAGAATTTGTTCTGTTAATGGACCATCTAGCCGTTACAGGAAGATTGTTGACAACATTTAAGGCGTGATGTCTTCTTCCAAGAAAATGTCAGAATAGGAAAAACTGAACTCAGATAATTAGAACCTTGTTTTTTGTTTGTTTTCAAGTCTTCTCTCCTTTTGTTTTTAAAACCATTGAAAGCTCATTTACTGAAAACCTATAGACTCTGCTGAATTCTGGGTGAATTCATAAGTGAATTCCATGGTCTTTACCCTGAGGATGTTTTTGCTTCATGTATTAAAAAGATGATTAAGCAATGAATTTATACTGTGTCCTATGATCAAGTATAATCTGTCTAATTTCCTTCACTTTTTGGGTAGTTTGAAAAGCAAAGATTTTCCAAAAAGACTGCAGAATTCTTTGAAAGTTAAATATTGTTTTGAGGTTACCTTTCATTTTACTTGTTACTGAAGTGGGGTATTCAGTAGAATCATACATTTCACAAACACTTTTTTTAAACATTGATAAAATAAAAAGAAACATTTTATTAACTAGGCTAACCAGAAAATTCAAGGATCAGAATGATGCTTTTGACTGTGTACTTCATGACTACAAGATTTTCAAACACTGTGTCGTTATTTACTGAGTGAAGCCAACACCTAAGAGAACACTCTGTAAATATTTTCAGGGGGTGTCCTGTACACAGATGATGAAAAGGACACCTAAGCAGGAGGAATAAGACAACACACAGTTTTTATATGTGGGGAGTGATGTGTGTGACAAAGCAATGGGAATCTACCACTATTAAAGGTGTAATGCCTGTAGGTTGCTGGTGCAAACTGTGCTATCTGGGAAATGAGTGAGAAGCTTGGAGGAAATGGAGTAAGGAGCCAATGTTGCTAAGACTGGGAACGGAGGTGAGAAAAAAATAGTGATTCCCTCAGAAAGGGCAAACTGCAACTCCATGGCGAGCTGGTGTCTTTCCATCTACACATCTCTCTCTGGCTGACTTGATTTATTCTCAAGAAGAATTTGACACTCTGAAAACTGGGTTATTTTCCCATCTTGAGAAATAACACCAATTTTCAATAAAAGGGAAAGTGACCAAGTTGTTTCTCAACTTTACTTCCTGTAGACTCTCTAAAAGAACTAGAAAGTTATTTTGTTTCTTTTATTCCCTTCCTGTCTTGGGCGTGATGACAGATTTATTTTGAAATTGTGAGGGAAGATAAACAGAGGTTAAAAAACATGAAGTGGTCTGTTTATTCTGTCCATTGATGAGAAATGTGCGAGGGCTGTCTAAACTGTGGACTCCAGCTGTAGATCATGGGATGTTGGCAGGATCTATTGGTGGGAAGTTACGGGAAATGCTCTTTGGATTGCTTTAAAGCTACATTCATAGCCGGTCTCTTGTGCATGGTTGTATTTCAAAATCATTGGTCTTGAAGAAAAAAAATAATGTTTCTAATGCTTGAGCACTGAAAGATAAAAAAAAAAAAAAAAAAAGAAAGAAAGAAAAACTGGAAGGCTAGTCTTTTAGAGCTACTGCAGTTTCAGAGATGACAAAACCCTTGGTCTCAGCAACGAACAACGGAAGGCAGAACATATTAGAGGGCTTGTCTTGGACACCAGCTAGTATTGTCTAAGCCGTTCCTCAGTCTCTTGACTTCACGACCAGTAATGTCTCCCTTCCGTTATACTAAAGGTCAAACTCCTGAAAGCAGTCAAGGTGGAGAACTAGGAACAGGACATGAAATTTGAAGTTCTGTTTCTTCATTTACCTTAGATAGATGTTTCTTTAAAGTTAATACTTTTGAATAATCACTTTAACATTTCTACTAAGTGATTCTAAGGATTAATTACTTCTTTTGGAAAGAGAACACAGTGCAGTAATGAGGATGGATTCAGACTGTCCCAGCGTCACCTTCGTTGTCCAGCTGGTCAACTTACTCTAACTTTTGGCTTCCTCGTTTTTAAAATGGATGTGACTCCAGCTAACTGAAAAGGTTCTCACACAAGTAAAATCAGAATATGCATGTAATGGCTCAGTGCCTGCTAAAGGAAATCTGCTATATTGTTCTCATTAATAATAAAATTAAACAATTCATATTCCTTCTAAATTTCGTATTTTATTTGTACCTGCAGCTGACATGTGGAAATTGAGAGGGACAGATTTAGGCTTGTTTACTTTTCTCTTACACTATTAGTTTTATAAAGTTATAATGTATAATTTATACATTATAGCACATAATTATCATTTATAATATATAGTTTAGATGGAAAGTATTTCTGCCTTTTTTAAAATTTTGAGACAGTAGGTGCGAACAGTACAATCCTCTAAAGAAGTGTCTCCAGTGTCTTGAAATTTCTGATGCAGTTGCGGTGGGAAATATGATCATAATTGTTTTGGTTTGTCTTTAAAACTCAAATTATGTTTAAAGAAAATAATGAGCAAGACTTAAACTGTCCTGCTGGCCCTCACACCCATGTGTGAAAATCAGCGTTACTTTCAAGAATGTCCGTGTAGAACTTAGACAAAAGTTGCACTGTACTCCCATACTCACATGCTTCTAGTGTGTATTATGAATGGTTAAAAGCATGAGCCCAGAAGCTAAAATACTGAGAAAGTATTGTGCTGAACTATAGTTTGGAAAGCTTCCCCTTTAAAATAGTTTATTGTTACAGAAAATTTACAAGCTGGACAAAAGTTCCAAGTAACGCTTTCTCCCACCTCTTTTACAAGTTGTTCTTGAATTTTACTTTTTGATTTTAAAGAGCACTGAAAGAATAAAATGTGTTGGTATAGCCCTGCTTTTTCTTCTGATTATACTCCAAACACTTAATGGAGATACTATTTTAAGCTACTGTTTGGAAATTTTTAGCGCTAGTTTGTGGATGATTTGTATTCAGTTTTAACACAGTAGCAAACAGTATTTTTCCCATTCATTCTGGCATGGATCATCTATTTTCCTGCCAAAAGGACTGAAATGTTATTTATCTTGTGAGAATGGTGTCAGGAAGGTGTTATAAGGGTGGGAAGGGCGAGGAGATAGGATTAGGCGTCCAAGTGCCTACACTGAGGTCCCACTTTTCTCCCAAAGAGAAAATTTATCATTTCTGTGCTGTTAGATGACTCTTCAACCTGGAACATCCTCTTACTTCTATCCGGTGACACACTTCCTTCCTCCATGTGAAGCATCCTCAAATCCAAACTTGCGCCAGCACCTTTTCCAAGTGATTTCAGTTGGGGGACTGATGTCTGCTTGCTTGGATATCAACCTTCACATGTATCCTTCCCCGTATTTCCAATATACGGACTAAGTCAAGTTAGCAAAGTAAAAAACAAAACAAAACAAAACAAAACAAAACAACAAAACAAAACAAAAATGCAAAACAAAGTTAGCATGCTAATTTGTAGAAAATGATTAACCTGGCCTCTCTAAGAAATGTGGGAAAGGATACTGAGATTTTTCTGTGTACAAGTCAAAAATACCTTCACAAAATATACCAGAATTGTAAGTCAAGCAGTACCAGTCTTGGAAAGTGCCATTCATTATGGCAAGGTATATAATTTTATATTTTATGTTAGTGATTGGAGAGAGCTTGAAAGATTTTGGAAGCTTAGCTTTGGTGAGTGGAAAAGGAAAATTCAGAATTCGTGCCATTAAAAAAAAGAGATTTTTTTATGAGAGTAAGTCTTCTCCCTTAGAGGGGAACTTTTTCAAAAATAGTCTATTCTTTATGTATTACGATTATGTTGTACAATGTGGTTTTCACTTTATTATGAAATAACCTCGTTTTTTAAAAACTCTACTTTTTGTACTTAATCACTTATTCAAAAGGCAGCATAATTGAGCTGTCATTCCAAGATGATTTTTGATAAAGCCAGAATGAGTTTGGACGTGTAAGATGCAGCATGGATTTAAAAAATATATCTCCATCTTTATATCGATATATCTGTCCACCCATCCATCTGTCCATCTATCTTTCTATCAGTGGTCCTTTAGCACCCTAGCCAGGGCCTGGAGGGAGGAAACACTCAACCTCAGGCTGAGAAGACTTGTTGAGTTTATGTAGATTCCTTCAAGTTCATCTTTCTCAAATAGTCTTTTGGATTTAAAGTCAGAGAAATCCAGAATCCTAGAACAGAGATCCCTAACCCTTACTGATTACCAGAACCCCGTAGTGAGAACTGTTAACAAAACTACAAATTCTTGAGCCCTTCTTTGGCTAGAGGGTCAGGAAACATTTCAGGATTCTTGAGGGAATTTTGATGTAGCATGCCTACCACAAATTTGTGAGTTTTGCATCTGGGAAATAGATCCCTAGAAAACACCTAGGTAAATTCCCTAGAGTCTTATCTAACTAGTAGCCCAAGGTATGTTTGAATACCTCTAGTGAGTGAAACTGGAAAAAGAAAAAAGAGAAGGAAAAAGGAAGGAAGAAAGAAAGAAAACAGACACCAGACTAAGGGGATAGAATAAGTCTTGGTGTTAGTCAGATGTTCTAAGCGGGGCTTATTAAGGAAACGACATTTAAGCAAAACTTTGAAGAGTGCAGAAAGCTAGCCATGGAGATTTCTGGTTGACAGATGTTCCAGGAAGAGGAAATAGGCAATGGCAAGCAACAGGCAGTGCAAAAGCTCCAAGGCAGAAACACGGCTGTCATGTTCAGACATTGCCAGGAGATCAGACTGTCTGATACAGAGTGAGCGGTGGAGAATTAGGGTGTAAGCTAAGAGTGGAAGTGAGAGCCAGACCATGTAGTTGCTTGGAAGCTCTTGTTAGGGATTCTGGATTTTGCTTTGTACAAAATGGAAAGTCAAGAGAGGAAACATGATCTGATTTAAGCTATCATTTTATCTGCTGTGCAGTCCTTGGATATAGGAGGGCAGATGTGAAGTCAGGGAAGCCAGTTAAGCTACGACAGCAGTACAGGTTAGAGATGATGAAGGCTCAGACGAGGGTGGTGAGCATAGAGGTGGTGAGAAGTGGTCACATTCTGGTTGTATTTGGAAGTTAGATTCAACAAGATTTGCTAACAGAGTGGATTTGGGGTCTGAGACAAAGAGAGGAAACTGATCACAGTAACATTTGGTGAGACCTGAGGCTAGAAGGGTAGAATTGTTTTGACCAAAGATGGAGGAGATTCTAGCTGAAGAGAACTGAAGGGAAACATCAGTGGTCTTGTGTTGGACAGGATGCTTTTGGACATGTGAGTGGAGATGCTGCATAGACAGTTACTATACAAGTCTGCAGTAGGAAGAATGGTCTGGATCAAAGATGCACATGGCTGTTAACAGCATATAGTGGTATTTAAGGCCGTGAGACAGCTGATCTCTAAAGGAGTGTCTGAAGACGGAACAAAGAAGGCCAATGACTGAACCCTGCCTACTCTCGTATTTAATAATCTGGAAAATAAGAAAAAAAAAACTCAAATAGCTCAGAGTTGGACTTTAATTTCTCCTCGTCTAGCAGTAAAGATCCGTTACTGAAAGAGTTTAAACTCATTTCAGTTTGAAACTATCCTTTACCTTTGTACCATAATCCATACTCAAAGCACAAACTCCCCCCCCCAAAAAAAGTGAATTAAGTGTCATTTTCCATGATAACTCCAGCCACTTGGTAGTGACCCCTTGGAATGCTGTACAGCAGAAGATGTGAAGGCTGGAACTGGGTTTCCTGGGGGAAGGAGCCCCACGATGGCATAGCGAGTCCTTCCAAGGGAACAAGATGGGTGAAGGGCACGTTACATGCCCCAGGTTCCCTACCGCAGTCTGTGTGAATCTCACAGATAAAAGCTCTTTGGGGTGGGGGCTCTTACTTTTGGGGTCACTCTCCTTTAAGAATTTGATGAGATTACAAAGACTGCTTACCAAGAAATCTGCGTTTACTTGTGTACTCTCAGACAAGAAGCAAATCTGTACACCCCAAATTTCTGTACATAATTTTGACTAGACTCCCAGGGGTCATCCATATACTTTCATTTGAAATCCCTTCTCAACTAACTCAAAAAGAGACTTATTGAGCAAATTTTCTTTCAAAACTTTGTCAGCTTCTGTATCCATTAAGCTTGGTGTACTCAGTCTACTGTTTAACATGAGTAGCAAATAGAAATGAGATGCTGTTATTCTGTTATTATCATTATTATACTCACTTCACAGAGCAACTTGCCAAGAGTTGTTAAATATTTGCAACTTCATTGTCCTTTTATTGGCCCTTGACTTTGCAAACAGAAACTAGCTCTAGCCAAGAGACGTGTGTTACCTGTAGTTTCCTATTTTTGGTGTACTTGTAAAAATCTTTCCTTACCAGTGTAGTGAGCAGGGCTAACTGAATTGGTGCCCTAAAAGACAGATGCAGAGTCCAAACACTGCTAAACAGGGCTGTTTCTTTCCTAAATTGTTTAACTTATGCATTAATGAACCTACTCTCAGGTTAGCCATGTGTATGGTCTTATGCCATAGCAAAAAGAAAATAAATAGCCTCTTAACAATTACATGATTTTGCCATCAAAACCTGAGAGGTTTGAATAAAAAGAACGTTTTGAATCTAACTACTGCCACAAAATGTGCCTCAGCTTTCATTTCACCAAAATGAAGCTCATCACCTTGTGGCTTTCCCATGCACCTAGTTCACATAAATTACCTCCTGATAGCAAGGCCATGTGTGGATAATCGGGACACATTTTCTAAACAAATGCTTCCTGGTTATTACACTGATACACACCATGGTCCTTAAACCCAGAGATCCCTTAGAGGGCTGATGAGGCTCTTTTTAGAGCCTTCAGGATGATTTGTAGCCAGCTGTTACGAAAATTCCAAACTCAAATATTTCTGCCATCCTTTGTAGAAGAGTTCTGCACTCATTTGCCTGCTGGGCTGAGGCAGTGAGATGTGTGATGAGTACGCACCCTGTCCAACGATATTGAAGACCTTTGGACCCCTGAACAGAACAGGCAGGTCAGGTCCGCCAGGCTCCATCATAGAGCTCTCGGGGTCCACGTGCTTGAGCAGGCAAAAAGCAACTTCTGGAGGAAATAGGCCTCCCACCTGTAGCTTACTACTGAGTGAAGAGTGCTGGACGTCCACACAGGTGAGAACACATCCAGCTTGGCAATTTTCGTAATCAGAGGTTAACCTGCATGCTCTCTTCTCTTCATAGCTTATAGACCCATCTTCAGTCAGCGTCTCAGAATGTGAACTCTTGAGCCCTTCTCAGAAAATAAAGTGGAAGTCCACTTCACTTGATACCCTAGGTTAAAAAAAATTGGCATTTAAGGAAGATTGTAGCAATGGTTCTCAAAAGGCAGTCCCAGGCCAGAAACATGAGCGTTCTTTGGGAGCTTGCTCTAAGTTCCCATTCAGGACTTATGAGTCAGACACCCTCAGGGTGGGACCTAGAAATCTGTATTTTGCAAGTTCTCTGGGTGAGTCTAACATTCACTGAAGTTTCTGAACCACTGGTCTCACGCTGTGTTTTCAAGTTCGAGTGTGCACGAGAATTCCCCGCAGAGCTGTCCGGGGTGCGGCCCAGCACCTTTATGTATGACGCTTATAATGTGTACCCAAGCTGATGTGTCTCTTCTGTATTAATATCTTTGTGAAAAATAAGCTTACGTATCTTTATTTTTTAATAACCTAATTTAGTCCTTTGAATCAAACCTCACTAAAACCATTATTTAAGAAATTAGAAAATACGTGTTTCTAAACGACACCATTTTTTCCCTCTTGTAAGTATAAAGCCTTTCCTATGGTTGGATAAAATAGTAAGTTACAAGTGTCCAATGCACTCAACAGACTTTAGAGAGGTGAAAGAATAAGGTTTTTATTAGAAAAAAGTGGCAGAATTGGTACAGATCCACACACATGCATGTGCAGTATATATATACATACATATCACGCACACGTATCATTAGATGTTCCTTACATGTTACTACCCAGTGTTAAAACGTTTATTCCTTTATAAATTGTATGAAACTGAATAATTTACATGAAGTGTTTCTTAAATTTCTTTGTTCAGATTTTTTCTTAGGGCAGACAGCCCTTGAAGCATATTAATCACCAGTCGATCCACTGGCATCAGTGACTGAATTTAGGTTATTTAACATTCCACAGATGTTTTATAATTAGTAAAGTGAGTTATTTAACACCGTATCACGTATGGCCAAGGAGGGAACTGACCGTTGTCGTAAATTCTGGAAGAAACACAATTTACACTGTAGTCCTTTTTGTTTCCAAAACAGACAAATAACTCAATTTTAAAGTACCACTGAGAACACTCTACTGCTTCCAAGTGATTTACATTCCGGTTTGTCCCTGCCTTCCAAACTTGTTTCTTTTAATTTCAAAATGTGGATTTTAAGTAGGGAAAATATTACTGAAAGACATTTTTTCACTCAGAGGTTAAAATAAACTACTGCTGATTTCCCTGAGTTGGATACGTATAAGGCAATACCTTGTGATGGGAAGATTTTGGGGTGGCAGATTTTGTTTTGATTCTGGTTGTGATATAAGATCCTATCCCAAGCGTATAGTTTTGACCCTGGAACTGAAATGATGGCTTTGTCAGTCTGTTCAGGCTGCTATTACAAAGTACCCCAGATTGGGAGACTTACAGACAATAGAAATGTATTTCTCACAGTTCTGGAGGCTGGGAAGTCCAAGATCCAGGCGCTGGCAGAGTCAGTGATTGGTGAGGGTCTGCTTCCTGGTTCATGGAGGGCGATGTGTTTTCTGTGTCCTCACATGGCAGAAGGGACCAGCAGGCTCTCTGGGGTCCTTTGTAAGGGCACTAATCTCATTCATGAGCACTCTGTCCTCATGAACCAGTCACCTACCAGAGGCCCCACTTCCAAACACCATTGTATTGGGAATTAGATGTCAAAGTGTGAATTTTGGGGAGACACGGACATTCATTCTGTAACTGAAGAATCTTCACTTTAACAAATTGAAATATATTCAGAGTGAATTTATTCAAAAAAACTATATAAACTCCTTAAAATTAAATACATTAAAACTAAGTTTTTAAGTGGATCTTCTTTAAAAGTCATATTTAATTACTCAAGTTAAATATATTTATAAGATTCTTATTGCTAAAAAATATCTTTTTACCTTGGTTTAATACTTAATAGTTTTCAAAGAATTCAGATAGACACCACTGGGAAAGAATAAAGTAAAATTTTCATTCCTTTGTTTTTGAAATTGTTCATCAGTAGTTTTTGGATGAGCACTGTCTTTTTGTCGTTATCTCTAAATTATATGAAATTTTCATTCATTTGAAGTTTTAGGGATTATTGTTATTGAGGATTTTCTCCTTATCCAACAGGAATATTTTTCCTTTGACATTTTTATTGAGGAAATAATTTTAAAATATGGTTCGACTTTCTTGTCTTGGAAAGTGAGGTTTACTGAATGCTTTTGAAATTCTTTCCTGGTGACTGGTGGATCTGTAGAGTTGCTTAAGAAAATAATTATGTGTACTAGTAAGAAAAAAATGTCCTATAATTGTACACAATGTCAGTGATTATGTTGGCTATGTTGTTCCCATAGAAGATTCTAGAAAAAAAAGACCATTTAACTTTCATAAGACATAAATTGGTATCATTCTGCCAACAGTTTTGTTTTAAACTCTCACATACAATAATTTACCAAGTATTTATTTCTTAACTATGAACCAGATGATGCTCAGAACAGAAGAATGAAGCATAAAACAGACTCTAACCTAAAAGACCTTAACATTTAGAGAGTTGATCATATGTCAACATTATGTAATAATTCAAAGCTGTGTGTTTTATGAATAACAAATGAGCTCAGAAAACAGTAAATCACGTAAGGCTTCAGAAAATGGAAAGGTTAAAATAGTTCATCACTTTAGGAGAAAGTAGGACCTGAGTTAGAATTTGAAGAGAGTGTTAAAGGATGGGTCAAATTTGGAGAAATGGAGGGAATGTATTAAGAGAGTTTTGAAAAGAGAAATAGGTTTAGTAAAGATGGAAGTGACCTTCAATTTATTTAGCTGAAAGTGACAAGATTGACTTGTCTGGATCAAGGGACATGTGAAGGAATCCACAGGAAAAAAAAAGGTTTTTGGTTATGTAGAGTTAGACCACATTGAGGGGTTAAAAAGCAGAAGTTGGAAACCCCCTTAACCATATTCCAGTTTCTATAAAATCTTTTTATTTAGTAAGAGAAAATATACAAGTAAGTGAACATACCCCATAACATGTGAAAATAAAATTCCTTTGTTTTAATTGATGCAAAAATCTCTAATAGGATGATGAAACGTGTGCCTGTGTATCCACGAGTGCTCAGGCACGTGTGTTTGCATGTGAGTGTTGGAGTTGTCATTTGTCACAATACAAGGTTGCAGCTACCCAACAATCAGGCATGAGCAAAGACTGGATAAGGTGAGCTTTGTCTCACTTTGCTCCTGAAACATCTTCATCTCATGTACTAATCAACAGTGACATGTTAAATCATCGTGAGTGACAATTACAGACCTCTCATTAGAGAGAGTGATTGCACAACTAGGCGGATTGATGAGCTGATTGGTGTTTCCTGAGAAACTGAGCTCCTCCCCCGCCCACCCCTCTTCTGACAACATTGCTGAATATTATCATACGTATTTAGGCAATTCAGGTAAAGCGTCTTCGCTTGGCAAAACACATTAAGATTGCTTAGAAATTTATGCTGATAGCAAAGCCTAACATATCTCTGTGAATTGTAATAATACTCATTCTGAGAATAACTGTACTTTTCTGGAGTGATTTCACTTTGTTTTTGTAGCAGTATCTGTGATGTTGGGAGTTGAGTTTTACATTTTGTAAATAAGATGGGTGGACATGGTGTTTTGCTGAGGACTGCCTGGTTAATTAAAAGCAGAATGTCAGTTTCTAACTTCCTTCCAAACCTTATAGTTCTAAATGCAGGTACTTTTAACTAAAATATAGTTCACCTCTGCCCATCACCAATGGGTTGACTCTCCCTTGTACAAGAGGTTCTCAGACTTGGGTGAGCTTATTAAAACACAGAGCACTGGGTTCTACACCCAGAGTTTCTCATTTAGATGATCTGGGGTCGGCTAGATTTATTAACCGTTCTAGAAAGTTCTCAGTTAATGCTGAGTTGATACTGATGCCACTGATCTGGGGACCAACTACATCTTTAGAAGAAAGATCATAAAAGAAATGCTGCCTGAAAATATGACTTTTTGTTGGTTACATTATATTAATCAGATATTCAGCTACTGGATGTTTTCCTGGAAGCCTTCCTAAATCCCAATCACACATGGTTCTGAAATCCACCTGGGCACAGTTTGCTTGTGTACCTGAGTAAATGTTTTTTTTATGACTTTGCTTTGGCTTTCCTCGCTGTGGTCTCATGGTCTGTTTCCATGAGGCAGACAGGCAATACTCTTAACTAGAGAAATGGTATCAATTGCATTTTCTAAGATTGAATTTCTTGCTAATATTCGGGCACTGATGCAATCACATTGTGCCCAAATTCTCAGTGGCACCAATATTTGTAGAATCATTCAAAGTCTAACTTTGGTCAAACTAATCAGCTTGATCTGTCTTTTTGATGGATGGTCCAGCTGTCAAAACGCAGATACAGTCATTGTCCTAAAGAAACTAGGTATGAACTATGCTGATTAGTCATGATCAGATTGATTCTTGGGATCTTTCTAATCCAAACTGACCGTGCATGGACTTGAATTGAATAACTAAAATACTGGCCTACAGCCAGTAGAGCAGTTGAAGGCTGAGAAATAAAAAAACATCCTCATTCAATCCGTGGACATTATTTGTATGTGTTCAAAAATGTTCAACTCCTACTATACGCTAAAGAGACTTCCAGGTTCTGGGGACAGAGCAGTGAACTGGAAAACAAAGTCTGTAGGCATGGAACTCATTTTCATGGGAAAAGACATGATGATAAGGAAATAGATTTAAAAAACCCAGGTGACTTCATAGAATTTAGCTGCTGGGAATAAGCTAAGGCAAGATAACATGATTCAGCAGGACGTGACTAGGGACATGGCTATTTTAGGTAGAAAGATCTGTGCAGGTCTTTCTGAGGAGGAGGCATTTGGGCTGAGGCCTGAATGATATGAAATATTCATTTGTCTGTATCTCTGTGAGGTAAAGGCCATGGTGAGGTTTGGGGTGACAGTAGGGTAGGGCTTTTAGGAAGAGGAAATGAGAAATTGCAAATGTTCGAAAAACCTGAGGCCTTGTTGGCCAGGGAAAGAAGTTAGATTTCTTTCTAAGAACACTGGAGAATCATGGAAAGGTGACAAAATCTGCTTTATATTAAGAAAAAATTCTCTGACTGATGCATGGAGAATGCACTAGGAAAGTAAGACCAAGACCAGTCGAGGGGTGATTTCATCAGACCTTTGTTTCAGACATTGACTTTGAACTTGCAGTTGCAGCTTTTTTGACAGAAAAGTCACTGAGTTGTTTCCACCTGCAGATCCTAGGTTGAAAATTGGCTCTTGCCCTAGATAAAACACTATGTAAGCCATTCTGCCTGAGGAAGGAATTGCCATCTGCTGAGCAATGAGAGTGTGCTGGGTGTCAGCAGTGGATATAGAGAGAAGTGGTTACGCTCAGTACCTGTTCTGGGGATGGAGCTGAGAAGTGGATTTAGGGAGTACAGTAGGTGCTCTCTGTGCTCTGTCCAGTTACCATTTTCTAGCTGGAGAGTCATCTTCTACCTTTTGGGAGTACTGGCTACCAAGAGCTTATATTTGCCTCTCTGTCAATCACTCATTTCTTTCTGAGCCCACATTTTTGCTTTTCCCCACCCTCCATCTGTCTTCTCTCATTCGCCTTCTCCCCTTTGACCAGTAGTTATCAAGGTATGGTCTTGGGAGAAGGGGCATCAGCATCACCTGAAAACATGTTAGAATTATGATTTCTCAGATCTCATCCCAGTCCTAGTTAATTAGAAATTCTGGAGGTGGAGTCCAGGGTCCTGTGCTTCCTCAAGCCCCACAGGAGATTCTGGTGCATGCTCAAGGTGAGAAGCACTGCAGTGAAGCATCCCTAGCAAGTCACTTGAGGAATCCCCTCCCATGTTCCACGGTTAGGAAAAGTAACCAAGGACAGGGAATGAAGGACAAACAAGCACTGAGGGTGATCCCTGGATTTTTGGCCTGAGTATCTAGCTGAGTTATAATTCAGTTAGCTGAGACAGGAGAGATTTGGGGAGGGGCAAGTTTGGAGAAATGAAGCATTCTGTTTTGAGTATGGTTAAGATGGAGGTCTTATTAGATATCTCAGGGATGTTGGGTAGGTAATCAGTGTAAAAGTCTGGAACTCGTGTATAAAGTCAAGACTTGAGTTATAAATTTCAAAGCCTTCACAATGTGGATGAGATGTTCTAGGAAGAGATCCTAGAGAGATATGAGGCAATCAAGAACCTCTCATTTTTGCATGTACTGGGGACTATACAAAGTGTGTCTCTGTGACTGTGTTCTCTACGTTTATGTAAAATAATCACATTGATTAAAATATATAGAACAGATAATAGCTGAATGTATTAAGAATATGATTGTTTGCCCTGTCTATGCAAAGGATATAACAGATTTTGCTGATTACTAATTAAAGAATTCAAGGTTGGATTTAGCTTTAAGGATGTATGAAGAATTTTTTTTTTCACCTTTCTTACCTGCTAAGTAGAGAGGGCTTCTTATTGAAGATGATGTGTGTATGTGTGTATATAATGTATACATATACCTACCTTTGTTTTTACTCTTCCATACTTTAAATAATTTCATTTTTGCTTCTACTGAAATGGTAGAAATAAGTGAGTCAAGAAGCTACATTCTTCCTAACCAGGAGAAGAATAGAATTGGAAATTATCCTTTACCCAAGATTCATTATATGATTCTGTTTTATAATGTGTTAAAGCATAAAATGGCAAACTAGCTTTACAGAGAGGCAATGTGGTATACTGGGATGAACTGTAGATTTACAATTAGGAAATGTGTACTCTGGGTTTTGTTTACTAGATAGCCATCCATCTATTTATTCAGCAAATATTTATCGGGTGATAAGTATATATATATATTTATCTAATATATACTAGTCACTATTCTAGGTGATGTAGTAGTAGTAGTAGTAGACAGAACACAAACAGCTTTCTTTGGAGCTAGTGTTCTAGTGTCAGTACATAGAATAATAACAAATTAACCAATACAATATGTAATGCAGTGACTGAATGCTAAAAAAATTCAAATTGACCAAGATTTATGGGGGATTTAATAAATAATAAATGGTTATGTGACCTTCCACCTGCCATTCAACATTCCAGGGTTTTAGTTTCCCCACTTAGTGTGTGTGTTTCGGTGGAAAAAGTGGGCATAAAATCTAGGAGTCCTGAGGACCTTTGAGGTATTAGTTGGCACTAACCCAAGGCACCATGTAGTCACTCAGTATAGGAGTTCTCCATTTAAGAGACATCATCTCCATCTTGCTCTGGTTAATGCATGGCCTTCCTGTATTTTTTTCTACACAAATAATAATTTGTCTCCTAATTCTACCATTATTGTGTGTAACTTGACCATATTCCAAAGTGGTTTGCAATCATTTCCTCACATTAACTCACCATTTTATTGATTGATTCCTTCATTTTTCTAATATACCATATTCTAAGAACTACACTGAAAGATTTAGATTTTTATTATCCCTGTATCCCAAATAGGAGAAGTGGAGCAAATAACTAGAAACTAGTCCAGAGACAAAGAGCAGGTACATGTAGAGTTAAAGCTAAAGTTCTTTCTTCTCTGAAAACATACAATGTTACTTCTTTTATTCATGTCTAGTCTTTGTGAACTCAGAGAAAGGCAGGGCTGCTTCCTGATGTGTGTCTCCCAGTGGTATCTATAGGAGATCTGACTGTGGCCATCAGAATCCCTGAACAAGAGGTTCTGAATGAATGGCTCAGGACTTGTGCTTTATGGGTAGTATATTCCATAAAGTAAGTACAGAAACTATTTTTTTGGTCAAAGAAAGATAAGAATTTGCCATTAAAGAAAGGCAGCTTTCTGCCGAACACAATGAAAAGACCTGTCCAAGAGGTATTCATCTGTGCTGACATCCGACCTCTTTCTTGACAAGATGTCAGTGAAAAATGAACTCACTGAGATGCATCCCAGTTCCCTTGGGGAAAGAAAGACAGAGGAGACACAGAATAAGCTTAAAATCAAGCCCTAGGAGAGGTCTGAGAGCAGTTTTCAACAATGTTACCCATGTGTTACCAGGAAAAGGCAGCATATCTTAAAGAAGACTGAGCTACCCAGCGGCTTACATTTCTTCACTGCGCCTTCCTGGTGACCTATGGGTGCTCTGAAAGAGAGCTGTATATTGGCACTGTTTTAAGAGTGAAAGATAGTAAAAGGCAATGTAATCACTGTGTAAAAGGTAATGTAATCACCATGGATGATCTTGACCAAATAGAAAAAGCCACCATATGCAATACAGCAATGGACCAAATGCAGCAATGGCCCCACTATGGTGATACTGTGACTTCAACAGCAGTCCAACCTCTACCCAAAGGAAAAAGACCCTGCAAAATTCTGGAGTGAACAAGTAGAGGGTGCAAGCCTGGCTCCAGCATCAGATAAGGCACAGCTTCCTGAAACCAGAGAGAGGTCTCAGTTAACATGTTCCAGTTCCATGTAAAATGCTGGTCCTCCATCATAGGGCAGAGTATGTAGCTGCCATAATGCATCCTTTAATAGAAGCAATAGCAAAGGGCAAAATAAACCCTTAAATATAAGTTAATGGCATTCATTTCAGTTGTTCTTTCCAGGGATTTGATGGATTTCCAGCATGTAGTGAATTTATCCTCACAGCTCACTTCTCTAACAGGAAGCATGCATTAAAGAAAAGTACCACCAGATTTCTTTATGGACTATAGTGCTGTGGAAGGGAAGGGGTTTAATGATGTAAAGAGTTAAGTTTTTTTTTTTTAATTGAGGAATAGTTGATTTATAGTGTTTGGTGTACAGCGTAGTGATTCACTTATACAAATGTATATGTTCTTTTTCATTATAGGTCATTAAAAATATTGACTATCATTCCCTGTGCTATACAGTATTGTTTATTTTATATATAGTAGCGTATATCTGCTAATCCCAAACTCCTAATTTATCCCTCCCCTCCTTTTCCCTTTGGTAACCATAAGTTTGTTTCCTATGTCTGTGAGTCTGTATCATTTTTTAGATTCCGCATGTAAGTGATACCATATATTTGTCTTCTGTCTGACTTACTTCACTTAGTATGATAATCTTTAGGTCCATCCATGTTGCTGCAAATGGCATTATTTTATTTTACTTTTTGTGACTGAATAGTATTCCAGTGTGTGTGTGTGTCTGTGTATCACAACTTCTTTATCCAGTCATCTCTCAATGGACGTTTAGGGTGCTGCTATGGACTTTGGGGTGCATGTATCTTTTTGAATTAGAGTTTTCTCCAGATTTATGCCCAGGAATGGGATTGCTGAGCCTATTCTTCTAGTGTGGAGAGCTAACAGTTGGAAAATGTTCATAGTGGAGCCTGAACTGGGGTAAGTGGTGGAGGGGACCTCCATAGGGAGCTCAGTAGTGGTTGAGGTTGGAAGTGTATGCAGTGGATGATCAGCAGAGATCTGTGCAAAAAGTAAATGGCTGAGATAGGAGATAAGGACAAAGATCTGTCAGAGGGTGCAGATTTAGAGAATATTGTCATGGATTCTGACCCACCATGCAGTCAGGAGTCAGCCTGCTGGACTTCTTGAGCACACATGCTAAAGCTCCATCCTGTGTGAAGTCCTGACGTTACAGGTAACAGGTGTGCATTTTTATATGAAACACTTTCTACTGAGATGGTCTTTCAGTTTGGAACCGACCTTGTCATTGTTGTTATTTTTTTCTTCATCTGTCCCTTATGTGAAATCCCTTCCTGTAACATGCACATATAAATATGTGCTATGTTCTCTATTTAGACTTGGTTTGAAAGTCTTGCCACCAAGCCACTCACTTCCTTCATAGAACTCTGGGTCTGAGATGTATCTTTGAACGTATATACCCAGAAGTATGGTCAAACTGTTTAACATTCTGTAAGGCACAGACACTGACCAGTCATAGTCAACATGAGCCATTGTGCTACAGTGGAATCAGGGAACTCCCTGCTCAGATGACCTTGACTCATCAGTGCTGGGCATGGAGATGACCCACAGAGGACTAGGGTGTGTGGGCCTCATGGTGCTTGAGGGCTTAGACTAGCAGTTCTTTTATTGTCAGGAAGAAAAAATAAAATATATATAAATATATATATATATATATATATTTTTTTACAAGCAGAACAGTTTAGCCATAATGGTGCATTAAATTTAGTTCTTCAGTTGCAAATTATAAATCCATCAAACCACTAGCCAAATGACAACTCTATGACTATACAAAGACCCATTCCTCATTCATCCCTGTGACCTTTTCCTTCTTCCCTCAATACACGCACACCCAGTAGAGCAAATTCTTCAAACAAGGCTAAAAATATGGGGGTAAATGTAAGTTACAAGAAACAGGACAGTATCCCAATGATGAGCCTAATCTATCTGTTACATTAATCTTTGCAAAGAGAGCTATAACAAAAGAGAAGGGGAGGAAAAGAAGGGATAAGAACACATAAATGTGAAGGCTGTTTCGGTTGACTTGAACTTTTTAAATTAGTAGAGTATAAATTTGACCAGCAAAAAAGACAACAGTGCTTTCTGTCCTGTCTTGCAATTTTGGATGGGCAGGAGCGTAATGAATATAAAAGTGTCAGCAGAAGTAATGAACAATCTGTAATAGGAATAGAAAGGGCTTTATATGAGCCAAACTGAAACTGTAGCCTGGAATTCAGACAGCCGAGTCTCAGATAACTCTGAGAAACTGCTCTGGAGAAGCATGGTTTTCAGCCCAGTATTGTGTCTTGTCAGAACAATATCAAACAAACCAGGGATACGTTACTTCAAGGTTTCAAAAAAAAAAAAAAAATACAAATCTGCATGTACACAGAGTCGGTATAACTTGGCTCCTGAGAAGGGAATCTTATCAAAGGAGGACCAGTGTTGGCATCCAAGGAAGGAAGGAAGGCATTTAATCTTTATTTTTATCATGGACATGCTTTACTTCTTATCAGTGTTCCACTTTCTTTAATAATTAAAGCAGATGTGCAGTATGTATTTGATAAGCCACAAACAAGCTTTTTTTAGTTAGCATGAAATTCATGTTAACTTATGTATAAGCCAGAATGACTTTCTGATACCTCAATATGTGAAAATGTCTTTCATCAAAAAAAATGGTGAAATTGAGCTGGGAAGAGTGTTATCCCATGTATAACTTGTGGAAAAGGCACGTGCTAGTGTGATGGAATACATATGTTTGGGATCATTAAGCAATCAGTCAGTTAAAAAATATTTCCTGTGGTTTTGCTTTTTTAGATGTTCAGGGAATGTAAAAGTTGTATACAGAATCTCATTTCTTTTCAGTTGGTCTACAAGTTATTTTGAGTCAAACCAAATACATGTGAAAACATTTAGAGGTCAGTTCACTAACAGGTGTAATAAAATTATAAATTTGTGATACCAACTGTAAATGACTCAGTAGTTCAGACAACAGGAAGGTCCATGCAGACAAGTTGTTCAAGGAAAACTTTGCCCAGAAGATTAGAATCAAACAGCGATCTGAACAGGACTTGGGTTGGAATAGGCAGATGGAAGGCCATCAAAGTGTCTATCCTGGAGGTTTGGAACTGATTTCTTGTGTACGTCTGGGAAGTGTGAGGGACTGATGTTTAACTTGCCATGGTCATGTTCAGCTAGTACTCAACAAACTCACTGTTCATTGGCTTCTATTAAGAGGAGGAGTCTGAAATAAGGCTGCTTGAATTCAGGTCCAGGTTCCCCTGCTTGCTAGTGGTGACCTTGAATCAGTGTCTCTGTTTTCTCATAGGAATATAACGATAGAACTTTACTTAATAGGTTAAATGTCTGTGAAGTGTATCCAAGGCTCTGGTTTGTAGAAAAAGCTTGACACATACTGTTACTAATAATTACCATTTCCTTAGACCATTGGATCAAGGTTTACTATCCCAGCTACAAACTGGTTCCTTCTGCTTTGCCTTGCTAGTTTGAGGCAGTCTGTAACAGGAGAAATTCCCCAGGTGAGTGATACAAACATCAATTTGTTTTGTGACTTTGAGCAGGTCACTTGCCACTTCTTCTCATTTATAAAATAGGAGTAGGATGCAGTAATCGCCAGGGTTCCTCCAGTTTTGATGTTTTGACACTAATTAGTGCCTGCTGGGTATCCTGACCCATAAATTACCTGGCCATGGCAAAGCAGAGGACGACAACTTTCGTACTGTATTTGGGAAGAGAAACAGGGAAAGGCTTTTATTTCCAAATTAATTTACATCAGTAAGTAGGTATTTTGGGAGGAGGGACATGTATCTTGGTGGTTTAAAATAATTCCTTTTGGAATTATAGAAACATTTCAGTATTTTTCACCAAAAAAACTTTAAAATGTTTAATTGAATTTAATGTATAAATATTTTCATTAATGACTTTGGGATTTTATGTAGTAGCTGGAATATCTTTCTCTATTTCAAGATTATACAAGAATTCTTGGTTTATTCTAGTAGTCATCTTATGTATTTATTTACCACTGTATTTATCTTTTATCCATTGGAATTGATCCTGTTTCATTGGTTGTGGTCAGGATCTCACTTTATTAATACTTTTCCAGATGGCTAGCTAGTTGTCCCAACAACATTTATGTAATTATCCATCTTTCCCTCTGGCTTGAGAATTATGCATCTTTCATATATATATATACGTATATATATATGTATATATACGTGTATGTATGTATGTGTGTGTGTATATATATATATATATATAAAATCAAGTGATGTTTGGACTTTGGATTCTTTGTGTATTCTCCCTTTTCTTTGTGTATGTTCACACTTGACTACTTTGCGTGGCAATTTACAGTGCAGTCTCGGGCATATTCCTCAGCTTGTTTATGTTTAAATTTTTCTTATTTTTAAAAAGGAAGTAATTAATGATAGTCCGTACCTCAGAGATGTTGCAAACCTGGAATCAAATAGTGCTTCAGTGAATTCAGTGTATTATTTGGCCTGTTCTCAACTCTCAAAAAAATACTAGCTATTATTAACTGAATCACAACATTATTGTATTTTCTTCCTGCTGTTAAATTTCATTTGTATTTTGCAATCAGCTCCAGTATATTCTGTGTGTGTGTCTGTGTGTGTCTGTGTGTGTGTATTCTAGGAGGTTTTTAGACAAATTAAGGTAGTTTAAACTCATACAGTTTCTGAGAGAGAACTGGGAAAATCCGCAGTCCCTCCTAATTCGGAGGATTATTACTGCCCAGCAAGAATCTTTATTCTAGATGGTTCGCTCCCCACTGGGCGGCTGTTGCCATCTGCCCTCGGTCATGCCTGCCCCAGTTAATTATGTGTTGTTGTTCCCTCTTGAAAGTGATCCAAAACGTCTCTCCTGTTTAAAACAGCGGCTGATTCCCTTGCCCATCCCGTTTTCACAAACCCTGCTGACAGCCGGTAGAGCTGGCTGGTTCCCCAATAGAACTAGCCAGCTCTACCGGGAAAACTTTACTCATAACCATGGATGGGAATAGTGCCCCTAGCTAAGCAGCTGAAATTAAGTCCGGTAACTGTAAACCTGGTGTAGAGCACAGAAGGAATGTGGGAAGGATCAAGGCACAGAAGCTCACAGGCAATGTAGCTTATTTTGTACCTGCTCCCTTAATCATCTCAAGAATTTTTTTTTTTTTAAAGAAAGCATCGTGGGCAACAGAATATGCCCCAGAGCAGCAAAGCTCATAAAAAGTAGCTTTTGTAACTTGATTATTTATTAGACTGCTTTTCCACGTTTTTGTTTTAGGATGGAAAAATCTAGCATAGAATTTTATAACAGAAGGAGTCAAAGGAATATCGATAGCTTGCATTCTAGCCGGTGAATTGAACTTCTGGTTTCAGTGTTCACATTTAGGAGGCTGAGCAGAAAGAGCACATGGACTTTTCAGCTTGATTTGGGAAGCAAACAAGAACACTATTCAAACCCACGAATAAAGTCTTATTAAATACTACGGTGCCCCAGGCCATGAGAGAACACTGTTGCTCTTGGGCACACAGAACTGAAAGCAGATAGAACTAGAGATTACAGTACTAAACTAGGTATTGGGGGGTTATTTGTTTGTTTTTTGAATCTTAAAATTTTGAGATACCAGAATTTTTTTTTTTTTCTCACCATCTTGAAGTATGGAAGATCAACTGCTAAGGCAGCGATTTATTTCTGAATTTCCACTTACACCCTGTGAAAGCTCTCTAAAGTCATGTGCCCGAGGGCAGAGCTTTAAGGAATATTTTCCATAGAAGTTGAATAAGCAGACAGTCAAAATTTGGAATCACTCCCAGTTTTTCAGAAGTGAAGTTAATTAATCTGGAAGCACATCATTTGTGTCTGAGAAATTCAAGAGAAGTGTAATTAGTTCAGCAATTAGCTTTAACTTTCAGAAATATTTCTCAAAAATAGGCATTAAAATCTTACCCCCTTCTCCTTGTAACTATATTTTTAACTGGTTTATTACAGCCAGTTGTTAAACACACTGTCTCATTGGTTGATCCCGTTGTAGAGGGGAAAATCCATTATTGGCACTTTCTGTGCAGTCAAGTTCTGCCTATCTTCATTCTCAGTTGTGACTCATTGTTAGCTCTTAATAAGCACGTGACTAGGATGTGCAGTGAACATTGTTTAGCAGCTTGAATGGAAAAGGATGATTCATGCTTCCTTGCAAGTTGTTTTTTTAATCCATTCCTTAGAAAACACTTCCTCTCTACCCGTTGTGCTCTAGAGTCTCACTTTCACTCATTTGCATTTTGTTACGATGATTTTCAGAAAAGAATTGATAAAAGTTTTTCAGAATATGAGACTTAAATCATGTATACGTTGTTTTGAGTCCGCTTGTTTTTCCCAAGTTAGAAAATGTGGGGTGATTTCTAAGGTTAGATTTCATTTGATGTTACTGAACACATTCTAAATCTAGGAGTTTGTTTAACCTGTTTCGGTCTATAAATTAATAACAGCCATAAATGTCTTTAGTTAGCCTTTTATTCTTTTACACATTAACAAATTCGTGGTGTTTCATAGATTCAGTATTACCTCCTTTTTAAAATTTTGTGTGCTTCTAATCACGCATGAACAGGGAATTAAACAGGATTTGTATTCTTATTTCAAAATTGCTAAGAAGGGAAAGTCCACAAGTAAAGGACTACAACTAATGACAGGTGTATAATCTGTTCGCTGTCTTTTTATTCAAAGTGGAGTGACCCTACCCACCAGTGTGTCAATCACAGTGGGTTAAGAATGGAATTTGAAACTTACCTGGCCCTCTTAAGATCATGTTGCTCGATTTTTTCCTATTTTTATATCACTTGTTTATAAATTATTCTTGATGTCTCTATAATTTTAGTCACTGTATTAAATGCTGTGTAGTTTCCTAAAGTATTTAAGACTCAGTCTAGAAATTACCATGTTTGCCAAGGCAGTAGAGTTCCCGAGTGGCGGTCATTCGAACCACCCCACGAACACTGGAATCAGCCACAATCTCCGTCACTGCCTTTTCTTTTATATAGCGTGTGTTTCCCCGAAATACAGGAAGATACCTGGTTAAAAACCTAGTCATAAAGTTTTGTTTGTTTGTTTTTTTCACTTTAAGTTATTCTATCCATCATTTTCTACAAACCAAAATCCCCTGGATCCTCTTAACCTGCTCCTCTTTTCCAAGTAAATATCAAATTAAGTTAAGGAAGAATCTGAAAATGGCCAATGTCAAGTCTTGTGCTGAGGGCCAGTTGAATCTAAACGGACACCTTAAGGTGACTGCAGACATTCAACATTCATCTGTTCAACAGACACTTACTCAGCACCCCCTCTGTGCTGGGCCTCATTCCAGCACTGGATATTGAAAGAAATGGAGATAATATACAACAGGCAATAAGGGAACTGTTTAAACAGCCTACTTTACTGCAATTACAGTCTTACAAATAGATTTTAACTGCGTGCTCAGTGATTTTCTTATAAGTTAAGACAGATCATACCGTACTAATTTACTATGGGTAGAATAATGGGAATATCAAATAATGGCTTTTTCAGTACAAAATATGCATACCACACAAACACACATCCTTTTTTGGCTAGTATAGTCCAAATAACTCATTTTATTTTATTTTTAATTCCAGTGGCAGTTATGGTACCATTGTAGTACACTTGAATTGAAAATTGGCATTCTAGCCCCAGAAAAAAAAGACTGCATTATAAAAATTAGTGTCGAAACTCTTCACTCCATGTTACCAGGTTTACAGGCATAACAAGAGAAGAAATCAAAATCACTATATTTTTATATCCAGGGTGGAGACAACTTTTTATGTATTCATACAGCTTCAACGTATTGTCTAACTAATTTTTTACTTTCCCATGTTAATTTTTAAAGGTAGACTTTCGAAAGATGGGATGACTGTTCATCTTTTATCTGTCTGTTTTTCAAAAATTGCATTTGCTCAGCAAGCCAAGAGTAACCAGCTTTTGAGAGCCTAAAAACAAAAAAAAAAACCAGTCTCTGGGCACCAGTATACTTTATACAGGCTGATTTTCTAATGTTCTGTGAAAAGTAGGCAAATCAATACAAAGTGAGCATGTTTCCTTTATTTGTAGGAATTTGGATTGTACATCAAATTCAGTTGATCCACTAACGTTAAGTAGACTCTGGAGGGACGCATTCATTTATTCTAGACAAATAATTCAAGAGACATCAAGCTCTTATTATTTTTATGTAGTTGCGGTGCTTGCTTGTCATTTCTTTAACACTTTATAAGTTCCTGTTTTCCTGCCTGTCACATAAATAACAAGCATATGTGCATTTAGATAACAGTTATTGTGTGTAATAGTTGCTGTTATTGAAAAATCAACATTAAATACTTCCTATGGAATTTGTGTATTTCTTACCTCGTTTGGTCCACTCGGCCACCTTAGGTGGCAGGTACTGTTACTGTCTCCAGCTCATAGGTAGGTATTATAAAAGTGAGTCAAGGTCATAGTGATTCTTTTCCTATAGTTAAAAATTCTACCTCTTGAACTGCTCTGTTCATTTCTTCCCCAATGTTTCTGGCTTTGTATTCCTCATTTTATTGCATCCTTTAACTTGATTTTATCTCAGCTTCTCAGAGAGGTGATCTCCTCTCCCCAGATCATATTGTCCAGACTGGGACAGTGAAACATAGTGACAAGGAGCTTGGGCATACGGGAAAGTAGGGACAAAAGCTGCAAAGGAGTAGATTCCAGAGTTGAGCTGGACCAGGGCAACTGCTGGTGTACCTTGTAGTTTGGGAATCTCATGTCGCTTTCACAGACCAGACCGCGGAAGGACAGACAGGTTCAGAAGTTCAGTGCCTAGCAGAGAGCTGGGCCCCAAATAGGCCTTCTCTAAGCTTTTAAAGTGAATCAGTGATGACTGAACCAAAGAAAATCAGCTAAGATCATCACGTCTCAAATTAGTTGGAATTCAGGCTCAAGGAGGCAGAATTAACTTCTAACTACTTACTGCATGCCAATTATTATACTGAGAAATGACATGTATTAACTTCCACAACCATTTCATGAAACAGTATACCATCCAAATGTGTAACTAGCCGAGAAACCAGATGTCCACATTTGGACAGGAAAGGCAAATGATATTCTTAACACGTAGTAGAGATGAAATTGGGAAATTGGGAATGATGCTAATGCTAAGCTATTCCTCAGTGCTTTGTTTAGGAACTTGACCAGTTAACACAGGAAGAAATAGTAAATTGCATGATTTCCAGAGCCTGGAGGCAGAGATTCTAATATCCCAGTACCTCAGGTTCTCACTCTTTTGGGTGAGGGACTAAGGCTTATGAGCAGACTGGGTACGAAGAGGCCAACAGGCAAAAATGATAAGTGAGTATTGCAACTTATGCGTAAGTCAGAGACACAGATTCAGCCTGCTTGACTGACTCATGGGCAAGAGTCCTAGTCTTTAGGGGTCTTTATAAATGTGGAGAGGCAGGAATTATAATAAAACTCAGTAGCAGTAGCAGCAAGGAGTTTGATCTTACTTCCTAATGTGCAAATCATGAGCTGTCCAGTTTTCAGCAAATGGCCTTCCTTGACCTCAGTTTACCGGTTTTCTCATCCGCAAAGTCATAATGCTGAACATTAGGCTATGAGACAGAAGGAATTTTACTGGATTTCATACATACCGGTGAGGCAGTTTTATGTGCTCACTGCCTCTAATTTCACATTCCAGTGACAAGCAGCTTATACTTGAAGTCGACAGGCTGATTTGGTTCATGTGATCCATCATGAGGGCAACTTAAAACCACTCGTTTAGTCAGTGCTCATAAATCTATATCCAGAGACAGTTTTTAAAGTTCCCCTCTAATTCTTGGAGTGATTGGTATAAGGGTGCGGGTGGGTGTGACAGGGGGGTGGGGTGGGGCAGATGGAGGTAAAGGAATGAAAATTACCTGGCCGTGTTCAAAACTTTAAATTGCATCTAAAGCTATCTTAATCCACCAGTAAGATGTCATGGAATTCTCTCTGTCTGCTTTACTGTTAGAGAAAACACAAAACAAAACAGAAAAACAATTACTTTGAAAGTAAGATTGGAGTCAATAATTGTCACTTAATCATTAACTAGACATTCTACATCTAAAAGAGTGAGTTGACTTGCTAGGCGCATGTGCACCCTGGCATGCTGTAGGCAGCTATAAATTTTCTGTTTTGAACTGAGTATCAGCTCAAGAAGGCAGAATCTCCTTTGAAACACTCACACTCCCTTTTATATATAGGAGCTGTTTGTTAGTTACCATCACGGGAAGCCCACCAGCAGGGTTTGTGGCTGTGTGTCATTCTAGAAAAGGAATCTTTGGTGTCTTTGTATCCAGAGGTGGTTTCCACTGACCCATTAACTGTGGGCATGCCTTCCGAGGGGGCCCCTAAGGACTAGCTGTGTTTCTGTTTGTCAGAGAAGAGATAATTGGCCCCCACAGGAATGAAAGCCGTGACCGGAACTTCTTAAGTGAAACCGTCAGAAATAGCTTCCAGGGTCAGACCTCCAGCCGAAGCAACCTCCAAACTCCAACTCGGTGGCTGAAAGGAACGAAGAGGTAGTTTTGCGCAAGGATACGATCCGCCCCCTTGGAATCAGGCGGACAGTGGAGGGTGATGCTCTGGATGCCTTTGGTCTCCTTAACACTCTGCGTGGAGCTCTTCTCCGTGAAGTAGCCCGACCATCGCCATTTGTTCTCAGCTCTCTTCTCCCAGAGTCCAGTGCCCTCCACCCTCCTGATCTCTCCCCCTCGGCCCTTTCCAGGTTCTATTTATCTTTTCTCCGCAAGCCAACTTTTCATCTTTACTCACAGCATCCGTGACAAGGGATGGCAGTTCCAATAACTTGATCTGAATGAGGAGTGAGGCTTAGAGAGACTGAGAGAGTAGATTTTCCCCATTACTTCTTTTCTTCCTGTAATTTCTACATTCACTGATGTAATAGTAAACAGAATAATGTCTTTTATTTGTGTATAGCTTTATAAAGTCTTGCATTGCGGTTTTAATTAGTGACATACTTAGTGACTCATTTTGTCAGGGAGGATGTGATGGTGATGTGGTACAAGGACCACACGCAGACTTTAGAATCAGTAGTCACAGGTTTATTTCCGGGTCTACCAGGAATTTGGACACAAAGACCCGCAAACCTCTCTGAGCCTCAGTTTTCTTATTTGTAAATGTTTCTTATTTGTACTGCCCAGACTTCTTATTGTGAGCAGGGAAAGTACAAACTCAGTACTGTGTTACTGTTAAAGGGTTGTATACATAATCTGGCCAGATGGTCATGAGGATGGTGACTGAAAATGACGTTAGAACCTGAATTCTTAAGAGAGACTTGCTTCAACAAGGAGGAAAGATAATTTGTGATCATTCAAGTCAGGACAGCAAAAATCTTTAAACAACTTGAGCCAACTTACAGAATCAGTTGCATGCCATAAACAGTTAACTTAAATATTAGAATATATGTGTGTATATATGATACGTGATACATACACACACAGATAATTTGATATCTTCTGTTTATGAGGATATCTTTTTAAGATTTTTATGAAACCTAATAGAATTACTCTTTTGCCATCTACCAATTGAAAAAACAAAAACAAAATTTTGACAATACCCATTATCATGAATTTAGCAAAATTTGAAAATAAAATTTGATTCTATTAGCAATAACAGTATCTTTGTATTCTTGGGAAGTAGTTCTGAATGTACTTTGAAAGCCATGTTAATAGCCTTGAGATAATAATCAATATGTAGAGTATTGATTCAGGGATTCCTTCCCATCTCTCTAAAGCCTGTACCACACTTATCTCAGAGTCCCTTGGTCCATAGGTTACATCTAATTGCTCTACAACATATTACATCTAAACAAAATGAAACTGTCCTTAAGTACCAGCTCTTCCTCTTCAAGCTATTAATGTGGGTCTTAGCTTTATGTCAGTGGGTTATTTTCTACGTGTTTAGGCTGTTTCATATCCTCTTCTTTTCAATGTTCCTGTTTCATAAATATTTTGCTGTATAACTGATGTATTACCATTATATGTGGGTGACATTTTCATTCGAGGGGAAAAAAGGGTAAAGAGGACATCATGTATACTCCTTCTTAAACAGATTGGATCCTCTGATAAAAAAAACCTAACACTGAGTAAATGCCTGACAGGGTGAATCTGAGAGGAAAGTGCTTTTAGTAAATTCAGGCTGTAGACACGTTTGAGTAACACTTTGCTGTCTTTGCACTCAAGACACATGCTAATAGATGGGCTAGTGTAGCATTAATGAGCTCACTCCATTAAATTAGTTCTTTTTCTTGTTAAATATCCAAAAGAGAAAGATGGTCCACTTAACTAGGGGGGGGAAAAGTTTTCATTTTCATGCAGCAGAAGCATGGTGCATATTTCCTTTCTAATTTAATTTCTAACCATTAAGAGTCAATTCTATAAATGACCCATTGAAGCACTTGGAGAGATTAGAGGTGTATAAACTGAATGTCGTTTGAATTTGGCTGGCTGGACACCATGATGTTATAGCGTAATTCGAATATAACATATTTTTATGAAGCCACCAAGATGAAGCCCTGCGACTTTCATGAATGATTAATAAAAAGGCCCTCAAATGGAGTATGAAAATTGATCTCTTCCCTGGTTATTGTTATTATTAAGGGTCACATTGGCCAGGCTTCACTGTGCTTTGAACGTTTGTTAAAATAGTTGATTTCAGTCTCAGAAATCAGAAGAAAAAGATTGTTTTCAGTCTGTGGGCTAGGGGAAAAGGATTATCGGTCTAATGAGCCAAATCAGTGCAAATGTTAAAATAATAATCTCCTCATAATTAGAACTTCCTTTTTTTGACTAGATGTTGGCCATGAGTTTTCAAAAGAAGAAAAATCATTTCATGATATGGTTAAAAGAATATATGTAAATTAATGCCAAGTTGCTCACTGGAAAAACGGAATTAAAATGACTTTGGCTTGTTTTCAGAAATATGTACGTTGTTGGAAGCTCATTCTGGTGTTCTAGTCAAAACAATTCATTGTTTTTTCCTCTACTTGAGAAAGCAAAGGCAATTGTTACCTATTCAACAGAAAGCAATTTTATTCTTTCTGAAGTTTGCCCTGTAAGGAGCAAGGCCAGCACACCCATTTCACAGATGGAGAAAAAGAGTATGACTTGATCAAGGTTTCAGTGAATACTTACACTGAAAATAGAATTCAGGAATGTCAATTCCTGCATCCAACATGCAGATTCATTGTAAGCAACATTAGCAGTTGCAGCACAAATCAGGAGGAAGCATTTTAATAAGCCTGGCAGTACCCAGTTTGTAAGCATATTTTATTTGGAACTCAAAACACAAGAGAATCCTATGTAAACATGGTCGTGGCTGGGTGCTTAGATTATGCATAAAGTGATGTATTAGTTAATAGAGTCAAAAAATTCTTCAGGGTTGCTGGGCTCTTTTTCCTGGCCTATCCTGGCCCACTGAAGTCTGCTGAGTTCCCTATTCCTTTAAAACCTGACCTTCCAGAGGCTTGAGAGCAAGAGTTTAGAAGTCAAGTTGGAGGTTAATAGCCATTTGGAAAACCCTGCTGGAGAGGGCAGTGTCAGAGGGGCCTTCAACTGAAAGAAGGGCAGTGAGCATAGAGGAAGCGAGCTGTCTCTTGTGTCTCCTATGGAAGGTCACATCGCAGCAGAGGAGGGCTTGCATCAAAGAAAGGGTCACTGAGGGGCGGCGCTCAAATAGGGCAGAAACGTTTGCTCACTTGTAGGGGGTTTGGAGGAAGCCTAAGTTCAAAAGCCAGGAACTTTCCTTAATTAAAATATCGCCCTTCCCACTCTCAAAAGAGCACCACCTTGATTTAATCACCATAGCAAACTAGTAAGACAGCCTGGGCAAATACAGCGTTGTTTCACATTGTAGAGATGTTAAAAAAATGTCCCAGGTGGTGATGTGGCCGCCCTCGAGATCATAGAACTGGTTGGTGTGAGAGCTTGACTTCCTGTTCCTCTTGCTTGTCCCTTTGTTGAGGACTCATTAGGGACTGGTCCAAATGCTTTACTACTCTGCAGAAGGAACATCCCTCTTCTTGCTAATTTATGTGGTCTGTGGTTGACATGATTGATCAAGTCAGTGTGTCCAGGAAATGTAATAAAGCAGAAACCTCCAGGGGGAAGACTTTGGTCATGTAGATAAACCAGTACTAATGTACAGATTATATATGTCGTTATAATAGGGGTCCTGCTCCTGGAGAGAGGGCGTTCATCAGATGTAAGAGCTCAGTGATTATCTGACACTTTAAAAAAAATCTTCACCACTCTTTATTAGGTGTTTGGCCTCCTATGGTCACTTCAAGTCCAAAATACAGATTATAAAAAAATAAATGAACTTTTATGCTTTTATAGAAGAACTAATGAAAGAGGGCCTTTGAAAAATTTCCAAATTATCCCAGATAAACTGTTCATTCTCCTGATAGACTGCTTTTGTAGTATATTAATACTGTGGTGTTCAAATCTGGTATTTTGGAATCAGTGACATGTAAATTTTTTAATTCTTGCAAAAATATCTCCATCTTCCCACAAGTCTTACCCAAAGCCACCCCTACCTAATAAGCACACAATTTTAATACAGAGAGAAGCGTAAGAGAATTCTTAGTCTTCAAGGGTCAAATCTCCCTTCAGGATTTCCTCCTTCAACATTGACTAAATTTGCCCTGTTCTCCATCTCACAGTAAAGAGTGTACAGGAGGATGAGACCGGGTGGGAGGGTATAGCTCTGTGGTAGAGCACATGCTTAGCATGCATGAGGTCCTGGGTTCAATACCCAGTGCCTCCATTAAAACAAATGAATAGTCCCCCCCCCACAAATATTCTTCCAAATTAAAAAAAAAATTAGACAAAAGCAGCTCATTCTTGTAACATAAAGAAGTCGAACCCTAGCTATATGCATGGTGGTTATCTCAGTCTAGACAATGGAGCCAAGTTGTGAAAAATGCAGAAACCTCAATCAGCAGACGTAGACCTGCTTGTCATGGAGGAGTGTAGGATGGAATAGTTTAGGTTATTCCTCCACTCCTGAATTCAACCTTGATTAGAGCTTTAGCATTTAAAACCCTCTGTCCCTGCTGAAAATACAGCCCTGAATGGGTGAATAAACCTCACTGGCACAGGAGCTATCACTGGTTGAATGAGTTACCAAAATTAAGATATATCATGTCTGTAGAGGCCGTTTGATTCACAGAGTGGGAAATAGACCAGTCATCATAGTGAATCTGGCTATTCTGGCATGGCTGGTTCTTTCAAACCTGCACTTCTGTCTCCTGGCTGTTTGACAATCAAAGTTAATAACATAGTAGGTGACATATGTAGATTAGCATTTGCTAGATGGATGGTACTGATGTGAGTGATAGGGGTTTGGAGGAGGGAAGGGAAAGTTTTCATGAGTAGAATATGAATATCTGCTAATAGCTGTCCTGCTCAAAATCCTATGAAATCAAGTTGATGAAATGAAGCCTTTTCCTTCTAGAGTGTTTTAGAAAGGAAGGTTCATGTAAGGATTTGATCTAAAGTTCCTTTATTTTTCCTCTCTCTCACCCAGACTTCATTCTACTTTCTCTCTGAATCAATGAGTACAGTACTTGTATTTTCTTTCTTTGTCAGACAAAACCTCGTATTTCACTGGTTGAGAGATGGAGATGAGGTCCTTTGAGATAGCCCTGGGATTAAAACACATCTTAGATTTAATTAAACTGGCTACCATTTTCTCAGTGGATCCGATGCAAATGCACTCCTGTGGAATAAGACTCAAAATACAAGTAAGAGTTAAACAGTTGGGCTCATCTCTTTGAATATTGGTATCTTCTTATCTCATGAACCAGTTGGTATTGACAAAAAACCCACTGCTTTATGGTTTTAAAAAAATCATGAAAGCTCACTAAAGTTATTTAAAGTGAGACTAAGAACAGCAAAATTTTAAACAGCAAAATAATTAAGCCATTACAGGGATTTATTTATAATCCAAATAGGTCAATGTCAATCTTAGTATATTATTAAGTGTTTAAATACAAAAAAAAAATTGTTTTGAGCTCAGTCAGTTTTTGGTATGTCCTTTGTTCCCAACTGTCCATACTTAGGAAATGATGGATTTCCTTTGATCAAAGTTTTCAAGTTTAATTATTCATTCAGATCGTGAATTTTCTCTTCTTTTTGGGTCCCCACAGCTTCCATACATGCTATTCTTAACAACAATAAAAATACTTTGTTTTTTATTTTGGATTTTGAAACTTTTTTTTCTGAAAAGATGTACTTGCATATTATTCCTCCTTGCTGGAATTCATAAAAATTCCTCTTAAATGTAAGTTGGCGTAATCACTATAGAAAACAGTTTGGAGGTTCCTTAAAGTGATAGGAGTGTGGAGGAGGAGGGAAGGCTAAGTTTCCCATGAGAAGAATATAAATATCTGCTAATGCTATATGATCTGGTAACCCCACTTTGGGCATATATCTGGAGAAAACTAACTTGAATAGATACATACACCCCAATGTTCATAGCAGCATTTACAATAGCCAAGACATAGAAGCAACCTAAATGTTCATGAACAGATGACTGGATAAAGGAGATCTGGTGTATATATATAGAATGGAATACTACTCAGCCATTAAAAAGAATGAAATAATGTCATTTGCAACATGGATGGACCTAGAGATTTTCACACTAAGTGAAGTAAATCAGAGAAAGACAAATATCTTATGACATCACTTATATGTGGAATCTAAAGTATGGTAGAAATGAACTTATTTACAAAACAAACAGATTCACAGACATGAAAAATAAACTTATGCTTACCAAAGGACCAAAGGGGAAGGGATAAATTAGGAGTTTGGGAATCGCAGATATAAACTACTATATATAAAACAACAAGGTCCTACTGTAGAGCACAGGGAAGTATATTTAATATCTTGTAATAACCTATAATGGAAAAGAATATATATATATATATGTATAACTGAATCACTTTGCTGTACACCAGAAACAAACATCACATTGTAAATCAACTATACTTCAATAAAGTAGTAACAAAACATTCATATATATATATATATATATATATATGTATGTGTATATATAAATTCCTCTTAAAGCATTTAAAAATTATCTTAGCAGATTCCTTACTTGAACATGGTCATCTACACAGCACTGAATGTAACTTGTTTTAGTTTTTACTAAAGAAACTTGGTTGCATTACCATCTCTGTCTTCCTCTGATAGAGAGGTGAAATGCCAACACTGAACATAATGTTCTCTGTGCACTCAATAGAACACTAAGAAATACATGCAGAAAACATGATAGTAGGGGACCAAAGAAGACCGCAGTCCCAGTATCATCTCTGCTGTTGATAAAAACTAAACTTGCAGCCAGAATGCTATGGGACTGTCAACTGAAATAAAACGCACAACCTACAAGTTGAGAGTTGTGTTTTATTCGGTGGACATTTCTGAGCACTTGAACCCCTCAGCCCGGGTGGCAGCCTCTCAGATCGCCCTGAGGGACTGCTTGCTCTGAAGAGGTAGGGGAAGAGCCAGGATGTATAGGAGTTTTACAACAAAGACCAGGTAGTTGGAATATCCAAAGATGACTGTTAATTAAAGAGAACCAGATAGCTCAAGTCAAGGAATTTAGCACTTTTCTGTGTATGGGAAGGTGCAAATGTGTGGGTTCATTGAAATCATTCCGCTGACAGGCATCTAGCTCTCTAGGGCCAGTGTCCTGTCCTCTCACATCCTGAGTTCCGTCATACTGCACCGCTGGGGGCAGCTGCAGAGGCTGGGCTGCCTGCTGGCCTGTATCCTGAGTTCACTGTCAGGGGTGGTGGTGTTGGCTGATGACTCTATGGCCACAGCATTCTTTGTTTTCTAATATGGCTTGCAATATTTTTTTGTTCACGGTATAAAATATTCATGTTGTTCCTGGTGCTAGAGGCGACTGCGCTTCCTGCAGCGTTGGTAGTAAGGCATCCAGAACAATGCTCAGCCCTTGGGATCCCCGCAGGCTTCTGCATTTTTCAGGTTTGCGGTTCTGCTGCCATTGATAGCAGTTTTTCAAGGAGAAACGCACTAAGCCTTGTCAGACCTGATGGCAGTGTTTTTGAAGCCTTTCCTCTTGAAATTGAAGCTAAAGGCAAGGAAGTGAGGCTGCTGCACAGAGGTTAGGTGGTGCCCAGCCCTCTGGGATGATCCCTCGTGGAGGGTCTCTCTTTCTTCAGTTTGCTCTTGGGAACACCTGTCCAGGGATGAAGAAATCATAGCCCATAATGGCTTATTTGAAATATCCTAGACCATGTAGGGTGAGAGGGTGAACAAATAAAATGAAAAGAATAGGTTTTCATCCTTCCCTATGTTTCCCTTCCACCTGCTGACTGTGTGTCTGGGTGAACCTAGCAATCTGCTGTTTATGGGTCTCATACTCTTTTTTTTTTTTTTAAATAATTCTTTTTTATTAAAGTGTAGTTGATTTACAATGTTAGTTTCATGTGCAGAGCAAAGTGATTCAGTTATATGTGTACATACGTATACATTTCAGATTCTTTTCCATTACAGCCCATTACAAGACATTGAATATAGTTTCCTGTGCTATACAGTAGATCCCTGTTGTTTATTCAATATATATAGTAATGCATGTCTATTAATCCCAAACTCTTAATCTGCCCTTCCCCCTACCCTCCCCAACCTGGTCAACAGTTTGTTTTCTATGTCCAGGAGTCTATCTCTGGATTTGTAAATAAAATTTGTTATCTTTTTTTTTTTTATTTCACATAAGCGACATCATATGATATTTGTCTTTCTCTGTCTGACTTACTTACTTCACTTGGTATGATAACCTCTAGGTCCATCTATGTTGATGCAAATGGCATTATTCTTGAAAGCTTTGCTCAGATCCACTTTGACAGTGGTCCGCGTTCCTTTTCTTAGTGTTAACTGTCAGAGTTGCATTTCTAATTTACTAGGATTTAACTTTAAGAGCCAGTTTTACCAAATTTAGCCTACAAAAACATAGATTCTTAATGATTACATGATTCAATGATTACAAAATTAAGAAAGGCTTATATGGGATGTTAGAGTTTATTAGAAAAAAATTAGATGTATCTCCTCAGGCTGTAGAACTGAGCTTTATGGTGGCAATTTTCATATTATAGGCCTTTAATCGCTGGGGTTAATTCTGTGTTTTAATGGCTAACAGAAGGAATGGTCTGGTGCTTCTCAAATTTTCATGTGCTTATGAATCCCCTGGGGGTCTCTGTAACTGCAGATTCTGAATAAGTAGTCTAGGGTGAGGTCTAGGAGTCAGCCCCCAGGGGTCACCAAAACAGAGATATAGGGAGACCTAAAAACCTTAGAAATTCAGGGCTTCCACGCGGCCCCTTTAAAATTGCCTCTGGCTGTTGCTTTGGGGCTGCGCCTAAAATACTCGCCTGCCAGTTTATTGTCTCTTGCCTCAGACTCTCCATCTCCTTAGAGTATCATTGCCAGACTTAGCAAAAATAAAACAAAACAGGATGCCCAGTTAACTCTAAATTTCAGATACACAATGAATAATTTTTAATGCAGTCACCTCTAAAATATTGCATGGGACAGACTTACGCTCAAAACATATTTATTATTGATTTAAACTTCAAATGTAACTTGGTGTTCTGTATTTTTCCTGGCACACTGACCCTTGAAACTAGTGCCTTGATGTGGATCGGTCTAGACCACCTCGGCCCTGCTGACCTTGGTGCTGTGTAATTCTGTGTTGTGGGGGCTGCCGTGGCGTTGTAGGAGCATTAGCAGCATCCTAGGCTTTTGTTTGCTAAATTCCTGAAGCATGTGGTAGTCACACCTGGGAGCGAGGAGGAGGGGGATGTCTGCAGATATTCCTAGTGTCCCTGGGGGAAGCAGACCCACCCCAAGCCGAGATCCACTTGCCTAGAGGAACAGACTCTGTGTGTGTGTGTGTGTGTGTGTGTGTGTGTGTGTGTGTGTGTGTGTGTGTGTGTGTGTGTGTGTGTGTGTGTGTGTGTGTGTGTGTGTGTGTGTGTGTGTGTGTGTGTGTGTGTGTGTGTGGTTATGGAGCCTAACCATGAAACTTCAGGAAAGTTTTGGTCATCTGTCTTTTTCAGTTAACTTCAGTATATAATGAAAGTTTCTAATAAAGTCAGTGAAAATTAATGAGATTATTGAAAAATTTAGAGTCAAATATTGCATCCTGTTTATCTTCCTTTGCATCAGTTTTCTCATGCCGTCACCCCAACACATGCACCAATTTAACATTTTAAACATATTAATCATAATAATCATACATTGTGTCCTGAGTATTTTACTCCATAGCTACAACCATGGAATATACATTTGTCCTAAATTTCTGTGGAATTAAACTCACACTCTGCTCCCCAGTATTCATGGTCTTGCACTTGCTCCCTCCTCCTTCCCTGGTCCCTCTCCCCTGTGGTTTTTCACTGTAGTCTCTGATGTTCCCTCACCCACTCCATCATGTAATGCAAACCAAATGTACACCACTCTCTCTCTGATGGCGGTATTGCCCTAGTGTTTTTTGACCACATGCTTTCCTCGTGATACCCTCCTTCCACCCTGCCTCACAGCCGTCCTTTAAAGCAGTCTGTACAATGGAATACTACTCAGCAGTAAACAAAGAATGAAATTTTGCCATTTGCAACAACATGGTTGGACTTGGAGGGTATTATGCTAAGTGAAATAAGTCAGAGAAAGAAAATATGATATGATATCACTTATATGTGGAATCTAAAACAGTAGAACAAACTAGTGAATATAACAAAAGAAATAGACTCACAGATACAGAGAACAAACTAGTGCTTACTAGTGGGGAAAGGGAAGAGGGAGGGATATGTTGGGATAGGAGAAAGCTGTTGACTGAAATAAAATACACCACCTAAAAGCTGAGTTATGTTTTATTTGGCGGACTTCCTAAGGAAGTGAACCTGGGACACAGCCTCTCAGATCACTCTGAGAAACTGTTCTAAAGTGGCAAGGTAGAAGCCAGAATATATGAATTTTTGCAACAAGGACCAGCTAGTCAGATCATCAAAAGGTTGCTGTTAATTAAAGGGAACCAGATAGCCCAAGTTAAGGAATTAAGCGCTTTTCTATGTACAGGAAGGTGTCTGGGCTCATTGACGTCATTCCTTTGAGATGCATCTAGCTCTCTAGGGCCAGTATCCTGTTCTTTCACATCCTGAGTCCCATCATCGTGCACCTTTGGGGGCAGCTGCAGAGGCTGGGCTGCCTGTTTGTCTCCATCCTGAATTCCCTCTGCTCACTGTCGGGGGTGGCAGTAGCAGCTGATGACTTGATGGCCACAGCATTCTTTGTTTACTTATATAGTTGGCAATATTTTTCATTCACAGAGCTTAGGGAGAAAAGCTAAAAACATGCATTGATTGCAGTTTGGAGGGAATGGTACTCCAAATTGATTGCAGTTGGGAGGGAAAGTCTCCCTTGCTGAAACTTCTCTAAGACAAGGTTCTGGAAATTCTGCAATTCCTGAATTAATAAATAAGACATTACTGTTAACTAGCTAACTAGCTGCAGAAATATGATTGGACCAAAAAGAAAGTGGAGAGAAAGTGGTTTTATAAACCTTTGCTTCTTTTTCCTGCTACCTCCTTTATTGTCTTCATAAAAGTTGTATTTGAAGTGAGCAAGTGCCCTCTGGGGTTGTGTCTACACAGAACGTTACGGTAGTAAGCAATCATTTCTGTGCAGTTGATTGCACAGGTCAGATGTACCCAATGGGTAGATGATTCTCCCAGCCACACTGACCAGCTGTACATGAAAATGACTAGTTAATGTAGAACTCCTGAGTCCACATTACCATGAACAAGGAGTCAACATTTTTTTTTTTCTCTAATGGACCCAGACAGTAAATATTTCTTGATTTGCAGACCAGAGTCTCAGCCACAACTATGCAACTTGACCACTGTAGCTTGGAAGCATCCATAGACAGTAGGTAAACAATGCACATGGCTGTGTTCCGCGTAAACTTGGTTTTTTGGATACTGATCGTTGAATTTCATATAATTTTCACATGCCAGGAAGTTGTTGGGTTTTTATTTTGTTTGTTTTTGTTTGTTTCTTTTTTTTTCAGTTTTGTGGGCCCTACAAAAACAGGTGGTAGACCACATTTGGCCCACAAACTGTATGGTTTGCTGACCCTTGTTAAAGACTTCTTGCTTCTAGGTGGTAGTGGTGTCCTTACCGTCTGTCCTGGTGCGCTGGGAGCAGGGCTGGATAGGAATGGAGTGGCTGTGATAAATGTGTGAGACCATGCCTGGGCTAAATAAAAGAAAGGCAGGATTTTGAGTCAGACAAGAATGGAAAATGTTTAATAAACTTAGGACAGTGAGCTTGTTAAACTACAGTGTTATTCAGAGCCATAGTTCATCAACCACAAACACAGTAATGTGTTTGCATGGCATGCTACAGCAGAAGCTTCATTCAGTTCATTCAGAAGACTTTGGCAAAATAAATTTCAATCGCAAATTCACAAATAGCAGCTTCAAAGTATAAAGTTGTATATAACAGCAACAAAAAATACAGGTAATATTTATAACAGTAACTTACAGATACAAACTAATGATAAACTACAGTTTCACAAAGGATTGTAAACATTTTGCACACTTGTCAGTCCTTAGACAAAGTCCTCTTTTGATGACAAACAAGCTAACAGATACACAGTCGAGTGAACTATTTCCATACAATACAAAAAAAAAGTTGATCTTTTTCCTTCTTATAAACTTAAGTTTTACAAAAAACAATGAGGAATCAATAGAAGTGTCTTGCAGGCCAGCTAGAAACACATACCTGGGCAGCTAAGTGATGTTGGAAAGGCTTTTGGGTGTTAAATAAAAATATAACATGAATATCTTTCCAGTGGTATTTTGTACATAATAAATGACAAGTCAGCTTGCAGCCAACATTGCAGACCCTACTGTGAGTTTTGTCTCAACTTAAGACTTTGTAGATTTCTTGTGCTTTTATGTAACTCCTCCTCTCATTCTACAAATTTTAGGTCTAAGTGATGCAGGTTCATCTAACCTTGTGTTATGTCTCCTAGCATTTTAGAAAAAATTTCATCACTGGTTGTTTTACAACTGGTATTAGTGTATATTTGTAGAAATGGAGAGTCAAGCGTGTTATTTTCTATCCTGTGTGCTACTTAATGCTTTATATTGTGTTTTCTCCTCCTGTGTCATCTTAGCTGTGGAGACAGTTCCACTAAAAGGCAAAGATGTTCAGAGTTTAATGCTATGCAGTTAAGACTTAAAGGCACTAATTTGCAGACATTTCTATTTTTAGGTCTTGTCCACAATGATCATTTTCCCTTTCGGTCATTAACAAGTGTTTGCATCAATTGCTTACAACTTGAATGCTTTTGTAATATAACCCTTGTGGATACCAGACAATATCTCTCCCAACATATTTTAGGCAATTGTGTGTCTCAACACATAAAAAATGTCAAAAAGGTACATTTCTGTAGCTTCATTGTATAGTTCACCTAACTGTTTCTGATCGTTATTTATGTGGTCATGATTTTTCCATCCAGTTTGCCTCAGAATTAGACATTTTGCAGTCTCTGTACCAGACCAAATCATCTGCCCTTAGAAGTGTTGGTTTTTTCCAAGCAGGAGACCCTTCTGCTGCTTCTCTCTGAAGATACTACAGTACTTTCATCTTAGCAGGGGAAGTCAGGATTTAGCCTTTGAAAAGAAATCTGTTCAGGTGCTGATAATTTATTTTCAGACAGTAAGATTAGTCTATCACTTAATAAATGAAGTTGGTTTCTTCTACCCACTTGATATCACAAAGGATTAAGATCTTTTGTCCCTGGTTTTAATTGGAGATTTAAAATACGTTTCCATCTAAATTAGCACAGAGCTCCCCCACCTTCCCAACTTGTACTTCCTGTTTGAAAAGCTGATTAAATGGTTTCACTGCTGATTGGCTGTAAGCCTATACAACTTCCTGGCTACACGCCATTAACACCCTGGCCAGAAGTGCTGACAGGAAGATGAAGAGATTTACACCCTCTGATTTCTGTATTAACAACAAGGACAAAACAGTATGTGGTCCTGTCAGTGGCTAATACAATTTAAAGATGTATTTTCTTTTTCCACAGGTGCATTTGCCTCTGAAAATTAGCAGTTCAGCTTGGTGTGAATAATAAGGCATCTTCTTTGATAAATTTGAATTAGATTTTTTAAAAAGTCTGTATTATGGACAAGTTCATGATTTATAAGGCTATAACCATTTCTCTAAGTGATAGAACTGGAGTCAGCTTATCTTTTAGATCTAAGTTTTAATAACTAAAAGAATTTAGTGGAAAGAAACAAGTCCGGAAAATGTTTTATTAAAGGGAAGATGCATACGTGTGTATATAATAATGGCGAAAAAGAACTTTTGTTAATTATTCAGTTATTTGAGAGAGAAAATTACTTTAACAACTAGGAACAATGTGCTATGATAATATGATTGCCCAATTCTCCACTGGTTTCAATAATTACCTATGTATCTTTGCAGATACATATGAAGTAAATATGTGTATGTACACATAAACTTGAAATATAGAGGGATATACGTATATAATTTAACTATAGTTGTGCATATATAAGTATTTACATGCATATACTTCTCTTTGTATTTTTATACACTTATATATGCGTATATACATACACAGACACATGTATGATTATTAATCATGCACATATATACATATATATCAGACATAGACACATACAGAGAGAACCTTTAATACATAAAAATCATAAAAAGGAATTGAAGATGGGGTAAAAAAATATTCATTTTGTATATTTAACACACATTTTTCCATAAAGTGTAATGATTACATTTGATCTTAAGGCCTCTTTCAGCTTTAAGTGATGACTCTGATATTTATGTATCTTCATATTTCCTTTCATGAAACCACTTAGGAATTCTGGAAATGATGCTAAGATGATTATTGGAGGATAGAAGGATTGTAGAAGGAGTACAGATTAAAAATCAGGCTTTCAGAATCAATCAAGCAATAACCATTAGCCACATACTACTGCAAAGGCATTGTGCTGGGCAGAGGGAATACACGGGAATTGTCTTTTTCTTACCATCAAGATGCTTGTAGATTACTTTTGGAAAAATACGTAGACCGAGATCAAAGCTACCAGTGTAAAGCAGGGATTGATAAGTGAGTTAGAAAATGCATAACCAAGTCCTTCATTTCAGAACCAGGAGAGGTCACTTAAAATAAATGTAGATTATACTGTAAATTGTGGTGGTTCAGCTAATTTGCTTACAAAATCTTCTCTTGATAGCTGTCTCAAAGACAATCTGACTCTTGAGGGTCTAAATTGTTACAAATTGTAAGTTTGTAATAATGAGACTTCCTTATAAATTGATGCCACCACTAAAATATTCTGCAATGGAAAGGACCAGTAATCAAAATTTTCAGATGAAATAAATCAACTAAATCTAACTATTTTAGAGTATCCTTAACAGATGGCCTTTTGAGTAATGGGCAAAACAAAAATAATCAGTCCTCAATGTGATCAGACTTAAAACAAGGGTATTATTTGATGTTTTCACTGTGTGAGACACTGAGCTGTGAATATTCACAGACGTATATAGCAATGTCTCTATCCTGGAGCAATCTAAAATTCAATTGATTAGGAGAAAGGATGCATGAAAATATGGTAATGATGGCAATGAATAGTTGAGGATTGCCGAATGAATGCCGATTTGATGCGATACCAGGGAATAAAAGGGAAAAATAGATTTGATACGGATCTAGAAGGTTGAGTTGGGTTCAGATATTTTACTTGTGCATTCAGCAAATATTTAAGTGTCTCCTAAGCACCAGGCACCAAGGACAGAACAGTAAACAAATCCAAACAAGGCTCAGCCATCATGAAATTTGAAAAAAAGCCAAGGAGTCAGACAGGTGGGTAGAGAGAAGAGGATGACAAAGCTGAAGAGGTAGATGGGAAAGTACAAATCCAAGTTCAGGATCTCAGGGAGAAGACCAGTTAGAATAGGGTATATGATTATAAAAGGAGATTTATGGGAAATAGAGATGGAGAGTGAATGACTTCCTAAACCCAAGAAAAATATATCCACTTTGTACATAGGCCGAAAGACTGTCTCAAGTCCTGAAATACTAGGCCAAGGAAAGAGTGAAATACATAAAAAGAGTTTGCTTCAAAGAAAGCAAGATTTGACTCAAAGTGAATTCAAAGAACTCAGCAAAATTTAGGATAAATCTACCTGTTTTAAACTTACACTTTTGATCTTCTCTTTGTTGACAAACTAGATGACTTAACAATACCAGTATTTTAAATAGCTTTTGGGAACAAGAGTTTTATCTACAGAGCCAAAGTAAATTAGAGTGACTCTAAATTACTGAGAAGTCTCAGTCAATGACAAGGTAGTTCACTTGTGATTATAAACAACAGAAGTAAGAGTCAGTCAAATTAACTTGAGTTGGTTAGTTTTTGCAATATTTGGCAAATTTTATTGGCTTTTCTCTCACCATAAATCTCCAAGCTTGTTTTTTAGGTCCCTGTTAAGAGTCTTTGTGATAAATGTGGTCTCATACTAGACTGGCAGCTCCATTAGGGCAGTTGGGGAGTGTTTTATTTGCCTCTATATCACCAATGATTAACAGTGTCTATTACATTAGTTTTGTTCGATGTTGGTGGATGAATGTAGGGTCTGGCCACAAATTGAGTTGTTTAAACATAGAATCACAGGGTTATATAATTTTATAAACAGAGAGAACTTTGATAATCACCTCTAATCCTTTCAATTTTGAGATCCAGAGATTGAGAGCCAATAACTTACTTGATCTCTTACTCCTGTTCAGGTTTAATACCACATCTCTTACTCCAGTGCCTTTTTTCTCTTAGACCTCGCTCCAAACCAGCACATATACCCACTTCACCCAAGCAAAATCCCTTCTATCACAGCCTATGTATTTTATTTGGAAACCAGTCTGGGTCTATCCCTTTCCCTCACAAACCACACTCAATGTTCAACAGGTCCTTTTGACTATGCCTCAAAATGTATCTAGTCACTTTTTCTCCATTCTCACTGTTACCTCCCTTTCCCAAGCCGTGGAGCAGAATACAGGATATTGGTGATCAGTCCCGGGGAGGACTCCATACACTTCTATCCACTGCATCTTGGCATCAGAGTTGCCAAGGAAAAACACAGCCAAGCACTGGATGGGACAGTGCTTTACTCACAGAGGTGTGACAGAGCAAGTCAGCTCCAGTGGTGGGCAGTGGGCCCCATGGCCAGTGGGTTCCCCCACAACCAGGGCAGGGCAGTTGGCGTACTCCCACCCCTCTTGCACTGCAGTAGAAAGGAGTTTCCTTTTTCAACAGGAAACTCCTGCTATGGAGTCTGAAATGCTGAAAGCTAGGGATGTGCCTAAGGGCCATTCACATACACGTTTAATCAGAACAAAAGAACCCCCATTGAGTGCTTCCCTGAGACAGGGAAAGCTATTCTCCTGCAAGGAGGTAAGCCCAGCACAAGCTGTCTGGGCTCTTTATTCCTTGGTCAGGAAGTGTTCCAGTCCCGGCAGGTGGGGTCTGCGTGCCTGAGACGGCATTCCTGACACAAGCTGGCTGCCTTCCACCTGTACCACTGTTCTGTTTGTGACATCCCTGTTTTTACTCTTCTTTTCACTTGTGACCTCCCCTCCTACCAACTATCCTCTACACAGCAACCAGAATGATCTTCAATAAGTATGTATCTGATCATGCCGTTTCCTTGCTCACAAATCCTTAATATCTTCTCAATGTAGTTGAAATGAAGTCCAAACGTGCCAAGATGGTGGAAGGTTCCTGGGTGATTGACCCCGACGGCATCTCCAGGCTCATCTTTTGCCATGCTCCTCTGCCCCTCTGCTCTTTCAGGCTCATTCTCTATCTATTGAACCACGCTTCTTTTTAAGAAATACTTCTCAATACTTTAGTATTTCTTTTTATGTTCATGGATCATAAGATCAGGAGAAATCATAAACAAGTTTGGAAGTATGTTGTTCCTGATTCTATAAACAGTGTGTAAACACTCCCGTAGTGGAGGCTTAAACTGTTCAGAAGGAATATTTTACTTCCCCCCACACGCACCTGTACTCCACATCTGGCCCCTATAAGAGCAGGGAAAAGATAAATCTGACTGCCCAGGCATGCCCTTTTTCCTTCTGACTCTCAGTACAAGTGTTACTGCAGAGTAGGTTCTTGTCCCAGAAAGAATTCAGAGATGAGACAGAGGTTAAGAAAGTAAAGTGAAGACTTATTAAATGATAGGACACTCCCAAGGGGTGAGCAGGCAGACTCAGGTGTAGCTATGCTGAGTTTCTTTAGCAAGCTGGAAACATGGGATGTAAAAATGAATGGGCAGAATATTCATTGGGAAGGGAGGGGTTTGGGGTCATATTCTCTTATTTTCATCCCAGCTTTGCCTTCCCAAGGAGAGGAAGAAATTCTGTCCTTACTTAGTCTAGATCAGAAGTGTCATGCCATCAGTTCATGATGGGTACTTCTAACCTGCAAGGTTAATTTTATTGTAATGAGGGCATAATGAGCAAAAGGTTACATTCAGATGCCAGAGATTCCCACCTCTTCTCACCTTTCTTTGCCTCCAGGACACTTACCAACCCCAAATGTGTGGTTTCTTACCCATCCAGAGGTTCCTTCCTGCTTTTCTCTGTCCAAGGACCTCCGTTGCTTACAAGATGGTTTCCTGCCATTTAGCACATGCCCTCCTCTGCTCATGTCTACCTACCTGCCTGCTCTGACACAAGTATCCAGTGATACAACTGGACCCATGGGAATTAATCCACAGCTGAAAGTTTCATTAGGGATGACTTACTATTCCTCTCGTTTACTAACATTCTTCTACAGCCGAGTTGGAGTCAAATCCCTAACTATAAATTTTGGTGTCAAACTTCTTTTTTTTTTTTCCATTTGAATGGCTTATTATATCAAGTATATAGTAACTCTGGGTCAAGTTCCCAAAAATATAGCAATTCTTTAAAAAGTTTTGATTTTTCTCAGGGTCTCAATAGAGAAAGTAGAAAATCATACAACTTCAGCAGTGAAGCAGAAATATTTTGGCTTTCCATTTCCATTTTGCAAACGCACAACATGCAGATGTGTTTCATTAGTGCCAGTTTCCTCCCAATTGGTATTCCCAGATTGAAATTGAAATTATATAGATGTACCAGAAGTCTTTAATCTAAATTATTTCTGCTGGGGTTTCTTGATCCTCATGTTACAGATGGATTTTGTAGGGGAGGAAAAATGATGCTGGAATTACAAGAGAAAAAAATTGAATCCTTTTGATGATAGACTTGATGTGAATCTTAGCCATTATCAAATTAACTTTAATCAATTATGTACTGAAATCGAGAGCTGAAACTACTCTCCCCGCTGCCTCCTTTTGCTGAAAACTCATTCCATGTAGGTTTCTACTTTCTTTGGTCTCTGTCTACAAGTTCAGAATAGAGGACTCAGTCACGTTATTTTTTGACAGGAAAAAAGAAAGATTTATATTGAAAGGGGGATGGTCCCACCTAACAAACTAAGAGTGAGAAATGTTGCCAGGGAACTTCAGCAGGGCATAAAATACTTTATATTACTACACCTTGTATGATGCCTAGAACGTACTCAGTCACTGCTACAGGTAGTAAGAAAAATAAGCACTTGGGTTAATAAAATGACAGGTTTCATTTAATTTAGTCCTTTGAACAGTATGCTCAATTGAATGTTGAAAACAATTATAAGCCAATCAATTCTTGTTTCTGTAACCGTGGAAACTAATAGGATACCCTTTTGCTAACTTTCTCTGCTTACGGGCTTCCCTGTTAATTGGGGCTTTTTTGTGTGTCACTCAGGAAATATGCTGGGTAGGAATCTCACACTCCACGCCTGGACTTCTGAAACCCAGAGGAATGAATCATCACTTAAATAGTAATTGATAATGTTGATGTAAATACAAAATAGTGGAACTTGTTATATGAGCTGACATATCATGTTAATATAACGTAAATATGATGCTAACGTTTTGTACGTTACTGTGGAGATTACTTAGTATTTATTGAGTGCTGCTTGGTACCTGGGGGGTGATACTCATAGGAGCTATCAATTCCGCCCTCAGGGAGCTTACAGTACTTTGGTCAAAACACACATGATCTATGATAAAATTATGCTCTCATGTGGTTTTTTTTTTGTTTTTTTTTTTTTAAAGCATTTGTAATATCCCTTAGTGGTTCCTCGTCGATTACTGAATTATTTACCATCTCCAGAAAATCTTGCGGTCTTCAAATCCACTGTTTCTGTACACGTTAGTCCTTTATCCAGAATGTTCTTTGTTGGATCTTGGGCACCAGTTGAAACTCCATTCAGTATTCAAGCCCAGCTTGCTGCTCAATGCGAGTTTGTGTGCCCAACACACAGTGAGGCCAAACACACTGTAGGGTTGGAGTTTGGAGCAGAGAAAGGTCCACTGCAGGGCCAAGCACAGAGAACAGGCGACTCACGTTCCAAAACCTGGAACTCCTTGATGGGTTTCGGGGAGAAGTTTTTATAGGCACAGTTTGAGGAGAGGGTTCGTAGGGTGTGTGACTTTCTTCTGATGGATTGGTGGCGAGGTAACAGGGAGGTGCTCCAGGAATCTTGTGCTCAGCCTGAAGTTACCATCTTCCACCTGGGCGGGGCCTTAGTTCTTGTAGAACTCAAAGATATTGTATGTATATTCCTTGAGGAACCAGGATTCTCCCTGCAGGCTGCACTACTGTTTCTTGACTGTTCCTTCCTTGTTTCTGCATCCCCTCCCTTCCCTGATTAGCAACTGTTTGAATCTGCCCTTTGGAACCAGGGAAGGTCAAGGAGGCTGAGTAAAAGAGTATTTCCTACAAACAAGAAACAGAGGTCACAGAAAGGGCCCCACTCTGTTTCCAGCTTATATTCTATTTCTGGAGCTCTTTCCTTATTATCTTCTTCCCAATAGGCACTGTTGCCGAAAGATCAGACCCCATCCCTGACAAGCCAAATAACCCAGAGACAAGGTCTTGGAGCTTAGAAGAGAAGAGGCAATTTTATTGCTTTGCGGGGCAAAGGGGACTCACAGCAGGCTAGTGTCTTCAAAACTGTGAACCCACCTCGTGGATGGGTATAGCCATAGCTCAAACAATAAAGCATCTATAACAATCAACAGAATCATTTTCTCATCAGAAGACTCAGAGTGGCGTCATGATGCCTCCAGGGACCAGTTCTGTAGAGGCCTGTGGTTAGATTGCTTTATCTCAAGCCTTCAAGGTGTGGTCTTCTTGGTAATTCAGGCTGTTTTGTAAGGTTATGTGAAGGACAAGCCGGGCTGGGCTAACAAGCTAACTCACAAATCTAAGTGTAACAAGTGTCGGATTACTGATCTGAGTTCTGCTGGGCTAACTCGTAAATCTAAGTTAATTTGTGTTGGTTTGCTGATCCCTGTTCATGTTTTTTTTTTTTTGCTAGCCAGCTAGATTTTCAAAGAGACATATCTGGCCTTGAAATGTTGGTTTGCTGCCTCCCTGCCTCTTACTTTTGTGATAATAATGCTGCTAAAGCTGTTCCATGCTTATTGCCTGGATACCCCAAGCTTATAATTAACCCTATAAAACCTCATGCACATGTCTTGGAGGTGCTCAGAGCTTCGGAGCAGAAGCCCCTCTTAGCCTGCTGGCATAATAAATCTGAGTATTCCAACCCTCTGAGTGGTGCTTATTTCTTGGCTGGCCTGTCGTTTGCATAACAGTTACAGTCCTGTGACCTTCTCCTTGGAGAAGGACTCAGAAACCAAGCATGATTATTACTTTCAATTACTGGAATAAAGTAGAAACAGTAAGATCAATAGCTTCAGTTTTAACAGTGGGCCTGGAACTGTGAGTAGTAACCAGTCAGTCAGGTCAGTTGACCATTTTAAGGGCAAGCATAAGAATAAGCAATCTGTTAGCCTCAGTGTGGCCATTTTTTTAATCCTCCTTCAGCATCCCTAAGGATCATTCCACCTTTGTTCCCACAAGACAGTGCACTTACCACATAGCATCATTCTTATATATTTGCTTTTCCGACTGGACTATGAGCCCTTTGATGAAAGAAGCTAGTATTGATTGTTCATCGTTGTATTTCTCAGGCAAATAGGATGATGCCTGCCACAAGCTAGGTCCCCAGTACATGTTGACTAACTGTATTAGACTGAGTTCTCCAGAGAAACACACATGATTATAGAGGCTGAAAAGTCTTCCTGCAGCTGGAAAGCTGGAGTCTCAGTAAAGCGAATGGTGTAAATTCCAGTTCAAGTCTCAGCCTGAAGGCACGGGAAGCCAGGTGTTCCAGCTCGAAGAAAGTCAGGCAGAGAGAATGATTCTTCTCTAAGTGATGCAGAAAAAATGGTTGTGGAACATGAGGAGGGCTGTATCCCAGGTCTCAGTTGGGTCCCTGGGACGTGCCCCGCCAAGTATGGGTCTTTGGCTTCGTGCAGGAAAGAATTCAGAGCAAGCCACAGTTGAGTAAAGGTGGATTTATTTTGAGAGATAGATACTGCATAGAGTGTAAGGCAAGAGAAAGGCCTAAAGGTGTGGGGGTTAGGAGCTCATGTTAAAGTAAAAGTAGGTACATACTCCATAGGCAGTGTGGGCCATTTCCAAAGACAAGGGAGCAAGAAGAGGCGGCCAGGCGTGGTGCCAGTTTTTATGGGCTCCATAGCTTCACATGCCTACAGGTGGCACCCTTCCAACTACCCTGGGGAAGGGGCTGGGATTCCCAGGAATTGGGCCACTGCCCACTCCTTGGCCTTTTGCAGTTATCCTTGGGACTGTCGTAGCACCTGGAGGCATGTTATTTATCACGCTAATATGTTACAATGAGCATGTGATGAAGCTCAAGGTCTACTAGAAGTCAAACCTTCTGCCATCTTAACCCTCAAGGCCTACGGGGAGTTGAATCCTCTGCCATTTTGGTGTTAATTGCTGTCATTCCTTGAATGGCTTTGCCCTGCCCCCTTCCATCCTGTCTCATAACTCCACTTTTTTATTCAATTCAAGCCTTTAATGGATTGGATGAGACTCGCCCACATTGGGGAGAACAATTTGCTCAATCTACTGATTCAAATATTAATCTCATGGAGAAACACCCTCACAGATACACCCAGAATAATGTTTAACTAGAAACCTCAGCACCCCATGGCCTGCTTAAGACCACATATAAAATTAACCACCACCATGACTGACTGACTGACTCTAAATGAATGAATGATTTTTTGGAAATTCCCATGAGATGATACAATCAGTGCTGGTAGTGGTACATGGCAGGGTTATCAAGAGAACTTAGAGAAAGTAGGGCAGGGATATGAAGTGACATATAAAATATCTTACAACTTTATGAACTTGCTTTTCTGTTACTTAGATGATTTGCTTGCCTTGAATTAAGCACAGTTTACAAGTAGGCCCAACAGATATCAGCCACCTTCATAATCAACTTGCACGAACGTTGTGACCATTCATTAGCCATGTGTAGTGAGATTTAAACTAAATGGAAAGCCTGAGCCTGAATTCTGTAAAATTATTCATTACTATAGATTATAAACCAATCCTAGGTTTTATAATGAGATTTTTATCTATTGAGGAAGGAATGAAAATTAAGTTATTGTCAGAGCCTGTGAAGGTAAACATCTCCTCATGAAATCAATATGCTTATGACTAGTTGCCTGCAGTTCACAATGACTGTCCTACCCTGAATAGAGGGTTGGAATCATTAGCAAAATGTTCTTTTGTATATTTTAAGATATGCCTGTTTTAGAAAAAATTGAGAGAAGTCATTTTTACTCACTTTAAAGAATGTTTATTAACATAGTTTTATATAGCTGTATAATGTTAAGTACAGTGGATGTACCATAATTTGCTTAAGCAATCACCAGTTGTACTGTTAGCCCATTTTCTATGGTTCACTATTTTAAATAATGCTGTACTGAATAATTTTATATATCTAACTTTTTTTCTTTGTATATTTATGGCTAGATTCCCAGAAGTGGAGTTCTGGGTTAAATTGTTATGATGCACAGTGACAAATCACTTTTCAAAGGTAGGGTATCGACTTACGCTTTCTGAGTCACTGTTAATTGCTGTTTTGAAATCTTTGCAACCTTAGTAGGCTAAAGTACTATATTATTCTTGCTTATATTTCCAGTTTTTGATTCCTAATGAACATTTTTCTGCATTAGAAGTTTGTCCCTTAAAGAATTTTTGTAGAAAATCTTACAGTAAAGTAAAAGAAGCAAACAGCTCCTAACTGGTCTGCATTCCAAGAATGAGTTTCCACTGGGCTTAATACATGTGTACAGGGGAGGGACCAGTTTCAGTCACTGAAGAGATGGCAGCATAGCAAGGGGGAAATGTAGCTGCCACTCTACAGGGGTGCCATCCTCCTCTTCCTGTAAGAGGGATTCTATTTTAACCTTTGTCCACAATAATAACATTGATGCTCCATATCCTTGGATTGGATTTTACAAAGGATCTATATCCAGGAAGACAGTGGCATGTGAGTTGGAGGAATTGGTGGTAAAGCCCTCTTCATTATTTCATCTTGTGTTGGGAAATACATAGTATATAATATATAATATTCTATAATAGCTCAGAAGGATGGGGGAAAAAAGCTATTGAAATGCTATGCAGAAAAATGCTTCCCAGATCTGCCCCCTGTTGACCCTGGAATTAACAAACAACATGGATGGTCCAGGCCGAATTATGCTTGACTGATGCTGACAGTGAAGTCAAGAGGTGCAGAGCTGTTGGTACATGGGTGTAGATCATATCTGAGAAGTGTCTCCTGGGCTAAGTTGAGTGGGGCCTGGAATCTTGCTCTGGATTTGTTATCTATGGAGTATCTTTTAAAAACTCCTTTCTTCACCCTTCTCCAATTCTTAGAAAGGTGTCATGTTGGCTACCGAGGATGATTTGGAGAATCCTGAATTGCTCCATGGCTTTGCACGCCAAGAATCTAGTAAGGTTACTTAGGGAGGTTATGATAGACCAGCATTCAAACTGGCTTTTGATCACTCCCAGATTACGAGAATCCTCAAATGACCTTTTGGTTCCAAGTCTTACGCATCATCAGTTTTCGGAGATCTGGGAGAACATCAGCCCTTTAGAGCATTTAGATTGAACAAACCACACAGGTGATTCCGAGAAAGGCTTCTTGATGATGTTTCTCCTTGGCTATTTTTTGCTCAGGAAATGAGTTCATTATGTGCTGCTAAACTTGCAGTGCTGGGTGGACACAGTGACTGGGTCATTTGCCTAAACAGTTTTCTTTCCCTTTCGGACTTCATCTGCTATATCCTTCTGAGGTTCAACTAATTGGCCACATGGATGTTTCTTATAAGATCACCCACTGAATGAGTTTCTTAGAAGTTTATCCGCTGGTCGGCACCCACCAGACACACTGTCTAGACTTGTTTGGCAGTGCCGTGTTCCAGCCACTGCCCTTCAGCCAACCACCTAGAAGTCGGTAACTTTATCAGTGAAAATGAAGATGCTAAAACAGAAACCAAAACCTGGGCAAAAAAAAAATAAAGGGGAATGATAATCCCCAAAGGGATATACAGACAGAAATATGCTTATAATAAATTCCAAGAATCCTTTATTGGTCTCCTGGCTGCTGAAAAGCAACCAAATCTAGAAAACTTCTCCTCTGATTACCTCTGTTCTCTTCCCCTGGGCTAATTTGAAAATTAAAAGGGGCCAAACAAGGTCTCCCTTTGAAGGGGATGGAGCTGTGAGGTTTTAATTTGAAGCAAACAAAGCATTTACAGCAGCTCTCCTCGGGCAGTACGAGAATATTACCACTTTGCTGAATATTTAAAAGCGAGACATGTTTCCAACCCCAAGGTCTGTCCCCCGATTGGTAAGTCTGTTTTTATTAAACTTACCATTAAAATGGTAAGTCTATTTTTTATTTAATTAAATATTAAATATTTCATTATTATTATTCATTTAATAATGAGACCTCCCGTTGGAGGAGATGGAGATCCCGATAGTCTACCAAAGAGGCCAGAGGGCAAATTAGAAGAATGTGCCATTTTGAGATTAGAATTTGAAAGAAGGAGTAGGCCCAGTCTGGGGGTGTCAGGGGTGGAGGTGAGGCCTCCCAGTGGGAGGAGAGTCTTGGCATAAACATGGACTATGAAATGCTTTATTTCCACTTTTGCTTAAAATGCAAAGTAGCTTCGAATTAAAGGAATGAGAGTTCATGTGTAAGATATTCAAACTTTCTGACCGTCTGGGTCTGATGGAAAGGTTTCTCCTGGTCTGCGTGGCGCGTGTATGCATGGATGCAAGGATGCCGAGAGACCACTGTTCTCATTATTTTAATTCTGAGAGCCTAATACCTTTATGATGTCCCTGCAGATTTCAGATTTCATGGCTCTTCATTCATTGCCATGGTGATTTTTTTACCTCATTTTTTCCTTTTTTTTTTTTTTAGCATCACAAAGGATAAGCCCAAATGAAAAATGTTTGCTGCTTCTGCTATTAACATTTCTGCTGCCCCGGTGATAGCCAACAGTTGGGTTGTGCCTAGCTCTTGAAAAAATATGTATTGGCCAGAGCCTGATTGATGGCTGCAGCCACTGCCCAGGCTGTCCCAGCTGGGGAGGCGGGGCTGGGCCTGAGATCACTGATAACTTTGTTTATGGGGACAGTGATATGAAGGGAGAATGGGGAAATCTCATTCAAAATGTATATCATTGTTCTACAGTTTCAACTTACGGGGCACAGATAAAACACTTGCGGATGCTCTAGACATAGCTTTCCCCCTCCACCCCCCTCCAATCTTTTCAAATGAAAGACTGTATGGGTTCATTCTGTTTATTAGCCTCAGCTCTTTTTTCACTTTCTTTGAAGAAATCCTTGTCTTCTCGCTCTCTTTATGCGCTTCTTCTTAGATTTCCCAATGTATAAGAGCCTGGGTTATTTGCCTAAATTAATTACCTGACCACGAATACATCATTTTTCGTTCAACAAATATTTGATGGATGGTTCTATGCTGCACACTGGGTTAAGTGCTCAGAGTACAGAATAAAATAGAATTAGCTCTGCTTTTGTGGAATTTGCAGATTGACCGGGAAGATGGCTATTAAATTAATTCTGCGGTTAATTGACTGTAATTGGACTAAGTGTTGCAGAGGAGACGTGTAGGAATAAGTGGTTCTGTCCGGGCTGGGGGGTGCCCTCTGAGGAAGTGAGAATTCTGATACTTCGTTGGCTGGCACTCTTTCATCCCAGATATTCAAATGCCAGATAGTATAGTTGGTAAATGTTCTAGGAAAGAATTGTTGTTACGGCTGTTTAACAGGCCTTGGGCCACATTTAACAAAGTAACTTATGGAAGCAGGCACTTAATGACTCCTTTTATTGTTAAAGTTAGTACTAGGGAATGAGGAAGGATCCTTTACAGAAATCAAAATAAACAGGGTGAAACCCGTGTCTCCACGGTACTCTCATAATGACTGTGTATCTCTTACTAACGACACTTAGTGCTTCCTGTACAACTGTGACTAGTTGGTACCAGTAAAATTTCTGATGCTGAAGCCTGGGTGCTCTTACTATTAGTGGCTTATAAAACCTGAGTTACAAGTGCCCATGTTACTTCTAGGACAGGGGATGAAATGAAGTTCCCATATATAAATGCCTGACTTTTCCATCTGTAAAGCAATGTGTTCTTTCCTTACTGCGGTTCCTGAACTTGTTACGGAAAAATGTGTTACAGCTTGGTGTTACAGCTCAGTTGTGACAGCAACCTGGATCCGGGCGAGAGACCAAGCAGCACTCAGAGAGTTGGAGAACTCAGGTTTATTACGCCAGTGGGCCTATAGGAGTTAACACTTCAAGCTCTGGACCCTGTCTGTAGGTTTACACAGGCCTTTTATAGGCTGCCAGTTTTACACTTTGCAACATCATATGCAAATAAAGTACAACAGAAGTTGACCAACCAGGAACAAGCTTTGTAGAAATAGACCAATCAGGAGTGAACTCCATGCAAATGAAGTAGTACAAATGGACCAATCAGAAGTTAGGGAAGTGGACCAATCAGAAGTGAGAATAATAACCAATCAGGAGTGAAGGAAATAACCAATCAGAAGTGAGCTCAGGGAACTAATAGAATTCTAGGTGTAAGTTAGCCACGTTAGGGGCAAAAAGTGAGATAGAACCTCTGGGCCAGGGAACCGGATGGTGCTAAGAGGAGAGCAGCGGCCCTGCCTAGGGGTCCTGCTGGTCTTTTTATGGGGCTTCCCGCCTCAAACTGATCACTAAGTGGCTGTGGTCCTTGTTAATGCCCCAAAGTGCAGGTGGCATTCAAACCTGAAAATTAACTGGGATGGGGCACTCCCAGCAAGTCCAAGTGTTCTTAGATTTAAAGCTGTCTTAGAATCCCGGGCCAGGCTAACTGTGACGGTAGGAACCTTAGCTACAATTCATTCTTGGACACAGCCTTTCCCTGAGGCTAACAGTGAAAAGCCTTTATGAAGACAACAAAAATAGGTCTGTGTACTATTTTTAGTAGTGCAGTACTTCAGGCTGAAGTTTGTAAGAATTCAATCTAGGGCAGAATGTACTTACTAAACAACAGAGTTTACCAGTTGGGCTGACACTCGGGAGTTTAGTGGGGAGGTACTGTTATATAAAAGAAACTCCTTTTGGGACATTTTCACTTAGATTGGGGAAATAGGCTATTTTAAGATGTATAATTCAGTATGCAAACTTTTTTTAAACAATCATACATAATGTAAACATTTGAAGGAGTTTTGTTCCTGTTCTGGTTCCATCTGTAACATGGAGACAATGATACTTTAAAAAGCTGCAAGTTATGTTTATAATTTGTCACTATGTCAAATAATCACCTATTTGAGGTTTTCAAACATTGCATCATTGAATTTTAAGTAGGAGGCAATTATGACTCTCATTTATTAAGATCTGAAATGACTGTGGAGGGTGTACTGAATAAGAACGTGGAACAGTGGCCAATTCCATTAAGCCTAATTATATTAATAGACAGTCTCATGCCTCGTCTGTGATTCTTCCAGTTAGATGAAGTTTGTATAAAAGAACCAACTGTTGAATATCAGTATGAATTACTCTTTCATTTTGTATTTTAGTCTGTGCTCTAGAACTCTGCAAGTTAATTTTGTTGAACGCCACAGACATTCAGATGTGAAATACATGTTTAGAATTTCACCCAATGCATGTAACTTACACAGGACCATATGTCTGATTATATAAAAGTATCCAGATATTGTATCTACCTATCACAAACATTTTATTCTTACCCTACTTTGTAGAAAATGTGTAACTTGTGTGTGTGGGTGAATTATCCCCAACTGTATTTCCTTAACTACAGGATAAATTGCTAGGGATGAAGACCAAGAAGAAAACTATTAAGTAAACAAGTAAGATGTGTATTTGAAAATCTCTTGCCCTTGTGTAACCGTCACAGCATCTGGGCACTACTCCTTACAGATTTGCCTTGTGTAGTGTATATAAACCACTCTGTCCAAGTACATGCTTTAAACCCATGCTGAAGCCAATCACTGGTAGATTAACATGCCTTCTTTCATACAGGCTCAAGACTGCACAGTACAAACAGCCTGGAAATCAGACTTTGAACAGTGAGCTAGGGCGCAAGTTAACCGATTCCTTTTGATCTTCATGCTATAGTAGGTCCAACACAGTTGCAGATTAGTTCCAGTTAACTAAATGAGAAGGATAAAATTAGGCATGGGGTTGGCTCTTCCTGTGGATACGTCTGTATCATTGAGACAAACAGCTCCATGGCTCCAGATTCCAGATGAGTAATTTTAGTACCCGTGCGTAGGATGAATTTCAATTGATAAATTAATGTAGGATAAATTAATGTTTCTGCATGGTCTAGAAGTAATCGTTCTTACTAAAGAACACCCGTAATGTTGCATCTCCAAGTCTGTAGGTCTGCTTATGTGAGTGTGGCTTTAATGAGTGGTATAACATCTTTGGCAGCTTGTACCTATTCTGTAGGCGATGTTGATGTAATTTCCTATTTCATAGGTTCAGTTATCTTGTGGCTCAAAGGTTAATCCCTGAAAGGGATATGAAATGCTACCTTAACCTAGGGTATAAGACTTCTCTACAGCATTTCTGTCTCCTGTATTAAATTATGATGTTTTAACCTATGCCATTTTGTCTTTTCCCTTTGCACTCTAGCAGAGTTTTTATCAGGTTGTAATGAAAATTATATTTGAAATAGACAATATAAAACTAACACTGGTTAAAACTGAACATATTAGACATTTGTTGTTGACTAAATAGTGATAGAAAATTTCTTGACAAGCTTTTAACGAAGACCTAACAAATTTTGACCCATTTAAAATAACTGTCTAAAATAAAAATCACAGCCATGCACATGTGATCAGAAAAACTTGATGTGAACCCCAAACTGATGAATGAATCTAATTTTATTGTGAAATGCACGTGCAGTGGAACCAAGTCCAGTAAAATGAAAATGAAAATAGAAATATTGGAATATAACTGATGAATAGAACATGAATCAAGAAATTTAAAATAGTTAATTGAATTAACTCTAGAATGTAAAATTGCCAATGATCTATCAAAGATGACATCATTCAGTCAAATATGTATGTAATCATAAAAATAGTTTCTAAGGTCAAAGCATTAGGGTCACAGATAGTGATCTGTTCATAAAAGGGGGTTCAAGAGAGCAGGATCCAGGTATTTTCTCCCCTTCTCATGTACATCATGATGGAGGAGGCTTCTCTCTCACCATGTTGATGCTCAGTGATGGCCAGTTTATTTTTGCCTTTTCTTTTCCCCCTACCTTTGCTTAATCATCCATATCTACACTTTTTTTTTAACATGTTATTTCAAATGAGTATCATAGCAGTTGGATGAGTTGAGTTCACTGCTATCCCATTTTATAGCCCAAAGAAATGAAACAAGTTACCAAAGGGCTCACACAGAGTAGGTAGCCCAGCCAGACTAGAAACACATGCTAGTCTAATTTCAACTTAAGCATTTTTTCACTCCACCACAGCCATGACTGGTAAACACTGATGATTATTTACCTTAAGCAGTCAACCCATGAAACATTGTTCTCTGTTTCTATAATTGGTGGTTAATATGACCCAACGTTTTTGAAATTGTCCTAGGTTATGCCATATGACCAGTCCTGTGTAAATTCCCGTAACTTCATAGTCCTTTGTCCAAAGTAAGGTAACAGTAAAGGCATTCAGAGGATGAGGATTCGGAAGAACCCCAGGTCTCTTTGCAGGGTGACTGTGTGAATGTATGTGGCATTTCTCTTCTCTGAGCCTCCATTTCCTCATGTGTAAAATTAGGATGACCCTGTCTGCTTTGGTTATTTTACAAGGCTGTTTTATTCACCAATAATAACAAAAGAATAAGCTTCTAGAGATTAATGGCAACATCTTTATCATTTTCTAGTCACAGAAACTACTGTAGGGCTAGACACATGGTGTAGTAAAATGTGAAGAGCACATGAGATGGATTTTGAGAAAATATGTTGTAAAATTCAAGTTTCTAGGAAGGAACAGAGGTGTGATTGTTTTATTGGGTGATTATTGTGCCTCATCGGTAAGATTTATTCTTCCTTCTTGGTGTTTCCCCAGGACCCCTGAGGTTCCTCTCCCAGACAGAATCTGTCACTGCCTTCATGGGCGACACAGTGCTTCTCAAGTGTGAAGTCATTGGGGAGCCGATGCCAACAATACACTGGCAGAAAAACCAGCAAGACCTGACTCCCGTCCCGGGTGACTCCCGCCTGGTGGTCCTGCCCTCCGGAGCCTTGCAGATCAGCAGACTCCAGCCGGGAGACACTGGAATCTACCGTTGCGTAGCCCGGAACCCAGCCAGCTCGAGAACAGGCAACGAGGCGGAAGTCAGACTCTTGTCAGGTATTGCAATGCTCTTTATTCTTATCAGAATTAGTCTCTAGAATATAATTGGAACAAGTTTTGAGCAATTTTTCCTTTAACAAATTTTTTTTTTTAAGTTCTGTACTGTTTGTTGGGTTTAGTTTTATAGTTTTTTCTTCTTTGCTAACTGAACCATTTTCTGAAGGTATGCCAAAAGCATCTCTTAGTTTCCATGTCTTGCAGTTGAACTTTCTGGATAAACAGGTATTTTCCTTATATTTGGCTTCACTCATTTGTTCACTCATTCTGTTTGTTAATGAGCGCTTCTTTGTGCAAAGCCCATTGCTAAACAGTTTGATGTTATTTAATTTTCCTCTGTTAACAGTCTACTAGGTAGTTATTATTATCTCTGTTTTTAGAGGATGACGTTGAGGCTTAGCAAGGTTAGGAGCCTTCCCCAGGTTAATGTTGAACATGCATTTACTCATCCGTTCTTTCTGAGAAGTGTTGTGCTAAGTACTAGGGACACAGCAATGACTAAGACTGACACAGAGCCTGGCTTATTAGAACCCTGGGTGAACGGGGACATGCAAGGAATTGCGATAAAGTGTGATTGATGTGACGAGGAAGGTTGTTTCTCTCCATCTCTTGTCTCCCTTTCTCGTCCCTGGCAAATCTCTAAGATGCTGGGCTTGTTTTCCTCTCCTAAATAGTCAGAGGTTGGAATGGATATTTTCTAAGATCCCTTCCAATAACTGCTACTCCCTCGGGTCTGTGTAATAGCTACTTTCTCATTTAGTTCCACTTATAGTTTTTACTTAGACTCATTTGTGAGAATCACAAAGAAGGAAACACTTGAGTAATTGTGACAGCTCCCTGTCAAAGCCCCCCTGATGTTGGCTTTTGTCCCCACATCCTGAATGTAATTATCACAAGCCCCACAGCTAGGTGGGATAGAGGGTCACATTCCCAAGTCTCTCTAAATGCAGACTGGCAATTTGATTGCAAGTTTCTAGAGCCTTTAGTGAGGACATCTCTAAAACCTCTTCTAACTCTTTCATAGGTTCTCTCCTCTGTTAGTCACGGGGATACTGACTTAACTGTGCCAATAACCATCAGCGACACTACTGCCTTCCATCCTTCAGACAGTGATAAATGCAAATGCAGCGTTTATTCCGAACACATACCATGCATTTATTTAGTTTAGGTTGCCATTAAATACACACAATTTTTAAATATTTATATTCACATACCCTTAATAATGCATTTGAGTCAATCAGATGAGAAGCCTGAGTAAGCCACATAGAAAATGGGCAAGAATATGTTTGACTATCTTAATATGACCGAAAAGGCTGTTTCCCTGTGGTATTAAGGGATAAAGCTGGACTAATTAAATATTAAATCCGAAATGGAAACTTTTGAAAGACAGACATAATCATCAAATCACCTTTTACATTTATGTGTTCACCTTGTGAAACACATTTGCATTGTAATCCATGGAGATTTATTGAGAGCCAAATTTTATACTGTTACCTTGGGTTAAATCAAGAATATGTTGGTGTCCTTTGGAGGTGGGTGGGTATTTCTTACCTGACTGAAAACTGACACTGTTTTGAAATCATTACATCTGATGAGAATTTTTCTCCAAGTTCCATGAATTCAAATATAAACTTCAGAAAGAAATTATGAGCCAAGGTGATAAACACACACTTAACCACATTTGACGGAGCCTGTCTTGTATGCTGTTGACCACATAGAGGACCTGCTGGAGGAGCATGTGTTACCCATTTATCCCCAAGTTTGCAAGCTGGTTTAGGGGTCAAATTCACAAACCCACAACAAGCAGGAAAATGAATAAATGCTGAAGCCCAGCTTCTTTTAATTGCCATTTATAATATTCTCATTTTTAAAATCATGCTAATCCTTTCTGAATCAGTTTCCACTTTCTATAAGTAGCAACTGAAGAAATAATTGTATACATATGTTGCCCATCCTCTATTCTAACACATTTAATTGTGTAAGATAGACTCAAGTTAAAGTAGAAACCCATCACGTTATTAATGTGACTTAGAAGCTTTAACGTGGTACATGTGTGGTTACCACTCTTTAAAAATATACATTTTCCCGTGATCATTTAAGTATCATGTTGATTGATGAACTTACCTATTTTTGCTTTACTTTAAAACATAAATGCTAATTTGAAGTTTTACCACTCTGTTCAACACTTGTTTTTACCACAGTTCATAAAGATTGTACTTCAGTTTGTGTGTATGTGTGTGTAGAGAGTTATCTAAATAATTTGATGTCCTTATTCAAGTTTGTAGAAAACATTTGAAGTTGCCATTTCTACGTCTTAGGGGTTCTAATATCACCAAGTAACTGAGATCTCTTAAATTCAGATTTTAAGACCCAAATATTTTATTTTGAAATGGCTGCTTTTCAGCAAGCAATTTCAGTCTGTTCACTAAATAAATACCCTATTCAACAAACTTTTGGGTGAATCTTCTGTACCTGCCTTCACACTGGTTGCTAGGAATACAAAGTTGGAAAACTGTGCCCCCCAAAATTCTGGACTAGTGGGACAAATAGATAAAGCAAGTGGTTGGTTTGTGCTGTGAAAAAAGAAACACAGAATGCCATTACTTGACATAAGAGAAACCCTGATGTGCCGGTCTTGAAGAACAAGTAGTAACTCAGTGCACCAGGGGGAAAGAGTTGCAGCAGCGAAATACAGAGAAAAGAGGAACAGCTTTCCAGGGAAACTGCACACAGGCTGGTTAACTGGGTCAGAGGGCACAGGAAATGTTGGAGGAGTAACTGGAGGTAAGGAAGAGAAACTGAAGGAAGAAAGATGGGGTAGAATGTACAGCGTTCATCCGAGAGAGGGTTGATCAAAATTGCTACTGCAATGGTATCAAAGGGACTCAGAGATGAAGATGGGTAGGGAGATATTAAGCATGAATCTTGGAGACAGACCAAATCAGATGTAAAACCTAAGAGGGAGGGGATGGAGTCCAGGCTTGGTAGAAACTAGGCAGTGGCCCTGTTCACTGTGCTTAGGAGCAGAGTGGAGGTGTTACTGTGTTCAAAATCAATTGTGATTTTTTTAGAAGAGATTTTCCCATAACATTGTATATTTTCCAGAATAATGAATAATTATTTGTTTCACTCAAAGGTAGAAAAATTTGTAACTAATTTGTTGATTCATGTTTTAAGACAGAAGTTAAATTATGAGAAATTGTGCACTCTTAACACAGTTAGTATTAAATTATTGTAAAGGATTAAAAAAAAACCAAAACACTCAGTAAGAGTTGAGGTGTTTTAAGATGTCTCATTGTATGTGTTGGGCATTGCAGGAGGGATTGAAGCGGCCATCGTGATTGTCGGGGCCACTTTATTCAGTCCTCATCATGTCTGAGTGCCAAACAGTAGATTGACTTGCTGAATTATAAATCTGCTTTGGGCACTAGGTTGACTAAAATAACTGGCCCATCCACTGGAACTCTGATTTCAGTTATCTTAATGGCCTAATTGAATTGATCAATTGGTAATTGAATCTGTTGTTCATTCATTTAACGATAATTGGATGACTCTGGGTCCTGGATAGACTTGAACTAAATATCTGTGTAATTAAAGACATTTGCTTTTAATGGAATAAATTGGACTAAAACATCTTTTGAATGATTTTTCTCTAAATATTTATTTCTGTTGAAATAAATTTTAATAGAAACTATTCCAAATGCATATTATTTAAAATGAAAATTGTATATGTTTGAGGATTTTAAAATAGCTTCAGAACTTTGTTAATCACTAGGAATTTATTATTAACCAATGGGTGCATTAAATTTTTAATTTGACTAAATATTACTTATATTTTGAAATTAATTATATTTTGCTATCATTTATTTTTATATTTTCTACAGAGTAATGATCTGTTGAGGAAAACAAAGAAGACAGTCTTTATTTTGAAATTTACCATTGAGCCAGACAGTTAATTCATGTAGCCATATGACCAACATAAGGGCAGGGAAAGATAAATTGAGATAAACATATCTAGTTTCATAGGGTGCTTATGAGGTTTCAATTTTATAGGCCCAGTACAGTGCCTGAAATTGCTAAGTTTTTAGTGACTCTCGTAATTACTTTTGCATTTTAGAAATTCCAGTTTTAAAGATTTTGATTCTCATGTCAAGATTATTGTTCTGATAAGTTATCTAACTTTGATTCCAGATAGCTAATCACTCATTTACTTATTGGTTGTTAATTGCATGTACCTACCAGTAGTTAATTAAGTATGTTTTGTTCTACTTAACGCGTATAGTGCTTTCTACTTTCTGCATTTCCTTTTCACATCTGTTAGAAGTCACAGTAACCTGCTATTGTTTCCCCTCTAGTAACTCAATGATGCATGATTTGCACCCTTACCTTTCCATCAACATCATTTCTCTGGCTATGTGAAATATTGCAAGGGGCACTGGCTTAGAAATAAGAGTTAGCACATAATAAGACTTCTTATTATTTGCTCTTTATTAGCCGGTACCAATTCTCCTAATCCTTTAAAATCCTTAGTTTCCTTATGTGTCAAGAGCTTGGACTAGATCAGTCTTTCCCAAGGATCTGTTTTGTTATTTTATCCACATTCGTCCTCAACTCTGCCTTTATAATTGTAGCGTTTAAGAGTAGAAATTCGCTAGACAAATTCTCATTATTAAAAAACATAAGGCTGTGCTGAAACACAAAAATTAAGGGTCAAAAATCAATCTCATAAAACATGAGATTGTCCTACCTTTGCGTTAATTAAGAAAATAGTTTTAAGTCAGTTTATATTGTCACAAGAAGCAGACCAAAAGCAGACATGATACTTTTTATTGTATACAACTGACCGACCAGACAGTGACCAGACCCAAGTTCATGTCATGATTTGCCCCCACTCCCCACAGATGATAACTTTACCTTGTTCTTTTTGGGAACCTGAGCTGAGTAGAGCACAGAAGCCAGTAGACAATGATGCTATATTATGATTCATTATTATATGAATTTGTTATTATAGATGAGGTCTTTTAACCAATGGAAGATAACTGAGATAACCAGTGTTTTCCCATGAAGTTGATGAAATCCCATTCAGATGCAACAAAGTCTCATATGATAGTAAGCCTAACCTGATTTACTATGGATATGGAAAACAGGACATAGATAATATTTGTTAGGTAAGTCTTCACCTCCCAGTGCTATTTTGAGGGTTATCAACACAGGTTCAGGATTCCAAGTTGAAAGTTGTTGGAATACTGGGAAGTCTATTACGTTTTCTTGCCATGTCAATTATTCTAATGTCATAATTTTTATCTGTTCATCTTTGACTTTGAGTAGTGTTACATATTGGCTATACTGTCTACTCTTAATTTGATTCCCTAAAGTGTTGCTGTTTTTCATGTAATGGCAAAAGCAGAAACAGTATGCTTGAAAGTGTTCTCCACATGGAGGAGTAAATCTTTCTTGAAAAGGAGAGAGTCTGTCTTTCTTCAAGAGTCTAGGGCTGACATATGGTCAGCTCTGCATTTACTAGGAATGTGACACTTAGCAGCAGCCCTGGGTGGGGGTGACTGAAGGGCCAAGGTAGTCTTCCCTGACACACACAAATAAGAGACTTTCTCGAAGGGTATGTGGAAGCCAAAGTCATAACCTATGCGTGCAGAAGTCACAAAAATTAATTCAAAGACTGGTATAACTTCCTTTTCTTGTCCTGTTTGACATTAATTTATTCCTGGAGCATGAAAAAAAAGACATTTAGTCATGAGTTATGGGCATGACTTTATTGATTCAACATTGGCCAAATAGGAATAATTTGGACTACTTTTGGTTCTTTATCAAAAAGTGAGAGTTAGAATAACAAATCCATTACTTTTCTGGAAAGTTTTTAATGCTGTTTTATGCATTTATATAAATGATAAAGATTTCTGGGTTCCCTAAACTAACTTTGACACATCATAATGGTAACATTTGTTTTCTGGGATTCTAGTGTCAGCTGTAAAATTTAAAAAAATCATTCTATAAAAGAAAAATCACTTCCTTTAGATCTGCTATAAAATGAAACTGATAGACTCAAAATTTGCCTGTGAGACAGAAGGAATACAGCCACATGCCAATGATAAGAATAGATGCTGCCTTTCTTCCTCCAAGCTCGAACTACAAATAGCAATGTGTGTGTGTACATGGAGAAGGAAAGAGGAAATATGAACAGATGTAGGAATATTTGCAGAGAGGGAGTGCCATTTTTAGTACTGAATTGGTGTAAATGAGGAAGGAAAGTCAGAATCATAGAGCTTTTGAGAAATGGCTCCCTTCTCCCTTTTGTTTGAAGATCCTTGGCTTTTAGCCAGATGGAGATTTTTTTTTTTTTATTAAATAAATTTTGATTCCTATGATTAGTGCAGATCAGGCTGGTTTTTAATAAAAGACACTCTAAACAGAGAATTAGAAGGTGTTTCATGGAATTTCTTGCTCAGGGCACGTATTATGGTACCTACTTGTGTTTGAAGACCCATGGCGCCTGCTGAAATTCCAAAAACAGAACTAGATGGCAGATGACTAAGGAGCCAGCAGGTGAACAGTAGTTAGCTTGAAACTGAGGATCCAGATAGAGGAAGCTCTGTGAAGTTAAATTAACTTGTAACTTTATGCCTGGGAAGAAATGAAAGAGAGTATTCCATGGTAGCCTGCAGTGCCCTTTATTTCCAATTGGAAATGTGTTTGCTATTCTATTGAGGCAGGATTTGGGGGGGGGGCAAGAATTTAATAAAGAAAAAGAGTTTACAATGAGAAAAAAAGGTTTTGCATTCAGAAAGCACAAAAATTAAAAGCAAGTACCAGTTATTTCGAGGAAGTCAGTTACTAAGTAGTGAAAACCAGTATTTTTTTTCTTGCTGACGTAGATGCCAACAGTCCCTAACTAAATTTCTCTGTTTTTCAGTTATTCTTTAGATGCTGCCATGTAAGTTTAATGTTTATTTCTAAATAGTAGTTGAGGCCCCATTAAAAAAAATCATCATCATTACAGAGTAAGAATATATTTCAGTTTGCCAGGATGGTCCCAGTCACACCTGATGCCCTAGAATAATTATAGTTACCTTTCGTTTTGAAACATACCTCAGGTTGAATGATACATATGTTCAACCTGATCATGTATCATGAAGGAAGACAAAATTAGATTGCCCCAAGCCATTTGGGAAAACCTGTGAATGCAGAGTCAAATTTAGTTTCTAGCTTGTCTTGAAGACTTAATGAATTTGGCCAGTATAAGGTTTAATAGAAACATTTAAAAAATATCTTTAAATGGAAAATACTCTTTCCACTTTCACTAGTACACATTCTTTATGTCTGTTTAGGGCACAAGCCCTGAAGATAGTTGAGTTCTTATTTCTAAATGTGAAGTGTAGGTTAAATGTGTCATTTTATATGATCCACGATACTTTTTAACTTGCAAAATAGTCTATTGCTGAAAGACAGTGACAGGAAATATTTTAAGTTTTACACTGCACTCTTTAGTGCAAAATTATGATGATGACGAGGAGGAAGTGTATTTATTTTGTCAATTTATTTGCCTCCACCTGAAACATAGAAAACTTTTCCCATATTGAAAGGAAATGAAATGGGCTTCTTGAATGTCTCAGAAGACAGGCTAATTTCTTGAGACTGTGGCTACATCAGTTCTTCAAAGTACAGTCCACAAACCCTTGGTATTTCCTGAGATAGTTTCAGGAGATCTGTGAGGTCAAATTTATTTTAATAATAATACTAGGGTTTTTTTTTTTTTTTTTTTTTTTTTTTTACTATGTTAACCTAAGAAAGTCTTTGATGAAACGGTGAAAAATATTAGTTTTATTTAATCTCAATACTTAAATGCTTATCTTTTTAGTGTTGTGCGTGTCAGAATGGGAAATGCACTTCAGGGATATCAAAGTACAGTGTTTTTTGAGGGATAAACACTTCTGTATTCATCTGAGTTTCAAGATGAATTAGCTACTTTTTTTTTTATGGAACATATTTGAAAAGACAATCAACAGAAAAGCTGTAGCTATTCAGACTTGAGTACTAGTTGGACATTTTCTGAAAAAAAAAAAAAATTGAACAGAATGAGTCAGTTCAAGGAAAATAGCGTTTGCTGCCAAAGATGCACTTCAAGCCTTTAAGTTAAAATTAGAAATTTGGAAAACTTGTATCTGCCACTGGGATCTTGACAGCTTTGCAACATGAAAAGGCCTTTCTGATAGGATTGGTGGTGATAGTAACAAATGAGATTTTTTGATACTTCAGTGAAATGTGTCAACATTTGGAAGATCTGTCTAATTCAGTGTACCATTCCAAATGACCGTTGATTGATGTGACAGAATCAAGCATGGGCAAAAGTTACATTCAAAATGCAAGACAGACCAATGGATTTTTATATAACACAGCACAAAATGTTTATTGATAGAGTGTCAGATTTCACATTACAACTAACTTTCAGGGAACTGCCTATTGAGTTTTGGTGTAGTGTTAAAGGATAAAATCTACAGTAATCTGAAAAGTCTATTAAAATACGCTCCCTCTTCCAACTGCATATCTATTTGAAGTCAGATTATATTCATGTAATTCAACCAAATCAACATATCAGAACAATGTGAATGCAGAAAGTAACGCAACAATCTAGTTATTTTCCTTTAAACCACTTATTAAAATTTTACAGAAACATAAAGTACCACCACTTTTCTCACTGATAATTTTGTCCTGGAAAGTAATTTAAAGAAGTTTTTTTTTTTTGTGTGAGATGTGAATACATATTTAATAAGTAAATATTTTAATCTCTGTTTTGATGTTTAGTGTGGTAACTATTTATAGCTATAACCTACATAAACAAAAGCGCTTTGGGTGCCTCCATCATTTTTAAGCTTACAAATGGTCCCTGAGACCAGATTGAAGTCCACTGTTTACATTATTAGTCATTTTCCTGATGATTGTAGATCCGTTTTCTCTAACTCGGATAATAGATTAAGCCAAAGTGGGCCAAATTTTCTATTTAAGTTATAAAGGGAGGGAAGAGGGAAGGAAAGAAGGAACAAAGGCACGAGGGAAAGGCATAAGCAAAGGCAGCATGTTGCTAGAAGGTGATTCTACGATTTACTGCAGTCTCTGTGTATCAGAGATCAGCATCACTGTAATGACTGTTTTCCCTTTATTTACGTACCACCCTCTTGCTCTCAGAGAATGATTAGCTGTACCTCCACCAGAATGACAATGAGATCAGATCAGAGAATCAGGCTAATATTTGCCTCCCAACAGGAAAAAGCTAAACTGGGTTTTAGTCCAAGCAAATCATGACTGCTTGTAATTAAGTTAGAAAACATGCCTGTGTAACTTTGTGCATTCACTTCCATGAGCGTCATACTAAAGAGGTCTGCTTTTGAAATTTTTAATGTAAAATTTTCACATTAAAAGAAAAAAAAAATTTCTGCTTTGATTTTAAAGCTGTTTCCATCTGTTTTCTAGAATCCACCCTTGCATTTCTCTCCCGTTTTTCATTTTACAATGTATTAGATACATAAAAGTATATAAAACATATGTCAGTTTGAAAAGTGAATATAAGATGGCTGTGTATATACTCATCACCAATGTGTGAAATAGAACATTTCAAACTGGTATTCTGTGCCATTTCCTGCATTGCAATAATATTTATTAATTTTATGGCATTTTTTTCATATTCTATTAACCGGATAACTCCACTTAGGTCTGAATAATCAGTGCCCATATAGCAAGAACAAAAATGAATTTTATAAATAATTACTAATTCCATCGTGATTCAATTAAAGTCAACGTAGTCAACAAAAGTCATGACCTAGAATTTTAAGTTCACTCCTCCATGGGCTTTTTCATCCCTATTATTATGGAGCCTAGAGGGGAAAACTTTCATTTGCTCTTAGATATTTACCCTGTGTTTTAGTTATTACCTGTTTTAACTTCTTTACTCCTCATACAGTTCCCATCTACTTTGCAACTCCAGAGTTCAAAATAACTCCTTACTCTAAGATTAATGTATGTTCTTTATTAAAAAAATTTAGAAAATACAGAAAAATCCAAAGATGAAAATAAAGATCACCCACAATTTTATCAAAGATAAACCTTGGCAATTGTATCTCTATCCTCTCAATTTTAAAACTTAAATGCATTTTCTTGACATTCTTCTAAAAAAAAAATCACATCTTAAAGGAGAAAAGTAAGGCACAAATTGACTTTAATAATGACTCTTTAAATAGTCAGAATCAACATACTAGTACAAGAACAGAAACCAAAGTCAAACTAAAAACAACAACCAGAGTTTACTTGGCATTTTAAATTGCTGGGATGGGTTTGTTTCCAGTTCCTCGTGTAGATTTCAGATGTCCATTGCTGTATAACAAATCACTCCAAAATGCAGTGACTTGAAATAATTTATTATCTCTTGTAATTCTGTGGCGGATCTCAGCTGTGCCTCTGCGGGTTTCACTCTGGCTCAGTAGGGCACATTTGGCTGAGGTGAAAGGCTTAATAAGATGGCCTCATTCACGTGTCTGTCAGTTGGTGCAGGTTTTTGGCTGGGAACTCGGTTATCCTCCACGTGCCTTCTCATCCTCCCACTGGCTACACTGACGTGGTCCTTTCAGAAAGAGCCGTGGCAGAAACTTGTAAGGCCTCTTGCAGTCTTGTCTCCAGAACTCATACAGTCTAACTCCCACTGTGACCTGTTAGTCAAAAACAAGATCCAGGGCCAGGCCAGATTCATATCATAGGGAAATGCACCCTCAACTCAGGATTGGAGGAGCTCAAACAATTTGTGATCATGTTTAATCTATCACAAGTGTGAAACATATGAACTATTTACTATTAAAGACCATTGCTATTAACTCTTGGGGGAAACGTCCATAATATTAGAATGTATTAGATTAGATAATTACAGAGAAATATCTTCAGAGAAATGGAACCAAACATCTCTGCCAAAAATTAACGTTTTCTTCCGTATGATTAGGGTCACACATATGATCAGGCTCCAGTGTCTACAGAGCCACAAAGATAATAAACATAGCTGAAGTGGGCCACATGGAGATTGAAGTAATCTGGATGTATATTCTGTCTGAAAATAGTAGATGGTTCTTTTGTGGCAATATGAGCCCAGTGATGCCTGAACTGACATTTTAAGATGAAGACAAAAATCCCAGCAAGTTATTTTGTATATGTCAGTAAATAGTTCTAAAATATCTGTGAACAGAAGAGTCAGCACAGTGAACACAGTCTAAAGAGGAAAGTGAGAGGATGTACATTTCCTGGCATCAAGACTCGTGATAAAGCTGCAATAGTCAAGATTGTGTTATGTTGTCAAAATAATAGAGAAATAGATAAATGGAACAAAGCAGAGCTCTCAGAAGTAGACCCACAGAAGTATAGTCATCCGATCTCTGACAAAGGAACAACCAGGTCAATGGAAAAAGGATAGTCTTTTCAACAAATGGTGCTGGAACAATTGGATACTTACATGCAAAAAAGGAAAAAAAATAGTAGACACAAACCTGGTATCTTTCACAAAAATAACTCAAAATGTACAATAGACCTAAGCATAAGCCATGAAACTATAAAAGCTTCCAGAAGATAACACAGGAGAAAATCTAGGTGATCTTAAGTTTGACAATGAATTTTTAGGTACAACACCTGTAAAATTATCCATGAAAGAAGAAATTAAGTTGGGCTTTATGAAAATTGGTACTTTCTGCTCTGCAAAAGACAACGTTAAGAGGAATGTTAAGAGAGTAACAAGCCACAAACTGAGAAAGTATCTGCAAAGCACACATCTGGATAAAGAACTTGTATCCAAAATATACAACGAATGCTTGAAATTCAACAATAAGAAAACAAACCAATTAATAAATAGGCAAAAGATCTTCATAGGCACCTGAGAGAGATGGGTAGAAACTAAGCATATGAAATGTGCTCAATATCACTTGTCACTGGGGAATTGCAAGTTAAAACAACTATAAGATCCCACTGAACATCTATTAAAAGGGCTAAAATCCAAAAAATGACCGTAACAAATGCATAGGAGAATGAGCAACAGGAACTCTTACTCATTGCTGGTGGGAATGTAAAATTGCAGAGCCATTTGGGGAGACAGTTGGGGAGTTTCTTAGATAAACGTAGTTCTGCCATACAATCTACTAATAGTGTTCCAAGGTGTTTGCCAAATTAAGTTGTAAAGTTATGTCCAGACAAAAATCTGCACATGGACATTTATAGCAGATTTGTTCATAGTCTCTAAAAATAGGAAGCAATCAAGGTATCTCTAACTAGAATGAATGAACAAACTGTGGTACATCTGTATAGTGGAAAAATATCCAGCAATAAAAATAAGCTATCAAACCACAAAGAGACGTGGAGGAACCCCAAATGCATACTGGTAGGTGAAAGAAACCAATAGGGAAAGTCGACATTCTGTATAATTCCAACTATATGATATTTCAGAAAAGGTACCACACTCATGTAAGATGTTAGTAACGGGAAAAACTATGTCAGAGTGGGGATCTAGTATGCGGGAACTTCCTGTACTATTTGTTCCCTTTTTTAGTAAATTAAAATAAAATATATAAATGACAATTTTTTTAAAGTAACCATTTTTGTGTTGCCTGATTTTGCTTCTGATAAAAGAAAATCTAACTGAGGTGAAATTTTGGCTCTTTTGTGGATAAATAAATAATACTGCACATGGAACCCAGGTAAATTTTCTTTAGCTGGAAGATAAAACTATGTAGGTGTTCTATGATGTTGTCTGTGAAGAGCAGTGTAGCATACAGTCAACTATAATAGTGTACTAGTATGCAGTGTATGTAGTGGAAACATTTCTGTGGAGGAACAGGGAGTGAAACTCAAGCATTCCCATGGCTAGACCTCCATCAGAAAGATGGCTATTTATAAACGCACATTTTCTGAACCTGTCCATTTCAGGAATTTTGGTTTTAAGCAGTATTTCCCTTCAAAACATTTTCATTTGGTTTGAGAAGTCATTTTCAAGCAGGGAAATTAAACATGCAACCAGCAATTTTGAAAAGTTTTGAGATATTTTATCTACAATATTGGTTTAATGAGGATTAACACATTTTGAGAATCCTGTCAATATTTTCATTGTGAGGAGTATTTATTTTTGTTGCTGTAACAACCAGAAACAGATATGAGAAGCCTGAGAAAGTGTGAATTCCTCTTTCTTCACACAGATTACTTTAGATGACAATTACTCTCTCAACTATTAACTAGAGAATTGGTGTTCTTTTTTAAATTTCTTTTAAAATTATTTTTTAATTGAAATGTAGTAGTCAGTCTACAATGTTGTGTCACTTTCTGGTGTACAGCATGTTTCAGTCATACATAAACATACATATATTCATTTTCGTATGCTTTTTCATTATAGGTTTCTACAAGATATTGAAAAGAATTGATGTTCTTTTACTAATCTGTGATCAACCTGTGTGGAGTTGGGTCAGGTCAGGGAAGATGAACGGCAGTATTAACAGATCCCCTCCCACTTCACTTTCTCATCATCCATGACCGACAGTATGACCCAGTTAGATTTACCTTCCCTTGGCATTTCTTCATCCACCCCAATTTTGGTTTTTAGATTTTGTTGTCTCATTTCCTTTGCTTCAAGATTTTGCTTTGAGTTTGCAAAATGAAAGATCATAGACTAATTTCATTTAATTTATTAAGCCTGGAGTAAGCATTCATAGAGGGATGTGGGTTTTAACGGGGACCTGGAAATACAGCATTTTGTCTTGAATGAATGAATTTGAGTTGTAGAAATTTAGGCAGCTCAGGTCAGAGGACAGTACGTGACTGCGGAGATTTCCTCCAAGCCCATTGCACCGTAAGGCTGCTGTAGGCGTGTCCCACGCAGTAGGAGTAGGGTTTATATGGTGGGTGGAAGAGAAGCGCTTAACTCTTATGGAATTTTCTCTTCACAGTGTGGAACCCTGTGCTTTGGATTGCTTTTTTTTTTTTTTTTTTTTTTTTTTGCTTATTCCACCTGATATAATCTTAGCACTTTTGGATCATATGAGGTCTACGGTGAGTCTTTAGGCTGAGTAAGACACTGCTAGAGTTGCCTGCTAGTAAAAATGAACACTGCTTTATAGACAGAAGCGCTGAAAGCACTGAATGAGGTAGAAGGATGCTCCTTATTTATCCAGAGTCTCAGTTTCAGGGACAAACATATTTTTGAGAAAATTGTTAAAAACTAAACAGAGGCTTAGAAACAGCCAAATTTATTACTATAAAAAACAAACTTCAGCTGAACTCTTGTTTTGAAGATAACAGGTGTTTTCTCAGTAACGTCTATAGCCTATTCAGTACTTGTATGTTGTTTAACACAATTCTAACATGCTTTTTTAAACTCTTACTTCCCAAACCCCTGAAGCAGTAAACAAAGCAGAAGGAAGTGAAATAGATATTAGTGACATGCAAATTGAAAATATCAAAAAAAAAACTTTGGGTGATATCATTTAGAAATGGCACTGTTATCTCGTCTTGTTCTTTAAGGATGTTAAGTTAACAACGTGCGCATGAGTGACTTACCGTCTCAGCATTTTTCCCTTCGCCTTATACCATGACGTCATCAGCAGCTAAGAATATAATATTATAATCCTAGAATCTTAGAAACTAGGCTTGGAAAATGTCTTCTAGGAATCTGTTTCATAAGTCTGTTTCATTGGCACCTTTCCATTTTTTTCTTCCCTCTTTATCATAGTGTCTTATTGGGTAAAAAAAAAATGGTTCCAGCTACAGCATTTTTCTTTGCAACGTTTTTACTAAAAAATGTGATCCTATGTTTTTTTTTTCTTCCCCTACAGATCCAGGACTGCATAGACAGCTATATTTTTTGCAAAGACCATCAAATGTAGTAGCCATTGAAGGAAAAGATGCTATCCTGGAATGTTGTGTTTCTGGCTATCCTCCCCCGAGTTTTACATGGTTACGAGGAGAGGAAGTCATCCAACTCAGGTATTATAAACTTAGGACTTTAATGAAGTATATTGCTACTGTTTTCTTTCTCAAATTTGATACCAGCACCTAGAAATATTAGGGTTTTTGATAATAATTGAATGTTCTTCCCACATTCCCTGGTGTTAGACAGTATATGAAAGATGTTTATCCACTGGAATAAAGGAATGGGAAACAGTCAAAGTCCATGAGATTAAATTCTGCAGAAAAAAAAAATTTAGAAAGCCAGGGTTGCCCTTGAGATGATCTTTCTCAAAGAGCCTTCAGCAAAGATACTTTGGATGATCTCATCCTACCGAAGTGATACAGAGAGTGAAATATGTCTTAAGAAACCAAAATTTTCTGTATTCAGATAGATAGCATGTCATTATAGGGTCTGTAATTTTTTTTTTTTTTTTTTAGTTCCAGTTATATCTCTCACCATCCCAGCTGTAACAAATACTAAAGATAAAGACAGAAGAACTTGGATGACTTTAAATTACCGGACATTGATATATATTACTGGCATAGTTAGAAAATAAACTCTTAATAGAATGGAACACTTAGTCTGAAACAGTTTGGTTAAAATGGATGGGATTTCACTTAAGAAATTAATTTCATTGATTTTGAGGTCTGGTGTGCTTCTTTTTAACACATTTATATTCTATGGTGAGATAGGGTCGTAGGCAATAAGTTAATCTTTAAATTTCAGCTACCTTAAATATTTATTTACATAACAACATACATGGCCTGGTATCACAATACTTCTAAGAATATTAAAGCATGCAAGAAAGGCGGCTTCAGCTTCAGCATGTGAGGATGTGTTCTCTTAATATAGCTGAGCATGCACGGTGCAGTAGGAAATGGGACTTTGTACAAAGATGACTAAATTGGATGTCAGGACACAGGACACTGACTTCCCCTGTGGGGAATCACTTCTCTGGATGTGTGGTTCTCAAACCCAAAAAGGGAGAATTGAACCAGGTGATCTCTAAGATTCTTTTTAGTATTAACATTAGCTCCAAGTAATCTACTTCATTTCTTTGATCACAGCACACAGTCTTCTAATGGGAGTGGTTTATCTTGAAGGGATTTTTTGATCAATAAATGCCATGTTAACAAGCTGCCATGAAATTGCTTTTTTTTTCCCCCTCACAATTTTAAAATTCGGGTTTTTATGGAGTTCATTTAAACCTTTGAATATTTTGCCTGATAGATACATGTTAACCTGTGCTCTAATTTCATACATCTTCTGTCTTACAGGTCCAGAAAGTATTCTTTATTGGGTGGAAGCAACTTACTCATCTCCAATGTGACAGATGATGACAGTGGAACTTACACCTGTGTTGTCACATATAAAAATGAGAATGTCAGTGCCTCTGCCGAGCTCACAGTCTTGGGTAAGTTAATGACTTGAGATGAGTTTACATTGTATCCTTCAAAATATATCATTGTGCCACTTTAAACGCTTATCTCCCGAATTGCTTCCTGTGTTTATCAGTGTGAGATTGCAAAGCCCCAGTAATCCGCACCCACCCTAGCTCTGTGTTGATTAGTTGCACAGGGGTTAAATGCAGTGTCTGAACACTTGCTTGTCGATTAAAATCCAGATACATCACTCTTTGGTCTAATTATTCCAGGTATGTAACTGAAACCTATCAAATATTATTATTTAACAAAAATGTTAAATAGCAAATGAGAGGTTCCAAACTATCTGGGGGAAATAAATGAAGAAATTGAATGAGAGACATTGTACAAAACAATATGTACTTGAATAGAAAAGTTAGATGTCATCTGAGACGGCAGGGCTTCTGAAGTTAAATTTAGATGGGCTGGTAAAATTGTTTAGTTAATAGGTAAATACTGTAGATATTATGTTGAAAGTGAACCGTTAAAATCAAACACATCTAAAGAAAACTTGCATAGCAAGAATCTAAATACATTTAAGAGGCACGGGTAGGCTCATTAAATTTAGATAGACAAGGTCAGCATGTATCATTGCAAACAAATAATTCTTATATGTGATAGTTACAAAATCAAACAAAATATGTAGTTTGGAGAAAATGCCTTAACATTTTGAATTTTGATTGCTTTTTCCTGTAACAACAACAAAAAGTTGTTTACCAGTCTTTGAATTTTTTCCTCTGGGATAAAACTTTTCTACCTTTTAAAGCATGATCTGGGAAAAATCATTGGCTCTTTAAAAATTACTCAGTAGAAATGAAAAGATACAGTATACTGATTATATCTGCTAACCTATATCTTAATATTATTATACTATCTGTTTTGCTTTAAAGTTTGCATTTGGCTTTAAAGTTTATTCAGAAAATGCTTTCATCTGCACACAGGGTAATCACATATATGATGGGTGAGGCAATGAAGTTGTTCTTTGATCAAGTCATAAATATTAAACTAAGATAGACAAAGGGCCCTAATTCTTTGGTTTTAGAAGTAGCATTATTCTAACTAAAATCAGCTATGTTTAAAATGGCAACAATTTAATTTACCCTTATTTTATATGGTAGTTTTTTGGCGAAACGAAGAGCTTTCACATTTGTGACATTATTTGTACAGTAAGGCCAAACAACTACTGTAGAAATTATCTTGTAATGTGTGTTACTGATCATAAGACAAATGGGGTTATGGGATGAGCTAGAATTTATAGCGATCATAAGTAAACCTCTAATTGCAAATACCTGAGGTCAAATCTTATACCAAATTAATGCACATGTTTAGACATGTAATGCTTCATTGATATCTAAAGTCAAATGTATATAAATTCTGATTCCTGAGGATAAACTAGTCAAGAAATATATGTATGGACATACACATATGTGCACACAGTGACATTCAGGGCATCTTCCTCTGTGTGTTCCTGTGCACAGCTGCATATTCTCCAGTTCTTGATTGCTGAGCATTAATTTTGTTTCCAAATTTTAGTTTTAGAAAAGGCAAACACTGAGCTGATTATTCTTATATCTTCATCATTTCTTTGCTTATATCCTAAAGGAAAGTGCCAAAGAAAAGTTGATGTTCTCACCAGCATTGCAAAAAAATTGCCCCTCACAAAAGAGTACATTTTTCCATTATATGTGTATCTAATAATTTTATAAAATTGAGTCTCTTTGTTCTATTTTGCATCCCTACTACATTCAGATTATTTTTATGGTTACTGGACATTGGTATTTTCTGTTTTGTGACTGACTTTCAGTCTTTTTGATCTTTATACATTTATTGAAATATTCATCTTTATTTTGTTGATTTACCAGAACTCTTTATATAGAAAGAGTAGTAATTATGCTCTGTATGCTCTGTGTGTGTGTATTTTGTTGTTGTTGTTTTGATTTTGGTTTGGTTTGGTTTTAAACTTTATATGGGGTACCAAGTCTTTCTTTATGGCTGCTGGATTTGTTGCCTTTAGACTTCCATTTTTATTCTAAATGAACCATCCTATTTCTAAAAATCTAGTTACAGATTATATGTTGAATAGGTAAGTTAGAAACATTATTAAATTTTAAATATAGAGCTGTGTTTCTATCTTGGTTTTCTTTCTTTCTTTTTTTCCTGAATTCTCTTGATAACTGGATATACATTTTAAGGATTTTCCACAGACTTAATATGATTTATAACTACTGTAGAAGGCATGGTTTAATTTGGGATGTGGTTGTAATGCTCCTTTACGTATTTTACCCAGGCTTTAAAATAAGTGTTGATATAAGATCTTTGATTCAGTCTTTGACTATTCTGATATAAAGTTAAGCTCATCCTGCAAGACTGAGTTTATATGGAAAACAGAATTTATTACTTTTTTTATAAGGACAAAATAATTTTATTCTCAGTGTTATTCAAATTTACTTTTCATCTCTTTTAAGAATTTAAGCATAATTTAAGTTCGTCATAAGATAAAATCCCACAAGAAATCCAAGCTTGTGCTTATAAGCTTTAATCATGCATTTATCAGACTCCTGTTTTGCCTTTCGACTCGTGATCCTTTCTTACCCTTAGACTGGCTTTGACTGTGAACCTGCATAAACTAACAGACTTCTCAATTAGGATATAATTTTATATACAACAAGATAAAGAGAAGTGCTGTGGTCTTCCTTAAGAGTTTCAGAGTTAATGTATGTTAGATATAATTTAAAGCATTTAAGTTAAAAAATTAAAACAAAGTACCATAATCAGTAAACCTATTGGAGAAATCTATATAATACAGGATTAAGGACAGCCTTGTGTAATATAAAGAAGATATTTTAATTTACAGATGTATTTTTTAATAATAGCCATTCACATAATATTCCTGACCTATTATAGTAACGATCAATACAGCATTGGTAGACATATTTTGAGTACATGCACTGCACTAGATTTGGGGAGGGCTACAAAAAGCCTTGGAGTCTGGCTCTGATGCAGTAGAAGTGTAGTTACAGATTCATACAGTTAGTTGCTTTATCGCCTTCTGAGTCAGATTTTTTTCCGTGTTGCATGTAAACATGGCATCTGTGAAGCTGTGGAGAGTTGATAGTCCCTGCTCTCATAAAAGATAGAGTCTAAAGCAGTGGTGACAGGAGGAGTTCTGAAGACGAGGCTGCAGAGGGAGGCTCTCTGAATACTGTTGGCAGCTTATACTTTGTTTCATCACTAGTGCCATGATGATTTTTTAAACTCTAGTTTAAAAAAAAAAAAACTAAAGAACGGCATTCTGCCCATTCTTATTTTTATAATATCCAGCTTTCTCACTCAAGAGTTATAATCACCATTTTTGAACCTTTCCTCCGTCTACCCATCTTTACCCTCATACGCCACCTCTCTGCATACAGTGAGACAACCCTTTATAAACTTTCAGGAGATTTGGCACTGCCTTCAGTCTAAAGTGATTCATTGTCTGAATCTGGGCAGAAATGCATACTTTAAAAAGGTGTTTGATCTTTAACCAGTGAAGGGCTCGACCTTGCACAAACTCTGTACACTGTCCACATATACCCAGAGGGAGACGGGTGGAAAGTTCACTCTTCAGTGAAAGCCATTAGGTCTAACATCAAGGAGAAGATGAAAATATTTTTGAATGTTCTAGAAAAGATTCTAGAATTCCTTTTGAAGCAGCCTGCAGCAATATAAACAATATACTATTAGAAGTTTACCTTTGTATCTAGGTTTTCTCAATTATTTGTCTTATCACCTTCCTAGAGAACTGTTGGCTAGAAGTGTCCCAAACTGGCTTTGTAGGACACAGGTAAGTCGCTGGGTTGGCCCTTCATACGTAATTGAAAACTTGAAACCAAACTTGAATTCATATCTTCCACCCAGCACAAGGCACATATACTCTATGTGGTGCTTGAGTTTATACTCCCAAGTAAACACCTTTGAGAGGAAGTCCTCTGAGACAGGTATTACCCCTGCCTGAAACACCTTCCTAAGGGACTAGGGTCCAGGTGTTACCCTTTAGGAATGTGTTCAGAAGGGCTTTCATTACTGACTCGAGCATGTTTGCCTTACACAGGTATGTTCAAGCCTGTTGGCAGTGGATTCAGAATATTCACTGTATTTAATATATAATATATATGTATATACACATGTATATGTACATGCATAAACATAGTATACACATATATACACAATACACATATATTCTCTATTTCTAAAAATGTGCACTGTGCATGAATTACCTAACTTTCTATCAAAATATTTCATCAACTCTCCATTGAGATTCTTGGTTTTTTCATACACCACTGCTATGGACTGAAACGTACCACCCTCAAATTTATATGTTGAGGTGTTAATCCCCACCATGACTGTATTTGGAGATAGGACCTTTAAGGAAGTTTTTAAGGCAAATGAGGTCATGAGGGTAGAAACCCGATAGAAGCAGTGTCTTTATAAGAAGAGGAAGAGATGTCAGGCCACCCAGTGCACACACACAGGAGCTGCCGTGGAGGGACCTGGAGAGAAGCCAGCACCTGCCAGCCGAGGAGACAGGTCTCACTAGAAACCAGCCCTGCTGGCAGCGTGATCTTAGACTTCCAGCCCCAGAACTGTGAAAAATTCAATTTCTGTTATGTAAGCCACCCAGTCTGTGGTATTTTGTTATGGCAAGCAGACTTATTCACCACAGAAAGAGTAGTTATTCTATGCATTCATCTGTTAAAAAGCTTCTTGATCCATTTTATACAGACATGAGCTACAGTAGAGAATTACATTACCAACATTTCTTACATATTTTTAGTACTGACAATCTTAAATTTGGAGGATGAAAAAAAGTCCCTCTTACAAGAGCAATGAATCAAAACCCATTTCTTCATTTATACAATTGATTATGTATAGTTGTAATATCTCCATAAATTTAATGTTCACTTATGTTATTTTTCTTCAATATCATCGTCTGTTTATTTAGAGATTTTTAAGTATAGGTACCACCTTCATTTTATATCCTATCATTTTAAATGATTTGTCTCAATTTTCATAGTATTATCATTAACCATGGAAAATATGCTTATTCTTTTTCTAAGCCAGTTCTTAGATATGCTCTATAAATTCACTTTACTACAATAAGCATGTAAATGTTTACACACTGCATCAACTCTCAGATATGTCCAGTAGTGGTAAGAAACATGATAATTAAAAATTGATATGGCTTCAAAATGAGTGAGTGAAATAATGCCATTTGCAGCAACATGGATGGACCTAGAGATTGTCATACTAAGTGAAGTAAGCCAGAAAGAGAAAGATGAATAGCATATGATACCACTTGTATGTGGAACCTTGAAAAAAATGATCAAAGGAACTTATTTACAAAACAGAAATACACTGGAATTTGACACAACATTGTAAAATGACTGTAACTCAATTAAAAAAAGTTAAAAAAAAAAAAAAAGAGACTCACAGACATAAAAACAAACATGGTTACCAAAGGGGAATGGTGGGGGGTAGGGATAAATTAGGGATTAACAGATACATACTATAATATGTAAAATAGATAAACAACAAGGACCTACTGTGTAGCCCAGGAGACAATATTCAGTATCTTGTAATAACCTATAATGGAAAAGAATCTGAAAAGGAATAATATATACACACACACACAAACACACACACACATGCATATATATATAACTGAATCACTTTGCTATTCACCTGAAACATTGTAAATTAACTGTACCTGAATTAAAAAATTGATATGGCTTTATTTCCTTTTATTTTTTATATATGCTTTAGTTTTACAATTTTTTTCTGAAGCATATGTGTCATTTGTTGCTACTTTCTGAGCAGGTTTAACTGGCCAAGCAGACAATTGAGCCATCCATTTGTTTGGAAAGTAAGTGGCACATTCACCTCCCATTACAGTGTTTAGTTGCCTCATTTATAAGACTTGCTGGGGTTACCCATTTTTGGTTTTAGGCTTAGGTTCTTAGCCATGAATGGAAAAGAGTTATCATAAAATATATTCAGATAATATTTATCCTTTTGTTACAACGTGTGACTCTTTGAATAAAGTTCTTCTGAATTTACAACATCACTGCTTCTGCCTAAGTAGCAGTCCTTAATTTTCATGTGTACATGTAATTGGCCTTTATTAGTAGTGACCCCTCTCACCCAGATGCATTCAGTGATCACAGTCATAAAAGTTGTGCCTTAGGTAAGTTTATATTGATTATCCTTCACAAGGTAGTTGCTAAATGGGTCATACTGAAATTAGTTTCCATGTAGAGATATGACCCCAAATGTAGGATACAAGGGCATAAAGGCAGAATTAAATTTGAAAAATTCAGAACCATCTATTAGCTGCTTCCTCTCATGACTGTGTTACTTTCCTCACCTGAGATCACCACTGTCAGTAGAGTATGCAAAAGCTTCATCCAAAATGACGTTTAGAAGATTATGTTGGATGCATATACGTATTAGAAGAAGAAAAATGGTAAATTCAGGCTGTTGGTAATAAAACAATTTGGTATTACTGTTGCAGTTATAGTGGAGACACTGGTTGGATGAGTGGTCGGGTTTATTTGTTCATTATACAGATATTTATTTGAAGGCCCACTTTGGGGATTTCTACTCTCCTTCCCTCTTCTTTTGGAGATAACAGTTTGAACAATGTTTTGCATTTATCCTCAAGATTATTATGATCTATTTTTTAATCTCGGGCAGATGAAGGAAGTAGAGGCCCCAGAGGGAAAGGAAAAGGCTATGTACTAATTCAGAGCATTAAAAAGGCAATCTAAGGCTCTGATTTTAATTAGCCCTAACAGTCTCAGCAAGGTGAATTGACCATCTGTGGTTTAGAAGGAGGAGAACTGCTGACAGTGGTGGAAAGTTGCCTAAAAGGGCATTTCATGCCAAAGTTTTTCTGAAGCACCAGAAGCACACGTTAGCCCAGAAGGAGTTACTATTACTCTGTAATAGGACTCCAAGTAAATCAGAGTGTTTTAAATATAAAAGTTTGCGAGAGTTAGCATCAGTCGTGCTTCCCAGTTTTTAAAGACTAGGGAGGAAGGATATTTCCTTATGTACTTTATACTTTCTGATTTATTATCTAATATATATAGGTATACTCATTTCAGTAATGTTAAGGTAATATTACATAGTTAGGTGTGGACTCATCTTTAATATAATCTGGTATATCTGAGCAGAATACCTCCAAAGCGTACCTGCTATTCATATACCTAAAATTCACACCGTAAGTCCAAGGCTCCCAGCACCACTTGGTGGCAGTGTACCTAAAGGCAAAAATCACCAACTTGGAAATGGAAGTCTTAAAGTGGTGGATTCTATTAAAGCTTTTGGAGTTTCTATCTGTACATTGGTTGATTCATTCATTCATTTGACAAATGTGTATTAAAATGCAATAATTCTCTTGCCTAATGCTTTAAAAAAAGCTTTATTGAATATTATGCATTATAATTCACATTCTATACAATTCTGCATTTAAAGTGTACAACTTAATGGTTTTCAGCACAATACAGATGTGTGACTCATCTGACCACAGGTCAGTTTTAGAATACCTTTGTTACCTCCTACCCTTTAGCTGTCACTCCCCTGTCTTCTTAATTCTCTCTTTCCCCTAGCTTACCCACAGCCTGAAGCAACCATCAGTCTCCTTTCTGTCTCTGTAGGTTTCCCTATTGTAGGCATTTCACATAAACAAAATCATAGAATATGTTATGTTTCATGACTGGTTTCTTTCACTTAGCATAATCAAGGTTCATCCTTGTTGTGGTAAATACCTACTTCATTCCTTCTATGGTCAAATAATATTCCATAGTATAGATATACCATGTTTTATTTATCCACTCATTAACTGAGGGACATTAGGATTGTCTTTATCTTTTGCCTTTTCTGAATAATTCTGTGTAAACATGAGTATACAAGTGTTTGTGTGAACCTATGTTTTTAATTCTCTTGGGTGTATACCTAGGAGTGGAATTGCTGAGTCATGGTAACTCTGTGTTTAATCATTTGAGGTACAACCAGAACGTTTTGCAAAGTGGCTGTACTATTTTACATTCCCACCAGCCATATATGATGATTTCTATTTCTCTACATTCTCACCAATACTTGTTATTAGCTAACTTTTTAATTCTAGCCAGCCTGTTGGATGTATAGTGATAGCTCATTATAGGTTTGGTTTGTATTTCCCCGATGACTAATGAGGTTGAGTATTTTTTTCAGTCGGTTTATGGGCCATTTATATTTTTTTCTTGAAAAAAATATCTGTTTGGATCCTTTCTTCATGTTAATCTGGGTTATTTGTGTTTTTATTACTAAGTTGTAGTGACTTTTTATGGGCATATGTGTGTGAGGTGAACTATGCCATTTTGCTAGGAACAGACTCAATGGAATGCCACAGGGGAACTGCTCAGGGCAACATGAGGTCATTGGCTGCCTGGGTGAAAGTGAGTCCACAAAGCGTGGTTTTTCATGCTTTGTTACACTCTTTAACTGACTGTGTGTCATGCATGCACACTGCTCTTTGATCACTAGATCTGACACAGTGCGCACCCATGCAGCAACCCCCTCCCTTCCCTCTGCTGCCCTAACTTCCTTGTTAATTTCACTGCTAACACTTAATGCTTTGGGTAAGCAGTTTACACAGAAATTCATACCGTAGGTTGTAATCACATAGCTGAAGTTGGTTTCTCACAGGGAGGGGCTATATCTTAGTCATTTTCATGTCCCCAGTATCTTGCATACTAGTTGGCATGGATGAAGCATTTAAGACATATGTAAGAAATGCACAGTTTTCTCAGAATTGAATTTAGATTTTCATCCTAAATGTTGAATTTCAGTAGGTGGAAGAAAAATCATCTTACTCATTTAGTCCTTCTTGTTACAGAAAAAATAAAAAAACACAGAACAACAACAAAAAGTTGTGCATAATCCTCACACTCCAAGTCTTTTTCATTGTATCCATATTCTTAGGGTTCAGAAAAGCTTTTTCTATGCATGAAGTTTTAACTGCACTACAATTAAGACGTGACAAAATTTTCTAAATCACAATAGAAGTGTTTTACTATTTACCCCTTGTGAAGCACAGTTTGGTTTCAAGTTCAGTATGAACAAAATGCATGAAGTTAAAGATGCAGCATCTGCAAAATCAAGTGAGACGTCTCGTAAAGATGAAGGGTAAACGTTCTTGTTCAGCAGCATCCCCCCAAATGTATCTTTATTATGAGGTATTCCTAGCAAAAATGAAACAAAACAAACAAAATCCTCTGTGGTCACCTCAACTTGGGAAATGTTGGATCAAACAACGTTAAACAGATGCACCCTACAGTCTCCTCACAATCTCTAACAGGCTAATGTTTGGGAAATGCTGTGTGCAGTTAGCAAAGACTATAGAGTTAAGTAATTTATTTTTCATGTTTGGAGGATGCAAGAGTGCTTCAGGTGAAGAATATCCTATTATCAGCAGTAAGGCTGCCCCAATGTAGCTTATATGTAATTGCCATGTACCATATACATTTCTGTGGAAACTGCCTCCCCAGCTGAAAGGAGATTTTTACCACGGTTAATGGGTGTAGCCGATGTTTTATTCTCGCAGTTCAGACCCATTACACATTTTGTAGGAAACAACATGGTGCCATTTTAATCACCGCCCAGTGCTTCTCTCCTGCTAAGAAAAATAAATGTGGTATTTGTGGGTTTGCTTCTACTGCTTCTTTAGAGGACCAGCAAAGAAAATAATTAGTCCTGGTGATTAAATTATGTAATTCAATTTTCCCTTGGTGTGTTCTTACCAATATTCAAGAAATAGCAAATCCAACTGCTGAATTCTCCATAATAATACTTTATCACTGATTTGCAGTGCATGTAAACAAAAGAAACTTCATTGAGCTGCGGGATTGTGGGTGGGTGGGTGTGTGAGTGTGATTCTTAAAGGATGGTTAGCCAGATAGAGGTGAGGACTGTGCATGTGGTATTGTGATTCTCCTTTAGAATGATAATTTAGGTTGTAAAATTCCTTGGGAATTAAGACCACACAGGGTCACTGTATAGATGTATGCAAGAATGTAGAGTGAAAGGAGGGACACTTTCCTTCTTTGATATTTAAAACAATAAGAGTATAATCAGAAATGAAATTCTGGCCTCAGCAGAAGGTATCAATGAGTGAGTTTTTCTCTCCCGCACCTCTTTATGGCCTTGCATGTAAACAGAGGAGCAAGTCTGTTCTCATTTTTCACTTCCACTGCAAACAGTTTGGTTTTCTTCCTTTTGGCTGAATGCTTTAAGGGACACTTAATGCTTATCAGCATCTCCCCTAAAATTGGGAGCATTTGTTTGATTATGAGTCTCATCCTTCATTCTATCCACATGCCCTCCTTCCACCATCTTGCTCTTCTGTCTGCTCCTCCAGTCTACTCCAGTTTATACGTGACGGGGTTACTGGATGAGTAGTCGTGAACACATCACTTGATCCGAGCATCATACGTGCAATGGACTAGTGACACCCAACCAGCAGCGTTGTGATGAAGATTAGACTAAGTGAAATGATACATGTTCAGTGCAACTCCAGGGCAGTGCCTGGAGAGTAGATAGAGCAGGTACTTGGAAAGTGGGATTTTTGTCATTATTGTTACTAACAGTGGGTATCTGTTCAATCACACTCATTTCTGCTTAATTACTCAAACTCAGAATAGCAAGTCTCATTTAGATCTTATAAGTTGGACAGCTCTGATCACCTCCTGATGTTTCAGGGAAACTCAAGGAGAGAGAAGCTATGATAAAAAAGAGGTGACTCTAAGAATGCCAGATCTTAGAGCAATAAAATACAGGATCAATAAACCAAAGTTGCAGAAGCGGGATTCGTGAGAGAAGGTCAATGAGTTTTGCTGGTTTGAGTGGGCTCTATAGTCTGGGGAATTGGCATGAACTAGCATCTCGTACATATAAAGCATTTAATAAATACTCTATTTGATTATTTTAAAAACAAATTGAGCTAAAAATATTATAGGCTTTCTTGAGGGAGCTTTTAAGAAGTATCTACCATGATTTACACTTTACCAATGACTACGAAAAATGTCAACATTATAAATTATTAAGAAAATCACCTAGAAAATATTCACAATTAAGTTAGCTGTGGATAATAAGGAATATTCATCATTCACATATATAATGCTTATGAAAAGTTTCAAAATAAGTAAAGAGAGTTTGGTTTAATGAATCTGTACTCAGTGTCGTAATATATTAAACCCAGTCAGCTTTGGGCCCTCCTTACCTTATACTTTACATTAAATCCATAATAGTTCAACCTCCAGGATGTATTTCTAATCTACCCACTTTTCTCTATCCTGACTTCCCTTACCCTAAATTCAACTACTCTCATCTTATCTGGACCAGACCTATAACCTCCTGTCTTGCTTTGTCTTGCCTAGTACTGTAACCCATTTCTCACCCAGAATGATCTGTTAGCAGGTTAATCAGAACCTAGGATGTCCCTTCTTAGAAATTAAAACCCCCAAGGTCCTTCCATTTCTCTTAGACTAAACTAAAAACTCATTACCGCATCCCACTGACTTCTGTAGGATTTAGCTTGCATTTACTTTTCTAACTTCATCACATCCTACCTCTGTTCATAGGCTCCACTGACGCTGGCCTCCTGCCTTGTCCTTGAACAAACCAATTTCCCATCTCAAAACATTTAGGGGTGGCTTCCCATGTCTGGAGTTGTCTTCCCACAGCTCTTCATGGAGCTGGCTCCTCGCCCAGATCGTATCACCAAGGCCACCCTCTCCTGGGGCTCATCCCTGTCCATTCTGACTAAATCAGCCTCCTCTCAGTTACTCTGTTCCACCATCCTGGTATTACTCCCTTTGTAGTACTTACTGCAATCTGTTACTATCTCTGTACTCATTCACTGCTTCTGTCTTCCCCAGAGTAGAGAGTCCTTACCTGTTTTGTCCACAATTGTATCTCCAGAAACTAATCAGTTGGTCAATCCATTGAATTAGTGATAGGTTGCATCGTCATCTGCATTGATGTTATTGTGACCCACATTTATTGGGCATATATGTTAGGTGCCAGGCATTGTGTGAGGTGCTGTGCTTCCTCATTTAATAGTCTCAGCACTCTGTCAGGGAAGTGCTCTGTTTATTTCATCTTTAAGATGAAGAAATTGAAGCTCAGTGTCATCATCACCACCTTCATCATCATTTTAAGGAAGCAGAACTAGAGTAGCTGTTGCTTCCCTGTCTGATACAGTGGTCGGAGGAAAGAGTAGGACCTTTAGATACGGAGAAGCCCATCACGACAACACAAATAAGCTGATCCGAAGGTGAATCATCAGGGGCGCCTCTGGCAAGCGAGAAACAGAGTGAAATTGTAGAAGTTGTGTAATTCTCAAGGGATGGTCTCCAGGTTGGCAGCACTGGCATCGCTTGTTAAAAATGCAGATTTGTTCACCTTGCCCTCACCTGCTGAATCAGAGTCATAGAGTTGGGGCCAAGAATCAGAATCTTTCAGGTGACTCTTAAGCACTACTTCAAGAAAAGGAAGACCAATGTGGCCACTAGAAAAAGAAACAGGAGGTTCATAAGAGTAAGGCAAGGCATTCACATTCAAAAACCAACCAAACAAAAAGTAGGGTTAACAGGCAATGTACACAGACCTGTTACCAAAACTGGAGTAGAAGGTAGGGGCTTGGACATATAGAAGAATGGGAGGGAGTAGGGGGAGTGGGGCAGGAAGTCAGAGTAGGCTAGACATGATCCAGGAGGAATGAATCTTCTCACCTGTAGCACTTGCTCAAGTTCTTGAAATTCCCCTCTGATACACAGGATTAGCATCAGAGCACGAGGCTGGACTAAGCCAAAAGTAGAGGAAAAGATACTCTATCATGGCTCCAGTTATCCTGACTGGAGTAATGTGTGTCTGGAGGAGAAGGTGGGCCATGAGGATGGCACTGAGACAGATCTATAAGTTTGCAGATGACTCTGAATCTGTTCTCACTGGTGAGATGGCTGTGTTCTACAAGAATATTTTGTAGTGCTGTGAGAATAGGAAAAATAATAGAGGATAAATTTCAGCTGTAGAAAGTGTAAGTAACGTATTGGGGGAAATGTAATCCAAACTATGCTGATGAGATGAATTTCTCTGTTATTATTTTTGTCTGGGGAAAAAATATATCTGAATCTACGTCAGTTATTCCTTGAAGACAGTTCAGTGTAGAGTGCAGTTCAAAAGGTCAATCAAATGCCAAAGATAATCATGATAAAAGAAAAAACAGGATTATATAATTTTGTTAAATCTTTGAATAGAACTCATAATGCTTCTGTACTTGGAGTAGAGTTCATGGTTCTCTCCAGTACATTCCATTAAAGCCATAAAACAGAGAAGACTGAAAGGTTAACAGAAATGGTCAAATAAATGAAATAGTAAGATCAGATGAGAAATTTTCAGTTCGGAAAAATGATGGATGAAAAGGGGCACAATCAAGTTCATGGCCATGAAGGATGGTAGTAAGTGGAGCATGGTCATGTTCAACAAATTCAAGAATACTATACCTAGGAGAATGCTTTTGAAGCTTGAAGGTAATTTTAGGACAAAAAAAATGTTCTACTTCTTTTTATACCTGGAGGTAAATTTATTGATTTTGTTCCCTGTAAAGAAGCTCATAAATTAGAAAGATAACAAGGAACATAAGTAACTATTTATTTTGGATGGTGAGATTCAAAATGGTTTGTAAAAGGGACACTCTAGATCATTCTGGATATTTCCTTAATATATTAAAAAAAATATTTGAAGAAATATCCAAATTGATGCATCCTCATGGAAAACAGAGTCCAGGAATGGATGACTGATGCCAGTATTATAGTTTTAAAATGTTCTTTAACATATATGTTTATATATATGCACACACACCCATATTCACACATATATGTGTATATATATATACACATTTATATTTGCTTTCTTTTAAAATAAAACTTGTCATTATGAAATAAACACGTACACATTAATTATAGATACTTTTGAATACAGACTAGTGTACAGTATTGCAAATAGTACAAATAGTATACAAATAGCATACTATTAATACTTTACTGTGCTATTTTCTATAAAAGCTTAAAATTTGTACTTTTTTGTGAGTTTTAAAAGTATTTACTGCCTCTAGAATTTTGTCACTCTATGGATTGTTGTTTCAAGGCAGGCATTTTTCACTACAATAACATGAAATTAATAATATCCTGTGAAATTCAGTTTACCGCTATATAAGATTGTTGCTGTATGTTCAAAATGAGACTGTGGACTTTTTGTTTTCTTTCTTACCTGGTTTTAGTATTCCAGTTTATTATACTCATGAAATTAAGTGGTTTTCTAACTCTGCATTATTTCTGTAAATACCCCATTTTATTTCTCATGTCTTTCATTTTATGTTTTAATACTACTCTGTTCAGTATGTAAAGAGTTTTAGGTATGTCTTTCAGTAGCGTGTAGTATCTTCTGTGTTTGTTCATATCTACCCAATTTGAAGTACTTTGCCTTTTCTAAGGAGGGTTTCACTTATTTATTGTCACACATAATTTAAATTATTGTCATGAGTTTTGAAACAGTCTTGAGTTTGAATACTGGTACCGTTTACTAGCTAGACATATAAAGTTGTATGAAGATTAAAATTAACTAGAGGATTTCAAGCACTTAGGATATTGTCTGGCACAGAATAAGCATTTAAATTATTTATTATTATTGTGATTATTTCCTGTCTTATTTTATATGTCTGACTTTTATTTTAATACCCTTTTGATGTTTTCTTTGTCTGTATCTTCTATATAATTTTAAGTTTTAATTTTTAGAGTAACTAAGAAGATAGAAACACTATTACAGATTTTATAGGCAGTTAACTAAATTGATAAAAATAGTTACATAAATCTATACTTCTAAAATATGATAACCTAATGGGGAATTTAACATGTCATTATTTTGTCTGCCTCTTCCTCCTTTAGATTTCATTGTTACTAGTATTTTGGTGTCACATAAATTTTATTCATCAACATTGTTTTGAGTATTCGCCTTTGATTTTTGATCCTATATGCTGTAATAACTGTGCATACATATAATTATGTCCTAATAAGCACTTTAATTGTTCACTGACAGAAGTAGAAGGTGACATGTGATGACAATGACTGATTAGTGAAATATATGGAGAGTATGACGGAAAGTTCATGTACACAAAGAATAGAATATTTTTGTAATCTACGTTTATATCATTATGCTCTTCTAACTGATGTGTGAAAACATTGTCTAAATCACTTACACAGGGCCCACGTATAGTTATAGTTAAAATTTAATTCTTGGAGGAAAGAATGCATTTTTCTTTTATTTTTATTTTTTAACCTTCAGAAAAACTGAGAGAGATGCTCTTTGTTGTTACTGTAATTTTTTAAAGGACTTGGAAGTGGTGGTTAATGAGAATTGCAAAGTTTGACAACAAACCTGGGTTCTAAATGGTAAGAAAAATATCTTTCTGGTGAATAACATTTCTCTCACTTAATACAAAGAGTGAGAAAACTGGGGGAAGTAGAGCTGATTCCTTGGTAATGTGGACGACTGAAGAACCAGATTTGCCTCCTCAAGATGAGAGTGATATTTTGGGAGCTTGGGAAGGGAACTGAGGGTGTTAGGAAGGTCAGCAGAATTATCCATATTTTATCTGAAATAACAGTTCGATGTCCCCAGTTCCATAAGTCCAAAAGTTAAAGGCAGAATCACTAAGGACCAGGAACTCCAACTCCAGTTGTGCATCTGGCTATGTGATTGCTGCAAATAAAGTACGAAACCTAAAGTCACTATCTTTGTCTGAAGAAGCAACAGGAGAAGACTCAATTTTTCTGCTAGAGTTTTAGCATCAAGAGCATGTGGAAAGCATTGATAACTGACAGGTGAAGGAGGGGGAGCTAGGAAATCAAAAAAAAAAAAAAAGAAAGAAAGAAAGAAAAAGGTAGAAGAAGAAAAATCTATAGCAGTGGTGCTTAAAAGTGTGGTTTTTGAACCAGCAGCAGCATCACCTACGGGTATGTTAGAAATGCAAAGTTTCGTTTTCTACCCCAAACCTACTGAAAAAGAAACAGTAGCGGAAGGGGACCAGCAATCTGTGTTCCCTTGGGTGATTCTGATGCAGGAGAACCACTGGACTGTAGAATAGATCAAGGGTCATTTCATACACGGATCAACAACTCCGTCTCCCACCATAGCCACAGATGGCATCATTGTCTTACAGCATAATGGAAAATTCATGACGATGAACTTAAAGAATCCGAGGCTTTACTTTAATTGTCTGTTTACTTTAGTCTGTTTAGGAAGGTAGATAAATTATGTGATATATCTTAGATAGCTTCTTATCAACTTTCCCGGGGACATTGGAATTGATAACCATTTAGCTATCAAGAACATGTGTGTTCCTAGAATGTCCAATTTCTACACAGTGCTAGATAAAGATCATGTGACCATATGGTGATGTATTATTTATGAATGAAGATCACTCACACAGTCCTGCTGATTTTGACCTTTGTCCTCCCAGCATCCCCCAAATCTTCCATTGTTGGTGCTATTGTTTTCTTAGATTTTGACAAGAAAAATATATATATATTTTAGAGGTTTATATGGGTAATTCCTCAGCTAGTTTTTATACACAGGTAAATTTGTTATATTTTTAAAAATGTATTTTCCTGTAGTTCCCACTCACTGTGAAAACAAAGTGGAAATTTTAAGGGAATTCCCAAAACTCAGTAATTAAGTAGTATTTTAATACTGTATTTTAAGAAGTCAAAATTAATGCAAAAGTCCATGATGAACAATGTATCAAAATACTGGATAAAGACAGTGTGAGCATGCTTTTGCATGACTCATCGCATTTGCCTCCCTTTAGTCCTGGACCTGTTGGATCTTATTCCCACCATTGGTCTCGTTGAAAACAGTCTACTTAGCAGCACTTATCTGACTATTTTTGCTTGTGTCTTGACTACACTGGCATGAATATTTGTATTGAAATATACTAGGAATTCAAGCCTCTAGGAGTTTTACTTATATATAATTTAAGATATCCCCAGAAAAAGAGGATTTAAGGCAAGTAGCTTTTAACATTAAATGTCTTTAATTTGTAAAAACAAATTATGTAAAATAACATATTCCACCAGAAACCTTTAATGTCAGTTAAGTAGAAAGGCATGCTGTGCTCTTAAATAATACAAAATGTCTGTATGTTTATTCAGTCGGCCCTCTGCATCCGCAGGTACCTGTGTCTGCGAGTTCGGAGTCTGCAGATTCAACCAACCACAAATGGAAAGCATTGAAAAGAATTTCAGAAAGTTTAAAAAGCACAACTTGAATGTTGCAAGGCAACTGTTTGCATTGTATTTAGAAGTATTTACATAGCATTTACATTGTATTAAGTATTAAAAGTAATCTCGAGATTATCTAAAGCACACAGGAGGATGTGTAGATTATATGTAAATACTACACCGTTTTCTATAAAGCATTTGAGCATCCCAAATTTCTGTCTCCACAAACATAGGGAATGTATGGGGTAGGAAGGGTGTCCTGGAACCAATACCCCTTGGATTCTGAGGGATAACTCTATAACTGTATGCTGTCCAAATCCTGAATTCGGTTGTCTTAGCAAGAGCACCGTGGCGTCAGACTGCAGTGATATAAATAACTGACAATTCCCTGCAGCTGGAGGTAAGGAAGTTGCAGTAGGAGACCTGGTACAGCAATAATGTTCTGGTCTACCTAGGGATTTCTCTGTGAAGTTTTCAGGGTGTTACTGATCTCAGAAGTGAAGGCTTAACCCACTCTCACGTGAGGGAGGCAAATGAAAAACTATCATCTTATATCAGTCGTCAAATGTTTTGTGACTTTTCAACCTGGAAGTTGGAAACTGGGCTCAGGGCTGCTTATGAGGATTTTTTGGAAAGCATCTGATGGAAGGGGCCATCCCGGCTTGCTGTCAGGGATGAGAGTCATGCCACATCGGGCTGTCTGGGTCCCATGAAGCTCCTGTCCAGTTTGGGACAACTTTCTGCCTGAAGTTGCATGTTCAAGAATCCATAAGGGATTCCTACTGAATTCTGAAAGTAGACTACACTGTGGTGATATTTGTAAGAAGGCAGCAGGGACATATTTAAGAGGGACTAATAAAAGTAAAAGCTATAACATAAGAGTCAACAACTCCAATCTCTTGTTGGTTAGAAAGGCATCAATCCCTTTTATTTTAATTTTTATTAAGGAGAGAAAAATCACAAAAATATTTCTCTGTAGGTATTCTAGCTAAATAAAGTAAAATAATATTAGCAGCATGACAATCTTTAAAAGAGTTTAAGATTCTAAAAGAACGTTATGATTAATATTATTAATGATTGAGGATATATAAAATACTTTCAGTGTGCTGTTATTTTTGCTATCATGACTTATTTTAGTGAACACTAACTTTATAAGACTCCCTAGAAATCACTTCTGGTCCTTCTCTTTCACCAAAACCATTATATTTAGTGAAGTTTTAAATTAGTTTCTTACTAATTCTTCTATCATAGTTTGTATATTTGAGAGTATGTGTGTGTAACTTATTCTGAACAACTGGGACATGGACTGGATTGGAAGAGAAACTCCTGCAATTATGAATGATGCTGAATATTAATATTAACTATCACTTATCATTAATATTAATAACTATCATTTATTGAGACCCTTTTATACACCAGACATCATGCTGTGTATTTCACATGAATTTATACTTCTCTTTACTACAACTCAGTAAGGTATGCATCCTATCCCTATTTTACAAATTAGAAAACTGAGATTGAGAAAAGATGAAATGGCTTTGCCTACATAGCTAATAGCCGTCCAAGCCTGGATTCTAATTTGTGTTATTTCCTTTCCCCTGCATGAACTCCTTGGGGCAGACCTACCTACTGCTGCCTTCAGCCTTGTGACTCTGTTCCAGCTGCTAACCACTTTCCCCTCTTATTAACACATTAACAAACACTCTGTCCAGGGAGCACTAACCTACACCACACCCTAGGTTTAACTGTAACTTATCTCCTTTAATGCTCACATGATATGATGTATTCTCATTGTACCCATATCTCAGGTATGGAAACTAAGGCTCTGAGCGCTTACATAAATTGCCTTGGTCCACACCTAAGGTTCAAATCCATATTTGTCTGTCTCCAGATGCCATGCTTTTAACCATTAGGCAGATCTGTCTTAAGGCACGCCTTGCTTCCACTGTGATGCATTAGGAAAGCTGTCGAATTAATAGTCACAGACGTCAGGGCTTTATCCCAGACATGGCTGTTGGCGAGTTCTGTCTCTTCATCTGTGAAGCTGTGATGAGTGGTTCCTGCCCTGTGTAAGTCGTATCTTTGTTGTGAGACTTCCACCAGAAGCCGGGAAGGGAGCACTCAAACTGCAAATTATCGCTGAAATACTGTGAGAAACTTGAGAGGCTGAGGCTACTTTAATGATTTGTGCTGGATCTCACACAAGCCTAGAAGAGTTCTTGACTCTGAAGCTTTTCAGGACTCCGACAAAAAGCAGATAAACAGAAGCTCTCTTGGTAAGAGAGAAGTCAAGGATCTTGAAAGTGGGAAAAGGCTCCTCTTTCTTTGTCTCCCCTTATGGGCAAAACCAGCCCAAAATGTAATTAAGAGGGTTCTGAAGAAGAATAGAATAGTCAGGAAATCATTCCTCATTAATAAGTTTCCTGTTATTTGTTTCAGTTCTGTTTTTTCCACCTCCCCTAAGTCCCCACTCCTAATCTGTTGCTTCTTAGAGTGAATAGGAAGTAAGGGATACCAGTGGTTAATAGTTTCTAGAAATAATCCTGGGGACTCTGAAGTTCACATGACCAGAGTGCATGTAGTTAGATGGCTACTTTCCTCTTGCCGTCAGAATGATTTCAGCAAAGTCCCGATCCAAGGTTCGTTGACCTTTCTGCAGGACAGTCCGGGACAGCCAATGTGATAAAGAGGCAGGAGTCTAAGATTCTAAGACTTTGGTAGTGATAGTCTGTCTTCATTATTGCAAAACACTTCACTGAATGATTTGGGAGCTTTGAGGAGAAAACTAAAGACATTTCTGCCTTTCCTTTTTCAAACTCCTTCTTCTGTCTCTGTAGTCTCAATTTGGGTTGATTTCCATCATAGAAACCAGAGCTAGATGGCACATCCCCATCACTCAGAGTAGAGGCATTTCATCAATCTGACCAATATTTTTTAAAGACCTACTTACACAGATACTCTGCTAGGTGCAGGGTGAAAAGCTTACATTTTCCATCTCATTCTGTATCTTTTAGAGGCTAATATTGTTATCTTCATTAGTCCGTGTGATATTTTTATATTTCTCTCCATCTGTATTTTTGTGTTTCTCACCTGACCCATCGTTTTCCATCAAGTTCTCCCCTGAATGCAAGCTTTAAGGGAAATTTCACAAGAAGTTGTATTTCCTGCTTTTTATTTTTGATTTTATTGTGGTCAGAACACTTAGCATGAGTATCTTAACAAATGTGTAAGTGTACAGTGCATTATTGTTGACTTCAGGTGTGGTGTTACACAGCAAATCTCTAGAGCCCATTCACCTCACTTGACTGAAACTTTCTGCCAGTTAGTTGTCACCTCTCCACATCCACCTCCCTCCAACCCCTGCCGACCACCATCCCACTCCCTCATTCTATGAATTTCACTATTGTAGATACCTCAAGTAGGTAGAATCATGCGGTACTTGGCTTTCTGTGGCTGCTGTCTGATTTCACTTAGTATGATGTCCTCAAAATTCATTCGTGTTGTCCCATATTCCCTTTTATTTATGTATTTACATTTTTTATTAGACGTTTTACTATGTTGTGTCAAACTCCAGTGTAAAGCACAATTTTTCAGCTTACGCATGGACATACATATATTCATTGTCACATTTTTTCTCGCTGTGAGCTTGTATACAATATATATGTATATATACTGTGCTATACAGTATAATCTTGTTTATCTATTCTACATTTTGAAATCCCAGTCTGTCCCTTCCCACCCCCCGCCCCCTTGTCAACCACAAGTTTATATTCTATGTCTATGAGTCTGTTTCTGTTTTGTATTTGGTTTCTTTTTTTTTTTTTTTTTAAGATTCCACATATTAGTGATCTAATATGATATTTTTCTTTCTCTTTCTGGCTTTCTTCACTTAGAATAACATTCTGCAGGAACATCCATGTTGCTGCAAATGGTGTTATGTTGTCGGTTTTTATGGCTGAATAGTATTCCATTGTATGAATATACCACATCTTCTTTGTCCAGTCATCTGTCAACGGACATTTAGGCTGTTTCCATGTCTCGGCTATTGTAAATAGTGCTGCTATGAACATTGAGGTGCAGGTGTGATTGTGAAGTAGGGTTCCTTCTGGATATATGCCCAGGAGAGGGATTCCTGGGTCATATGGTAAGTCTATTCCTAGTCTTTTGAGGAGTCTCCATACTGTTTTCCACAGTGGCTGCACCAAACTGCCCATATTCCCTTTTAATTGAAAAAAAAGTTCTCTTGTTTCTAGAGGTAGTCTATCTGGCTGTGTCTACATAAACTTGTAAATGGTCTCTTTGCTGCCCTGACCCGTGTCATACACCTGGGCTGACTGCTCTTTCCTTTCAATAAGTCAACTCTTTGAAAACCATCACCACATAATAACACCTGAATACCAGCTTTCCAACAGCCAAATGCAATTTGGTTGCAGAAGGCACTTAATGAGCTTCTTTCAGATAACAGATAAACAACTTACATAACTCATGCCCGAAGTTTCAGGCAAATCCTTGGACCATATCACTTACCTCACAAAAAGGGAATGATATTCAATCAGTTACTTAAAGTGGAAGAGGGGGTGGTTTTTATGTATGTTGGAATATACATATTTCCATCTCCCCACTGATGACTACCTCAAAATGCATAACCAACTTTCTTCTCTGAATTTTCAGATTTTTATAGTAAAGCATTACCTTGCTTGTTACACACACCTGCATTGCCAACAAGTAGAAGATACTGTACGATATTGCTGCAGCTGAGTATACACCGACCTGGAGGGGTTGGGTGGGTGGCCCTCAATCACAGTGGGCAGGTCTGACACTAAGATGAGAGTCTGTATTTTCAGAGTTCTAGTCCAAGACTTTCTGTCATACTAATCTACCTCTATAGAGCATATTTATTTCATAAGTCATTTGAAAATAAACATTTGCAAAGCAGCAAGTAGACTCCTAAAGGAAAAATATCATTCCAAATTGAAGATAACTAAGAATTCTGAACATATTGAAGTGTTTTATTATTCTCTAAATATGTAGTTTCATCCCTAATAGTAATCGTTCAATGTTATAACATTGTTGCTTAATTTGCAAAATACCATTATAATCTGTTATTTCTGATAATGAGGCAGATAGGCACGTATGCTCATCCCCACAATAAAAAGAAGACATTCAAGTGTAGAAACAATCCATGAATTGTTCAAGTGTGTTCAACAAGTGCACGTGATATGAGGTGGAATTTTCCATGAGGATATGTATGTTTGCAGACTGCAGATATAGCTGGACATTATTTGGGAGAAGTTTGTTTGATCTTGGGTTGAGGGTAGTCCACCCTTGAAGTAGATCAAATCTGTATATTATAATCAAGCTATTTTGGCCATTTGTCCCTGAATTTGATATACTTCTTCATGTGTCCTTTTATATTCTGGGTGGGCTATACCGTTTCCCTTTCTCTGTATCTTAAATTGTCTATGTCCTTACTTTGCTCATTTTATGTTGCTTTTTGTTTCCTGGGTATTTTCTCTTAATTAGCTTTAGTTAGTAAAGGAGTATTTAACCACTAAAAATACTTCAAAGGGTTCAGCAATATCTAGAATGAACTATAAATTTGTTTGCTCTAATGAAGTCCTATTCCCATTTACTAAAGACAAACACCTTTAGGTGTTTTTCACATCTTTGACAATCTTCATTAGAAACTACATGATCAGGACAAAATTCTGTGTTGTACCTGGAAGACGAAGACCCTGGTTCAAAATATGGTTTTCCTACCGGGACCTTAAGACAGTCATTTGCTATCTCAGGAAATTCATTTTTTATTTGTAAAATTGCTAAATATTTTTTCCTCCTATACCCCAAGACTTTTGTGATGATTATCTTAGGGCATATCAAGGTGATGGAGAAGTTAAAAGGCCATACAAATTTAAGTTACTACATTTATCTTTTTTCTTAAAGCTTTTTTTTGGAGGGGGATATGGTTGATTAGGTTTAGTATTTATTATTTCTTAGTGGAAGTACTGGGGATTGAACCCAGGACCTCATGCATGCTAGGCACGCACTGTACCACTGAGCTGTACCCTCAGCCCATGTTACTGCATGTATTATGTAAAAAAAAAAAAAAATCCTGGGCAGCTTAAATATCCCTCTTCTTTTGTATAGCTTTAGTCTTTGTTGAGCTTTCATGCTCACAGACTGAACCAGTTGACTCATTTATGTATTGACAATCACTTTTTATCAACCAGAAGTCATTTGTCACTTATTTAAAACCCCTCAGTATTGTGTCTGTACCTCTCTCAGGTTTCTTAAGCCATTCTCCTCCGTGATCTTTTTATTTGTTTAGGAGTCCCAAATAGATTTCTAGCTTGACATCCCCCTCAAGCAGTACCCAACATTCGTTTTTAAAGAAGACATGCTCATCAAATATTTAAGTTTAAATCAATTAGGAAAGAAACACATGGATGAGTTACGGAAGTGTGTCACAGTCATTGTGGGCATTCATTCTCAGCACTTAGACAACATGTTAATGACAGGAGCATCCTCTCACCCCTCCCGACCACTTGCTGCCGCTGCTCTTAGAGTGGTACCTAAAGTGTGGGAGCAGCGCACAGCATTGCCTGATTACTTCCTCCGGGCTTGCTGCCTCTTTGACCTGGCCCAAATTCTCACACACAATACCGTGAGTGCTTCCTGCTGAGTCCAACCTGGATCTGCCAGTTCCATTTGCCTGTGGAGTCCATTGGACCTTCCAGAGAGCAGTGGCCTGTCTCTACCCACTGAGCCATTCAAACACAGCCCGAAAGACAGAACCTGTAGCTTATTCATTCCTTTGTATCACTGACTTTCAAAGCTGCCTGAACAAATGGTTCTGGCTGGATTTATTTCAAAGCGTTGACTAAAGCAGACAGAAAGCTTCCTGCAAAGTGGTTATATTTCCCACACAAATTTGTCAGCTTAACCAAACATTTCAGTGTGTTGGGAGCAGAAATTTGAGCTGATTGATCTAAAGGGCTCAAACACTGTGAAAGAGACAAAGGTGCATCAGAGTACAGAACAGTGTCTGCAGGACTCCAAAATGATCATTAGATAAGTGTTGTTTTTCAGAAAAGCTGTGCTGTTGCCTCCCTGCTCCCCTGATCCCCCTACCCAGTTGACAAAAGCAATCAGGGACTTCCGTGAGTGTTGGCATATTTAGGATAAAATACAATGGTGGTGTATTGTCAGCAGCAATCTCTAGATGCCCCATTTGGCTTAAATTGCACCGTAAAAATGTTGTTATAAACCGTAAGCAAAATTACAAGGTACAGTGATCCTTGAATTCTTATTTCAGCTTTAACATCACCTCTATCTTGTATGTTTGTGCTTAACTTCTCATTCTGTAAAATGGGGATTACTCAATTTCATCATACTGCGGTCTCACTTATTTTCTTAATTAAACATTAGGCTTGCAGCAAAAATCTTCACAACTCAAATGCCCTGGGAACCTCCTCTACCTTGTAGTGTAAACCTGGAAAAAGTAGCAAAGACTGATCATTCACGAAGATGACATAATGTTTGAAATGCTGGAACAGTATGTCACTAGCTACCTCTTTTGGAGGTAAGATAATCATACTGGTTGGAAATTACCATTACCAGGTTTATATAATTTGTCATTCCATCATTTCCTACACACATAATTCAACTTAGTGCTGTTTACTCTGTCATTAGTCTTTTGGGAGGAAATTAAATAAGTAACACAGAATTTTCAAACATTTAAAACTGCATTCAGGCAATAAGCAACATTTATTTTGCAGGTGGGTCTGGAGAACACTCTCAAGGTTAGGGACATATTTGAGGACAGTCTGATGTTTCTCTATGGATTTTACAATCTACAAGGCAGATTAATAGCCCAATTCTTTCCAAGGGACTGTTGCCAAATTTTATACAACTGATCACTCTAGAAGCAATTTTTGAAGGCAGATTATTTAAATTAATTTAATAACAATGTAAATGGAGCAGATGGACTTTATTCTTCTTTTCTCAGTGTCATAGTTTCTTTCACTTAGTAATATGTATTTAAATTATGTTCTTGGTTTGATAGTTTATTTCTTTTAAGTGCTTAGTAATATTCTGTTGTCTGAAGGTACCACAGTTTATTTATCCATTTGCCCACTGAGGGGCATCTTGGTTGCTTCCAGGCTTTGACAGTTATGAATATAGCTGCAGTAAAACACCCTTGTCCAGGTTTTTGTGTGGACATATTTTCAGTTCACTTGGGCAAATACTAAGGAACACAATCGCTGAATCACATGGTAATTGTATGTTTAGTTTTGTAAGAAGCTGGCAAACTGTCTTCCAAAGTGGCTGTACCATTTTGCATTCCCACCAGGAATGAATGAGTTTTTGTTGTTTCGCATCCTCAATAGTGTTTGGTGGTGGTAGTGTTTTGGATTTTGGTCCTTGCAGTAGGTGCGTGGTGGTATCTCATTGTAGGGACTTTGTAATTCCCTAATGATGTGTGATGTTGAATGTCTTTTCTTGTACTTACTTGCCGTCTGTATATCTTCTTTGGTGAGGTGTCTCCTAAGTCTTTCGCCCGTGTATTAATCAGGTTGTTCATTTTCTTATTGTTGAGTTTCTAGAACTCTTTGTGTATTTTGGATAACAGTCTTTAACCACATGTGTCTTTCTGTGTTTTGTCTCAATCTGTGATCTATCTTCTTGTTCTCTTGATATTGTCTTTCATAGAGAAATTTTTTTCATTTAACATCAGTTCTTTCTTTCATGGATTATGTCTTTGATGTTTGGCTGGATTAGATTTGATAAATAATAGAGAAGTAAGTAGGTAGAAACTGGCTTTCCTTTCTGAGCATCCATGGTTAAACCATACCTGCAAAAATGCCTTGTGTTCACCCAATTTCACGGGAGATGAAAAGTCTTAAATCAGTGAATTCACTAGCTGTGTGCTCTTGGACAGGTTATTGAGCCCTCTAAACTTAAGGGGTTTTAACTTAAATATGGAAAATAGAATTCTGTCTGTAACTTCCTGCCAGCACTTGATATAATTTTACAGAAATTCACGCTGCCTAGCACATGGGAGGTACACAATAAAAACTATTAATAATAGTACTAATGATAAAATGATTGCCAAGCAGAACGAGATATTTCTGTTGGCTTCCCTATGCATCTGATTTACAAAGAAAGTCAATATACTATTAGGAGATTTTCAGGAGACCCCAGTACACTTTCAGAAGGCTGTTGGTAATTGTTGAGTGATTTAAAAATAAAAGTTCAGCTGGGGTACCTGGTAGTGATGGTCAGTCCTCGCTGCAGCTGTACGCCTTCTCTGAAACTTGAAGTTTTATGTGTACAGATTCTTGAGCTCATCCCAGTCTCTGCTAACTTTATAGACACTGAAGAAATTACCAAAAAGCAACAACAACAAAGTGAAGGCATCCTCCCTGCTCTCTGGAACTTTAATCAGGAATAGAACATACGTATAAACTTTAATACTGGTGAGAGGACATCAGTCATTCAGGGGAGCGCTCTGGGGAGAATTTGATGACTCAAGGCCCAATAAATGTTCAAATAATGCACACGCCGGGAGACTAGCTGTGTTCGTCCAGCCCCTTTCCGCCTCTTCCCCATCTGCACCCTTAATTCAGTCTCCACTTACCATGTCCTTATAAATAATATAGGTGCTTATAGTTTCCCTGGGCCCCACACCTGCAGACCTTTGAATGTTCTAGTTTTTTTGCACATAACCTATCCCACATAGAATGGCAGGGAATACTTTTATCAAATGAATATCCCTGAAGCCTTGTCCTGTAATTACAATTTTTTCACATTTGTAATAAATTACATAAAACCTCACACTGTCTGTTGCCAGCAGAAGTAGGTTTTGAGTCCGACAGCTTCCAACTTATAGGTCTGCCGCTCATTTCTTTTCAGTTCTGCATTTTTAATATTGCTTTAGGCCTTCTGTCTCTTCTTTGCTAATTGGCAAACTTTCTTTTTTCTTCATATTTTACCCATTTAAGAAACTCATCTGTTTTTTCTTCAATCATCTTTAAAAAAAAAAAAAACCCACAGTTCATCACAGTTCATTATTCAGTGACTCCAAAATCAAAATGACATTTTCCATTTAAATGCTCTCATGTTTCATCCACCGTTGGAAACCATTCATAGAGGATTAAAGTGTACCCAGCTTTCTAATATTATCTTATACTCTTAACTGACTCTGCTGACAAAACTGAAATTTGTAATTTGGCTTTCTTTACCACCCCCTCCCTTTATCCCTCCAACATAGTTACCCTCAAAAAAAAAAAAAAGTCAGATGCAATTTCTGTGAACTCTAAGGGATTGTTCAAAATCAAGAATGTATTGATTGATATTTAAAGTAAGTGAATGATAGATTTAAAAGTGTTTTGGTCATAGAGTAATATAATTTTACAGTAATATTTTTGTGGAAAGGCTAACATAGGTGAAAAACTGAATATAACAGCTCTTCAAAGAGAACAGTAACATTTTGTAGATTTCTATAGTCAGGCCCAATGCTGCCCATAATTACATGCTTACATCGATTGAGAACACATTAAAGATCTGCCGAAATAAAGTCTACGATTCAGCACCACACAACCTGAAAGTTTGTTACGTTGTGTGCAGAGAAGTTATTTCTTAAAGCCCCAATGTGAAAGATGCTTCCTTAGGAGAATGACATTAAATTGACACATATATGAACAAATGAGAACAGAGTTCTTTAATGATAAAAGCAGAAAGCAAGCCTGGAGCGAATTCCTGCTCATTTAAATACAATTTGATGAACAAAAGAGGGATGAAATGGCACAAAAACACACAGCAGTCTGCAGGCCGACCCAGGCCATGCTGGGAATGTGTCCCGGGAAGCAGTGCAGCAGGATGAAGCCAGTGGGTCATCTCTCCAGCAGGAGGATGCTGTGAAGGCCAGGTTGAAGGGTAAAGTGTGGACATGCAAAGGGAAAGCAGTACTCAACTTTTAAACTTTTGATCCAAGGTGAGCACGTCTATTTTAAGCCATGATGTATTTGCGTTGGAGCCAATACTTCTGTTACCTAGTATATATTGTTGACAGCTATTTCTGATTATCTTTAGTTTTTTATTTTTCCCCCAGACTTCTTGAGCTCTATCTAGTATGTTATAATCTTAGTCTATGCAAGGAAATTTAATTACTTCCAAAAACATTTATTTAGTGTTTATCTGGCAGAAAGCTTGGGAGATACAAAGGTGTGTAAAAATAATCCCTAACCTTAAAAACTCATGGTCTCCTTATTATGACTGTAGTGGTCAGAGAGACAGCCTTGTAAACAAGTAATTATAATATGGTATGGTAAGTGCAATTAGAGAGAGAGGTATATCCAAAGGCTATAGAGCATAGAGGGAATAAATAGCCATTTTCATCACTAGTAAATTCCCTGTTACCCTTTTAAGGAGCCCCACTTAAGCAAACTTGGAAGAGGGCAAAGATTACTTTCTTATTGTTCATGAATGTATTTCAATTCAGGAAGGATGCCCCAAGAAAGGGGGAAATTCAGAAACAGTTTACAGTATCATATTTACCAAAAATGGATATTTAATGATACTGAATTTAAAAATTAATTTCTGCCTTGTCCACTTTTGTTTGTTAATAGAAAAAAATGGAAAGATACAAAAGTTAACAGAAAAGGTAAGGCGTTCTTATGACTTCATGACAATGCCCACAAATGGTGATAGAAAAAAAAAAAAACCTTTACATTCTTTTGCCTGTCTGGCTGACCCTTTAATATGTATTTTTTAATCTGATTTTTTTTTTCTCAGAAGCATAGTTGAGGGCTATCTCATGGGACTTACTGTCTTACAAGTCAGTAGGACTCATGCTGACCTAGTGGTGTTTGGGAAACTCTGGGTACTGTTTTCCAACCAGACGCTTCTCCACAATTTTCTGGTGTAGAGCATGAAATCATCATGGAGTTATTAATTATATATTTGCTTCTTTGATTAATGGAGTTTTTAGGTCCTTCCAGAGACCCTATTTCAAATATTCTTAGACTTTCCGCTTGCTTTCTATTGATGCTACAAAGTCTCACAAATTTGGTGGCTTAAAACAGTATAATTATTGTATTATTGTACAGTTTTGAAGGCCAGAAGTCAGAAATCCGTTTCACTGGGCTAAAATTAAGGTTTCAGCAGGGCTTCCTTTTTGGAGATTCTTGGAGAAAATCTGTTGCTTTCATTTCTAGCTTTTTGAGGTCCCCTGCATTCTGTGGATAGTGGTCCCTTCCTCTGCCTTCAAAGCCAACAGTGTAGCATCTTCTCTCCTCTCTGACTTAGGCTTTTATTCCCTACATCTTCTAATTCTCTTACCTTGGTCCTCCCACTGCCTTCTTACAGGGATCCTTGCTTTGTCCCACCTAGATAATCTGGTCTAATCTCCCATCTCAAGATCTTTAACTTAATCACATCTGCAGAGTTTCTTTCACCACGTAACATAACACATCTGTGGGTTCCAGGGATTAGGAAGTAGATATTTTTGGAGGGTCGCCGTTCAGCTTATCACAGAAGGTAATATTTTAAACTCTGCTGTGATGTCAATATTATCTCAGAGAAGATCTTTATAAGGAAAACGTCTTTGTAGAAACAGACACAGTACTGGAGGTCTAGGGTAGATGGAAAGAAAGAAAATACTTGAATGTTTAAAAAGAAAAGAAATGCACTACAATAGGACAAAAGGAAGATACCTCCTTGCTTAAAGTAAAAGTATTCACACTGCACAGTTTTATTAAGGGTAAAGTCCCAAGCAATGACAGAGCCAAAGCGCATCCCTTTTTCTTTAGCTCGTGCTATTTCCTTGCACCTTCTGTATTTAATATTTATGGTCACGTAACTCTGACTCCCATAGTCAGATTTAAAAATATGGCCGGAGAAAGGTAATTCTTTTTTCTTTTCTTTTCTTTTCTTTTCTTTTCTTTTCTTTTCTTTTCTTTTCTTTTCTTTTCTTTTCTTTTCTTTTCTTTTCTTTTCTTTTCTGCATTGCTTACTCTTCAGACGGGTGTCTGGTTGTTTCAATGAATGCCTTTAGAATTTAGGTTTTTTCCAGTTATTATTGGAAAGAAACTAATCCAGACTTTTACTGAGAATGTACAGCGTGTTACAAAGAAGTTCCATTTCTTATTTGAAATTGTATTACTACTGAGTGATAGACTCAAATCGCGTTTCCCAAACCCAGGTTTTCTGACTCCTAATTCAGTTCTCTTCCCCCTAAATTCGTTAGCTCAGTGATTTGCATTTGAGTTTAGATCTCAGTACAGTGTACAAACTACCCGTGAGCCTTTTCCTTTCATAAACCAGCTAATCTGTGAGCCAGGACCATTACCTCAGTACAGTCAGTGAAATACACTGATGCCCTCATATCTGTGGGAGTCATGAAGGAAGCTCATGCTCACTGTCCAGAAGTGCTTCTTTCTGTCGCTAAAGAACTTCAGAATACCCAAGAAGATGTGGTATATTTATACAATGGAATACTACTCAGCCATAAAAACCGACAACATAATGCCATTTGCAGCAACATGGATGCTTCTGGAGAATGTCATCCTAAGTGAAGTAAGCCAGAAAGAGAAAGAAAAATACCATATGAGATCGCTCAAATGTGGAATCTAAAAAACAAAAACAAAAACAAACAAACAAACAAAAACAAAGTGTAAATACAGGACAGAAATAGACTCACAGACAGAGAATACAGACTTGTGGTTACCAGGGGGGTGGAGGGTGGGAAGGGATAGACTGGGATTTCAAAATTGTAGAATAGATAAACAAGATTACACTGTATAGCACAGGGAAATATACACAAAATGTTATGATAACTCACAGAGAAAAAAATGTGACAATGAGTGTGTATATGTCCATGAATGACTGAAAAATTGTGCTGAACACTGGAATTTGACATAACATTGTAAAATGATCATAAATCAATAAAAAATGTTAAAAAAAAAAAAAAAAAGAATACCCAAGAGAGACTGCTAGGAATTCTTTCCAAAAAATCCATAGATCGTTTCTCAGAGTAAACAAGGAAGCCTTTCTAACCTTTCCCCCTGCTATTACAAAGCGAAAATTTGCCCTACAGCAAAAAGTTGTTTGAACATGGGGTTATTTCATGGCCATGAAAAAAGAGACGTTGCTCATGCACTCTGACAACTTGGACGATTCATTCTCCAGAAATGAGTAGCAGAAGGAAAGCGTTTACTTATTTATGCTTTCAAACACCCAAGAGAACAAAAAAAAATCGTTTTTGTATTGTTTTTGAATTGCTCAAGCATTCCATACACTTTTGAGAACTGGCTGACCAATATCCTGAACAGTATCCGTTTGTTCTCTGTTTACCCCACCCCAAAGGCAGTTTTGGTCTGTCTCTGCTGCGAAATGTGTCATGGGAGGCTGACTCCTTGGTGCTGCATCAAATAGGCACTTGTTGCCATCTGGCTTCTACTGTATTTGCCCAATGGGAGGCATCACAGGAGGGGATAGATAGAAGGGTGAAAGGAAAGTGAGGTCAGGGATTTTCTGTTCATTCCCCCTGGGTTGCACCCTCCAGTACAGCTGTTTCAGGGGGCCCCTTTTCAATGCCTGTCACTGTTTTAAAAAATTATTCATTCTGACACCTGAAGTTGTCCAGTAAGCCCAAGCCACTGGGAGTGTTTCACCCTGTGAAAGTGGAAACTTAAGAGCCATTTAAACATCTTAATAGCATCCCTGTTCTCTGTTACCTGCTGACTCTACTCCACCCTCTGATTGGTCCAGCCTGCAGTGATGGCAGGCAGGGAAAGGATTTTAGAAGCCTGTTTCCCAGATACCTCCAAAATTAGCTGAGTCACTAACTTTTCCCAGTACAATACTCCACATTTCTATGGTTTTAAGCTCTGGTGAGTAGAATAGTCTGACAGTATGAAAATCACATAATTTATGACTCTGGCTGTTTAGACCAGAGTCACCAAGGTACAGTGCAGGCGGGCAGTCCCAGCCTTATTTTAATCCCTTTAACATAAAACCTATTGTTTCCCTTCACTGCCTCCTCCTTTTTCTGTGGAGCAAACCCAACCCAAACTCCTCTGCAGACTTTTCCCGAGACGGACTTTACCGAGTATGGTTGGCCCAGCTTTCAGTGTTACTTGTTTGATTTGCAGGTGGTTTTCGTCACAACAATGAGATTACTCAAAACGTTGGGAGTATTTTTGCCAAGGCAACCAAGAATGGAATATGCACAGTAAACTTTTAAACAGGACCTTGAATTCAATTTGGTCATTTTATTTCAGTCCTCTTGGCAATACTTTTTGCAGTGAAAAGAATTCAGACCATTTCCAAGGGTTTGCATTTTTCAAAACTTTCCTCTGTTTTGTCTCTTTTTACAGGTTTCTGAATCTCGTCTCACATTCCAGTATATCTGTACTTCCTCTTTCATTTACCACCTTAGTTTTTTTGCTACTTTCTCCACTTCTGATACATTAGATTTTCCTCTAAACAATCTGTTTGATTGAATATATTCATCTCCTGATGACTTGAAAAACTGTGTTTGGTGTTTTTATGGAGATGTGTCTCTTAAGTAACAACAGAAAAAAATGAAATATGAGAGACTGGATGTTTTCAGCATCCTAACAGGCACTATTCTATAGCTTTTATGAAGGTGAGCACTAGGTAGTGTAAATGATGGGCAATGTATGATGCAATAGATGCCTTTATGCTTCTAGAGCTATTTAATGCATCTATGCTTGGGGTTTGAATAGACCTTAAATTTTATTTTGTCTGGTAAGAGTGAGAGTCTTGAAATTGCTCCATTTGAAGTTGTTATAGCATTTATATCACTAGAATAAAGAGATCTCAAGAGGGTGTATATCCATCTTCTGTTACTTATTAACCTTTCATACTGGTCCAAGAATTGGGCTAAAGTTTAGGATTAGAAAGTTTAATAAACAGAGTCTGTCCTTAAGCTGTCCCCTGAGTCAGGGATATTAAAATAATTACTGTACGAAGTGATGGAGTGAAAGAGTGGCTAATAAGTCTGATGAGGGTGGTGAGGCACATTTCCTATAAATGGTTTGGGTATGGAAGGATAAACGCAGTGCATCAGACAGGGACAAAGGGACAGGGTTCCCTAGCGGAGGGATCCAAGCTTGAGAAGACATTCAGGCAGCAGAGAGACTTGTCAAAGGACGTGGCTGTGGGTGAGTGGAGATGGAGCACTGGTGTCCCTGATCCAGCATCCCACTCTCTCTTATCCCATTAGTCCATCCTTTCCCTTTTTTGCTTCCTAAAGAGGCCCCAGGTCCCACACTAGGTGTTCCCCCATCTTTCCCTCTTTCCATCACAGCAAAGACCTCAAAGAATATTTTAAATTTAGGATTCAATTCCTCACCTCTTCCTCATCCACTTGTCATCTCATGGAAACTAGATATAAACAATCTAATATGTATTTTGTAAATACGGCTAATGAAGGCTATCTTTGCCAGGGAAAATGGAATCTTCATAATTCTTATATGATTTGACTAGGGTTGCCAGACAAAACACAGAATACCCTGTCTTTTAATTTGTAAACTTAATTAGTAACACTTAAATTTCAGATGAAAATGGATTTTTTTTTTTTTTTAGTATAAACATGTTTGATGGCAGTACTGGAGATATACTAAAATAAATTGCCGTTTATCTGAAATTCCAGTTTAGCTGGGACTCCTGTATCTTTACTTACTAAATCTGGGCTCTAAATTTTCCCTCTGCAGGTGAGACAGTCCTCTCTTCCCTTGGCTTGTAAGACGAATTTTTTATTGTTTCGCTTTGTCCATCTTTGACACTCATCTGATCTGTCTGCTTCTCTTCCTCCAGCAGCCTGAACCCAGCTGTTCCTGTTCCCTGGAGTTCTGTTCTTTTTCCTTCCTTTGTTCCAACAGGCTTCTCCTGAGCGATCTAATCCCCTTCGCTGGTTTTAGCTGCTGTTTTCCTATGACTCCTAAACCTCTACCTCCATCTTGTCCTTGACTTCCAGACCATATGTCCAGTGCCTACTGGACATTTTCTTGTGGTTGTCCTACAGTCATCTAACACCCCATATCCCCAAAGTAAACATATTATCTTTGTCCCAAAACTTTCCCGCTTGCATTCTCCATGTCAGCAAAGGGCACCACCACCAACCCCACCCAGTTACCCAAGTAGAAGCTGGGCATCGTTCTAGACTCACCGTCCCCCTCGCTTCTGTTCCCCATGGCCCCAGTCAGCCCAAGATGATTTATTATAGTTTTCCTTCTTAACATGGCTTCATTCGCTCCATCTTCTGTAAGTTCTTTGGTACCTTCCTAGTTTATACCCATATCATCTCAGTAAGCATATCATGTTATCCTCCAGTGCAATTCCCTGCCTTATGCATGTTCTCACACACACGCACAGGTACACACACACATACATGCTTGCATCAGATGTTTCTGGCACTCGAGAACTTCCAATTTGAATACATTTCTTTACTGCCTGATGTTTTCCGATAACTTCTTATTTTCTGCATGATAGGCTTAAAACTTATTTGATGGATCTTCTGCACCAGAATCTGACCCCTGCCTGTATCTCTAGTCTTACCTCTGAGGAATGAAAGAGCGTGTGTGATCTGGTGTCTTCATTCTCTCATGCTGTGTGCAGCCGACAATCAATGATTGTTGTGTGAATGAGAGAATGGTAGAATTTTCACGGAGGGAAATCTGTTTGTCATACCATCAGGGAAGAGGACAGTCAACATACACTAATGAGATATGTTACCTTCGAGGGCCTTAATATCACACATCATGTTTCAGAAATTATATAAGAAGGAGCCACGACTGTGGGGTTTATGTATGAGTGTCTCTACATATAAATATTTAAATATACATAAACCTTAACTGCCCCTAAGAAGGTGTATATTTATATAAATATTTAAATACATCAAACCTGCTTTACTATTGGCATAGTCACTAAACATTGACCTTCAGAGTGTTTGGATCTTCTGAATAATTAATCACCATTTTTCTCACATTATAAAGATTTAAGTACAACACACACTACAGTTATATGGGGCATAAGTAAACCTTTGCCGTGTCAACAGGTAGTCCAGAGGACCGTGCGTTTTGTTTATCTGTGATAACCATTTTTACTTATGAGAAAACAGGGAAACCTGTTTTTAGACTGTCTTCATTCAGTGTCCCCAAACTGAAAAATATCACACAACATAAAATGAAATGAAACCACCTCTAAAGTACATGTACCAATATTACTTGTCAACAATTTTAACTAAGAAAGATTTTCTCCAGTGGTAAGTTGAAACATATAATTTAGAATGTAGTGGAAATCAACACCTCTCCTGAAGTTTGAGAACTGCTCAGAATGCTGATAGCAACTAAACAAGGGTGACACTTTTAATTTCTTCTTCCAGAGAGTATGAATGAAAAGAAATTATAAATGGAGGAGGGACGGTTACTTGTCATTAATGGAATACTTCCTTTTGGCACACTAGAGCTGAAACATTGGTAGAATTCCTGTTGGATAACACAATTCCATTTGAAGCCTCTGTACAGTTATTTCTATTTCGTTAGTAACAAGTGGAGCTTGGGGTATTATTAGGCAGAATTACAACAGCAGCGCACCGCTGTGCACAGAAAGATCAGGGTCATGTCCTCTGAGCAGCATGTTTAAAAGCCTGGCTCCTAAAACTAATGTTGTGAAGCTCCAGTTCTTTTGAATTGAGACTCCAGGGAATAAGAAAGAGTCATAATTATTAGCTAGGAAGTGATGCTAAATTTGTTTATTCACTGATTTCCCACCACTTTCTGTAGTATGTAAATGAGATTTTTACTTAGAAAAAGCGTTCCCACTCAAGAGACAGATGACAGCTGTTCAAGCCCGAGGTGGGGAGAGAAAACACAGCTTCCTCTTCAGCCTTTTCTTCTCGGCTTCCGCGGCCTCGCCGAGTTTTCCCAGAATTCCCTGAGCAGGAGCCTTCACCTCCTGATTGATGAGTCATCACATGAGAGCGTCCCACTCTCGGGCTCCCTTGCTACCAAGTGAACATCATAAACTGGGCCCAGAAAATCAGTGTGCTCAGCACCACTGGCATCGTGGGCTGTTTAGCAATCAGTGTCTGATTCCCTGAGACTCCAGTTCATAGAAATGGTATTGGAGGGTTAGGAATAGGGTGTCTTCAGAAAGGAGTCTGAATATCATGTCAGAGTTCATAATGCTGCCGTGAGATGTCGGGAGAGGCACGTGCACATGCACGCACGCGTGCACACACACGGTTAGACCTTCAGCCAGAGGAGTCTGTAGAGTGGACTAGGGAATGTGGGAGGGGAGCTGGGGGACCCACTCTGGTGGGAGATGGGAGAGAGGTGGTTTTCGAGTTTTGATTCCTACACCGTATCGCATAGACTGGCTTGCTGACTGTGCTCAGAAAGGTACCATTTTCACCAGTTCACGGAAGAAATCCCTGGGAGACCTAGAGAGTCAACATGTGGGATTCAAGACCTGGTAGGAGTAGAGGGGGGAGAAGGCCAGATCTTCAGGACCCTCCCCTCCCCTCCTCTTCCCGTTCCCTCCCCTCCTCTTCCCATTCTGTCCCCTCCCCTTCCTTCCTTCCTCCTTCCCTTCCTCTCTCTCCATCTTTCATTTCTGTACATGGCAAAACCAAGTGTTTGAAAAATCCATGTGGTGTTTCAAAGACTCCTTGCGTGTTTTCTCCTGGCTAAAGTGTTGACCTATTCATGAGCTGTTATGTGCATGCATGTATTTCAAGTAACAGATGACCATTTATAATAGGGACAGAAGACAGATGGAAATTACATTTAGTGTGTTAACACTTGTTATGACAGTGGAAAGTATTTTTAAGATGAACAATATCATATATATATGGCAATGTTTTTATTTGTATTTCACTTAGAAAGCAAGAATTTGGGATACTGAGATGGGTTCAGTTAAGGGCAAGCCTGGTGCAAATTTTGCTGCAGCTTGAGATTGTCTGTATACCGTTAGTAGAATCTGCCGGAATGCAGGATACAAAAACAGAAAGCATTGTTTAATGTTGTACATGTAAATTTCACGATGTCTTGAAAATCAAGATGCCTGGGTCTTTTATCTTTTCCTAATATTAACTGGTTGGGAGATGATTGGGGCAGGTGGTGAAATAGGTCATCATTAAGGTCTATTCCAGCTTTAAGAAGCTATTAATGAAATGTTGATTGTCTAACAGAAAATGTGCATTTTCTTGGTTGAAGGAGCCACATTTGCATGAGGCAGCCCTGGACCACTCTGAATGTTAGTAAGTGCCAGATGACTTGCAGCAAATCCAAAACACAAGTGCTGCTAAAATGAATTTATGCGAAAAAGAATGATTATTTTACTTGAAAAGCCACAGGGTGGCCTGTAGAATCTAATCCCACGAGAATAAACACTGATAGTGTTACCTGAGCCTACGTGGTAAGGAGAATCCAGATGACCCAGTTTCCATTTCCACCTGCAATGTAGGCAGCTAGAATACCCTGTGGCATCTCGTCTTTAACCTTTAACAATTATAGTTGAACTGTGGAAATCTTACGTTAAGGATGTTTTGCTGTGTGTTTGATTGTATACAAAATATTCTAGACATTGACCATAGACATGTGAAAACTTGGTTGGGTTTTATGTTCAGGGGATTTCAGTTGACATATTTCTACTCTACTCCCTTTCATACTCTATCCACCAGGACAATCTCTATTGGAAGCAGAGGAAGAGTCTTGGTAGTTGCTTTGAATTCTCTGCTTCCTTCGTGCCATCTCATTGCTGACTGTAAAGGAAAAAAAAAATCCACCTTTGTGTTAGTCTACTAGGATCTGTCCTCACTGAATACACAGCCTGAGTGGCTTAGACAACAGGCATATCTCTTCTCACAGTTCTGGAGGCTAGAGTCCAAGATCAAGGTGCTGGCAGGCTTCTCAAGTGTCTGTGTGGGAATTTCTGGTATCCTGGTGTCTCCTCTATAAGGACATTCTTCCTGTTGGGTTATGGCCACCCTTGTGACCTCACTTAACTTGAGCTCCTTAAAGGTCCTATCTCCAAATACAGTCACATTGCACCTTAGCACTTCAGTATATGAATTTTGGGGACACCATTCAGCTCATAACAACCTTTAAAACTACTTTCAATTACAATTCTCACTTTCTTGCTACCTTTTTTTTTTTTAATTGAAGTATAGTCAGTTTACAGTCTGTGTCAATTTCTGGTGTACAGTGTAATGTTTCAGTCATACATGTACCTGCATATCTCTTTTCATACTCTTTTTCATTTTGAAAAATGCCATATGGTATCACTTATATGTGGAATCTAAAAAAAGTTGACACGAGAATTTACAAGAAAGAAACCGATTCAGACATAGAAAACAGTCTTGCCAATTTTAATTTAAGTGACTGAAGATATTTTCACATTTTCTTTTTCAATCTGATTCCAGTGGAAAAATCAAACATATGCTTACTTTTTTTTTCTTTTTTCTGAGGGAATTCTACTCTGGTTTCCAAAATTTAAATGTAAGCCCATCTCTTAAAGGGTGGAAATAATAACCACCGTATGCTTCTGCTGTCTTAGAAATGCAAACACAGAGCTTACCTCTGAATCCATATATGAAGGGTTAAACAGTCTTTGAAATGAAAGCTGTAGAAAAGATACAGTGTTTCATATTCTTGGATGATGCTTTTTAAGATTTAGTGACCCTTCACTCATGAATTCATTCTGATATATTTTTAATCAACATCTATTATGTGTCAATCACTATTCTAAGCCTTGAAATGACAATGGACAGCAAAGTTTCTCCCCTCAAGAACTCAAAATACCCTAGTGTGGGTAATAAAAAAACAATACACTCACTCTTTCTCGCAGAGAATAAACTCCTTTTCTGTGTTTGCCCTTCGGTGATTGTTCTCTGCCATCTTTATTGCTTAGCACTCGTGGCTAACCTCATTCATTTTCACCAGGAGAAGAATGCTGAGAGGAGATGAAATCAAGAATGTTGTAACATGCTCATTTGTAAAATGATGGTTTAGACTAGATCAGTGGTTCTCAGTGCTGGGTATCCATTAGAATCACCTGGGAAGCTCCCCCCAAATCTGAAATTAAGCTGTAGAATAATTTGGGACAGTTACTTATACTCCTCAGCATTTCAGTATTGAGGGGACTGTTAGTGATGCTCCTAAGAGCAGATCTCTGCTCTCAGGAGGATTGAATTAAACTAAATTTCTACAAAAATCAAGTAGTATAAATGTAGCGTAAGTGTGGGGAATGCAGAGAAAGTGACATGATATTAAGCAGGACAGGTAGGGAGGACCTTGTCTAGATGTTCAGTGCTTTGGAGTTTACCTTGAAGGTGATGGTTTGTCACTGAGAAAATACCAAGCAGTGGTGAGAGCTTAAGAGGTCGGTGGTTTAGAAAAAGTCAGTGGATGAAGAGTAGAGAATGGATGGTAAGGGGGCAAAGCAAAGACAATTAGAAAATCCAGAAGCCTTTGCAACATCCTAGAGCAGGAATGATGAAGGCCGAGACTACAGCAGTGGGATGGAGATGAGAGAATGGATTTGTAGCAAGAGAAAATTTGAAAGAATCAGTAGAATTAATGGCAGATAAAGAAATCTCTGATTTCAGTGTTGGTAAATGGGTGGTTTGGTTAAATTATTTGTTGAAAAAAGGAAGAAGTAGGAGGTGCAGGTCTGGGTGATGATTTAAAAGTATGCCAAGTTTGTAGGACATCCAAAGAGAATTCTTCAGTAGATTCAGACCCTCAGGGAAAGAGGTTTGAGCTACAGAAAGAAGAACTGTGGTGTTAAAATTCTATTGGAAATGAGAGATGGATGAAATTGTTTCCAGAGAACATGTAGTTTGGGGTGAAGGCGTGGACAGATTCTCAATTTAAGGAAAATAGAGACAACTGAGAAATAATGATAAAACACAGAAAGGTAACAAAATCTTGATTAAAGTGATATCGTGGAGCTTGGAGGAGGGAATTCAGTAAGGAGGAGGTGGTCAGCATCTCAGACTCTGCACTGAAGCTGAGTGATGGTTGCTGTGTGTTGTCAGCGCCTGTTTTGCTAGTTGCTCTGTGTGTTGATGCACTTCATTCCCATAATAACTCTGGAAGGTAGATGTTATCACCTCACTGTATGGAGAGGAAACCAAAATGCAGCTAATGCTTCGCCAAAGAACAGATGGTTAATAAACGGCAGAGCGAGGATGTTATTCTGGGGAGTCTAACCCCAGAAGCCATGCTCTTAGTGACCCTGCAGAACTGGCCATGGGACAAATAGTGAGAACTGCAAACTATCCATGAGAAAGTAGTCAGTGACCTTGCTGAGAGCAGAGTTCAGTAGGTAGTGCAGATCCCAAACTGTGTGCGTGCCTGTGCGAGGCGGGGGGGGGGGGGGTGCGGGGAGAGGGTAGAAGAGAGAATTAGAAGTAAGGAAATGTGTTCTTTTAAATGCTTTCTGTGTGCAGAAGGGCACATGGTAAGATGATTCCTTGAGGGTGACTTAGTGCAAAAGGAGGATTATATTTAAAGATGGAAGAGGTGGAATCCTCTCATATTCTGTTAAAAAACAGCCAAGAGAAATGCAAAGATGGAGATACCAGAGAAAAGTCAGTATGGTAGATTCCCATGAAGGTCAGGGGTAGAGGAGAACCAGAATGTCGGGGGAAGAATCAGTATTGACTCTCACTTTCAGTGAGGGAAGAAGAAAGGAGAAGATGTGAGAAATAACAGCATAAAAAGGTAAGAAAGTTGTGAAGGATGACCTACCCAAAGACGACTTTCATCCCCCCCCCGACCCGTGAAATAAGGGGTACACGGTTGGCTCAGAGGGTGTGCTCACCTGCCTATACGTTGCTGTGCTCTGACTTTCTCAACAGGTGTCACTGTTGCTAACTCGCCCATTCAGTATAGAGCCATCTTTCGTCAGCACATTCTTCAAGTTCAATTTATTGAGTTCAGTTAGTATTTCCTCTTCTCAGTGAGGAGGAAGGCCAGTACCCAGCAAACAATACCTCTCAATCAAAGCACAGCGAAGGACAGACTCTTGCCTAGCTTGTGTCTGGAGGACCCAGGAGGAGTCTGAGATGCATTTGCAGTCCGCCGTTGCCTCTCAGTGTGCTGAGTTAGGGGAGAACCTCAGGTAACGCATCTAGTCAGATTGGCAGTGAGTGGCCTGCCTGTGGAAGGGATGTGAACTGAATTAATAACACTTCGAACCTGAGCAGAAGGAACACCGGAGGAAAGATGTCTTCAAATGAAATCCCACATGCAGACTCCCTCCCCATCTCACTTAACAGGAGCGGTGGTTGCAAAGGGCAACTTCAGCAACTTTCCTCAGGAAGCCCAGTCACTGTCAGTGTAACTTGAAAAGGAAAGGGGATGTCAGCTCTCCTGAAAGCACACATCCCCTGAGACACAGGCACGGCTTTCGTGTTCAATCACTGTGTTTAATTCAATTATCTGCCCCCGCCACCCCAACTGTCTGCCTTACAAGGCAGGTTGGGAGGAGAGTGATGCTTGATGCTTCTGCAAGTCCCAAAAGATGTACATTCTTTATTAGGGAATTCAATAAAGGATAAGCTCTTACTCACCCAGCTGCTTCCTCTGGGAAGTCATCACGGAGCTCCAGCTGTCTGCAGCTGGAGGATGACTGGGTAGACACCATAAATTGATTTTTTTTTTTAGATTGGAGTCAGCTAGTTGTCTTTTTTAAAAAGGGGGACTTATTTCAATTACACTTAAATTTTTCATGTTTTTTGGTATGTGAAAACGACCGCAGAATCATATTCCATTCTAGAATTCACAGTCCAGTTATCCAAGTAGAGTTACATTTAAGTCTAATGATTTTCCTTCCCGCCTTTCTTTGTCTTATCTGTCATCTTGTGGGCCCGTTCCAAGAGACCATGAAGACTAGAATCTCTACAAGAAGTTGGGGAAAAGGAGAAAAAAAAATTGTAGCTCACCTGTGTTAATTTCATTTGTTAGCGATGATTCTAGTGAAACAATGCAAGAAAAATTTTGTCAGGTTAAAATGGCTTAAATCTGTATTTTCTTAGATGAATGACTGCATACCTTTTTGATAATAAAGTCAAACAGCGGTTAAACATCTCTTAACTAAAATAATTAAAACTGATTGGAGAAGAAAATGATTTTATCTCATGTAACAAGTAACTCACAGCATGAAGAAGAATGACTAGGCCATATTGAAGGCCATCAGTTGAAGAAAGCTAGGATAAGGTGACTTTTGCACAGTAAGTCACAAACCTTCTGATGTTTCAGACTGTCAGTGTATTGTTATTATTTTTGATTAAAACAGAGCAGTAATGCCTGTGAAGATGTAAGCCAGTGTTGTCCAAATTTGAGGCTAGAGAGAGAACCTCTGAGAGGAGAGATTCATGTGCTCAGTAACATGTGCTCTCACAATTCTGAGAAATGTTGGCTTGAGGATTCCAGGTCTGAGTCCATGAAAATACCTTTTTGACTGCAAGTAACCACAGCAAAGTCTAAAACTGATCTTTATAATAGTAAAAAAAAAAAAAAAAAAAAAATCATTTTAGGTTTCAATTTCCAATGAAAACTAAAAAAAAAAAAAAAAGAACAAACAACAAAGCAACCATAAAACATAAAATCTTGTGAACCTACGAGTTTATATGTGCAGACTCAATTTGAAGAACACTAAGCACTATTGAACCAAAACTTGGAACTTCTTGTTTTTGTTTTGTTTTGTCTGATTGTTTGTTTTTCAAAACTTGGAAGTTTTCAGTGATTCTTTTTCATATATGTATTAAATTGCCAATGTTCTCTGAGCCTTACATTTAATTCAGTTGGAATCCTGCTCCCAAGTTTTACTTATCCATGTCGGATCTGAACAATAATGAAAGGACTGGCGACAGACATGAGTATCTTCTGAAACTTTCCCCAAGGGGTTGGCAGGCCTATTTCTTTTCTTCCTCTATTTAGACTGGCAAAAAGTGTCTCCTTTGAAAGCTGATCCATTAAGAGCTTATTTAGTCACAGATTTGTCTCCATGCATGTTACCAACAACGTGATACAGAGGTGCCTATGCATGTAATATTTCAAATATCTGCGTTTATTGAATACGAGTAACTGTGAGTGGGGATGGCACACTTAATGTTCCAGATAATTGATGAGTGATATTTCTTGAACATCTTTATGGATAATTTGCCATAAATTTACTTAAGGTATTTTTTAAAATATAAATTTATATTTTTCCTTAAGTATTGTATGTCTCAATGGGAAAATTAGGATTATGCACATCAGAAGATAACAATACAAGTAAGTGAAGAATGAAGTAAACGGATACCATGAAGGTACACTGGAGAGAAGAGTTTAAAGAAAGGGAAATTTAAGTGGGATCTTGGAAGAAAAATAGGATTGAGGTAGGCAAATTGCAAGCAAAAAGGTATTCCAAACAGGAAGCGTGAAATAGTGAGAGGAGGTGGGAAATCTTATTTGGAGGACAGAGATTAGACCCATGTGGCTGAAGTTAGATGCTCTTAGAAAGAACTTTCCAAGATTGCGTCAGAAAGATTGATGGCTAAGCACTTTGGACTTCGATGCTGGAGATATTCAAGCAGGGCCCTGAAAGGAGGAAAGCAGTGCTTCTGGGTGATTAACTTGGCAGTGGTGCAAAGAAAGATGTAAAAAGGGAAGAAAGTGGAAAATTCATTTTGGAGTAGTTGCTTAGCTTTATTTTCTACAGTGAAATACTTAGAGGAAGGTATAGACATAGTTATCCTTCATTTGTAGCCATGACTTCAGTAACAAGTAATGACAGCAGTGCATTCATCAGGTGATAAATGGAAGATGGTTGTGACATTGTGTTCCTTACTGAAGGCTGGCTTCCCCAAACAGGGCTTACATGGTTGACACTGCGAATCTTTTCTGCCTTTGTTCTTTGCCCTTCTTGCCTGCTCACTGCATCACTTGCTTGTGGCAGTGTGTCTCGACATTGGCACTGTTAACATTTGGGCTGGATAGTTCTTTGTTCAGAGAGGCTGTCCTGTCTCTGTCCTCTACCCACTAGATCCCAGTAGCACCCTCCCTGACCTTCCCCAGTTGTAACAACCAAAAACATCTCCAGACATTGCCATATGTCTCCCAGGAGACAAAATCATCCTCTGCTGAGAACTATTGGTGTAGAGAAACACAGATTATATTGTTAAATGTTAAGCATTTGGGGCAGAAGAAAAGAAATTCTTTTCTTTCTCCAGCATTCTAAACTATAGGCTTTGTAAGGACTGGAGGCATCGGAAAATCAAAATGTCAACCAAGCAGTTTAATATGTCTTCTCCGTTGACACATGCCAACTTTACCCCTCTTGTTCTACTATCCAACAATTATTTGAAACTGCCCATATAACTAGCGGATTGTCTCTATGTCTTGGTTTGCCTGGAAGTGTCCTGGTTTACACCTGTTTTCTCCATTCCTGTCTGGTTAATAGCACTTTTCAGTCTCTGAAGTGTCCTAGATCAGATGGTAAACCAGATGATCATTCTCATATATAAATTGCTAGAACTGAGAGAGAACAACCAGGAAATGCTAGGGACGAGGGAAGCGAAGAGGCACATTGCGGCTTTGGCTGCCCCAGGTGGTGTTTCCTGGAGAAGACACTGGAAGTAAGACTTGGAAGAACACTAGGAGTTAACTGGGGAAGGGAGCAGAGCGGTTTACAAGACAGAGACAACAGGATGATTTATAGGGTGAGACACTGAAATAGGTAAATGGAAGAGTTAGACCAACAGGCTAATGTGAAAACCCAAAAGTCATTTTTGCAAACTTGACTTCAATTTTATATCTCCCTATCAAACTGTGATCCTGTCTGGCAAAATGGTCAGTGGCATTTTGAGGCTATAAATTCTGAATGTGACCAACATTTATTTTTCACTAAAGAAAAAGGATGGATTGCTAGGAATTGTCCAAAGGCGACGAGGGTCAGTCCCCTACCTCTGGGTTTACATACATGGTGATATTAAAATGCACCGATCACCTTCTCTTCCTTTTATCTGAGTGTTTGTAGCTGAAACATAACTACAGAGGTTCCAGCATATCATTACACACATAGATTTCAAAGACTTGGGAAGAAATCTTATTTCAGCATCTGTAGTTGGTTTTATTAAAAGCAGTTTAAATTCCCCTGCCTAGAGCAGTTTGGAATTATAGAGATGGGCTGCAGAAATTTACATTTTAATTGAGGCAGAAGACAAAATAGGGCAGGGTGCAGCATTCACACATTACAAGGAAGAATAAATAAGATATGTATCAGCTGGGAAAAAAGAAATGCCTGGTCGTTTTTCACTGCCTTCTGCACTTAATTTTTTCAGATGGCAGTGAGCTGAGTTAGGCTTGCTATGCAAAGACAGTTTTTCCAGTCAAAACGTTCACCGTTTCAGTCTTTGCATTGAAATATCTTCACACTGTGGAGTAAATATGCAAATATTCCTATAGGCATGAGTGTGTACGTGCATGTGTATATGTACATTTGTGTATGGTGGTGTCTATAAATATAATATTTCAAATATCTCTTTGAATAACATCTCAAACTACATGATTTTAAAGTGAGTTATGACTAAGAATTTTTGACAAATGTAATTTATCTGTTATGTGCTATAATTTGAGCTGTTGTTAATAAGTTTCATAGAAATTTTTCCTGTGGACAAATTTTTTTGTCCTGTGATCAGTGTGGAAGTCTCTCTAAAGAGTGGGAAGGATCCAGGTTTTCTACTGAAAATTTACCTGTGTTTGACAACTACCTTGAGAAAATATTCAGTTAATTTTTTTTCTATTTTCATTATACATTTGACTCATTCACAGAAAATTAGGTTGAGAATGCAACTTGAGAATGCAACTTCAGAGGAAAAGCAACATAAAAATTATATTATCATATAAAGACTTTTAAAAAGTAAGGTATTAGTGTCAAAAATAATTTTCAGAAAATTGCTATAATTAAGCATGTTTACCCTTTTGCTTAAACTTTCATCAATGTTTTGGTATCTTCTGTCATAAATACATGTATTTTTACAGTGTTACATCCTCTTTAAACCATAATCATAGATTAATTGTAAAATTGAAAACAAATAATCAACTTACTACTTTACCATGATTATCTAATTATTATTTAATACAGAGCCAAGTCCTTAATTGAACCCATAGAAAAGAAATGTAATCTTTTTTCCCCAAGTATGTTCCTCTCCAGCATGGAAGTCAAATGAATTCTCTATTTTTTTGCCACCAAAACTTACCTAAATTTGCCTTGTGTTTTGACTGAAAATTGCCCATTTGCTTTTCCTGGAATTTAAAAATGGCATTTTATATTTTAAGAACTTTTTTTTTCTCTTGGAGCTACATGGATCATTGTTCTAATTTGTACTGATAAGTTCTCCCTCATAACTCATCTCAGGACTTTTTTCTCCTTTTACTTCTAGTCCAGTATTGTTTATGATTACGATGTTTTGTTATCTGTCTGCCTCTTTTGTGGTTGGATTTCTGTTTTGGGTGTTTTGTCTCTCTTTTGTATTAAGTATGACAGCCAAATAATGACGTTTGATATATACAAGGACTCAAAACTTGCCGATGTTTCAAAGGGTATTTAGAAAGCAAAAGTTTTGAGTCCTTGTATATATTAAATGTCATCACTTGGCCGTCATAATTAATAGTATGGCTGAAAGTAGATTTTGAAGTTCAAAATCATTTTCCCGCAGAATTTTGAAGACATTGTTCTATTGTCTTACAAAGTTCAGCATTGCTGATGAGAATTACAGTGCCACTTTGATGCTCATTCCTTTGTAGAGAGACAGCTTATCCCCTTGGAAGCTTTTATAACCTTCTCTGAATCTTTGGTGGCTTGACATTTCATTGAGTTACGAGTAGGTGTGGGTCTTGCTGGGCACTTAAGCACATAACAGCCACTTTATTTTGAAGAGTGTTGTCATTTTTACAGTTCCGGGATATTTTTTCCCTATTTTCTCTTTGATTTTTTTTTTCTAGTCCTTCCTTTTTCTATGCTGTTTCTTCTTAAAACTCTCATTAGATGAATATTGGATTCCTTGGTTAATTCTCTGCATCTGTTGACCATTTTCTTCCATTCACCTTTTTCTCCAGTTCAAAAAATGGGATTTCCCAGTCTCGTACAGATTTTTAAGCTTCAAGAACTCTTGATTGGATTTCTCTTTACTGTAACAGCTTGTTCTGGTTTATGGATGCAATAGTTTCTCAAAGCACTTATGGGACTATAGTGAAATCTTTTCTGTTCCTTGCATTTTCTTAGACTTGGCTCTTATCTTTGCTCTTTTTGGTTCCATTGTATTGTGTTGTTAATCTTCTCAATGTGTTTGGTAATCACTGACAGTTCATTCATGTTTATAAAGAAATATGAATGCACGTTGAGTAATTTAAGTCTCTCGTCATCATACAAATTTTGATCCCTAAAGGTCTGTCCACTCCAAAGTAGGGCTAAGTGGGTTAGTGACCCGGCTGGTCTCACTATTGAGTGGTAGAAATGGCAGCAGGAAGATAATGTTAGAAGGTTCACAAAATAAGAATGGCTTAAGCCTCAGGCCTACCTATGAATGTCATTTAATTTCTTGGGAGAGTAATTTTATAATTTCAGAAATTAGAAGAAATCTTACTAGTAATGGTCCTTTAGCAAGTACTTGACAGTAGTGGGTGGTCGATGATAAATATTCCTTAGAATATTTATCCTAATATTTGCACATACCTCATTTTTCTGCCCCACTTTCTCTATTTATTCTGCATCTCTGGGTCTTTGTTATAAAGAATAGCTTTAATCTCCTTAAAGGCCTTGTCCTGTAAATGTTTAAAGTCTTGGTTTCACCTGCTTTGTTTAAAATATCAATATGTTGTCACTCATTTTCTGTCTTCCAAATAATTCAACTAAAAAACTGTCCCCTTGAGATCTAACCATCCCCTCAACCCACTTTTCTCAGGGCTCTTATGAGTTTCTTGCATTTTGATTTATCTCCTCTGATTTCAGTAGTTTTGGAAGGAGATAAAAGAACGTCTTAACTCTGGCATTTTGCATCAGAAACAATATTTACAGTATAAAAACAAAATCCAAGGGATTTTCATTCACTTTTCTTTCTGTGCTAGCCCTCTGGTTAAAAAGCAGTAAAAGCCATCAGGGTTTCCGCCAGGTCAGTGAGCTCTGTGGTTCTCAGTTCTGCTGCATCTGTTTATTTATAATGGCTACCAGGTAGAACAGGTAAGGCAAAATGGCAAAGCAATGTAGAGTTTCCAAGAAATTCTGTAGCTTGAAGGCATACTATGATCAAGTTGTCTTATAGCTGGGATCATCACTTTGTGACTTGATCATTTGTTGTCACAGCTGTCACCGTCTATCTCAACATCTTCTACGGTAGAAATTAAGATTTGTTTCTTGGTTCTTGATTAGTCTTCATCCATTTCCTTGTAGGTTTTCCCATTATAGCATCATTAATATAAAGCAGAGCAGGATGTTTACCTGAGGAACTGGGCAGTGCGGCCCAAATGGTTCAGTTTCAACAGTTCTCTCTTACAGTTGGTTGACTCCATCTGTGTATGCACCTTGCCGCAATTCTGGAATCACAAGCATCTAGACAGTGGACAATACTCATTGGTGTTTCCATTTTTTCCCACTATCTCTCCTGAATTCTCTGAATAACCACATTCTGTTCCTACCAATATAACATGAAAAATATTTCCAAACTAAACAAATGCATTTCATATAATTATTACTTAAACTAATGAATTTCTTTCTGCTAATATAATGGTTTTTTTCTTCTTAGAATATAAGACTATAAATGTGAAGAATTAGAATCTGAGCACTGTACACTGAAAGCAAATTTTGACCAAAACAAGTTTACCAAATGGGGAAACTTTGAAGATTTATATAATGTTATGTATGTTTCAAAGTTCTGGGTGTTCCTGTTAAAAAAAAAAAAAGAAAAAAGAAAAATCAGTCTTTCCTCTTTATACAATTATCAAAGAAAGATAAAACAGGAAGTTCACATACGATAGGGCTATCTAGTTTATACTGAAGCAGTCAGATAATTGACATTTTTTATTCTGTTTGTGAAGGAATTCTTCCTCTGTAGGCATAACTAAAATCATATCAAAGAGATGTTCTGGGAGAACAATTCATCCATATTGAAAAACTTCTCAATTATGTACCTTAATCTGGTTTTTATTCTGTCTTTGATTATTGCACATTTAGTTGTAAAATCTGTAATAAGAGTCCATTATTTTTTTTAAAAAATCATGATATAAAAAATGAAGATGATAAAGCATTTTGTAATCCAAGTTTATGTTTCTGTTAGCTTAAAAAATTATTACTCCTGTTTATGTATTGTGTATATAAAGTTTTAATCTGTTAGGAAGAAGGATGTGAATTGTATATGATGAAATTTTCAATAACGTTCATGTAAGTTCTTAAAGCAGCCTTTACTGAAAAAAATTAAACTCGTGTGCATCCTGCTCTATCTTTATAGCAATGCACTGTTTATTATTAGGTTTGAATTGACTTGTAAATGACAAAATGCCTTTTTTCACATGATTATTTAAAAAAATTCAAGCAGGCATTTCTTTATCATCTACTAGAATGATATAATGTTGGCCAAAAAATTGATTCTTTTAAAGAGACCACATACAGGAAATATCTTAAAATAGTGTGGTCCCAAATTTTAGAAATACTTAATTTGAGTAGAGAGAGATGGAGAAGAGTTTAATTCATACAATTTTCTCCTCTCAAAATAATTATACTTTAATTGACATGTTGTTTTATTCTTCAGAATTCTGACCCTAATTTTATTTATTAACAGATGTACCTAACAAGATTGTTTCTCTAATGTGATTTTGGAAAAGTTGGTCACTGAACACAGTGAAGACATTGTATCTTGCCTCTTTTTTCTTTTCTTGAAAATAGAATAAATGTAGATAAGGCATGAACTTTGGGAACATACACACAGTCACACCTGAACACTGTATCTCTTCTCCCATCACTGACAAGTTGGGTTTCTTTTTAATAACATGAATGATAAAACTTATCATGATGTGGTTTGAATTCTCCTTAAATTACTAAATTAGATGATAAAATAACTTCTCTTCCTGCTACTATGAGTGGAGTAGCAAAAACAATTTCAGGCAATCAACCATATAGGGACCAGGGATGAGGAAGTGGTCTCAGCCTCAGGGCACAAGTGCCCACTCACCCTGCAGGTGGAGACAGGTCTGTGGCCACTCGTCTATGATCACACATCAGTTTAGATGTAGAAAGATACTGCCTAGACCTTTGTCCAATACTTAGCACTTTGGAATATTAAATCATTGTTAGATTCACAGCTTAAGTCTTCTGGGTAATAAGGAAAGAAACTATCATTCCTCACTTTATAGTTAGAAAATTAAAGATGGGAAGTTAATTGATTTGTCCAAGGTCTCACAGCAAGATAGCAATAGAAACCAGAACAGAACCCAGGGACCCTAATTCCTAGTGTAGTGATCTTGTCTCAAAACTACCTCTTCCCCTGTGTGCTAAATAAGATAAAATTACAGAACAAATTAGTGTATTCAGAATCAAAAAGCTCCTCTTGTGTCCTCAATTGCAAAAACAATTAAAGAGATTATGTTAATAATAAAAACATGAGTGTTTTTATTCTCCTACCTACATACAAAACCCAGTGCCTATCTTGTCCACCCACAGTTTGTCGTCATAGCTTATTTGTATAAATTCTGTGTAAGAAAGAGTTCCTGTTGAAATACACATGTAATAAATACGAAACAGGCCGATTCATAGCAAAAAAATTATTTCAAGCCAACAGGAGTGAAATAATCATAACTAACATTACAACATTTCAGTGTACCATGTGCTAGTCTAAGCATGAGTCATGTATTAATTCATTTAATTCTTATAACAGCTCTTTCCTGGGTATTATTTTTCCTAGTTTATTGATGAAGAAATTGATGCCTAGACAATTTAAGTTACCCAAGTCACAACTGGTGAGTGGAGGAGAACAGGATTCAATTGTTTACAATAGTGAAGATGAAATTTGTGTCAAACCTTATCTATACTGGCTCAGTTGAAGACCCACCTCACCCAGAAAGCTTTCTCATTTTCTTAGATCTGCACTGTTTTGCTGCTTCTCTTGCAATCCTGGAGACTAGCATGTAACAGCAGAGTTCAAGCATACAACCATGCACCCTGGGTACACTTGTCTCCTATGTTCTTCATCTGTTTCTTATTTTAACTATGTGTTGTCTATTCAGGAAACTGAAAACTTCTTAAAAATATTAATCTTATTTAATTTTTCTCTTGTACGTCATAAAGTACCAAGTTTTTTTTTATTGAAGTATAGTTGGTTTACAATGTAATGTTAGTTTATGATGTACAGCAAAGTGATTCAATTATACATATATATACGTGTGTGTGTGTATTCTTTTTTACATTCTTTTTCATTATGGCTTATTACAAGATATTCAGTATTCCCTGTGCTATACGGTAGGACCTTGTTGTTTATCTGTTTTATATATAGTGGTTTGTATCTTCTAATCTCAAACTCCTAATTTACCCCCGCCTCTTTTCCCTTTGGTAACAATAAGTTTGTTTTCTATGTCTGTGAATCTATTTCTGTTTTGTATGTAAGTTCATTTGTATCATATTTTAGATACCATGTATTAGTGATATCATATAATATTTGCCTTTCTCTGACTGACTTCTCTTAGTATGATAATAACTAGATGCATCCATGTTGCTGCAAATGGTATTATCTCACTCATTTTTATGGCTGAGTAATGTTCCACTGGAGGCGGGGAAGTCCAAGATCAAGGTGCCAGAAGACTTGGCATCTGGTGAGAACCTGCTTGCTGTGTTGTTACTTGGTGAAAGTGGTGAGGGAGCTCTCCGGAGCTTCTTTTGCAAGGGCATTAATCCCATTCATGAGGGCTCCACCCTTATGACCTAGTCAATAAAATGCTTTTTCTATTTCCAGTAGATTTTGGGCAGTTGTATTTCTATTTTGATCTGTCTCAATGTATTTTTTGGTTTCCTTTTAGATTTTTTTGTTGATTCATTGGTGGTTTATTAGGATGCTGTTTATCATCCACACATTTGTGTTTTTTCCAGTTTTCTTCTTATAGCTGTTTTCTAGTTTCATTCTTTAGTGATCAGAAAAGATGCTTCACATGATTTTAATCATATTAAATATATTTATGGAGACCTGTTTTGTGACCTAGCTTGTGATCTATTATGGAGAATGTGCCATACACACTTGAAAAGAAAGTATAGTTTGATGAACTTGCATAGAGTGTTCTGTATAAATCTTTTAAGTCAATCTTGTCTAATATATCATTTAAGGCCAATGTTTCCTTACTGATTTTCTGTCTAGGTGGTCTATCCATTGATGTAAGTGGGTTATTAAAGTCCCCTACTATTATTGCATTAGGGTTTATTTCTACCTTTATTTCTGTTAATATTTGCTTTATATATTGAGGTGCTTCTATGTTGGGTACTTAAATTTTTACAAATGCTATATATATCCTCTTCTTGGATTGACCCTTTTATCATTATGTAATGCCCTAGTTTTTTTCGGTCCAGTCTTTGTTTTAAAGTTGATTTTTTTCTAATGTTGGCATTACTACTTCGGTTTTACTTTCCCTTTACAAGGATTGTTTTCCATCCTTTTATTTTGATTCTATATGTGTGTTTGGATCTGAGGTATCTCTTTCTTGTAGGGAACATATAGATGCATCTTGGGGTTTTGTTTTTGTATTTAATCCATTCAACTACCCTCTGTCTTTTGATGGCATTAGTCTATTTACATTTAAAGCAATTTTTTGTAAGTATGTATTTGTTGTTACTGCCATTTTGCTAATTGTTTTCTGATTGTTTTGGGAGTTTTTCTCTGTTCCTGCCTTCTTCCCTTGGTCTCCCTTGTAGTTCAATGGATTGCTATAGTGTTATGTTCGGATTCCTTTCTTTTTTTTTTTTTTTTTTTTTGTATATCCATTGTGGGCTTTTGGTTTATGGATATTTTGAGGTTCATATATCTCCACCTGTTTATACAGTTGTCTATTTTAAGCTCTGTCACTTAAGTTGTACAGCATTCTAAAAGCACTGCATTTGTACTCCTCCCCCTGTCCCCACATTTTGGTTTTGATGTCATATTTTACGTTGTTTAGATTGTGTGGATCCTTTAACTCCGTACTGGGATTATGACTGATTGTGCTGCTTTTGTCTTTTACCTGTCATACTAGTTTCACTAAAGTGGTGACCCCACTGCCTTTACTATATGTTTACCTTTACCAGTGACATTTTTCCTTTCATTTATTTTCTTATTTCTAGTTGTGGCCTTTTCTTTTCCACTTCAGGAAGACCCTTTAACATATTTTGTAAGACTGGTTTAGTGGTGATGTGAACTCCTTTAGTTTCTGCCTGCTTAGGAAACTCTCTCCTTTGATTCTGAATGATAACCTTGCTGAGTAGAGTGTTCTAAGTATTAAGTTTTTTTTTTTCCTTTCAGAACTTTAAATATATCTTGCCACTCCCTTACGGCCTGTAAAATTTCTGCTGAAAAATCAGTGGATAGTCTTAAAGGGTTTCCCTTGTATGTGATTGATTATTTTTCTCTTGCTGCTTTCAAGTTTCTCTATTTAACTTTTGCCATTTTGATTATAAGTCTAGGAGTGAATCTCTCTGAGTTTATCTTATTTAGACTATATGTGCTTCCTGCATCTGAGTATCTGTTCCTTCTTCACGTTAGGGGATTGGTTTTCAGCCATTATTTCTTCAAACAATTTTCCTGTTGCTTTCTTTCCCTTCTCCTTGTAGGACTCCTGTAATGCCAGTGTTGGTACACATAATGCTGTCCCTGAGGGCCCTTCTACTCCTCTCATTTAAAAAAAAAAAAAAAGTTTCTTATTTTTGCTGTTCTGATGGAGTGATTTCCACTATTCTCTCTTCTAGAGCTCTCATTCATTCTTTTGTATCATCTAATCTGCTAATTCCCTGTAGTCTTTTTCTTTCTTTCTTTCTTTTTTTAATTTCAGTTATTGTATCAATTCTGACTGGTTATTTCTTTTATTTTCTAAGTCTTTGTTGAAGGTCTCCCTTAGTTCCTCCACTCTTCTCTAGAGTTTGGTGAGTATTTTTATGAGCATTTCTTTGACCTCTTTATCAAATAATTACTTATCTCCATTTCCTTGCTCCCCACCGCACCCCAGCCCCGAGGTTTTATTTTGTCTTTCCTTTGGAACATATTCCTTTGTCTCTTTATTTTGTTTGACTTCTGTTTTTCTGTTTCTATGAAGTACGTGAAACAGCGACCTCTTCTGGTCTAGAAGGGATGGCTTTGTATGGGAGCATCTCCTGTGTAGGCTGCTTTCACCTGGTGGCTTTGGGAGGCTGACTGAGACTACAGTGGCTCCAGGTTGGGAGCTGCCCCTGGGGAGTGCTGTGCCTGAGGCCACTTTGGTTGTGCAGCTGGGCTGGATCAGCCTGGTCCAGGACGGTCCCTGGGGAATACTGCACTTGAGGCAGATTTGGCAGGGCAGCTGGGGCTGAAGTGGGTGCCAGCTGGGAGGGGAGTCCCTAGGAATGCTGGGCCCAAAGCAGAGTTGGCCAGGTGACTAGAGCTTGAATGGGTGTGGGCCAGCGGGGTCTTGGAGATACTTAAGAAGTGTTGCTGGATGGTGACTCAGACCTCAGAGAGGGCTACAGCAGTTCCCTGTCTGTTCGGTAGAAGCACTAGTATTAGTAATTGTAGTTTCTTCCTGTACAGTCTAGTCGCCCTTTAATTGTGTTTTTGCTGTGTCCCATGGCAGGCTCGTCTGCACTTAGGTCCCTAAGTGGTCAGTAATCCTGCCTACTGCAGGTCATTACATTGGGAGTGGGGTCCCCATGGATTCTGTGTTTTCATCTTTTCTACTCATTTCTGTGTGGTCCTTCTCTGTGCAGTAGCTGTTCAGTCAGCCCTCAGGTCTTCTTCAAGAGGAACTGCCTTATAGGTAGGTGTAGATTCGGTATGTCCACGGGAGGAGGTGAGCTCAAGGTGTTCCTATGCCATAATCTTGGACCATCTCCCATGTGACTTTGAATAACACTACAATACTCAGTACAGGGATGGATATGGATACACAGGAGGCCTCCTCCCCAGTTGTTTGTTGTTTAATAAACAGTTAAATGTCGTATGTTGAACTGACGGCAGATTATAGCTCTTCAAATGAGAATTCCCAACTAGAAATAGAATCTAGAAATCTAGAATCTAGAAATAGAATGGATTGCCTCATCATAGAAGTGTTCAAACAGGTTCCCGATGAACTCTTTTTAGGGAGGTAGACAGGATTTATGCATATGATAGGGTGTTTTAATAAATGACCTCTTTGATTCCTTCCAAATCTGCATTTCTATGGTTATTTTCTTTATCTAATGAGTCTGCCTCCATAGACTAGGATTGATTTTATCTTTTTTGAAAAATGCTCAATACTACTTTCCTAAGCCACTCATTCTCAAGAGACAATTGTTACTTAAGACAGTTGTTCAAATTCATCATGAATCAATATCACTCAGGGTACACGACTCTCTGGAACCATCCCTCTGATGACTTAATTTAGAACTTCTCATGTGGAATGAGTTTATTACCTTCCTAGGCATGGTTCAATATCTTGTTAGAAGATCGAACCTAGGAATCATCAGTTTTTTCCAAAATGATTGCTCCAGTTTTCATAAAGTGAAGTTAAATAAAGCTAAAATTGGGAAATATCTTTGACAGAAAAGGACAATTACTGTATAACATCTATTAAGACTCATAAAATTCTGAAGGGTTGCTATGAGGTTGATAGGATGGTCAAATGCAGGAAGGATGTGAAAAGTTCTTTGCTGGTTTCATTTTGTATAAGACTTTTAAGTGGCTTTTCACTCCAGTGTACAAGAACATTTGGCAAGTGTACAAGAATATGCTTGGTGGAAGGAAGGGTAAGAGAAGCTCAGTATAACCCTAGAACACTCTAACTCCTGTATAAAATAGAATATTCCCTTTCACAACAAACGTGATCATCTCTTATGTCAGTATAATGTCTCTTTACCATCAAGTTAAATGGAAGACTGAGGTTCTATCATTCTCTATTGTAACAATGAGTCTCAATACAAATGACAGAATTATCAAAAGGAATTTGGGATGAAAAAGGCTATAATTTGACATGTTTCCAGTTCAGATTTGGAGAGGTAAAAAGATGGATTGGGTGAATTCTTAGGGTATCTGAGAAATAACATGGATTGAGGGCACACAGAGCCATTTTCCTGAGTGCATACTTCTGCTGAATTAAAATCTCTATCTTACCTATGGAAATAACTGGTAGCTCCCATTTTTATAAGTTCTGAGAATTTCCTGTCATTTTTCCATGCTGCCTGTTAGAGGGGCATTTCTTTCACCCTGTGTCACGCTTGAATTAGGGTTAATGAAGAGTTTTCCTTGAATCAGGCCAAATTTTTAAAAGACCTTAGCTCATTTTTCTTTGAATGATCAGGAATTGCCAGATGAAAAAATGTTTTATCACACTGATGGCCAACTTGACAGTTGATCACACTGGCAAAACTATTCAGCTCAGTTACATTAACAAAAACAGTCTCGTCCTGGGTAAGTGTAGCCAGTATGTGTCAGAAAGAGTTGTAGTGTTTAAAGCGCCTGCAAAATGCTGAAATTAGCATCGCCCATCAGACTTTCTATAAAATGCAACCGTCTAGATCCTTTGAGTTTCATTGCTTTCTCTCTTTACCACTTGAATTTATTGACAGGATGTTCTTTTGTAAGATCATCTTTGAGAGAAGTGAATAAAATAGTAAATTCTTGGCAGGTTCATTCCAAAAACTTCCACTTATTTAGAAATGTGAGGGAAATGGAAGGAGGAAGAAGCAATTTTTATTTCAGTTGCTTAACTTCCCCTGAGAATAGAATGTCTTCTTTTATTTTTAAAACAAGGAAGGAGCAATAAATTCATACATTAAGAAAATCTGAATAATCCTGAGCTGCTATGGTTATATTTTGTGCTTCATTTTCTAATGAGACGTGGAGTCAGAATACTCAAACTTGAATGTTTTGGTGTATTATGTAAGCATGACCTTAATATTAATTTATTAATATGGCAATTAATATCAACTTGGTAGTAGATATAGCTTTTTCTTTACAGAATGGAAATTAAATTTAATTGGAGAGAGAATTCTAGTCAAATGTCTTAAAAACCTTTTTGACAATTCTTTAAGAAAAAAAATACTTCTGGTAGCTTGGTTACCAGATTTATTTTAAGAAGGTTTTCAGTGGATCACATTTCTCATTGCAAACAAATTTAACAAATCTGATTTGCAGGGTTTTTTTATTTTTTAACATCCATACAAAATTAGGTACTTCCTATGAGAATGTGAACATGGCTGAGAGGTGTTTTGAGGGTTTTCTTGTTCTACAACCTATCATTTATTCAGTAATAGTTACACCAACAGGAAGTAAATTCAGTAAATTTCCCCATAGCAAGTATGTATTTCTTTGCTGAGCATGGCTCCCACTTGTATTTTAAAGGGACCAATAATATTTAAGACATTACATTTTTCAAAGTGAGGTGGTTTTTAAGTAGCAACTAAATTAATATGAATTTAATTGGCTATCTGTGAAAATACTGTTTATGAAGACAGACACCTCAGTTGGGTGCTCAGCATCTTATGTGGACCCAGAACTACTTTACTGAATCTTTGGTATAATATAAGGACCTTGGTATGGTCCTTGGTCTTCTGTGACACATGGCTAGGCCTTTTGTTAACCAGTGGTCGAGATCAGAGGTTTAGGATAAGCAGCAAGGGATAGTAAACTTGGACCTGAGTTTTGTCCAGCTCAACCTACTAATAATCTTGAGAAGTAATTTAACTTTGATGCATTTTCATTTCCTCTTTCATAAAACATTGAAAGTCAAAGCTACTTTGCATGATTATTAAGAAGAAATATGTTTTGCAAAGTCCCACACACAGTGCTTGTGTTATTCAATGTGTATTTTCTCTTCTATCCAACCACTGCCTCCCCGACCCTGATTCCATCTTTTTACCACCTAGTAAAGGTCAGATGAAGACTTGGGCAAGCAGAGCCCAGGTTCCTTGACCTAGAGGTCTGAATCCCTTTTCCATGGAGACTGATCAGCTTCTATTCTCACTACTTAAGCTATATTCCACCTCCTGTGCCGCCATAGTCCTTCCACTGAGAACACCAAGAGAATACTCTGCACATAATAACTCCATCCCGATTCTAGCACTAATAAACACTAGCATCGTTTCTAAGAGCTCAAGGCTGAGACTCTAGGATGGCGACTCCAACTCCTTTAAGTTTCTGTCTGGGAAAGCTCAGATGCCAGACAATTTTATTGTTTGTTCCAATCAATACCTGAAGATAGGGACTCTGTCTCCTAGTCTCTGTGGGAGGGGAGGAGCTTAACTTTGATAAGTTAACCAGCCCAAATGGCTGAGCTTTCTGGACCCAAATCCTCCCTTTTGTCTTTCAGTGCCATTCCCCTAACACATCCCAGCCTGCAAAGAGTCTGTCTTTTGTTTGGGGAAGTTGAGTTCATTTCAGGCTGTGTTTTCTCTCCTATTACAGTAGTTATTACTGGCTTGAATTACCTTTGAAACTACCCAGAAATGTTTCCATCATTGTCCCCATGTCAGATGGAAGCTGATCAGGGCAGGGGAATAGTCAGGAAGAGTGTATTGTTGGGGGGAGCACATTTTACTCCTGCAGAGCCATGAATAAGAGCATAAAATCACAAAATGTGTGTTGTACCTACTTCCAATCAAACCTCAGTATTTTAAATCTATACTTTAAGATAATTTATTGTACATAATAATTGGATTATTTTCCTTAATTATATTTGTCATATTGTTGTTTTAAAGAATGACTCTAACAATACTTACCATGAATTGAGTGTATAAGGAAAATCTACACGAATCTTTTGGGGCTTACGTTTTGGTTTAGGGGAACTGAGATCTTGATATAGGTGACAGTCTTTGAGGTGACTGTTCTTGGATATACTTACCAACACAGCTTTACTTCATGCTCATAAAATATTTGTTTAAGAAATTATATTCTTAATGGATAGTTCATTTCACATTTCAGAAACTTTTAATCCTAAATCTTTTACTATTTTTCTTGAGGCCTTCATGTCATTTCTTGTTGCAGATACTAACGATTGCTAAGAAAAGCAGATATATGCTGATTAAGTATTGTCAGAGTCAAATATTTAGGAAGTAAAACGAAATCTTGAAATAATTTTGTTTTGCAAAGGTAGGACCTACCATACCATCATTTACCACACACTCTCAACTCATTTATTTTCTCTTCTCATACACAATGATCTTTTCCTTATTTTGACTCTCTCTGAAGTTAGGAACACACACACACACACACACACACACACACACACACACACACACTTTTCTCTTTGCCTACTCTCTTGAAATCTAATTGGTTCCTGGTGTTCCAAGTTGTGGACATTTTGGTAGACAATCATTTTTTGATGAAGACACAAAGCACTCAGCTACTAATGAGGCTATTGGTTTATCTATGTAAACCAGTCTCTTAGGCTCTTCAGAAAATGAGCTGAGTCTCATCTTTACACTTTTATATCCCCAGTGCCTACAATAGTGCCTAATTGAAAAATAAGCAGAGGTGTGGGTATAGCTGAGTGGTAGAGCACATGCTTAGCATGCACGAGGTCTTGGGTTCAACCCCCAATCCCTCTATTTGAAAAAAAAGCAAAAGTCAAAAGCCAAACCAAAACAAAGCATTAGAAAAATATTTGTTGTGCTAAATTAAAACAAAGACACACTCTGTTCATTGAGTAATGAAGGAGGTACAGACCAAATCCGTGTACCTGGAGAAGGTTGTCCAGGAGCCACATAGTCCTGATGACTCACCTGACGGTCACCTGGGAGCCGTCTCTGGCCGCTCTCAGCAGCCTCCGTCCCTCTCCCAGCCTTGTTAGAATTTTGTTCAACACTGACATAGACAGCTTTTCTTAATTCCAAATATGTGGGTATAACACAGAGTTGGGTAGAAGAGTTTATCCAAAGAAGGCTTATTCAACAAAGATTCAACAAAAATCTTAGAAGGGTAAATCTGTTTTTATTACCTAGATAAGCTGTAATAGACACATAAAATTCTACATCTTAGTCTAGAAATTCGCATTTTCCAATTACTATAGAAGAGGGTTGACTTATTAGCAGTTAGGCTGAGAATTTATAGAATTCTTTTAATTAAATGTAAACTTAATTGAGCCATTTTTCTGCCATGAATGCCAATTTGAATTTCACATGCACATTTTGAAGTATAGTATTCAAATAAGGAAAGAAACATTCTCGCATTATTTTTTCTACAGGCCGAAAGAAATTGTGTGTAAGAGTGTAACTTGAAAACTAATTTTGTGAAGATCATGAGGAAAATGGAGTTTATACTCAGTATCTCACAGCCAGGTTTTGTGGCCAAACTGTTGTTTGAATTCTTTGTTCTCAGTAGGTTCACATGGGTCTGTATGATTTTATGATGGTTTTTTCCTGAAACTCTTTCTCCCCTCAGTCACCTGGCTAATTTCAGCACCAAGACCCAGCTCAGGCATCACCTGTTCTCTCATTTCAGTCCTTCTCTGCTGGGAACTGTACATTTACTGTTACATTTATCAATATATAGGCCTATCTCCTCCACTAGATTTGCACTGTCCAATGTAGTTGCCATTGTTGTTATGTAACAATTTAAATAAAATATAATTAAATAAAATTAAAAATCCAGTTTTTCAGTTGCCCTGTTGTGTTTCATATATTCAGTGGCCACACGCCGTGGCTAGTGGCTACCATATTGGACAACGCGGATATTGAGTATTTGCATCATCTTAGAAATTTCTATTTACTCGAACTGCGCTACGCTGAGATCCTTAAAAGAGACTTCCCCCCTAGATCTCTACATCTTCATCATCTGGGTAGTCTTCGGTACATGGAAGATAGCCAGTATTGCTAAACACAACAGAACTGAGAAATAGTGAATGTGCTAATGTGTAAAATAGAATCAGACTCTGTGTTGCTCTCAGTGCAAGGGTAGAATTTCTAATGCATGAAGGTAGCATGGAGGCAGATTTGAGGTCAAGTGAAAAACAGCTTTCTCTCAATAGACCTATTGAACAATGAAATGGCCTTCCTATTTAGATGTTTACCTCAGGCCCAAACTCCTTCCATTAAAGCCAGTGGTCATCTTTCAGGACTCTGGCACAACAGGTCCTTGCTTTGGCGTGGGAATCACAAGGAGAAGAGAAAAACAGCTTCAGTCATTCTCTTGAGCAACCTTTGAGAAAGTTTTGTGAAGCTTTCTTCAGAAACTTTGACTGCCTGACGCATTTCAGTCCTTGACTTGTCAGCAGTCATCCCTGCTTCACTTGAGAGTATCTCAGAGGTATACTTCGTCTTTCCCTAGGGGAGCTGTTAATAAACACAGCTCTAAATTTTTCTGTTATTCCTTATTTTTTTAAGGATGCCTGTCTGGGGATAGAACACTGAATTAGGGATTAAACACTAGGAAGTAAACACTAACTGTAATAAACAAAGAATAACTGGGTAAACAGTATGTCCTTGAGGAAAGTGGAAGAAGGACAAAAGCGTGTGAATTTTTCAGACACCTGCCTTTCAAGTCAGTGAACTCAACTCTATCTGGCGGCTTTGCACATGGTGGGCATTCAGCGGCTGTGCCATGTAAAGAGCCTGAATGCGATTGGTCTGATTTTTCAAGCCCATTCTGATTTTTTCAGTGAAAGCCCTTTGTATTAAACTGACTCATTTCAAAAACGTGTTTCCTTTTTTGGAACAATAACCTTTTTCTATACTTTTTATCTTGTGTTCAGAAACAGCATGTCTCTAACTATAAACCAACAGCACAGGCTCAAAAAATATTAAAAAAAATACCTAGGAAACAGTGAATTTTTCAAAGAGTAAAGCTGTTTGTGTCACTGAAGGCGTCAGGCAAGCTGCACATTTTTATGCATGAGGTTACGTGGTCTTTGGGGTAAGAATATTTCATTTCATTCACTGAGGTGTAAGTAGACTTTCTCACGGTGAGAAGGGGCTGCTGAGTTTAAGGAATATACACAGAAGAAACTTTAAGCAAAGCCTGTGAAAAGGCTCCAGTGGAAACTTGGGCTTTAGAAAGAACCTTAGCTTTAAATCTGACAAAATTCTAAGCTCTCCCATTGATTCACCAGATGATTTGAACCAGTTTTTTTTTCTTCTGTCAATGAGTCAGATTCTTTCTCTGTTAAGTGGGAATATAAATACCATTCCTTTCAAAACAATGATACAATGACATTGACCAAGTATTTTGGGGAGAAAGACCTTAGATACAGGATCAAGCATTATCATCCGTAATTTATTAAATGATTAAGTTAACATCTGTAAAAGGGCTAAAATGTGTCACCCCAAGAGGTATGTTGAAGTCCTAACGTCCCGGTACCTCGGAATGTGACCTTGTCTGGAAAAAGGGGCCTGCAGACGTGATTAGCTATGATGAGGTCACAGTGCAGTACTGACGTTAACTAGTGTCCGTGTAAGAGGACACGCAGACACACAGAGAAGTGCCATGTGACGACAGAGGCAGAGACTAGGGTGACGCAGCTATGAGCCAAAGAATGCCAAGGGTCAGCAGCCACCTCCAGAAGCTAGGGAGAGGCCAGGACAGATTCTTCCCAGGCTCTCAGAAGGAGTGTGGCCCTGCCAGCAGCTTGATTTAAGATGTCTTGCCTCTAGAGCTGTGAGAAATAAATTTCTACTGTTTTAAGCTGCCCAGTTTTGTAGTATTTTGCAATGGCAGCCCTAGGAAACTTAATTCCACACCCAAACAGGTTAACCAGTCAGCTTCTTATTTCTAAGTGAGTTATTCAGGAAATAAATTGACTGGAGCTCAGTTGTACAAGGTCATGGAATAGTGTCCCATGAGGAGCCTCCCCTAGTCCCCCTTCCTCCCCTAATGGCTATGACAGCTGTCTCCTCATCACTTGTCTGCTCACCAAAGCATGGCTGTGAGGGTGGGAAGGGGGCAGGGAAGGGTATTTTTATATGTACAGTTTCCTTAGGGCAAAGTTCTATAGTAATCATCAGACTCTCCAAGGAGAGTGTAGAAATTAGCAACCACCCTCTCTTAACCCTGGGGTCTGAAACACTGACCTTGTTGGGGATAAGCTGCCTGAATTTATTGTAACATCTAGAATCCATGAGACTAACATCTCAGGAATAGGAACTCAGAACCAGTAGTGTGTTGCAGCCAGCTGATAACAGCTTGTGAAAACTGGTAAATTTCCCGGATTTTTGCCAGCCAGTAGTTAAACACAGCCATTATTAAAATTATATGCATTTTTAAATACATTATTTTAAAATCAAGGTAATAAGTACTTATAACTCATCACTCCCTAATTATTTTTGCTACAGTATCATGCTATTACCTTCCTTCTTGATGTTATGTACATCTATTGACTCTCTCTGATAGACGTACTCTGTAAGATTCTTTAAGAGGCAGGTATTACTCTGCCTCTCTTCCCAATTCCATGTTCCATCAAATTGGTAGCTTGAAATCAGTCATAGTAGGAAATTGGATCACGAAGGAGATTGACAGATGCTCCTGATGAGGGCTTTTGCCTCCCCAGCCTCCCACCAGGAAAGTTGGTAGTATTTATCAGCCTGCCACTGGTTCAGACTTGCCTGACTGTCCACTCTTGTCCCCCTGGGGTTTTCAGCTTCTGGATATTATATAAGAAAGTTGGACTTGACTACAAGGGAGGGCCCTTGAACAAGGTTAAATCATGCCCTTTTCTATAGGAGGGTTCACAGAAGGTTTGACAACAGTGCTTCAAGTCTAGATCTGACCTTTATGAATATAAAGGAGTTGTCAGTTCTCCAATTACAAATTTTTCAGGGAACAAGATGCCACCATCTTTCTTATGACTTATCATGACCATGTGTTCTCCTAAGATGGATAAGAATAAAGTAGTTCATAACCTCCTCAAGAATTTTCCCTTCTGGATCCTAGAATTTTGCATGATTGGATAACAATTTATGAGAACAAAGAATCACATTTTTCATTTGAAGTGTAACCCTTTTTTCTTGGGTGACCTTTCTGAAAAGTTTCAATACTATCTCTAACCTGCAAGCGACTATTTCTTGTTTGATTACCTTACAATGATAAATTTCTCTAGGTTGTTTGAAATAAATCGTATACTTGTTTTGACAGGTTTTTCTAATGTCTTTTTTTTTTCTTAGACAAAGGCAATGAGGTGGGATATACTATAACTCAGACTTAATGAGTTTTAACTGGATGAGATCTGGGGCGATTCCTCCTTTAATCTTAATTTTTCTTTAGTTATTTTCCTGGGATTGTTCACAAGTGTGACCACATGATGAGAAACTCACCCTGGTCATCTTCTTCAGCTGTTTCTGATTTTTTTTTCTGTAATTTCATTACCTATATTGTCCAACAACTGTGTATCACAACCTGAGAAACTACTATAGTTATACATATATATATATATTGCCAGCTTCTCCTCCATAAGGAACAGAATTTAAAATGTGTATTTTCTTTATTTCCATGGTGTTATAAACCAAGTGGAAAAGCCAAACAGTAGTTTCTTCTGAGATGCAGTTATTTTATTGTTAACGTTTACTGTCTAGGGTTGGCAGAACGATCTAATGACACAGCTAATATTGTTCCTCTAGCGTGTGTCAATGCCCTTTAGTTTCCCAGCTCATGCACATTTTGACTCTATTCCCATTGCTTAAGTCTCCTTCATCACACAGTACAACAGAGCATTTTCAGGACAACATGAATGACAGCGACCATAGATAGACTAGCCCAAATGACATTGTCTTCTCTGGGGGGAAGAGAAGTTATCATCATCATCATCGTGAAATATTACATTTTAAAATAAAACACCCTTGCTACATAGTCGACAGTGCAAGAATTATGGGTTTCCTCTGTACCCACCTTGTCTTCTTTTGTAGCTAAGATGTCAGCGTTGTACTGCTTTTGCTTGTCAGAGGCGAAGTGACCAGGAATATCACAGAGGAGCAAGTAATTCACAATAGACCAGTGATTACTTTTGGCTGTTGGTGAGATTCAAAATCAACTCATTTCTCATCGAACACAAGTCTGCTCATTATTCCTTTGATTACCTCCCTTTTTTGTTGGTTTGTTTTTCTCAGAACTTTGGTAATAAGCACATGACAGATGTTTAAAAGGGATTTGTTTTTGAAGTGGCAGTAGCCTTGAAAAGACAAGTGGGAGAGGTTGGGAGGCTGGAAGGATAGATTTGCACCTGATATGTTCACAGGCAGGACCGAATGGCTCTCCAGTGAGGAACTGTATCAGCACACGGTCTTTCTAAAAGCTAGGGATGGAACTGGTCAGGTTTCCTTTGTGTTTGTTTCTTTGTATGCCAACAACATACAGGAAGGCTGCCTGCCAAGACCTCTTGACAAAGAAAAAAAAAAAGAAAAAAAACCCCAACTCTGCCCTTAGGACATAATCTTGCATTTGGTAGAAGCCAGGGGTACATAGCTTTAGGGAAAAGAAAATTGGTAGATGCTGAAAACAAAGCCATCTAATGAGACTGTGACTAGACTATAAGGAATGCTGTCAAGGGTGCAGGTGTAGGAGATGAGCAGACATGCTTCCCACTGCATCTTCCTCTCCTGTTTCCTTAGCAACTTGGCTTCTTGATGGTCAGACCTTAGATAACTAATTAAAATGCTGGGGAAATCATTATTCTTTAATTAAATAATGGATTATTGAAGGCAGACCATTCAATACACGATTGAAAATGCTGTTAAACTAAGAGATCCCTTCCTCCTGGATCTGTAATACACATTGACTCCAATAATAGGAGCCTGGGTTCAGTGTTGAGCTTGTGTGGATTTGAGGAGAGAGAGGTTTGGGTGAAACTTACCCACATATAGTAAAATAGGTCAAATGCTATGTCTGTGTCATTTCATGTCTGCTTCCTTTATGGTCGCTCAGCGGTGTTCGTAGCTTCTAGTTGTTACCACTCCTGAAAGCTGGGGTGCACTTGGAGATAGCACATAGTCTTGTTTTATCAGAAAGATAAAGAAGAGAGTAGCCACCCTCTGACTTTCTATCCCTATCTCTGTGCCTTTTATAGATATTTGGTCTCAGGCTTCAGTTTATCCAGGGTGGGGAAGATTATGAATCACAAAGGCTGTGTTTGAAATCTACTAATAAAGAATCTTTGTTTACTATGTATTATAATTGCGTTTTGGTCATCTACCCCAGTCACCATTTGGGTGAGATGAGTATTGATGTGCATATAACATATCATAGCTTTGCTTCACGTTTCTCCAGGGTCTATTTCCATTAAGAAAGCCCAGTGTACCTTCAGTATTGAAGCTTATAAATGGGTCAGTGGAATTCCCACAGCATCTTTCTTGATAGTGGCAGTTTATTAAGAAAGAACAGTATACTGGGTGACGCAGTGACAGAAATGAGGAAGAGTCCTCAAATAAGCTTATCTCCATGGTTGTAGTTTTGGCATTTGTTTTAGTCCACATGTATGTAAGAATAATAGCCATAGCATTTTTTATGCCCATTTTCTTTGTGTTCTTATGTGGACATCAAAATACTTTTGCTGTTACAGAGAGCAACAAAAATCAAAAGTGGTTGTGTGTCTCATGGTAAAGAAGTAGGGTTGTCATCTCAACTTTCTAAAATGAGATCTGTAAATGATGTGAACCAGATTTAAAGTGTCCCATCAGGTGTCTTCTGTATAGATTGATTAAGTAAATTATAATTCTTCTTTAGACATGGCAGTGCTCATCTCAAGTCTATCCCTGTCCTCGGGTTAATGCTAAGTATAAGGCAAGGGTGTACATTTTAACCATTAAAAAGCCATCTAGGAAAATAGAAAATAATGACAAAAATGGAAGAATCAGCAAAAGAGAAATTACTTTAGAAATGCATTTTATAAATTACTTTTATTTTTTGCCAGATTTATGATATAACTTGTAAATTTAAAGTGGACAATGTAAAGATTTGTTATATGTATATATTGCAAATAATTACCACAATACGGTTGTTGACACATCCATCCACCTGACATAGTTAGTCTTTCTGTGTGTGTGTGTGGTGAGAGCTTTTGAGATTTACTGTCTTAACTTTCAAATGTCCAATACAGTATTGTTAACTGTAGTCACCATGCAGTACATTAAATCCCTAAATTGTATACATCTTCAAGCTAGAAGTTTGTGTCCTTTGACCACCATCACTCATTACCACTGTCCCTCTTCCCTCAACCCTCAGCAACCATCAGTATGCTCTTTGTTTCTGAATTTGTCTTTTGTTTTGTTTTTTAAGAATTTACCTACAAATGAGACCATACAGTATATGTCTTATGTCTTTCTCTGTCTTACTTCATTTAGGGTAGTGCTCTCAGGGTTCATCCATGTTGCCACAAGTGGCAGGATCTCCTTCTTTTATATGGCTGAGTATTTTGTTATATATATATATATATACACACACCACATTTTTATCCATTCATCTGTTGATGGACACTTAGGTTATTTCCATGTCTTGGCTGTTGTAAATAATGCTATAAGGGATGGAGATACCTCTTTGAGATAGTGATTTCATTTTCTTCAAATATATTCCCAGAAGTAGATTGTTTGATCATATGGTAATTGTGTTTCAGATTTTATAAGAAACCTCCATACTGTTACCCAACGTGGTTGTAGCAACTTACATTCCCATCAAAAGTATACAAGCGTTCCCTTTTCTCTACATCTGACCATCTCTTGTCTTTTTGATAATAGCCATTCCAACAGATATGGGGTGACACCTCACTGTGGTTTTGATTCGCATTCCCCTCATGGCTAGTGATGTTGGGCCCCTTTCCATAAGCATGTTGGCTATTTGAATATCTTCTCTGGAAAAATGTCTCTTCAGGTTCTTTGCCCATTTTTTAATTGGATTTTTGTTTATTTGCTGTTGTGTTTGCTGTGCAGTCGCCTCTGATCAGGTGAGGTCACAGGCAGTGTGGTGCCTCTTGTTGGACTCTCTGGGCAGGACTAGAGGCTGGACTCCACCGTTGCTCCTGGTTGGGTGTGTCTCAGGCTGTGCTCTCCAATTGGACGGTGCCTCTGGCTGCATTCCATGTTCAGGTGGCCTCACAGGCAGGGTTTTGTGGCCTGATGGAGGCTCAGGCTGTGCTCTGTGATCCGGCAGGGCTGTAGAGCTCTGCTCAGAGTTGGGTAGGGCCACAGGCTGGTCTTCCTGATCGGGTAGGTCTCTCTCCGGCTGTGCTCCAATGTTGGGCAACATTGCTGGTCAGACTCTCTTGTCAGGAGGGTATTTCATCTGGGTGGGGCCAAAGATTGTGCTCTGTAGTCAGTAGGGATGCTGCTGGGGCTCCCTTGTCAGTAGGGTTGCAGCCTTCTGTGGCTGGGAGAAGTCACTGACTAGACTCCATGCCTGGGCGAGGTCACAGTCTGTGTGCAACCACTGTGCTGGGCTTGGCTGCAGAGTGTCTGTAGGCTGGGCTTCTAGGGTGCCTGGGGTCTGTAACCAGGCTCCCTGATGACTCAGGGCCCAAGGCTGTACTTAATACTGGCAGAGCTGCTGGCTTGGCTCCCTGTTCAAGTGAAGGATGGGCTCCATGGCTGCCAGGGTCCTCCGTCTACTCTTCCTTGCTGTGAGTTATCAGAGGCTATACTCAGCAGTTAAGTGGGACTGGAATTTGCCCTCCAGCCCAAGCATGAATGTATAACCAGTCTCACTTGACTGGGGATCCAAATAGGCAGAACTGCCAACTTAGCTCCCTGGCCAGATAAGGCTCAGCTCTGCAGCTAGCCCTATTCACTGGCTGGGGTCTCAGCTCAGGTGCTTCTGCAGAGCAGGGATGTAGTCTGCCAAGATCTGAGTGCTGGTGGCTGTAAGCCCCAGCCGCCTCCTCCATCTCTACCTGACACTCAGTCGAGTTCCTCCAGTGACCCACTTGAGGCGAGACCCAACTCGACTTTCCAGGAAGTGCCCTGCAATGCTAAAAAATAAAAACAAAAACAAAAAACTGGATATCCACCTTGGGCTCTCGTTTTTCCACTGGAGAAACTATAGGTCCATAAGGGCCCTTTCTGTGTGACACTGGGCTAGCCTTGGGGGAGGGGCAGTGCAGTCAGTGTGGCCGCTTCTCTTATCCTTCTAATACGGTCCTTCGCAGTCTCTGTGGTCCAGGGTGGGGAGTGCTTCCGCCTCATCACCAGGCTGTGGGATTTTCACAACGGTGTCTTGTTTATGGATAGTTGCTAGTTAGTTTTCTTGTGAAAGGGACTTAATTGAGGAATGACCTACATTGTCATCTTGATGATGTCCTGGAGATACATTTTTATGGTAAAAAAAAATTATACAGGAAAGCATAAACTTAGAGGTAAATATGTGTATCTACTTGCAACATAGAGATGCAGAATTCAAGAATCCCAGATGAATGCAAAACCTTATGCTGATATTGATGAGAGTTTGATAAAATGAAACTGTCATGATACACTGATAGCTCGGATTTTTATGGAGGTTGGTCATTTATATCAGCCAGGCAGGAAGCACAGACAGATGTCAAACCATCATGTAAGCACAGCTGTTTGAATGAGTTTCATTATTACCTGTAAGCTGCTCTGACCTTGTCAGTATTAGTGTACAGAGCACTTTGGTCTTGAGTCCTGTCAATAAATATCTGGCAGCCGATCCACTTCCAACAGGGCGTGACAAGGTCATGATATTTTGCAACCTCCTTTTCCTACAAATGGTAATGACCATGGATTCCAGAGACTGCTTTATTGCATGTGATATATCATCAGAAATGGTGTATTAACCGAAACGTAATCACTCTAGGCTGATTCGAAGCAAATGATGGACCAGGTTTGTAGGAATGCCAAAGAGCGATAAAAACAACAACAGGAAATAAAGACAAATATCCCTAGCTGAAGTGAAGCAGCTGATTTAAGTTGTTTGTATGTACTCCCAGCTTCAAACGTAGAAAAAAAATTAGTTGCATCTGGCATTATGGAACTTAACTCTCTAGCTTTTGTTGGAAAAGCACTGAGGTTGAATTATAATAGCTATGATAATTTAAGGAGATGTGGTTACATGTAGAGAGATCCAAGTTGACAATGATAAATTTCAAAATTTACGATAAGTTTGGACGTGGGTGTCAGCCAATTAAATGAGCAATCAAACTCCAAATAGAATTAGTTTCCTTTGAACTGCCTACTCTATGGAGAGCCCCATTACTTGGCAAAAACAGACAACTTATAGAAGAAATCCATCAAAATATATTGTCTGGAACTAAATTAGAGCTGAGGTAGCAACTGTGTTTATAATGGAGAGAAATCTAATTTGGAATCAAGATCAACTATTAAATTTTAACTAAGATATGCTGAGGTCAGGGGCAAGCTAGAGGCTTGATAATAGAAATTAAACCCCCATTATCTTTTGTGACTATGTAAGTATATAATAAACAAAATATATACAAATAAGTATTATATATAAGTAAATATAAAATAAATACTTTATATATTATAAATAAACATTTTATATATTCTAAAAGAACAGTATTTGTTCTCAGTGTAGCAAAATTTAAGCCCAGAAGTTGCAAATTCAAATGCCTACAGAACCAAGAAATTAACATAAATAATAGCATAAAGGGCCCAGTGTTATATAATAATGAATGTCTTCAACTGTGGCCAGCTAGGAAGCTCATGACTTACTTAAAGTCATTCCTATTCCATTTTCTGATCTAGAAACCTTTTGGCAAATTCAGATGCTGATGATTTTGACCAGTAAAACTCCAAGTCTAGAAACTGAGGCTGAGACCATTAAATAATTACTGGGACCAAATTCACCTAAAGATATATTATGTAAAGTTAAGAGTGAGCTTACTATTCCAAGATTGAAAATACGGAGTAGCACCAGAATTTGTTAAAGATATTATTTAAAACTACCTCTGAAACACATAACTAGAAGTGTTTTTAGAATCCTCACCTAAAAGGTCAGGTCATGATAAGTATTAACTATTGAGCAGTGTACTTTAAATCCCTGGTTAAGGTTGCTCTGTGAGTCCATTCCATGCAGTTGACTTAAATCCCACTTTCATGTTTGTTGATAGCTGGTCCTTTACTTAGCTTAGTTATTCTGCTTACTTGCGAACCATGTTAACCATTGATTATTAGTATCTATTCTGCTTAATTACACTTCAGTAATTTCTACTTAATTTGCTTCCAAAGAAGTGGTTTGGAAACAAACCTTTAATCATTTCCATTGCTCCAGGATTTATCTATTTTCAAAAAAGAATATGATCTAAGGAGAGAATAATTAGAAGTCTTTCCTATTCAATCTAATAAGTACTTGCAATGTACAACTTTAATTTTGTTATAGGTGAGTTCTCAGGATTTAAAATACATTCATAGTGTCAATTCATAAAGTCAATTCATACTTAAATTGGTTAAACCCATTGCATAAGTGTAAAATATTTTGAAGCTATGTAATGTTTTTCTAAGTTAGCCATTTTACCTGAATATGCCATTATCACTCAATAAATATTTGTAAATAAATGAATGAATATATTATACTTACAGCTATTATTAACAAAAGTTATAGAGTATAAATTTAGAAGAAATTTCTCAATGAACACTATTACTACTGAAGAAACAGTACTTTGATATAGACAGAAAGTAAGAGAAATACCAAATACACTAGTGATTCTTAAATGAACAGGTTGCAAATGAGTCTCTACTTGCATCAGTAATTCCAGAAATAGTGGTTATAGTAAGTGCTGTATATTAGAACTCACACTTGACATTTACAAGCATCAATTTCAGGGTTATACTAAAGGTGTTTTAACAGACCCGGAAGGATTAGATCAGAGCATGTAAGTTAGGATAATGGGAGTGGAATACTGTAGCCATCATGAATGGCCCCCTTGCCACTCTGAATCTCTGTCACCTCACATTATTTGTTAGCGCTAGGAGGATCATCTGTATCTTAACTGACCATATTGCTGAGCCCATATACCAGAGTATAATGTATTTTTTATTTAGAACTCAGCCTGAAAAAAAAAATGTGCAAGAAGCTAAAGGATATTCTATAAGTGTATTTGTTTTTTCATTAGTCTGTGATTCTTTAAACCCATTGTTTTAAAGTTAAAAAAAAAAGGATTATGATGTAATAAAAAATCAGGGATGTTCCTCAAAGTCCAGAATCCTTGGTCACTGCATTAAATTTCCCCTGGTATTACCATTGGAGTCTTGAGACTGGCAATATACATGTATATAAAGATATGATGGTGTGTATAAGACACCAAAAGAGTCTATCCATTATGTTGATTGTGTAGTTAGAGAAATGGTGCTGGTGGTTCCAGATTTAGGGTAAAAGCAATTAAGAGAATGTCAAGATTAAAAAAGGAATTAAAAAGCTCTGAATTCAGACCTGGCAATTAGGTGACTTTTTTTTAGACCATATGATAGATATTTAATACCTATAAATATTTCTCCATTGTCTAGATCTGAGATGGTGGAGTGTGTTCTTCCAATGTATTAGTAACAAGATAAAATCAAAATTTATTGGCATTTAGTTAGGTTTTGGCAGTCAGTTTAGCTAGGGTTAGTTAGGTTTTGTTCAAAGTTTCCGGTTAGATTATATGTAAAATTTAAAAAGCAGTCACATGTTTTATGCTCTGAACATCCAGCATGATAAGTTTGAACTTCCCCATATGCTTCACCTATAGGCTAACTCAGTTGATAACATCTGCCCTATTGGCTTTCAGAGTCATTGGCATTGTCACAGGTCTAATCAGGTCTGGAGTTTTATTGTTGAGCCCCCAGTGTGACTTCTCTAGGTAGAGGCAGTGAAGCAGCAGGAGTAACTCTGGGCAAATACATGTGACAGATGTTTTTAAAATCAAATCCATCAAATATTACTACTTTGAATTCACGCAAAATTGATTAGACCCACTCGTGTGATCTTGCCTCATACTGGTTTTGTTTAGTTTAGTTAACATTGCAATTAATCTTTCCAAAAATCTAATTCATCACCAGGCTTCTTTCATGCCGTGATCTGTTTGTGTAAATTTCCTGAAACAAAATACCCTGTCTAATTTGATCTGTTGTCGTGATTGAAAATAGTAAGTTGGTATTGCTCTGTTCCTAGTGATATAATTAAGATGCCCACGCTTTTCTAATTAATCTAATCTAAAATTGCTTTGGCTATTAGATTACTAACAGAATGTAATGCATTGTTTTTCTTCCTTATCACTGTCATTAGTCAAGAGAATTTATTCCACGAAGTTTGAAACACACCCAATGTTTATTTGTGTATTCAGATACCAATCTAAGCCAGACTTCTTTGTCAAATATGATCCGCCATTTATTAAATAGTTATTACTTAATATTACTTTTGAGAGCCATTTTAACAATGCTTAAAGTAGAAATATAATAAGAAAGATGCTATATTATTTGTGTTTATAATAAATATTTATAATATATAATATATGTATATTTATAATATATACTCTAATTATATTTAGGATTAATTATTATAGAGCATAAGTACAGTATAGTAGAGCATAATATATTAAATAATGTATTATATATCATATATATTTAGGTATATAAATATATATCTTAATTATTTATAATACTTATTATATTCTAGATAAGCAAATAAAATAAGCACCCCTTTAAATTGAACATTATAATGAAACAACAGAAAAAGAAATCTAAAGAAGAGAAATTCAGTAAATGGCCAGTTCATTTTGAATATATTAATGGTCATCATAGCTCATGGTTATTTCTTAGAAATAAATGAGAAATGTTAATATTTTATCAAGATTATTTTTGGGTATAAGACTGTAACAGGAAAAAGGAGTTGCATATTAATTCTTCATTGTAATCTCATACAAATAATGCATAGAATTTGCAATAAAAATTGGCAACGATATATTTATTGTAAGTTGTTCAAGAAAAATGTCAGATTCTGCATTCAAAGAAAGATATATTCATTGGTAGATACACATCTAGAAGTTTTAAACTTCAAATTAACCTTTATATTAATACAAAAAAAAAATAGTAATTAAGGAAGGCTTTGAAAAATTGAATAATTTTCCTTGAATTTTTATCTCAGTGATACATCATTGTGCAGATCAGCATTTCTGTCTTTTGACATATGGCAAACATTATTTTTAGAAATAGGCAATACAAAGATTAGAATTAGTGTTTTTTTTTTAAATGTGTAATTCATGTTTGTTTTTTTTATGAAATGATTTAATGATGAAACTAAAAAGGGAAAATTTGTTAAGCAACATTAGAATGCAGCTCTACCATCTTTAAAGAAAACTAGCCTGATCTATTGCTCAGATTTATGTTTAAATCTGATACTAAATAGTTGCACTTATATTAAAAATGTAAATTTAATTCAATGACTCATAGTAATAGTAAATTGATGTTACATATTAAATATGTTGATGGAACTCCTCTTTAAAAAAATCCCTAAACTCATTTTACTAATCTGACTGAAAGCATATGAGTATATAAATAATACTTTATCAATTGTTAATAGTAAAACAGTTCAATAGGTTGTTTTGTTCGCTTATATATAATGAAAAGAAGCCAATATTATGATACTCAGAGATGCTTGCATCTCATGAAAACCCTTTTATTTAGAAACAAGGCTGTTTTAAAATAATTTTTGAGTAATTTTATCCTGTATTTCAATGCTTAAAATACTCTTTTTCTAAAAACATAATCTATTTTCCATATGGTTTTAGCTTTGACTGTATTTTTATCCTCTTTTAACTAAATTCAGTATTTAAATTTTATTTCCCAAGGTTATATCTCTTTTTATTTTGCAAGACAGTTATATCTTCAGTTCAAAAATAAGGTTTGCATAACTAAAGTCTATTAAAATCAGTCCTGTTAAAAATAATTTTTAATGAAAATTTCATTGATAAAATACATTAATAAAAAACTTGTAATGTGAATAAAATTACTATATAAAATATTTTAAGAAATACATTTCCTAATTGCATATGTTTAGGACAAAATTAACATTAACTTGAATTAAAGCCATTCTGCAGCTAATGAATGATTTAAATACTCCCTTTTGACTCATTGAGCTCATGGGTCCTACCTTAATTTTTTCCTTGCCAAATATCTCAACTCTTTGATATATTTTTCCTACTGACTTACATAACACAGATTCATTCAGTCCTTTACTACATCATATATTCATATTATAATGAATATGCAGCTGAACCTTTAACAACCTGTGGATTAGGAACACTGACCCTCTCTGTACAGTTGGAAATCCACAAATAACTTATAGCTGATCCTTCTTGGTTCCTCCATGTCCACAGGTCCATATGCGAAGTTTCACATCCATGGGTTAAACCAACCGTGGATTATGCAGTACTCTAGTACAGATTTATTTTTTTGAAAATCCACATATAAGTGGATTCATGCAATTCAAGCCAATGTTCTTCAAGGATCATATGTATGTATGTATAACATGTACACATAATTATAATATAGTATACAATATAATTATATATAACTTTTTAAAAGCTTACTTAAAAAGTAAAAAAAAAATGTGGATTCTATTGATTCTTTGATGACAAGAAAAACTATGGAAAATGTTCAACATAGTTGATCACAGAAACGCAAATTAAAAAACAATGACATGCCCTCCTTACACATCCACCAGAATGCTTCAATTGGAAATACTCACAATACAAAGTATTGGCAAGGATATACAACAACTAGTCTACTTGTACGTTGTTGGTGGATATGTAAACATGAAGCTATCCCTTTGGAAAGCTATTTGAAAGTTTCTGAAACAAATGCCTTCCTTATGGCCCAGCAATTCCTCTTCTAGGTGTATATGCAAGAGATACGAGTGTGTATGTGCACAAAATAATTCGTAGAAGAGTAGTCATAAAAACTTGATCCACAGTAGCACAAAACTGGAAACTCAAGTGAACCAGAACAAGAAAATAAACAAAGATTGTATTAGAGTCAAACAACGGAATACTGAACAGCTTATACGAAGAATGTATAAACCGTCATACACTGCGATATGAATGAACCTTCTATTTTAAGAAAAAGAAACCAAAAAGGCACATACTGTATGAATCTATTTATACCAAGTTCTAGGAAAGGCAAAACTATTGATCATGATGAAAGTCACAATAGAAGTTACAACCTCTGGCTAGCAGATTTTAACTAGAATTGTGCACAATGAAAGTTTAGGTAAATGGAAGTGTTTTATGTCTTGATTTTGGTAGAGTACACACACACACACACACACACACAATATTATCAAGCTATAGAGCTAAGCTTTACACATTTTCCCAAATGTAAATTATGTGTTAAGAAATAAAAGAAACATGGTAGTACTGATTATTGTTACATTGAAAAGAATTGAGGTTGTTTTCGTTAAGTATTGATTATACTTAAACAGAATACAGAATGGCCTTAAAACCCAAGTCTAATTCCTCTTAGCCTGACAAACTTTGATTTCTATAAAACGCTATCTGTAGAATTGTTTTTGTTACACAGCATATTTTCTATCAAAGCTCAAAAACTTCACTCACATCATAAGGAAGAAAAGAAACAACTTACAAATCAGAAGTTACTGACTACAGTATGTACCTATACAGCTGAGTTACTGTATTTGAAAAATAGTAAAAGACTGTAACAACAATAATAGATACTTATACTTGTGAATACTGTACCAAGTACTAGTACATGGGCTGTTCCTCATAGCAGCATTAATGAAATGGGTCCAATTATTTAATCTTAGTGAGTCCTGGAGCTGTGCCCTGAACCTAGGCACGTTATCCTTAGAGACCCTGTTCTTAACAGTGTATATTATTTTTATACTAGGTATTTCAATTATAATGATTATATAACCAGAAGAGCTGGTCTGTTGTGAGTCACTCTACATTTGGGCCCCTGTAATGAATGGGATAAATCACTTGCTTATTAACAGATCAACCATTGCAGTTTTCTTAAGCATATATTTGAAGTGTAAACAGTGTTTTGGAAAATATGGATAATTATTTATGCTCTTCAGATGTAGGTACCTTAAGTAGAATGTCTCTCTACTTTTAGATAAAGTAGATTATCATATGGAATATAAACAGAGGATGCAGAGAAGCATTAAAAAAGATAATGTCTTCTCAGATTCTGGAGAAAAGATCATTCCATGAGTTTGGAATTACTGGAAGAGATCTTTAAGAAGAAATGGCTTGGGTGCCACATAAGCATCTGAAGTTGAAGGAAGAAATACATAGGAGATTAAAGTGAAGGTGGCCCCAAAACCAATTTCTGGTGAAATCTGTATGAATTCACCTGTATTATAGAGGAACTGAGTTCTTCATTTAATTAAATTCCCTCAGGAATAAAAAAAAATACCCCATAGATATTATTTTAAATGTTTTTTCCCCAAATAATTAAAATTAGAATGTAACTAATACTCTAATAAGGGAAGGAAAATTCGGATGTAAAGATATCATCCTTCCAGTTCTGTTAGAAGTTTGGTAAAAGGGAGAAGGAATGCCAACAATTACACTCAGATTTTGGAGCATCACTGGATTTTTCTTCCTTTTTGTAATTTTCCTGATTTCGAAGATAGCGATTGATACTAAGTTCTACAAAGTTAATTCATAACTGATTTCCAGTTCATTTATAAAATTATATATAGTGACCCCCAAATACTGTAGGAGCAAGAAGCTTTTCTGATCTACCAGCTAGTCAAGATCTTAGAACAGAGAATTTTAGGATGAACAGAAACTTTGTTCATTTAGCTGAATTAAACAACATTTAACTTGTATGAATATGATAAATCTTAGGCTCTCTTAGGTACAAATGCAATTTCAGATTTCCTCCAGCTCAAGTTTACTGACATTTTTCTGGTGTCGAGTAGCCTTAACTTTGTTGTGTTTGGTTGCTGGTGATTTTAGATGTCTCTTATGTCACAGTCATATTTAGGGTATGTGTATGTGTGTATAATGGGAAATCTTAAAATGTTTTATAAATTACCTTAGCTAGATCTGTTTCTTCTTGGAAGTTAGAAGAGTTTATATACTTAAACAGGCATTATGTTTACAAAGTTTTTAAGAAAACAGTAAAAATTTTTGTGCAGTAATTAGATTCATAGAGACTCATTCTATTATATGACAGAATCTAAAATTATTTCTTACACAGTTATCACAAGTTAAAAAAGTTAAAAACTTGTACTTTGAACAAATTAATGTATAGTCACAGATGAAGGTTTTATTACATTCTGCAGATGAAGGTATTACAACTATTGGCCTATTTCATAAGAATTTAGTACATTACTAAGTCATCTTTCACCAAAACACTTGGAAATGTATGGGGAATAATTTTTCAAAACTTGTGAAATTAATTGAATATGATGATCCACAGAGTGAAATTTATCAATGTTTAATTTCAGTCTATGACTGAATAATAGAGGTAAGTTAATTGGGCCAAAAAATTATCACTCAAGAATATCTATCTCTTCAAAAAAATTTATTCACATGTCCCCTTATCTTTTCCATTTTTTTTTCAAGCTCCATTAAAGTAGAACATAGATGATGGTGAGTGAGAGTTTGGAGGCCACACTACTCCTGTGTAGTTTCAGATAAGTCCTTAATCCAGAGCCTATTCAAATTTCAATTTAGTGTTTAAAACTATTCAACCAGAGAGGCAAGCATTTCTCACTAAACACACTGATAAAGTTGCTGTACCCCTGCAGAGCAAAAAAAGGACATGCCTTTGAAAAAGTAGATCTGATTGTTTAAAAAAATGCATTTGAAAACCTTTGCCCTTGCTTTGGCTTTGAATTTAAAATAATGTAGCTTTAATAATTAAGGTCAAATTTTAAATAAGAACAAAAACTGCAAAAAAAAAAATCTTTATGTGAATTTTCACTGTATTATCCAGTAGAAATACCAAAAGTAAAATGGGTTACTTCGCATGTTTGAAAGTCATGATATGCCAAGATGGGCCAAACTGTACAGTAAAAATCTTAATCTTTCTCTCTGCTTAAATGCATTATGGAAATCGGAATACTTGGTTTACTGACACCAGAGAAACATGACAAGGGAAAGTACTGTAAAATGAGTTTTGAATCTGTGTCAAATTATAGGAGAAATGAGCAAAAGATAACTGCTATTTTCAAAAGATTTTCCACATCTTTCTCCTTTAATATTTGGAACTTACCAGCAACTCAAAATTGTGTCAACTATTTATGGTAAAGTGGTTTCAACTGAAGTATTTTTGATGGTTGATAAGGAATTCCTCTATGAGATTTGAAAAAGTAGTCAGTCATCTTCAGCCAAAGGTATATTTTATGTCAGTGTGCAGTGGAGTACTTTGGGAAATGGTTTATATGGGTTCTTACTCACTTTAGTTTTATGAAAGGCAATGTGATATTCAATAGTAATGGTGTGTTCTACTTTTTATGATGGGTGGAGAATTTACAAATGTTTACTTTACTATTATGCTTCATAGTATGCAAATACATTTTCCTTATATGTGATTTTATGCATCAGCAAATTTCAGTAAAAGTAATATGGCCTTACCTATTCTGAAGGAATGCCTAATTTAAACCTAACTCTTTATTTCAATCTTTATTAATGTAGATTTCCCCCCCTCCAGTGGTTCTGTCTCCATTTATCTGTTACTTTACCCAAAGATAATTTAGAAACAGAGTCAATCATAAAGTTTGTGAATTTCTTCAATGAGCATACTAAATCCTAAATTTTTGGATACTGGGTATAGTTAACAACCTTACACTGATAACTTGCATGGATAATATTTAAGGCATGAAAGGAGCATTGCCCCATAAATTTATAGGAGACTGATAAAAATTAGGGCACATCACCAACCCCTTACCACCCCAGGAAGGAGAAAGTATACACTTGCTGATACATACAATTTTTTAAAAAATTAATTTAGTAGTTACAGATCTTCTAAATCCATTCATTGCCAGTAGATGTAACATCATTGACCGTTAGTGTGGGGGGAAAAAGTAGTACTTCTTTTTCTTCTTGTACATTACTTACTGCAGGTTCCCCAGTGTTGTTCCTAATGCAGACTTACAGGATTTCATGCTGCCTGAGTTACCCCAAGCCAATTTCTGCATGGCAATGTTTCAATATATTGCTATCACCTTTCTTAATCTCTGTGTTTAGAGGATTTGGGTTGCAGCAAGCATTTATCTGCAGGGGCAGAATCTGTATTCCACTGATATATGCATATCCTGTCTTGATCATTAATATTACATGTGACTTTCAATGTTAATAAAATTGCTTAAGAGTATCCCAGAGATTGAAAGCTGTCACTATATTATCCTACCTAAGCACAATGATAACAAGGTTTGGCTAAACAACACATAAATAGAAATAAATATTGATGTTATGGTGTTGGGTACACCAAAACATCAAACTTTCAAATGCATTGGCTTTACCCAAGTCTGGATACAGGAATTACCCTAATTGTTCCCAGCCTGGCCTTAAGGAATAAGCATTCATCATAAACTTCTTGTCTATTCTCTTTTTCTTTCTTCCTATTCTCTTTATAAGAGATACTCTTGCCTTAACAGCTATAATTTTGTTTGGCTTGCTTCAACTTAACTTTAATACCTCAATTAAATATCTCTTCCTCAGAGACACTTGCCCTGAACATGTCCTTTCTCTATCATAGCATGTCATTCATTTAGTTTCCTGAAATTCAAAAGAATAGAGTAATATGATCCTAGAGTAGTGTATGTGCTCCAACAGCATTCTTGTTGAACATTAAATGTAAAAATGAATGAATAGATGAATAAATAAATGCTATAACCTATTATGTATTCAGAATATACTTGCTTGATAAGTAAAGGGTGTCTTTCACTTTTGATTTTAGAGATGCTCAAGACAAAAGCTGAAACAATTGAGTTTGTACTTTTCTACATATAGGTACAAGTCATCTTGTTTTATACCTAAATTATGATTCTTTAAAAAAGAAATTATTTTATTTAACTGACTTTTCCTCTTGTGGGCATTTGAAGACTAGAGTTCAGAACCATGGAGAGTTCCAAGTTGATTTGGACCACAAAGCACCTGATGCCTGAAATGTCTTGTGAGAAAACTAGTAACTTATAGCAATCAATGTATTAAGCCCTGTTCTTGGCACTGACTAGGTCCCGACTGTCGAGCACAATTCTTTTTAAAAAATCTCATTTTTACAAATAAGATAGCTGAGAGCTTTAATAATGCAGTAGCTGACTCTGAAATTCAGAATCTTTTCCTTCAACTCATTACTTCTTCAACATCCATTTGAGCCTACAGCTCTTATAACTGGTATCAAAGCTAAATTTCTCTCTTTTGCTTTATGGTCCATGGGCATTTAAAAGTCAATACCTCCTAATTTTGCAGAAGATGCTGGGATTAGCTTTGTGATTTTAGAATAAATTCTGAAGTAGGAAACTGTGTATCTTAAAAATTGAAGAGAAGTTGGAGACTCTGCCGTGAGCTACCTTCCCTGGGTCAGAATCTCTAAAACACTAGCTTTTCATGTATCACTACGTATAATCTAGGTCATCTCTATGTTTTGGGGATCTGCACACTCTTTATGGTTACTCTTATCAGCTTCATACTGGGCTTGTTGCTTCCTTTATCCTTAAGCTTTCATCCTGCTCGATGAAACATCAAATCTAAAAATGAAAATCCTAGGGCATGTTGTAGTATCTTGTATAGTGATATATTACAGATTTTCTTGTTCTTTAGATCAGGTGTTAGCAAATTACAACCTGTGGGGCAAATTTAGCTCACTACTCTTTTTTTTTTTAATTTTGTCAGGGCAGGGGAGGTAGTTAGGTTTATTACTATCTTTTTTTTTAAGAGGGGGTGCTGGGGATTGAACCAGAACCTCATGCATGTTGAGCGTGCGCTCTACCACTTGAACTACTCCCTCCCTGCAACCACTCATTTTTTAAAATAGAATTTCATTGTATTACAGCCATGTCCCTTTGTTTACATATTATCTGTGGCTTTTTACTGTGGTAGAACAGTGAAACAGAGACCCTCTGGTCAACAGAGCCTGGAAGGTTTACTGTCTGGTCCTTTACGGAAAAGAGACTTTACTGACCCCTAGTTTAGACACAAAGAATTATTAATTGTGGTTCTCAATAACATATTAGAGACAGTGAAGTTTCTTGGATCCAAGGAGTCATAAACTACACAGATTGTAGCCACATGCAGGTAAACTAGAAGTGAAACAGACTTATAAGAAATGGGAACTAGTGGAGATACAGGAACTTGGTAGATGCACTCTCTGCTCAAGAAATGCAGTCCCAGGTCAATTTGCCTAATTGGGCTGTGGACCATGTAATCTTTCAAGAGAAGCAGGAAATTTCTATTCTTATGTGAAAACTTCAAATTAAAAAAGAAAAACTGGGACAGTTTTGCCAAAGACGAAATTTGATTTTGACCAAAGAGCATCACTTGTAATCTCAGCTTTAAAAAAAAAGTCAGTTCTTGTCTAGAAATATAAGATTGAACCATATTGTAGCACCAAGGTGATATTAACAAATCATCAATTTGGGAGGATGACTTTCTTTTAATATTCATAATGTAATTTCAGACACTTAAATTAGTATATTCATACAGATAATAGGGATCTTATTGATCAAGTCTATGACGGTTTTCTTCAAAATTGAGCTTGTACCAAAAGTTATTTGGAATCAGCAATAATAAAAGAGGAAAAGGTCACATAATCAATGTGATATGTTTTGCATTCCTTATTAGTTCTTAGCCCTCATTGTAAATGTTAATGCAATCTGTAGCCTTGATGGACTCCTGCCAGTATCTATTGAGACAAAGAGAAAAGATAACAGATACCTTATTTGCATCTTCCTGCATTTTTGTTTTAAAAATCTTTTCAGAACCACAGATTTCTAGTTATCAGAGTATGACATCTGTAGGGTGTGGATAAGTTAAGGTCCTAGCACCTTGTCTGGGAATTGGGTAGAATTTAATAAATGAGCTGTTTTAAAAGGAAAGGTCAACACTAGGAAACAAGAGAGTACAAAGCCCCTGGACTTAGTTCATTACCACCTCTAGGCCAGTAGAGGTAAACAAAGGGGCCAAGTTACACAACCTGGGGAGAACATTCCGTCATCACCTCCAGCATGTTTAGGTGGAGACGCATAACCAACCGAGGAACAGGGAGGAAAATGTCCTGACTTACTCCCTTTCTTCTGCCACCTGCTGGTTCCACACATTGCTGAACCCACTATAAGCCTGAAGGAAAGGCAGCCTGTTGAGATGGCCCTTAAAGTTGAGCCTCCTGGGGCACAGAGCAGAGGGTGGAGAAGCCGGGGATCAGCTCCGAAAGGACAAAGAGGGAATACTCCGTCCCGTGGCCTTCTTCTCTTGTTGCATGGAAAGTTGTCTTAACCTTTGAAAATTGTAAAGTCTTCTGTGGCCAAAAACACAGTAACGTAGAACATGAATTGGAAGGTTTTTCTACAAAGCAATTGAAGTAAATGAACTGTGGGTGAATCCTTGTGCAGAGAGCATCAAATGTATCTGTTAATGACTGTTATAATATCTTGTTCTGTTACGTGTCTGGTGAGGAGAGAAGTCAAGTGAGGGTGACAGACACGGTGGAAACTGAAATGTTACCCCTCTTCTAGCATCCTCTAAGGGGAAGTACTGCACAGGTAATTGCTATTCTAAAATAAACTTGCATGTATATGCTTTGGAGGAAGAGTTTCTGTGGAGAAAAGGCTAACATGCTCTATATATTGGAGCTTTCCCCAGTACTGACCTCAGCTGACTAATTTTGAAGTTCAATTGATTGCTTTAATCAGCCCATGCTCTTGTAGGTGTTACCATAATCAAGGGAAATAAAAGCACTTCACCATTAATTCTCCTTGTAGCCTGGCCTGATAAAGAAAATAAACTTGGGTGGCTTGATTCATGTTGCACAGTTCTAGACAACTTTAATTGGTGTTTCGGGAAAAGCAAGCAGTTGGATATTGGCTCCATTTGGTTTTATCTGGACTTTATTCAAAAGCCTTGGCTTCACCTATATATAATAACTGCATGAAAATATTAGTCTTTGGGCTAAAATTTCCAAACTTGGTTTCAGGAATTAAGTTGCAATTAAAATATTGGAAAAGTTACATTTTTTCAGCTGTTTTCCTTGTTATATTACTAGGAGTAATATTCTTTTTTTCATATGTACATTAATATATGGTTAATACATTTCAGCATACAAATTTGTCTAATTGATTTTTTAGTTCAAAATATCTGTTTATTGAAATGAATACATTTGAGAGTATACTCTTAGGAAAAGACAATTAAATATGAAGAATTTATCATGAGTATACATTTATAGTAACAGATTTTTTTTTAAAGGTTAACCTAAAATTAGATATCCTTATTAAAAAATAGGGTAAGAACATAAGTTCTAGAATCATAGTGTTTGGACTTTATCCCAGATCTGCCACTTTTTAGTTCTGTGAACTTGGGCAAGTTACTGTATCTCTCTGTCTCACTTTCCTTATCAATAAATTGCAGATAATAACACTATCTCCCTCCTGAGATTTTTCTACATACTGAGAATGAATAGTTTGAATATACTTAGAACAGTGTCTGGAATATGGGGGAAAATATGAGAATGTGTCACTAGGATGCAGATCATTTTTTTTTTTTTTGCATTGATGTAGAACTACTCAACTCTGGTATGTAGATGTATGTAAAAAAATCATTAGTAAACTGAGTATTTATTGGTAAGTCTTTCTTTCCTGGTGAGTTTGATTTGTGAAATTCAAATCTGATGACTTGAAAATCCTGAGGATGAAAAAAATCAAACAATAATAACTTAAATCTTTTTGTTGTAAATAATTAGACAAGGATATATATTACTTATCCCAATGTTTTACTTTAAGTGGAGACAGTTTATATTAAGAAAGAGTAAATTGGTTAATATTAGAAAGTAAATAATTTTACATGTATATTAAGATTGTGATTTTCTTTATCAAAACTACGGAAAGAGGATTACAGAAATTATTATCTACCTTTCAAACAACTTGTTTGCAAGAGTGACGTTTATTCTTAGGTTTACATAAGAAACATTAAAAGCCTATATCAGAAAAATATTAATAAAAGAGAAGTATCTTTTAAATACTTAGATTCATTGTCTATACTCCAAGAAAAATTACAAATTGTTTAGCCATTATATAGTTTTAAATACAAATAATGCAAAAGACAGATTCTTAGAGGCCTGTTTCATGAAAAACCATACCAATGACTGCAGCGTTCTAGTTTCCAGAGTCCTGCTTTCTGTTAAAAAAAAAAAAAAACACGAACATGTAAATCAATGAAACAGTAAGTAAAAATGAATTTATAATATTTTATAAAGACAAACCATTACTGCAATTATAAGAATACTTTTTTCTAGCTATGAAAACACAAGTTAAAAAAATTTGTATTTGGTACTTATGTTTTCTTCAAAACTTCAGGAGGAGGGTATAGCTCAAGCAGTAGAGCGCATGCTTAGCATGCACGAGGTCCTGGGTTCAATCCTTAGTACCTCCTCCAAATATAAATAAATAAACTCAATTACCTCCCCCCATAAAGAAAAAAGAGAAAAAAAATCATTAAAAATACATTTTCTTCAAAACTTCCCCTTGAATTTTCATGAAGGATTCAATGTTTCAAAACATTTTACATTATTGGCTGTTTCAGCTTGAGAGAGCTGACTGTGCACCTCTCTTCCCAAGTTTGTGTTCAATGACATCACCCTGAAAGTTCAAAACAGGCAGTGAGGCGAATATTTAGATCATGAAAATTGGTGTAAATATAAATCAGGAGGTTTTTTTTGAAAGCTGATTCCTATAGATTTATCAACACACCACTGTATATTCCTTACACTTGACAAGTCTAGTTAAATTCCACTGTTTTTTCATCCCTTTTTTTCTAGTTTTATAATAACTAATGTACCATACTGAATACTAGTAAACAGTATGCAAGTTTTTATTGGCCTGTAAAGAAGCTGTTGACATGATTAGAAAAAATCCTTTGGGAAAATGATTTCAAGATTTTTCAAAGAATATATAGTCTTACAACTAGGCTGACTTTTAATACTAGGTTGTTTCTGAGGAAACATTTATATATTTTTTTTATTGAAGTATAGTCAGTTTACAATGTGTCAGTTTCCGATGTACAGCATAATTCTTCAGTCATACATGAACACACACATAAAGAACGTTTCTTGATGAAATTCTGCTAACGGACTCCAGTTTTTGGCAGTATATCATCAAAATTTAAAACCTGGGCCCGGAGCTAGTCAGAACTCTATTTGAAATGTGATCTGTCCATCTGGGTGACTTTCAGCAACTTATCTGTCCTTTCTGATGTTTAGATCTTTAAAGTGGGTGTTTCAAGAATAATGGAGTTTATGAGACATTAGAGCATAATGTCTCTGGAGCTTTGCACAGTGCCTGGCACTTTAACAGCACTGATTTTATTTGGGTTGATTTGACAAGTGCTGTGTAATCTGACATCCTGGGTTATATATACATGGCTGGTTCTTGATTCCAGATCCCCCAAATTCTACTTGGTCATTTAGTTAGTGGAATTATTTTGTATCTATTAATCTGTAAATTTCACCTAAAATGTGTATTCATGTGTTATGGGTCAATTTTAGCTTAGATGAATACATTTTGACAGATGTTTTGATTATTAGATAGTTAGAATCAAAAACTCCACAACTTGATTGGGGAGAAAGTAGAGAATTGAACAAAAATATGTTGAGAGTGGAGAGGATAGACTGTAAAAAAAATTCTGAGAGCAAAATTTATCATTTTTGCCTTGAGCCCATCATGTTTAAAAATAGAAACAGGATCATTTTAAAAAAATAGTTTAAAGAGTTTTATAAAAGATACTTAAAAGACAATCAGCACAGTAAGTAGGAAGAAAGCTCTCGGGAATCAGGAGAAATGGGTCTGTTACATTTCGGGGGCACAATCTTATATAGGCCACTTCACCAGTCCGGACTTTTATTTGCCTCCTTTGCAATCTCTAGAGTACATTTCGATTCTAAAATTCTCAAGTATCATCCTATGAGGATAATCTCTGGGGTTACTGTTGATGCATTACATTTTCATAGCTCTTAACAGTCTGAATCTGGTTTCTCTTTGCTACTTGCTACTTGTATGGCCTTTGAGAAGTTACTCAGACAGACTCCTTTGTTGTCAACTGGTGAGATGAGTGGCCTCTCTTTCATCGGTTGTTGGTATGAGAAAGTGAGAAAACGCGTCACAAGTGTGTGATCAGCGTACTCGGTACATAATGGTGCGCCACCGTGATGAGCCACTGATTTTGTGGTTCTGTCATTTTTGATGCACAGTTGCCTATGGACACAATTGTAAAATTGATGTGTTAAGTTTCCTGATGGCTTGGGATATGTCTTGACTTCTTTTAAACCAGTTATCGAAAGGCAGATAAGCTTTGATGATTTTATTATAAAAAAGGAATTGATTCAGCATTTTTGAAGCCAGCCTTTCCTTACATACTTAGAAAGAAAAAAAAAATACCATCACTTCCTCTTCTATAAAACAGTCACTGGGAGAATGATCCAGCACAGGGTTCTTCACACCTAGTTAGCAGATAGTCAACATGAGTTGACACTTTGTGTGTATTTTCTCTTACTGCACTTTATCACTGCTGGGCCTCCCATATTCCACCTTCCCCTCAAATCGTGGTGATGACGGCAAAGAAAAAACAAAGAGAAGGCTGATGAGTCTGTTCCTCTAACAAGGAAGCAGTAACAGTGCTCTATACCCTGAAGACTTTCTAATTAGCCCCAAGATAGGCAAATTATGTAGCCTGAATGAGTAACTACTGTTAAACGGAAAGTGAATCTGTAATTACAACACAGTAATTCTCTGATAAAACACCTCATTTCTCAAGTATTTGTAAGTTTGTAATTTAGTTGAAACCTCCTACCAACTCTGCCTGGTGGGAAGCGAGGCCACGCATTTTACGCACTGATGCAGGTGAGTAAGTGAGTCTGATGGAAACAGTGGGACATCCTTGCTGGACAGTGGCACGCCCAGACTGTAAACCCAAGTTTCTGGAGCAAAGAAGCAGAGGGTAAAACCACTGATTAGGAAGGGGAGAGTCATTCATTTTATCCAGTTTTTAAATACCTATAGAGTTATAATAACTTACTATAATGTGTTCCGAGTTGGAAAAGAAATTTTCGATTTTTGGCTTTGCATGTAACTCATTGCCTGATCACATTTCTGTTGAATGTTTGTGTCTAAACTATAAAATACATATTTTATCAAGTTTTGATATAGGATAGTGATAGTCTAATATAAAATCATTTCCAGAACCTCCAAAATATGATAAACATTTTGAGTCACCCTCTGTTTTCTGCTGCAATTATAACAGGGAAACACAGGTAGAGCCTATTTGTTGATGTTGTTGTTTGCCAAGTAACAGAAAGCTGATGTGACCTTTGAATTCAGTGTTTTCCATCAAATAGGAGGTGTATCATAAGAGGTAGAGGAGATAATTTGTACCAATTATCTCTTTGATTAACTGTAAATTACTAAGTACCTGTTGGTTACAACAGGCTAAATTAAATATAAACTTACTATTATTTTTATTATTATTACTTAGATTAATGAACCAACATTTGGAATCCTTTTAATTGAGATGCTTTTAGTTGCTGTTTGTCTTTCCAGGGAAATGTGACAATACATCTTAGTAGTAATAGGAAGCTTAAATTATTTCTTACACAGGCAAAATGATATACCTGAATGATCCTAGTTTAAGATGTTACAGGTGATTTTCTTTAAGAATTTATAACATTTTTGGTAGCTTTCCATTTCATCAAAGGGTATTTGAATTGTTATAAATATTTTATTACTGTATCACTCAGCAGAATTACTGAATGATGCTTATTTTTAGCTTGAATACTGGCATGGATCACTTTGTACAATAAATTTGAACCCAAAGTGTTATGTGTAGATTAATTCTTTTTAAAACATTGGACTGTTTAAATTCACTAGACTATCATGCTGCTTAACAGATTGATGCTGTGAATCTTTCTGCAAAATACAGATACATTTTATGACTTTGTGGGACACAAGTTTTCCCTTACAATGTTTACTTTAAGCAAGGTTCAGCTGTATATTGTCAATATACCTCAAAGCACTGAGTTGGAAGCCAGGCTTGGACTGAGCTGTCAATATTTTCAAAAGGGATCCTCTTTCCTCCTCCTTCATACTTCCTTAATCATGAAGACACCTCACCATTTTTTTCCATGAACTCAGAAATGTTATTATAAACCTGCCAATTTTTCTAACCATGATAAGAAAACAATTCTAGTTCCCATCACACAGATACTGTTCTGTGAGGCATAGAACTATCATACGTGGTCCATTTAAAGTCATTGTATGTGTACCAGGTGCAAAACTCAATTACAGATTCCCCAAGAAAGTGGCTTGCTTTCTTCTATCTGATCTTAATTATTCTTTTGAGATGGGCTTTATTTTATTGAAGATGGAAACCTAATCTCTATTAATCTGGTAGGGGAAAGTAGAAAAAGTTTTATATACTGTCAAGTCCAGGAGTAGGAAGCTGGGATAGTCATCTAGGTGATGACATTTCTGTATTTCAGCCTTCACAGATACCTCCTTGTTCCCAGCTGGTCCTCTAGCTGTGATCTGTAGAGGCAGCTGCTGTATTATCCTTCTTTGATATCCTAATGGCCTCTTTGGGTCTAATGATGACCCAGCCTTGAATGGTATGGTCAAGGATCTAAGATAACCTCACGTGCCCTCCAACTCTCTCTTCTTCCCCACTGAACGGAGAAACATTATCCAGTAGTTACAGTGGGATGGGGGCCTGGACTCTTCGTGTTCGTTGTGTGTTCTTTTTCTCTCTCCATAATCCCTTGAGTTTCTATCCTGTTGGAACTTCGAAGCCTTTTTTTTTTTTTCTTTTTCTTTTTGATAAAACATCCCTTCCTTGAGGTAATAAATATTTCACTCTCTAGCTAGGCAAACTCGGAGAGGATCAAGGGGTAATAGGTTGGAAACAAAACAAAACAAAACAAAAAAAAAAAAAAAAAAAGAAAGGAAAGTAAAAGAAAATCAGTTAATATTTCAGAATATCATCTTTCTGCACTTCCCTTCTGACTAACTCCTGGCACTTGTGTGAGTGTTTTGCAGTGGCTGCTGTGCATAACTTCAGTTGGGATGTTTTGGTATTCCAGAATTTAGAATTTGAGAATTTTACGTGGCATGTTTTCTGAGAAAACATTGAAAGAATATAGTTTATCTAGCATGCTCTCTTGTTTCTACTACTTAAAAAGGCACACAGCATACTCAAAACCCCCCAAATTTCACTTCATGTTCCAGAGCAACATTTAAAACTCAGATGTGATAACATATGAAATGATTAAATCAGATCTTTCCCAGTGTCACTAAAGAACTTCAACTGTACTCTCAGGCAGGGCATTTGGACACCTTGGTGTGAGGAATGTGGTCTTGGCAGGTGGTCACTTCCCTTTGAAAGTAGGAGGTCTGTCGCAGGAAAGGAACAAAGTCCAGTGAATGGAGGACCAGCGTTGAGCAGGTCACACAAGAGATGCCCATCTCCATGGAAATGGCTGCTTACCAAGAGGGCCTTAGAGGAGAGGGAGCTTCAGGTGTTCTAGGAGAGAAAACACAGGAGATCAAAATTTTATAGACGTTTAGTGTGTAGATATTTGGGGACATCTGATCATTTGTATTTTCTCTTCTTTTTCTCTTTTCACCTGTCAGTTTTTCTCCGCCTCTTTCTTTTTTCTCTTCCATCAGTTTTTCTCCCTACTCCCCTCCTTTCTTTTTGTCTCCCTCAATTCCAGTCTCCAGCTTTTGCACAATTCTCCTTCTCCTTTTCCTGTGCATTCTTTCACATAGAGCTTTGACTCACAGCAGAAAGCAGGGATTATCTTTCCATTCTCATCTTCTATGGGAATCTGGCCAAGGGGACATCAGGCATTATAAAGAGAGGGACCACTGGCTTCATTCAAGAGAGTCAGGCAGTCTTAGAGTGGAGGTGAAGACAGTTTAGCGTTAGCAAGTGGGGAACAGAACAGTGGTCTATTTAGGAATTGTTATAAAGACATATTAAGGAATGGCTTAAGGTAATCTCATGATAACGGTCAGTAAGGCAAATAGACATTTTAATCAAAGCCCAGGTAGCCAGTCTGAAATACTATTTATCCAAGTGAATAGCATCGTAGATGGGCGGTGTTCGTGTTGCCTATGCAGGTGAGTTCAGCTAGAACAAGTGATGCTAACAGTGGCCACTGAAAGTGCTGTTACCCAAATCAGAATGTGCCTTAGGTACCATTAACAGCAACACTCTTTTAGTTTTGTTCTGTTTTTGGCTTTCTCGACTTTAAAATTTGCATTATTTCTATTAAAATTAGCCTTGCATTAAAAATATATTTAATGACCACTTTTTTCTCTCAGTCATTAATAATGCCTCTGTCCCCCAACAAAATGTTTTTGGCTGTTTTCCCATTTAATTACTACAAGTGGAAAATATTATACAAATAGCTTTCCCACTGCATAAAATCATTCTATGCATGCATAATATTCAAAGACCTTTGCCAGGAACAGTATAGTTATACTATTATCAATCATGTTAGGTGGTAGTTAAAACTCAGAATCATTCAATGATGGTTCCAATTTAGGCTGGCTTAAATCTTCCATAACTTTTTAGCCTAATATTTCTTTTGTGAATCATTTGTAAATTTGATTTTTAACCATTTCTCATTGCAATTTAATATGAAAACTCCCAACAAAGACAATAGTTTCAATATTAAATGACGGAAAATGATTCCACTGGAGCTTTAATGACATCCAGGTGTACTAAGTGGCGCCCCCTACTTTCACCACTACTGTTGTGACTGCAGTGTGTGGCAGTGATAAAAACAGTTACTACACTGCAATTAGATCCAAAAATAATTCTCAGTATACCACCCTATATTCAGCCATGTAATGTAAAATTTCTAGAATTGGAAAAAATTACATATCCTGAAAAGAGTTTCAGATTTTTTTTTTTCTCTTCAGTTTGGGGTAAGTGCATATGAGTGGTAATTTTTGTCTTTCTCAAGTAATTCACACAGCAATAAACTAGAATTCCCCCAAATGTGGATAGCTGTACATAATTGGACTATGTTAGTACTCGGTTGAGAAAGGAAATGCAGTTATGTGGGGGTTAAAAGTTTCCCTATGTGGGGTAAGAATACTTAAAATAAAGCCCTGTTGATGTTTTGTTGACCAGTCATCCAGACCTAAGATCCTTAGACTTGCTTTAATTTAATACAATGGACCAAAATATCTGTTAGTTGTCTCTCATATGTGAATCATTTTGGTGAGACTTTTCCTAGGTACATTTGTGGTAGAAATAATCATTGGACAGAGTCCGTCATCCCTCCTTTATGAACCAAAGCAACTTGGAAATGCTGATTTGTGGCCTTTTTCATCCTCTATAGAAATGATCTACCCCTATGTCACTTACTGTCACTAGGTTGTGAATAATTTGAAGGTAGGTGCAATGTCTGTGTCTTCATCTTTTTGTAGTTACACAAACTCAGACGTACAACAAATGCCATTTTTTCTCAAATCAAATTAACTTCAAAACTCTGTTCTATTAAACTGAGGGGCTGTTCAGTCTACAACATTGTTAGGTTTCCTCTTCTCTTCAGGGTTTACTCAGCCGTCCCAAGGGGCTTGGTAAGGCGGAACGTTTGGAGACAGCCCTTTATCTGATTTCGTCTTGATCATTACTGGTCATTTTCTAGCTTGCTTAGACTCTTACAAGTGAGTAGCTTCCTTGTTTCATGCTACGTTGGAGTATTTTCTGAAGTTGGGAACCTTGGATTCTAGATTCCAGCCTACGCAGATAGTTCATGCAGCCGTTCAAACCCAGATTCTGCCATCTTCCTGGATCGGAAGAGGGACGCTTTCTGGTATTGGTGAATCCTATCCTTCTCCTGAATTGACCCCTGTCACCCACTAAGAACTCCCCTTTATTCCTCAATGCTCTTGAAATGTCTACTATAGCCCACTCAAATGTCGGTTTTAAAACAAAAGAAAGGAGGTGGTCCTCAGAAAACTTAAGCTTTTGTCAATAGCAATGCCTCGACCGCATCCCCAGTAAAGCAGGGACTGCAAGGTTCTGGCTGTCTTTCTAGAAGAAGAGAGACAAATGCAGGAGGGGTAAGCACATACTGACATCACTGTGTGTTTCCTAACCATATTAATATATGTAGTAGAATGAAGATTCTCCTACAAAATACTCATTAAAGAGTGTTGAGTGGCTGGATGAATGAATGGGACTCTTTCTGATGCAAAGAACAAGGGCTCTTCTGTCTTTATTTCCACTTTAATCTGTCTGAGAGGTTGGATTAACATTGTGCATATAGGAAGCATTCTACTTTGAGCTGTAAATATGTTTCTTTATAATTATATCAAGACTTAGCTTTTCTTGGACCTATTGCTAGAGGTCCCTACCCTATCTTTATAATAGCTAGGGGCTATGTTATAATAATGGCATTTTATAACATATGCATTCTTTTCTAGATGAAGTGTTGAGGACACTGTACTCCAACTCAAAGGAAATATGTTTCTGATGGGAATTGTAGACCCCGTACTAGTGGAAGAAATATTTTGTAGGAGAGCACAGTGTTATTGTTCCTTTCCATCACTTCACTGAGGCCAACCGTAGCAACTCTGTGAAATGCATTCCTAGGAAACTGAAATACATTATCAGCCAACTATAAAGCAGGTGACCTGGATTTCATCTCTCACCTTGTGATCAGTGGACTCACACCTACAAATGGGGCTGTGTGACCCAGGCATTGGATCCTGGGTCTCTCTTGAAATTCTTTTCTGACGTGTGAGCACTTAGAATCCTGATAAAATTATTTCCTAGACAATACACTGTGACCTTATTTTCTATGATAATTAGGTAATACTAGGCTTTCCCAACTTTTTATGATGAAAAGTAACTTCTGTTCACTGTGAAATGTCATCATTTGGGAAATTGGAAGTTGCTGAAAGTTCAGATCTCTGGAGAATGAGAGATGTCTTTCCAGTTCTCTCATTTTGTAAGAATGATAACTGGTTTGGATCATACAGAAATAACTTCGATATGTATCCATAGACCCCAATCATTTGGTTTATTCAAATTTTGAATAAATAATAAAGTTTGAGTTGAGAAAGAAAAATGAACATTAACAGAACAAGTAAATTAAAATCGACTTTCAGGGGAAAATAAGATGAAATGCATATAATGTTAAGATTTGCCAAAATTACACATTCTATATATCAAACTAAAATTATTTTGAAAGAATTTGATGTTTTCAGTAGGTTATTCTGAAGATATTTTCCTGGAAAAGGGTCCAAAAGGGTCTAATAAGATACTCTTCAACTTACGTATTTTTAATTATATTGAACATTGTAAATCAGCATGTAGGTTCGTGTGTCTTTTTAGGGGTGTGTATGTGTATGCAGGTTTAACTAATTTTAGTTTTCTGTTAAGCTAATTTTTGAAAAGGACAGTGTTCTTTGTACAGTTGCTTTGAGAATATAAGAATGTGATTTCTAGTAAATATGCAAGCTGACTGGCAGGCAGTTTTACTTTGTGAAATATGTGTATCTTGCTCTAGAGGTCAGCCCCAGACTTTCCTGTTGTTTGGATAACAGATGAAAATATCATCACAGAGAAATGATACAAAACACACTTTCATCTTTTGGAATCATTTTCTTTTCATGCTACAAGGCATTAGAATCTCCCCAAGTTAAATAATAATAATAATAAAATAAAAGGAAGTCTAGTAGAACCAGAAAAAGGGGGAGAGAGACAGAAAAATTGCTTTTGATTTTTCTCTGTGTAAATTCCTTTTCAGGAGGAACAGAACAAAAGGAAAACATATTAGAAGTCCTTTTACTTAAGGGGAAGATAATTTCCTGGCAAATAGGTGGACCAAGTGTATACTTTTCCCATTTGATTTCCCTGTTGTCAGTTCTTTGGATCTGATACAGACATTTATTGATCTGACTTTTCTCTCATGATATGTGAGGTTATTTGTGTTTTGAGAAACATGCTTTGTATGCATGGCATAAATCCATTTTGAAGAAAAGTTGAATTTATAGGTGCAACATCTTTGATATAAAAATGTTCCTAGGAGTTAGGAATCTATGGTTCTATACGTTGTATCTGTAAGGTTACTACCTACCATCCTATTTTATGTTGGAAACAGGAAAATCTCAAGCTCCTACATTTAATACTTCTGCATTCATATGGAAAAATAGGTCCAGAATATAGGCTCATGGTACACCTTTGCATATAAAGATCTGGTGTTCCCTGGGCTACTGTGAGAGCTTCAGGGTACAGGGTGCACGGAACATATAAGGATTCTTTTCTGAGCAGAATTTTGAGCATTGAAGCTCACTGCCCGGGAAAGAAGTTAATAATAAAGAGAAAAATTCGCAGTTCAAGTCAGACTTGAGGTGGAAACAGTGACTTACCCCAGAAAACTCCCTCTGGCTCTAAGGCTGACTTTTCTTGGAAACACACATAAAATCTTAAAAAAAAAAAAGGAGGATGACATACCCCATTCTTCACATAAGGCCTCTCAAAGAGTTGAGATTTCTTTGCTTTAGTACGCTTTTCATACCAGTTAGAAAGAGAGTCTTTACGGAAGGTGGGACTCAGTCTGTGACAAGTGACCTAAGACTCCCAAACTGACTTAACCTGAAAGGGAAAATGACGGCGCATGAGAAATAAAAAGGTTGTGGGTGGGGAAGGCTTCAGGTATATAGCATGATGAAGAAACTCCACCAACAGAAGCAGTCCCAGTTAAACCTAAGTTTTATCCACTCTGCCCCTGAATTCCTGAAGCCAAATATGAGTGGAGAAAGCCACAGGGTCTTGCTGACAGGTCTCTCTTAACTATGATGACTGCTAGTTCAGGTGGTTTTTAGTGTTGGTTAGTGATGGGGCCATGCTTCTCTACTCCATTTGCTCTCCCACCAGCCTGTAAGACTGTTTCACAATGTTTCCTTTCTCCTCGTCCGTCCACTCCCTCTTCCCCACCTCAATCTCAGCTGATGGTGGTGGTTTCCCTTTCACTGAGAAAACAGCAGCAGAAGAGAACAGCCGTCTATTCCATATTTATCAGACTAATGTTTGTGCCCCAGAACTCTTGCTTTCCGTCTGTATGACCTGACCTAAGACTAGCTCCTCCATCCATGCATTGACTCCATCTCTTCTTGGGTCCCCAAGGGCATCGCCTCAGCGTCTGTCCTCTTCCTGTCCTACATCATCCGTCTTCCCACCCTGCTAGCTCATTCCCAACTGGCATATAAATACGCTGTCATTTTCTCTCTCTTAAAACAAGTGAACTTCATGAACCCATGTTGCCTTCAGGCATCACTTCCTTCCTGTACTTTGTTGTTGTTTTGTTTTTACTGTAAAACTTCTGTAAAATATTGTCTTTTAAAATCTATCTCCACTTCCTCTTCTACCAGTTTATCAAAACTTTCCTTCCCAAGGCCTCCGATGGCCTTTATGGTTATTTCTCAGGCCTTAACTTAGTCAGCTTATTAGCAATAGTTGACATGGTTGACATGCCTTCCTTCTTAAAGCCTACACTTCCTTTCTCTTTTGAGACACCTCCCTGGCCTACTCCTTTTAAACCTCATTGACTAGTTTCAGCTGATCTTTCTGATGCCAAATATGGAATTTTAGCAGCTCTCAGTTTTTACTCCTCTTCTCTTTAACTACCTGGATAATACCCACCAGTCTCTTGGCTTTAAATACTGTCTGTGTATTGATAGCTTTCGAATTGTTTTTTTCTTTTTTCTTTTTTTTAATTGAAATATATAGTAAGTTTACAATGCTGTGTCTATTTCTGGTATACAGAATAACGTTTTAGTCATCCATAAACATACATAAATTCCTTTTCATATTGTTTTCATTATAGGTTAGCACAAGATATTGAATATAGATCCCTTTGCTGTAACAGTAGAAACTTGTTTATTTTATATATAGTAGTTAGAATCTGCAAATCTCAAACTCTCAACTTATCCTTTCTTACCTACTTTCCCCCCTAGTAACCATAAGTTTCTCTCCTATGTCTATAAGTCTATTTCTATTTTGTAAATAAGTTCATTTGATCCAGCAGTCCCACTCTTGGGCATATATCCAGAGAGAACTCTTAATTCAAACAGATACATGAACCAAAGTTCATAACAGCACTATTTACAATAGCCAAGGCATGAAAATAAGCTAAGTGTCTATTGATAGATGACTGGATAAGGAAGTTTGTGTGTGTGTGTGTGTATACATACATACATATGTATAGAAATATTACTCAACCATAAAAAAGAGTAACAGAAAGCCATTTGCAGCAACATGGATGGGACCTAGAGATTATCATCCTAAGTGAAGCAAGCCAGATAAAGAAAAATACCATATGATATCATTCATATGTGGAGTCTTTGAGAGCTCTTCCCTAAGCTTCAGACTCAAAAAGGCTCTCCGTAGGTATCCAATAGACATCTTATACTTAAGATGATAACCAAGTTTTCATCTCTTCCCATAGCCTCCCTACTCCATCACATTTCTCCAGAAATCTTCCCCATTTCAGTATAGAGCAAATACATCATTTCAGTTGTATAGGCCAAAAAAACCAAAAAAAACAAAAAAAAACTTGCAGCATCTCCTCCCTTCTCCCCCAAAACTTACTTCTGGTCTATCTACAAACCCTGTTGGCTCTAACTTCACAGTGCAGTTGGAGTGTAGAACCCCACTGCCACTACGCCACCCCGACCTAAGCTGCGGTTAGCCCTCACTGGCCACTGCAGTGTCTCCCTGCTGACCTCACTGTTTGTATCCTTGTTCCTCTACATTCTGTTCTTAACTCGGAAACCAGAGTCATACTGATCAATCTGAGACATGCTAGGTTACTTCTCTCCTGAAACCTCCTTAAGGCTTTCCTCACTCTCTCATAGTGACATCAGAATAGTCAGTAAGACCTAAGAGCTCTGTGAGCTCTCCTGCCCGCTTGCTCAGGCTGCTCCATCTTTGCTGTTCCTTGGACATTTCAAGTACACTCTTCCCTCAAGCTTTATTGTTCCCTCTGCCTCAAGAATTCTTGCACCCTAAGTAATCCCGTTCTACTAAACTAGCTACTTCTTCCCACAAGACTCTTCCAACTCCGTTTTGTTTTCTCCTTTACACACCTCTCTCTGGTAACACTTCACCATCACTCATTTTCGATCTTTGTAAAGTGGAATGTAAGCTCCCCGAGGACAGGAGCTTTGTCTATTTTGTTTTCCATTTTATCTGCAGTGCCTGAAACAGTACTGAGAACAAAGAACACACTTTTGGATCTGGTCTAAAGATTTTTGATATCACTACCTGCAGTATTATCTGGTCAAAATGGATGTAATTAGACCTTCCAATGTTAAGTGGAAAATGGAATGACATTTACTTTATAATTAAAAATTTAATATAACTTTAGTTTGGGGGAATTTCAAAAGCCCAGGATTTGTTTCTCAAATATGCTCATACTTTTGCTCAAGAGGAGTATTATAGCAATGTAGGGAAAAACTGGAAACAACATAAACGAACAGCAGTGGGGTTGTCTCCGTTCTCTGGTACATTTGTATAATGGGGTATAGGCACCCTTTGCAGACTACACTGTAATTTTAAGTGGCTTTATATTCATCCATAATTGATTTAATAATACAGTCATTGTAATGTGTATTTGATACAGTTTTTCACCTTTGTACACAATAGTAATAGATATCCCCATTCACACTTTCTTTTAATTTTATGTTTAAAATTCATGGTGTTATTTCCTAGAGCTTTTGTTAAAATTAGATACAGCCTTTTAGAAAAATATATTATTAGCCTGAACTTTTTCCTGTGATTTTTTTGGGGGGGGATAGATTAGCAATTCTTTACTTAGAGCATTTAGTATTTCACTGTTAAAAATGATACTTCGGTGAACACTCATGTTGATAAATCACTATCTCCAACTCTGCTTATTTCTATAGGTTCCAATCCCAGGTTCTGGATTACTTAGTAAAAGAGAAAACACATCTCTCTAGTCCTAACGTGGACTCTTTATACATCTTACAAAATTGCCTTATAAGAAAATAGTATCAATTTATCTTTCCTTTAGAAGCATATAATAGGGTTTGTTTCATTTTACCCTTACAAACATTTGGTATTATCTTTACAAAAAAATGTTTTTAAGAAGATACTAAAGCTTCCAAAAAATCTTTACCCAAATTGATTAGGATATGCATCTATATAATTTCTGATATAGTCAGTTCTGCTATAATGCTTGCTTTGAAAATGTGAACTTGTTCCAAGGTCATCAATATATTAGGGAACAATTTGTATATAATGCACATTTTGCATTTTCTGTATATGCTGTCATCTGCAAGAAACAATAGGTGAATAGAGAAAGCTGTGCCCAACTGAGCCAAACTGTGGGAATACAGAACTCAGACATCTGCTAACTACCCTGGTTCACCACATGTGTTGTGAGCCACACCTCTCTAGAGCTGATTTTACAACTTGCTATCTGATTTCAGATAATATTCCTTCTATCACCTTACTGTAGCATGGTAAAGTTTTAGGAACTCATATGTCTCATTATAGCAAAACTGACTGTATATGAATTCAGCATACATTAAAGGTACATCTACACTGGTTTGTTTGTTAATATCCTACATGAGTAATATTCTATTTTAGATTTCTGAATCACGGGTAAAGGCACTAGTGAATCTGTGTGTGTCCCCAGCCCCCTATCTGCTCCTTAATTGTGCGTGGAGAAGGCAAACTTGAGACAGCAGAAATTGAAGTGTAAAGGAAAGTGTTCAGAACATTTGGTCTAAGCAATATTGGAACTGAATATCTCTGTTTGAAAAATATGCTTTAGAGTCTGGGAGATGAGTTCTTTCAAGCATTGCTTCCTATCTTGGGTACAATTGAATCCTTTAGCTTTTCAGCAAGATAAAGATTAGTCCAAACTTGATATACATTTTCAAGGTAGCAGGGACGTGAGCATTTTTCAAGCAGATGGTAGAGCAGAGTCCATATCAGTCCTTCAAGACTCAGCAAGCATAGTTATTTTCATCAGTTTCAAGCAAGAGAGCTGACATTCTGTTTAGACGGAGTAAATAAATGATTTGAGGGACATCAGAAAAGACCCTTTGCTCGAAGAAGCATTTCCAGCTCAACCAATGATGCCTAAATGGTTCTGTGTTACAGTAAGAGATGAAACTTCAAGTGCAGCCATCCCTGGTTTTGATTTCTTTGGATTCTCAGTTAGGTTCAGGTGCAAATGGCATGAAGTACAGCTAGGAAAATGTTAAGGATAAGAGAACTGACAGTGAGTGGTTGAAGAAAAAAAAGATGAAAAGGAATCAGTTGTATGTAGACATGGGTACAGAAAGAAACAATGCATATTGCCTACTTAACGGGCAGACCTTGACCTGCCCTTTTAATATGGCACTAGATATGCATGGTGGGGGTGGGGAATGCCAGGAAAAAACTAAACCCTGAGATGCTTTTATTATTTGTCGTCATGAACAATATTTGCACAGCCTTATTCTGTTACCATGCTACATCTTTGCCTTCTGGTTGCTTGAGTTTTTATCATAGGTCTTGAGTGGAAGATCACAGGAAGGTGTTACTTAAAAGGCTGAGATTTAAAATTTACTAGCTCAGAAGAAATGGGGCATGCTGGGATGGGAAGTACAATGAACAGACAGCAGTATATGTAACCTCCAATAAGGTAAGAAAGCTACCTGGTGCTATTTGAAAGCATGACCTTTGAAGTCAAGTATACCTGGACTTCATCCTGACTGTCCACTTAGGGGTTCACAATATGGAGGAGATCATTTAGCTATTAGGAGCCTTGTTTGCTTCATCTGTAAAGTTAGATCTGATGAGAACACTTGAAAGGACTTTTTTTTTTTTTTAGATGCAATGAGATAAAGTTGTGTGAATGTATTCTATAATGTCTGGCACTTAGAAAGTATGGGAGATGAAGGCTAACACAAAATAAAAAGAAAAAGAGGAAAAAGCATTATGTCAGAGTTCCACTTTTAGAAACAGACCTATCTCTAGAAATGACCAGGTCATGCAATCTCAAGCAAAACCACACATATTTGAGATCATGATTGACATTTACCGCTGCTATCTTGTGATTCATGCATGCACTCAATTTGCCCATCAACAAGCATCTGAGCGACTAGAAGGCACCAAACTACGTTCCAGGGATGAAACAAAGCACCAGACCAGTCCCTTGTCTCCATGTTCTCATTTGTAAAGTTAATAAATAGAAGGGACAAGTCATTAATTAATTCTCTTCCATTTTTGATATTTTAGGATTTGACTATTACTGATATCAATAATATGTGTATACATTTTATTGTCTTCACTTGGGCTGCTGAATCAAAATACCATAGACTTAAACAACATAGGCTTAAATAACAGGCATTTATTTATCACTGTTTTGGAGGCTGAGCACTTCAAGATTAAGACAGCAACATATTTGATTCTTGGCTACCATCTTGCCATGGGCTCACATGACTTCTTTTTCGCATGTGCCTCTGAAGAGAGATCTCTCTGTCTTCCTCTTCTCATAGGGCATGAATCCTATCATGCGTGCCCCTTTCTCAGAGCTAATCTAAACCTAGTTACCTCACAAAGTCCCCAACTCCAAATACCATCACTTTGGAGGTTAGGGCTTCAACATGTGAATTTTGGGGAGACATAAACATTTGGCCCATAACACCTAAACAATACTGTCATTAGGGCAGAAGTTCTGTAGGATTTTTCTCTTATGCTCAAAATAACCCACATTTGATAGTTATTAGTAAGCTCACTTTGTAGGTAGAAGCTGAGGCTCAGAGAGGTGAAATTAATTGACCCCCATGCCCCATAACCACTAAGTGGCAGGGGCAGAATTCTGACGTATAGTTGCCTGCTTGACTAGTCATCCCGGACCCTTTCAGACACCTAGATCTGTGCGTTTTAATACCATTAAAGTAAAATTCAGAAAGCATCATTCAGATGAGCTTTTGACAGAGGTTAGTCCATTGGTGAAGTCAGGACTGCTCTTTGGATCAGTAGAAACACATTTAAAAAAAAAAATTCAAACATGTGAGTGATGGACACTTCATATAAGAAGAGGTGACATTTTGCGGGATACAATTGCTTGTCACTGAATCAGCTGTCACTTCAGGGAAAAAATATCTTTAAGAAATGTTGAGGTCACTAAAACATAGAGATTTTTAACTGATCCATTCCATCTTGTATGCATCCCATTAGCCTCAGAAGCTTCTGGAGAGATTTATTACAGAATGTCTGTGTCTGTGGCTTCCAGCAATGTGACATTTTTTTTCCCTTCAGAGCCCATTGATCAAATTCTGCATTTACACTTTTACTGATGTACCGTATTTTAATGTCCAGGTCACTGGACAATACAAAGACTGTGCAATTCTAAGGAGTTAACTTAGGAATTTTGTACTCATGCAAATACTCTCTGGTCATTAATTTTTCATGCGAGTGGAAGTATGTAAACAAAGTCTGCCATTTTTCATGGTTTCAAAAAATGAGAATCACAAACTCCAACTTTTGATTTTCCATAAGGAATATTGGCCAGAAGAAGGTCCATACTGTGCTTTCTTAGCTAATTTCATCCTTAGAGAGAAAGGAGAAGATACTTAGTTCATATTTGTGATTTTTTGTTTGCTCTAGGGCCGATGAGGGTCCAAAACTATTTCTACAAAGTCTGCATTGTGGTTGAGACTGGAAAGAGGCTTCCTGACTCCACTTGTACCCAAGCCAAGAATGCAGGCACTCCTGGCCATGTCCCCATAGGTCTTGCCTCCACATTTCCATACTGCAGGCATGGATTATCCATCATTCTGTTTTCTCTTATTTTTGTGGGACCCTGGAGGGTTTTAAATCCAAATCACTAGGGACATCCGAATTAAGTCCTGTGAATCCTTTTTGCTTCTCCTTTATGTCCCATTGTACCTACTGCTCTTCTGTTATAGCAGTGATCCAACCTTGTGGATTTTAAAAATATGCTCCTCTTCCCCATTATACAGTCCACTCCTTGACTGCATATCTATCGTCCTAGTATCCTCAGTGCCTAACGCAGTGCCTAACACAAAAGTGTTCAGCGAATATTCACTAAATTAAGTTAAATTATGTCGCCATAGTGATGGCAACAGGGATAGAGACAACAAAAAGACAGCAGCTGTCACAGAGATGGAATGGCAAAGCTTGACAATGATTAAATACGGGGAGGGTATGAAAGAAAGAAAATTCAAGTGTGAAAAATAGACAAAACAAGCTGGTTGTCAGAGATAAAACACAGAGACAGGTTAAGTGAGATAATGCTAGCTATGGTTTTGTGAACAGTTACTATGTTCTTGACACTGTGATGTGTGCTTTACATGTCTTATCTCTTTGAATTTTGAGAAGCCTATTTTACTAATGAGAAATTACTCAAAGTAACTAAGTAATCGGTAAGGCCAGAATTTGAATTAAGTCCCATTTCTCCATATTCCATGAAGTTAGTTTCTCACAGTGTGATCCAGGTACTTCCCAAATCAAAAACCATCTAGAGGTGGTGGTTTTAAAATACATATTCCTGGGTCCCACAGCACAATGCCACTGTGGAGCCAAGGATTCCGCATGTTTAAAAGCACACAAAGCAACTCTAATGCTAGTTAAAAATGTATACATATTATATTTAATTCAATTTAGTAAACCTTTGTGAAACTGGTATAATGTTATAGAAATTGGCTCAGGCTCTAGAAATATAAAAATAAACAATATAATTCCTTCTCTCCAAGAGCTACTAGACTAATGGGAGGGGAACAAAGGAAGAAATAGACCATGTGAAAACACACTGTAATAAATGCTGGAACAGTGACGGTAGTACCTCACAGGGGAACTATCAGTGCTGGCCAGGGGCAGGTTCGAAATGATAGAGCTGGAAACGGCCACCAGTTAGTTGCAGATATAGAACTCATGAGATATGTCAAGATTAAATATGGTGGTCATCCATCTAGAGATGATAGTTGAAAGGTTCAGGAGGTGGGTATGACAAGGAAGAGATCGAAAACAAGACCGGATACAGACCTTTGGAGATAACTTTTCATCTAACATTTTCTTCTTCAAAGCATAGTGTCCTGAATAAGCGAACCGAACATTAGCATAACCAGTGGAATTGCCTAGAAACTTCAGATCATTTTTCTGACCCTTCTTTCCCAAAGCAGAATTTTGAAAGTGATCTGCCTAACTGGTAAAGTTTCAAGCTGACTTTCCTGAAGAGGAGTATGTTATGCCACTGAATAGCAAAGTTGCATTTTACATGGTTTATTTCCAAAATGTATGCCTTCACAATTTCATTATTCTAATTTAATCCTAAATTAGATGATTTTGCACTACCAAGTTCTAGTAAGTAATTAATGATGGATAAGAATTTACCCCTGCTACTTATCCATGTCACCCACTTCTAGTCACTATTCTATGATGCCATTTAACCCCTCCATCACAGAGCTGCTACTGCGCCTGTGATCACCCATCTGAAGGCAGGGCAAACTTGAATTGCCTACAGACCCTGAAATTTCTCTGTACAGAATGTGTAGTGGCACTGATAGCTTCAGACATGCTTCAAAAAGAGTTCGGTATTATTGTTCTTGCTTATTCATATCAGGATATACTGAAAAATTAATAAAGAGGTGTTGTACTTTAGAAGAAGACCCGTAAATAGACAACAATAAGTAAAATTGCTGGAAAGCATCTTAAAAACATGACAGAAGAATTTTGGAGTTGATACCATTTTCCCTTTCATGTTTGCAAGGCATGAAAGCAAGATCATCTCCTAATTGGCCAAAAAAAAGGGGGGGAGGGGAGGGAAGGAAATGAACATTTTTTCTGTCCAGAAATCATGAAGTAATTGTATAGGCCATTAAAATACTTCGATAATTTACTACATACATAAAAAATGTAGTTTGTTAAAAAGGAAAGGCCATTGGTTGGAATTTAGGAAACTTGGATTCTGATATAACCTTCAATATTTATGGGCTGTGTGATACTATAAAAATACCATTTATCCTCAGTTTCTTTATCTGCAAAATATAAGTGGTAGACTTGATCTAAATCCTTTATAGATTCAGTCAGTCAGTCAATCAAACCAGCATTTATTCAGCACACATTATGCTTTAGGATATAAAGTAATAAGTACTCAGGCACAGTTATATCCACAGAGTACTCACAGCCTACATTTCTGGTCTACCTGGAGCTCAGGTTTATTCAAAAAGCAAAAATCCAAAATGCAAAAAAATGGCTCCTTTTTGTATAAGTTGCGACTTGACTTATAACTTGGTGGATTCATTTTTCTTTCCACAAGGCAGATATTTTGTCTCAGCTTATGCACATAAAAGCAGAAAGAATGTTCAGATTTCAAGTTGCGCTTTATAGGCATTCCAGTGGGTGCATTCAAGGGCGTATCTATGACTACAGAACATAGATGTGCATAGCTGTATAGATGTTGCATGGGTATCACTCATTAAAGTCTTGTGTTGGTTTATGTGACTTATGTTTAGCATATGAGCAGGAATTAAATGTATATACAAGAACAAATATGAGACATATGAATGACAAGTATGAAAATATACCAAGTAATCTTTAGAAGCTTCTGAGTAGCACATACGTTTTTTTAATCAGAATGAGTGGACGAATAATAAGCTTTCTAACCAGTTTGCTTTTAACTTACGAGTCATGTTCAGCAAACTGTGCCAAGACCTCTGTGAATGAGAAGGGATAGGAAGGATTCTGTACAATTTGAAACATTAACTAAAATATTTCCTCTAGTTTTTCTTTCCAGCCATTTCCCAATGAGCCTTTGGGTGTAAGAAGATTTCACTAGGAAACACAGGGCCAGAAATGTAAGAACTTCTGAGTTAGCCTTACGTTTTGACTGTTGTATTTGGTGAGTTATAGGAGGAGAAACGAAAAATGTTTCTGAGTTTTGAAGAGTGTTACTCACAGGAGAGGAGTTTAGCATTACACAGTGTTCTCTGCCAGCACTTACGGCCAGATCCCAAGTGATGAAGGTAGCCACGCATTTCTTATCACATGTATACACAGGTACATACATGCCCCCAAAACACGCACACATACGTGCACACATGCATATATTTATTTGTTTATGATATTCAGGGTCCTCTAAATATAAGACCAGGGCAGGGTTTTAAAATTGAAATTCTTGGCAGTCAACAGAAATTTCTAGATCTCTTTTGATATAAACTTCTATTAAACAGGTGGTAGATTTTGCTGTTTTTAATCTAATGCATACCCCTTAATACACTACATTTTAAAATTTGATACGGGTTCTTCCTGACTAAAATGAACTTTATGAATTCCGAATTTTTTAATCCAACTTACCACAATGAATTGCACATGAATGTTACAAGCATTCCTTTTTGGGTTTTAAATACCAGGCAAAATGCTTAAAGAGACCATTTTCATTTACTATGCAAGAAGCCCTTCAAGTTTATAAATGGGCTATCTATGTGGTGGGATTTTATAAATCCTAACACACACACACACATTTTTCTCCACAGTTTCTGAAATCTGTGTTTGCAAAGCAGTAAAATTACCATGGAGCTTGGCCTTATCTGTAGGGAGATAGCCAAGTCTCTTGAGGCCAAAACACAGGAGTGAAAAAGGCAGATAGTCTCAGAACTGGAACGTCATCGATGCTGGAAGTACTCTTTCACCAAGTAATCTGAAGGGGAAGCCATTTGCAAGTGTTAGTGTGAAAGGAAGCCTGTCATTTTGCAGCAAGGCATTGAACTAATTACCCTTGACCTGCCTTTGAGTCACTTTGTGTGATTTTTATGAGATGCTGAGGTTGGTATTTATCATTTAGGTGATGCATTAATGCTATCCAAATATTATTTTAGTGGCAGAATAAAAAGCAAACTGACAATTTTATTTTCCCTGTTCATTCTTCTCTAAATCAACTTGATGTAAACTATTGAAGCTGAACAGCATTGGACCAGCTGAATATACTAGCAGATTAGACTCTCAGAAATTTTAAAGCTGGAAAAAAAGCTTGGGGATAATTTACTTTCTTTGCTTTAGCAGCAGAGAATGCTCTCCTGAAGTTTTAAGTGAATACGGGAGCTCAGTATACACAGTGGCAGTATTTTCCTTGAAGGTATTAAAGGATTGGAAAGTGACATCACAGCCACCCCTCACCAGCAACATGTGAAGAGGTGCCAAAGAATTAGAACAGTTGGCTTCCAATTCAACCTTCTGAGTTTTCAAAGAAACTGAAGTCAAGAGAAGTCCGGTAACTTGTTTTGTGTCTATAGTCTGACGTATAGGAGAACTAGAACCAGGAGTCAGAGTTCCAGGTTCTCCTTTGTCTTATAAGTGCTTTCCTCCAGGCCATCCTGTATACATTCTCCCTTCACCACCTTCGAGGTAGGAAACCTAGTGTGGCTCTTACTGCTCATGATCTCCCTTAAGAGTTTATGTTCTCTCATCCCCCACCAGCAACAGGAGTCTCCCTGAAGTTCTTTCAAAACCCAGTGGAGACATGTGATAAAATAAAAAGATATGTATGTTTACCTGCTGTTTATATCATATGTACTATTTATACAAGCTCTTAGAATTTCCAGTGGATTCTAGTATTTTAAGCTGTCATACTAAGTCTTCCCAGAAGGTAGATTTTTCATGAATATCTTTATAATCACTGAAAATTTTAAAAATATGAAAAGAGAAAGGATCTATATCTACACTTCCATAATCACTGTAATATCTTAGACTATTTGCTTCCTTAAAAAAAATTGTTCTAGAAAAAGCACTCTGTTAATTTTGTGAAGATAATCCATGTGAATTAAAAGCCATCCCAAATCTCAGTGTTCCATTCAGCCTTCTATGTACATAAATAGCTGGGTAGTTAGGTAGAAATGCGTTTATAATAACGTGATGCAGCTAGAGGTACTGTTTTCTAGTCTTTTTAAGTTCATTTTTTAATTTAAAGACACAATTGATTAAATCACTGCTGTGAAAGATGGGAGCCTTGAGGGACTAGGAGGAGAGGTTAGCAGTCCCATCCATCCTCTCGCTTACCCACCTTCCGCTTTTGGTATTTATGGCTTTAGTTGTATACTGTCCAGGTTTATAATAATTGAATTGTCTTCTCTAAACATTATTTCCATGTGTTTACTCTTATTTCTGTATGGATTTGTATGCAGTATTCATCACTAGTTCTTTTGTCGCAATGCGTAACTTTTAATTCTAATGATTTTCTTAACTGCCTAGATTTTGTTGTCAGACTGACTTTAGAAAGTGCTGTGTTTTCTGAGGACTTGCAGAATTGGGAACATAGCTTTGTATGTGAACAATCACGTCTAATATTCTTGGGTAATATTGCTTCATTGTTCTCTGACATTAGACATTACTATATGGGAACCCAATTTCCCTCACTCCCTGTACATGTGTTTTGGTTTTGATTTTTCTGTCTGGATGCTCAAATAATTCTTTCTCTTCCAGATTCAATAGCTCAAATATGTCTCACTATTGAGGGTTGTGTATTCAGTTCCCCCAGGAAAAGGGTATAGTCTTTCAACCTGAAAATTCAGATTTATATTTCAGGGGAAAAAAAATCCTGTTATTTTATCTTTGATTGTATCTTCTGTTCCACTTGTGGGCTTGCTGCATCCGGATGCGTTATCTTAATATTACCTCACCTTTGCGTGGCCTCTTTCCGTGATTACTTTAGGCCCTGTGCCTCCTCCGTGCACACTCACTGCGGTTATTTCCAGTCTCCCGCGTGTGGGTACCGCAGTTTGTAAGGTGCCCCTTATGCCCCTTGTGCTCTCTGATTTATGTGTTGGCTCTCGGATGGTGGCGTTTTGCTCCCTGATTTGCTTCGTTAGGTCCAGTGCCTCCCTTTTCATTTCGTTCTGTTGTTTATCCTCTAGTCTTTGACCTCTAGTTTTGTTGAATTTATTTTTATAATAAGTAAATCCTTTGTGTGAAACCACTTGAGGCATTTCTGCTCCTACCCTCTGATTTTCTTCTGTGTTGAGTGTTTGGTTTTTCTCTCTTCCTCCCCACCACCACTTTTCCTCCCCTTCTGTCTCTCTCTCTCTCTCTCTCTCTCTCTCTCTCTCTCTCCCCCCCCCCTCTCTTTTTGCCTGTAATATATTTCCATATTTGTCATATGTTTCATTTATCTTACTCATGTGTGGGTGGCTCTGTCCAGACACTGTTTGTTCTAACATAGTGGGAATTACTGCTAGACCTATTTACCACCCTGCCTGAGACCTCGTGGGCTCCAGTCTAAAGTGCTGGGTATTTTAGGTTTTATTCATTTTTTGATAACCAGCAGGAATGGTAAGGGAGTGAGTTCAGTCGAGCATTCAGCTTTGCACGCTTGTGTGTCTCCTATTCCCTTCCACGAAGGGGGCAGTAGTCCTCAGGTCTGGTCACTGCAGCTTCTGGTCAATAGAAAAGGAAGGAAGAACATAAGGCTACCCACAGGCTTCACATTGATTCAGTTCTGGAGGTGTTACTGAGAATTCTTAGGCTTCTCCCCAAACTCCAGGGGGGTTTCTGGGGTTCAGGACAGATGAGGAACTACATCCCACTCTTCCTTTCTACTGTACGCCAGAAGTGTCTGTTTTGATTTTTTTTTTTTTAATACAATTGACTGTGCTTTCTTTTCTTTGGTTGTACTAGGTGAATTGTGTGTGTGCGCTGGGACTTACTTTTTATTTCATTAGGTACTGAGGGAAGGGAATTAGTTACATCTTAGAAGCCATCGTCTTCTCAGTTAACTGTGCTGGGAGATTCCCTCATATCTACTCCTAACAAAATAAATAAAGTTTCTACTGTAATTTACTGTAACTCTTCACTGTGCATTTAAAAATACACAGAAGTCGCTCTCAGGCATGACAGAAACATTTTCTTCTAGCCTTTGAGAGTATCCACATCTTTTTCTCTCAAATACCAGGAGGGCAAGCTGGGAAATATTTGACTGAGGGAAATATAATAACTCTTAAATTTCTGTCAATATGCAGTGTTAGGAACTGGATTACTCATTCTAAATGCTTATTTTTTTGTCATCATACAACATATGTTTGTTAATAGTTTAATGTTTTTTTTAACATGTTGCCATTTTCTTCACAGCTAAAATTAAAAGTTGGGCAAAGAGATGTTTATAAATTGTATATGTGTGGATGTATAATTTTGCATGTCTATGTGTACAGATAACCTTGCAAATATAGGTATTCCATATGATTTTATAGTTTACATAGAATTATATAGGACCACAAATATGTACATAAATATATAGAAGTGCATGTATTAAATATGTGATTATGTGTTTATATACATATGCGCACACACACACACAAACTGAATTGATGGAGAGTTGCCAGTATCTACTGAAGGACATTGATGGCACACGAATCAAGTTTTCAAAGACATGGCAATAACCTCAGTAAGCATGGAGAATTAGGACCTTGATAAAAACACTTTTATCACTGTTTTCAGCCCCACAACATCATTCTCCCAGTTTGGTCCTAACCTCTACAATTAAAGAGAGAAATGGAAAGCTCAGTCTGGACTTAGAGAGAAACAACCCTGATTTCAGGAACGGCTGAAACTGAGGAAAGGAAGGGAATTATTTGTCTGGATAAAGAAAACTGTGAGAAGAGATCTAAAACAGTTTCCAAGCACATTTAAAGGAAAAAAAAGCCTCTCCAGGTTGAAGATCAGCTGTTATTCATCCTCACAGTACATAGACCAGTTTTAGATAGGAGCGCAGAGTTTTCAGCATATTATGCCCTCAATAAGACGTGCTGATGGGGCAGAAAATAAAGTCAAAAGAGCGCAACTTTTATTTCTCTAAGATGATTAAAATACCGTCTTTGGAAGCTACAGCAGAATGTCTTATAGTTTGATGCTTCTAATATTCTGTTGTTGTCATTGGAATTAACTTTAGAGGAAAAATTTACCTTTATTATTTTAAAAAATTTTTTTGGTTTGGAGGGTAGGTAATTAAGTTTGTTTGTTTATCTTTATTTATTTTTCATTGTTTTTAGAAGAGGTACTGGGGGTTGAACCCAGGACCTCGTGCATGCTAAGCATTTGCTCTACCATCTGAGCTATACCCACCCCCCCACCTTTATTCTTAAATATTTTTTGCTCATCTAGCTTTTCCATAGCTACTCCTTATTTGTCACCCGAAGGTGGCAATGCCAAAGCATTAGCCTATGAAGACTGAACCACACCGATGCCTATTTATCTAACAAACGTCTGTTAGTATCCATCTCACGTTTGGCCTTGGGGACAGAAAGAGAGATAAGGCAGCCCCTGTCCTTAAGTTACTAGCTTAGTGGATTCTTCTGCAGATTGATGCCACGGTGGAATGGATGGTTGCTTCACCTGCTTCTCTGTCGTGTAGCTTCCAGCAACGATGTGTTTACTTCTGTCTGAGGGAAAATGAAGTACAATTAAACATGCTACCTAGGCTTACACATATGCCAGGCAAAGATACAGTGAACATCCTCGCAGTTGTTAAGAGGATCCAAACCTCTCACTACTCTCTCTCTGGAAATGATTGCTGTCAGACTAGATTGAAACTTTTTTTTTTCCATAGAAAATGCTAAGAATAAAATCCACAGCTTAAAACTCATTTTTCCAGAACAATGGGAGCCCCAGTCAATATTAATAATTAGAACAAAACTCAAGTGTGCTTTTATTTCCAATGTGGAATGCGTTCCAGTCATTTACCACTGGAACCCAACTTACCCCAGCTTAATTTTGGGGGGGTGGGGTGGGGGGAGAATACAGAGAGGTGTGTGTGAAAGACAACTTCAATAGAGAATGAAATGCACATCTCAACAGCCAGTCCTATGGCGGAGAACAGATACGTAGGTAGGAAGGGGCAAACTAGAGGGTAATATTCAGCAGACTTCAAGTCACTTGTCACATAAAAGGCCTGGAGAGAAGTGTTGGATTGGGCAGAGATACATCACACAGTTCCTTGTTAAATGAAGGAGAAGGAGGATTACACATTTAGAGATTGTTAGCTGAAAGAAAGTTATTTTGGCAACAAAAGTTGGTGCAGGAAGAATTGAAACTATGGGATGAAAGAGCAATTTCTAATCTATAAATTGTCTTTTAGAAACGTTATTCGATAAAAGTAGGATTTTGTCGAGGTACATTTAACATGTAAGCCTGAATTTATTAAGAATATTTCCCCCCATGATACGTCATCACTAAACCTACATTCAACGCCAGATGGCTTCCCTCATAGTCATCTGGATGTGATTACATGTGAAACTATGGCCCCTTAAGGTGAAATTATCTGTTGACGTAGTTGTGAGACTACACTGGAAAGAACTCATTTATTTTGTGTATGGACTTAGCCTGATTTGGCAGCAAACATATTTTAGATATTTGGTGTAATCAGAATCTTGAGGTATTTGCATTCAAGAGAAGACTAATGGGTTTATGCCTGTTATTTCAACAACAAATTAGCTCTTTTAGAATAGAGTTATTCTGCTCCAGGGAAACCAGCTTGCTTTTCACTGTTCTCAGGGTCAAAATGTAGCCCCTCAAGGCTCATGGTAATTTTATTTTTCTCCTGACAAAATCTCATTTAAAAAAGTCTCAATTTTTTCTTTTTAAACTTGATTCTTGTTTATCATTCACCAGTGATTTGTGCTTCCTGTTATTCATTTAAATCAACTTCTTGGCATTAAAAATACATTCTTGCAATTTCAAAGAGCTGTGGTAGATCTTTAGAGTGTATAGAATCTTCTCAAAGGTAAGGTGATACAGAGAGTATTAATTATGTGTATTAGACTAGTAGTTTAGAATTGACCCACATTTATTTTGTACCTGAATAACTGGAAAAGAATAGCTAAACACTTTATCTAAAAGTAAAAACGCTAGAATCCAAGTCTAAAGAAGAGTTGTGAGTAATGCAGGATGTCACTAAAATACTTGGGAGGCATCGTTGACGTGAAATAAAGCCTTTGATGTTGCTTAGGTTGTGGGTGATGACTTTGGGGCTGAAATTACAGAAGAAATTTCACTCTACAGAATTCAAATCATTAGTCATAGCATTGAAACTTACTTAAAAAGTAATTAATTTGGAAAAGACTTTTACTTTAATGTTTAATTTTACAACTCTAAAGATTGCAGTATAGAGGAATATCTCATCTATTAATCATTTCTAAATATGATAGCACTTTTAAGAACAGAATTTTATTTTTCATATTTCTGTTGTAGTCACTATTCAGCCCCTAAGGTAGAATAATTCTCTCCATATGTACTTTAAGTACTTAAGAAGATCCTGAGAAACCTGATGGAAATGTGGGTAATTTATTTCTGGTCATGAATTTTATTCTAGCTGAAAAAGGAAAGTATAACAAAATCACTATCTTGCCTGAAATTGCTTAAGCATTGTATGTGCATGTTAAGCCGTTCTCTGAAATGGGCTAGAAGTATGTGAATGGAATGATTTGATAAACTTGAAAATTCATGGTACTTCATTTTTATTAGTCATTAAGAAATTGCTGGCCACCAAACAGCTTAAAGTAGTGAATTATTCCTTTCACAAGAGTGGAAGGGAGGGGGAACTATGCTAATATTCAAAAGGAATTAAAAGAAAAAGTGCGTGTTTCAGGCCTCATCTTTAAGAATCCTAGTCTGGTTAGTAAATAATGATGTATATGAAAGTTATCTAACAACATTAAGTGGTATAAAACTTGAGCCCAGGGAGAGGGCACTGAAAGAAGCAGGAAAATCCGTTGTCAGCTTCATGAAGGACAAAACTTCATGGAGAAAGAATGGTTGTTTCTTCTTAGAGAATAAATAGAAATTATATCCTCTAAGGAATGTAGTGCTGGGCAGGGATTCATGATCAGAAAAAAAAAAAAAGAAAAAGAAAAGGCTGAAGAAACGTGTCCACAACCATTGATAAGTCATATTCACTTGTTAGTCCCAGCCTTAGTTTGTGTTAGAATCTAGTACTCCAGAGCTGTGAAAGGTGTCACGTGGTTATATCCTAGATTCTAAATTCTAAGAAGCAATCCTAACATGGGGTAAATAGATCCTTATCTGCTCATCACAGAAAAAGACAAAGAGATCAAATAAAAAGAGAAAAATTGGGTAAACCTCATTGTTCCACTTTTGCTCAGATAGCATAATGATCAAGAAACATGTTAAGCAATGTATTGAATTTATGTTAGCATGATAAAGCATCTTGTGCAAAGAAGTTAACACTAATTTGCAAAGTGCTGTAAAAATCAGTTAAAATACACACCACAGGGTTTCTAAAAGGGGAGGAAATTTTACAAGAAAAGAAAAAAATATTTTTTTGGAGGGGAGAAGTAGATTCATGAAGGATAGGTAGATGAAACAAAAAACACTGAAGGATGAGGAAACATTGAACAAATGTTTGGGATCAGAAAAGGCTGGGTGTGATTGTTAAATTTAGTCATAGGGTATACGTGAAGGATGTGTGGATGGTAAGTTCAGGAAAGTAGGTAGCAGTTTGGTGATGCAGTATTTAAAAGCAAGGTTGAAAAGTTTAAAAAAAAAAAAAGAAAGAAAAGTTTTCACCTAATTTCTAATCCAATCCAGGTCTATATATTCAGACCTTTTCAAGAACTTTCCCCAAGTCCTATAAGGACTTTATTTTGGCTCAAACAGAGAAGAGCTTAAAGAATATTTCTTAAAGGTATCTAAAATAACACATACATAGATTTTTCTCCAACAGGTCATGTGGCATCATTTTTTGCTCTTTATTTTTTCTGATCAATTACTGACATTTTATTTTCCAGGGTGATAAAATTATTTTTGTTAAGTACATGTTTTCCGTAACATCATCCAAACTCTTCCTCCTCATCTTGTACCACTGTTGCCGCAGGAAAGGATGAACATGTGCATTTTATTGCTTGAGTTCTTATTAATAGCAGTAGCAAATCTTTGTTGAGCACGTGCTGTGAATGAGGCAGTGTATTAACCTCTGAGATGTGAAGAGAAATCATGAGCCCTTGTCCTCACCACACAATCTGCTGATGGCTGGTGACACTGTCCAAGAAAGGCAGAATATTTTCAGAAAGCATGAGATTTAGACCCATTTTTCATGTGTAATATTGCTGCTTGATGCTTCTTCTTCCCATTTAAGTGAAAGAGACAATGTTTGTCATCCTTGTATGTCATCTGGTATAATGTGAAAATTGGGGAACCTGATAAAGAAATGAAAGTACCTAGACAGCCAGGGAAGACAAGATATCCAGTGTAATGCTGAGAGCCTGAGAGATACGAGAAAGTTACAGGTGATAGATCATGACCATGTAGGCATTTGGAGGTAGAAAAATACCAAGAATGCCTCGGTGATTTTTACCATTTTACAGTTACAACTATGTACTTAAACAAATAATTATTCCCTTAATCAGAAATTATTATTACAGTTGACCCTTGAAGAACACAGGTTTGAACTTACGGGTCCACTAGACATGAATTTCCTTCATTGAATACATGCTACAGTACTACATGCTCCTAGGATGTAGAACTGTGGATCCAGCTGTAAAGCTACACATGAGGATTTTCAACTGCACGGAGGCTTGGTGTCCCTAATCCCCCTGCTGTTCAGGGGTCACCTGGGTCTCTTACTAATCAATGAAACAGAAGGTTTGCCGGATTCACTGTGTGATCAGCTTCAGTTGATTTAATTCCACAGAAAGATAATAAACAGGAAGATGATTCCTCCTCTTCAAGTTGAGGAAACATTCAGAATGAACCTACACGAAACTATCAGAAAACGGACGTCACTTAAATTCAATAGTTTGTTCTTAAGAAATTTCACTGCATGAGGCACACTATTTTAGACATTGAGAATATGAAAAGGTAAGTCAAAATGGAGACTTGGGGAATTAAAAAAAAAAGAGGCTGTTGCATACACACACACAGACCCAGCCATGTATTTACATATTAACATGTGTGTTTACGTATATGCAGTATGATATTTTGGAGTTGATGCACTCTGATGTTTTTCTATGTATTGTTTTTCTTTAACGTACAGTGATGCACTGTCATTTACAAACATTAATGGTTATTCTTATCCTCAATTCTTATCTCCAAATTATAAAGGGGGATGCTAACGGAAACACTTGTAGTAAGTGGACAGACTGGAACTTAAACCAAAGCAATCTGGCTTCACTTTGCTTTTCTTCAGTGTAGCTTTGGTGTCCTTTTCTCTTCCTGTTTTCTTTTTCTGTACTCTTAATTCTTCCTATTCCTTTTCTACTTTTCTCCTCTGATATATACATATATATATGTGTGTGTGTGTGTATGTATAGGTTTACACACATGTACGTGTGTATGTGTATGTATAGGTGTATGTTTATGTACATGTCTATATTTATAGACATATATATTTAAAGTTTAGTTTCAACTCCCACAAATTAATTTCAAGATCCACCGATGGAAGTCACTCAGAATTTGAAAACTCTAATGTGGGCACGGGTGATTCCAGGAATTCTGATGAACATGAACACTGAGGCTGAGCAGACTTGGGCAGTTTTCAGGCTGCAGGAAAGAAGAACTTAAAAGGAGAAAAGGAATAGATAACATGGTGTTACTTTTTTTTAACAGCTCTAATCGCTTAACTCTATTATGTCTAAGCCTTCAGGAATATTTTTGAGTTACTCTTCCATTGGAATTTTCCAGGGGCAAAACGATTACAAAATAGTTCAGCATGTAAGGAGGGGGAGTCAGCCTGTCTGGCCGTAGAACCTACCGGCTGTATGATTGGAAAAATTATGTAAACACCTTATGCCTTAGTCTCTTCGTTTGTGAAATGGGAATGATGGAACCTGCTTCAAAGGGTTGTGGTGTGAATAATACATATAAAGTGCTGAGGGTAACAGATTGTACAGTCAGCTCTTGATAAATATTGGCTGTTGGCTGTTAAATAAATTCTTGATCAAAATCTGTGATAAAATTTAGAACAGAATCCAAAAGAGACAATTAATATATCTGATTAGAGACATTCAGGAAATATTTTTGATGTCTTTTGGTTCATTCTCAGTGAACTCGGTCAAAGAATAAATCTCACAGTAATATTATCAACTCTAAATAATTATATTTAACCCTATATACAGTGGGGACACATTCCCTGTAGAAGAGCTCTCAGACACATTTTTTTTCATGTCTTTAGTCTGTGACTATTAATACCTCCCAGCTGAGTAATCTAAACCAACTTACACTTGTGAAGAATTTAAAAAATTAAAAGTTGTTTAGCACTAGAGATCCAAATATTTAGTTAAAAAACAAGGAAAATAAGACAGGGAGCAAAATAGAGAGAAAGAGAGTTCATTTTCAAGATCATTCAGTGGAAAAACTAGGACTTGAGTCCTGGGCGCTTTCCACTGGCTCTCCTATTTTTCTAGAAGGCAGTGACCATCAAAGATGGCAAATTCACTTTGACTTCAGGGGTAAGTTTTGCTGATAGTAGTTGGAAAGAGCAAAGTGTGGTGGTTACTGAAAGAAGCAAAAATCAGCACTCCTTACGCATTGAGCATAACACCAAAACGACAAAAAATGCAATCTTTAAAAATGTCCACTAAACATGCATATTTATTTCCAATCTGAAAGGAGACTAGGGCTGCTACTTCACTGTGTATTTAACCTGGATCTCAGACAGTATAAATATTCAAATCTGACATCATTTTAAGATTCTCAGTGTAAGGAGATAAACATCACTTTTCAGAATATTCCTCTCCTAGGCAGGGTTTTGAGGGACCAAGCTTGAGAAATTTGCTAGCAAAGGTGTGTTATATTTGTGCTTTCCTTTCAATTGCAAATTTCCATCATAGAGTAACTAGTATTATGGTAATTAAGACATTAAATTAAATTAGTGTATCACGTACCCTGCTGAGAAAATAATAATACAGTGTAGTAATGCACTAGATAGGTAATTGCTGGGACAACAGAAATATGTCCACAGTAAAAATGATAGTCATTTTTAGTGTCCTGTCGCCACAGCCAGTTTCAACAGGAATGAGTCCATCACCTTAACTAAATCCTAATGAAACTCCTGAATTACAGGGACACTCGGCTTTCTTGTTTTCTCCTCTGGGTTGTCTCAGTCATAGTAGTGTCCCTTCATTTGCTTTATCAGCACAGTTTGCATAATTTTACGCACTTTCCACCATCCTTTATGTAGGTCAACTGGATACAAATACTTAGGTATTCAGAATGTTTATTATATGCCAATATTTTTTCCATTTTTTAAAAACTTCTTTGTGGCAAAACACTATTAACGGCAACTGTTTAATTGCATGGGAGGTTGGGGGGGGGGTGTATTGTGTCCTCTGGTAGTTCCTGTAAGTAAACTAAAGTCTAAGTGTTTATGGGAATTATTTGAATTACAAATAGTTTCAATATTTGTTTTTAACTCAGAGAAGACTTGACTTGAGCATTGCAAGTTCACATCCCCGCCCACTCACTTTTGTTTTCTGTCGTTACAGTTCCGCCATGGTTTTTAAATCATCCCTCCAACCTCTATGCCTATGAAAGCATGGATATTGAGTTTGAATGTGCAGTCTCTGGGAAGCCTGTGCCCACTGTGAATTGGATGAAGAATGGAGATGTGGTCATTCCTAGTGATTATTTTCAGATAGTGGTAATTATCTTTTTTCATATGAGCTTTACAATCCCATTCATTGTCTCCTATGTTTTCCGTGCTGTTCTTTCCCTGGAACAAAGTTCCTCTTGGGAATTTTTATGATGTGTGAAGAAAATTGTTCTAATAAAGCAAATGATTTTTTAGACTTAGAATTTTTGAGCCAAAAAAGAGTAATCAATCAGCCATTGTCCAGCCTTCTTGGGTTACAGACAAGGTTTTAAACAAACAAGGGAAAAAATAGAGGATGTAAGACCATTACTTTCTGAGTATTCTCCTTGGTGGTTCTTGGGAGAACAGAGTTTAGAACCTAGTTAAAGACTGTCTAAGCCAGGAATCTCTTACCACTTTGACTTTTGCCCATTACAGTGAAGTTACAGCGAGATGTGCCACTTACGATTATGGTAGTCTTACTTTGATAGTACAGATGGCTGCTCTTTGCTTCTTCACTGCTCTTCCGGATAGGACTAGCTGATCCTCCGTGAGCCTAGAGAAGAGCAGTGGTGATGGTGGCATTGACAGTGGTGGTGGCAGTGGTGGAGAAGCCATGGAGACCCAGAGTTCACATTGCTTTGTAATTTAGAACACTGGAAAGAATTGAAGCTGAGAACAATAGTTCTTGTGCTTTCTATAAGGTTTAGCGGACTCTCTGCCCTTGTCCTTGAGGGGGGAATGACAGGAATAAGGGTGTTATATCCACTGAGTTGTTGTCCTGGGACATAGTGAGTGATCAAGACATATCATTATTATTGTTGGTTTTGCTGTTACCAGGAAAATGCTTGGCTCATTTGAAGAAGCTTTATGAAAACTCTCCTTTTGGGGTAACTCAGCATCAGAGGTTCTGAATTCAAGTGTATGAATACATGAGACATAGGAAAAACACTTTTTTAAATATTGAAGAACTTTGCAGCTCAAGAAAGAGGCTTTCAGTCCATTTCTCTTATGTTTGAGATGCAGACAAGACCCCAAGAAGACTGGTCTTCCAAGTCAGGTCTCCCGGCAAAATGGGATTTCGAGTGTAAATGCCTTCTGAATTCAGGCACAAGCTCGCTCCATGGTTTTCCCCTGCCTGTGCTGGTGGATTCCTCTTCCGTGACCAGTTGACTTTCAGAAACTTTCCTAATCTCTTTGTCCATGCACTTTGTCGTACTATAAAGGTTCTTAGGGAAGAAATCCATAAAGAATATCTTTATCACATTTATCACCACTTACCATTTTTCACTTTTAGTTGCATTTGTTTAATTGGTTGAGAACAGTATAATAAGAAAGGGAAAACATTTAACTTTTGAATGCCACGTCAATCCATTAGTTCCTTGAAGTGCGGTGCTATTTCCCCATCACTGAATTAAAAATGACCTGCCATGGGGCAACTTGAAATGTGTTGTATACACCTTAAATATATGCTCCTTGCACATACAGGAAATTGTTGAGTGCCCTTAAGGATGCATGATAAAAAGCAACATTTATTTTTCCTACAGTTTGAATAATCTTTCTCCCAGCATGACTCATTATAGCCAACCTATTTAAATGTTTCTTTTCTTAAGGTGAAAAGAAAATGTATGCTATGAGCCCTCTTCACATTAAATTGTGCTTAAAAATACTTCCCCCAAAGCTCCAGATCTCTGAGAGCCATTGTCTGTCACACGTGTAACATTTAGCAGCAACAGTAACTTATATGAGAACTGTTAATTAGAAGTTAGTCAGCTTTATCTGAGAACTTTACATCAGCTGAGAATTGACTACAAGACACTAAAAACAATTAAGAATTCCCCACGAGGTAATATTTATCTCTTAATGACTTCAGGGGAAGTGATTTAACACATCTCACTTACTGAACTAATTCTTACACTATCGAAGATAAACTGAGTTAGTATAATTAAATGCTATTTCAAATCATTTTATCACCCATCCTTGAAAAAGATGGCGGCCTAATTTATATAAAACCTGAGTTAACGTTGCTGTGTTTAATTTATGGGTTACTGAAGGTGAGACATTTCGGCCATATAACTAGAGCGACATAGGTGTAAAATATCCATCATATTTTCCTCCAAATCCCTGAAAGGGCACACACTTTTAAAAGGATTTTCAGACTTTTTTTCTCGGCAAACACTTCCAGAAAATATCCAGCGTGGATTTCTTGTCCTTTAGAAGCTGCAAAGAGCAGTATTTTTGTTTCCTTTTCCCCACTCCCCCTCCAGCAGCTGTCAAACCTATTTACTTCAATAGAGGGAAAAGAATGAGATTTCTTTTATACTTACTTCTATTTCTTCCATACCTAATAAAAGAGTTTTCTGTTTACTGCTCATTTAGATATGGAAGGTGATGTTTATTTTTGAGAGTGTATTTTTTTCATTGCAGAACTAGGTTATTCTATTGCTGTAGGAGGACTCAGCAGTCTAGGGTATCTATGACATTCCCCAGGTGACGTGGGACATCCCTGTGAGACTGAGGACCCTCTTGGCCTCCTGGTTTCTTCTGTGAAGTTTTTTTTTTAAAATAAATTTGTTTGGGTTCATTTTGTCATTTTGCATTTTTTGCTCTTTCAAATATTTCACCTGCTTTTTCTCCTCCCTAGGGAGGAAGCAACTTACGCATCCTTGGGGTGGTGAAGTCGGATGAAGGCTTTTATCAGTGTGTGGCTGAAAATGAAGCTGGAAATGCCCAGACCAGTGCACAGCTCATTGTCCCTAAGCCTGGTAAGATGTGGTCAACTTTGCTCTGGTTGCTGTAGTTACAGTTATGCGTGGATTGTTTGTAAAATCTATCTTGTTTTCCCTCTTCTCAAAGTCAATTTGAAGTTATTGAGTTAATCCAGATGTACATTTGTGTACTGATGGTGTATTTGTGCTAGTAAATTGTATCTATATCTATTTACACTTATAAATATAGATATATATCTCCATCCAGTGAGACCCAGTCATCATGAACAATAGGTACCTATGGTTGTCAAGACAACAACCAGTAAATTACTACCTTCCCCCTTCTGTTGTGGCCTGCCTTTCTTCTCAGTGTTTCATATGAATATAGAATATATATATATGGAACATACATATTCTAGAGTCATATGAATATAAAATATATATATTTATATATGGAATGTATATTCTATATATAGAACATATATAGATGTGTATATATATAAAGTAGATAAGCATATGTTTGTATACACACATACATACTTATTTGTGATTTTAAATCAATGGAATTTGGCAGAAAATTAGCAGAATAATCACTTGAAAGTAAAAACGTTTCTCTTTTTTAAACATTTTGATAAATTGTCCTTTTTTCTATAATTGATAAAGTCTTAATTTTATTTTATTATATAGTCTTTTAGAAGTTTAATATGGTGGTATATTCAAAACTAGCATAAGTCTATTAGATATATCATGTAATATCCCCATAACAGTATAATTCCTACCAGAAAATAAACAAAGCAAACCAAGAGAAAAAACTGGTCAGCTGCTTTGAAACATCGTGGCACTAAAGAAGTTCAAAACCATCCATTCTTTTTTTTTTTTCCTTTAAAGTAGGGACTGAACAATTGTTTATACAGATCCAAAGTATTCATATTCAAAGTATTAAATATTCATACTTCTTATGAAAAGTTTTTAATACCATCTGTTGATTATGTTCATTTTAACTTTTTTTTTAGCCACATTCTTTCCTCTTTATGTGACTTAATCTTGTCTTAATCTTTCCCTGCAGTAAATTTACTAGAAAGTAGCTATTTCTGTATAACTACAGAAGTATGTGAGACATAGTCTTTCTTTGGCTTTTATTACTGAAAATGTGCCCATTGAGGTCTTACCTTTTGTGCACTCCTAACCAATTATCGGAAGACTCTCAGACTCTCACGATAATGCTCACAATGATGACTTTCTCTGTTTTTTTCTTGATTAAAACAAAACAAAAAGAGCAACTACAGAACAGCCATCCCAGATGGGTAAAGCAGTGAAAGGAACTGTCTAGGAATGTAAAGGGACAATTAACTCTTGTTCAAGATCGATTTCTCTGATGGACTACTTATTTCCCTTCACTTAACGTGCCCTAAGGGTCAGGGTAGCTTCATTTCTGTGACTAAGTACACGGTCTTCTGCTGACACAGTAATGGATAAGTAGGAGAAAAAGAACCTCTGAAACCACGGTCTCTCACGCGAGCCATGGTCTGAAAGCCACACGTTAATCTCATTAGCAGTGACAACATGGCGACATTTACGTGAATACTGGCTGGCACACAAGTCCCAGAACAAGAGGACTCCAGTTAGCATTGATTTTCAGCTAAGGCCATAAAGCTGACGAAGATGCAAGATAAGTAATCCCATTTCTAAAGAGAGGTGTGAGATACATTCTCCTAGGACTTGTTGGTGCTGACCACACAGGCCCGGTGACCATTGCCTGTAGCTGCCATTAGGAGTGGAGGATGCTTTGAAGTGCTGAAATTCATAGGATTAGAGATTATCATGGTGTGTTCTTTCCTCCCCAAGTCAAGCTGTGGAGGCACCAAGAAAACCCCTTGAACAGAGTCTATGTGTGTGTGTGTGTTTGTGTGTGTGTGTATTTTACTGGGAAGTGCTTGCAAAGATAGAAACTGGGCGACTTATTCTGACTTAAGGGTATCTGGAGCTGCCCGCAACCTGGGAGGAGAAAGGGAAAGGCAACTGTGGGGAGAAGCTCTCTGTCCACCTTTGGGGAGAGCAAGGGTATGAGTTGCACGTGCAGAAAGCAGGGCTGTCATCATCTCGGAAGGACCCTGCCCACAAGGTCCTAGCCGCTGAGGCTGCAGCCACCAAAAGACAGAAGAGGGGCACTGCCTGGTATGAAGCTGAGCTGGGAGCTGGTGCAGAAGGCCAGCCAGACCATGCCGTGCCTGCTTCAGGAAGGCATCCAAGCTGGGGAGTCCTAGGATGGAGGGGCCTCTGAAAGACCCACAGAGCTGCCCCACAAAAAAAGGCATGAGAATGCTTCCCATGACTCCGGACTCTTAAGAGCACAAGTTGAGAAAAACAGTCCTTGTCTCTTTACTCCAAATTCATCCTCTCCTCCTACCAAAAAGCCTGAAGCAGAGGGGTAAAAATAGACCCAAAAGACTACAAAATAAGTGACAGACTGTCTGGCTGTCCTGTCCCGATTTTTGGGCTTATGCTTCCTCTGGGAGGAGGGAATAAACTTAAAGTTGAACATTAAGTCTTGATTTAGATCTCACTGGTGTGAGTGTGTGTGTGTGTCTCTGTCTGTCTGTCTGTCTGCACTGTTGTTTTTAATACCTGAAGATAAGACTTTTACAATACTTTAACTTGCCCTTAAGACCTGAGTAGTGGCCCAAGTTACTATCTGGGTTAGGAAATAGATCCAACACAGTGTTTGAAAGTGGATAACAGGAGAAAATAAAACTGTTTCCTCTTAATATTCCAACAGTCCAGCTCATTCAATCAACCGATTATAGACTTTCAACTTCACTTACACCAGGAAGCTCTGATCACAACAGGTAGCGACAGGATCTTGCATTCTGCTCAGGCCCGGTTCATTTGGGTCACTCTGACCATGAAAGAGCAAGGCTCCCCCTTGGCAGGAACACCGTTTACCTCCTGGCTGGGGCAAGCCTGGGGGAAGTTTGGTCATTCTTCTCCCATCAGGATTGGTAAGATGTTGTCATTAGATTGTACCCTCTTGGTCAGTGTTTATTGTATCTGGCATTGGATCAGAATGAAAGTAAAAGAAAATGAAGACAAAAATCGGAAAGCGTGGCAGAGCACCGCTGTGACTGCCTTACAGTCCCCTCCTTGTCATGATGGATTACTTTTTCCTGGCTGTTTAATCAGGTCTTCAAATAATGCCTCTCCAGTTCCTCAGAGATGCAGTATAGGCCACGTGCACAGATGGCAGAGAGGCCGGCTGTAAATATAAACCCGGCAATGAGGCTGATCGTGGCCGGAAGAATAGAGCCCTCTCTGTTTAAGGTGCAACAAGAAACGGTCACTGTATATTTGCAGGCACGTCGTGGGCCCGCGCTGCCCAGCTGTCCAGCTTCGGCCTGTCCTCTCGCTTGTGGCTGAAAGTTTCTCTCGGCAACCATAACAATCTGCTTCTCGCTGAAGTGCACACAACAGTCTGTTTGAGCCGCTGCCCGTTGTTGGTGGAAGGTTACATCAGCCTAGTGAGGTCACGGCATCGTCTTTTCTATATAGTGAGCTATTCCCTCTTTAGCAATTAGTGCCTTAGGAAATAAGCATAATCTGCTAAATTAACGTGAGTTAATGACTTGTTTTCCTCTCCAGAAAATAAGTTTTGGAAAAATATTGAAACATGTGCACTGTAACGTGTGAAATGTAGGCATGATCTCCTCTAGATAAAGATTAAGGAGACCAATGGCATTTAAAAAAAAAACACTCGACTAGAGGAAGTGCTATCAGTAATGATATAAATTTAACACTAACACCATACACACGGTTCCAGACTGCTGCCTCTCTCGCTCTCTGTATCTAATGCACATACGTGCACACACACACATACAGTGCACACACAGATGGTAGCCTGCACACATAAGACTTTGCACATGCATCAAAAATACATCATCATATTTTATATAAGTAGTGGTGAAGGTAAAAATACTTTAGCTGATTTATATCATTGTTGTCTGTCTTTATTTTATTAAGTTATCTTTTATTTATTTATTTTTGGTGAGGGGGCATTGGTTAAGAAGTCCCCTCTCCAAACGAAGGGGATTAACCGTAGCACCAAGTCTGCAATTCAGTGAATAGCCCAGCCAACAAGTGTCCAGAATTAAAGTGTGAGCTATCACAAGAAGGAGACACTTCAGTAGCCGGATCTGCAGACAGGAAAGCAATACCTTAGCGTCTGGTTGGCCTGGTGGATGCTGATGAATTAGTTACCCTTGAGTCACCATCCGGGAAGCTGGAGTGTGGGCAGGTGGTTATTAAGAAGACTATGAACAGTAGCCAGGAAGAAAAGGAAGCACATTTTCTGGTGCCGTGTTGGGGTGGGTCGTGGGGGAGCATAGAGAGGAAGGCAGGAAGGGAGGATAAGATGGAGAGAAGATGTCAGTTGTCTCTGGGTTAGTCTTCCTGGCTCTAGCTGCTAGGCAGCAATGGTTAGTTTCCTAGTAATGATCTGCAGCAAAAGTCATTGACAATACCTAACTGTTGGGCAGAGAAGATGTGCGCCAGGGACCTGGGAATGCGGTTGTAGTCTGGAATATGTTTAATTTAATGGCAGAAATGGGTGAAGATGGAATAGATTTGCCATGGGAAGAAATAATGTATCCTTCATAGTCCACTGTTCACAAAAAGTTATATGTTCATAAATGAGTAAGTGTGATGATAAATATTTACTAAAGGTAGATTTGCTTAGGCAAGGTACCAAATCATGCCTTCCGTAGAAGGAAAAAGTTTGGGGCATGTGTTTCATGTCAGTATTGACTATTTTCTAATGCTGGTTTTGTTTTTTTTTTTCCTCCAACACTGGTTACAAACTAGAGTTTCCCACTGTAAGAGGGGAAATACATTGGTTAAACATTCAGAAAAATGCTTATTTTATGATTATTATTAATTCCCTGTCCTCCCCTGGAAAAGGTTACTGATTACAAATGATGTAAAATTTTAAACATTATATTAAGGCAGTAGATTATACTTTAGCAAAAGTTTTAATTCTGGTCATGAATATTAAGGCATAAAATCAGAAGTCCTTTGGATCTGTTTTTGTGACTTGTTCCCTATCAATATGACAAGAATACCTTGAAATCCAAATGGACAAGAGAAATATTTGGATGCATACTCATGTAATTGAATATTAAGTGCAACTAATCAAAGTGTCTCTTACTAAATGTGGACTCATATAATAACTAGAGTGGGATTGTGTGAAGCAGTGAAAAACTGTACAATTAGTCTTAACACTTCAAGATCTGTTAGAATTTAATTTGTCAGTATAACGGTGCATAAGCAGCTATGTAAGAGAGAATGTAACTAACGCTAAAGTGATGTACTTTTTAATCTAGTATTAGTCACTGATGGTCAATTAAGTTGAATTTTTGTCTCAATATGAGAAGAGTTACTGTGATTTAAATGCTCAGTGGAATTTCATGTGGAACCAAATTGTTCCTTGAGTTTTATAAATTTAGAAGAGCTAATTCCATCTGCTAGACTAATATATTGGTGGACCCAAACTGGAAAATAAACCTTAGACAGTTTCCCTTACACAAACTGAGATGCTCATTAACTACAAACATTCTCTTTAGAATTCCATCATTCAGTCTAAATGAATGAAAGTGCAACTTGTTATTTTTTGAAACTTCTTTCCAATGATGATTAGAGTGATTATAGCTCATAAGCTTTCCAAAAACATTCTCCCTTATAAGCCTTAGTAATTAACTGTACCTGTTAGGATACAGAACCAATTGTTTTCAAGGACGTTACTAACGTCAGTATATCTAGCTATGAATTATTTTAATCTACTGAAAAATTATTTTGCTTCCTAAGGTAAAGATAAAAATAAGAGGAAGGTAGTTCTCTGCTCTTTTATTTTCTACCTCAAAGTCTGTCTCCCCTTAGAGAAGTGTTCACGCTCAAACTAACACTTTCCCCTGAGGGGTTCAGTGATAACCCAAGTTTGCAATAAATCACTCACTTGATCTTCTGCTGTGTAATATCCACCTAGTAAATGAGATGAGGATATTTTTCTTCTCTACATCCTCCTCTAGTTTATAGAGATTTAACATATATTGGAATATAGAATATATTTATGAACAGAATCTTAGGTAATACTGCCTAACCTTTCCAAGTCTCCATTTGCTCAACTTTAAAATGCAGTAGATAATTGTCTCAAAGATTTAGTGCAATTCATGTATGTAAAAGGGATTTGTAGGCTATAAATTGCTACGCAAATATTAGCTGTTATAAAATCTTCCATTGGTTTGTTTAGTCTCAAAGAAAATTGCAGGCATTTACTTGGACTGATACAATGAGAGCTACCTTCTAGGGTATTTTCCCATCCTCCAGGAAAAGGATTAAGAAACAAATGTCTCAGGGACAGTGGCCATTCTCAGGGACAGTTTAGGCTTCTGGCCCAGTGGACAAGGTTAAGAGATAAGGTCTGTTTGAAATGCCTGCCAGTGAAAAGGTTTGCGACAGGGTTTACAGTATCAGTTTAATGACTTGCGGGTTCCAATTTTACGTTGGCAGAGGTGTCTCAGCAAATAGAGGCTTGTCATTCACCTTGTCCTTTGTTCAGCATGTGCTTCAAGTAGGAAGCTAGCTCAGTGCTAATCAAGGGGATAGGGCTATGTGGCTGACTTTGAAATTAGAAATGAATTCTGCATTCATATGAGGTATCCTGAGATCAGTGGTAACTAGAAATCCATACAATATGAAAGACTTGATAGATTCATAAATATTGATCACATCAGACTTGGGTGGTAAACATGCCAAAGATTGTTATTTTATAGTATTTTTCAAAACTCTGTAGTGGGGAAGTAGAAAAGAAGAATCTTGATTTTTTACAGTAAACCCAAAGAATCTTGCACTTGTTGTGTTTTTTGCCTTTTACCTATAAATCATCATTTGATAATAGGTGTGTGTGTAGACATACACTACACACACACAGATATACAGATTCCTCCTGATATAATATTGCTAGAGAATTTAAGATATCAATGTAATAATAATACATATAATTTAATAGCTAAAATTATGCAGGTGTAAGTTTTAACTGGTTATCGATGTGGTAATAACCAACATTGATAGAACTACAATGAAATGGTACTCATATACAGTTTGAAGGAGTGAATTACAGTGTCATCACAACAAAGGGCTCAGGTGATTCCATAGGAAGTTTTGAAGCTGGGATAGTGACTCAGGCTACCCTGCCCCTAGAGATGGATATGATCTTGAATGAGGTGGTTCTCTTTAGCTGCAGGCAGTTCCTGGAGATGGATTCAGTAGGGAGCCATCAGCCACCATCACTTCCTCCAGTTGGAGGACTGAGCACCACAGTCCTGAAAGGGAAATCCAGATGGTACAGCACTGGATCACCTACAGTCTTCCCCTAGTGCCACCGAAATCTATTTGCTTCAGGTTATGAATTCTAGAAATAACTATTGCAAGATACAGATTGGTTGTATTTTCTGGGGAAAAAAAAAAAAGTTAATGGGATGAACTACAACCCCCACCAGTGCAACTGCAGCTGGTCTCGAGGCTGCAGCTGGTACTCATCATTTTCCTTCCCCTTGCCCTCGGTCCTCTCACCCTCAGCTAGCATCTCTGCTGGTCCGTGTGTCTCATCAGGTGAGATGACTCAAACTCCTATCCCTTCGCAAGTCATAGAAATCATAGTACTGTCTTTGCCATCAAAATTGGGGGAGAGAGTACCAAGAGACACTCCATTAGATCACCTGGGTGCTAACCAGAGTTGTCCTTGTTTCTCACTTTGCCCTGATGATCTGGGTAATGATTTTTGCCTTGCCTGCTGGTAGTTTGGCACAAGAAGCCTGGAATGACCAGGGTGCAGTGATAGCTTAAAGGTTAATGGTGAAAGTGTTCCTCCTCTGAGAACTAGAACTTCTAAGTCCACAGAGTTGTGGGGATGGGAGACACAGACTCCCAAGCTGAGTCACCCGGGGATGACGGGGGAGGGGCGTAAGCAGGACCACAGCTACTTCAGTCTCTTGTATCCGTTTACTCTAACTTTGGGGACATGACATCATATGCTGGTCATTAATTTTGAGTATATATTGCACCCTAGAGGATGGCTCCCCATTTTTTTAGGATATAATCTCCAGTCTGTCTTCATTGCTACTCCTGAAGTCTGTACTTAGCCTGTATCAAGTTAGTGGCTTCTCAGCAATTAATATGTGACAGGATCAGTAGATCCCCTTAATTTCTACAATAATCTAGTTGAGAATATATTACCGTTCTCATTTTACATGTTAGAAGATTGTGCCCCCAAAGAGAACAGACACCAAGCAATATAAAATAGCTACAAACTGGTGAAGCTGAATTTGAAAAACACTGTTGAATCTTCATCAGTGGGTACCACCCTGAGTTCTGGCTTTACAATCACACATTGATTCCTCTCAAGAGTCCTATGGAGAAGATAGAATTATTTTCCCCTTACTTTGCCGGTGAGGAAACTGCAGCTCAGGGAAGGGAGCTAGTTTCTCAAGGCCACGCGGCCAGCTAGCTGTCTCACTTCTGCACTTACTTTCCAGCCCTCTCTGCCGTGATGTGACTGTCCACCCACATTCTACCCATTGCGTGGGGCTCGGTCACGTCAGTGGGTGATGTTTCAGATTTATGTGAATCTGGTCAGGCTCAGTGATTTGATAAAGGGGGAAAACTTGGAATTAATTAGAATTCCTAATATGCTGCCACTCGGATGATTTCTATCCAGATTCCCATCATATAAGAAGTCATGACTGAGTGTGGGCCAGTTATAATATGTCTTAATAGTCTTAAAGGTGCACATCATCTAATCCCTGCTCTCCTGGGATCCATGCTTTAACCAAAAATAAATTTGACACAACTAGTCTTAATTATCAAATACAACTAAGACAGAATAACTTGTAATGATTTAATTGTTGAACATTTATTAAACACCCAGAAAATGTATGAAGACTCATATAACAAATGCAGATTAGAAAGAGTAGGTGTCATTTAAAGAAAGTTAGATTCTTTATGTTTATACTCCTTGAATTGCAATAGAGTGAGTGCTTGGGGTATTTTTGTTGTTGTTATTCTAACACTACTTTTAGTGCCACTGTCACACAGAATGACATGGCTTCCTTTGTTTTGAAAGTTCTTTCACTTACACTGTTTTATTTTGTTCCCAACTTTAAGTAAGAAGCTCCAGGTTAAAAAAAAAAATAGGTTAAAAGAATTTTTTTTTCCAGATAAAAATCTAGTCATAGGTCTTTAGCCTATAATGCAGTTCCATAAAAAGTAATAGTTAATAAGCCTAAATGATTAATGTGTGCTTTGCATAGCTGTCTTTGTTGTTTTGTATGGCAAACATCCACCAAGAATCTGTAGATGACCTTCACTTTCTCTGACAATATTGACAAAATACAGTTCTTTATGTAGTTGGTATCTGAGATTGGTATGTAGAACAGAAGAAAATTCAGTTGGAAGAAAAAAGTAACCCATCCACACCACAAAACACGTATCCTCACAGAGCCAGAAAAGTCAGAGAGAGAAGCTAGTTTCCCATATTTTCTATTTTTCAGTCCCAGTTCCTATTTAAATAGAGATCTACCTGATAATCAGACAAAATATTCTTTAGTTCTGCAAGATGTTGACTCAGTGTATGTATGTGAAAATGTACAAAAGCAGATTAGACTTTTGAATAGAGAAGAATGATTTTCTCTAAATGATTTTCTCCTAACAATATGATACTTATTTGGAAGAAGAAAGAAATAAAACCACCATGTACCATATTTTATATCCTTCTCTTGCCTTGTCTTCTCGATCTCATAAATAGAAAGATGCATCAGATAACAGAATTGGTGGCCCAGACTTAAGCCTCTGGATTTTGTGAATTCCATATCTAATTTCTGACATACAGACCACCCACTTTCTTTTCACATGTGAGCCTCACTTCCTATTATTTAATATGAGCCTTTGAGCCCCATTCTGATCAGATATTTTAGGTCTTTAACACGCTTGCCTAGAAAGGATAATGTAACCCTTGGGGAAATTCAACCAAATGAAGTGGTAAATACCTTTGGCTTTTTTTTTTTTCCATCACGAACAATAACAACAATAACAAAACCTCATACCAAGTAGGTAGTTTCTTGCACATAAAGTGTTATCTTTGAATAAGTTATTCCTATTTTCTGAATGCGGCTGCTGAGTGGTTGTTCAAGCTTCGAGTCTAATAGGGAACTTTGGAGTGGAACAAGTCATGACCATGAGTCCCGGGAGTGCGGACACACAGGATGCGGGGGGTGGAGCAGTGGGGGGCTTAGGCAGCTTTTGTACAGAATCAGAGCTGCCCACCTGAGGATGTGACGTCAAACTAGGATGGACTTGGAGGTGGGAATATGATTTTGCTAAGCTGTCCAGAAGGGCAAAGAAATGGCTGGTAGAAGAAATGTTACACCCAAAGCCTGGAGAAATAACACAGAAGGAGAGGTATAGATTCACAGAAGTGTGTGTGGTTCAGTAAAACGAGGGGGCTGGGTCCCAGTGTATCTTGTAGAATAGACAAAGAAAATTGGACTTTTTTCCTAGGCTGTGTGGGATATTGAGGGTTAGGATGTAAAAGAGAGGAATTCTCCTATTGGTGTTTTTAAAAGGCAAATCTGGAAGAAGCATGGATGACAGCTAGCTTAGCAATGGCAGGAGGCAACACTGAGAATAGCAAACTAGTTGGGAAGTTACATGAGCCATTGGCTAAGCAAGAGAGAGAAAGCCATCTACCGCAGCAGTACAAGAAGAGTGGGCAGATATATTAGAAGGTCTTCAAAACATGGAGGTTACTATTAATATGTATGGATGCATTAGTGATCTGGGATGAGTCCTAGATTCTTGATATAAGTGTGTAGATGGTAACGCCATTACTTACAAAGGATGGAAGACCAGGGAGTGTGATTTCAGTGCATTTAGACAGAAAGAACCTGGATTGTGAGTTCATTGAGGGTGCCTGTCTTTGCATTTCAAGTATCTGGTAAAAGATCTAACAAGGGCAGACTCTCAGTAACTCCTTAGAAGGCCTAAGAAGCAAGTGATTTGTTTTACCGATTAACTGACAATGCCAAGTAGAAACTATGATACAATAAAAAATTAGGCAAAGCTGGTAAATATTTAAAAAGATCTCAAAGCATGTCGTTGAAAGATGTATAATTGAAATAGGCAAAATTAATAATCTGGCTGGAAAGGAATATTCTGCGTGTGTTTGATTGGAGCAGAAGGAAAGATAAATGCAAAATATTTTGTAAAATCCCTGGAGAGAAATAGTTATGGTCTGAGCTGAGTGGCAACTCTGCTCATAGATAGAAGATAAATTCAAAGAATAATATGAAAGACAGAATGGTTAGCAGTTTGCATTTGAATTGAAAAGGAGCTTTAGATGCTGACTGAGAATCCTGTAAGTTATTGGCATTACTGATGGTAATGAGCAGCTTAAGGGAGAGTATGACAGGGCCTTATTATGCATCCTGAGTTCCTTGATAGGCTGTAAGTGAATCATTCTCCTACTGATGAGATGGTTCCTCCTTGCTGGACATATTTTACCCAGCTCTCAGGAAGGGACCATTGTACTGCCATCTTGGAATGAGTTAAAGAGTTATGCATTAATGCAAGATAACCACTGAGAACACACTGTCACTGCCAGGACCAGAATACATTGATTTGATTAGCCCTTAACTATCAGAAGGGTAAAAATGATCTCTTCTTTTTCTTCCCTCTCCTCTTTGTGTCTCTCCTTCTGTCTGTGGCAGACACAGATTAGAACGGAGAGATAAATTAGAAGTGGAAGGACTAACTTTGGCTCTTCTCCACCTGGAAATAAAATCCATTTAATTTACCCTGACTCTGCTTGTTATAGTGTTAAATACAGACTAAATAGTTTAATATGGATTTATGTAATGAGCTCACAAATTGATTTTGCAGAGTGTGCTTGCTTTAGGAAATACACATCTGCTTACTGTGAGAGGAGGAGCACGGGGTGTGGACGCCTTTGGAGATGATGAATGGGTTTTCTTAAAAAATGATAAGAATTCTAATCTATGATCGTTTTATCATCCCAGTATTTAAAAAGCCCAGAGTCCTAAACAAAGCAAAACAAAACCATCATTTAGAAGCTCCAGCTATCCCCTAAGGGAAGCAGTCTCTCTAGGGTAGCAGTGCTGGTACCTTATCTCTGAGTGACAGGATTAAACAAAGAAGACTTTTCACTCTGCCTGGGAAACCTCCACTTTCTCTCTTCCCTTGTTCAAGAAAGTCATATCCACCTGATCTAAACATTAATTATTTAGCCTGAACTGTCTGCAGCTAATTTGTAAAATAAAATTCCCTGCAAGTGTGAAGAGGAATCCAGAGAGGTGCCTCCCTTAGTCCGGCCCCCACCCTCCCTATCTCCAGTGGCCAAATTTGCTGTAATTGTAATTGGTGATGGGATGGTGATGGCAGTGTCAAGCCAATCATGCTAGGAATGGCTACTAAGATTTGTAATTATAATGTCCTTTAGTCCAATTTAAATTCAGCAGGATCTTCACATCAGGATTCTTTCTCTTGAAACATGGAAATTTGGGTGTGGGGGTTGGGAATGGTGAAGAGAAGGGTTTTTTGGTTTTTTTTTTTTTTTTACCTTGCTTGAAATCTTCACTTTTTCACAGTCTATCCCATTTCTCTAAGGCACCAGAGGCAGGGGAGGCCAGCTATCAAGAATGGTAATTTACAATCTAAGAGTGCTTAATCGAAAATCTGTCCTTGTCAAAGGAGAACATGTTGGTCTCCATGCAGCAGTAATGGAAATTTTATTTCAGCATAAGATTCAAGGAGGGTTTTCAACTGTATTCTTTCAACTACCCCGTCCTTATCAATTTATGCAATGTATAAGTCTTGTGGGTCTTCAACCTCGTTCTGCTTTTAAAATAGAAAGCACTGAATGTAGCAGAGTGTAATCCACATCTGAAAATATAAACTAACCTCATAAACTCATTGCAGCTGTAACAACAATGATTACATAGTTATGTCAAGATCTAGCTTGATTATTAATCATTTTTCCTGGTAATTAAAATTTAACTCACCAAAGAGAGAACTTCCCTAACAAACTTGTCTCTCTTTCACTCTGTTTTATATTCTAAAATTACTTCCCTTAATTTTCACTTTCATATACAGTAGAGCTTTGCCTACCATGACTGTTAAAAAAAAAAATCATAGTTGAGGAATATATTATTTTAGGATAAAAATTGGATCTGATAGCCAAGAATTTAAATATGTATATGAAGTCTTTTAACTGTTTTTGATTGCTAACAAATCGCTAATCAGCATGCTACATATAGGCAATATCAGTGACGTTTTGTATTTGTAATAATGAATATTTTTTCCTTTCCTAAAAAAAGAAATACTTTTTTAAAAAATGTTCGAAGTATAGTCAGTTTATAATGTATCAACTTCCAATGTACAGCATAATGTTTCAGTCATACATATACATCTATATATTTTCATATTCTCTTTCATTATAGGTAACTGAGATACTGAGTATAGTTCCCTATACTATACAGTAGAAACTTACTATATATCTATTTTATATATAGTAATTAGTATCTGCAAATCTTGAACTCTCAGTTTATACCTTCCCACCCCCTTTACCCCTGGTGACATTAGAGTGTTTTCTATGTCTGTGAATCTATTTCTGTGCTGTAACTAAGTTCATTTGTGTCTTTTTTTTTTCTTTTTAAGATTTTACATCTGAGTGATATCATATGGTATTTTTCTTTCTCTTTCTGGCTTACTTCACTTACAGTGACAGTTTCCAGGTCTGTCCCTATTGTTGCAAATGACATTATTTCTTTTTATAGCTGAGTAGTAGTATTGTATAAATATGCCACAACTTCTTTATCCAGTCATCTGTTGATGGACATTTAGGTTGGCTATTGGCTATTGTAAATAGTGCTGTTGTGAACATTGGGGTGCAGTTATCTTTTTGAATTAAGGTTCCCTCCGGGTATATGCTCAGGAGTGGGATTGCTGGATCATATGGTAAGTCTGTTTTTAGTCTTTTGCGGAATCCCCATGTTTTCCACAGTGGCCGCACCGAACTACATTCCCACCAATGGTGTAGGACACTTTTCTCTGCAGCCTCTCCAGCATTTATCATTTGTGCTTTTGATCAAAGTGACTTCTTAAACTTCAAAATTCAGAAAAGGTATTAGTGTTTATCTTAACAACTAGAATACATTTATAAAGGTTATAAAGGATTATTTATCATCTGAATACTTAGTGGGTTTATTTAAACAATAATATATCCAGGAAGCTGTATTTTTCCAGGCGATTCAGGTAACTTAAATTCCAAGTAAGTTTTGGAACCAATGCCTTAAGCAAGTGAACTACTTTAGTATTGTACTCTCTCCTCTCAGTTTCTTACTCCCCTGCTTAGAGACACAGATTCATAGTAAATTATTAGAGGGATTAGTGATTAGTCCATGATCAAAAAATGGATGTTATAAACCAGACGTACCATCAGGCACTTATTACATCATTAAATAATGTTTTTAATAACCTACAAACTTGATATAATATAGAGGTTTTTTTTTTACTTTATTGTAATAATCCATTTTAGGAATAATAATATCCTAGGTGGATATTTTGACAGAGAAAGGAAGAAACTGAATCTGTAATTGCTCTATGAGTGTGTGAAACTCAAGATCTAACTTGTGTTAAATCCTTTTTATGTGGTATTAACTGATATCATTTGGATGGAGTATATTTTAGATGTTTGTTTTACTTGTCTTTGTGAGCTTACTTGTCTGTCTCTCTTTGAGGTAAGGGGGCTTTATTTTTATTTCATAAATCCTTGCCTGTCCCGTACCCATCACAGAATCTGACATATTATAGATCCTGGAAAACTTGTTGAGAAAATGCATTACTACTCAGTTGTGTCTAAATACACACACAGTCTAGGCATTTTTAATGCTGGCAACTGAATCACGTGAGTAGGTTCAGAGATGCTATCTCTGATATGAACAGCTCCATTACTATTAAATATGCATATTTAACATTACTGGATTACTATATTATTTATTACTATATATTAGTTTTACTATTATAAACAGTAAAATTAAAATAAAGTATTCTTACATCAATATTGATGAGACAACATTTTGAAGAACCTATTACAATTGCATCACACATCACTCCAAATAAACCCTTGTTGTGTAGCCTTTGCCAGCAAATATCAAAAGATCATCAGCCCTGGCAAACAGTCATAGGAGGAGAAGACTCAGGACCTTCTCAAGTCAGGACGCATGAGCTCATGACACATTTTGAGCTGTGACCTCAGAGAAGGAAGCTTTGGGCATGTTAACGGGCTAGATCAGCCAAATCCCATCTGTCTGGTTTATTAGGTTACCCTCAGGGTTTAGCTTCTGACCTTCTATAATTATTGACACCTATTTAATTTATCTTTGCATCCATAGCCAAGCCTAGTACAGCTGCTGTGGCACACGTGAATAGATCACTGTTGCCAGCACAGGCTGATCGGCGTTCATGCTTGAGTGTCTTTTATTTTCTCCTTGGCTGCTGGGAGTAGTGTGAGCAGCGCAGAAGGAGCTTCATCTGTTAGCATGACAGACTGGTATTCTGTGGTAAACGCCTGACCCTCCTCAGCTCCCTCATCCATTCCCATCGTCCTCTCGCCAGATGAAAGGGTCTGCTTAACTCCTGCTTCCTGCCTGTCTCCTTGGCAACAGTAACTGAATCAGTCTGAGAGACTAATAGGAGAATACCTTGGTAGTGGGATTGAGTGCTAGAATAAAAAAAATTAAAATTAAAAAGCATCACCCATAGAATTATCAGTGAGGAATGCTTAAAATTGAGGTTAAAAAAGTACTCAGCAGTGACATTATGCTTTCCTTATTAACTCATTTCACTTTGTAGTAATACTCAGAGATTTTTCCAAAAGGTATTCTGAAAACAAAGTATTTAAGCTTTTAGTATCCATTTGAATTATATGATGAAAACTGGTTGGTTTTGTAACAAGACTTGTATTGTTTTAGATGTTGAGGGAGTGCGTGGAAGAGGATGTGTACAGACACTGTCTTGACTGGCAGGAAGATCTGTGTAATGAAATATGTACTATCTGTTCTTCTCCTTTATCTTCTGAAGGTGATCTGGCTTTTTAAGGTATTAGACCTGGACGATCAGAGACCTGCAAGTTTCATTTTCCTTTAGGATTCTGTCCCTTTTAGCCCCAGTTCTTACAATCTGAAAGATTCATCTGCATTCTTGCTTTGCATTATTTTTTGACAACGTATCACAGGGTTGTCAAAAGCCTCAGATCCCTGTGGAATTCTTAAATGTGCAGGGAAATTCGTAGCATCAGCTGAAAAACTTAACTCATTGATTGTTCAGTGAAACTTTGATGGGATTTTACAAAAGAATTTCAGATGACTACTCTACATCTCAATAAGAAAGCATGCGGCTAAAAGAGCCAGGAGAAAGGTATTCAGCAGAGAGATGGTGGGATAGTTGGGTAAATATCTCTTCTGGACATCTCCAGTGGTTCTGTCCTCCTTCATTGCTTTTGCCTTGAGCACAAAGAAATTTTAAATGATTTCTAAAAATCTGATTTTTCTATTCTAATCTAATTTTTCTATTCATATTCAATATTGGCTGAGGCTACTTAACATGGGTGAACTTAACTGTTTAATAAATAATACGGGATACTAATAATGTAATAACATTAATTTAGATAATCTACTCTAAAACTTGGTATTGAATGAAAGCTTAACATTCCTTATATTATGATTATGTATTGCTCTTACTACAAATTCTGAGAGTGAAGTTAGCTTCTATTAGAAGAATCGTAATTAGAGTTGGCAGGAGAATTTAATAAAGCTTATACGTCTGTTTTCCAATCAAAAGAAAATATAAAATGCTCTACTCATGTTTAACGGCCCTGATTAGAGTGGACATTTGCTCTGCGGTCTTCCACAAAGGGTACGTATAAATAGACTCCAGTTGTCATTGCTGGTGCTTTTTTCAGGAGATCTGATTAACCACAAAATAAAGTCTGAAGGAAATGAGCACTCTCAGTGCCATGTCAAAATGCAGAGATAACTGCTCACCCATTTTCAGGAAGACATGGGATTGGGTAGTCTATCTCCCCATGGGTATCCTTTGTCCATCATAGAGGAAGCAGCTGCCTTTGCTAATAGAAATGGTGGCTGTTTTTGAGTTGTTCTAAGAAAATGGGGGGAAAAACACATTACTTTCCTGCTGTGGTGTAACACAAGCAAAGGAGGTTATGCCAACACAAATGCATCATTGTACAGTGCTGGAGACTGGAAGTTCAAAATCTGTCAACCTGGGCTAGAGTCAAGATGATGGCAGGGATGGTTCCCAGTGAAACCTCTGGTGGAGAATCAGTTTTATGGCCTTTCATCAACTTGCAGAGGCTGCCTGAATTCCCTGGTCCGTGGTCCCTTCCTTGCATCACTTCAAACTCTTCCTTCTGTTGTCTCCTCTCCTGCAGACTCTGAACCCCTGCCTCCTCTCATTAGGATCCTTGTGATTGCCTTGGGCTCACCTGGATAATCCAGACTCAACTTCCTGTTTCACTATTCATTCCCTAAAGTCTATTTTACAATGTAAATTCTCATATTTACACTATCCAGGGATTAGGCTGTGGATGCCTTTATTTGGGGGACAGGGAGCCTTCTTCAGCCTACCTCAGCCACAAACAACTTAGTCTTCTAAGATGTGGACAGTGTAGGCAGGCACTCAACAAATACTTCTCAAATGAATATGTGAGAATAAATACATAGAGATGTGCAAGACGTCACATTAGGAAAACGCGCAAGAGTTGTGGTTGTATCAAAAGAAGTGCAGCTTTCCAGTGAGTCATGCAGATGTAACCTCACAACTGCATGGTCAGATCCCTAGTTGGACGTAACGGGAGCTGGAAAGTAGTTTCAGTCTGTAGTTGTTAGGGATCTAATTTTTAATTATTGTTATTTTTAGATCTTTAATATTTATATTGTTTTCATGGGAAACCCAAAATTAATGGGTAGAGAAGAAATAGGCTATAAAGTCTGACAACTAAAGATGTCAAAAGTAACATAATAAAGGGGCTGCACTATTTATCAGAGTTGATAGCCCTACGGTGGACTCTAGGTCCTTTTAAACTTTATTCCAGGAGATACCAGTTGGAAGAGAGGGAGGCAGGAAAGGAGGGAGTAAGCAGAGAGCCCCAGCGATTGTTTAAAAATCAGCTTACAGTTTATGATATGATAATTATTATTATGATCCTTGTCTATGATAGCATTACCATAATTACTATGCTAAAAATATCATAACTACTCTGTAATGAAGTAAAATGCATTAATATTTAGCATGGTGCATTTTCCACAAAATATATGCCAAAAGGTTTTCATGGCTAAATAATGTAGTTAGAAATACATATCAAGGGAGAGAAAAAGGAGAAAGTGAAAAATGATGAAGCACAAAATAAAGGTGGCTTTGATGAAGTTTAAAATGAGCTTTTAGGACATGGTACTAAAAATGGGTTGAAGTCAGGAAAACCTAGTGTGGCAAAACAAGAGTTGTCGTATTAACTCGTCCATTCAATAATAAATTGCTCAGATTTAATTTTATATCCAAGAGATTGCCTAGCTACTGCAGACAGTCTTTGGTTTACATATATACATTTTCTACATGGAGTTTTTTTCTACTCTGAATGCATTCAAAGGTATAAAGTGAGTCATTTGTTGATAGAATAAGAAGTGAACTGGTCACTTCCGTCTCCCTTTTTTGTCTTAGTCCACATAGCCATTATCCTGCACACACTACTGTATTTATATTCTTTATTTCTCTAAATAGGTAGAAATTAACCTATCCTTGGCTATACAATTAATAACTTTTTTTAAAATACTTCATTTAATGGAGGTACTGGGGAATGCTAAGCACACACTCTGCCACTGAGCTATTAAACTCTCCCCGCCAACTGGTAAGTTCTTGAAGAAGGTTTTAAATCCAGGAAAAGCAGCTTTAGAGCCATAGCAAGAAGGTAATAAATGTAAATTCTGTTATTATTAAGTGTTGTTTTTATTGTAATGAAAATGGAAATAAATGAGTTATCTTTATCTATGAAATAACAATGGGCTATCTAATTTCAGTTAGAGGATGTAGGAAGATGAGTTACACTAGTTTAGGATTCTTCATCCCTTTACTCCCCTCACCCCCTACCCCCAGGCACTTAGTGTAGATTCAGAGATTAAGAGAGGTGTCTGTGATTTAGCGGAGTATCAGGAGATATGTATGTTAATTTACATTTTCTAAAATCTCAGTTCTAATTAAATAAGAGTGTTTGTCAGTATTTTAGGTTCAAATACCCCACTGGTCACAGGAAAGAAGAAGAAAGGACAGAAAAGCTTTTAGCTGTTGCAGTAGAGGCAGAGAAGAGAGAATGAGTGGGAAACACAGGCAGGAGAGAAGGAAGGAGGGAGGGAGAGAAAAACAAGCAGTCTGTGCAGAGAAGAACGCAGTGGGTCCAATGCCTACTGGTACCTGTGCCATCTCTTGATAAGCCCTGAGCACTCAGACAATTAGACTAAATAATCTTATTCTAATACTTAGCTTCCTAGAAGAGACTGCAAACAATGGCAGGGGAAATAAGGAGTCCCTGTTTTTAAGTAAGAAAACAGTTACCATCCTTTTATCTCTGGCATTATGAAACACTGTCCACACTGACAATGTCCTCAAGATTCACTTTTGACCTAGTGGGTGTCAGGACTCTCCTGGTGGTGGAGACGTACCCATTTACCCCATAGCCCCTTCATCTTAATCCTGTTCAGCACAATTAATCATCTTTTGGGTGGCTGCCTTCTTGACTTGCCTGACAACAGTATAATTTTGGTTTATGGGGAAGATATGGCAGAAACAACTTAAGCTGGGAGCAGTTATAATCTTGAAGTTGTCTCAGAGAAGTATCTCCTTCCAGCCATTTAAAACATTAGAGCCCAAGGTGGATTCTGAACACTGAGGACAGTGTTGGAGGGCACACACACTTGGCACTCGGCAGTGTGGTCTCCTTTATGTTGCCAAAGGAAGCTGTGATACCACAAAGTCAAGGGGATGAAGACGGACTGTCTAAAGGAGACAGTTATATTAACTGTTGGGACTGAGCCATGAAATACTGCATGGGGCAAAGTGAGAGGCATTAGGGAGGTGATAAATTCATAGACCTCCTTGAGACCCTTTAACAGTGATGCTAACCCCAAATTTTATTAGGCCTGAAAAAATCAGCAAGGTGATCTATGCATAATGAATTCTCTGGGACTGCTAGTCACACACCAGCATACTGGGAACAGTAAGTACACAGAGGTATTTGTCCAAAATATGTAGTTTCCTATATGGCTACTTGGCCAAGAAAATGTAGAGGACAACTCACATTTCACTGGCATGTTTGTTGTCCTTCGTTCCATAGCCACCCTCCCAGGATGGGGATGAAGTGTGGAGCCTTGATTCTCAGACACTGTTTTCCCTGGAGATGCCGTCAGGGTCTTGGTGATTCCCTAGGACAGGAGGACGTGCTTTCTAATGCTGCTGCTGCGCTGTTTTCTTTAGAGTTGACATTGATTTCTCTGCTCTTGGCTTGTAGCAGTCCCAGGTGCCCCACTGACCCATTACCTCAGCCTGTAATGACCCCAGGAGCAGGAAGTGAAAAGGGCATTTCCTCTCTGCTCTCAGGGAATGACAGACTCGGGGATATACGCATGCTGTGCATTCAGGCAGATCTCTCAGGAGAGCCTGAAGACTCCCACACCTTGATTTGTGTGTTGTTGTGTCAACAGAGGCCATGCTCATTATCACCAAAGGCAGTGGAAGTTGTGGAATTGGCACCTGGTTCTGAAACCGCTTCATCATGAAGTCAGATCCTAATGCTTGTGTTGGAAACGCAGACCAAAAAGTAGAATGATTGTAACTACTTAGCTTCCCTTTTTCAGAGTACTTCTGTTTAGTGAGTTCTTTCCTACTTCATTAAAAAATAGATACAAGATGTTTATGATATCTTTTAAAGTGAGCGGGTTGTTCACAAGCCACCTTTAGGGACACAATGATGTTTTTAAGAGCATTTTAAAGCATTATGTGTGATCATCCTATCTATTTTTATTCCTTGAGGCATTTGAGATCTAGAAGATTTTATAATTTTGTGAAATCTATTCGCAAACTCGGCAAGGCTCTCTATGCATTGTATTAAAAGACCTCTTTCTAGTTTTTAAAAGTGTGTCCTTCTAGCTTAATATTCGGGCTGTATTCTTGTGAGTGATTGAGCTTTGCTCCCTCAAACAGTCTGCTTAGCTGATTTTTAAAGTTAATTATGGTGCAGTGAAATCTAAAGGTCAGCCTATGTCTGTTTTCCTGGCTTGTTCAGTGCTGTGGGCATATGGGCACCAGATAAATCCCTCCACCACTGACCCAATAATAACTTTCGTGTACACTTTAACCTGTTTCCTGTTCCAGGTTTTCAGACTCTTTAGTCTGCTTCAGGGTCTTCAGAATGGGCCATGACAGTGTACGCTACCCAAAGGTGCCCTGAAGATCCTGTTAGGATTTCAGATCCTAAGCTATAAGGCTGCCTTGCTGCAGTATGCTTCCAAGTTGTCTACCTATTTCTCAGATTGCCTGGATTATTTTGTTTTATCCTTACTATTCAAGGAGAAAATTAAATTTCTGAGAGAATTAAAAAAAAAAACACGTAATGCTTAGGGTTAGTTACTTAGGGATGGCTTGCTCACAGATTTGCAAATTATCTTTTTATTTATGTATTTATTCATTCACTCATGTATTCATTCATTCAGTGATTTCTTGAAAAGTTTTTTTCTTTTTTCAGTTTTTTTGGGGGGCGGTGTGATTAGAGATTAGGCTTATTTATTAATCTATTTATTTTAGAGGAGGTACTGGGGATTGAACCCAGGACCTCCTGCATGCTATGCATGCTCTCTACCACTTAAGCTATACCCTCCCACCCGTTCAGTGATTTCATGCTGAACAATATTCTGGGCACATCACCCTGCTAAATACCATGAAATACAGGAATGCAGGAGACATACAGCCTGAAGTCAGTAGGTGATCATCACCTGAACTGGAAATCCAGACCCAGCTTCCCCCAGTGAGAGATGGAACCAACTTACACACCCTCTGCAGGCCATGATAGCAGAAACTTGGAGGGGTTCACAAGTATTCAGGGAAGAGGAGGAGACCATGAGAAAGTGGGAACTGAGGTGTGATCTAAGGCAGTATATTTTGTGTCTGTTTAGGGTGAATAGCTGTTTGAAATACCAATCAGTCACACATAATTAAAATAATATACTGTGACTCTGGGAAAATCTGAAGCCAACAGTTATAGTAAAATTGTATTTTTTTTTTTTGTAACTGATGATAAATCAGCTATTCCCAAAATCACTTCTGCGGTGCTTTCATAGAATGAAAGGATTACTTGTCCTTAGTTATGTCTCCTCCTATTGCTTGGACAGTATTAAATAGATTGTAGGTTCTGATTAAATGCTTATTAAGTAGTTCATTTCCTCTCCACAGTTTGAATCCAAATATTCTCAAGTAGAGGAATGTGAAGTGTATGAGTGTATTGATTTATTTGCCTCTGTGTCAACTGGACCAATGAATGTAGGCTTAGAAGAATGATCTAGAAACAGGGCTGGGACTAGGATCAGGCAAATAAGGCTCTCCTGGGAAGCAAAATTTAAGAGGGCTCCAAAGCACTTCGTAATCGAGACAATATTGTAATGCGGTAATTTTTTTAAATCAAAATTAATGCAAAAAATCCATGACAAACAAGATGGCAAATCTGAAAATACAGAATTGGTTTTAGCACATTTTCCTCTGTCTTCAAGCTCCAGTGTGGCTCACCATGGTCCCAATCGAGAATAGTTGTAGATCCAGACTAGACACTAGTATTCTATAATAGCCATGGACTTAAACTCTGGGTTACATCATTTCTTAGGTTTTTTAAAAGACTTGCCTACTTGGTTTTCTGGTGATCCTAAAAAAGAAAGCATCCATTACTGGAACATTTCTACTGATCTACATAGTGTTTGAGAATGTTCAGAGTAAAAGTACCCTGGGAGGTCAAATGGCAGTCCGGCATTATGGATTCATTAACAAGTGAGTAAGCTGCAGAACTTGCTCTAGAACCTTCTCTCCTGACTCCCAGTCCAGTGTTCTTGCTACATCATCATCCTACCTGGGGCCTGAGTGTTTCAGCAGCAGAAGTAGGCTATGTGTCATTTCAAGCTCCTGTTTGTGAAATCGACTAAAGATGTTGTACGAAAATTCAATTTAACCTTCTCACACAAAACGAATACCCCACATGGGAGTAGACAGAGAACAGATAAATTAATTCCCATCTTTGATTATGTAAATGCATTCTGGTTTTCATGGATGCGTTTAATAGGTTAGCAATCGTAATTTTAAATACTGTGCTAAGAAGCGGCATCATTTGGAGATTTATAAATTGAATGTGTTCATGTATTAACTAGTGTTCTTAGAACTCCAGATCTTAGAGGAACGGAGTGAGGAGAAGCTGTAGCCGAAGTGCTTTCTGTGTGAGGGAAGTGTGTGCTCTCTGATGCTGTTTCCTGCCACAGAAGTAGTTCCTTAACAAAGAGTCTGGATTTCTTCAGTAAAGAAAGCCAGGTACATTCCCGGGATGCTTGAATTAGATTCCAGGAGCAGCAAGCTACTCTTATCAGCAACTGAAAATATGCAAGTTCTCATGCTACTCTGAGAGCCATTTGTTTTCTGAGTTTATCTGTCTCTAAAGCTCTTGAATTCCCAGAGTATCCTGCTCAGAATCCACACATTTTCTTTCTGTCTTATGGCTCTTGCTTTCTCATGGCCCCTATTCCCGGGAAAGGCTGTGTATATGCATTGGGGCATTATTCAATCATCACATTTCAGACTACACAGTACGATCCAACTCAAAAGAGAGAAATACTGCTATTTATGATGAGTGGATTATTTTTGAAAGGCTTGTGATGTTATTCATACTCTAACTTCATCAAAACCCTGACAAACTCTGCACCTTATAAAGTGAATTCTCTGATTTCACTTACCCTTTCTGCTCCCCTTCCCCCAGCACATCCCACTTTTCTAAGGTGCTTCCAGGGCCCAGGAAAAAGAATGCATTTTTTTTTTTTTTTTTTTTTGCAAGTAATAGGTTATTTTCTTATCAGTCTCTGACAATTTGTGGTCTCACACCCTCGCTTTCTGCCATCATGCCTGCCTGAAAGAATCATTCTAGTGTGACCAACGTTTGAATGTCTGCTTTAGTGTATTTGTGAGGGCTGCCTGAGGCATTTTGTCTGCTGGCCTTCCCTCACACCTCCCGGTGACCTGGGATGAGAGAGGAGTCTGAGAAGCAGAGACCGAGAGGCTGTTTGAAACCCTAGCCTGGCTTTGCTCAATTGCCATTTTTTATTTTATTTGACTGTGGCAGTTTCATGGGTGGATCAGAGCCCTCAGATATCACTTAGGGGAATAAAATCCCTGACAGATCAGATTGTTTTCTGTTTCTTTCTGTTGAACTTTTTGGCAATTGGGCTTGATGGGTTAAAACTCCAAGGAGGTATCTTATTTCCCATTGCTGCCTAAACTAGGTTCTTAGCTCAGGGCAGATAGCTTCTTAACAGATTTTGCCATTGGCAAAAGGCAGAGTGAAATGTCCCACTCCTGGCGCCTGCCATATGCCTGTTTCTTGTTTGCTGCCTGGACACATTTGCTTGCCTGGTACTGGCATTTCATTGTTCACTGGAACTCTAGACACATTATTCTCTCCAAGGCTGAGACAGATTTTCACTTGTTTTAAGCATTTGTTCATTGTTCAGTGGGTGTTGACTTGGATGTAAGTCAGATATGGGCTGGCCACCTGGTAGCCAAGATGTAACAAGAGGAGGTAATTATCTTGGACGGCTAGTTAAGACCTTTGTTCTGAATGTAGAAGAAAAAGCCTCAAACCATGAACAAAGATCAAAGATTGTGCCAAGAACAGAAGGAAGCACTGAGGCATGTTGGGGAACAACCACAGAGAGCCATTTACCAGCCACATGTCTTGTACGTTAGAAGTAGAAGAATGTTTCATCTCACGTCTACCATTGTGTCTGCTCTTACATTGGCCCCATTTTCCTGGCCTTCCTGAAGAGATCTTTTGTTAAACACTGAACTCCAGTCTGGAAAAGTTTAAATTCTCCTAGAGAGAGGAGAATTCGATTTGATACTTCTTATCCTTATAATCTTTGCTTCACACTTTAATCTAAAATGGAAACATGGGGGGGTGGACAAAAGAGAGAGGGGGAGGGACATGACTCCCAACCTCAAAGAGCTTAACTAAAGTTTACCTTTCCCCCTCAGTCAGAGCTCACTCATTGCCAGGTGACTAGCTAATCTGATAAAGAAATTAAACTGTTTACAGATGACCATGTGTTACTTCCCAAAGGTGGGATATTCATATTTTCAGAGAGACCTTCTGACTCATGATGTCATAAGGTTTTAGGTGGTGGCTCATGCTCAGGTAGGTAGACTTGGAAGAAAATAGTCTAGGTGAGGGTGAGGGTTATGATTTTCCTGTGATTTATTAATGCCCAATATATATTTAACATTGTTTTATGTAATCTTTTGTTTCTGGGTTTTACTTACTTTTTACTTTTGTTTGGGGTGGCTTATTGTTATTAATCTTACTGTCCCCTCTTCTTATCTATTTATTGTTGTTGTTTTTTTCCCTTACTGTTCTCAAGTAGATAATCTCTAGAGGAGACATACATTCAGAGCAAAAGAAAATTAAGTGTGAAACTCAGAGTATTTTTCAGAGATTTGGAAACTTTAAATTTATAGCAATGGCTTTTTGTTTATTTGCTTTCTCTTATATCTTTTCTATTATGAAACAAAGACTTACACAGAACAACACACATGTGCACATGTGCACATGTGCATACACGCACCCTGAGCAGTGCAGTGTATTTGCACTTGATTCCCTTGGATCAAGAAGCTGGACCTTGCCAGCTACCCAAGGAGCTCCATCATCGCCTCTCTAATTGCTTACCTCTGTTTCCTGCCAAAGGAAGACACTACCCTGAATTGTATTGAAACCACTTACGTACTTTCTTTAGATTTAGAGTTGTACTTCCTAAGCAAGCATCTCCAAACGTTGTATAGTTCAGTTCTCGTTTTTGAACTGTATATAAATAGAATCACACAAAATGTGCCTCTCGTGTCTAGCCATGTCTCTGGGCATTAGAAGAGTCACCCATCGATTGTAAGATTCATCTGTGTTTTTGCATAGCTGCAGTTTCCTGATTTTGTTGCTATTTAGTGCCCCATGGTATCAAGATACTGTAATTATCCCTTCTAGTGGTGATGAATATTTGGATTGTTTTCAATTTGTGGCCATTATGCTGTTCTGAGCAAACTTAGACTCGTCTATCTTGGTTTAGAAACACATGCTTTTCTGGGGTGTGTATTTAGATGTGGAATTGCACATTTTCAGCCTCAGTTGATAATGTCAACCTGTTTGCCAAAGTGGTTTTTGATGTTATACTCCCACCAAATGTTTATGAGAGTTGCTAGTACTTTGCATTCTCACAAACACTGTTAGTCATTTTAATTTTAGCCTTTCTTATAGGATCATACTGGTTTCGCTGTAGTTTCAATCTGCATTTCCTTGGTTACTAATAAGGACAGCCACCCTTTTATATATTTATTGACCATTTGGGTATTCTTTTTCTTGAAATGACTATTCAGCTCCTTTGCCTATTTTTACACTGATTGATCATCTTTGTGTATTGAATCTGTTGATCAGTTTGAGAAGACATAATATCATTATAATATTGAGTGTTCCATTACTTTATAACATTCAGTATTCCAGTACTTGATATAATATTTAGTATGCTGATTTTTTTTTGCAAGATTGAGTACTTAAGTGTTCTACGACTTTAATATTTACTAGATTCTCTTTACAGTTTCTAAATATTTTATGCTTTCTGTGTAGACATCTTGCCCATCTTGCATTAAGTTTATTCTGGAGTTTTCAGCCTCTCTGTCTCCACTCTCTCTGTGTTTCTCTGAATCTTGCCCTCTCTCCTCTGTCCCTCCTTCCTTCTCTCCCTTCTTTTGTTTCCTTCCTTCCTTCCTTCTCTTTTCTTCCCTTTTCTTCCTTTCCTTTCCTTTTCCTTCCTTCCTTTTTCTCCCACCCCTTTTCTCTCTTTTTGCCTTATTTCACCAGCTGGACCTTCCAGTAGAGCATTGGTTCTCAATCGAGGGCAGTTTAGCATCCCCCAAAAGATTTGATAACGTGTAGACATTTTTGATTGTCAGAACTAACAGAGCACTCCTAGCACCTAGGGACAGAAACTAGTTATCCACAATGCAAAGGACAGCCCTCCCTCCCCCAGCAAAGACTGTCAGGCCTCAAATGCCATTAATGCCAAAATCGAGTAACTGGTGCAATATCGTGCTGTATAGGAATGACAGTGCTGGACATGTTGCCTTGTTCCAGTAGCAAGGTAAAAGCTTTTATCATTTAACCAATCAGTATAATGTACCTTGCAGGCTTTTAGTAAATAACTTTATTCAATAAATGTCATTTTCTTCTATTCCTCCTTTGCTGAGAGCTCTTGCTGTGTACTGGACATCGTATTTGCAAGACTGTTGAAGAAAGCAAATTGAGACCTAGGAAGATGTTACCTTTTTCCAAAGAGACTTCACGTTGCTTCTGCTGTAAGAGCCCTTTCAGCAGAGCCTGAGATAACTAAGCACTGAGCCTCTGTCCGTACTTCTGTGTACATCTGGTCTGCTCTTACTCATTGGCTATAGCGTATATAGCTTTACATCATCAATATCTATGTATCGATACCTATTTGTCTATAATCCCTAGTTAGGAAGGTTTACCAGGGCTCCCCCAACAATCCGTTCACTGATCTGAGACACAAATCCTTGTAGCCTTTACCCATCAAGGCAGCCCAATACAGTATCACCCTTAGGGCTTCACCCTCAGTCCCTCCACAGAGAAAAGTCCTAAACTCTAGGATCATCACTTCCCTTTGCCTATTTTTTCCCTCATATCCCATTAATTCTTCTTTCTGTTTTTTAGCTGTTCAGTGCCTTCAAACAGACTTCTGTCTAAGATTTGTTCTTTGTTTTTTTTTTTTTAATATTCTCAGTGGGAAGGGCCAGTTCACCACTACAGGAAGCAGAATTCTTGTTTTATTTGTGTACACATTTAATTTATTTCCAGATAGGACTTTAAGGAAATCAGCATTGAACGTGCTGAAAAGATTTCTTCTAGGATATAATGCATATTCAGCTGTAAACTATTGAAAATGTTGAGATGTGCTCATATTTGACACATTAAAAAATCATTCTTATTTGAATGAAAAGTTTGAACCATTTTCCATTTAATTGCTATGATCACAATTTACATACTTAAACAGAAGGTGTGTCCACCTACGCTCACCATCTCTGAATTAGGAAAAGAATAATTAAATGATTAAGAAGTAATTCTGGCATAAAGTGAGGTGACTTGCAGCTCCCTAATTTTTCAGCTGAATTGGCACAGCTTCTTTAATTGTCATGTCAGTATCATCGAATAGTGAGATATGTAGACAGAGATGTCAAGCTCACACTTGACCCTTTCTCTCTTCTCTGTATTATGCAAATACATTAAAAGACCATTTTTTAGCTTAGAAGCAGATTGGAGGTTAACTGAAACCAGATAATTTAGCAATCAGCAAGTTTTAAACCTTTGGGGACTTCCAGACCTGACCAGGGAAACACAGCAGGTTGTTTGGCACTTTGGTCCAGGTTTTAGAGAAGGTATAAATCTAAAGTGGCTACCAATTTTGAGTTTGCTTTCTCTTTCCTTCAAGTTACATACAGCATCTCTGAAAAATGTCCTCTCTCATACCCGTTTTTCTCATAAACAAGGATTTAACAATCTGGGCTTATTAGTCTGCCTTTTGACAGTACAAAAGCTTATGTAAATTTGCTTTAAAAGAGAAAGAAAAAAATTCCTCTTGTTATGTTTAATGCTCAGTCTTAATTCAAAGCATTTATACTGACAGAATGAATATATGCCCATTTTCTAAATTTTCTCTGCAAACCTCTAACCCTGTTGGAATTAATTGAATAACTGTATATGTAGCAGAACCTCTAAGGATATGGAATCTGAAAAGAAATGAGCAAAATGGAAATTCAGCCAAGTTCCAGTCACTTCAGACATTTTAGTTGTTTTGCAATTTGCAGTTTCAATTGCTGAAAATTTTCTTGAATGCTTCATTGTCTCACTGATTTATCAGGAAATGAGAGCCCTGTTAAAAGTAGGGGGAAGAGAGGAAAACACCCATTTCATCCCAGCCTGAACGCTGGGCTGATGGGACACTGAATGTTGTTTTCACTGTCGCTTTTGACCTTCACAGAGTAACTGTAGCCATGCATTTAGAAGCCACTACAGAAAACAGTTTCCCTAAAATGAATAAAGCCTCATCTTATATCTAGGTGGTATTATACCAAAACTGTATTTGAAATTATTTTTAGAACATTAAGATACTGCTAACTTTGGAGAAAGGAAAATAATGTTGATTTTATACCAACAGTTTATTTTCCTAAAGCAATCAGCTCCTTGGCATAATGCGAAAGATATCAATAACAAGGAACATTTAGTGAAAGCTCTTTCTGCTCAGCACTTTTTACTCATTTCTCCCCCACCATTCAGTCCTCGCAACACTGCCGTTGAGGGGCTCCATTGTACAGTGGGAGAAAATGAAGTGTAAAGGAGTGAAGTAACTTGTCAGTCACCCGGTTAGTAAACGGCAGCATCTGAATTTGAAACCAAGTCTAGCTTTATTCTCAACTACACTGCTTCATCATGTATTGGGGTGGAGGAGGAGGGTGGGGTACACGGTGATTGAATCGTGGATGTCTGGACATTGTAATGGCTATCTGAGCGTAGTCTTATAAACTCTACAAATCTGCTATCCTCAGATAAGGACAAGGGGTTGGAGACATGTTTGTTAGTGTTTAGAGGGACACCTTTGAAAGTAAAAGTCTATTTTGCATCTCTTCTTGTTCTGAGGACTCCAACATGCGATGGGGGCTTTCCCCACATCAACAAGAGTTCTACACCAGCAGAGTGTCTGAGAATTCAGTTTAATTCTTCCATTATCCACCCAGAGAGAGCATCAGATTCCACAGGTTAAGGGTTTAGTCCTACGAGACTGTGCTCCCCCACTTCAGATGCCGGTCACAAGCCCATGTTGTTACCTGTGCTTCTCACTGACTGGCTGTATAAATCAGATTCCCAGTACTCTGCTCAGCTTCGATTAATTTGCAAGAGCAGCTCACAGGACTCAGAGAAACATTTTACTTGCTAGATCACTGGTTTATTATAAGAGGATACAGCAGGAATAGCCAGATGGAAGATAAGATGCGTACAACAAGCTATGGAGACAGGGTGCAGAGGCTCCATGCTGTCTCTGTGTGCTCCATTATCTCCAGGTCTCCATGTGTTCAGTAACCCAGAATCCCATCCTTTCAGGTTTTCTATGGGAGCTTCATTAAGTAGGCATGATTGATTGAATTCAATCGCCAGTGGCCAATGACTGAATCTCCAGCCCCTCTTCCCTCCCTAGAGGTCAGAGATGGGACTGAAAGTTCCAACCAACTGAGCAAAAGGTTGATGCTCCTGCAACCAGCCCTCATCCTTAGGTGCTTCCAAAAGTCACCGCATTCACCTAACAAAGGCACCTTTATCTCTCTCAGCACTTAGGAAATTCCAAGGTTTGGGGGAGTTGTGAGCCAAGAACTATGGACAAAGACCAAATACATATTTCTCATGAGAGAATATGAGAAATCTAAATGGTCATTCAGATGACCAAATAGATATTTCTTATAAATCATAATATTACCACTTCATTTGAACATTGAAAGAATTCTTCTGGTAGAACTGAATGTTAGTCACATTCAGAAGATCACTGATATTCTGGGCACTGAAAACAGAATAAAGCAGCAGAATATGATGACTTGCTCTGTTTGTACTACCTTGAAACTATTTTAGCATCCAGTTGTGTAACTGCTATGCATTTTACTTGTCATTACTTGTAGAATTTGTCACTTATTTTCAAAATTCAAATTATAATAGTGACTTATTTCAAAAATCCCCTAAGAAGTATCCTCTTTCACTTAGATTCTTGCTCATGACTGGTTCATAAAATCAGTAACATGCAGGCGCAGTATTTTGAGAGGTTTTCTTTTATATGAGTTTCCCATTTAAAAAAAATTTTTCAAAAATCCTATTAAAATATATTTTTAAAATCCCATTAAATATATTTTAAAAATTAAACTGAACCCACCAACTCACGTATTCCTGAATGCTAATTTGAAAACAACATAAAAAGAAGGTTAAAGAAGTTGATGTATATTTTATTGTATTTAAAATATTTATATGGGATGAAAATTCAGTGAGTTGGCATCTTTTATTCAGAGGCTGCCCAGTAAGTAAACTACAGAATATGTAAGGTTCATTTTTACATAGTTAGATATAATTTATTAATTCTGTTCATTGAATTCCATTCAGTAGCAATGAGAGGCTTAAGAGTAGTTTAATGATTAACATGATAATTTATAAAACATGTATTTTCCCTCATTCACTTCCCTTTTGGAAATCTCATAGGATTCCATTCAAATAATGATTTTTGTTAGTCCTGATTTATTTTTCCTAGAAAACCAGACCCTGTTGTTATTCTTTCCCCCTGTTTGTTTCTTTTTTGTAACAGATTGAGATATAATTCACATACCATAGATCCTATTACTCTTGAGTTATATGGAGTTAAAAATTAATCTAAAAATTACAACAGATAGGCACATGTTGTAATAGGAAAAGTTTGGAACGTAGGTCATTTTTAGAATTATCAAAGTAAAAGTCTTTATTTTCTAATCAAAATCTGCATCTTATTTAGAAATAATAATAGATGTATTTCTTGTCCTAACAACAAACTATTAAGTCCCTGGTGTTAAGCTGACTTCTTCTAATTAAACAACTTTTCTTTCTTAATTTTTGAAGACTTACTTGTTTTAGAAGAGTTTTAAGTTCACAGCAAAATTGAGAGGAAGGTGCAGAGAGTTCCCGTATACTCCCCACCTCCATATACACATGGTCTCCCCATTATTAACATCCCCCACAGAGCTGTACATGTTTTGGGATTGATGAAACTATATTTGCCATCATAACCACTTAAAGTCGTCATTTATATGAGGGTTCACTCCTGCTGTTGTACATTCTGTGAGTTTGGTCAAATGTATAATGACATGTAGTCATCATAATATCATACAAAGGATTTTCTCTGTCCTAAAAATCCCCTGTGCTCTACCTGTTTATCCCTACAGCACCCCACCCATCAGCCCCTGGCAACCATTGGTTTTTTTTGCTGTCTCCCTAGTTTTGTCTTTGCCTTTTCCAGAATGTCATGTCGTTGGAATCATACAGTATGTAGTCTTTTCAGACTGGCTTATTTTACTTAATAATATGTATACAAGGTATCTCCGTGATAGCACATTTATTTTTACCATTGAATGATATTCCATTATCAGGATGTACCACAGTTGATTTATCCACTCTCCTACTGAAGGACATCTTGGTTGCTTCCAAGTTTTGGCAGTTATGAACAAAATTGCTATAAACATCTTGTGCAGGTTTTTATGTGAACATAAGTTTTCAGCTCCTTTGGGTATATACCAAGGAATGAGATTGATGGATTAGTAAGAGTATGTTAAGTTTTGTAAGAAGCTTCCAGACTAACCCGAAGTGGCTGTACCATTTTGCATTCCCACTAACAATGAATGAGGGTTCCTGCCTTTCCACATTTGATGGTGTCAGTGTTTTGGATTTGGGCCGTTCTTCTGTGTGTGTAGTGATACCTCATCTTTGTTTCAATTTGCATCTCTCTGATGACATACAGTGAGGAACATCTTTTCACATGCTTAATTGACAGTTCTACGTCTTCTTTGGTAAAGTGTCTTTTAGGCTATTTGGCCCATTTTAAAATCAGCTTTATTTATTTATTTATTTTTATTGTTGAGTTTTAAGAATCCTTTATCGTATGTGTTGTTTGCAAATATTTTCATCCAGTTAGTGGCTTGTCTTCTCATTCTCTTGACATTGTCTTTCACAAAGCAGAAATTTGTAATTTTAATGAAATCTAGCTTATCAATTATTTCTTCCATGGATCATGCCTTTGGTGTCATATCTAAAAAGTCATCACCCTGCCTAAGGTCACCTAGGTTTTCGCCTACGTTATCTACTTGGAGTCTTATATTTTTGCAGTTTACATTTAGGTCTGTGATCCATTTTGAGTTACTTGTGAACAGTGTAAGCCCTGTGTCAAGATTCCCTGTTTTGCGTGTGGATGGCTAGTTGTCCCAGCACCATTGATTGAAAAGATTCTCTCTGCTCCCTTGTCTTGCCTTTGCTCTGCTGTTAAAGATCAGTTGGCTGTATCAATGTGAATCTGTATCTGGGCTGTCTGTTTTCTTCCTGTGACCTGTTTGTCTAGTCTTTTACCACTACCATGCTGTCTGGATTACTGTAGCTTTATAGTAAGTCTTGAAGTCAGGTCGTATCAACCCTCCAGTATTGTTGTTCTTCAATACTGTGTTGGCCTTTCTGAGTCTTCTGCCATTTTTTTATTTTTAACTGTTAAAGTTTTGAGCCATGCTGTCTCATGTCTCTCCCTTTAATCTGGAATCTTAAACTAAATCTTGCCAGTAAGGTTTTGATTGTACCTTCACTATATTAAAGTCACATTCTCTTTTATTGTTTGGCATTTCTGAATTTTTGAAGCCTTCTTTTTTCTCTAACTTGCAAACGGAATTTTACAGTGTGTTTTCTTCTTCTTTTGGAAATTAAATTTGTGGCCCTGAAGACTGATTAAAATTTACTAACTATAGAAAGAAAGACATGTAGCTAGCTCTCTAGATAGTGGTATCGTGGCCCTTTATAATTATAACTTCTGCACAGTACACTTATGTTCATGTAAATGGTGTCCTTTCCCAGTAGTCATTTGTGGTACCAGTTGGTAGCATTTGTATTGAATCTTGGCAATGCTTTATTTCTAAATTTTACCCATTTTTAAGTGAAAACCCCTGCTTTTCCTTACTGCCTTTAAAAGATGATGTCAAGTGGGCAAATTATTTTAAATAGTTGAGTTTTGTTTCTGCATAAGATATTTAAAATTAAAAGAAAAACAAAAAACACCAGCCTGTCAACCTCATGAGACACTCTCCAGGAGTCACAGTGCTAACAGAAATCACATTTAAAAAGCAATTCTGTCTACAAAACAAACTCAAAAGGTGTTTTTCTTCCACTTTAGCTTTAGCATATTTTCAAATCTGATATGCCATTGAGAAATGAGTTTGGATGTTAATTTTTAAGAATGGAAGCTATGGTTATTTAGAAAGTCAAGTATGTTGTGCAGGGTACACACTGAGCCAAAGGGCCTGCCAAAGGAGCACAGGACGTAGTACCTTTGCAAGCTGAAGTGGTGGGTTATTTACATGCAGATCAGCCAACTGGGCTGAAGTGTCACCCGCCGTCTCCCTGCTCCCCCGGCACAATAGCTCATGACTTCAAATCACTTCGAAAAGACCAGGCCAGGGCTATAGATTTCTGTGGGCCCTAGTTCCTTGATTACATTTATGGTTGGATTCACAAATTTATCAAAATAAGCCAGTTCACTTATTTGGGGCCAAATGGAATACAGATGAAGAAATTTTTATACACTTGATGAAAGGAATGGGTCCAAAAGCAATTATTATTTCGAACTTTGAAAGCAAGGCCCACCGCCAGCAATGCCAGTGCATGAACCGTTGCATTCTCTGCCTGGCAAGCTAAGCTTCTGTTCGAAATGAACTCAAGGTTCTCCCTTACTTCACGCAAGCATTAGAATTTTCAAGTTTTTGTTCTTCAGAAAAATTTTACAAGGACCTACTATATAGCACAGGGAACTATATTCAATTTCTTGTAATGAGCCATAATGAAAAAAAAACTTGAAATATATACGTATGTATGTGTATATATATGTATAACTGAATCACTTTGCTGTGCACCTGAAACTAACATTGTAAATCGACTACACTTCAATGAAAAATAAGACTTTTTTTAAAAAAAAATTAGTATTTATTATCTAACCAGTGATTTGGAAAAGAAATAGGCTTATCCAGAGAGAGGGGAAAAAAACACTGATGGATCACTGGTAGCATCATCAAGTGAGTAATTTGTTTTAGAGCAAACTGATTTACCGGCTGTAAGCAAACGGTGCTTCTCTGAGGTATGTGAAATCAACCAAAGTCTCTCCATCTTAAAAAAGAGGATTAACAGTAATAAATGTACATAAAATAACAGTAAAAGACAACATTTCCACAATGATAACCTAACGTATGTCCCCCTAGTCGTGGATATCTGTGAGGTCTTCTACAAATTAGTTTTGCATATTTTACCCAATATGTTAAAGTTGGTGTGTGTGTGGGTGGATGTGTGTTCAGTTTGGGGGGGGGGTGGGAATAGCAAGGGATAGTGGTCTAATTAAATAAAAATTCTAGAGTCATCTGTCTAAGTTCTGTTTTGAAACTGGGCCATTGGATCTCTTTCTTAGATTTGATTCACCTGTCTAGTTAACTATAATTTGGCCAATAGTTGGAAAAAGAAGTACTGTGGTGGTTGTATCTTTATAGCTAAGGTAATATTTGACTCACAGTTTTTGAGTAACCCTTTTGTGCATAAAAATGATAGACATTTTCTTTGATAAAAATCTGTCTTAGGATTCTCATTCATTTCATGTATACAGTTAGTTCTTTAGCATTAAAAACAGCATTGGCTTGAAATTGAAATCAAGTATTATATATTTGCTGAAATATTATGGGACATCTTACTGGGAGGATTAACCTTTTTCTTTGAAAAAAAATTTTTTTCTTACTACTTCTTACTCGGTAGTAACAGTTACTATTATTTTGTACTAGTAATCTTGGGAATCTGTGTTGTGAGTCCGTAGGAAAGGTAGAAGGAATGGCCCAGCAGCAAACTTACTCCAGTAGGAAAAACAAGGCAGAGGGGATAAGCTGTTGGGTCAGTTGAATCCTTATCATGGACTAAAGGAGGATGTCACATAATACTATATTCCCATGACCTGTTACTTGGTGAAAATTCCAAATGGAGCTAGATTTACAATGAATGGAGTGTTTTGAGCTTAGGTAAATGGTTATGGGTGCCCTGTTTTGTAAAATTAATTGTCTTCAGTGGGATAGGTTCATTTTTTTTAATGTATTATATACCTAGTCCCAGTTATTCATTATTGGATTTTTCACATAATCATGAAAGTATCTTGGATTTCAGATCAAGGGTTATTAAATTATTCGACTTGCAAAAAAAGAAGTTGCTTTATATCCTGCTCAGTATCACGGACTTCAGCTTCTTTGTTCTTAGCAAAAAATAGTCTTTCTAAAGCTCTACTTCAATTACAGTTTAAGATTTCTCACCTTTTCTTGATTTATAATATATATTGCTAACCTTTAGAAACAGTCCACATTTATTTCACCCATTTCCCTAATTTCTGTGTCTAGACCTAAAGGGCAGATCCTCCCATATTAAGTTAGTTTTTAAAAAGAAAAATAAATTTCTTTCCTTTTGTGACCAGAATGGTTTATTTTTTTAACCAGCCTATCAAGTGAACTTTTAAATAATCAAATTCACATTGAACTATTTGTGAGATGGAAAGTTATAATCAATGAAAATCCAGTAAAATGCATATATAAATCCTTTAAATGTCAAAAGAAGGTACCTGATCTAAGCTCTGGAATACAAAACATTTTAAACATTTCTAATCTAGAGTACCCAACTCTCATTAAAATTTGCTTATGTGAGATCACTTAATCCATCTCTAAATCGGGAGTTACTTTGGCTGGACTACGTTAGTCATAAGTTGCCTTTGCAGTTTTGTCTCAAAAGTTTACATGCACTGTACTAAATTGACAGTATTTGACGGGTTTTGACCTATAAAAACAGCAGTTCCATTAGGTTCAATCTAAAAGTGCCAACCTTTAGGTCCTTGAAGAATAACAACGTAGGAGGGTGGGACAGAAAGAAGCTTCGGGATCAAGATCTGTTTTTGCTACTTGTACTCAGACTCTCTCGTGTTCTCACCTTATCTGTAGCATCTCCTGGTTGCTGGCTCTTTGGGTGTCTAATTTGTATTGCTGTGTTCAAGTCCGTGGTTCCTCGTCAGCTGCTTATATGCAGATGGCCATCAGAGAATAAGAGAGCCTTTAGATCTGAAGGAACCTTAAGATTGAATTAGGGATGTTGACTTCAACTCGTTCTCAATTAAAGTGATTCCCCTATAGCAGGGGTCAGCAAACTTGTTCTGTGAGGTGTAGACAGAAACTATTTTAGGCTTTGTAGATCATAATGATCTCTATTTCAGTTACTTAACTCTGCCATGGTTAGGCAAAAACAGCCATAGAAATTAATGTAAATGAATGGACATGCTCGTGTTCCAATAAAGCACTATTTATAGACATTGAAATTTGAATTTCATATAGATGTCACATGTCATTAAATGTTATTCTTTTGATTTTCCCCCAGCTAGTTAAATATGTAGAAATTCCTCCTATCTCTTGGGCTGAACAGACAGGTGACCAGATGGATTTGGTTCACAGACTGTCCTTTATAGCATCTTTGACATGGGTCATCCAGCATCATCATGAACACCTCAGTTGATTGGGAGATGACACAAGTCAGCACATCCCAAATGCTTTATTTTCATTTACTAAAAATGTTGTATAACCGTATTAGAAAGCGTATTTTGAATCAAGCAAAAGAAAAAAAAGGCATCCACTAATATCATAGTAACATAATTATCATTAATGTTGGGCAATATTTTCTTCCAAATCATTTTCTATGTTTATTTTTAGATCACTGCAATAATACTGTATGTATTTTGAACACTACTTTTGCCATATAACACTGCATCGTAAGTATTTTCCATAAAGTACGTAATTTTATAGCGATGATTTTAAATACCTTAACTAAATACAGCTCACTTGAGCAATTCTTCCATGCCATACATGGCTTTTTCCAATTCTGGACACAGCTTGCATTCAGTTGTTTCACTAAGATGATTACCTTTGTGTACATTGTTAAATTTTTAATGTTTAAATTAATTTCTTTGGGAAGATTTCCAGAAGTGGGATAACTGAGTCTGAGTATATGATCATTATAACGGTTGAATTTACTAAAGGGTTATGGTGCTTGTGTTAATGGGAATGGGACGTTAAGTCCTTTATATGTGGCAGGCAACGCGCTAAGCACTTTAACTATATTATGTCACTGAATCCTTACAGTAGCTCTCTGAAATAAATGGCATTGTCCCCGATTATAGAAAAGTAGAACTGTGACTGGTATTGACAGAGTCCAAATTAGGATTTTGGTCTGTCTGACACCACAGCCTGTGTTGAGGCGTTGTATTGCGTCTAATCATAACTTACAAATTTACAATGCCAGTGTGTCCACGTGATAGAATGTTATTTTAATTTTTTTCTTTCTTGCAAGTAAAATCCTGAATACCCTTCAAAATTTAATGTTAAATCTCTCATGACTCTTCCTGCAAAACACATGTGGCAGAATCTGTCACTCATTTTGCTCTTCCAAAGGCATATCACAGTGCATTATTTTTTGAATCTTGAGGAAGGTACTGTGGTCTGTTTACGCTGTATCCCTTAAGTTAACTCAAGCTTTGCACAAAGTCGGGTCACTCAATGTCTACGAACATAACTGTAATGGGCTATGATCTGCTTTTGGAAGCTTCTTCCCATTGGCACAAATTCTTTCTTTCTGCTGCAGGAGAAATCTAGTCCCCCAGATGCATGGGTCTTAGCTTTGCTTCATTTCCTTTTGTGCTCTTTTGAGGTGCTCACCCCACCCTCACCCCTACACTGCCCTGACAACCTTAGTTCTGTGTGTTTAGCTTTCCTTGGGATGCATCCTGGCCCAACTTTTTCATCAGCAGGTATGACAGAACTTCATCTTTCGTATTAAGCTGTGTCTACTCAGAAAGACTAGAATGAGAGCAGGGCTGCACCTGTGGAAATCAGAACCCTCAGCAGACCACAGACAGCTCAGATTTCAATTCCAGGTTATTTCTCATTTAAATATTCTGAAACACTGACAGTTATAATTTGAGTCAGAATTGATCTAGAAAGGTATGTGTTAGCTATATTTCAGTGTTTGAGTTCTGATTCTGTCAGTTTGCCCTGTGCAGAGTTTCATATAGCCATCATCATTGTTCTTGACCTGCTCCACTGTCATTATCTTGTCATTATCACCATCATCATCATCCGCATGTTATTGTAAAGTTTATGTAACCTCCTAGGCAATTGAACAGGAGAATTGCATCACCACTGTGATGGCTGCTTAGATAGAAATGGTAGCTCTTCACCTGTTGGGTACAGCTTTCTTAATTAACTCTCTCTAGCCTCCATATCATGTACATCTTGGATGGGAGATTGAGAAGAGGAAGATCCAAATTACAGATAATATGGCGATTGAAAGATCTAATGTTAGATGAGAACTGTTAATAACTCAACTTCGCTCTAGAAAAGTTGGATCAGAAATTGTGTCTTAAGCAACTTTACCACCTTAAAATTCTTGATGAATTTTAATCAGAAATTTAAACAGGATCTAAGCAGGTAACTATGTTTCCACAATAGCTATGATCTTCAAATTCTAGAAATCTCTGAGCGTAAACTTCAACAAATTAATTTCATGTAAGAATTTCAGTAGTTTCTACAAATTTGGAAATGAGAATATATTGTATCTGAAATCTTTTCATGTTGTGTTTTATGGTCATAGATGTGGGGGAAAAAAACTGCACGAAGTTCTATCCATTTTCCTCAGTTAGCCTGGTATAAAAACAAGCAGTGATAAAATAAAAATGCATTTTGAATTTAGAGTTTAATCTTAAAAGAAGAATGTTATTTTTAATTGGTGTAGGTTTTTCTTAAAAAGAATGCATCAGGTAATTTGTAATTGGATAAGACAGTCTTCAGTTGAATAAGATGCTATAAAGTCATTCTTTAACACATGTAAGAATCAACTCTTGGTTAGTAACCAGAAGCTATATGTACACTAATGAGAAGGTTACATAACAATTTAACTCTATGTTCTGCTTACCTTTAGGCTCAAAAACTGTTTGAATTTACAAGGAAGTCAGGGGAAAAATCGTTCTGCTAATAAGCACAGTAATGATTATGAATAATGAATATTGGAATGCTATTAGAGAATAAAGCCACAAGCCACGATGTGTCTTGCTGCTAAATTATTCAAAATGAAGCCTCATAATTATAGACTTGTTTTAAGTCTACATCTGTACATGTTAAAGCTGGAATCACAGGTTCTAATCAGTGCCATTTTTTTTTCCTTCTTGGTTGGGTGGGAGGAGAATATTTTTGATAGAAAATATGTTTTACAGTTAGAACGTAAAAAGAGGAACTATATTTAAATGAATAGATGTTTGGGGCAAGTGTTACTCCAGGGCAGGGGTTACTGAAATTTCAGAACTACATTGAAATAAGGCTATCATCATTAGTGGAACTGTTACTCACTATGTGCTATGGAAAGTATTAAGGAAGGAATACATTTTTTCATCAAGGAAACAAAATATGAATTGCATATTTAACACATCATTAAGTATGTAGATTGCTGTGAAATCTGTTGAGAAAGTTAAGGATAGTGAGATGTCATAAAGCCATCTTCCCACACACATTTATTTGTTTCGTACATGATCAAGTTATAAAATTTCAAGAAGAACCAATGAAAATCCAGAGTTGCTTAGGCATGAAAAAAAAAGATATTGGAAACAAAACACATTATTAGGATATATATTTTTTGGAAGTCAATTAAGAACCATTTAACACCTTTTAATTTAAAATAGTATTTCAACACACTGCATGTGAAATAATGTGGGCTTGTATTTGAGTGAAAGTTACATTAAATGTTATAGCACCTGCCAAGTGGAGTCAGGGTCACCACTCATTTCTTGGATTTTTGACCCAAGTGCATGTTTCTTCCTGTTCTCCATGCAGATTCACAAACATTCACATAGCCTCTATCTCAGGTGCATAAACTTACATTTTTGTGCACATATTTGGTGATTTTGATTTGAATTCTTGTCCCCTGTATCTCTATTTCTTGGGAATATTTTACCTGCTAAAATAATATTTATAAATCTATTTTTAATTGTTTTGAAAGTCAAAACTGTACATTTTAAATTTACATGTGTTAACTCTTTTTTCAAGTATACTACAATATACACAGTGTTAACTGAGCATCTATTGTGAACTCAACACTGCGGTTAACAGTTTCCCATGTAATATCTCTTATAGTTTAGTAATAATTCTTTGATTTATACAAACATTACAGGTGGGGGGGAAAAAAAGTATGAACCAGAGCAGCTAAGTAACTTCCCTTGAGAAAGTTATGGCAAATGATGATTGTCCTATAACTCTCACTCTGTGCCTAATTCTATTAATGAAAAGCCATTACATTTTTTATAAAATAGTTTCTTGGATTTGAGGGTCCACTCGGTGCTAAGCACTTTGAGGCTCTCTGCAAAAACCGTTTTGAGAAAGAATACACAATTCAAAGATTCCCTTCTAAATTCCTCACATTCCTCCCTTATGTTTTGAAAGTAGTAAATGAACTTATTCAGTTGTTCCTTCTCCAGTTGTCTTCATCCAGTTGCTACATGGGTTTTGAGCAGTTGAGTGAATGATCTGAAATTTTCCAATTTTCAAGCTGACTTACATGCAAATTAAATCCAAGAGATTGTTTGTGAAACTGGTGACTGGCAGCCTGAAATGCCTTTAATTGGTCACAGTTATGGCACTTAGCACTGATTTCCCAGTAATAGATGGAGAAATAGAATTAAAAGTAGCTTTAAACATTGTATTACTAAAGAAACTTTTTAGCCTTCCAAATTTGTGGTGTCTGATAGCAACGCAAAAAATGTATTATACAGATTCTCAAAAAAATGAACCATAATTAGTGTGGCTTATAGGTAGTAACTCCATGGTCACCAACTCTTTCATAATTGCATTTCTTCTTGTCTGTGGAAGTTGTTTGAATGAAGAACACTGTGTCATTAAGATATAGATTTGTTCTGCTGTTTCTCCTTTATTTCTGTAAAATTCAATGGTCTAGAAAAACTTTATCTTGGAAAACATGTAGTAAACATGATTTACCATATTAGCTTTGCTCTACCACTAGGCCATTAGACCAGACACTTTAGCTGTCAGAATCAATTCTGGATTTAATTAAATTGCCCTGTGGTCTGACCTTAAAGAGGGAATGTCACAGGACTTCTCAGGTGTTAACGTGGTGGGGTTTTCTTGAAGCAGATAGAAAGAAAGGAAAAATATTTTAAAGCAGTTACTTTTAAAGCTCTATTTTGAATATTTCCCATGTTTTGCAAACATCACCGTTAGCCTTCCTGTCATTATCCTCACAATTTTATCTCCCTTTTGTGTGCACATCCTTGTCAAATGCCACTTCTTCTGTCTTTGGTATTCAGTTGTTGTCTTGTGAATTCAACAACAATAAAAACAAATACTCATTGCATGTGTAATATATCCTGAGGCCTGTGCTGGACAGTGGACCTCTTTCTTTTTATTGAAGTGTAGTTGATTTACAATGTTAGTTTCAGGTGTACAGTTAAGTGATTCAGTTATACACGTACATACATATGAATTTTCTTTTCAGATTCTTTTCCATTATACATTATTATAAGAAATTGAGTATAGTTTCCTGTACTATACAGTAGGTCCTTGTTCTTTATTTTATACATAGTAATATGTATCTGCTAATCCCAAACTCCTAATTTATCCCTCTCTTACATCCTTTCCCCTTTGGTAACCATAGTTTATTTTCTATATCCACGAGTCTGCTTTTGGTTTGTAAATGGAACTTGTATCATTTTTCTTTAGATTCGGCATTTAAGTGATCCTCATGATATTTGTTTTTCTCTGTCTGACTTAATTTCAATTAATATAATAATGTCTAGGTCCATTCATGTTGCTGCAAGTGGCATTATTTCATTCTTTTTTATGGCTGAGTAATACTCCATTGTACTTGTATACCACATCTTCTTTCCTCATTTCTTTAAGTTTTACTTTTTTTTTTTATTGAAGTGTAGTTGATTTATAAGACACTGGACCTCTTTTGATGAACTGAATGGATGTTGCTTCTGACCTCATGGAACTTACACTCTAGTGTTGGGGTCAGATGTCAATCAACAAACTCCTCACATATATGATAACAAGCTGTTCTAGTTACTACAAAATATATCTATAATATACAAATATATTGAAGAATGTTAAAAGAATATATAATATATAGTAAAAAAAGAATGCGTGGCCGAAGGAAGATGGAAAGATGGTAGACGCAGTTCTCAGAGGTTCTGCGCGTCTGTCTTTGGAATACATTCTCTTTAAATTGGCTCACTCAAAAATCCTATGTGCAACCAGCCCTATTAGGTTTTTTTAATACCTTCTTAGTTTATTCTTCTTGAGATAATTTAAGGATACCTAGTTGCAGTGTCTTTTTTTTTTTTTTTTTCAATAGGGCTGTCCTTTCTTGTGAGACTATTTTCCCTTTAGATTTTCTGACAATAAAGTCACATTTGTTTTTTTGTTGATTTTCTTTATTTTATGCTTTTTCCCACCTTTCCTGCTTTTTAAAATCATTGTCAGGTCTAGTTAAGATCTTCATCCCTCCCCTCCGTGCTTACAGCACTCCAACAGAATACAGCCCTTTTCTCCAAGTTTTCTTCTTACACCCGTCTCATCTTCCTGTTCTTTCTCCTTGGCTGGAATTAAGTCCCCAGTAGCTGTTTTGTTCATTGCTTTCTTTGCTTTCTGGATGATGAAATCGTCAGTGAGGCACATCAGGAACATATCAGATGATCGGCTCTCAGCTGAATTACACTTCCAGCAGGTGCACAGGTAATTGAAGCTTCCAGTAGCTGGAATGCCTTCGCTGTATGCCATTAAATTTTTTTTACAGAAAAAGTTGGCCCACAGTTTTCATTCACGCTTCTGGTGTTTATTCCAGCTCTGTGCTAACACTTCCATTGCTCTTTCCTCTGTTCTCAGCCAATTGCTTTCTGTCGTGCCTTCTCCTTTCTAAAGTTGGTAGATTTTGTTTTAAATGATGCATATTTTTATGTACCTTCAGGGCTTGGTTATTCTCTGAGGCTGAATGACACATTAAATGCCTGGTATTTGTCAGGATAGGAGAATACTAAGAATAGACTGTGCAAAGACCAGGGGACATTAACCCTGTGGGGACCACAAGGCATCACCATTAGGGTGCTCAGTGAGATGAGAATTAGCATCATTTGCCAGGGTTTTACGGTGAGACTTGATGGGTGACCAGTCAATACAGTGCGTGATTGAGAATGCTAAAGATAAATACGATAAGGATGAAAATGATGTGCTGCCAAAGATGCCGTCAGTTCCATTTTCTTTTAACGTTTTAGGTTTAACTATTATTTAATACACGATCAATCTCTAGAATGCTGCAAATAGTTGTTCCGAATGAATGGAACAATGAAAAACACACGTAACAACTTAAAATCATAATTTATAGATATTTAATATACTCTGAAAAGCATGTCCAAGTTTAGGATGAAAAAATGTGCATAATATGTACATCGTCAAATTAGTTTCATATTCTATTAGGTTTATAGTTGGCAGTGATAAGTCATTTGGGATTTTTCAAAATCTTTGGTTCCATCTACAAATTTGTTTTCTGTGGCAAGGGGAAGGAATGGAAATCCCGCCTGCTGTTTGGACTCTGTCCATCTCCCGCTACCACTTGGAATTACTTGCTGTGCTGGTTCTTTAAGATTATTGGTTACTTGTTGGAGGGATCCATCTCTCTGTAGAGCCTCTGAGGAGAGTGGGAGAGGAAGTCGGTGCTCAAATGTTCATCCTGGGTGTCTTGCAGCTCCCTGAGTAACGTGGCGTTCTCATCAGAATCATTTCCACTTTTAAATAATCCTTCTGAACGTTTAAAACATCCTGAAGATTTCAACTAATTTTCATCAATTACACATCTTGAGAAAAAGAATATATATGTATATATACATCTTTAATTTGGAAGTTTAAGCCAATGGTATGCCATGCTATTTTAAACAGTAGTCTAAAATTATCCAGGGAAATAATCGTGTATCAGGCATCCAGTACATAATAATTTGTTGATCTGCCAAAGATGTGTGGATTTTACTGAAACAATACTTTCCATGTTGTTAGGGACTTTATTTTATCATCTCGTTTGCAAAATTGCACCTTTCTGTTTTGTGGAGCATGTCTTCTCTCATTAACTCTATGTTGGGTAATTCAGTTCATCATGACTGTCTGTCACAGAGCTGTCTAAGCCCTAAGGGCACTTCAAAGCATCATCTTGGCTCTTACTCTGCCAGATACAACTTGTGTATTCTTTGCTTGAAAAATTCAAGCATTGGGCTCCCTCACTGCGTCTTCCCATGCCCTGAAATTGCATGTTTTCATTATTATTTTCTTAGTGGTTTTCTTTACTGGTTCTCACTTACTGCTCCTTCCAACACTTGCTGTGTTTAATGTTTGGCTCAAAATGGTCACCAAACACTCACCACCACGGATTTTCTAGGCCAGATTATTACATCAAGCAAATGGTTTAGTAGAATAAAATTGTCATGGTAGTGTAGTTGTTTTCACTCCCAAATATCTGGTCCGTGGAATACCAAGCAGCACATATCTAACCAGACCAGCCCAAGACAGTTTGGACCACAGCCCCAGCATTTGCACGCACACACACACACACACGCACACAGTGATCCTTTTATATATTATTGTGTAACTTGACACATGAGTTCCAAGCAGAGAGTACATCACATACAACAGGGAATGGATGCGTTTACTGACAGGGAGCTTATGCTATAGGAAGAAGAAGCACATTGAGCAAGTCACGGCAAGTTATTGAGTGTGTCCAAGAAGAAATGCATAATGATGTATGAACTTAAAGGGACTCACCTGGTAATGCATTTTCAAGAGAAGAGCTGTTTCAAAGAGATTTTAGGGGAAATGGTCTTCAACCAGATAAAAGGTCTAGCGGGGAGGGTAGAGGGAGGAGCATGGGTTAGAGGAGGAAGCAATAGCATGGCTAAATCCAGAAAGACCCACAGAGTGTTCACAAAGCATTCTGTACAAACTGGGGCTTTTTAATTCATAATTCTTGAATCATCTGCCTTTTAACATCAAGGTGTCTTTTTGAAGATCATTGCCTTGGTTTTAACCTGTGGGATATTATTTGTGCCCAGAATTTTAGAGAAAGCGAGGGAACATTTCTACAATGTCCCAGCTCTCCTTAGTTAATACGTTGCCTAGAGTAACACAGCATAGTTGATACAACTTTTATAGGCTTAGAAGTGCTTTGCTTTATTTTATTACTGAAATTAGGTTATTCATTGTGACAGATATTTGAGGCACTGTGTTGAGCTGTTGCTAGGAGCAGTAAGTATTATCTTCTTAGGCTTTAAAACACAGGAAACAGCTGGGAGAAAATGCATATATTTTGGAACAGCACATACATTCCGGGCTGCTCATTGATTTTCCTATTGATCTTATTTGCCCAACTGTTTGTTCCAGATAAATATGAATTAAGCGGAGAATAAAAAGGAGCACAGACTAATATCTATCACCGAGAACTGTTCATTTTGAAGTTCATATATTTTGTTGTCATTGTTTTGTTGTAACATTGGCACATCCAGATGCTCAGGTCAAATGAGAGCATAAGTAAGAAAGAAATTGCTATGACATTGGAGTTGACAGGCACAATTCTGACATGTAGAAATAACTGGGAAGAAAACCAAAAAAATTGCAATGCACAAATAAGAGCTTAGCGTGAGGATCATGCTGTCTACTTCAGAATCACTTTATCATATACCCAGTATTTTATGCCAAATATGCCTGGTGTAAAAGAATTTAGGACACAAAAGATAAACGATGAATACTTGGAGGTCTCCCAGGAGCCAAAGTCTGGCAGCTGGTGGCTCTTCTCTTTCAAATGCAACATGTGTTCAGTGAAGACCAGTCTTTGTAATAAATCTGGGGGTAAGGTTTATTTGGATAAGAGATGCTCCCCCAAAAGACTGGACTGGCTTCTTTTTGTTAGTGATCATCAGAATCACTCAGCTAGAGCTTGCTCATGCTATTCCTCATGCTTTCCTGGGACTGAATCAACTTACATTTCGCCAAGGGTCTCTCCATTAAACTGGGTTCTAAATTTTCCCAGTGTTCTTTCAGTCTACAGGGACTCTAGAAATCCACATTCAGTAGTTTTGAACCTAGCAAATGCTATCTATAGGGAAAAAAACACGCTCACCCGTAATACTACCAGTCTCATTTAAGGGTTTTTGGTTTTAATTTGCATCATTTTGATCTGTTGAATATTGGCAGAAATGTAAGACTTTAATGAGAACTTTGCCACCAAAAACATTGATTAACTTCAATGTCTACATGAATGTTTTTCTTCCAAATTGTTGCTTTGGAAAATTACTTCAATTTTTTTGGAACTCTGCCTTTAAAGTAGATTCAGAGTTTAGTTCACAAGTACAGAGTAAAAAGTGTCATTGCTTTATATTCTTATTTAAGGTATAAAGCTTATTTTTCTTCATAAGTCCAAAAAGTAGGCCGTTCGACTGGAACACCAAACTGTTCATCAAATATGGCACCACATTTTTTTCCTTAAAATTGAATATTCCCAATCACCAAAATGTCTCGTAAGTTAAATATTTATATGCAAAAGACTGTAAAGACAATTTCAAAAGAAACATTTAGAAATTATTTTATTAACTTCAGCTTCTTGGAATATTTCCATATGCTGCCAAGGTGGCTCCTTGAAAAAGACAATACTCGTTTGATTGTTAAGCTATGATACTTTTGTTAAACGAGTAAAATAAATGAGGTCACAACAGCCGTGTCCTAATGGTGATGAACTCAACTTCTTTTCTCATGTACCTTAGTGAGGAAGATAGCGTATATTTTTTCATCTGTTCTATATCATGCACTTTGCTGATTGTACATAAATACATTTATTTGCCCCTAAGGTTTTTTGATATTTTGCTAAAAATAATATGGCCAATCTTGAAGAGGGAAATTAAGTCGAAAATGAATGCACAAACTTAGCTCACCTTGCCTTAACAGTGCATCTTTCCTTTCAATATCTGTAGTAACATTGAGACCGTCAGATCTCTCTCCATCCTTGCATCTGTCCAATCCTAATGACACTAATGACATCTGAAGATATATTGTTGTCAACTTTCAGCATTTGCAGACCACTGCTTGTGAAATTCTCTTACTACTCGGTGCTCTCAGTGCACCAGGATGCTCATTTTCCCTTTGAAATTTTGTGTTTTTGTTCTTGCCCTCTTAGTTGCATCAATTTAAAAAAAATTAGTTTTATTGTTGTTAAGGAAATTATTTTAAAAAACATAAGTCTAAATCTATTAAACTCCAGGGGGAGAGAAAGGGTAGAAGGGAGCATGGAAAAAGCATGGTTTCTTTCAACGTAGGTGACCTGGCTGTTTAAGACAACCATTTTCCAATGTTTAGCTCTTTATTCTAATATTTGCCTCTGTATTTCTAAATAATATTTATGTATAGCTGTTTCTTTTGGATATTATACATTTATTTCTATTATGACAGATTAATGCTTTAATTACCTTACACCTCACACTTACTCTCCTCCATTACTTTATTTTTTCTAATTGGGGCATAATTAATATGCAATAAGATGCATAGATCTTGGGTGTTTAGTTCATTGAATTTTTGACAGCAGTATACTCTTGTTCAACCACTACTCAAAGCAAGATTTAGAAGATTTTTTTATCCCTCTAGGGTGTTCTTTCATGGTTTTATCCACTTAAGTTTTTCACCCCCCTCCCCTTCATACATACATGCACTATTATCCAATTTCTAATATCATAAAGCAGGTTTGCCTGTATTGAGATTTTGTGTAAATGGAATCAAACAGTATTGCTTCTATTAATCAGACCTCTTTCCCCCTTAACCTGAAGTTTTTGAAGTTCATCCATGTTGTTATGTGAACCAACCATTAATTCTTATTTTATTGCTAACTAGCATGCTGGTATATAGATGAGCCACAGTTTGCTTATCTGTTTTCTTGTTGATGGGTATCTGGATATTTTCTAATTTTTGGCTGTTACCAGTAAGGCTGCTCTAGATAATCACAAGTAGGTCTTTGCTAGCACATTTATTTTCATTTCTCTTGGGAAATACTTAGGGATACAGTTACTAGATCATATGGAAGATGCATTTTTAACTTTATTAAGAAACTTCAAAATAGTTCTCTGAAGTGGTTAAAATCAAATACTATTTTATAATCCCTCCAGCAACATGAGAGTTCTACCCATATTCTTCAGTATTTGCTGTTTGATTTTAGACATTATTTCTGACTTCTTGACATGCTTCTTCTGTTTCTTCTGTTACCTATGTTTCATCCAAATTCCCTTTTGGATTTTGTCTGTCTCTTTCATGTCAGAGGTGTTCCTCAAGAATCTAGGATTCCAGGCTACCAATTAATGTTGAAAAGTGAAGCACTAAAAGTTTTATGGCAAACATTGCCTTTGTAGGCTGGAAGATCGAATGTAGGCTTCATTTTAGGACAGCCATGTGGCCATCTGTCTTCTGGAAGTGGTCTCCTAAATAGTAGTTTCGTTAGTCTTTACCCTGTGGTGGTTCAGACTCCCCAGAGGGAAATCCTCTTCTCTTGTGCTTTGGATTTACAAATCTGGTTCCCAGATGTTGGAGTCAAGTGGGTGGGAGAGGTGTGGGACTCCCCCTGTTCAGTGTGCAGATTTCATTTAATCTTCCCATCTCACACATCCCTCTTCCTTTTCTCTATATTTGGTGTCCCCAAGACTAGAGCTTCTCTGGTTTAGTATCTGCACGGGTTACATCTCTTTTCTCCTGCGCAGGCAGGCTGAGGACCAGTGAGCAGACTGTACGAGGGGAGCCTGGTGTGCTTAACATAAAGTTTCAAGCAATTCTCCTGCTTTCAGCCCCTCCCTTCCCAGGGTCTTTCGTAGTACTGGGCTATCTTCGGGTCTGTGGGGAGAATCATTTGCTTCCTAATCAGTATCTCAAGTAACTCTGCTCTGCTAAGTCCTGCCCCATCCTCCACCCATCTTTTCTTCATCTTTGGTGATAGATAACTCCTAGTTTCCTGAAAGAGAGGGTCTGTGTTTGTTCCCTGATTTCTATGTTTCGAGGGCTTAATGTGTTTTTCCTTTTAAACTACATGGTTTCACCCAAGGTATTCAAATTATGCTGTACTTGAAGCTGGAGGGAGATAGAGTTAGAGGCAAACTGTGGTATTTTGCTGATGAAGAGCAAATTTAGTGTTTCTGAAGAGCTCAGTCTGATGGGGCCACTCAGCTCATTTTTAAGAATGCTTAAAAGACTGCTTTAGAAAATGAAACAAAGGAATTTCAGAACCTCAGAATAGGGGTGGTACCCAATCTCTCTTCATCACTGGGAGGGTTTTGAGGGTAAAAGTTCAAACAAAGGATATGTTCACCTTTTAAAATGTAAATGAATTGCAGCATCAGCATAATGCTCTTATCCTATCTGTGAAAAAGTAAAAGTCCCTTCACAGTATTTATTTTCTCAAGAAGTGTGTTGAAAACCTGTAAGTATAGAATTTATTAAGGAAAAGTAACTCATAAATACCATTAGAGACAAATACTCAAAGGCTTAAGAATTGCTAGGCAAAATATCTTATTTTGAGACTATCTTGGGAGGATGCCAACATTGTTACTCACTGACAAAGGTAAAGATATAAATTAATCACGTTGGAAACAACAGGGAGGGTATGAGCTGACAACTTACTGACGTTGCAGGAGGCAACCCAGGAAGGATGTGCTAAAGTGACACTTCGATGATGTGGCCATGGGTGTGATTATTGATGTGTATGAACAGAGGGAAAATTTCCCCCATGTATCAATCAACATATATAATCAGGAACCCCTAACATGCTAGTCACTGTGTGGGCAACCGAGAAATATGAGCACACCCATGATTTCAAGAGATCAGTTGGGTTATAGCGGCATTGTCAAATAAAGAGATGTCATAAAGGAAGTGATGCTGAACGCCAGTCAAGTGATGCAAAAATGATGCGAACTACCCTAGCTCTGAAGAGACGAAGTCATAGGGAGATGGAGAATGGGGTCTGTGTAGGACGAACAGAGTTTGCCACTACTCTTAAAAATAAATTGGTGTGAATCAATATGGATGATCTAGACTTGGTAGTCTGCAAGGAAACTTGGAAATGTGGTACCATTGTCTGAGTTTTTTTTTTTTTTTTTTTTTGGTAGTAGCTCCATTATATTTTGGTTGAGATAAACAGGCATGCAGCTCATCACTGTCTAGTAGATAGCAAGTTTTTCAGGCACTTTTATAGTAAAAGTGTATCTTCTTGCTCTCTTTACATCCTTATGTGATCATCTTGGGCAGCTTGATCGCAAACTGCCAAATTTGAGGACTTGGGAAGATGGAGACAATGTCGTATTCAATTTTTATCTTTCTTTAAATAAATAAATTTCCCAGGGAGAATTCAAAGTGGAGGAGGAGTCTAACCAGTGATGTGATGATAAGGCAAACATCCCTGATCTGTAGCATTGACCAGCGTCTGGGATGCGAATAGTCTCACCGTGGCCAGTCTCAGGCTACCAACCTGAGGTTACTGAATCCTGACTTGGGGACAGTTGAGCACAGCTGGGCATCCTGGGCTGGTGCAAGCTTGCGCCAGTAAACAGCTGAGGTCGTCAGACTTCCAGGTTCCATCCAGTGAAGCATGGGTAGGGATGATGTCAGTCCTTCTTTTTCCAGTCTGATCCTCACTTGGCCTTCCTATCATTCTTCCTTCCCCGATAGATGGCTCTGGTGACACTGTAAGAGTCAAAGATGCTTTATCCCAATATGTACCTTGTTCATTTAGGCTGTCACATGTGGTCTAGTTTGTTACTGATAGCAGCAGCGCCCTGTTCCTTGAGTCAGCACGTGTTCAGGGATGTGAAGAGCAGAGAGACCTGAAGGCGGGGCAGCTGTGGTGCAGCTGTTTATTATAAACACTCCTGATAAAAGCCTGTCATTCCAGGGTTCCTCTTCTGAAAACAGGGGCAGTCATTTAAGAGTCCGCCACCGATTGATGAGGAAGAACCCATAATTAGATAACTCTGAAGGCCATGCCAAGGTCAAATTCTGCATATAAACCTTCCTTTCCTTTAGTGGGTCTGGGCAAACTTTGCAGAGATGTCCATGAGCCCTGAGTGTCTGTCTGCACTGTAGGGGAATCCCAGTACCAGGCCTGGGCAAATCAGGTGCTTGCTCATAATGATGGGAAGCAAAATAATCAAACAGTGAGTGAGAATCTAGTTGGAGCCTGTTTTGCTGGAGGCCAAACAAGGTACAGTACTCAGCTACTATTAGGGAGGTGCTGACTTCCTCCCTCTAAATTTCCACACGTCTGGGCATCAGATAGTCCCCTTCACTACCACGTGGCATGTGCCATTTCCCTGCTCTCTCTTTGGTCGCTGCTACGACGTCAGCCCCCAAAACTGACCGAGCCTGCGCCAAAGTGCAGCTGCGCCCACTGGTCCAGCTGCTGCCCAGGAGGCCCCTAGAAAGATCAGGACGGGACCTCAAAGCCATTCCGGATATAAGGCCACTCATACTAATATGATGGAATTTAATGCAAATGATACAAATTCACATTATCCATGAGAGTTTAGTGGAAAATCCAAGTACTACTTAGCACAGTTAGTTGTGTTCCTTCTCTTCTGCTAAGAGTCTTTTTAGCAAGATTCAGCAGTGAGCACACAGGGCTGGCCGAGTCCTGTGGCCAACAGACTCTTCACGCCTTGTGTCCTTGGAACTGCACGTGTGTGTCTTACGTGTTCTCTGGGGGTATCACTCCTTCTCTGAGAGTCTCTTTTTGAGACTCCACCACTTAATAAGATCACTCCTGTAACCCCTTCATTGGCCACATAGAATTCATGAACATTGTGGAAGAGACTATAGAGAGAAAGCAACACCTGGCACGTTTATCACAGCTCCAGTCTGCTTGCTTGCTTCTCACTGAGCGCAGGGAACAGAAGCACACATTGGAGTGAGAGCCACTGCCCTGAAAGACTTGTCTACAAGTCTCCAAAAACCCCCAAATAGGAAACCACTCAGTCAAGACAAATCTAGACAAAGCCAAAGGATAGAGCCACGGATATTGTCATCGTGCCAGCGTTAAAGAGCTGGAGGAGAGGAATAAAATTCAGATGCTGGAATCAGGAGTGAATGAGAGTTGGGATGAAAAGCATGGTTGAGAGGAGAGGTCGTGAATATTGTCCGAGAGCAAGAGACTGTGTTCGTGGAGTACCAGCTAGGTTAATGGCATCAGGCAGGGTGGGATGTGCGAGCTGCATAAGAGTATTTAATACCAGCCAGTCACAGGTACAGAGCTGTGCACAGGAACAGGTTGAGGCTGCCTCTCTCTTTACAGCATCTGCATTTTAAAGATGTATCTGCAACGGGTTGATGTTTTGCTGTGCTGCAGGTTTGGTAAAGCATCAGCGTATGTGTTGACAAGGCAAAGGTGTATTAAATATCTTTATGGATAGTCCTAATAAAACGGGACATACACTTAATTATGGTCATTTAGCGGTGGCTTTTCTACTTTAATTGTAGTTTTATGTAATCTAAGCTTGATTTAGCTGACTAATAATGAAGTAGCATTTCTATGCTGGGTAAGAAGAAGATATTTGGACCGTATATGCTTATGAAGTATCCTCTCAGTCAAAATGTACAAGCATATGTAGGTACCATACATGCTTTTTGAGAGCATCACATTACTAGAGCCTCACACTTCTTAAATCTGGACAGGATTTTATTTTTCCAGGTCGTTGAAGATACAGAGATCCATAGAGCTACCTTGTGTGACCCATTTTTGTAGACTCTAACCTGGATTTCACTTGGCCTGTTGGTAGATCAAAACCTAAGTGCTTGATGACTGGCTTATCTCCTAGCTCACAGTTTGACTCTAGGATGGGAAAACTGTAGTTAAATTATTTTTTGACATTTTTTCGGAGTGTTATTTTCTTATAGTGATTTACTTTGTGCATGTACTTACACCTAGAGATTTCAAAGGAAAGACACATTGAACCCACTTCCTGGCTCTGGGGCTAAAGATGGGCTTGCAGGAACAAGAGTGACAGTCTCTGTCAGCACACCTAGGTGATGTTGCAAACATTAGAGGCAAAACGGAAATTCTCCTTCCTGTTTCCTGTCAGCTGACTCTTACTCCTTTGTGCCAATGTTGCCCCTCTTGTCACTCCTCAGGGTCCTTCTTCAGCATTAGCACTGGGTTGTTCGCGGCTTGGTTGTTAGGCATCATTTATGGCAAGGAAAACACCACCAGGAACCCGTAATTGCTGGAAACTTTCATTCATTTGTTCTTGCTGATTGAGGACACATTCATGTAATGGACTCTCAAAGTCTCTCTTTTCACCAGGCGTGTACACTGAACCTCCGCTTCTCAGCATATTGGATTGAAGCAAAAACTTCCATTCTCTGAGTTTTTAGAGCTGAATTTCAGTGGTGGTAGGGAATATGGGGGAGGGGTCAGGTAACAAAAAAACTCCTTCCAAAGATGTCCCCTGACAACCTTAAGCTCATGAAATGGTGTGGGGGAAAGGGGAGGTAAGAATTGGGGGAGTCCAGATTCATCATACAAAATGTATTTTTACTAGGATTTGTGGACTAAAGATCATATGGCAAGAATGCCAGCTAAAAAATCATGTTTATTCTATGAAGAAGAGACCATGAAATGTGACATTTTGATTTTGTCATCCCTCATTTCAAGCCTGGATAAAATTCTTTAGGGTTGTGGGAATCATTTGTGAGTATCTCTGGTAATTCTTAATCCATTCTTCCTCTTTCGACGTGGTTAAAGTTAGTACTGCCATGTAGGGTTAAGAGCTGCTTTCAGCTGGGCAGTTTCATGTATTTTTTTCTCCCCCACATTTTCCCAAATCTCTTGCATGTATATATATATAACAAAATATATATATATAAATATTTTATAGCTTGCATGAATGGGGGAACATAGTGTTGAACAGTTCAAAGATGGCTGAATGGAATAGCAGACTTTCATTTCCTAAGGGAACATTTGAAGGTGATTGAATTGCGCTCAAACTACAAGCTCTGTTTTTACACCATTTTCTACTTGACTAATTGATTATGACAGGTGTCACCTAAGCTCTGCTGCTCGGGCTGGCCCGGTGCTAAGGCAGTGGCAGAGCAAGCCACCTCTGTCGATGAAATAGGAAAGCTATGCATGGGCATTTTTCTTATTGATTTTTCCAGTATGTGATGTCAGTTAATTATTGAGAGCCATTCAGTGCATAAATGTAAGCAGCCATTATGACTGTATTTTCAATTGATTTTTTTCCCCTTGCAAACATGATCAGTGCTTTGTTCACTTTCAGCCAAAAAGAAATTGAAATATCTCTGGCTGTAAAATATATATAAGCACTAGATATGGTGACATCACCCGTATCACATGGTGAACATCATATGGTAAATATTATATGATATTCACCATGTCTAGTGTGTATGTATATATAATATAGATACGATATGTGTGTGAGCAGAGAAGGAACAGCTCACATAATTGCTATGCTATAGTTCTAGTCATTATACCAAAAGAGAGATTTCTAAGATAGTGGACTACTTTTTAAGTTGTATAGCATGACCAAACGATTTAGAGAATCTACACTATACCGAGTAAAAAAGAAACCAGGCACAAAAAAGGTACCTATGTTTGAGTCCACCCATATGAAATTCCAGAAGATGCAAACTGAATCTGTAGTGACTGACTGCAGATCACAGGTTGCCAGGGGCTAGAGGTGGCAGGAGGGATAAAGGGGTAACTGTGAAGGGGGATGAGGAAACTTTTGGGGCTGAGGGAGAGGATCCGTTTCTTGATTCTGATAGTAATTTATTGGTTTATACATCTATCAGATTTATAGCTCTCATCAGATTGTACATTCAAATGGTTACAGTTCACTGAACAGGGATCTGCAAACTGTGGTTACCAGAGGAAATGGGGAGGGATAGATTCAGAGTTTAGGATCCACAGATACATATTACTACATATAAAATAGATAAACAGCAAGGGCCTACTGTATAGCTCAGGGAACTATATTCAGTTTCTTTTAATGAGCTGTAATGAAAAATAACCTGAAATATACATGTGTGTGTGTATAACTGAAATGCTTTGCTGTACACCTGAAACTATGTTGTAAATTGACTACACTTTGATTAAAAAATAAGATTAGAAAAAATTAGAAGATTTGTACCTCAGATTTAAGCCCTATTTGGAGAATTACCATAGATTAACCATGTTTCTCATAATATTACACTATTTTTGCATATGAACAAAACTGTATTTTGCTCAGGATATATTCTTAGGAGGAATTGAATTAATAATATCCATGATGTGTGTTGAATGCTCAAGTTCCAAAGGGCCATTTTGAAGACAGTTGACATTTTCTCTAGCAAGGTTGGTGATTTCCACTATCCTAGGAAGAGGAGACAATGACTGATCTTTAGGGAGTTCCTCATGTTGACCTACATGATAGGTTGCTGGATTTGTTTTCTATTGGTAAATAACAGATTACCACAAACTTAGCAACTTAATGTGACATGCATTTATTATCTCACAGTTTCCATGGATCAGGAGTCCTGCTGCGTTTGCTGCTTCAGGGTCTGACCAGGGTTCAGTCCAGATGTTGGTCACGGTGGAGGTCTCTTCAGAGGCTCGAGTTACTCGGAATGACCCACTTCCACGCCCCTGGGTTGCTGGCAGAATTTATCTATCTGTGGCCATAGAACGGTGGTCCCTATTTTCCTACTGGTCATTACCCAGTAGCAGTCCACTTCTTCAAGGCGAGCAGGAGAGGTTCTCCTTGCAGTGTGCCAAGACAGAGCTTTAAGAAATGTTTCCTAATCACAAGAGTAAGGACTGTCACCTTTGCCGTCTAAGGTTAGGGAGTGCCTGTCTCACCATTTTTGCTATATTCTGTTGATTGGGGTCCAGCTCTGTTCAGAGGAAGTGCATTCACCTTAGGTCACTTGGGTCACCTTAGGGGAATATCCACCCACCAGTTGTTCTCCAGAGGGCGCTCGAAATGAGTAATTCCTTAGTATTGTATTTAAGTAAATAAATATCTTTAAAAATTTATAAGCTTAAACTTCAGAATAGCTTAAGCAGAGTGTGATTTGATTTTAAATAGCAGGGTTATTGGCTCATTTAAAAGTTGCTTTAATTTCTATCAGATGAGTTTGTGTACAGAATCCCAGGACCATAGCTTTTGTGCAGAATCAGGCACATCCTGCCAGGCTGCATCCAGCCCTGAAGGAGTTAACATGCCTCTCTAACATTGTCGATTTCCTTCCTCCTCATCCAGGAAAAAAGCCCTATAATTTGCAAAATGAATCTGCATTCTTGAACAGTGACTGAATGAAAAAAAAACTGAGTATTTTAATAATTAGCTATTCAATTATCTTATGGTTGCCTACTGTTCATAAAATCAAAAACATAGTGTAAAATAACATAGATCATAATATTAGTTACAGATGTCAGCTTCCTCCTTTTTTTTTTTTCCTGAAGAAAAGGTGTTAATGAATTACTCTAGACTGATTTCTGACATAAATGGCAGGATTGTACAATATATCTTTCTACATTTATGCCAGCAAATTAGCATCTGTGATTCATACACAGGGGTAGCTTTCTTAATTTTATCATGCACTAAATATACGTTGCTTAGGTTTTCAAAATAACAGGTGGCTCTGTACCTTCCAGACTGAAAAGAATTTACAGTTCTGTCATTGAATTAGTGAATATTTCAAAGATGACACTAACGATATGCCTGTGGGTTTGCAGCGAAATAAGGCTGCAACTCTGACAAGCTACTAAATACTGCAAATGCATCAATAATTTCAGCCTGAGAAATACGACTTTTAATAATTGGAGCTCTTTTTTTTTTCCTAACATATTTTCTCATGACAAGTACACAACACTCAGCACTTAATATTCATTTTTGAAAACCAGGAAGGCAGCTCCGGATGCTGTCGGTAGACACTGTTGGTACTGTTCTCTGTGCTTGTACATACTGTATGGTATCCATTGAAGCCTAAGGCTTGGCTTTGCAGACATTTTCTGCCACTTTGTCGGTGACCTTGGGTGCCTTTCTGAGCTACCCAAAACCCCCCATGATGCAAAATGTCAGAAGAACCCACTTAATGCGCATAAACTGATTTGCCTAGTGTCTGACATGGAGTGATCATTCAGAAAACAGTGATGATATGATTACTTACCAAAATAAACCATGGTGGCTAGTGTTTGTCTTTTTCCAGCCGAAACTACTCCCCTGGGGCTGGCAAATCATGGGGCAAAAAGCAGCAGTGTGTTGTATCTGATTATGCCAGAACTCTCTTGTGGGATCAAAGAAGTTGTTTGGGCTCATTCTACTTAAGCTGAAAGAGGTGGTGGGAGTTTATGTTACTCCGTTTGTCTTTAAAGTGAAGGAATAGAAGCTTAGGAAGATGAAAGTGTTTGTCCAATGCAGTGCTCTGGTGAAATTGGTATTAACAGGCACCATCATGTGATCTAATTCCTCATTGTTGTTTTTTTGTTTTTATTTTTTCTCAGTTCGGCATCTGTTTTATTTAAAAGAAGCTTATAGGTGCTTCCTCTGAGTCAGGGACTATTGTGCGTTTTTTATAAGTTTTCACACAGTTGACTTTAAAGATGGTCTAAGGGGTTAGGTATGCTGTTACCATCCACGGTGTAGAGGTGAGGAAGCGCCGGCTCAGAAGTGAAGGAGCTTGCGTGATGACTTATACCTAATTATGTGGCAGAAAGTATTTGGCTCTGGAATCTATATTTAACTACTGTCCTCCACTGCCTTTTATTCTCAGATGTGAGTTGTTTTTTTAACTTTAGGTGAAAAACACATCAAATAATATCTAATCTCCCCACCCTGTGAGCACCAGAACCTCTGTTCTGCTTGACGTATTGAAGTGGTCACCAGGGAGGGTACAAGGAACGTGCCCTCCAGGAGAGAAGGGGGTTATCTTGTTTACTGCAGTCCCATCGCCTCCAGCAGTGCCTGATACATGGAAGATGATCAGCAAAATTATTTTGAATGAATGAACGAGCAGATGGACAGATGAATGAGTGGATAAATGTATGAATTAGGTATGTACCTTGTTTTCAAGGAGATTTTCATCTGAGGAGACAAATCGTAATTCAGATGAATAAAAGGTTTTATGTCTTTCACTTCCTTTTAGACTGTTCAGAGTCACTTTCTATATATAAAACTATTCTAGTCTGAGGAAAAAAAAAGGAAATTCCAGTCTGGGTGCAACAGATTTGCTCAGTTTTAAAATATATATTAGAAAAACATATGCTAAAATCCAAATTAAACAAGCTTTTATCTGCATGGCTCAGTCTCAACCCAGATTAATTTAGTAGAGGTGAAAATGAATTCTTTTGCAGAAATTATCTTGCCATATTTTTAACATGACATTTTTGTATGGGTGGCATTTTTAATGAGAGGAAACTGAGAAGCAGAAGCATGGGGTTAGGAGGATTGTTAAAGTTACCTTTATTTGAAGTCTACCCTCCTGTAAATCAGGATCTATAGAGATCAGTAACACGCTGGGGTTAACAGTAATGATTTGGGAGAGCAGCTTCCATTTTCTCATCATCATAAAAAATAATCGCATGTTTATATTTTAAAAACTGGGGACCATTCAATTTGCTCAAAAAAGGAGACAGAAGTAGATATATTCAAGAAGGGAAATGAGTATAATCAAGCGAGGAGAGTGGATTTTCATATGAAGACTAATATGCTAAGGGGAGGAGAGGAAGGAGAGGTCACTGTGTGGTGATGGAGGGGGTTGGGGTTATTGTTTTAAGATTAGAAAGCCTAAGTCTGAGAATAGAATTTCATCAAAGTGTATAAAACCAAGACGGATATAAAATGTGGCCATTGATTTATTCAACAAATCCCAGTATCCCATGCCCCAAGGAGCTACTCAAAATTTAGAAATGGTTGTTGTAGTATGAGTTATAAATGGATTTCACAGCAGATAATAAATTCAGAGTGAAAATGGCACTGGAAGCTCCCTAATAAGTCGTTACGATAACTTATGAAATTTTTAATACACATTTCTAAATTTTGCCGTTGATATCGTGAGGGTTAGTCGAATGCTTATACAGCGTGGTCTCCGGTGAAACGTCCATCAGAGAGGAACCTGCCAGACTCGTTACCCAGTTAATAAGTGGTGTCCTTTAGACTAGGTTAATACGGAGAGAAATGACGATGAAAGTGCCTAGTGATTGGTATTTCCTGTTTGTTAATGGGCTGCAAATTGTGAAATGACCTGAAATGCAAGAAACGGGAAAGTGAGAGAGCAAGAGTAGGAATGGGTAGTGTCCTCCCCAAAAAACAGCAAAAAGTCTGGACCATGTTTCTGAGCTGATATGCATGAAGCAGGAGACAGATGAGAAAAAGTGTGAAGTGAAATTGAAAGTTATTTGTGATAACTGCTGACAGTCAGAGATGGGAAAAGGTACGAGGAGAAAGAAGTTGAAGTTTCTGACCAAAAGTTGTGCAGATTTGCTGAAATCAAATTTCCATCTTTAGAGAGCACGTTAATTTATGTGGAAGTTCACCCTAGGTTTTAGTGATCCTCAACATTCTTACCCTGGACCAGCATGATCTGTGATGTGTGAGTTTTTAGAAACACAATTTTAACTGCCTGGATTTCATGGATTCCTCTAGCTATTGGGTCCTTTCATCTGAGTCATCAGGATGTAAATACTCTCTTCAGTAAATTGTGCTCAGTGTTTTCCAGACTTTCCTTTGCAAGTCATTCTACTTATTGCTTCACCCCACCCTCCTCTCCATTTACAAAAAGTAAAGTCTTCCCACCCCCAATTTTAAATTTTATTGCCCTGGTTATTATTACTTCTCATTTTCTTACCATCCTCAGTGCTGTTTCCACTCTTTCTCAAGGAAGCGCACAGAACACCACGTTACCCAGGATATGATCACAGACTGTAAAATCGACTGTGCCACCCATGTTGACCTCCTTACCCAGGACTCTCCTCATTGGACAAACAACTTTGCTGATGACCCAGGTCTATGCCCTCTGGGAATTCATCATGCCAACTTGAGCAAAACAGTGTTTCCATTCATGACTTTTAATTTTACTAGCTATTAGCTACTATGTAAGTTGAAAAATGGAATGAAACAAGAGTCTAGTTGGAATCCAATGCATTATTCAACTGTAAAACTTTTACAAGTCCCAAATTTCCCATCCCTTATCTTTGCCCAAGAGAATTAGACCCCAGACGAGATAATTTACATATTTGGAATATGACATCGTGGAGTGGCAGAGAGGACAGAAGACGTTTCCTCTAATTTGTCTTGGTTTTGGTTTGTTTTATTTTCTAGTCATCCTAAAGTGAATTTATTTAAATACAGTATTTTGATCTCTATTTGGACACAACTAAATTCAGAAGGGAACTTTCATAATAACTATATCTTCATGTTTATTACAAAGTAGCTGCAGAATACCAAATCACATACTAGCAATCTAGAAATGTTTCAGTAACTGTGGCATCAAACTCTGAACTCTGTACAGGTAATTTTTTTCTTCTGTCAGAATATTTACTTGTGAATGTAGTGTATCATTTGCTCTTTGCTTTACATAAACAAAGGTGTGAGAATGATGGTTTCCTTCTCATTTGAAGTTTAATGAATTTTTGCTTTCTTGAAGGTGAAGGCCACGTTATTTTATATTCTTATGTTGACATACATTACAGTGAAAGAATTCTTTTTGATGGAATAAGTAATTGCTCTGAGTAAAATAGATAAACGAGGACCTGCTATAGAGCACAGGGAGCTATATTCAATATTTTTTAATAACCTATAATGGAAAAGAATCTGAAAAAGAATATATATATGTATACATAATTCAGAATCACTTTGCTGTTACACCTGAAAGTAAAATAACATAACATTGTAAATCAACTATATGCTTCAATAAAAATTTTTAAAAATAAAAAAATGATCTAAGGAGGAAATAATAATAGAAATTCTTAAATACAGTGAAATAAAACTTATATACCGATACCACTTCCCCATCTTTTCTAACTCTTACTAATTTCTTTTCTTGGTTAGTTTAATTGATTTGTGATAGCTTTTTGCATGCTAGGAAAGTCAGTCTTTTGTAATATTAAAAATACTATCCCAGTTTGTCATTCTTATTTCAATCTCATTTATTATACTTTTCCTTCAAACGTTTTAGTTTCAATACAGTCATATTTATCAATGTTTTTCTGCATCGGTTCTGTTTTTCTCATACTTTTAGGACTGCCTCCCCACTTCAGTAGCAGAATACATATATTCTTCTCTGTTTTTTCTTGAGCAGCTCTCTCTTTTTTTTTAACATTTATTTCTGGACACTCTGTTCTGGCCTAGTTTTCTTTCCGATGCTCTTTGCAATAGCGCACAGAAATGTGAAGCGTCTCATCCAGGATCACACGGAGTGAGTCAGTAAGTCACTGAGCCCTGTGTGACCCCGGTGAGCCCTTGTGCTCTCAGCTGCTATCCCAGCTGCCTCTCATTTGATGGAGATTTATAGATATTCCCATCCTGAGATTGTGGAGCCTGTCTGTGCAAGGACAGTCTAGGTTTTTGCTTAATATAGAAAATGCTGGTGTTTATGAAGGTGGTAAAATAGTGGAGACGGGGCTAGCACCGTTTGTTTTCCTCTTTATTTCCAGACTCTCTTTAATTGAACTCAAAGTACTCAGTGGGCATCAGCTGCTCTATTTTGTGTCTCATGGTCCCCAGTGAAGAAGAGAAATGTTCCTGGAACGTTTGACACTGGAAAAAAATTCAGAGACAGGAGACACTACAGTTAGGTCATGTGATCAATAACAACCTTGACACAGAATGCCACTGTTTGGAACCTCCTAATTCCACACTTTTTCTGTATTGTGTCATCTTAGAACCCAGTTATTACCCCTGAACTGGATATTTAGGCTGTCTTTGGGTTCCGAATTCAGTCTCAAATTTGGATGAATCACTTTCAAAGAAAAAAAAAAAGTGGGGAAAGATAAATTTAAAAAGTAGAAAAAAGAAGAGAGAAGGGAAATCAGAGATGGGAGTTATTGCTGCTTCCTAACCTGTTAGAACTTAGTGGTAACTAGCTTGGGGACTAACCTGTCTGCACCCTAGGTGATAGTAGCCCAGCTCTTAACTGCAAGAACTGCCAGCTGTCTCCTAGTTTCAGTCCCAGGATTCTTTTCATTTTACCTTAGGAAAAAAAAAAGTCATCCTATTGCCTGAGATTAGGTTCTTGTCTCGCACAGGAAAGAATTCAAGAGCGAAGCATAGGGAAGTGAAAGCAGATTATTCAGGGAGATACACACTCCACAGACAGAGTGCTGTCCGTCTCACTCAGAAGGGAGAGCACCTTAGGAGATACACATTCCATCGGCAGAATGTGGGCCATCTCAAAAAGGTGAGAGGCAGAGAGATGGAGAGATGCGAGGGTGTTTGGTTTAAAGTAAAAGTAGATACACGCTCCACAGATAAAGTGTGGGCCTTCTCAGAAGGCAAGAAAGACAGCGACCATGAGGTGCAGAGCTGTTAGTTTTTATGGGTTTCATATGCATTTCATATGCTAACAAGTAACTGGAGGGTTATTCCAGCTGCTTTGGGGAAAGGGCAGAGATTTCCAGGATTTGGGCCCTTGCCCACTTTTTAAATTTTTATAATCAGCCTAGGAAATACCTTGGCACCTGTGGTTGTGGCCATGAGAGTCAAGGTCTACTGGAAGTCGGATCTTCCGCCACCTTGGTTTTAACCAGTTGGTCCTGTCCTCAGTTGCTGCATCATTCCTTGAATGGTTGTGCCCTGCCCCTTCCTTCCTGTCCCAATTCATCACACCTCTTACTTGATGCTGATGAACGTGTGAGTAGAGCCCAGATAGATATTCTGCTGCAGCTGGAGTAGCCACCAGGACTCGCACTGAAAATCGATATGCTCATTATGGTAGGGGAACACCTACATCTTGCATTTCAGAACTTCACGTGACCTGGGTGATATTTTGAATTATTTGATAAGTTTACCGACCATAATTCAAAGTGATATGGGTTTCTCGGTCAAGCAACATATTTAATGTTTTTTTTTTTAATCTAACTAGACTTTTTAAGAGATCCATCTTTTCTGTAGGAATTAAAATTGTCCTATTTAGAGTGACCAAGGAGGCTACTGGCATTTGGCGCACAGTCACGATTTATGATTATCTAATGTGTTTTTATTGCTTAATCAATCATCTCTGATAGTTATGCCTTTTGTTCGCCTACTTAATGCATTTGAAGAATGAGTACTCCGTTCAGGCCAATAAGCTGCTTTTATGGTTTACAATTTTACTCCCATTTTCTTCACTGCAGTGCATTAAAAAAGAGAAAGATGAGCTTACATGAGTAATCACTCAGCTGTGGTTGCAAATTCTTCATGCTCACCATCTTGCTTCCCAGAAAGGGAATGGCAGTAGAATTGGTCCGTCTGCGTCTCTCTGTCTGTCTCTCTCAGCTGTACGTAGGCCTAGAAGGACAAACTAAAAACAGAAACAGGGATCTAAGGACGCATCATTCATACACATTCTGTGCCCCCTGTGGTTCTGGGGTGGCTTCACAACAGTGATACAAGGTTCTGCTTGTATAAATTTAATTGGAATAAGTAATGATTTATCTTAGCTTTATATCCTCTTTTATTCTTTTTATTCTCATTTCCTTTTAATTTGTTTTGGTGGCTGTACAGTTCAAGGATGAGTAGCTAGGGGTTGGAGCCAAGTGTGCTGCACACTGATGCTTAAAAAACCTCCATGCCCTGCCAGTCAACCCCAGGCTTCAGTCTCTCCTCACACGCCCATGCCATCCTGTCCATTGGAGACATAGCATTTGATGAATCTGTCATTCTGCCACTCTAATTCTTAAAGACACTTCAGAACATTGAAAATTGCCCATCTTGGCCATGAGCATTTCTATGGCCAGTCTTATACAGTGCCCTTAAATAAATAATTTTAAAATTTATTTTAAATCCCGTGGACCAAGAGTTATTTTAAATCTGCTATGAGTAGAACTCACTGAATCATTAAATGTAATTGGAAGGTTTCCTTCCCTTCCCTCCCCTCCCCTTCCCTTTCATCACTTGATATCCTGAAACAATAAAAGCAGTTCTTAAAAGCACCTTCATTACTAAAGAAAGTAGCTTAAACCTTTAATTTGCATTATCTTCGACTTACTTTTACATGAGTTTCATGCTGGAAAAATTCAGTTACTTAGCAGGAAAAATTAAGATGCTCTAGCACTGAATCAATTCTTTTTTTTTTTTTTCCTTAACAGCACAGCCTGTCAGCTATTTTACTTTGATAGCATCTTATTGCCAAAGGAGATTGCACAGAAAAGTGCTGCTTCTCACAGCCTGCCATGCTGATTTGTATTAGCAGTGCTTGTGTCCCTTAGATGTTCTTCATGGCCAGAGAAGAGGACTGCATGGCAGTTGGGGACAAAGCACCATATGGTTGGGATGAGGTGAATGATGATACAGGCATGTGAGGGATGGAAGGAGAGCTGTCACAGCTTGTCAGTCTTTATCCCTAGAGAAAGCTCTAGTGACAGGGGAATGATTGAAATGGCACTTTTGGGGTCCCTGGGCATGGAGAAGTGAGACAAACAATGACTAGGAATTCAGTGACAGAAACTCAAGGGACAGGATGGAAACAGAGGGATCTGGGGATTGGACGGGAGTGTAGCTCTCCTGAAGTTGGTGAAAGATGCCAGGGAGAGACATTGATGGGAGAGATGATTAAAGATGGCCTCACAAAGCTCTGGAATAGTGACAGATGCAAAGGATACAATGATTGGTAACAAAATACAGAGAAGGAAAAAAGACCTGAAATGAAGCAGACTGCTGAAGGAATGGACATGTGGGTTGATTAAAAGGGAAAACAAAGGATGGATTTTTCTCTGCTGCCTGACAAAGGAAATAGGGAGAGATACTGAGGGGACCAAGTCCTGTCCTCATAGGAAGCACTCTTGTCCCCAGTTTACTTGACCTATGAGAGCCCACATCCCTCTTCAAGTCTTTCCACTAGAGTTTCTAGACTTCCAGCCAGACAACTTGACACTGAGCCAGCAGAAACAGACTTTCTGCTCCCTTGATCTAAAGATAGACAAAGAAAAACACCATTTGTTGAATACAAAATCATATGCTAGGCACTCAGCAGTCCTTAAAATCCATCTCTCGTCATCGCATAACCCTGAATGTTAAGTATTTTGGATCAATTTTTTAAATGTGGAAAATAAGGTTCAGAAGAGCTAAATAACTTCTGAAGTCACGTAGTCACAGAGTGTCAGAGCAGGAATCCAACATTTCCTATATTTAATGACAGTGTTCTACTCAAAATCATTTGTTTACATAAGTGATGGGTTAGCCACCTCCACAAAATGCCAGGGGCCTTTGCTCCATTTTGGATAACCTCTCTAAAAGGTATTTCCCTTTAAAAAAAAAGTGAAAATAAAGAAAGCATTGAAAGCATATAATGTATGCTTTATGTCTATCAAATGTACAGCTTTGAGCGTAAAAACTGCCATTCATATATGCGCTGTTTAACCAGTTTGCCGGATGTTATTTTTTTATTCTCATTTCGTCTTTTGAAAAGACTTCAGAACTCTGAGAGATGGAGTTATCTCTGCTGATATGATAATCCTTTCCAGAATCTGTTTTTTCTCTTATCTGTCTGTGTGGCCACAGGTAATTCTTCTTAGAACACTGCCTTGGCCTGGCGGTTCTCTTTGATGTGTGGTTCTGGGATGAGCTTCAGTCTTCCTGTAATAGACCCCCAGGTTCTCATCTGGATGCACAGGTCAGCCCACACCAGCTTTTCAGGCTTCTTTGCTGCTTCTCAACAAGAGCCTTATTTCTCTTAGGAGTATTTCTATATGAGGGTACCTTCTACATTGTTTGGCACATAGTTTGGATTTCGGAAACACTTTTTCCCTTTCCATTTGATCCGAAATGAAATATTCTTGCCCCAAGCCTACATTCCCTGACAACCTCCCAATGATGTCAGTTTTTCTCTCTACCATTTATTTATTACCAAGGTAATAATAATGAGAATAGCCAGCTTGCAGTGGTAGCTCTGTCTCCTCGCAGCACCTAATCTCAGAGAGCCACGTGCCAGGGTTCTGAAAGGAAATGTATTAGTCAAAGTCTGAACATTGTAATTTCACAAGTTTGCAAAAGCCTTTTATTTAGCTAACAGTGCACGAAGGCACTGAATGCCTGGGATGTGACTAAATTCACTGTGCTGCATTTGGGGATTCAGGTGGTGAACAGTTTGGACTTGGTTCCTACCCTCACTGATCATGTACTTTGGTATTAGACAGCAAAAAATCCAACCAGCCCACTACAGTGCCGGGTGGGACATGTCCTGAGTGGGTATTTATTCTTTGTTCTGTGGAAGTTCATAATCGAGCTGCCTACGCCAGGGTGGGGGTCAGTGGGGTGACACCTAGGCTGAAATCTTAAGCCCAGGTCAGAGCAGTGAAGCAGTTGGAGGGAGGTGTTCCAGCTCTGGTTACAGAACACGAACAGAGCAGAGGTGACAGCGTGAGGTCTTCATGGAACCCAGCAAGTTCAGTGTGGCGAGCTGAGAGGTAGCAAGAAACCAAGCCTGCAACTGAAGCCTTTGGAAACTTCTCAAGCCTTGCTTCTCACCCACAGAGACCTTCAACTGGATCTTTTATCAGGCTTACTGCTGCCCAGGACAACTGAGAAAGTAGCCTAGGATGTATGGACCAATACTGGAGGTGACAGGAGATAGGTCCTTGAGGGTGAAGCTGGGGCAGGGAGAATTCCCAAGCTGGCTTTCCTCCCTGGAATTTGGGGAACAGATTAAAGCAGGTCTTCCCATCATGCCTTACACATAGTCATCCCTCCATGATTATTGAATGGATTAATCATTAGATCATACATTGATTTATGAAGGAAAATTCATACAAGTATGACCCAATTCTATAGCACTGCTACTATGGATGGTTAATAAAATGATAAATTAAAGAGGCTTCTGGGAACAGATTAGAAATGGTTTTGTGAGAAAATGTGTTGTGATTTCTAAACAACCACCCTACTGGAAAATTTAGAATGGAACATGTTTCTAAGTAAGAGATGGTCTCAAACTTTGTAATTGTGTTACATGTATACATCTTATATCATCAGCTAAGTTCCCTGATCTCTCAAGACAAAATTCATGGTTTAAAAATACATAATTCTTCATCTCAAGCATAACAATAGGAGGTTGTAGACATTCAATAAATATTAGTTATTTTTAGGTACTAACCCAATAAGTTATTTTATGTGAAGATTAAGATTTAATGGGATACTGTAGAGTTTATTAATTGCTACCTCATATTATTAACTTAAAATGAGAAATAGTTTCAAATCACTATTTTTAAAAATCCACATTTCTTAGACTTACTAAAGTTCTTAATACACTAGCTCAAAAGCCATGATTCCTTGAATTTTGAAAATAACATGAACTTCGGAAAAAAAAATGTTAGTCTTTGTCATTTTCAGTCATGCACAGCTGAGCTTTTTGGGTAAGTTTGTGAAATTACTTTGTTAAATATAAACTTTAAACCAAAATGTAAATATTATCTACTTCTCCATTTATATAATTAAAAGCTAGAATTTTGTGTCAAGGAAATAATAACGAGAAAAAATGCAAAAGAAAAAGATGTATATGTTTGCCCTTAGCATAGTTAAATATACCTGTCATTTCACTAATGTTCTCTATATTTTATTTTTATCAGATCTTTAAGCTAATAAAAAGATGCAGCAAATAAAACATCTAGGTGATCTGGTGGCTACATTTATAGTATTTTAGTTATCAACATGGGGAGTGACAGGGAATAAGCCTATTGGGTGTTTGATGTTTAATGCAAATTAAGTATTTTTGTGTTTTTGTGAATATATCTTATCTTTCATATGTGTCTCTTAGGGATTAGAGGTCAGGCGCTGTTAATAAGCTCAGAAAAATTAATGTGTGTAAGCACTATATATTAAAATTCTAGCAGAAAAAAAGTGATAACTAAAGGGACTGTGGCTTTACATTAATACTAACCCAATAATATAATTATTACCAATGTTATTGATATGACATCATAAAATTTTTTTTTCTTAGTTTTGGATTTCAAAACTTATTCTGTAAATTTACATTATCTTCAGAAATCACCTCCTTTTCCTGGATTTTGCTATGATAAATGTTTTAAAGGAGTTCTTAAAAGAAAAAAAAGACTATGCTATAGTGTGGCAAATTCGCCCCTTCTCCATGACAACAGATAAAGAAGCTGTAACCATGACAACAGTAATGGGCCAGGGAGATTAGGGCCAGACTGGAGATGAGGCCTCCAAGTGCAAAGAAAAGAAGTCCTGATTGGTTCTTTATTGAGATCTTACAGGGAGACAAGTTACTGTTGAGAGAAAGCATGGAGGATTAGTAAGAACAAAATGACTTCCCCTGTATAAAGTAAGAAGGCAATCCTTTGTTAAAAACGTGTCCCTTCCTTTTCTTATAACAACTGCTTAAATTGAGGTAAAGAACTCGTGATTTATTCTGTTCTGAGCTTTATCTGATAAAGAGTCTAGACTAGCTCTTGGAGAACACACTCCGGAAGCCTGGGGAGGAGAGCATCTGTGTGGGTCCCACTGCCCTCCTCTCGGCAGCCCTGAGTGGGTGGAGACACCGACTTTTTATTTTTATTGAAGTATAGTCAGTTTACAATGTTGTGTTAATTTCTGGTGTACAGCATAGTGATTCATTATATATATATATATATATATATATATATATATATATATATATATATATATATATGTATGTATGTATTCATATATTCCTTTTCATATTCTTTTTTATTATAGGCCATTAAAAGGTACTGAATATAGTTCCCTGTGCTATACAGTAGGACCATGTTGTTTATCTATTTTATATATAGCAGTATATTTTATATACTCTGTGTGTGTGTGTGTCTATATATGTGTTTGTATATATAGATATATAGATATATAGTAGTTAGTATCTACAAATCTCAAATCCCAATTCATCCCTCCCCACCCCGCTTCCCTCTTCCAACTTATTTTTCCTGTGATACCATCCATAAACAAAGTGCTCTTGGGGGAAAAGGATCTGAAAATTTCTCTCCTGTTCTTTGAAAACTTTTTCTAACTTCTTGAGTACTCTTAAAAGATTTTTCCAAGTCACCATTGTTCACATTTTGTTTAAAAAAATCTTCTGTAAAAGAAAATTTATTGAAAGGATCCCATTTTCTTTAAACTGGTAAGATGTAGAGGTATTAGATTTTGAGAAAACATGCTATCTATGGTTTCACATTGGTGCACTGATAAAGGGGATATTTGTTATTTTTTTAAATGATAAACATTTAACCATGCTCATGTCTATAATTTTTTTTTTCATTTCAAAGGATTTTGCCAAATTGACTTCTGAAAAGATTGTACTCTTACAAACTTCACCTGACAGCCTAAGAGGCTGGCCAGCACTAGATAAGAACATTCTTTAAAGTCCTGCTACTCTGATAGATTTTTAAATAGACTTTATTCTGATGGATTTTTTAAGGTTTTATTTAAATGTACATTTCTTTTATCATTTGTCAGGTTGAACCCTATTTTTAAATAAAGTTTATTGATATTTGGACATTCTTTTTACTTTATAGATATTAACTGTGTCTGTTAGATATTTCACAAATACTGTGAGTCAGTCTTTCCAGAGGAAACACATGTAAACTAAGTTAAGAGGAAAGTAGGAGTTAAGTGATGAGGTGGGCTTGTTAAAATGGGAGCTGTCTGTGCAAAGGCCCTGGGGAATTGCAAGTGGTTCAGCATAGAGAGAGCATCTTCAGTGTATAGGCATCAAAAAGTTAGGGAGCATCTCTGTGAGTCCCATGAGAATAATGGCCTCATCTCCTCTGTACTTAGAAGGAGGGCGGGCACAGGGTAGGTGCTCTGTGAGTGTTTACTGACTGGGTAGAGCTAATGAATGCTGCTTACTGTGGACACATGCAAGCCTCTGCTCAGAGATGTTATTTTTCTGGTAACAGAACACACTAGGTTATTGTGCAGTGAAGTTAATGCCCCAGGGATTACCCTCAACCTTTGGTGGAGAAAGAGTGGGTAGATAAATCCACCAGTGTGGTCCCCTCGTGGACAGATATCTCAAAGGCATGTGCTATCCCCAGTGAGGTTGCCCTTCTGTTACCCTCAGTGATAACCAGCCAGAAAACTCACTCTTTCTAGCCTTCACTCCCTGCCCTGTTCCACTTCCCAATACCCCGCTGGTCTTTCCTGGGATCACCTTCCAAAAAAGTATTTGCCCTTAAATCCACTTCTTAGGGCCTCTTTGTGGGGGAAGCCAAACCAAGAAAAATGATAAACAGGAACAAGGCCACCAGGCAGATTGAAAAGTCTGCAGTTCCTCCGAGGGAAAGAGTAAGGGCAGAGGCTCTTAGACAGCAGAGGGACATGAGCAGATGTGTCTTTTTACACGGCTATTCTGGATGCTGGACTGTGAATACACTGGAGGGAGGAGAGTGGAAGGAAAGCAGGGAGCTGGAAGACAGTAGTGGCAGTTCTGGTGAGAGAGAATGACTGCGTGCATAGGAGTGTGGCTGGGGAGATAAAATAGCGTGGACCTGCCAGACGTCCAGGAAGGGCTGAGTGAGGGCGAGTCAGGAAGAGTGGACCCACTTGGGGGGTTCTAGGCTGTATGCTTGAGAAGAAAGTGTAGATACAACCGAGTTAAGCAGCCCAGGAGAAGAAGCAGGCTCAGGGAGCCGTTGGGGGGCAAGGGGAGGATACATTGACTTCAGTGTGCTAGCTTGAGCTGTCCATGGTGTGCAGGAGTTAAGGTCTTTGCCAAGAGGCTTCATATCATCCCTATTTATGAGGTGCTTCCTATCCAGGCATCAGTCTCCTCCCCTCATCTTACTACTCTGCCATCAAAGATTGGCTAACTTGCTTCTAGTCTTCTGTTTATTTCAAATACTGTGCTGATCAAGAAAGCCAGGGGAAATGGGATCTACAAAGAAGTTGGCTGACAATCTTTGGGGCCAGAAATAACTTTGAAAGTTGTTTGCAGTTCTCTAAAACCTCTGTTTCTCTTTAGAACTGGTGTATATTGTAAATCAATAGTTTCTGGAATCACTGGAAAGTGAGATATCCCCCCCAACCCAAATGGATTTTCCAGCTAACAGGAGTTAGGTTCCTGGCAGGAATGCTCACTCAGCCAGCCCCTAGAGAAAGTAAATGCAAGAGTGGAGACTGACTTTGACAAAAACTGGAGAAAATGGCCCACGAAAGCCGGTTTGAAGATTAAATGTAGACAAGTGGATACTTGTGATTTGAGGCTAGGAATCGCCTGTCCAGAAGAAACACATGTTCCTTAGACTTGCAGATATGAACAAATGAGAAGAAGACAGAGATACCCAACAAATGTAAATTATGAGTTCACACACACACACTCACTAGCAAACATCTATTACAGATTATAAATGTCCCAAACGTTTGAAAAACCAGTTTTCTAGCTGTGGATGATTCAATTATTCTTAAAATAACAGTTGTTAAATTTTGCTATAAATATGGTGATACTCTACAAGTAGGTGCAATGGTATATCTTGATGTCTTGTAGAGTTTTCTCTGTTATTTCTTTTACTAGCAGGTAGTCCATGAGAACTGTTTCTACTTTTTGTTAGCTCCCATCGACATTTAATTTGCTACTTTTCGTTTTCTGTGGTCTTAGAAAATAGAAAAACATGCTCCTTCAAATTGTATCTAAAACAGTGTAGGCAGGCTCTGAGTGGAATAAGGTTTTATAATAATGATTTGGTTACCTCAAGCATTTATCAGTACTTGCAAGTCTACGTTTCCCTGTTTCATGCCTAAACAGAACATTTTCCATGTGGTCATGGATCCCACAAGTAGTAGAAACTGGACAAATATGCAGTAAGATCATACGTATTATTAATCCATCTTTGATAAATCCTAGGAAGTTATAATATACCTTTTCTTTCCACATACTATTTTTTGCTTTCTCTTGTTTTTCTCCCATCCTTTAGAATCTATGTGAATGTATCATTCTTTGTTTACTAATGGGTTTATTTACTTTCCTGCACATTTCCCACCTGTTTCCGAACACCTCTGACAGCCTCCTCTCCTTCCTCCTCAGCCATGCTAAGCTCCAGCATCCTGCCTTCTGCCCCCAGAGATGTGGTCCCTGTCTTGGTTTCCAGTCGGTTTGTCCGTCTCAGCTGGCGCCCACCTGCAGAAGCAAAAGGGAACATTCAAACCTTCACAGTCTTTTTCTCCAGAGAGGGTGACAACAGGTAGGTCCTACCAATGAAATTCAGCCTAATCCACCATCTCTTTATATGTAGGCTGGGGGGTGATGTTGGTGGGAGGTCTTGAGCAAGGACTTTGAAGACTGAAATCTCTCCTCTGTGCCTGTCACTCATTACTTAATGGAGATAATATGTCTCTGTTGCTCATGTGGTTCTTCAAAGCAGAAGAGCCTACAGAACCAAATTCAGTTACTTATAGAAAACTTCCTTGAATAAAGACAAGCATGTGAATATAGGATATCAGTGGGTTTTTTTTTATTTCCTTGATTTTCAACGTGATAAACAGAGAAGAGAGTTAGACTGTGTGTTGGTAGAACCGAGTGTGAAAGAGTACCGTGGCTAGGATGCAGTCTCAGCTTGTCGTTGGCATCGTATGACCTCAAGAAAACTACAGCACCTATCTGAGCCTCACTTGCCTCTTTAATAAAGAGGCAATAATAGTACTTACCCTGCAAGGTTTTTGTTAGGCTTAAATTGGATTGCATCTATAAAGGTCCTTTGAGTGTGTCCAGTCTTTGGTACAAGTTCTTGTTAATATCATCACTGTGTAGGCAAAAGCGAGGTTGTATGGGTCTGGTTTCAAGATATCAGTCTACTGTTGTTTTTGTGTTTTGCTTTTTGGGTTTTTTCCTCGTCAATTTTCCTTTAAAATATTTAACTATTTTAAGACTTTGCAGTTTGATTTTTGCATCTATGACAGATATTAAGTTCCAATCTGTAAGAGTAAATGATGTAATATCTCATTTCTTTAAATTTTTTACAGTTTGTATTTTGTATTTGATCATTCTCAATCTGTGTGCGTCTGATTCAGCTGTTGGTCTCTGCTGACTCTTCCTCTTAGGGGCTTGTTTCCGCCCATGTTTGGCTGGTTCTTGATTGTTAACTCTAGTCCTTAGAAGTTCATCTGGGGGAAATTTTGAGGCCAAGGTTTAAAGTACATTCTCGCGGGATGATTTGCTTTACCAAAATGATACCGCGCTAGAGACAAGTTTTGTTAAGGTTTGTTTGGTCCATCCAGGTCTCATACCGATATTTTATTGGTTATAAGAAAGTCCATTAAGTATGATAACATGTGCTTTTCTGCCATTTTTCACATATCCACTTAAATGAGTAAATGCAGGCTTGTGGTAAGGAAATTTTAGAGAGATTGTTTTCTGTTCCAGTGAAGTTATGACTGAGACTGGCCTGTTTCACCAGTTCCCTTGTGAGGCTGATTTCATTTCTAGTTCATCCACTGGAGTTCGCTCTCTCAGGCTCCTGGCTGTATGCAAGGTTCTCTAATCAGACCTGATCCACTGCTTTACCCGTAAGCTCTTTCCTCTCCTTCTCTCCTGGTAGTTTCTAAAACTAGCTCTAGACTTCTGTTGGTGGGCAAACGCCCTTAGTTAGACGCCAGCGCCACAGGTCGGCTTCCCCACTAGGATAGTTCCCTCACTTTGCTGCCAGCGTATTCATGGGTCATTTTTTTTTTTAATAAGAGTGATTTTGAATAATTTACCCAACATTCTAGATGTGCTGTATTAGAAGGGTTTATGGCATAATATCTAGTTTGCCATATTGTTCAAAATGGAATTTTGTAATCTTTATCAAATGCCTGTATGATTGGTATCATTATTCTGTATCATGAATTATCAGCATTTGAACAAGTATATTTAAATATAAGCACGTTTGATGTTTGGAAATTTTTATTTAAGATTACAGCATAAAGCCACTCTGTAAACATCTCACTTAGAAGGAATCAGAGATCTGGGAAGCTTTCTTAATAGACCTTTCCATTCTATTCTGTAAGCATTTTGTAAGTTTCTCCCCTCCTCGGCAGCTTTTGGGTTTTTTATATTGCCAATTAAAGCTGATCAAAGAGATCAGCTTGTAAAAGCTGAATTTGCTTCGGAGAAGCACGATGTTGCCAAATCCCAAGATTCTGTACTATTTTCAACTGTACTCAGCAGACCTCCTTGTGCCTCCCATCCAGGGAGGGAACCACACCATTATGTTGTTCAGTAGATGAGAATTTTCATAGGGCAACTAGGAGCTTTATAAAATGTCTGTTGACTTGGCTGAGTTCTGCCTTTCACATCTTTTCTTCCATATTAAACCTCCTCTTATGTATATATAATCAGTCCCCATTGGTACCCAGGGGTTTCCGGAATGTGTCAGCTTCCTGCATCCTTGAATGAGGACTACATCCACTTTCTGTAAAGTTTACCAGCCAAAGGAAATGTGACCTGTTTTATGCATCTCCATATGTGGAATATTTTGGAGGGAGGTGGTGGTGGTGTAGGGGGAGTAGGAAGGGAAGGGGAGAAAGAGGAGAGAGAGAGAGGAATGACAAGTGCCCTGGTGGGACCCAGTTGTTCACAGGGCTGAACTGACACTAATCCTGACTGTCACTATCTGTTCTTCCAAGAAGACTGGACCAGATGGCTGTGGCAAGAATTCCAGTGCCTACTGAAGGCATGTGGGGAGAAGCCAGCATCGGGTGTGAGGCTTCTAGTCGCTCACACATGCGCGTTTTAAACCCAGGATCATCTTTAGGAAGCCTTCAGGATTGGAAAGGGACGATATAGCTTGGGCCGGCTGGAGTGGTATTTAGTTGGAAATACTGCAGTGTGATGTTCACATGGGGCAGTGCAACTGCTCTCGTGCTGCGTCTCAAAATGCTTTTCTTTTGTGGTCACAGCAGCAGCTAAAGTATATCCTTTTTAAGTTTCTATTTCCTTTTACAACTTGACCTGACTTTAAAATGAAAGGAAAGAAATACACATATACATAGAGCCTGTGTTCCCCTGAGATCGTTCATTACCGTGACGAGCAGCCGTTTGTTTTAGTCTTATCTCTGCAGATGTTGAACTCTGTGACCTTATGAGGAGTCTCATAAGTTCTTTGGGTGCAGCTGTGAAACCTGGAGGTCATAAATCTTGCCCACTGTCTTCCTGGATCCACATGGATTTCCTAGAGGCATCTTAAATTCAACCTGCCCAAATCCATACTCACTGTCTACTCCTTAAATATATTTTTCTTCACTTTTCTTGTTTATGTTAGTACCTTCCATCCTGTGAACCAAGCAAAAAGCCCAAGTCATATTTTACTCCTCCCTGACTCTTAGCACTGCCATTTGTCTTCAGGTGCTGTCAGGTCTGCCTCGGCCACAGCTCAGCCATGCCCCCTTGATTCTGTCATCTCCGTCATCAGGTACCTGATCTCTGACATTAGCTTCTCACCTTTTAGTCCATCCTCCTCACTGTCTCTAGTTATCTTTTTGAAATACAGTTTGGATCACTCACTTCACTGCTTAAAAATATGAATTTTTAAAAACCATAAATACAAAATTTATATATAAAGATATGCACATAATAACTTCAAATCTCCTTTGAATGGAAGCCTATCTCCAGTCCCTATAGAGGTAGAGTGTGGTTCCTATAAACAATAATGGTTAAAAATATACCACTTAAATCCAAATGGCTGGATTTGGAAATGGCACTACTGTATCAGACATGTGAGTTTTGTGTGTTTAATGATGTAAAAAGCAGGAATCACATCTCTCAGTTGTAATGGACAAAGGGAAGATAAATCCTACCTGTCAGAATAGCTATGAGAACTAATTGAAAGAATTTAAATAAAGCATCCAGGGCAGTCACTGCATGAGGGCAGAATGGAGGGTCTCAGAATAGTGTGAACTCAGAGACAATATGGAAAGAAGGCTGCAAAAATCAGGTTCAAAGGTAATGGTGGTAATAGTGATCATAACAATGGATTGCTATTCTTTTATATGGACCATTTATTTTCATAACTGCTCACTGTTTCCTACTAATAAAATCATTGTATTCTTTGTTCATGTGTTGATATCTTGCTTACCTTTCAAACCCATGGATCAGTTCATAACCCCTTGGCTAGTTATTCCTGTGGTCATACCAAGGTCCATGACAACACCAATCACTGCAACCTTGCCATGATCTCAGTTTCAAACATCATACTTTGAGCTCAATATCTAGACTCTTATTTTTCTATCTTCCATTAAAGACTGATTACAACAAATCTTGATTCCACGGGGACTTACAATTCATTGATCCTGTGATGTTTCCATGGCCCCTCATCCTTCAGGTTTGCCTTCACCTTTAAATAGCTAAATTCCTATGGCCAGTTATTATAAACACTGACATATACCACTGTTTTCTTGTTATTCTTTCATTTAATATTAGTTTTTTGGCAAAAACCAACTCAAGTAGATGTAATTTTCTACCTATCTTTACTTGTGCTCTTGTTGCTGAATATAACTGAAAGAAAATACACAACTGTGCTGGTCAGTCTTTAAATTCATGATTACTCATCTGAAGTTGCCTCTCTTCTCAAATCTCCATCACCTTCCCTCTTTCCCTCACTCCTAGTTGACCTTGTTTCTAATTTCCTGAAAAATAGTGGTGATTAGAATGGAAGTTGTACAAGTTTCCATATCTGATGTGTCTTTAAGCATATAGTCTGTCCTTCCTCAAGTTTCTGTCAAAGAAATGTCCAGGCTATCTTAGCTGAGCCAGTTGCTTATGTACTAGGTCCCATAGTTTTTTGCAAACAAAAGAACAAAGCTTCAGCCAGTCATTCTCTGTCCCCATCATCAGTGTTTCCCATCCCAAGGTATCATGTCCATCAGCATACAAGCATGTATTTGTGTTTTCCATCTCAACAAATTTTTCCTCAATCCCGTTTCTCCCTCCTCTGCCACTTCACTGTTCCCTTTTATAGCAACATGTCTTGAGTTGTCTGATTGCACTCTGGTACCTTACCTCATATCACAGTCAGGATTCTGCCCCTGGTATTTCACTGAGTACTTTTATCAAGATTCACCAGATGGCCTCCATGTTGCTAAACCCAGCAGTCAATTCCAGGTCCTCTCATTACTTGGATAGTTAGCAAATTTTGTCACATTTGATCACCCCACTTTGATGAAACTCATTCTTCCTTTGGGTTTTGTTATACACACCCTGTTGGTTCTACTGCAGACCTTCTGGCCACTCAATTTTAGGCTCTTTTACTTTTTACTCCTAATCTCACTGATCTGTAACTGTCGAATTACCCTAGGGCATAGGTTTTAGAGATCTCATTTTGCCCAGTTTGTGACTTAATATTTTGTCAGTATGCTGATGTCTTCCAAATTTGTGTATCTGGTCATGACATTTTACCTCCAGTCATATTCCTGAATCATATATCCAGGTTCCTACTTGATTTCCCAATTTTGACTTATCATGAGCATCTAAAACTTATAAACAAAACCAAATACCTATTTTCTTCCAACCTCAGTCCCTTTCAAATACTTTATTATCCCAGAGGTTCCCCCTTCCCAGTGAAATCTATACATTTCTCATTACTCAGGCCAAAATCCTTGGAGTAATCATTAAGTCTTCCCTTTCTCCCACACCCTAAACCAAGTCCATCATCAGGCCTTGGCAATACTGTCAAAATATATCCGGAATCCTTGAAATGATATACCTGATATTTGCTACAAAATAATACTGAAAGCCTGGCCTTTGTGATTTATTTTGAGCTGAGTGATGGGAGTAAAGTGGTCCATCATATCATTCTGTATAATTTTGTATTGCTCAAAATTGTCCATAATAGAAAAATAAAATTGAATAAATAAATGAAAATAAAACATATACTGAATCCTACCACTTCTTACCTCTTTTTAGTACCAGCAAGTCTCACCTGAACTATTGCAATAACCTCTCAAATCTATTTTCACCATAGCAGCTGGAGTTAACCTTTTAAAACACATGTTAGAGTGTGTCATTTCTCTGCTTCGAAACTCTCCAGTGACTTCCTGTCTCATTCATAAAATAATCATTCCGGATCTGGGCCCTTGCCACCTTCCCAGCTTCATACTGACTATGTTTACTCTTTTCTTGCTTGTTCATTCCTCCCCAGTCTCACTGGCTTCCGTGTGTTTCCTGTATATACCAAGAATTCTTCTCTTGTAGTTGTTCATCAGTCTGCCCAGAATGCTCCTCCCCTTGGAGATCCACGTGGATTCTTCTCTAGCTTTCGCGAAGTCTTTGCCAAAATGGCACCTTCTCTTGGAGACCCCTAGCATTCCCTGTGCCCCTTTTCATTCTTATTTTTCCCCACAGCTTTGTTACCTTTTTCTTATTGTTTCTTGAATCTCCTTTCTCACCATCAGAATGTAAACTTCCTGTGGGCAGGGATGTTTTTAACACCATAATTCACTGAGCTATTCTCAGCTCCTGGAGCAAAACCTAACCCAGGTTAAACACTCACAACATAGTTGTTGAATTGAAACCCTAACTGAAATGTCAGTCACCTTGTGAAACTCTCCATGGTCCTCCAGGTCAGAAGTCATCAATTTCTCCTTTATTCTCCCTTTTCACTTTGATTACATCACCATCGCAGCATTGCAGCATTTACCATCTTTTACCTGTGAATGTATGTTTCCCTCCCCGGTGGCTGAGACTAGATCTTATTTATAATTTCATACCCAAGTGTCTAGTATCCCGACTTCTGTAGATATTTACTGATTGAAGGTGATATGACAGAGGTGGCAGAGACAGATGTGGTCTTCTTAATATATTTTTCCTTAAGCAATAAAACAAACTATGTTACTGAGGAAGATGAAAAAGCTGACTGCAATTCAATAAAAAAAAACTTTTTTAATTGAGAAAGAAAGTTGATTCTGAAATTCCATTCCAACATCCCTGTTCATTTTGGGTTTCCTGGCTCCGATCTAGAGCAAATCTACACCATATGTCTCTGAACAGTTAACTGTGATGCTTGTTTGCTCACATAAGTTTATTTAGTTCCTTAACACAATAGCTTTTTAAAAGGTAGTGGATTTAACATTTGTCTCAGATTTGCAGTGACTTTGCCATGCAAATTACTCTAGCTCAGATTATCATTAATCTGTCTGGTTAATGGTGTCAGTAATGCAGGTGCCATAGTTAACATATTTTATTCAGCTTCTCAGGTGCTTTCATTTCATAAGTCAGGGGGCAGCATCAATTCTAGAACCTGAAAGCCAGAATTCACAGAGACACAACTGTTTCACAGATCACCTGCTGTCTCTTCCTAGTACCTAAAAATCGTTAAAATTGAAAGTGATCTTCAGAATCATAGTCCAGCTTCCTGTTAGTTAACCATCTAGAGGCTGATGCTCAGGGCAGGGGTAAATTGCAACCCCAAAGAAGCATTGATAATGAGGGTAAGCATTTTATCCAGGACTTACTCTGCCAGATACCAGCCAAAGCATCTTGCATAAATTATCTTATTTCATCCTTACAACAAAACAGTATCCAGATGAGGCTTAAAGACGTTTGCGCCTCCGGTAGACAGCTAGTAAGTGCCAGAACCAGGACTGAGTGCAGACCTCCCTCCAAAGCAGCTCTGGACCAGCTTGTTCCCAGCTGTGTGTGGATTAATATGGACGAGAACCAAGTTTTCTCGGTATTTTTCAGAATTATGACCTGATTTTCTTCTATAGGCCTCTTTCTGATAATTTTCTGACTTCATGGAGAAATAGATTTGCATTATTTGTTTACCATATAAAACACACCATCAAACTTTTTTATATATGTAGGGAACATTACACCTTCCATTCAATAGTCTGAAATTATGCGTGGAGTGTAACTCAGTATAGCCACGGGGTTAAGGCCATGTGACTGTGGAACTGAACTGTCTGGGTTTCAGTCCTGGCTCGGAATTTTACTAGCTATGTGGCCTTGAGCCAATTACTGGTGATTTAGTTGCCTCGTGTTTACTAATAACAGTACCTGATGTGTAAAGTTGTGATGAGTATTAAACGGAATTAAGGAAAAGTACTTAAAACACCTGCTCCTTGCCTGGTACACTGAAAGAACTCATTATTTTGTTACTTAGTGCCATGTGCTAACGATTGTGTGGGTTGGTAGTGAAAATCAGTGAAATATAGATATTTCCCGATTAATATTTTAGAGAGGACTTTATCACTTTCACAAACATTAGCCCATTTGATCCTCAGATAAAGCACGTATGATAATCTCCATTTTACAAATGAGCTTGCCTGGTTCAATTCGGAAAGTCTGAAAAGCATTGCTTAAGAAGCTACCCGGCTAGTACACGCTAGAAGCAGGATTTAAATGCAGGTTTCTAGCCCACTGATATCTTTGCTGAACCACACAAAGTGAAAGATATTTCCTAAAAGAGGTACATATAAAGTCCTGCGGGAGTTCAGATGAGAGAATTAAAACACTTTCATGAGCATCATTCAATTTAATCCTCACAATAACCCTGTGAGGTAGGCAGATAAGGGGCTGGTATCTTCATTTTGCAAACGAAACAGGGAAGGCTCCAAGATAGCCCCTGACTTGCTCAAGGTCACACGCCTGTTTTGTGGCAGAACAAAGGAGGGATGGGCGTCTTCCAACTTGCAGCACTGTATGCTTTATGCTGCCTGAGAAAAACCTCTACTTGCTGCTCGGGATTAGAGACCAGCTTTTCATGGTGGACGTGGAGGATTCACTTTAGAATCCGTCGTGCATTACATTTTCAACACGCTGTTTACATATACTTTCCCTGCTCCTCAGAATTGAGGACCGTGCAGCTGATGAAGCTTGTTAGGAAGGGAGTGCGCTGTGATGGAAAGAGAACAAGACTCAGGATCCAAAGCACCGCATTCCGACCCCAGCTTAAAGCTTGGCGGAGTCAGCCTTCCTCTCGGTCTGCCTCTCTGCAAAATGTGAACACTTGTCCTTTCTGCCTGGAAATGTGCTTAGATCACTGAGTGAGAGAATTGTGAGTTAATCTTTCCCACAGCCTTGATGCATTTTGAAAAATAAAACATGTCCTCTGCAGATGCCATGTGTAATTGAACACCCATTATTCACTTGTGAGTTGACTATGTGTCCAGAACCGTGTTGGAAATACTAGAAAAGGGAACATTCTCTTTGGAAACAGTTTAGTAGTGTTTCGTGGGTGGATCAGACTCAGGCTGTATCAGTGGAGATGGGGAGTGGATAGAGATTCTGGAAATATGTAGGAAGGAAAATGGACGGGACAAGGTGATGGACTGGACATGAATGGTGAGACAAAGGGGGTTTTCAAGGAGAGTTCCTACGTTTCAGGTTGTTTAAATGGATGGGCAGTGAGAAAATTTGGGGAGTTTAGGATGCTGGAAAATATCCAGGTTTGAGAATGAAGATCAGATATTCAGTTTCAGGTGTGTTGTGTTTGACATACTTTACAACATTCAAGAGGAAATGTCATCTGCAGCTTTGAAAATAGGAACCTGGATCTCAGAGGAGAGCTTTGGGTTGAAGATATAGATCAGAAATTTGTCAGCTTGTGGATGATGACAGCAGATCAAGCAGGAAAAGATGGGTCATCCCCAAAACAGCATGAGAAGAGAGCCTGGAGCTGAGTCCTGTTTATTATGGGGTTGTTGACTGAAAGTAAACAAAATAAATAATTTGAAACCAGAACTTTTCTTTTTCCATGAAAAGAGAACTTTCAATTTGTTGTTGCCATAGCTGTTTGTTACGTAATTGGGCTTTTGGGTGTGTTCTAGATGCTGACATAGAGATGAGGAGAAGGCAAAAGTTTTCAAGCCTGTTCCTCAGGTTATGTTGTTATTATTATTTTTTTAACAACTCAAATGAAAAGAGAATTTTTAACCACAATTCAGTGGCAATTCCTGACCAAGAAGATGATCTCTGACCACTGTCATGCTTTGTCTGGGGGCTGTGTCACCCCTGAACCTCCTTTCCCTTCAAGATAGCACTGGGTCCAAAGCCTGTGGTTCTGGGGAGGAAAGGGTGTGACATTTGGGTGGGTCTTGCTGCTGTCACTTTCAGCCCTATTTTAGGCAGCAGCATATTTCAGCTTTGAAGGCTTCTCATCATCACACCCTTCTTGTTCTCGCTGAAGAAATAAAAGTGAAAGTGGAATGGATCAAAGATGTTAAAAAATCTTTCCATTCAAAGTACCATCCTTACAAAGGAACATCAATATAACTCTCCCTTCCTGAAGCAGCTAATTAGGTGCTTGCTACATCAAGACAGGGTCTCTGGCTCACCTCGCAGCTGTGACTGTTAACACCCTGCTACGCTTAGGCAAGAGGATATGTGATTACTTCATATGTATGCTAGAGACATGTTACCAACAAGCCACTAAGAGATAGTATCATCTTAATCGTGAACTCGGTTTGCTTCTGAAATGTAAACACAGAAGTGTCGAGTTCAGCTAATACACACGCACACACATGCATGTGCACACACAGATGATTTTCTGTTCCCAATAAAGAATACTAGATTTTTAAAAAAGTCTTCTTTGAGTAGATCTCACCCATTTCAAATATTGTGAAGTGGCAGTTGAAAGCCACCCAAGTAAGTTGGGATGGAACATGGAACAGAACCCAGCTCTCTAAGCATCTCTGAGCTCACACTACGTGGAGATATTATACCATTCTTCTGTTAAAATTTTCACAATTATTTATGCATTCATCTAAAAAAGTTAGGAGCACCAGCAGCATAGGGATTCTTTATATGCAGTGAGAATATGTGGTGAGGGTCGATAAAACACCAATGAGGTATGACTTCTCTTCTAAAACGATTCACAGTTGAGTCAAAGAGACCAACATGTCTGTCCGCACAGTGTGGTATGGGCTGCTGTGGACGTGTAAACCACGAGCAACAGGAGCATAGAGGAGACAGTGTTTTTATGCTGCTGGCATCAGAGGGCATGATGGGAGTAAAGCTCCAACCAGGAGATTTCATTCGAGTTGGATCTGAAGAATGAATGAGCTTTTCCAAACCAAGGAGGAACTAAGTCAGGAGAAGGTAACTCCAAGGTAATCAAAATAAAACAAAACAAAATTAAAGAAAGGCAGAATGACAAAGGCAGAGAGGTAGGGATAGCTATGATGTTGTGGGACAGAGTGACTCGTTGCAGCTGAGTACGTAAAGGTCTCTGAATCCTGTTCCAAGGAGTAGAGATTGTATTAGCCACAGAATGGCAGCCAGAACAATGTTTTGGGCATGGAGTTGGCAGATTATATATATTAGAAGAGTATCTGTGTCAACCGAAGATAGAACTGGAAGACCAATGACAAAGGACTAGGAAAAGCTATTATAATGCAATAAATTGTTAAGTAGAAATCAGAGCAAGCGTCAGTTCCAGGCACAGGAGAGCAGAGCCTAACCAGAGTTAGGTCTCAGTGCGTGTTGTTCAAGGATCCGTTCCATGCCGTCGTGCCTGACTCCTGGACTCAGAATGTATCAGCATCTGAGAAGACTTCTGGACAGAAAGCCGGATCTCAGCAAAGCAGCTGCTCTACTATTACTGGGTCAACGTTTGTGCTTTTAGAACATAGCAGTATTTTCCAAGAAACCTCATCTAGGTAACCCAAACCACTGAGAACCAGAATTTACAAGAAGGAAACGCTTTTTATTAACACACTCTTCTTGGCCTCCGTGTAAAGGTCAAAGAAGGCACGTTACTGACAAAGAAGGCACACTCAGCCAGCAGAAGGAGACAGACTTCGTATATTTATACTCTCTGTGGGTTTTCAGTGAATGAATTTGCAGTGAATGGATTCTGGAAAGCACAAGTGATTGACTCCCTTTCCTTCAGTCAACTTTGTCTTGAACTTGCCTGAACCCCATCCTACCATCTCCAAGTCAGGGGAAAAAGTAGAGTAATGAAGCTTTGTGTGACAGTATATCTGCCACCACCGACCATGACTCTGAGCTCTGCGGATTTGTCTTCAAAGTCACAGAAGAGAACTTCATTGGAGGTGCGGCCTTGGCCCCTACTGCTTTCTCAGGAGTAGTTGGTGCAGTGACAGGCGAACACCCCAACACAGTTACTGACAGTAACTAAATGGGCAAACTCCTAATGTCTACTGTTCCCCGTTCTTCAGAGCAAGAACTAGAGTGAGCCGAGAGAAAATCCTCATTACTGACTGCCTAAATGTAGAGATGATGGAGAGTTTATTCTAGGTGGCTGGCATCGCTCTATTGTGGAACCAGAGAAATTATAATAAGCTGTCCTTTGGATCACCCCTCTTGTTCTTTAATAGCTGAAAACAAAACATCGCAAATCATTTCCCAACAAGTAAGTGAATTCCGAATTTGGAAGGAGAGCTTGTTACCATTTCTCTGATACTATTTCTCTAAATCTCACTTTTGCATCTGTAAAACAATAAGGAAACCACCCTGTCTGTTTAAAAGGGCTACATAAGGCAATGCATATAAAAATTCTTCCACTGACAGAAAATAAATAACATGCAAAACTCCCTTCATCCACAAGGCATACAATCTGATTATGAGGGTGTTCTTTTAAAAAGCAATGTATTGGCCTACATAATCTTAGCTTGGTAGAATACATCAGTGTGATACGTGGTACATGGGAGCCATATCTGATGTTTTCTTACCCTTAGCTGCTGTGGGTTACCATTGAATCCCACCCAGACCCCTCCCCCGCTGTAAGTCACACTTCAGCCTTGCAGCAATGGACACAGCACTCTTAAAGGAGTGCCTAAATCTTGGGCTAGATCCCGATTCATGCAGGATGTTTTGGATTTATTTGTTTCCTTATTGTGATAAAATATGCATAACATAATATTTATAGTTTTATCCATTCTTTTTCTTCTTTTTTAACTGAAGTATAGTTGATTTACCATGTTCTGTTAATTTCAGGTTTTACTCATTTCTGTGTAGCGTTCTGTGGAATTAAGCACATTCACCTTGCAGCATGACTGTCACCACCCTCTGCTTCCAGAATTCTTCCATCTTCCCCAACAGAAACTCTGTGTTCATTAAATACCAACACCCCACTCCTCCCACCGCTTTGCCCCTGGTAACCACCCAGGAAGCATTTTTTAATTATTAGCAGTAAGAGATAAAATAACGCTAAGTGCTTTAACAAATAAGCCCTAAAGCGTATAATGGCTCAAATCTGTTTGACTCTCTAAAGGAGAAAACAGGTGTTGCTGATTGACAGGCAGTTCTTTTCCCAGCTCTTCAAAAGTTTTGCAAAATGTTGACTTCTCCATGACTAGTGTATGGCTTCCAAGTTTCACATTGCTTGCCTGCCTGAAGCTTACAGGGGGAGAAAGAGAACATGGTAGAAACCACCTGTGTGGCTTTTCTAGATCAGATCTGGAATCAGCACACATCATGTACACTCAGACTCACTGATTAGACCCAATCTCATGGCCTCCTCTGGACTTCAGGGGGCCTGGGATGTACAGGTTAGCCCAGAAAGAAGAAGAAATGGATGTGGGGACAAACCAGCCGGTCCCTGTCATACAAGTCACATTAAGAGTGAATCACTATTCATGCCTTTAGAACATTGTTTTCATTTTTCTCTTTGGAAGCTTAATTTGCCCTGGCAGAGAAATAGGTTTCATTTTAAGTATCTCCCAAAACAAAATCAAGCTGAATGATAAAATGAATATATAATTCTGCTGAGATGCCAGAGCTGTCATCTAGGAATAGAAACCGTAAGAAACAATTGAGTGGCTTAGAAGGAACTCCTTCACATTTAGTCGATTTTATGAGGCCAGTGAGACTATAAATGTCTAGAATCATGTGTGTCCTTAAAGCATACTTTAGGGGTTTCTGTTTCTTATACGTCAGCATCCACATCCATAGGGTTTGTCCTCTCTTAATATGCATAGTAAATCCCACCACGATCAACAGATTAAATCTTTTGTTGGGAGCCACTGAGCAAATTTTGAATTGGAAAATGAATTGGACACATGCAGGTGTGGCTTGAAGAAAAGGCAAGTAGACACGTGTTGTGCTTTATCCTCATGCAGAAATGAACCTACTTCCTTTCACTAATTGCATTTAACATAACCACGGACCTCAAGCTCTGTACACATCAGCAATTAGCCTCTGCCTTTTCCTTTGGGCCAAGCAAAGAAAATGCATGAATGCATTTGTTGGCAATACTGACAAAGACTGACTTGTGGAACAATTCAAACCTTGATTTCTGTCGTTAGCCGAATGTTTACGAAATGCACCTTCCAGTCGCCGTTCCAGATGTTTCTTCTCATTTTACTAGCTCTTTGTCATGAGTTTAGAAACTAAATTATAAAGTGTCAAAGGAAGACTTCCGTATGCAAGTTTTATGGGGATAGCATAAACCTGAACTCCCCAGGAACCCTGCAAGATTTATTTATAGGCCCTTCCAGTGAATTTACGCCCCATAGGAAGCCTTTGAGGTCTTGCTTTACGTGCAGAGTCAACAGGAAATTAGTAAGCAACCTTTTGGTCCACCTTACTGCTCTTGCTCATTAAATAAAGGTTTTGGCTAAAAGTATTCATCTTGGAATAATCTTTCCCTGCAACTTTTATTTCCCAGGGAACGAGCATTGAATACATCCCAGCCTGGGTCCCTTCAGTTTACTGTGGGAAACCTGAAGCCAGAAGCCATGTACACCTTCCGAGTTGTGGCCTACAATGAGTGGGGGCCAGGGGAGAGCTCTCAGCCCATCAAAGTGGCCACGCAGCCTGAGTGTGAGTATGAACGGGAAGGGCAAATTTAGAAAGTATTTATTTGTGTCGGCGATATCCTCAGATCCTTTCAGAGAAATTTCTTGAAGTGACAAAATGGAAGGAAGATTTCTAGAGCAGCATGTTTAACCTGAGGGTTTTTAAAGGAAAGATAACTTTATAACAAAATGGCCTTCCCACTCTGGCCACGTCTTCCTAATAACGAATTAACAACTGTCAAGTCCTAATCCATCCACGCCGTCTGCACATTAACTGCCCTGGGAAGTGACTGACTAATTCTACCTGCCAGTATTTTATCATCAACACTGGGTTTCAGCCACCTTCATTGATTTTCCAGATTTTCCAAGTTTGTCTATGAAAACTGTAATATCCAAGGAAAAGAACGATGGGCGTAGGACTTCTCGATACAGACAGACTGACTCTCTCTTCTGATGTTCTCTTGCTCCCATGATCTGCCTGTAGGATTCCCAAGGGGGCTGGGGGTTAGCAAGCTAGTCATCTTTTAACTGCTTATTCTTCATCCGTACTTCTTTTTATCTAGGAAAAGAATCAACAGGTTAAACAAGGCATGGCGTGCATTCAGGAGAGCTTAAGTCAGGAGTTAGTTTCAATTGCTTAGTGATGTCATTTGTATAATTAGGTTCTTTTAAGATTAGAGGAGGACAGAAATCGGAAAACAGCAAATGGGCAAAAGAGCTGCTGCTTTCAGGGAGCTCCAAGCTGTACAAGTCTTAGAAACATTTGCCTCACAGAAGGGAAAACTCAGATAGCATCTTTAAAGGCAGAGTAATGTACAGGTTTCAGAGAATATGTAGCAAATGCAGGCTCCCAGGCAGGACCAGATAAGTTACTTGCAGGACCCAGAAGCTCGGATATGGTGTCAGGCCACGCCCCACATGGGACCCTCCTGAGCACGGGACCTTGTGCAGTTTAGCCAGCCACATGCCCACAAAGCTGGTCCTGCTTCCAGGTTCCTGCTCCTAAGGATGGTGTATTGCCCTTTGGATTTAAATCACGAAATGATGCTGATTTCCTCTTCTAAGGGTCTGTGTTCACATATAGTTTGAGTCATGAGTTTCTTCATTGACTTACTCTTCACAGATCATGTATAGAGACAGTCAATAACTTCTGTGAATATTTGATATTTTAATCAATAAAGTTCAATAAACACAAGTTGAATATTGTTAAAATATTTAAAAACCCATAAAAATTCTCAAAAAGAGTCTTGCTCAATTTTCTAATGGTAGAACGTAGGCTTTAAAAACATGTTTATTTTCAAAAGACCCAGAAATCTATGAATTATCTGAATTCTTCACTTCCCAATCCTACTATTATCCTTGGAATTGTTTTAGTTTATTTTTCAGGGCTGATTGGCTATGATTACATTATATTTTTGATAAAAATCCTACATGGTCAGCCTCACTTCTAAGACTAACCACAACATTTCCTTTATCAGTACCATTATTTCCAAGTGTCCAGTTTGAAAATCAGTTTCCAGCATTTTAATTTTTTAAAAATTTTAATTTTGAATTATTTTTTAAATATGTATTTATTTTTGTTTTTGGGGGGAGAGGAGGTAATTAGGTTCATTCCTTCCTTTCTTCCTTCCGAAATCTTTCTCATTTCATGAAAAAAATTAGTCATATACACATTTTTAGTATAGTTAATAAAAAAGAATCACTCCATGATCATTTGTATTACGCATGTGGCCTTACCTTTATAATACAAAAACCATGACCTTATTCAATTTACAAGTGTGTTTAATGAACATCTACTGTGTTCCTAACACTGTTCCTTGCCTTCTGAGACATGTTAAGAAAGCATACGTGTAATTAAGGAGCAGTGCTATGTAGATCTCAGAAGCTTCATGAGGGAGAAGGCATTTTATATATGCAACAATAACAGAACAGCTAAAGTAAGGAAACTTGTAAGAATTTATTAAATGAAAAATTAAAAATCTGAATCACAGATTTGCTTGTGAGCCCATTACCTATGATGGCCAAGGTATATTATCTAGGTAATTGTTTATGCTTAAATCATTTTGTGGCCACCTCTTTGAATAGGTGCTGTTACAAAGATGGCTGCCTTGGTCCTTTGTACATCATTGACTCTTCCTCATTCAGAAAGCAGTCTGAGAATTTGTGCAGGAGACCTCACTGGGCACTGGTTTCTATAAGAATTTCCTTTCTTATAAACTAACATAAATGATTATAAGGCACAAAATAAAAACTAAATGCATGACTGAGTAAAATGTGTGGCAGTTGGTATGGTTGTCTCTTGTAAGTGATCTTTTCCCCAGAAGAGGAAAGTGGAAAACCTTTCTGGTTTAGAAATGTGAACGTGCCTTGAGTTTTCTTTATTAAGGGCAGTAGTGATGGCCTTGAATGCTAACCATTATTTGGCCTTTAATAACAGCATTGTTTTTATTAAATCGTCTCTCTTCTTACCACCACGTGAAGTAAGAATTACTTCCTTTGCAAGCCATTGTTTACTCGCACGGTGACCTGATTCTGTTTTGTTGAGACTTGTCCTTGGGTAATTTATCTCTTACTGAGTAGATCGGTAGATAGGAAGAGTTCAGCCTAGATAAACAGTGCGTTTAGAGTATCTTTTACATGTCACAGAACTCCTTCCATTCATTTAGATTAAGAGTGCTGTGTAGCTCCCTTGCTGTCTTTATTACAGACATTAGAATAAATAAATTATGTTATCATGACTAATAGGTACTGCATGTGTATTTTATCTTCGGTTGTTAACACCAAATGCCATTTTGGCAATTTAAAAATATTTCTAGGATAAAGAACACTTCCCGCCCGCTCAGTAATCCACCAGTATCTGAGTGAGATGGAACTTGTTAGAAATCCTGTGCTTCATTTCTTCCCTGTCCCCTCCCCCTCCCCCTTTCGCTTCCCTCCTCTCTCTCCTCTCTCGAATTCTCATAAGCCCATTTTTTTCTGTGTTTTTAGAGAAAGTTCAAAGGCTGATTTTATTATCAGGTTAGAATTTCAGAATTTAGAGGCAAGTGAAGGGGGATGTTTTCCCCATTCTTCTCTCCCTGGCGAAGTGATCTTATCTTTAGACAATGAATCTTGTCTAGGTACACGTTGGGTTGTTCGTGGTATCACTGTTTTTTCCATATATGATGTAGTAATTGTTCCCTGAAATGGCATAGCTTTCATACAAATTGGATTTCAAGTTTTCCATATTATTTGAAAATATCAACTCTCTTATGAAAACTGTAATTCTCAAGGAATAAACACCGATGGAAAATAAGTCTGAAATATAAATCAGCCCGCAACTATTTCTAAAAGAGCATCCATTCTGCAGTAATCATTTAAAGAGATCAAAAGCCCAAGATCCAGTGTATGAAATAATCACCAAGAATACAAAGCCTTGATTTATAGGAAGGTTTCTGTCTCCTGATTACATCTTCCTTTTGCTAAACCCTTTCTCCTTCCCCCTGCCTTTATGGTGTATAATTTCTCTCCTGTATTATCAGCCGGATTTAAGTCCCTGCCTGCTTAAGACTTGTCTAATCTTTTCATACCACATGTGGAGAATTTTTGAATTATTATTTGGGGTCTTTTAAAATGCCGTTAAGGCAGTTTAATCGTGAAGGATGTTAAAATGGACCCCATACTGGCCGGAGGCTTGAGTTAGAATGGGGAGCCTATTTGCTAGATCACAACCTAATTATCCACAAAACCCTTTTATAGTTGAGTTATAAGTAATATTCTTAGTCCATTATATTCTTTATAGTGAAAAGATGAGTGAAAGCCATGCCCAAATCCAGTGACTTTCGAATATATTATCCAGAGGAATGGATGTATTTGCTTTTTACCTCCTTCTCCATTTTTTTTCTTTTACTTCTATTGAGGCTCTACTTGTATGTTGTTATGGAGAAAAGTGAAAACTCTCTGAACATTATGTCTTCAAACATTACTACCTGTATCCTAGGACAAGGTTCTTAATCCTTGAAACCTCATTTTTCCGCAATTACGAGTTGGAGATAGGATTTACTCCTCCATCTCCCAGGTTGTAAAGATGAAATGTGATTACCTGTGGGAAGCCCCTGAGTCCTACCTGGCACCTGGTAGGCACTCAGTAGAGAGAAGTGCCCCTAATGGGATCAAATGGAAATGGAATTCCAACTGCCCTGCATTTACAAACAAAGTGGGACACTCAGTAATCACTGAGGTAATAAGGCAAATACGATACCTTATGGACAGTTTGGAACTGGCTTGATTACTGTGCAATCAGCCATATTGTGTACCATTCCCCCTAATTATCCTCTCCCTATTACGTAGCAGGTTACTATCGACTGGTTTGTTGTCTCATTTCACCTATTGTACATTTTTGCATCCCAAACTAAATTTTGATGGTTTATGATCAGAAAACACTATACTATCCCCTAAAATGTGTCACAGCATTGCCATTTTGTGTAGCTTGTTGGTTAACATTTGCTGGTAGAATCTGACTAGTACTTAATGTGTGGCAGAGATAATAAATACCATTGATATTTATTCTTCATAATTCTATAAAGTAAGCAAACCAAGTAAATCACAGTTCTGTTTAGCTCATTTCTTTTATCATTTAAGCTGGTCAGTTGCACCGCATGGTGGTTTGAGTGACTATTTGGGATGCCTGTGGAGGTGGAGTTGACCGTGAGCCAGTCAGCTGGTTCAGTTGCGTGGTCGTGTACGTGGCTATAGACTAATAGTAGAAGGAAAGAAATGTAAGCACTGAGATTTCATCTTTTTAGTAACGTACAAATGCTGGAGAGTTTAAAAATGTTCTCACTGCAAAACGTTTTCAGGTATTACAAACATAAGATAGGAGAACTTAAAGGCTTATAGTTTGGCATCCCTAGCAACAGAAGGCTTAAGGAAACCATTTGGATTTAATGGTCAATTAGCAAGGCATTATGTCTTCTACAATGACGTATGTTTAGTGGAAGAATTAGAGGTAGGCTTGTGAGAATGGTTTGTTTAATCATGCTAGAAAGGTTCAAAGCACGTGTGAGTCACTCTCTTCTTTCTTCATTCATTCATTTATTCAGTCAGTCATTCAAAGTGATTCCTTTGTGCTAAATTCTCAACCTTCAATGTCCAATACAGTAACCACTAGCTACATGTGTCTGTTTACATTTAAACGTATTGATGTACAATAAAATGTAAAATTCAGGCACACTAGCCACAAGTGTTAGCATTTAAAATTTAAACAAAATTGAAAACTGAGAATTCAATTTCTCAGCCTAGTTAGCCACATTTCAAGAGCTCATCTATGACTGCTGGCTACTGTGTGAGAACATTTCCGTCACTGCAGAAAGCTCTTTTGGGCATCACTGATCTAGACTATGTACATGAGTAATAAAAGCAAGTCAGATCATGTCCTGACTCTCAAGGAACTAGGATGAATCTCTCAAGGAACCTAGAAGTCTTAGGTGCTACACAAAAGGGTAATAATTTTGCTTTAACTCTTGTTCTCTGACTTCAGTGTTCTTGCATTATTTTATTGTTTTAACAAAGACACTGAATATAGCTGGGGGAAAATACCTACTACTTGAAGCAGAACTCACTAAAAACATATTTAACACATTAGTACCCTTTGAATGTTGAAAATTTAATTATGCATTGAGTTAATATAAAGGATTTATTTTTAGAAGACCAGAGAATAGATTTCATCATATTGTCTGATTAGTTACTTGAAGTTCCTTAAGCATTTTCCCAGGGTTTTAAAAAAATCAGTGTCTTTCAATGCACAATTAAAGATGGAGAACAGAGGTGACTTGTTGCTTTGGTAAAACAGTGACGCAGCATAAATTCATTGCTCCTGAAAAACCTCTGCTGGCTCACTGTTACCCCTCTTACTTTGAGCACAAAGCATAATTCAAGCTTCTTCCACTGATATAACCAAAACATCTGGAGAAGCTATGTGCGTGGTGAGAAATTATATAGAAAAATGCTACAGATTTCTCACTGACATTAGGGAGCGTGAAGAAAGAAGGCGTGGAAGTGCCATCCTAATGAGAGGTTTCTGGGGAGTGTGGGTGTCTAGCCTGGGACGGTGCGGTTCCAGGAAAGCAGATTTGCTTCAGGTCTAATTGCCTAGTTTGGTTATGAAGCCTACTAGAAATGAAAGTAGGCTGCTTGCTAAACTAAATTAGAACAAAATACAGCTTGAGTATCTTCAGGGATATTGTCATCATGCTATAGGAGCTGAATAAAACTATTTCAAAGTGAAAACAGCCAAGCTGAGCTCTTTGACGGGACTCCTTCAGTTACATCAGATTTATGGAGAGCTGGTGTGCATGACTAGTGAAGGGGAAAGACAGAGAATACGGAATTTTAACTCATATATAGTCATTCGTTCCCTCATCTTGAGAGCCTCTTTATCTGTGCAGTCTATAAGCATTTACTGGGCACATACTACATGTCAAGCCTTCTATAAGGTGCTGGTGTTAGGAAGTAAAATAAGATGCGCAGAATAATATCAAAGAAATTGGGAATGAAACTTCTGAAGAAAATAGTCTGTAAGATAAATAGTTCCAAGTCACACTGTGCGATCAATTTTATTTCTCCTTTTTTTTTAACTGAAGGTTAGGATTATAAGGTATTAGTGTATAAATACTATATAATTTAATCCATATATATACACACATGCACATGTATACACTTTATGTTTTAGTATGAAATATGATACTGTTTTTAGACAGTCTCACATGAAGAAATTTATAGTTGACTATCCTCATGTGGATAACCACCCAAAAATAAGTGAAACTCATTGTTATTTTTTTTTAATTGAAGTGTAGTTGATTTATAACATGTTAGTCTCAGGTGTATAGCATAGTGATTCAGATATATACACACACATATATATATACACACACACACATACATGCACATTCCTTTTTTATATTTTTCATCACAGGTTACTACAAGGCACTGAATATAGATCCCCGTGCTATAGGACCTTGTTGTTAATCTGTTCTGTATGTAGTAGTTTGTATCAGCCAATCTCAGGCTTCCAATTTGTCCCTCCCTCCCCACTTTCCCCCCTGGTAATTGTAAGTTTGTTTTCTGTGTCTCCGGGGCTCTTTCTGAAGTGAAACTCATTTTTTCATCACTTCACCACTTTACTGATTCTTTTCACTGCAGGTGATATTCTGCCTGCTATACCGTATGACAAGTCTTAGGTGCTACGTAAAAGGATAACAATTTTCCTTTAACTCTTGTTCTCTGACTCCAGTGTTACTGCATTATTATATTGTTTTAGTAAAGACATTACTCCTACTTTACATAGCTGGGAGGAGAATACCTACAGCTGTTCTATGAAAACTCTTTCAGGTCTCAGCTCAATCTTCCCTCCTTGGGAGGCTCCAAATCACATCAGTATAGAAGTTAAGTTGGGCCAGAATTTCTGATCACAGATACAGGGGATTGCCATGGGTTAGCACTGACAGATTTTAAGGTAATGCCACACAATTATTGCTTTAGATGGTAGCTGTTAAAGTCAGTCAGGATGGTGTCATCAGTATCAGAGAGGAAATGATCATGGAGTTTTTATTAACTGAAAGTCAAAGAGCGGAACTCTGAGCCATTGATCAGTACAAGAACCTGTTCATTACCACCTTTACCACCTCTGTAATTGGTGTCCCAGGTCTTCCGAATGGAAGGAGAGTGAAAGGTAGTTAAGAACAAGGATTCAGAAATCAGACTGGATTAGAATTCTAGCTTTTTCACTTACTAACTAACTGGGCTAAGCTAGCTTTGCTAAACCATAGCTTCTTCGTACGTAAGATAGATATTGCAGGGATGTTGTAAAATTGAAAAAAAAAATCTGTAAAATGGGACAAAACAGTACATCCTCAAATGATCATCCTAAGAATTAAATAAGCTATTTAATATAAAATACCATGCTCTCTGGTACTTGGTCAGCCCTCAGTAAATACCAGCTGTTACAATTATGCGTTCCTGCATTGCTGTATTCTAATTATGCTCATGCATGTAATCAGCTTCCTTAACATTGCATATGACTTGTTCATCCCCGTCTCTGTGCTTTTTACACGTGTTTGAAATGAAATGCTTTCCTTCTGTAGCCTTTTTCATAAGTCACTTCTATTTCTACTTCAAAATTTTATTTAAGATTTCCGAGAGCAGAAAGCCCACCCTGGCTAACTCACCCCATGGATCCATCTGTTAGTCTGTATAAGATCATTTTTCACAGTCCAAATCTGTTCGAAAGTCGTCATTCTCTTCCTTCCTGTATTTATTGTGTGCTCCTGATGGGCTACCCTGTATTTCTCAGTGCAGGGAGTTCAGCAGTTTAAAAAAAATCAAGACACATATTTACCTTTATGAGGTTTATATTCTGGTAATAGAAAGGGACAGTAAACAAATAAAGCATGCAGAAGAATAAGGCAGCTTAAAAGGATAGAGAATGAGAAGGAAAGAGGTGGTTCTAGGAAGGAAAATCAGGAGAGCTTTTGGAAAGAAGAGGCATTTCAGGGGACCCATGAATGAATTTGGAGGGGTGCCCACAAAGATATCCAGCAATGACAATTCAGGTAGAGCCAATAGCAAGTGTCAAGCCCAGAGAGGAAGAGCAGGAGGACCACTGAGCTGCGGCAGAGCAAAGAGGAGGGAGGACAGAAGAGAGGAGTGGGCAGGTGGCAGGACACAGACAGGCAGAACCTCGAAGCCACGGTAAGGAAGGCAGAGGAATTCTCAGAGGCATCTGCGCAGGAGGTGGTGACATGATCTAACTTTCATTTTTAAGTGAAATCAAGGGGGCTAAAGAGGAGGCTAATATGGAAGTTTAGTCGAGACGTTGGTAGGTCAAGTTTTGGTGGAATCTGTGTAAGTAGAATTCAGGATACTTCTGGAAGACAGGGACAAGTCTTGCCGCTGGGTGTGGGATGGGAGAAAAGACAGGAGTCAGAGTTACTCTGATGTTAGGCCTCAGAAACTAGGTAAATTGGGACCATTTTGGGGTCAGAAACTGGTTAAAAAGCTGGCTTGAAGGGTCTGTGGGGAGGGGAGGATCTTGGGGGGCAAATCAAGAATTCTTGTTTTGATACCTTAGCTTTGACTGTTAAATGGATTCAGGTTTTATTTATTTGATTTGCCTGTGAGTTCAAAGAAGGCACCCAATATTTTGAATAGAAAAATAAAAGAAAATGTCACATACTGCTAGCCAATGGCCAAGGCAATGCAATATTTAGTTTCTAGTCGTGGCAGAGCTGAACAGTTGTTTGAAAAACAGGGGTGAATTCTCCAGTTTACAGATTGTAAACTGAGACATCTGTGTCCTACATACCCCTAATGAATGTGCTGCAGGGAGACGCACAGGGCCATGCACAGAAGACACTCAAAAATTAGTCAATCATAGAGAAGCGTCCTTCTTAGAAAGCTGCCTGGTGGGTCAGTGAAGTGTAGTCTGACTGGCTGATACCAGAAAGGAGAATTGACTAAAAAGATGCCTCAGATCCACAGCCCAGTCTTCCTGCTGCCAAGATATTCCGAGGAACCAATCCAAAAGGGGCTAGTTAGTGCCAGAGTAAACGTTAGCCCAGAACCACCTGTTTTCTGATATGTACTTTGCCGGTGTTCATTAAACAGGAGATCGAATTCGAATGGGATGTCCGTTCAGGGATGTTCCAGATGTTGGGTCACCTTATTGCTCTAAGTCTGCATCAGAATATTATCCGTGGAAGCCTGGTTTTTAGACCCAAGTGAAGACCATTGAATTCAGAAGAAGTTTGCCTTGTGGCTTCCAACATCCTTTTTCTTTTACCCTTTTCCCTGACTTGGGAAATCTTATATGCTCCATTAACTCAGGTGGTACCCAGAATCCAAAACATTTACCCAATGATCTGAAACATAATGTTAAGTTCATAAAGTACATTTGAGAGCATTGATTTAAATTACTGAGTTTTACGAAGAATAATTTTGGGGATCAGGGAGCTTAAGGCCAGTTGTGGGGTGGGTACATATATCACCAGGCCTATGTCTAGATTCCTAATGCAGAATTATTTTTGTTAAACAACTCTGCTTGCAAAAATTGTGTTTCCTTTCCTTTTTTAAAATTTTTTCAATTTTTTAAACATTTTTTAATTGAGTAATAGTCATTTTACAACGTTGTGTCAAATTCCAGTGTAGAGCACAATTTTTCAGTTATACATGAACGTACATATATTCATTGTCACATTTTTTTTTTCACTGTGAGCTACCACAAGATCTTGTATATATTTCCCTGTGCTATACAGTATAATCTTGTTTATCTATTCTACATTTTAAAATCCCAGTCTGTCCCTTCCCACCCCTCGCCCCCTTGGCAACCACAAGTTTGTGTTCTATGTCTATGATTCTGTTTCTATTTTGTATTTTTGTGTTTATGTTTTTCTTTAGATTCCACATATGAGTGATCTCATATGGTATTTTTCTTTCTCTTTCTGGCTTACTTCACTTAGAATGACATTCTCCAGGAGCATCCATGTTGCTGCAAATGGCGTTATGTTGTCGGTTTTTATGGCTGAATAGTATTCCATTGTATGAATATACCACCTCTTCTTTATCCAGTCATCTGTTGATGGACATTTAGGCTGTTTCCATGTCTTGGCTATTGTAAATAGTGCTGCTATGAACATTGGGGTGCAGGTGACATTTTGAAGTAGGGTTCCTTCTGGATTTATGCCCAGGAGCGGGATTCCTGGGTCATATGTTGTCTATTCCTAGTCTTTTGAGGAATCTCCATACTATTTTCCACAGTGGCTTTCCTTGCTTCCCTCTCCCACTCAATGATTTAGATGTCTTCTTTTACAATTTTGTGTTTATTCTATTTGTAATTCATGGTAGTCATCACCTTTCCAGTTATGAGTTTCTCATTTTTGTAGCATCCTGCTTCTTTTCTATTTATAGTAGACCTGTCAGTGTTTCTTTTAGCATGGGTTTAGTGTTGCTAAACTCTTTTAGTGTTTGCTTGTCTGTGAAGTTCTTTATCTCTCTTTCTATTCTAAAGGATAGCCTTGCTGGATAGAATATCCTAGGCTGCATCTTTTTTTCATTCAGGACTTTGAACATATCTTGCCACTCCCTTCTGGCCTGTAGTGTCTGTGTAGAGAAGTCAGCTGAGAGCCTTATGGGGGTTCCCTTGTAACTCACTCTTCGCTTTTCTCTTGCTGCCTTTAGGATCGTTTCTTTATCCTTGACTCTGGCCATCTTGGTTATGATATGTCTTGGTGTGGGTCCGTTTGGGTTCTTCCTATTTGAGACCCTCTGAGCCTCCTGTACTTGGATATCTGATTCCTTCTTTAGGTTTGAGAAGTTTTCAGTCATGATGTCTTCAAATACCTTTTCAATCCCCTTTGTTCTTTCTTCCCCTTCTGGAACCCCTATTATGTGTAGATTGGCACGCTTTATATTATCCCATAGGTCCCTTATATTGTTTTCATTGTTTTTTTATTTGTTTATCTTGTAGCTGTTCTGATTGGGTGCTTTCTTTTGTCCTATCTTCTAGGTCACTTATTCGTTCCTCTGCGTTATCTAGCTTGCTTTGTACGCCTTTAGGTCAGCTCTCATCTCAGCAAGTGAATTTACTAATTCTACTTGGCTCTTCTTTATAGCTTCTATTTCATTTTTGACATATTTTATATCTCTAAATACTATCTCTTTTAGTTCTTTCAGTACTTTGATCACTCCTTTTTTGAAATCTTGACCTAGTAGGCCATCAGTGTCTATTTCCTTGATTGTGCTTTCAGGGGATTTCTCTTGATCTTTTAATTGGGAGTGGTTCCTCTGCTTCATATTGCTCATACCTCTCTGGCACTGTGGCTTAAGGAGTATCAGTTATCTAGTTGTCCTGGAGATGGTGTGCTCTTAATGATTTTATCAAGAGGTCTTTGTCTTCGCCTTGTTTCGCGAACTCATCTTGCTGTTCCAGAGGCCCTCCGTTGGCGCCCTCGTCTGGGCTGCTCACAGTGGCTGTCAGCTAGCAGATAGCGCCCTCTCCCGACACTGGGTCAGGTGCTGAGCTCTTACCCGGTGGGTGGATGGGTCACTCCCCCTCCCGATGCCGCAGTCAGATGCTGCGCTGGGAGGGAGGCAGGTGGGCAGATCATGCCCTTTCCCAGCACCATGGTCAGGTGCTGCGTTCCTGCCAGGAAGGCGGGTGACCACCCGCCCTCTCCCGGTGCCTGTTGCTCCGCTGCTCTGTGCAGCTGCCTGTTCCGCCTCGGGTCGGAGCTCCGTAGGTGTGTTCAGGGAAGACTGCAGAACAGCCCCACCCCTGCTCCGTGCCAAAACTCAGCTCCTTGTTTGTCTTGGCTGTGCGAGTTCTCTGAGGTGCCAGGGCAGAAAGATCTTATCTGCCTCAGGCTGTAAACAAGTCTCAGTCCTGCCTAGGAGGTTGCAGAGCCCCCAGGTACGGATTCAGGGCTCGGCCCCACCCCGGCCTGGGTGCTGCACACAGGAGAAGATAGTGGCTGTGGCTGTGCCCCGCCTCTTTTCTCATGAGAAGCACCAGTAATGGCTGCGTGGGTCTGAGGAGACAGAGGCTATGGTGCCCCTCCCCCAGGGCACACCAGCTGTGTTGCTTTTCTTTTTTCGCAATTTATGGGGTACTGAGGTGGTTCTGCTCTGTATCCCCTCCCAGCCATGGCACGCAGCACCCTGCAGTCCCCTAGGGCTGCCTTAGTGCAGCCTCCCCAGTCCTCCGCCCGGCTCAGGCAGCCTGTCCCGGCCCCCAGCTGCCAGCTCACGTCTCAGGCTGGGTGTCGTGGGGACTCTTTGTGCCTGTTTAACTTAGTTCTGTCAGTCAAGGGGTGCTCGGGGCAGATCTGAGCCTCGGAGGCTCCCCCTCCGTCCCGTTGGCCTCTCTGTTGGAAGGGGGAGACCCAGCAAATGAGCGCTATTCCTCCTTTGCCGCTCCCTCCCCACGGGACCAGTCCCGCAGTGTTTTGCTTTTTCTTCTTTCTTTTTCCCTTTTCTCCTACCAGATTTTTGGCGTCTTTGTCTTTCGAAGAGGGCGATGTTCTGTTGGAGTTTGGCAGGTACTCTGGTTGGCTGAGTGGGTCCATAGATATGAGTTCTGGTGTATTTGTGGGAGTGGGTGAGCTACAAGCGTCCTTCTACTCTGCCATCTTGCTTGTCTGAGAATTCTTTTTTTGTGTGTTTCCTTTTCTTGAAAATGGATATAACACTAAACCAATAAGTAAAAGACCTGGGTTCTAGACTGAGATATTATCTATATTTTGCTGTATACTTTTGCAAAAGTCACTTACCTTTTCTGATTTTCCAATTATTTCTCTTGAAATAAGGATCATACTGCCTGTGTTAGTCTCCTGGGACTGCAATGACAAAGTGCCACACATAGTTTTTTAAAACAACAGAAATTTACTCTCTAACAGTTCAGGAGGCTAAAATGTGAAATCAAGGTGTTAGCAGAGTCATGCTCCCTCTAAAGGCTTTAGAGAAGAATCTTCCCTTGTTACTTCCTGGCTTCTGTGGTTTCTGGCAATCCTTTGGCATGTCTTGGCTCATAGCTGCATCACCTGATCTCGGTCTCCACCTTTACATGGCTTTCTCCCTTCTGTGGCCATGTCTCTTTGTGTTTTCTTTTTTATAAGGATACCAGCCATATTAGGTGTGGAGCCCACCCCAATCCAGCATGAATCTTGAGGGGGACATGAATTTTGAGGGGAACACTATTCAGCCTCATACATACACTTCCCTAATAATCACACAGATGATTAGTAACATTCCAAATAATATAGAAGAGGACTGAGAAAAGTATGAAGTGTCTATATACATGTGTTTTAAAAATTAACTTAGAAACTACCTTTTCCATTAAAAAAATATAGCTTCAGTTATTGTTTCTCAAGCAGAGAATTGTTAAAAAACATCCTTCTTTAAAATTGTGTTTGATATGCTCGTACCTTCTCCCTCTCTCTGGAGTTCTAACCCTCCATTGTAGGCTGTAACCCTACAGTGCTTGCTGAATATTAAGGACGGCAGACTGCTTAGGTGGCCCAAAGGGAATGAACCAGTGAAAGAGATCAGTGGGATAACAAGAGTTTGCAGAAGCCACCAGTGAGCGCTGTAACCAGCACTGGCTACATGCTCAGATTTCCACTGTTTGACCTTCAGTTAATTAAAAACCCACCATGATCTTTTCCTCTGGAACATTGATGGCAGCATCTTGACTCTGATGTAACAGCTGTGACCTGAAGCAGTAATTGTGTGTCATCACCTGAAAATCTTTTAACTTAAGCCAGTAGCCATCTCCTGTACCTGTGAAATATTCTGTGAAAGAAAACCTTGGCCCATCCCAACTCATTCGTGAGCTGTGACAAAATTAAATACTACAAATCTAATGATGTCAGAGGTGTGATTAGAACATAGCATAACATTCCTACCACAGTGTTAATGTGTGCGCACGTACATACGGGCTGAGACTAGCCGTGATGATTTCAGGGACGTGGAAGGACAATTAGCTGAAAGTTCACTGCATGTTAACAATTATTTAATGAGTTAAAATTCTTACTGCTTCAAAAAGCATCGCCGTGGCAGTTTAATACTTAAAAAATCCCAACACTATTAGGCTTATGCCAGTCGGAGTAAGTTATGCTAAGCCCCAAGCTGAAGAACGTGCTAAACATATCATTTCTGCTCCCTGTTATAAATCACTCACTTGATCATAACCTTCCGTCTGCTGTCTGCTGAAGACTTGATTCAAAGTCATCTCCTACCACCTTGCAGTGAGAGAAAAAAGGATTATTATTCCTTCCATTGTGCAGGAGGGGCTAACTGACTGGAGTTCAAGCTCAGCAAACACTTAGGACCCCCAGAAATGACTTGATGCTACTTCTCGGTGTGACAGTTCATCACCTAATACAATTTTAAATCACAGATAACAATGTGATAATAGATTTAACACGTCATTCACATTTTTGATCATGCCAACAGCTCAATAATTTTATCACTCTGAATATTATTTGTTCTCTATTCTTTTGATAATTTGATGCTCTTAGAGTAATTTTTCACCACTCCAGTTGGACATTCTTGAATGAGTTCTTGAATTATTCTAGTGGCATTGTTTATGTCTGTAGTGTTTGGCGTGGTAGCCACCAGCCAAGGTGACTGTTGAGCACTTGGAACATGGCTTGCCTGAATTGAGGTGCGTCGTAAGAGTAAAATGCACACTGGGTATTAAAGACTTGGTTAAAAAAAAAAAGTAAACTACCATGTTAACTAACTTCATTTTGATTATGATTTGAAGTGACAATACTTCACTTATATTGGGTTAACTTAGATATTATTTAAATTAATTTCACTTATTTCATTTTTACCTCTTAATATGGCTAGTAGAAATTTTTAATAACATGTGAGCACTCATGGCTCACATTGTATTTATATTAGGCAGTGGTGACTTTGATGCATTCTCTCTATCTTATATACCCCACCAGAAGGAAGTCAAGAAAATTACCCATCTGATATTCAGTTGACTTCTGGAGTTACTGAAATACAGTGATCAAATACATCAATCTTCTTAAAAAACATTTCTGAAAGTTATTTAAACTTTCCTATTTTAGCCATTATTTTCTTTATTTTACTCCGTATTTTCTGAACATCATAATCAGTAGCCTTTGAATGCTTGAGTCAAAGATTTTTTTTCCTGTTGGTCTGAGACTTTATAATGCTGGCAAAAATAAAAGCCAAGGAGGTAGGGTTAGGGAAAGAAAAGGAATCTTTAGATCCAGAATTGTGTTCAGGTTTACTTAAAGTTGTCCAACTTCTGTGAGATGATTTACTGCTGTTCTCTCTGAACAAGCCTGAGTCTTCCATGTGGTTAATAAACTTCTTATCTTTTGAATACTGAAAATGAAATAAACTTAATCCTCAGGGTGGTTCAGTCAGCAGATGGGGAGCCTTTTAGATGCTTCTTAGAGATAGAGGACAGCTAGGTTTTCTGCCCTGTGTGATGATCAATCTTCCCCTTGCGTGCATGTATGTGTAAGGGCGTTAAAGGTGCTTCCCAGTGATAAATGTCAGTGGAATCGCAAAGCGAATATTTATTTCAGTATAGTCAAGGTCAGATGGGTACCCAGGTTCATTGTTACTGGAATTTTTATTGTTGCTGCCATTAGGAAAGATAGTTTATCTTGAGCTCTTTTTTTAAGATCAGGAGTGGAATGGAGCAAAATTTCTCAACATGCATTTACATGGCTCAGAAAAAAAGTTCCTTAGCACAGTCTGATCTGTTAATTGGAGTATTTTGAGTGCCTTAAAAAAGAGCAAAGTGTGGGTTTAAAGGAGCTAAGTTAGGTGGGAACGGAACAAACAGATGATCATGAAATCTGGGAACTAGCTAATGTTCCTGAAAAGCAGCTGACTATATATATAGAAAAAGAAAGAAAAAAATTGCAAGAGAAATAAATAAGGAAGAAAAACAGTTTGTGTGATGCTATCCCTAGAACTAGGGTGTGAAATGATGTAGCTGGGAGCCCAAGAAATGAAAAGAGCAGTAAAGAGGAGGAAAAATACTAGGTTGTGACTGCCCCTCTGAGGATGAATAGCCAGCCAGGCATCTCTGTATATAGTGAAGAAACTCATCCCCTACGTGGGTGCAATGCTGTGATAGTCACCTGCCCCCCCCCCCCCCCGCCATGACCACACACCTGCCCAGTCTAGCTCAGTCCAGTGTTTTCTGTCTAAGTGAACATCACCAGAAACCCCCAGCTGTGCAAGTCAGAAGTACACGAGTCATTCTTAATGCTCCCATCCTCTCGCTGCCCTACCTCCAGCCCATCAAATGTTGTTGATTTCTCCCTTCCATATAGCTCTCAACCCCTCCCTTTCTCTTTGAGTCCCCCACCACAACTCTAAATCAAGCTGTGAACGTCTCTCTTCTGTACTGTAGAATATTCTCCCACCTGGTCTCTATTTGCCTCCCTTCAAGTCTCTCTTTATGTAGTGGACAGAGTCCAAAATGATTACATTTGGTACCCTTACAATTCTTAAAAATCAAAATCCTCCAAAGCCTTTAAAACCAAGTATGGACTCACCTCTGACAGTCTCTCCCTGCACATCAGGACCCCTCTCCCAGCTCCTTGTGGTCTCATCACCTTAGACTCAATGTTAAGGAAGGTTTCTTTGTTTCTTCTGTCAGTTCTCACAATGCCTGGCATACTGTAAAAATTGGTAATATTTATTGAGCATTTCCTTGGTACCGTACACCATTCATAAATGACTTATTATTCTCCACAACAAACCTATGAAATATGTATTGATATTAACTCCATTTTTTAGATAAGAAAATTTAAGCTCAGGGCCGGGGTGGGAGAGGGTGTAGCACAGTGGCAGAGTGCATGCTTAGCATGGATGAGGTCCTGGGTTCAACAGCCAGTACCTCCGTTAAAAAATAAATACCCCCCCCCAAAAAAAAAACCTAGAAGGGAATAAAAAAGAAAATATGTAATTTTTAAAAAAAAAAAGAAAATTTAAGCTCAAGAACATTACGTAGCTTGACCCCAGCCACGTAGCCTGAGCAGAAGATACTAGATTTGAACCCACGATCTCGGATTCTGGAGGCCACACTCTTTACTGTTAAATCTCTCTTCCCAAAACTTTATTAGATGAGATGTAACTTGGATCTGTGACTTCTGCGAAGCCTATGTGTTAGGAGAATAGAGTTCTAAATTTCTTCTTTAACTTAGGGTCCCTCCACAAAGAATCAGTTTACCCAAGGCAATTCCTTATCTTTTAAAGCCTGGAAATAGATAAACAATAAATGTCTTCCCCAAAGAGATGGTATCTTTTAAGGGAGGATCTTTTTGTCGTCATATAGAAAATCCTACTGACTTGACTGCCAGAGAAAAAGATTGCTGCTTCTTTCTCCTCTAGTAAGCGGCAGCAGGGCTCTTTTATAAAAGCAATCCATACATGTCATTTATTGGCTCTATTAAAACTATAGACATCAAATATTGATTCTTCCCGTACTGACCAGAATACAAGCCAACTTTGAGAAATGGCTGGGATTTAGTTACATTATCACCATGGGAAATGCGCTGAGTTGCAGGTAAACTGATGACATCTGATTCTCTGATGCATCTCTATTTACAGAGAACTGACATGTTTGTGAGCAGAAATTCCATCCTGAAATATGTACAAGTCTCATATGAGTGTGTACGAGTCTCATATAAGTGTAAAGCAAGCAAGAGGTTTCTACGTGCCCTTCCTAGGGATTTCTGTTTGGGATTCTTTTGTAACAATTACTCATGAATGTATGGTCTGTGTAACAACAACAAAAGTAACCATGTGAAGTATTTTATGAGCAGATTGAAAGGCTTAATTTACATGTATTATTGCACCACATCAGGCAAATCACTCTGTTACCAGGCGCTCTCTTTGCCATGTTTAGTTTGTAGACGCAATCCCAAGTTTGTAGACGCAATCCCAGTCCAGACTCACGCTACACCCTCCACGTGTATGGACTGCTGGTTTCCCATTTCCTTTTCACATACATCATCTCTTCATGTTCTTCTAACACTCTTGAGAAGTAAGAAGAGCAAATACTCTTTCCTCCAACTGTCTGATGACAGAACCAAAATTTGGAAAAGTTTAAGAGACTTGATTTCCAGTAACAATAATATCAACTACTGTATTATTGTGAAAACTTACTTTTCCATATAGCATCATATACAATACAATTTCTATGACAATCCCGTTATATAGAAATTAGGAACTCATAAGAAAATAATGTGCAGAGTGTTGAAGTAATTGGGACTAAATCTATACTATTATTAAATAGAGGAGAGGGAGTTTTGATCCAGGACTCAAAATTAAGGTGTTTCATTCCCATCTGGGGTATTTCCTTTTTCACCAGTTATCTCAGAGATACTCCTTTCTAGTATTTCTGTTTGTAGTATCTCTAAAGTCCTTGATGTTTCTTAGAAAATTCATTTGAGTTTTGTTTTTTTTTTTTTTTTTTTTTTCCTTTTCTGAACACTTGTCCCCAAACTAAAGCTCTGGAGACAAACATCTTGCAAAAAAGTAAATGAATTTTTTTTTAACTTACTTCAAGTATCTTGAGACACACCACATTTTCCTAAAATTGGTAGAACATTATTTGATTTGCTGATAATGCTAATAAACTAGAAAAGCAATTTAATAATGGTTAATTTCATGCCTGTGGGTTGTTTCCTGATTAATTTCCCATCATTAATTAGTTATGTTGTAAGTAGTCTCATTATTTTTACTTAAAGATTCCCTCATCTGCAGCCTTCCCTGAACTATATAGTGTTTTTCTCTCCGTTGACCGACTTGTAAGTTCTTTTCCAAAAAGGCTATTATCAAGGTCATTAGTCATTAAACTCATTCACACCCATGTGTCCTGACTCACTCAGTTCCTCCTCCACATCTGAACTCCGTCTCCTTCCTTTTTCCCCTCAGTGCAATTTTCAGTTGTTGTTCAAGAAATACCCTTGACCAAACTTCTCTAACGGTTCTCAGTTACCATATTCTTCATCATCTGTCCACAGAGATGTTTTTTGTTTGTTTTGGTTTTTTATCTGTGCATGTGCTTTCTTTGTCCTAATAAGTTCCTGGAAAATCCCTACATAGTAAAATATTTCACAGTACTAGAGATAGCCTTGTATGATAAAGATGTAAAAGTATGATTAGACTTTAAAATCAGCTGGTGTTTTTATCTAAACTTTCAATCACAATGGGAAGTAACCAAACCCAAGCTATTCTGGAGGGGCTGGAATTATTATGATAGGTTTACATGACATGAAGCCTTCAGTAATACAGAAATTTAAGCACATTTGGTTGAAACTTTAAGTTTTTAACTTCAAAGCTGAGTATCTTTTAGGTAAGTTTGCTATGTCGTGAAACCAGTTGCCTTACTTGGAAATCTCCAGTTTAGATGGTTTGAAACCTCAGTCAGGAGTCTACAGTACCCACTACACTTTTTATTTCTAGGCATCGCTAAGTTTTCTAAAGTGAAATTCAAAACACTCTATATACTTCACCAAGGCTATTACTGTTTGGTTGTGTTAGTGAAAAATGTGTTATCCTACTGAAAAGACCTTCTCTTGAGGTCCATCCTGTAATCGCTTTTATTGTAAAACTACTTCCAGTTAGAGGGTGAATCCCAAGGAGACTGCTTTCGAGATTGTTTTCTTCAGAGAGAATTATTCAAGTTTTTTTCCTACTACACTGTCAGAAATATCCATTATCTAATATATTGGCATATATGCATATATACATGTTTATATATGTGTGATACACAAGTCATATAAATCACACATTTTATATATATATGTGTGTGTGTGTTTGTGTAAAGATACGTCAGTATATGTCCACAGAGACACACACACACACACACACACACACACACACACACACACACACACACACACTCTTAAGGACATAGTTGGGTATACTGTGATTTAGCAGATAGCCCCTATTAAAACCACAGATAAAATGATCAGGTAATAACTGCTTCCGCTAACCAAATCTTGTCATACTCCTGTGGTTTTGTAATAGAAACCTGCCCCATAGTTTGTGCTTCTCCCTTGCCAAATTACTGTCATATTTCCTAACTATGTATAGTTCTGTCAAGAATGGGTTTTATTATGTTAATAATTACATTGCCTGCAGGCTTTTTGATGTTGCATTCCCCATACAGAATAGAAACAGATTTCATAGAAATATCATTAAAGCTGTTAACTACAGGAGAAAAAAAAATCAAAGAGGCAATCAAAGCGTGCACTTTATTATCAATAAATGCAAATAGTTTCAGAAATGGTTTGCATTTGAAACATATTCAATGAGGCTATCGTCGGCAGTGGAAGCTGTTGCTTAAATAAGAGAGCTTTGTGGCCTAAATCCATTTGGATCACTGCAGATAATTACTTAGATCCCTTACTATCCATTTTTAAAAATGGCCTCAAGAATCATTTTTATATTAGCACATGGATGAAGAGGTAAACTCATCCTCAGCATTCTAGCCTGAATTAAGGACATGTGAATTATAGATCATTATTTGAATGACAACACGTGTGATAATTTTTTTTTCCAAATGCACTGTTACTCTAGTTCTTTAAAAAGAAAGAATTTGGGGGCTGTTATATTAGTGATTTAGGAACATTGTACTACACAGTCATTTTGAAAAGACTTTGAATAGTCAAATGTTCAACTACACAATCTCTGACACTAGCGTTTGTCTCCATTTCTGACTTCCAGCTGAGAAACATCAGTGTAGAGGTGAAAAGACAGAAGACACCCATCTCACTCAGTTTTATGATGACAGAGGCATGTCTTGATCCTTCTAAAGCTTTTTCTATGAAAACCTTATACTCACTTTTATTTGAAAGGGGTTATTTAAACTCCCAAGATATTTTTAGAACCATATATTTATAAATCATAATTTAGACTTTAGTCTGATTAATACAAATATTAAATTACTTACAGTACAGAGAAGCCAGGAAGGTAGACAAATAGATATTAGAATAGACACAGAGCCAGATAGGGGAAAGGAAAATAAAATAAGGTGTTAATTTGTATTTGCTGTTTGACTTCCTGATCATCAGAAGCCTTAACATTTGGAAAACCTAAAATATTTGATGGGTTAAACCAGATGAATCCAAATGCATTTGATTTACCCATAATTTGGAAAACAAAATAGAAAAAATCTATGTCACAAATGTTTCATCTTTTGAAAGAGCAGCATTTTATTGGTAGTTGAGGATACCTATTTAAAGTGAAATTATTGCCATATTTCTCATCATAAAATAATTAAAAATCACCAGAAATGATTTGATGATAAAGAATCACTGATTTTCAGAACCAAAACAAACCAAGAGTATTAACCAGTCCACTAGGAGCTGCCAATTAGGGCATCATCGACCTTAATGATGGGAACTATGTACCCTACACCTGTACATACTGCAGTCTTGACAATATGCATGTAATTTTAAGGAGGTCCATGGACACTTTGATTCTTGATGCCAGTGACTGGTCTCTATATGAGTAGGGACAAGACATCATACCTTCTGACTCATCTTAATCAATTGTAGTTCTTTAAACCATGATCCTGTCTCTCTTCAGACACACACATACTAATATATAGAACACAAGCACACATCCTGTCATCAGTATGATTATATGTGATAAATCATGCTTTATTAAAGATTCAGCCAACTTTTATATGCCATTTTTGGGTTAATATGCAATAAGACCTCATTATAAAGTGCCCTGTTATACTATAAATATATATATATAGTCAGAAATTACTGTTCCCAGGGAAAATAGTGACATGTAATACATCTCACTTACTCCAGCATAAGTATTTAATTTGTTCTTAGGTACAGGTGTTATAATGAATTTCTACTGTAATGCAATATTGAAATTTAAAAAGGTAGTTGGTTAGGTTGACATTGATTGATGAGTTCTTTGCATAGATTATGCATCTGTTCTGAAATCTTTCCATTCTTTGAAGAAAGACTTAACTCGAATAGAGATGGAGAGAAATTAGATGCAGTTTGCCACGAAATTATTGTCCAACTGAGGGGATCAGTGAGGATTATTAAAGACATCTTGGAAATGATGAGTGGTTAACCCTATTACGGTTCTTGACTGGCATACTAAAATGTAATGAAATGGAAGGGTGAAGCTGTTAGCTGTATTGATTTCACATCTAATTTCCATTGCCGAACATCTTTGAGTCTCTTTTCCTCTTTCTCTCTAATATGCATATAATGACTCACATATGTTAAACTATGCAAGTTTTGTTTAAATATATAGTCGTGAATAAACATACAAGTACATATATATACATACATAAACACATGTACACACACATACTTCCACAATCAACATAAAATACGATGTATTATCCACAGACCTATGTTAGAGCTATTTAATTTGAAAGACAAACATTAGGGAATTCAGGAATTTGAATTTCTAGTGCTGTTGTGAAGAAGAGTAAGCATTTAGTAGCTTAAGTTGTTACCGAACCAAACTTGGGTCTGCTTGCCTGTGCCCAGTAAAGCCAATCTACTGACACCAGCTTGTGGTGAAGGAAAGTACAGTGTATATTGCAGGATGTCAAGCAAGGAGAATGGGCAGCTCATGCTCAAAAGACCCAAACTTCTCGATGGCTTTCAGGGAAAGAGTTTAAAGACAAGGTGAGGGAGGGTGACTGATCAGCTCACACAATTCTCAGATTGGTTGGCTTTGAGGTGAATTTCACATCATCAGCCTTCTGGTTTCAGTGGCTCTAGGGTCTATGTGCTTGTGGTCGCAGTTTTCATCTGGTGGGAGACTGCTCCCTGTGAAAAACAACTTAAGAATGTGTGTCATACCTTATCTGTATCTTCAGGGAACTGAGATTTCAGTGAGTCTGCTGTATGGCTGGTTTATAGTCTAAATTGTTACCAGATTCCTGGCCCAACAGCTATTCTTTGTTTCTACTTCTTTGCATTTCCTAGTTATTAACTCTTGAGCCAGCTTTTTGAGACTCAGGGGAGACCTGGAAGACTAAAGCTTTTCTACAAACAAGAGGCAGTCAGAGGATGTGTGGATTCAGGGGGAGGTCTGTCCCGGGAAGGCCTCATAGAGTCTTGCTTGGTTACAAATTGACACAACTGGAATACAGATGACATTGAGATAAAAAAAAGAAAAGTATTAATACGAGATGCAAATCTTGATTTGCAGATATTAACTACTATATATAACATAGAAAACCAAGAAATTTCTCTGTATAGCACAGAGAACTATATTAAATATCTTGTAGTAACCTATAATGAAAAAGAATATGAAAACAAATGTGTGTGTGTATGTATGACTGAAACATTATGCTGTATACCAGAAACTGACAACATTGTAAACTGACTATACTTCAATTAAAAAAAAAAATGAAATGCACTGAAGTTGTTAGCTGTATTATTCATGCACACATTAATTCTCAGGAAATATGCACTAAAATATTTAGGGTTAAAGAACCCTGGTCAGTGCAACCTAACCTGGATGGATGGATGAATGAATACATGGATATTGAGAGAGAATGGCAAAGTTTATAGAGCAGTGTTAACAATGGGTAAATGGATAAAGGGAACATGGATATCCTATGTACTACTCTTCTTAATTTTCTTCTGTAGGTTTCAAATGATTTCTGAGTAAGTTTTTTAAGAAATTATGAGCAATCATAAGGTAAAAATAATGCAGTTGTCAATAAAGAGGATTCTCAGGCTTTGGGGACTGGTGAAGGTGACATTAAATACATGTTTCTGACATCAATTTTTTTTTCCAAACAAATATGTGAGCAGTGATGCCTTACGGAGCTGGGTTCCGTGGAACAAATTCTTAAAGTGATCCAGAGACATAGGTTTTATGCTGATCTAAGGAGTATATCATCAGATACCATGTTAGCCAGGATTTCATATGCTATTTGACTATGGAAGTTCAAACTCACAGAATTGCATTAGTGGTCTAAGATGTGTATCTCTCCAAAGCTAGCTGGGGGAAACACCCAGCCTGTCAAAGTATTCGTTACACCTGCAGTGGTGAGACTGTTTATTTTAAATTACAAAACTAACATGGTGGTTGCATTTTCCATTTTCAAACCATGTATTTATTTTCAGGTCTATATGCAAAAATTTTAAAAATACACAAATTCAAAATTTGCAAATTCTTAACTCATTTTACGCCCTACCTGACCTGACCTTATATTAGGCTATGTGTAGTCTTTAATAATCCCGTTTGGTGTGACTGTCGTATGTTTGCTGCGAACATACGATTTAATAACAAGGTGCTACCACAGACCCCACTTAACAGTGTTACATGAAATGCTGCACGTGCACCATATTACCTTTCTGAAATCTGAAAGTTTCTGGATCTAGAAACACATCTGAGCATAAGTGGTTTGGCTAAGCGATTGTGGACCTGTGCTGTCTAACTTCTTCAGTGAACAAGCTTCTTATCCTTGATTAAGTGAAGTAACAGTTATGAGAGAAAATGGTATACTAGAAAGCGAAATTGAAAATTAAATCCTGAAATTAATTTAAAGGACCCAGATTTGGGCGAGATTTTAAAACGATGACTTAAATAAAGACAACATGGTAAATTATCCATAGCTGGGCTGCCTATTTGAATTATAAGTAGGATCATGATGTACAAGTATTCTAATTGCATTTTCCATTTTCCTCCTGCAGTTATTAGCAGTACATAGACAAAGGCTTACTGGCAAAGTAGAGCATTTTCCACACTGAGAATTTAGATTAAGGACCGCACTCTTCTGCCATTACCCTAGTCACTTACGCTCCTTGACCAGTTTCCTCAACTGTAAAATGAAATAAGTAATTTAGATTAATATTAGTCCTCTTCTGAGTTTTGAAATTAAATGATTCTAAAATTTCATTACTTTGTATTTATAGTCTATGTTTGTATATTCTTATTCCATAAGGTCCTAAAAATAGTACATGATGCTATAATTTCCTTAGACTGCAAAAGATATCGTTCTGTTTGTTTTGAGAAAGGGAACCTTTTTGTACTAATCAATTTCTTTTATAAACAGTGCAAGTTCCAGGGCCAGTGGAAAACCTGCAAGCTGTATCTACCTCACCTACCTCAATTCTTATTACCTGGGAACCCCCTGCCTATGCAAATGGTCCAGTCCAAGGTTACAGACTGTTCTGCACTGAGGTGTCCACGGGGAAGGAACAGGTAGGCAAGAGAATGGGCCCCACTCCTGCCATCTAAGGAATCAGATAAAGTAAAAGTAAATGAGTCTTTAAGGGAGAAACATGGAACTTGGCTATTCTATTGTGTGACATACATATGACCATTGAGATGTTCACTTCCAGGTGCTCAACTTCATGTGGAAAAAGATGCATAGTGTGTAGTTAAATAGGAAAGACCCAGAAGTGACCTTAGGATAGTGGAGTTCTTACCATGTGTTGTGAATTTGCCAAGCATGGCGTGGTCTTCATGCTTCCACATAAACAGCATGATAGGTATTTTCTATTAAAAAAATATTTGCCTCAGTTCTATTCAGAAACAATTCTAAGTCCCAAGCTATAGCATAAAATAAGAATTATTAAGAGCTCCTCCTATGTAATCATTCCATGTTTTTGTTTGTTCACTCTTCCTCTGCTATTTACCACTTATGTCCACCTTTCTAAGCTATCCTTTTTCCCTACACATTTTGGTCCTTCAATAATGCATTTCACCAATCCATTTTAAATAAATTAAAGAATATTGTTACACAAGATAGATGTGAGATATGAAGGGCTAAGTAATGGCTCTTCTAGAGTGAACTGGCCCTTATTTCTCAGTGACCTTCACCTCCAGAACCTCATTTCTACAGCTGTGAAGTGCTGAAAACAGTTCCAACTTAACCTCACAGCATTTTGAGAGAGAACAATTGTAGCAAAATATCTGTCAGTTTCAAGAGCTGTGGGTGTATTTCATCCAGAGAAGGAAGAAATCTATTGTTTCCTGGTAAATTATTCCATTCAGGGGACAGGAGCCACTCTCAGTTCCCATGGATTTACAAGCTGCCTTCTGCTGTCAGAATTTTGGTGTGGGTGTCAATACCGCACACCGTTCAATGAATTGGGTGGTGTTAAACAAATTGGAACTGACTGTAAAACTAGCGTGGTGTTGTTTTAACTAAGACTCTACAGAGGGGTAGAGTGGGCTTTAGTGGGAGAGTATGTGTCACAATTTAGATTTTACAACTCATAATAAGCCTAGAGTGTAGTTTTGTGAGAGTCTAATATCCAATTCACTGATTGCACAGAATGGCCACCATTTCTGCTTTAATGTGCCTCCTGAATAATGGTTCTGGTGTTTTATGTCTCCAGAATATAGAGGTTGATGGACTATCATATAAGCTGGAAGGCCTGAAAAAATTTACGGAATATAGTCTTCGATTTCTAGCTTATAATCGTTACGGGCCGGGAGTGTCTACCGATGATGTAACTGTGGTCACGCTGTCTGATGGTAAGTTATAGACGGTGAATTTGACTCACATCTTTGTTACAATAATGTAATAATGTTAGAGGTATGATTTTCAAGCTTTCCTAGCTTAAACTTTATGGGATATATTAGCATAAATTCGAAATTTGGCTAATTCACTCGAACTATCTATTACAATCAAATTTAAACTTTGAAAAGATGTACTTTCTGAGTCAGGGTGTCCAAATTAGTCATCTTCAAAGTGTGACTACGGCCTAAGGGCTCAAAATAGTTTTTTGTGATTTCCTTCATTACTATAAATACAAATGCATTTGTGCATGTGTGTGGACTCATGTCCATGGGCATCTTTCTTTTATTTCTCCTCCTAAATTGGGGTGGATGATTAAAAGTGTGAGTGATGGACAGTCCTCCTACATAAACCTCTTAATCTGAAAACAAGCCAGGAAGATTTAGGCCAGATAATCCCGTGTTGAAAATATTAAAACTGAATATGAAAATGTGTAGTTTTATTTGTACCTTGCCTAGCAAATGAAAGATTAGACATGTTTTTTAAATGCCATTAAAAAAAGAGGAAGAAATCTTCATGAGGAGAATGGATTTGACAAAGCAGCAGCTGAGGAAACTAGAGATCTAAGAAATGGGCGAGAATAGAATGTTGGAAAGTTTAATGAAAAGTAAAACCAGCACAGCAGAATATATGATATGGGGCCAGTGACAATTCACGCAGGTGCAGAAATGCAGAGATGTGACCTCCATAAATATTAAAAAGTTAGCACACTATTTCTTTTCAGCAATGGTTTCCAGTTGGTAGTTGTGATTCTATAAATTATTGATGTTTTTGAATTTCAAAAAAAAATGACTTTGTGTGTGATTCCTTGACCGATCCACCATTCTTTAATCTGGGGAAGTGTCTGGGTGGATATTTCATACAGTATCAGTGGAATGAGGAAGGGCATGAATATTTTTAAGGACAGCACAAAGACGACACAGGAGTAATGTTCATTTGCAATTTCAGTGTGAAAAATTTTTATATGTGATACCACTTCAGGATCACTTTTAATTCTTAAGCCCATCCATCTGATTCTGTTATTGAAGACAGAACAGAATATTTATTGGCAGAATAAATTACTTCACAACTTATAATTATGAAAATAAAAGGAAAACAACTGAAAATGAATATTTTACATAATGTATGTAGATTTTTTTCACACTCTGAACTGTAATTCCTGTGGCCTTATTCTCCACTTTGGTTTTAAATGTCAGTGAGAAGGATAGATTATCACTCATAATCCAAGAATTATCATTGAGAAGTTTTGCAAGATTTAGGATTTAGAAAATACCTGTCATGAAATAAAAGGATTTCCTGTCCCTAATCCCACAAGTATCACTGTGCAAGGGACCCCAACTTCCGTCTGTCAGATGCATTTGATAGAAAAAGCATGAACTTCAGGGACCCTAGGAGTGGGCACTCTGATCTCGTCTGCATTCATCTTTACAGTCAAGTCACCTCTTTCACTTCAGACTGATGTCCTCTCTACTGAAGCTGTCCATGCTGAGATCACGTATAGGTGAATTTAATTGCAATTAATAGTCACCTGCTTCCCAGTTCTGAGTCATAAAGCCCTCTTCTCCTTGCCTTTCGGGTTGGTTTAAAAGGGAGATGTGAAAATTAAATGGCTGATCCCTATAAGCACCTAGAATACGTGCTTGGCATACATGTAAATGTTCTCTAAGCCAGTGTCTCTTTCTCTCATTATACTAACTGTTCCTTATTATGAGGGATGATGTATTTCATCTTTGTATCCCTCCTAACTCAGTAAATATTTATTGAATTAATTAGACAGTTCAGCCAAACCTATAAAAATGACTGTTAAGTATGGACACATCTTTAGGACTTCCTATTTGTGTGACTAATTTAACCTGTGATTTGTCTAGATGCATGTGTTATAGAGAGCATTATACTTCCTGTAAGGCTAGAGAAATTCTTAGCATAAAAAAGTTATATTTGGGGGCGATAGGAAAGTGGAATAAAAGCAAAATGAAATGCAAGTAACTTTTTTTCAATCAGTTATCCCCAAAGTATACCTGTTATGCTATGACGCCTATAAAGATTTTATCCCGATGAGCTGTCGTCTCTAGTTTAGCTCTGCTTTAATTGTTTGGGAAAAAATCCTGTTTTTTGTTCAAATTCCTCTACCTAGTGTATCATTGGTTAACCATCTTCCACTTCTTCAAACCATGGGGACTGGAGAGCATCATTCTAGGCAACCTAATATTTCATATAGGACGGAATTAGTCTTGCCAATTTGTTCCCACTCTGTCTTGAACTAGTCAATGTGAATGGATTAGTAACAGATTTTATGAATTAACATTTGTTAGTGTCCGTGCCGGTCTGCCCTGTGTCCAAAAGCAGAGGGGCCAACAGCTGTAGGCATGTGCTTCTTAGAAACTGTTACCACTAATATTTACTGAGTGCTTATTAGTGTAAGCCCCGCTCTCTGCACTTTGTGATACTGTGTTTCCCCTGCTTTACAGATGACAGAGCTAAGACAGAGGTCACAAAAGCTGGTTAGCAGCAGACCCAGGGCGTATAAGCTAGTAAGTAAAGAGGCAGGATTCAATGTGGAAACATATTGAGTTTCTCTTATTCTGTAATAAATGTCTCATATTAGTTCCCTCAAGAAAAAAAGCTCATAACTATATATGTTATTTCAGTTCATAAATTATGCGTACAGGACAGCACACACTTGCTAAGGGAAGGAGTTCGTGTGACTGTATAGACTGTCTCTGGAGACTCATTTACAAATGTGGGAACCTAATCCGCTCTGCAGAATGCCTCATCACCATGTGTTTTAAACCAACCTGTTCCACCACAAGAAGAGGAGTTTCCAGGCCAAATGCCTCTGATTGGCTGTAATGAACCTATTGTAAATGATCAATTGCTTGACATTTTGACGAGAAAAGCAATGAACTGTGTCTTTCCTCTCTGCCTCATGAAACAATGAAGAATTATCAAACACAGGAAATAAAGAAAAGTCCCAACAGAGAATTGTAGATTCCACTCACTTCCACCAAGAACCTCACTCTGTGGCACCTATTTATTTGTAAATCATAGGGAAATGGATAGTGAGAATGAGGAAACAGCGACTGATAACTAAAAATATTGGAGGAAAACATTTTTGACTTCCTTTCCTGACTATGTAGGACAAGATCTTTATTATTTTTGTGGTTCATCCAAGACATCTGGAATAGTGCTTGACACGTAAGTCATTTAGTGAATGGCTATCTTTGAATTACTTCCGTGGTAGGATATTCACTTTTTGACATAGTAAACATTCATTACAAGTATTATAAAGAGAGTTGTACGTGTTCTTTCTTTCTCCTTCCATGAAGGAGTGGAACAATCAGAATGCAAGTAAGAGAAATAAAACACCTAGAAAACCCACAAAGAAAAACAAATGGCTCCTTTGTTAATAGAATCGAGTCACCAGGTGCTGTTTAGTAACCTGCATGCATCTGTGACACACAGATTTAATTACACACCTACCACGTAAAAAAGGGATGTATTTCTTCTCTTCACATTTTAAGAGATAATAAAGATTGCATTAAAGGGATTAAGCAACATGAGTGACCATTAGAATGACATATTTCATCATAAAACCATGCAGATCCTGAAAGGCACAATATCTTAAGCCTTTAAAACCACCCCAGAAAATCTCCCATGGGTTTTTATTGGTTTCTCTGGGACGGTTATCACCAGAAAGCTGTAATGAAATGGCAGTATTTAGCATCTCGGCAGGTGCTTTCTTGCCTAACAATTTTGGGGGCTCCCTAGATGGATAACTGGCCCCCCAAGCGAGAAAAAATAAACAATTATTTTTCATCTCTCCAGGAAAATTTTGAAGTGCCACCTGGAACCACCTACCTGATTATCATTATGAACTGTGAAAAAGACATGGTTTCACTTTTCAAAGAGTTTGCTTTTCATGGCTTTGGCAATGACCATCTCACCTTGCTTTCTTTCTTTTAGTGCCAAGTGCCCCGCCTCAGAACATCTCCCTGGAAGTGGTTAACTCGAGGGTGAGTAGTGGAAATGTTTACAGATTCCTTGCCTTCACCTGTGTAACACTGAGTCAGCCACCTGCTGTGTTGGGTGAATGGTGGTTTTCTTCTGTGTGACGAAATGTTCTAGAACAATGCGGTGAGTGGCCCTGATCCCACATCTTCCACCACACTGAAATTTATTAAAGGAAGGATTTGTTTGCTTCTAGTACACTTGATTTTTACAAATGTTACAAGGATTAAAGGCTATTCCACCAGGTAACAAAGTTGTCTGCGTACCTATACTTACCAATATAGGGCATAATGTGCTGGAAGGAGCCATTGAATGCAAGGATGAAACAAGCAATTAAAAGAGGAGGGATAGAGAGAGACTTTGTTTCCTTGTAGACTTAATTAGAATAGAATATTTCATCATCATTCCTATTCTTTCCTTATGAATACAGACATTGAAGGCTGTTCTTGAAGTCTCATAAGGTTACAATTATAAAGCACTTTTGGCCAGTGATTAGTGTTTTCCTGGCCTGAGAAGCTGATATAACTTTCAAAAGGGTTTAAATTGGGCTACATATTAGCTGAAGATAAGTAGTTTAATGGCAGAACCAATTCTCTAGAAATATCTCGGTATTTCAGGTGCTTCTCACTCAGTGTTGGAAATAAGCCAAAGCCATGTAGTGGAGTGGAGCAGAAGAAGGTTGGTTTGGTTTGCCTCTGTCATCATCTGGTTGTGTATGCTCAGAAAAGTAATTTCACTGTCCCTGGGCCACAGGAGTTTGGCCTACCTGGTCTCTTAGCTCTTAGAGACAACAGAGAAATTATATGGATCTTACAGAAGGTCATACTCTGGCTTTTAATCCTAGCTTTCCCTTTTAATAACTGTTTAAGATGTTAGAAAAGTTTCCAACCACAACAAACCTGAGTTTCTATATTCATGTAGTGTGGGTGTTAATCTGTGCTTGATTGATTGATGACGGGGAAGCAGGAATACAGCACATGCAGTGGATCTGACTTAGCGTCAGTAGCTGTTACTTCACTCACCATGCACTTCCTTGCCTTATTTTGCAGAAGTCTCTTATGAAGCCATATTTTGTGATTCTGATCAGACCTACCTCTGTCAAATGAATTTATAGTTTAGAGCTAGTGAAAGGGCTCTAAAATTGTTTTCCTCTTATGTATTTTAGGCACTATATTGGATAAGATTGAGTAAAACAAATTTAAATTTAGAAGGGAGAAAAATACATGAACTCAGGGAGGAAAAAAATGAACAAAAGGAAAATAACCAGAAATAAACGCTGCCCTAAAAACGACACTGTTACTCACAACGGCATTAAATGTTTTGCAGATGTGCTATACAAATGAGAAGATTGCCAAATCAAAGTCAAGTGGGTTTTTTTGCAATAATTGTAGGTTGCTAATGAATGAAACTTGGAGAACATACTGTTGCTTATTTTGATTTCAATGACTCATTTTTATTAGAGTTTTTATCCACTTTACGTCTTTCCTTCAGGGCAGAACATAGACATTTCTCTGAGCTCTTTTGTGTGTATATGCTTGTATTCCTTAAAAGTCTACTCCTGCAAAGGAGGCATGTTTTCTTATGAAGTGTGAATGAGGTATTATTGAATGGCTCTGCATGCTCACTGTATTTGAATATGAATTTATTCCCTTCCTGAAGAGGGAACTCTTTGGTTGCAAAATTGACTTTTTCAACTGCTTTATATATATGTATGTTTGTATACAAACATCACCGCCCATACTCTCCTGTGATCTACACTGCTTACAGCTGCCAAACGGAAACACCCTGCTTCCCCTGCCTGATGTTATCTCGGTAACGTTGCACTACCGGCAAATTTAAGTTGTCTGTGAGCTTTACAGAATGAAGACCGGAGGTCCAGGCACTGGAAAGCTGCTTTTTACTCTCCTCTCCATCCCCTGTTATCTTGTTTTCTAGCTTTTAACGAATACAAATGTTTCTTCTTGGACTGCTAAGAAGAGGAAAGGAACTGGCTGATCAAAACACTGTTGTATCATTCCTAGGATATTCTTACAGAGAAAGACAGTAACAATATTCTATTTTGATATTCTTTTATTTGAGACAAAAGAGAAGTTCTCAAATATGCTGATACTTGCCCCTGACTTCCATTTCAAGGGAGAAAATTTGCTTAAAAAGAAACATTGTAGTTGAATGACTATTGTTTTCTTTAGACTAACAGAATTACACCTTTTATATTATTCATTTTACTTGGGATTTTTATTTAATATGGAAGGAATAGTCACTAAAAATTTTTATTCTATATGATAGCTGCAATTATGGGACATAATTGATCATTTTATTGACGGTTGATGAGGAAATTTGGTGGCGCTAATATGTTCACACACAGATGGCTCGGATTTCTGTACAGAACTGAGAAGTCACTACAAGGTATAAAATGACCTTTATGGATATCTGTCATGGTTACAGCCACCTATAAACCAATTGGACCGAGACATCATGTTCCAGAGTATGCTAACAGAGGGGTCCTCATATATTTAAACAAAAGAACCAAAGGGATTTTTGGTACTATGTTGTCTTTGAAAACTTAGTGTAATAGATTATCTTTATAATTCTAATCATAGAACAAACTAGATTCCCTTTCAACAGGCTGCCTGAGAACAGAAATTTTATTTTGAAGGAATGACTTGACCTCTAGATATTAGTTTTAGATAATGGTTATGATGAGATGCTTATTTCTCATACTAATTTTTTTTTTAAAGAAATAACATCTTTACCAAAAAAGAAAAAATCGTGGTTTCCAGTATGGACTTTAAACAGTGACTTTTTATTGGGAAGGCTTTTTATAAGGATAATTTTCTTGAGATTTTACTTTGAGCCTCAATTATTACTTGAAGAAATAAATATTACAACTTAATTAGTTGACTGGTACATAATGCACAAGCTTGTAGAATGCAAAGGACTTATTAAGTCGGCCCTTGGCTATTTGCCGACATTTCAATACAGAGGTTCTCAGAATAAGACATTTAGAGTATATTGAGATACAAGGTGTTTGACTCTTTTAGTTGCTCTTTGAGATCTTGGAAAGTCACTGTGCCTTGGTTTCACTTATTCTTTCAAACTTTACTGTGTACTTACTCCGTATCGTGTGTGTGTGTGTGTGTGTGTGTGTGTGTAAATAATGCTAGAGACATGACCCAGTCTTTGCCTTCTTGGAGCTCACACTTTCCTAAGAAAATCTGTGAGAGAAAATTCAGTTTCCATCTAACCACATTTAATCTACTGTAACTCTTCAAAGTTGACATTTTATCCCCCCTTGAAAAACTGAGAGTTGGAGAGAATCTCTGAGGTCTCTCGTGGCTCCAGACATCTTTGATTTTATTTTCACTCGTTATACCCTTTCTCAATGGTTTTACCTCTACAGAATTAGAGAAAATGGCACAAGCATATTGATTGAAGTATAATGGATATTTACTTTATACTTCATCAACTGAGATATTTATCAGCTGAGCACTATCGGGAGGTTCGCAAGGAATGAAATATTAAAGCGTAAGGAAAAACAAAGCCTAGTGTATCACCAGGAAGAGATTGCTGTGCAGGTTTGGATATTTTTAGATTCAGAATGTTGGATCCTCTCCTTGTATCACTGTGCACCTCTCTGTTGTGGAAATTCTTGTCCTTCATCTACGTGGATATCGTTACATTGCACTCCTGAAAGCGGGTACCCAGTTAATCCCTCACACTTCAACAGTGTGTGTGGTACCGTCACTGCGACAGTACAAAATATGACTAGTCGTCTTCCTCCATCTTAAAGCATCTCATTCTCCTATGTTTCAGCATGATTTGGCTTGCTTACATAACTCGAAAATTAGCTTAAAGATCATACAATTCCCTTCACCCAGAAACTACCCTAGAGGGAAATTAAAATAGCAACTTCCAATTTGAGAAAACAAACTGGTCACTTTGGCCCCAGATGTTTTACTGTTATTTATTTGTTGATGTGTTGATTGACTGATATATTGATAATATAGAGGGAATCTTAAGTGTTGTATCACTGGATGGCCTCAGAGAGCCATGCTTCTGAAGATGTGGTGTGACAGGAAGGGTTTTGACTGCTGTGGTTGTGCTGTTGATAATCCTCCTTTCAACAGAAGTGACAGCCAAGTGGGTCATTTGCATCTGACTCTCCACTTGGATATTTCCTTGGTGGGTACTTTGAGCCTAAGTGTGAAAGTAAGGAGAGGAGGAGAAACAGGAGGAATGGAAAACAAAGAGCCAGTGTGACTTAAGATGTTAATTTACAGGTCTTCCTTTTTTCTGTTTGTGAAATTGGGGTTGTCTTCTCTTGGGTGTTCAGAGGGCACTTGACTTTATGCTGCTCCTTGAAACCACACTGGTCTCACAGGTGTTCTGGGACCACTTCTATTTCACCATGATTCTTATAAATGTCAATCTCCCTCTTCTGTGTTGTACAAAGGCCTCAGATAGCTCATGGGGAAAAAATTGTTTTCTTTTTTTGTTTCTCTCTGAATTATTCTAAATCTTGCAGAAGATACACTTCAGCCACTGAATTATTTGGATCCAGAGCTCTGAGACCTCCCCTCACTAATGTAGTAGTGGGTTTCTGAAATAAATTTAATATGGAGAAGGAGATATAGGACTTCGATGATTGATTCCATGTACAGATAAGTCAGAAAATTGCATTTACAATCATATTGACACATAACAAACTTCACACTGGTTTTTGTACTCAATCATAATGCGCAGAACATTTCTGCTTGGATATAGTATCTTGCATTCAGTTCAAGTAGATACAGATCTCTTATATTTATTTCAGTAACTGATGACTTCACTGACCTATTCCATGACTTCTTTGAAAGTAGATAATGCCCAGGGAACAGTGATTGAAACTGCGGAAGGGTGTGAGGGTAGGAGCATCATTAAAACGCAGGGATGTTTCCCAGTAGTTTGTGTGTGCATGTGTGTGTGTGCGGCACGCACGCATGCACACATGTATGTATATATGTATATTAAAGTATAGTCAGTTTACAATGTGTGTCAATTTCTGGTGTACAGCACAGCTTCAGTCATACATGAATGTACATATATTTGCTTTCATATTCTTTTTCACCATAAATTACTACAAGATATTGAATATAGTTCCCTGTGCTGTACAGTATGAACTTGCTGTTAATCTATTTTATATGTATTAGTATCTGCAAATCTCAAACTCCCAATTTATCCCTTCCCACCCCATTTCCCCCTGGTACCATAAATTTGTTTTCTATGTCTGTGAGTCTATTTCTGTTTTGTAAATAAGTTTGTCTTTTTTTTTTTTTAGATTCCACATATAAGTGGTATCATAGGATGCTTTTCTTTCTCTTCCTGGCTTCACTTAGAACGACAATCTCCAGGTCCATCCATGTTGCTGCAAATGGCATTAGTTCCTCTTTATGGCTGAGTAGTATTCCATTGTATAAATATACCACAATTTCTTTATCTTGTCATCTGTCAGTGGACATTTAGGTTGTTTCCATGTGTTGGCTATTATAAATAGTGCTGCTGTGAACATTGGGGTGCATGTATCTTTTTGAACTAAGGTTCCTTCTGGATATATGCCCAGGAGTGGGATTGCTGGATCATATGGTAAGTCTAGTTTTAGTCTTTTGAGGCCTCTCCATACTGTTTTCCATAATGGCTACACTAAGCTACAGTCCCACCAGCAGTGTAGGATGGTTCCCTTTTATCCACACCCTCTCCAGCATTTATCGTTCATGGACTTCTGAATGATGGCCATTCTGACTGGTGTGAGGTGATATATCATTGTAGTTTTGATTTGCATTTCTCTGATGATTAGCGATATTGAACATTTTTTCATGTGTCTATCGGCCATTTGTATGTCTTCCTTGGAGAATTGCTTGTTTAGGTCTTCTGCCCATCTTTGATTTGAGGTTTTTTATTATTAAGTTGTATGAGCTGTTTATATATTCTGGAAAGTAAGCCCTTGTCAGTCTCATCTTTTGCAAATATTTTGTCACATTCTGTAAGTTGTATTTTTGTTTTACTTATGGTTTCCTTTGCTATGTAAAAGCTTATAAGTTTAATTAGGTCCCATTTGTTAATTTTAGCTTTTATTTCTGTTGCCTGGGTAGACTGCCTTAGGAGAATATTGTTAAGAATTATGTCAGAATGTTTTGCATATGTTTTCTTCTAAGAGTTTTATAGTGTCTTGTCTTATATTTAAGTCTTTAAGCCATTTTGAGTTTATTTTTGTGTATGGTGTGAGGGAGTGTTCTATTTTCATTGACTTACATGCAGCTGTCCAGTTACCCAACACTTCAACATTTGCAGAAGAGACTGTCTACTCCATTGTATGTTCTTGCCTCCTTTGTCAAAAATTAATTGACCAAAAGTTTGTGGATTTATTTCTGGGCTTTCTGTTCTGTTCCATGGATCCCTTTGTCTGTTTTTGTACCAATACCACGCTGTTTTGATCACTGTAGCTCTGTAGTATTGTCTGAATTCTGGGAGGGCTATTCCTCCAGCTTTATTATTTTTCTTCATTCTGCATCTTTTTTGATTCCATATAAGTTTTAGGATTGTTTGTTCTAATTCTGTGAAAAATGTCATGCGTAATTTGATGGGATTGCATTAAATCTGTAGATTGCCTTGGGTAGTATAGTCATTTTAATTATTAATTCTTCCAATCCAAGAACATGGGATATCTTTCCATTTCTTTAAGTCATCTTTATTTTCTTAGTCAACATTTTGTAGTTTTCCACGTATAAATCTTTCACTTCCTTAGTTAGAAAACTAGAGGCCAGTATTGTTGATGAACATAGATGCAAAAGTCCTCAACAAAATATTAGCAAACAGAATCCAACAACACATAAAAAAGATGCACCATGATCAAGTTGGGTTCATCCCAGGGACACAAGGGTGGTTCAACATATGCAAATCGATTAATGTGATACACCACATCAACAGGAGAAAGGACAAAAATCACATGATCATCTCAATAGATGAAGAAAAAGTATTTGATAAAATTTAGCACCCATTTATAATAAAAATTCTAACCAAAGTGGGTATAGAGGGAACATATCTCAACGTAATAAAAGCTGTTTATGACAAACCTACAGCAAACAGTACTCAGCGGTGAAAAGTTGAAAGCCTTCCCGCTAAAATCTGCAGCAAGACAAGGATGCCCACTCACACCACTTCTGTTCAATATGGTATTGGAAGTCCTAGCCAGAGCAAGTACACAAGAAAGAGAGATAAAAGGGATCCAAATTGTAAGAGAAGAGGTAAAATTGTCATTATATGCAGATGACGTGATACTATATGTAGAAAACCCTGAAGGCTCCACGCAGAAACTATTAGAGCTGGTAAAAGAACTCATTCAGCAAGGTAGGAGAATAGAAGATTAACATATCGATAGTTATTACAGTCGACTCTTCCTGGGTTTTTTTTTTTTTTTTGTCTAGAATTTGTAGAACAGACTGGATATAAAATTTTATATTATATTAAAAATCAAATAACATGATAATTTAATGAGACTCCCTGAAAAATAAAACTATGTTTTATCTTTTATTTGCATAGAACCCGTTTTCAGCTATCTGCTTTCCTACTTTTTTTGAAAAATACTTTTTTATTGTGTTAAAGTATATGTAACATAAAATTTACCATTTTAACCATTATTAAGTGTACAGTTGAGTGGCTTACATTCACATTATTGTACAAACATCACCACCACGCATTGCCAGAACTCTTTTCATCTTGCGACTGAAACTTCTGTACCCACTGTATAGAAATGCCCCATTTGTACACTTCTTTCAGGTTCTGGCAGCCATCATTCGACTTTCTGTATCCTGATTTATTTTTATAAAAGAGTGAGGAAACCAATTCACGGAAAAGTTCCTTACTGCCTTTTCACTTTATCTTAATAGAGAAATGGAACACTTTGAAAGCTTTAGGTCTTCACTTTCACAGGGAAATGAAGGATTTAACGAACCATAGTGGGTAGGAATGTAGGCACATACTTTAATTGGCTGGGAAGAAACACTTCTCTTCCCAACATTGATACTGCTTTCAGAATACTTCTGTCCCAAGATCCGACCTTTATGAATTATTTTTTTAATTGACTGATAAAGCCAACTGTCATAGTTAAAAATAAGGAACCAGAAATATATGCATGAGGTTGTTCTGAAGTGATTCCAGAAACAATTTTGGTCACCAGCATCAGTTTTATATCTCATCACAATTTAGACCAGAGCTCCTAAACAGCCGGTGGCTAATTTGATCCTTTGATTTATTTTTGAAGTTCCAATAAGTCAACCATTTCCATCTTTTGTTATTGAAAACACAATGAAAGAAGAAACTATGAATGGGAAGGATATTAAGATAGTAAAAAAAATAATTGGGTAATGAATTTAAAAGAATGTGAATGTATCATGTCATTTTAAATGCATTCTGCAAATACGCTGAATAAGACAACACTCTGGAAATTCTAAGCATATCTTTTTATCATGCTAACACTCATTTTCTTAGAGCTGTTCTTTTCAAAGTCTGTCCCAAAGGATACTTATTTCATGGTACTTTTAAAAGCAATGATGTTCTTTAAAAATTGTGAGAAAAACAAGTCCCTTACAGGCTGTGAAAAGTTTTGATATAATTCTGCTTTGCCCAAAGGATTTCCTTCTACAAAAGCATTTTATACTAAATACTATCTTTAAAACTTTACCAGTCACTTATCTTAACGTCATGATATACATTCCAAACCAGAACAATGTACTTTATAAATTGGGCACCCTCATCTCCACAAAAGTAATTTTTCACCTAATTAATTTGAAAAAAATATAAATTTTAAGTGAAAAAAAGAAGGAAAATTAAATTTATAAAAAGCTAAAAGTGAATCTAGGAACAGTCTTTATAAAGTGCCTATGTGCATTAAGGAATAGCAGATTAAGAAGTGTCTATTAACACCTATCACGTGATTTGAATAAATTCAGACATGATTAAATCTCCATTTCTATATAAAGTTTTTATAATGTAAACAGGATAGAAAAAAGATTTTCTAAAATGTTCTTATCTTCTTATTTCTAATACTTAAAAATACATATTTTTTTTGCTATTGTGTGTTTTAAGGTTATTATATTTTGCTCTTTCCAAATTTCTTCTAGTCACTCCCACTCAGTATACCTGCACCAACGATTATGACAAAGAATCAAAAGTGTGTGATCGAATGCCATTCTCTTTTGAGTTCCAGTCCCACTTTATTACCACCTTGTAATTTGTACTTCATCACCCACATTCCTAATGGATCCAGTTCTGGTTGGCTCTGAAGGCAAAGCTCACTTCAGTCTTCCCATGAAGTTTAATGAGATTTCTCTCGAGTCATACATTTTTGAAATGTGGTAGGTTTAATAGTGGGCTTAAATTAAGTGAATCTAGGTCCAGTGATAAGGTCTCTGATTTTAATTTAGTTCTTGGAAGTTGCCCTTATAGTTGGAAGGGTTGATTAGTGAGAGGGCGTGAATAGATTCAGTCCTACCAGTTGGTAAAAGCAGTTGCTAACCATGTGATATGATTTTAGAGATGTCGAAACATTCATTTAATTCACTAGTATGGCTTAAAATTTTGTTTATCTTAGAAAACAACCATTCAAAAAAATCTTTCATCTGAAAGATTTAAGACATTAGCATATTATTGTAATTAACATTCTTGACACATATTTAAGGAGCAACTAATTACTGTAGTAGTAGTAATAATAATAATAATAATAATAGCAATAACTAAGTTTTTCAGCAGGTGTTTTGTGCCTGGCAATGTGCTAGCTCTCTTTACTCCTTATAATAACCCTGTAAGTATTATTTTTTAAACCAGTTATTGGAGTGTTAACTGAGCTGAGCTTTTTCCTGGAGAAGCTGCAAAGAAGACCGTCAGATGTCCTTCTAAGTTAAGCACAGTGATAGGAAAGAGGGATGTAATTTAAATCAGATTATCTTGGAAGGGACTTGTAAGAAGATGACGCTTGAACTAAGACAAGAATATGAGAAAGGGCCAGTTTTGTCACACTTAGAATGAATCGTTCCAAGTAAAGCTAACAGCTGGTGCAGAAACCTTGAGAGAGGAGCTGTCTGCGCGTGACTGTGAACTTGAAATAATAGTGGTATGAATGGATTCTAGGTCACTGGATCAGGACTTTATAGGGCTTTACAAGGTATGGTTAAAAAAAAATAAAGGGATTCTGTTCTGTGGATGATGAAAAGGATTTTCAAAGGGGAGGATCACATTGGCTGCTGTGAGGATAATTACTGGGTAATAGGGCAGAATGGAAGCAGGGAGACCAGGTAGGACACAGTTGAGTGATCTGTGTCAGATGATTGTAGCTGAAACCTGGGAGTCATTAGAGCAGATGAAAAGAGAAGTGGGAAAAATCATATGTGTTGCATCCAGAACCAAGAAGATTGGCTTATGAATTGGACCAAACACACACATACATGCACACACAAACACATGGAAAAGGAAAAGAGAAGAATTAAGGGCAGAGACTAGATTTTGAGTGAATTGTTGAGTTGTTTAAAGAGATAAGGATGAGTGAAGAAAAAACTTGGTTTAAAGGGAACAATCAGGTTTTGGACATTTTGAATTTGAGATAACTCCCAGACCTACAATTAGGGATGTCAATCATGAAGACTGTTTAGTACATGAGACTAGAAGTCTGATGAATGTCCAGGAGATAGAAATTGAGGAGTCACTGTCATATTGATGACACCTAGGGAGACATTATGGTTAGGAATAAAAGGCTAGATCTTGGGACACGACACATTTACAGGTTGGATAGCTGAGAAGGAATAAGAGTGGGAGGAGAAAACAGGGAGGGTTAGTATCACCAAAGTCAAGGAGAAAGAGTGAGTGTTTCCAGAAGGCAGGTGCTGCTAACTGTGTCAGGTACCGATGACAGATACAGTAAAATTACAGCAGCAAAATGACCACAGTGGGAGGGACAATGAATATGGAGAAGAAGTTAAGGGACTGGGTGGAGTGACCATAGATGATGATTTTGAGAAGTTTTCCTCTGAAGTGGAGCGAAGAAGTGAACAGTGGTTTTAGGAGGTGGTAGGCTTGAGGGACGTTTTATTTCTTATTTGTTTTATTTATTGTTGTTTAGTTTTGAACACGAGAGATACTGCAACCTTTGGAAACAGTGTGGCATAGAGGGGAATATTGATGATGCAGAAGATGGCGTGGGAAGTTGCAAGGGTGCTTGCTTCTGAGGAGACAAGAAGGCAGAGGATCCAGCAGACAAGTGGAGGGAACAGATACATCCATCTTGATACGATGAGCCAGGAAGGAGTGGACGTGGAGGCAGTGGATGTACCAGTCAGTTTGGAGCTGGGAAGATGAGATGTATAAGAAAAGATCATCCCCAGGGGATGAAGTATTGAGGAAAGGGAAAAAGATGAACAATAGGTATTTCAGACGATAGGAGATCATAATATGCATAAGTAATATGGACTGACCATTTAAGATTTGTTGTCATGAATTTAAAGTGAAATTAGCCGACACAGTTGTGTTTTTCTTCCCACGACTGGTTGCTTGGTTGTTGGGCCAGGGCAGGCAGATGGTTGGGTTTTATTCTGTCCGGAGTTTGCCAGAGGAGAAGGGGTGGAGTTAACAGGTTTTGCAAGGGGGTGATTAAAAAGAAGACCACGGAATCTAAACTGTCTAATGAAGAAAAGGAGGGCACAGCTGGGTGGAGGCGTGGAGGTAAATGAGCAGTGATAAGGTATTGGATTGTATAGTTGTCCTCATTTTACTAAGGAGACCACTCATGCTTGGAGAAACTCGGTAATGTGCCCCAGTGTCACACAGGGAGGAAGCAGCAGCAGTGGGATTCAAACCTAGCCTGGATTATTAGTCATTTGGCCACACTGTCTGCTAACTACAGGGTCTTACAAGGTAAGGGAAACCAGGCGGGATTCAAAATAAGCTTTGCCTTCATGTGGTTTAAGTTCTCAGTGGCAGTAGTTCCCAAGCAGAAGGTAAGGTCTAGTTTGGCAGCTGGGGAACGGATTAAAAGATTAGTAGACATGGAACTCTTTGGAAAGCATAGGAAG